>NW_028258333.1:12500000-13750000 GCF_053883595.1 Heterocephalus glaber
GGATGGACCTATCAAAATGATGTACTATAGAGTAAAACACAAAATATCTGAAGAGATTTAGGTCTTCCACAAGAATAAGAAAACATAACCATATAAAGAATATCATGTAAACCAAAATTGTATTAAGGAACAAAGAAAAGAAAGGTAGCAGAAGAATGAAGGAAATTATAACTAGAAAAGGATAATTAAGAGTTAAAATCAATAAAGAGTGGAATTAGAGTATGAAAAGAGATTAGAACAAAGTTCTAGGAAAGAAACATACCCTAAAATTACATATGTTAAGGTTATAACATTCCAAATGAAATTTGATTTGGGGACTGAATATATGACGACTTTTGTGTTTCAAATAAAAGACAATTTTGAGAGTAATTTTAAAATGCATTAAAAATAATATTGATCTTTCTTCCAACTCAAATATTGAAAAAATGTAAGAAAATTCCAATAACAAAAACCCAGTTTTGAATCAAGAACAGACAAATAGATTTATGGAAAATAATATGATACAAATGTATTTGTGTGTAGGACCTACTTGTTTATTAGTGTTTTTTGTTCCCCACATGGGGCAAAATATTAAATGTGATTAGAATCTTATTTCATACTTCAATCTTAGGAAATTTAAATTTGAGTGTAAACTAAAACAATATAACACTTTGAAAGAAATTAGGCAATTTTGCATTATACAGATAGAAATTTTTATAAACAAATCAGGAAATCCAAATACTATAATAACAATTTTATTAGATACCATAAAAAAAATCACATATTCTTTAGCCCAGTATTTTCCAGTAGAACTCTATGGTGTGATGGAAATATCTCACACCTACACATTTCATATAATATGCTCATATTAAAAACTTGAATTGACAGTATCACTAAGATACCAAACCTGGCAAACAGCTACTGTATTGAAAAATATCGCTATTTACAATGTTACTATATCTGATAATAGGAAAGAAGTATGGCATATTATCCACTGAGAATCAATAAACAGTAATTTAAACTATTAACACATTTTATATTAAAATATGGCATCATACAGTTTTTAAAAGGATAATTCATAGAACATTAAACCTAGATGGTAAATAATTAAAAAGACAGTCAAAATATTTGAGGCTCAAAGTCATCAAAGTACTAATTAAGCATTACTGCTCATACATCATTAATCAATAAGGATTAGACAGAAGATTGTACTCTCAGATATGTCTTTTCTACACAGTATTTATTATAATTTAGAAAGCCCTTAGTTATATGTCAAAATGAACTTGAATGTAATCTTGACCAAGAAAGCTCACTGATCCCTGTTCTGGGAATCCATACATAAAGGAAAATGTTTGCTCTACTGGCAATTATACAAAATTATCTTCAGTGTCAAGAAATCAATGTAAAATAGCATTTTAAAGAATTAATATTCATTATTGTCTAAACGATTGAATTAATTGTATGTACATTAATGTAATTTGTTTTTGTTTTGTTTTGGTACTAGGGATTGAACTCGGGACCTTGTGTTTGCGAGGCAGGTGGTAGAACCACTGAGCTAGATCCCCAGCCCCATTAATGTAATTTGAATATGTAGCTTAAACTATGAAGATTACATGGAAAATGCTTACTGGAGAACTAATTTAATAAATGATGGTCAGAAAAGTATATGTAGTACCTTTCCATTTTTATAAAACAAGCACTGGCAATTAAAAAAATTGCTGGATGTGAATGTTAATGGTCTAGCTTTAACACTACCTACTTCAGAATTTAAAAGAAACTTTCATCCTTAGAGATTGAAATGTTTTTAAAAAGATATTTCAAACATTATCCCCATCCTAAAACTCTCTTGTTCCTTGTTACTCTTTGTCAAAAAGGTTTCTTAAGAATGAGGTTAATTATCATTTTTTTCTAAAAAAAAAAAAAAATACTAGGAAAAATCTCTGTATGGATTTTATTCTTGTTTCCTTCCATCGTTGTTAATTTGTGATCTCAAAGGACATCACATTTCACTCATAACCTTTGCATCAAATGTATTTTCAAATCATTAATTCTGAAACTGAGTCTCATCCCTGTATAAAACTTCACCCTCAGGATTGCTTAATGTCATATCTGCAACTTAAGGTGTATATTTTGAGAAATCTTTATATTTTCATGCCCTTCTTTAAAATATGCTACAGTTTGCTTTAAGTCTATGGAGGGGAGTGTGTGTGTGTGTGTGTGTGTGTGTGTGTGTGTAACTAATACATTTTGCTGAACATGAAGTATATATAGGCTTTTGTTTTGGTCCAGGTTGTCAAAACACTTTACATACATTTATGTCTGTATATCTACCAATGTATGTAGCTGTGATATACACGGATGTATATATGTATACATTTATATGCATATTGATGTTTTTGTATGTGTGTGCATAGATAGTGGGAGATTATTTCTGGACTTTTCATTTGTTTTATTATATTCAAGTTGATGTATAATGTCATTTCTTTACTCCAATAGATTTCCTCCCATGTACTTCCTTTGTGACATTATTCATATAAGTATTACATTTCTATATTTTATAAGCCCCCAGAGGTTATATTTTTGAAATAACTTTAAGCAATGAAGAGATGTTATGGTTTAGAATCTTTAGATCAACAATACCCCTGAAAACTCATGTGAGTAGAAGTGAGGCTTTTGAAAGAGAATTGCATCATGTGTGAGCTGTACACATCAGGTGATTCATTCACTCAGGAGTTTAGAAGCCGAGTGTGCTATTTGGAGGTGGCATCTGGCTAAAGGGAAGTCACTAGGGGATGACCTGGCAAGGTGCATCCTTTCCCCTGGCTACTGCCTTTTCTCTGTCTCCTGGCTGCTCCCATCTGAGAAGCTTTCCTTCCCAGACCCCTCCACCCTGCACGTCGGTTTTGGAGCCAGCCAACTGTGCACTCAGTCTTCTAAGAAACATGAACCAAAGTACACTTCTCATTTAAGTTGTGAAGACTGGGTACTTTGTCCTAGCAATGAGAAAGGGACTAAGACAAAAGAAATGTGCACCTGCATCTTTAATAGTTCCATAACAATATTGGCCAACATTCTTTGATTTTGTTCTAATTACTTTCTTTATTAGTAGACTTTACCTTAAAGAACTACCTTTAGTAGTTTTGAAAAGACAGAAAAGCTAGCAGAGAATTCTTTCTTTTATTTGGTTTATATGAAATATATTAATATAAATTTCCTTATTGAAAGATCATATATATAGAATTTCTTGTTCGATAGTTGGTCAGTTTGCTTTTCTACAGTACTTGAGCAGATCTTATCAACACTTTATAGGTCATTGTTTCTTTTCTTTTTGTAGCACAATTTACATTTTGTTTTATTGTTTAAGTTTTTATTAGTACAAACTTACAGTATATAACATGGTTGACATTTTAATCTATGAATTTTTAACCAAAGAAAAATTCTAAATTTTTGTAAACAGAAAACAACAGACACTACATTTAAAAGAAAATTTTAAGCCAGGCATGACAGTGCATGCCTGTAATCCCAGCACTCTGGAGGCTGAGGCAGGAGGATTACCACAAGTTTGATGCCAATCTGGGATACATAGTTCAAGTTCAGCCTGCCTGCACTACAAAGTGAGACCCTATCTAAAAAAAAAAAAAAGAGTAAATAAATAAACAAGTAAAAGGTGTTTTTGTTTTGTTTTGTTTTGATTTTTTTTGAGGGGGGGTCGTTGAGACAGGGCCTCAGTGTATAGTCTAGCCTGGCATTGAACTCATTATGTAGTTCAGGCTGACCTGGAACTCCGGGCGATCCTACTGCCTCAGCCTCTAGGCCATTGTTTCTAATGAAAACTCAGCTGTTGCACTTCTTACAGCACTCATGCACATGCTTTGTTGCTGGAAGACTTTTTATGCCCTTGTCTTTTCCCATTATTACTATGTTAAGCCTTTATTTGTATCTTTTTACATTTAAACTACATGAAATTCATCAAATCTTTGGATGACAGTTTTTCAAAACTAATGGCAATTTTAACCTTCATACCTAGGTATGTTTTCTGCTTCTTTATGTCCTCTTTCTTTCTGTTACCTCCATTTTTCATACACTGGTCCACTTTATGAGCCCTTCAGTTTTCTAAGGCTCTACTAGTTTTACTTTCTTTTTCCTTTTTTCATTCAGATTGTACAATCTAAACCCATGTATTTTTAACTTCATTAATTTTTCTCCTAGTTCAAATCGACTTTTGAGTCCATCTGGTAATGTTTTCACTGTAGTTCATAAAAGTATGTTCATTATTAAGCTAACTTTACTGAAGCCAGATAATAAAGATAAAATAATAAAGAGAATGTTCTGCTTGATTACACCACTTGAATGTCCTATTTTTTCCAAAGAACAGATTTCTCATTAAGCACAACTGACAGAAAAAAGATTTCTGTCTGCAATTTTTCAATAACACAGATACTAGTTGTTTTGTACATAGTCTTTTGTAGTATTTCTGAAATTACAACTCTAATATCATACATGAGAATTTTTAAACAAGGGCATATTTAACATTGACTTTCTGTGTGTTTATAATTGTTCTCATAAACACAAAGAACCCTAAAGGTCAAAAAGTATACCAAATATGTCTGTAAGTAAGGCATAATGCAAACATAAAAATCAAATACAATTATAGAACAAGAAATCCTAGGTAGACTCCACTGTTAGAATTGGTCTTATAAAGATATTGAAATGGGGGCCGGGAATTTAGCTCAGTGGTTTCACTGCCTGCTGCACAAGCACAAAGACCCATGTTCAACTCATGGTACCAAAAAAAAAAAAAGTAGGAAAGATCCCAGGCTCCTAGGGTAGAGAAGCTCAGCCGGTCCCAGCACCTGGAAGAAAGCTCCCCCGCCGCCATCCCAGGCTTCAGGGCAGAGAAGCTCAGATGGTCCCAGCACCAAGAAGGAAGCTCCCTGCCTCCATCCCAGGCTCCTAGGGCAGAGAAGGTGAGCCAGTCCCAGAACCCAGAAGGAAGCTCCCTGACTGCCATCCCAAGGTCCTAGGGCAGAGAAGCTGATCTAGTCCCAGAACCTGGAAGGAAGCTCCCTTGATGCCATCCCAAGCTCCGAGGGCAGAGGTGAGCTGTGTGGGTGTCAGAAGCACCCCCCCCAGTGGAAATGAGAAGACACATAAATAAGCCTGAAAAACAGACTTGTGTATCACCTACTGCAACTCCAAAGGGAAACAAGATGGAACAATCTGATAATCAATGACCTGGACTCTCTGAACTGGCAACAAAAGAGGATCTGGGAAAAATGAAATCAGAAATAATTTCTCAGATAACAGCAAAGATTTTGCTCATGGTGCAAGACAGGATTAATAAATCTAGAGAGGACACAGATAAAAAAATAAAGGATCTGAGGAACATGATGGAATCCCAACATAGGAAACAAATGGAATCCTTAAAACACATACAAACAGATTTCCAAGAGATTAAAAACTCTGTCAAAAGTCTGTGCAGCAGAATGAACCAATGTGAGGATAGAATTTCACATAGAGAAGATAAGATTGCAGTTATTGAGGAGGAAAAGAAAAATTGCTTTAAAATTGTAAGGGAGCATGAGAAATCAATCCAGCAGCTGTTAGATGATGCAAAGAATAACATAAGACTGATTGGAGTCAATGAAGAAAGAGGAGAGAGTGCAGATGACATAAAAAACTGTTCACAGAAGTGATGGCAGAAAACTTCCCAAGCATGGGAAAAGAACTTGACATACAGAGAAGTGAAGCATATAGGACTCCAGCTGGCCTTGATAAAAAAAAAATCTACACATAGAAATATAATAGTTAGGATTCCAGAAATCCAACAGAAAAATAAATTCTACAAGCAGTGAGAGAAAAGAAACAAGTCACATACAAAGGAAAGCCCATCAGAATCACAGCAGACTTCTCAGTGCAAACCCTCGAGGAAAGAAGAGCTTGGAGTGATGTAATTCAAGCCCTAAAGGAAAACAGCCTCCAACCCAGATTGATGTACCCTGAAAAACTATCTTTCAAAATTGATGGAGAAATAAGATACTTTCATGATAAAGAGCACCTCAGGAACTTCATGAATACCAAACCGGCACTCCAAAAAATTTTAGACAATACCCTAGGAAAAGACAATGAGGATCACAACCCCTGGAAACCCAGCGGAATGAATCCATTGGGTGTGACAAATTAAACGCAAAGGGGGAGAATCCAACAAAAAGAAAAAGTCACGACAAGGCTTTTAAAACTTTTAACTTCATCTCCCTAATGAGTGTATAATTCAATCTTGTTATTGTACTGATTAGTATTTTTCTGATTCTACAGTTGCACACCATTCCTCGTGCTATACTGGCTATTTATCATCTTCTTATGTCTACATTTTAATTGGGTTGTGTATTAATAAGCTCTAAGAATTCTTTATATATTCTGGTCATAGGTTATATGCATTGTAAATATGGTCTTTTTAAGGACTACTTTTCATTTTAATGATGTCATTTAAAGTTCTAAATTTTGACGGAATGTCATTTATCATTTATTTTCTTTCATACATCATGTTTTTTGTATCCTAGGTAGTTCTTGCCTACCCTGAATTCATAAATATTTTCCCTTATAATTTCTTCTTAATGTTTTATACTTCTAGGCTTTCTTATTTAGCTTCATAGATCCCTTCAAGTTATTTTCATGTATGGAAATAAAAGGTTGAGGTTAATTTTTTATATACAGATACCAGGTCTTGTAGTGCCATTTGATGAAAACACTATCTCTTCCTTGGCTCTTGAATTGAATTTATATTCTATAAAATGGTAATGTTAAATAATCTTTCAAACCTCAGTGGACCATATATGTGTGGTTCTATTTCTAGATTCTCTGTTTTATTCCAATGGTCTATATCTTTCCTTACACTAACATTGCCTTGATTACTGTAGCTTTAGAAGAAGTCTTAAAATTAGGTACTAAACATCTTCCAACACTGTTTTGTTTTTAACTTTTCTAGGTCCTTTGTACTCCTACATAACTTTTAAATTTCAATATCCAATTCTTCATTTATAGCAAATATACACAGATCTGAATTTTTATATATACCTTGTGTTTTCTAATCCTGCTAAATTCAAGTTCAAGTTCTAGGGGCTCCTAGAGATTTCTTAGTATTTTCTCTGTAGATGATCATTTCATCTACATATAAAGATTTTGCTTCTGCCATGCCAGTCTTATCCTAGTTATGTCATTTTATTGCCAGACTATTTTGGTTTAGACCTATGTTTCAAAGTCAAATGCACAGATGAAGAGTAGGCATATATGCCCTTGTTCCCCACTTTAGGGAGAAAGCATTGCATCATCTCCGTTCATAGAAGGAGTTTTTGTTGGAAGTATGGAGTACATGTCTTTGATCTGTTGAGAAGGTTCTGTTTTACTTCTAGTCTCCTGATAGTTTTTACCATGAACAGCTGTATAATTTAGTCCAACACTTTTTCTCCAACTAGTGACAGGACCATATGGCTTTTTCCTTTCCTCTGTTAAAATGATGACTTTTGAGGGTGGATCTTCCAATGCTGAACCAACACTGCCATCCCTATAACAAAACCACTTTCTACATCCTGCCAGATCTGACTTCTAATAGTTTGTTTTGTTAAACAAATTTCTATCTATGTTCATACTTTTTTCTTCTATTATCTTTGTCCAGTTTTAGGCTTAGCACAATGTTGAGTTTCTAAAATGAGGGGAGAAGTGTTCCTTCTTTTTTCTGCTATAATTGTTTGATATAATTTATCAGTTAAAATGTTTATGAGCCTGCTGTTTTCATATAGGTAGGTTTTCAAGCTAGGAATATACTTTCTTTAATAGGTGCTATTCTAATTGTATATTTCCTCCAGAGTTAGTTTCATTAATTTGCCTCCCAAGTTACTTCTTAGAAGTTGTCAAATTTATTTCAAAAAAAGATTTTGTAATATGCTTTCTATATCCTTTTAAATTCTGTAAAATCTGTGGTAATAATCTCCTAGATCTTAATATTGTAATTTAAAAATTTATAACTGATATTGTGTAACAGGACAAAAAGGTCTAAAAGAGCAAGGGAATTGAAAGGGGTAGGGGAAGGGAAAATGGGAAAGGAAAAAATATGAGAAGAGGAAATAAATGGAAACAAGATCTTTGCAAATAGGGAAGGGTGGAGGGGGTGAAGGGAGGGCAAGGGAAGGGGGAAAAAATAAGAACCAAGAGATTCATGTAATGGTACAAGATCCCAATGATGTATGTAACTGTATTTTATAACTAAAATGTACCAATAAAGTTAATGGGGAAAAAAATAAGAAAGCTTAAGAAGATATAACATATCAAATTCTATAGCATTTTATTCACTGCAGTAAATAAGAAACTATTTAAATTATTTAAAAAATTGAAACACATCAGTTATTTGAAGTTTTCTTCTTAAAGAGGTCGTTTTTCTATTCGTAGAATTTGATATTACTTATTATTTTACTTTGATTGTACACCGAATGATAGCTTTAATGGTTTAAGCATATTAGAGACATGTAAACTTAGTCCTTCAGCTTTTTGAATGAGGAAGACAAACTCTGTAACATTTCTCCGCCCAAGAGGACATAGACACATTATAACAGCAATTAGGGAGGATGATTACTCCACACGTTCTGTTGATAATTTCCTAGTGTCTTATTGCTGTTACTATTTTTTATTTAAAGCATTCTAAAACATTGTTACACTATTGAATGTCATTATACTATTGTATTGTACTGGGTACATCCAAGTATATATTCTTTACCCCTTAAAAAAAAGATATTGAGATGTATTACTTCTGAGGAAAGGATCAGCAGCAGGTCTTACTAACTTACTATTGTGCATAAAGTTCCCTCACTTTGGCAACATTTTAATATTATTTTTCTTTGTTCCCTAATAAGTTGACTGTTGTGTCTCTGTGTGGTTTGTTTTTGTTTTAACATCACTTTCTTACTTTTGTTTTGTTTTGTTTGTTTAGCTCTTGGTATGTTTCCCCAGTTGGCCTCAAACTCACTATGCTCGTGTCTAAATTTCCCAAGTAGCCACGATGACAACCAGGTGCCACCAAGCCTGGCTAAGACTAATCATCTGATATTATTCAATGAACTTAAAGACATTTGTTCACTATCAAATTTACTCTTGTGGGGTCTTTGAATATCTGTAAGTTATAAATGTGAACATTTATTGTACACATATTGCAAAAGTCCTATTCATTTTTCAGTCTGCTTCTTTTCTTCATTGTTTTTCTGCTTGAGTTTAGGTAATTTTTAGTAAAGTGTTATCCACATTTATTTTCTTTTACACTGTCCAAACTTCTGTTGAATTCATACCCTGACTTCTTCACATCAAATGTGTTTTACCAGTGATATAATTTCCATCTTAATTGTTGGTTCTTTGTAATTCCCATTTTCTGCTGAAATTCTCCATCTTTCCACCTGCTACATACATCCTTCTTTTTAAAAATAGCTTATTTTCAAACTTTTTTCTATTTGTCATATCTTCAATTGTGCATTTTCCTCCTTGATTTTGGAACATATAATCCTGTGTCCTCTTGTGTCTGCTATTTTTTAATTGTGCAGTAGAAATTATGAATACGGCATGATATAGATTCTGTACCGAAGCTTGTTCTGGTAGCCATTTTGTTTACCCACAGTTCAGCTTGAACTTGTCTCTGGAAAGGCAGGTCTAGAATAGCCCACTGTATGGACACAGCGACTCAACATAGCAATACACGTGTCCTTGTCAATTCCTTTCACTGCCCAGTTGTCTGAATACTTTGCACAACCTTCAGATCTCTGTGGAGTGTAATTTCTTGATCAAGTTATAATCTGCTGTCTCCTTTTAGTACTACTATTATCACTGCTTTGACAAATAAAAACTACCAAATGTCACATACAACTCAGTTGAAAGAAATTCCAAATATCAAGTACAACACAATAAGCACTTCAGTTTTTAATTTATAACAACAAAATATGGATAAGAATGTACCAGTACCTATTTAAATAACCAAATTTTTAACATTATAGACCCATATTTAATATTAGTTCACAATAAGGGGTTGAATGGCTTGCCACCTATCTCCCTTAATTGTAATATGATATGTTACATATATATGTTATATACATCTATATTTTATATTATATATATTATATATATATGCAATGTAACTCAGTTTGAAGGCTGAAGGCTCTGGGTTCAATTCCCAGTGC
Organism: Heterocephalus glaber; assembly: GCF_053883595.1. Lineage (NCBI taxonomy): Eukaryota > Metazoa > Chordata > Mammalia > Rodentia > Bathyergidae > Heterocephalus > Heterocephalus glaber. The sequence continues at coordinate 12,510,191 of NW_028258333.1, forward strand.
CACACACATAGAAAAGAAATATACATGAATGGATCAAGATATATATTTCAAATTAAAGTTTCTCTTCTTCAGGAATTAATAGATAAAATTTAGAGTCAGCTGTATTTTCAAGTTCACACCTTGATGTGTCTGCCTCATTCTGTTGAGAAGTAAACAGCAGCCAACACACGTGGGCTACAATCTTTTTATATATTATATATCTGAAAGAAAACTATAATTGGTCATCCACATACTCATCAGGTTTTATCACTATGTAGAAATGCCATGCCTAATCATAAACAGCTTAAACAAAAGTAAATCTAGATTTCTAATCACAATGTTAATTCTGCAAAACATATTCTTAAAATTCAAAATGCTTGAAATTTTTTTTCCAAAAAGCGCTATCTGGAAAACTGGTGGAGTTGGTATTTTATATTTGATTACCATGTGTGTAATTAAAAGTTTATCATTAGTTCCTTTACAGATCACATTTTTTTAAAATCCTGGCAATGGAAACATTGTTTAGCTGTCTAATTCAAACACCTCTGCTCTGTTACTTCTGTTGGATCATTTTAATTACTAGAACATGTTATGCATTTTACTTTTTAAATTTCTGTGGCAAATTGATAGTTAATTTTTAGCTTGTATAAAATGGTAAAAATATTCTGTTATTAATTTAAAAAATATTTCCTATTATTTTGATTAACCCATTTAAAATTGTTTGGTACAGTTAAATTGTAGCAACTGAGTGTATTTTAAATTTATTTTTCAAGCAATGGTAGCATAGTTGTAGTTTTTAAAATTAACATTTTATGTAGTACCATAATTTAACAGGTTTGTAAGGAGTAGATCACAGAACAGAGGCTTTTCAGTTTATTAAATAAAAATGAGTCTGTCAAGTGGGAGAAGTGCAGTACACAAAGAAAAAGGTAAATAAATAAAATAGCGGGGGAGGGAGGTGTTTTAGACTGAAATTAACCGAAACCATGGAATCCACCAGGCACTTTGAAATAGTCCCTTATTGTGTGACTCAGGACTGAAAAAATTTAAAACTGTATAGAGTTCCAAATTGAGGTGGATTTCTATTATTTTTAGTGATAAAATCTAAGAAAAGGTGTGTGAGAAATTAGAAGGTATTGTTAATATATTTTTTCTTCATAATCTTTACAATTCCAAATAAACTAGAATTGGACAGCAATTCAACTGATACATACATATTTAATTTCAGCATTTTTTTTTTTTTTGGTCCCAGATAAGGTACTGCTGATTTCCTCTTTCATTTTCCTGTTTGTTAAATACTACAGAAGGTTTTGGAAATGATTCAGTGATCATAAGAAGCTTTCAAAAGGTAAAAGCAAGAAAATGAACAGGCTAAGTTCCTTAGCACTTAAACAAATACACCTTATGAATTCTTTTGCCTTTATTTTTATTCTCTGCGACCTCAGTCTGAGCCCTGGACAGACCTGGCAGACAGAACAGTCAACAGACAGAACACCATAGCACCACCACACACACAAGAAAAGCTTGCTCTTTGGCCCAAAATGTAGGAAAGGGGAAGCCCAGTGGAGATCTGGAAAGAAGAGCCACTCATTTTCCCACAGTCCAGAAGCTACAGCACCTGTTATGCAAATGACTCACCCACTCCCCAAACCTCTGGTAATCCATAACTGATCTCACTCCAAGCCAGGTTAATAGCTCTAGCATCTCTTGGTTTTCCTTCACCCAAAGCAGATGGTCAATTCCTGATTCTCATGATTCTCACCTAGGAACAGAAGACTCTGGTTGCTGTTTCCTTCCTCCAGTAGCACTTGTAAATATAAACTGGTTCTTTTTTTGGGGGGGGTACTGGGGATTAAACTCTGGACCTTGCTCTTTCGAGACAGGTGCTGGAACCACTGAGCTAAATCCCGGGCCTAAACTGGTTCTTGTGGTAACAGGTCAGAAGTTAGAAGAGAAAGACGGCCAGAGAATTGCAAAGTCTGAGCAAGCTAAGTGTCCCTGAAACTATTATGGGGTTCTGCAGTGCGCTGGACAGAGTAAAGTGGTATTATTCAATGGGTACAAGGTTTTAGGAGGAACACAGCGTAGTGACACTAGTTAAACTTTTGTATATTTTAAAATTGTTTTATAAAGGAGATTTTAATAAACCACATTGATATTGAAGAAGACTTACTAATTACAGGTGGGAAAATTAGTGATAGCAGAGGTAAAATTTAACTTGTTTTTCATTTATTTATACGATTTCTTCAATATTTCATTATTTTTGTCTTCTTTGTAAAAACTGAGTTGCCTCATTTTAAAAATTCTAAGATTAAATTCAAATTTCAGTGATTGTAAGACTTTGATGTATGAATCACATCTCTCCACATAGCAGCTTTCTTGTGTCTGGAGTGATTTGCTTCCTTTTATCTGGAATTGCCTATTTAGAATGTTGTTATACATAAAAAAGTATTTCTTACATTGAACAATTATTAATGTAAAATACTGAACTATAATGTTGCATAAAATATTTTATAATATATTTCCTTGTACATTCAAGTTGTATAATGATATCTTCTTTTTAAAATTCGATAAAAGTTTTGCTGTTTTCAACATTAAGCTTTGAAATTCTTTTAAATTTTTTTTATTTTTCACTTACATCATAGCCTAAGACTGATAGCAAAATATTAAATAACAGCCATAGTGAACAGCACTTGTTCATCTCTTTGATATTAATGGAAAGTTTTATCTTCAAAATGGTTCTGTGGATTTATTCTATTCCTGGGAATGCAAAAGTGTGATGTGTTTCCTCTATTTTTAGGTTCCTAAGTCTTTATGCAGCGATAGAATTTGAAATTTAATCAACGTTTTTGTCATCCATTGAGAATAATATGTGGAGCTGAAAAATGAATAGCTGTTACAAACTAAGTACTTGGCTGAGTATGATTTTCTGGTTCTTTAGGTAGAGTTTTCCACTTTTATTCATAAAGAGATCAAAGTTGCCAGTTTTGCAGTTCTTTTTCTTTTTCTGGTAGTAATATAACTTTTTATAAGGGCTTGGCTTCAGACTATCATCTTTGACTACATTCTAAAATAGTGAATATGATAAAATTGGTCCCGTGACTTTAAAAGGCATATAATTCGGAATATCTTTTAATTTCCATGATGACACTTTGCACTACTCATATTTTTGTTACATCATGAGTCAACTTTAGCAAATTCTGTTTTCTTCAAAAGCATCAATTTTATACATTAAGTATATTGGTATATGTACATATGCATTAATGTATTAAACTTTGAATTTTGACAAAAGGGAAGAGGACCAACAGATGAAGGGGAAGGGAAAAATAGAGGGAAAGGTGAAGAAGAAAGAATGATGACATGTTATGTACATGTAGCAACTTCCCAAGAGGAAGGTAGTCATTATGTACATCAAGCAGGTACTAATAAAAATTTAAATCAAATAAATGAACCCACTAAATGCAATTATTTTAATTCTAAATTACTTTGTGCATTCTTATTTAAACTGGCAGTAGGCTTGTCAAGTTTCATCAAAGAAATAAGTTCTGGGTATAATGATCAAGTTTGATATTTTCTCATTTATTTTTACCAAATTCATTTTTATATTATTTAATTATACTAGTAGTAGGTTTACTGGTCACTGAACTATAACCATTTACTGCCTTGACCTTCATAACTTATAAAGAAGAAAAATTTTGTTTAAGTACTATGTAAAAATTATATTGTTTTATAAATATAATATTAAAATGTAGGTACTACAATAATATTAATCTATAACAATTCTATTAAAATAGTGTAATATACAAATGTATTCCAAATTTTACTATTATATATATTAGTAGTACCTCACTTAATATATTATATATGTATAATTCTATGAATTCATGTCTTATTTCTGTATATATTTTATATTCATTATATAGCCAGCATAAACATTGACTATTTTTATGTACTTCCAATAAATCATTTAAATAAATTGTGTTTTTATTGTATGTTTTTAAAGTAAAAATGAGCAGTTATTCAAGCCTTGTTGAAAAATATTTTTAAGAATTGTCATAATTGCACCCTAGTAATTTGTATAAACCAAAATCTGGTGCTTATGTTACCCTATATCATCCTAAAAACAAAAAGATGGAAAATAGACCATATTTAATGATAAGGAGATTAAAGTGAAGTAATAATTAAGTAAAAGACCCAGGTAAACACAAAAAATTCAAAGACTGAGTTTTTCATACAGGCAAAAAGGGTCAAAGCATATAAAGCCCTTTTAGCAAAAAATGAGTAACCTATCAAAGCTTAAGGTATAGGAATAATAATGTCAGCTACTTAAGAATTCATGTTGAGATAGGTTAAAAAATATTGTCATTCAAAATACACTTTGAAAACAGAGGAAAGTTTAATATTCCATATAATTTAAATCTAGGAAAATATATGAATACATCAGGAGAATCTATTTGAAACTCAATTTCTTATCTAATAATAAAGTGGAAAGTATCCTTTTGTTTGAAATGTTCTTGTCTTGGTATACCAAGATATTATAAAAAGCTAAAAGCAAAAATATTTAAGAGATTATGGTAATGACATTTGAAATAGTGTAAAGAAATGATAGGATTATCATGAATAAAAATGTCATGAACTATACTTGGAATTCTATTTCTTATTTTATGTGAGTGTTTTATGATAGCAAAGTACAATTTAAATGGAATATTTGAGAAAGTGTCCTTGAATGGAATTCTTACAGACTTGTTTGACAGATTCTTTTTTGAGTACTTATTCCTTTCATTTTCAGTTATATTTATGCATATAATTTTGCTTCAAATCTATTCTATAGCTGTCACACAAGTAATTCTTATTGTATATTACAGAAATTGCAATTGATTAAGATAAAATTTTAAAAAATCAAGTCAATTAGATTGTGTCAATGTTGAGTTAAATTGACTGAAATCTTAAAATTCAATGAAAGAATTCAATTTACTGTATTTTTTGAAATTGCATGAGTTATACTGCATATTTCTATGTATTTTAAAATGAATATTAAGATTAAAAATATAAAACATGTTTCATTAATAAGTATGTATTTATATTTATGCAATATTTTCTCAAACCATTCAGAAATTAATCTCTTTGAATACAATCTAATGTGAATTTATTTTTTGCTGGTTAGAGTATGAGTTGTAGAATAGAATAACTCATTATTTATTTTATTATTCTAAATTATTAATTTTGCTAACTTATAAATCCTCAAAAATGTTTTCCTGTTTTTCAAATGAGAATATGTTTCATACCTGGAGTATGGTATTTCTGAGGCAAACAAAAACATTGCATAATATTATGTTCAATAGATAGGCCAGTTATAAACAAAAAATATATACTATTTTATAGTCACTTGAAAATAGATTAATGTGCTTTGTTCATAAAAGGTCAAGTTTTTTTTAGAATTAATAAACATTAGAATTTCTGTTTAATGGTAAATCTTCACTAAACATGGAAATAATTAAAAATAATGGCTGTGCAGGCAGCCCCGCTAAAACAAAGAAGATGTATAACACATACATCTTTTAATATTTTGAAATATGACTACTTTCAATATTAGACACAAAGACATGTATTGTGATAACCCAAATAAATAAAACATCACTTACCTTCACAGATTTCACTACCAAGAGGGGTTATAAATTTGTAAATGAAAACTATATACATTAAAGAGCCTTTCAGGAGATTTAAGGAATGAGTGACAAACTTTTCCTGCAAACCTAAAAATTAAAAATAGATACCTTCATAGATCAGGTCTGGATATACAAAAAAATAAAATAAATTTTAAAAATAAGGAAGATAGAAACTAAAACTATAATGAGTAACTGAAGAAATTTATTTTAGCTCTAATCTTTCAAGTTTTTCCATAATTGCATAATGGTTAGAAATTTAAATATCAAAATCTTGATGTACATTATCTAATAACAAATACTCTAATGAACATGATTACATGTCCACTTTATCAAAGATTTTTAAGTAATGACACCTCTGGCTACATGATCTGGGTAGAACTTGTTGCAACAGGTCGGGCGGGTGGTCTTTGAGGCGTCAAGGGTCTTCAACAACCTCCTGCCCACCCCGGCCCGCCAAGCATCTCCAGGTTCCTCACCTTCATTTGCTGAAGAAAGGGGAAGTAGGAGAGGACGGCTCGGAGCCCAAGGTCCGCAGCCCAGAGCGAGGAACTCAGGTCCCATGCAGAAAAAGGAAGTCAAGAGTAAAAGTAGTGGGAGGCAAAAGTTTACTTATAAGAAGACAAATGCAAGGAGCACCTGTGAGGATGCGCTACAAAGCAGGGGACATTCAACTGAATTTCCCAAGGATCAGGTGACCGCTGTACTCATACTTGTAGGGGTAAGCTGGTTTCTAAAAACAACTGTTTCATTGATTGGTGTAATTTAGGCCAATTAGACTGTTAGCCTTTGTTTCTGCGTTGAGGAAAAGGTCGGCGGGTTAAAGCAAGTGCATTTTACAGTTTCCCATGATCTTTTCCTCAACCCAGAAACAAACCCTAAGACTGATTGGCCTAGATTACACCAATCAATGAAACATTCCGTAAGTACTGAGCCTAAGATAAGCTTGTGGTAAATACACTGCCCTCACCACCCATGTCATCTCTATATCATCCCTACCTACATCCTCCTCTAGCTGTCCCTACAAACTCGATCACAATAAATATTTTGTTTTTTATCAAATAAAATTACAAACTTATAGGCTGCTACCTAAATAAGGGCTATTTCTTCCCCTGCATGTGTTGTACTGTGTATGTGTGACAAGGAGTCATCTTTTTGGCCAAGGACTATGCACAGTTGAAGAGCTAACACACTAACGACAGGAGAATCAGGAGATGGAGTCATCAATAACGATGTTGTTAACCTCACAATCTGAACCTAACTTGTGTATTTCCAAAGAAATCCACCAACTCTATTGCTGAAAAAGCATTTCTAAATGAAGCTAAATACCATCCAATGCATTTGGTTTAAGGTTGGGTTCTAATGAAGTGGGTTTAGATAAGAAAACCATCCATAAATAACCATCAGTGAAAGTATAAATCCAAAACAAAATGAAAGACTTGTTTACTAAAAGAAAAAGAAAAAAAATGGCTATATAGAATGACTTTGCAGCCTGGAGGAAAAAAGGGAATCCAAGCTGCTACACTATTACATGTGTGAAGGCAGAACTTGGCTTGTTTCTTTTGTATCACCAAGCTAGCCTTCACCGTAGCACTGTGGTTGATTTGTTTAGACCATGTAGCAATTCAGCATTTAATTACTAAAACTGCTTGTTTCTTATTTCCTTGTTTGGTATAGTAGATTATTATTTCCTCATGGTAATTCTTTTTAAAATGTGTTTATGAAACAAAATTTGAATTTTTTTCTTCTCAATATCTGGCCTTTCATTTTAAACACCATCACCTTGGTAAGTTTTCCCGTTTTGAAGATTTTGTTTCAGGTTAGTGTCCACCTAATATCTTTAAAAGTTTTTTCAAATAATTAATGATTTAGGCTGCATCCTTATGAGTACAAAATATGTTTGAAGATTGTCATTATTTTTTGCATGAATTGATTTCTCCACAAATAGAAAATGCTTGTTTGTCCACAGTGAAAGTGGTTAAGGTTTATGGTAGGCCACAACTAAGCCCACAGTTGCCTTGCAATAAAATATTGGAATAATTTTTTTATAGAACTATTCCTTTTCTCAATGGATATTATTCCAAGGCAAATCAAGCAGCCGTTCCATATGCCATAGGAAGAGTTGATTATTTTATATTTCCACTCCTAACCATTTCTCTAATTTCTACTAGATGATCTTGAATTACAACTCTTCTGATTTCTGATACTTAGAATTTTTCCTATAATTGTTTAAAAATACACTTTTCAGTGTTTTTGAATTCATATACTGAGTTCTGGCTCCCTTAGCTTTGTTATGTTTTCTACTTCATCACATACCATCCATTTTATATCTTTCGACATATTTAATGTTTCTGCTGTGTTATGGCATCTTCCCTAGTAGCCCTCACTGTTATGGACTTATTTGCTTGTTTCATGTTTGTTACTTCCATGTCATTTCATCAGTTCAGAACTGTTTTAGAAGTTGCATATTTATTGGTTATAAAATTTATGTTGAAGCTTTAATTCCTAAATAGTGGAATTTGGAGATGAGGTCTTTGAGAGAGAATTATACCTCATTTACCTACACCCCCCACCAAAAAAAAACTATTTCATGGCACCATGATGAACTTCGTTTTGTCAGGTAAAATGTACTTCCCTTTTTAATAGGTTTAACATTAAACCTACTAAAATTGCACAAATAGACACACCAGAATTTCTTTTAGAGATAGAAAACAGTCAAGCAGATTCTGACACTAGAAACAAAAATACCCTCTCATGTTTGTGAAAGAACAACAAAAAAGCATGAGGAGTTATCAGGACACTGTTGGAGCAATTGTGAAGCTATATGTGTGATATATTTGGACACAAGTCAATAGGACTTGATGATTTAATATATATATTGAGTAAAGACAGAGGTGAAACATGGAAGTAGTGTCATCTATAACAATGGAGAACACTGGGAAAGAACATGTTTTTGGAGGAAACCAAGAGTGTACTGGTGGAGTGTTAGACCAGAAGAGTTTTTACCAGACAGATTGAGCAGATAAAGAGAAAGTTGAATATCTGAACCTAATCTTCTGGAAGTGTACAGCTGAGCTAAATATTGATAGTTAACCAAAGGTAGTTTTAAACCCAGCAAACAATGTGTCAATTAGGGGGGATATTAAGAGGGAAGAGAAGAGAGACATTATAGATATTGAGGACTTCTATTATTAGCGAGGCAGTAAAAGGGGTTTATCAGACAGAATACAAGTACAAGAAAACCCACAAAGGAAAAGGGAAAGCAAAATCCTAGTCACAGGAACAAGAAGAAAATGGACAGTAAAAAGAAGGATGAATTTAATATCAAGATTTATAGATAGGAGAAGTAAGATAAAAGAATAATGATGTCATTGGTTTTGGATAGCGATATTCAGCTTACCTACTTTGGAGCCAGTACAAAAGTAGATAAAGAATTAGAGTGAACTTATATTTAATATATAAATCTCTAGAATTCTTATCTATGAAAGAGAATTAAGAGGCAATAGGGACAATAATTCAACAAGTAGAAACAAGGCAAGGACTGAGTTCTCTATTCATTTTGTGAGTAAAAAAGGTATAAAGGAAATTTATATGTTAATTCTGCAGAGTGAGAAATTTAGGGACACTATCTATGGAAAAGACTGCTAGCTTTTTATTTTTATATGTGTAGTATCTGAGACAGTTAAGTACCATTAAGTAATAAGCCCAGGTCATGAAATATCCTGTCCAGAGACTGCTAAGAGGCAAAAGATTTACATAGCAATGTGAGTTTCTTGGCAGAAAACCTACTGAAGGACACTGTTGAAATGCAAATGCCTTTATTATGTGGAATCACATTAAAGTTCATAAATAATATAATGCACATAAATCCCAGGAAAACTGTTTGCATAGAGAAAATGAATGGATATGAGAATGTGCATATATTAGATAATGCCTAGAAAGCAGCTTTATAAGAACATTGTATTTTATTTGGCATTTAATAGTTGCATTTTCCTACTTTGTTTAAAATACCCCACTATACGGACATGAATTGGTAGATATTTGATGGTGAATGATTGCATCATCTCATTGGAAATGTGACCATGGTATGGATAAGTGCATTTATTAAATAAGTAAAATCAGATGAACTCTATAGTTTTATTCAGTATATTAATATTTTCAATAACACCAGTGTTCAAGAAGTATTTTCTTATTAAGAGTTAGTCTATTTAAATCCTTGACAAAATGGAAATATTAGATAAATATTTTTAAATTGTGTAAAATATAAACAGCCCAAGTTGTATAATCAATCTGTAAAGTTATAGTTAACTACAAAACACATGAGTCTGACAACATCTTTTTCTTTCAGAAAGAACCCAAACTAGAACTATTTCCCATGATTTGATGTTATATGAGTTAACTTTAATATCTGCTAGCCAAAGGTAGCCAGGAGAACAGCTATAGTGAAAAAGATGTGCTTATTTATTGTCATTTCCCTAAAGGAGAACAAACATCATAAGGAATTGCAGAGCGCTTCAGTGGGAATTAGAAAGTATATATTATAGGTGCGGCCTTATGGTAGGTGATTTTCGGGAGGGTTTAACAGTGAGGCTTTGTTGTTAGGTAGTACCATTTGGCAATTTGGAATTTTAATCTCATTCACAAGGAAAGATAACCAAGACAAAAGTTAATTAAAATTGACAAATCCCAACAATCACTTCTATCAGTGAAGAGAAGTTTTTTCCTTATTTGAACTTTATTTAATGGGTGGTATGTGGCCAGAACAATTGGTTATGCTTGCTCTAGCTTCAGACAAGATTAGGAATTACTTCTGTTCTTGCCTTGTTCCCCTATGCTCAAAGTGGCATTTTCTGATGTTGACACATAAAATTGCTTATGGTCAAAAGGAGAACACAAAATTTAGTTTTGAAAACTTACAGCAGTGCTGAGCTTAGATGACACTATCAGGTCAGCTCATATGTCTCATGAGGTGATGAAAAATAGACTACTTAAGAGTAATTTTTTCTCAAAACATATTGTGTTGGACTGGGGATTTAGCTCAGTGGTTTCACTGCTTACCTTGCAAACACAAGGTCTCGAGTTTGATCCCTGGTACCAAAAAAAACAAAACAAAAAAAGCCCCCAAAAAACATATTGTGTAATGAAGAAGACAGTATGAAAAATAAAAAGGGAAGAATAGAAAGAGGGAAAACAAAATAGAAAAGAGTCAACCTATAATCCCACCTTCAATGGGAGAGGATCATCATTTTGTAGATGTCCCTAGACCAAATGAATGTCCAAATGCAAAAAATAAAAAACAAAACAGAAAATATAAAAACATGTTAAAAATAGATAAATAAAAATGGGAAAATAAAAATAAACTATATATATATACTTGTGTGTGTATATATGATTGACTTAAAACTCAGAATAGCCTCCAATGTAATCTAGAATACACCATGATGTTTAAATAAAAGTGGAGGTCATAATAAAGGGGGAATATCTTTAATATCTTGAATACACCAGACATTATTTTTAATAAAAATATTATTTTAAGGACAGATGAGGCAACACAAAATATAGTAAATAATTCACATCTTCATACACTAGTGATTGAAATTTTTAGTCTTTTAATGACTATGTACCTGGAAATATCTAAGGAAGCTGGACATCTGAAACAAGGTACATTGGCATATGTATACTCCCAGTGTCCAGGAGGCTGAGGACAGCCTACACTAGGGCTACATAGTGTGAACCTGTGATACACATACAAAAAAGCTAGATATATGAATACCTTGTGAAGCATTTCACATTAAGTGTAAACTCTAAAGAAATGTGTATATACATCCCCAAAACACATATACAGGAATATTTCTTGAAGTTTGTTTTGTGAGAGCTAAAAACTCAACATAATTGTGTATTTGTTTTGGAATGTATAAACTGTAACACTGAAATCATTATACACTGTTATGGTTTGGATCTAGATGTCACCGTAAAGCCTGGTGCAGTCATAGGTGGGGGCTTTTTCAGAAGTGGCTAGAACTCCAGTGTGTGAGGCTGGGCTTAAGAGTGTGTGATTATTAAATCAGTTCACTGATTGGTTTGGCACTGCTCTAAACCCAGTAGCCTATGGAGTATAAAAGGGGCTGAAAGAAAGTGCGAAGTTCGCTTGGACTTGCTGCTTGTAGGTGCTCCCCAGCTGGCTTACCATAACACTATTTCTCCTCTGTTGAAACCCCTCTGTTGAAGCCCCCGACTATGGACTGAAACCTCTAAAAACTGTGAGCCAACAAATAAACCTTTCTTCTTTTATCTTTAGGTGTCTGGTATTTTGTCTCAGCAATGACAAAAGCAACTAAGACATACACTGAATGTAAAAAGCAACCTCTAAAATGGCCCCCATGATTAGTGATTCCCTGTGTTTACTTCCTATGTAATCAGCTCCATTTGACTGTTGACCAGACCTGATGATTCAATTGTAACCAATAGAATACAAAAAATTGATAGGATTTCACCTTCAGGATCAAGTGAAAGAGAGACTTCTCTCTTGAGTGCTCATTTTTATGCCTTCAGCCATTCGAGGGAAAGTGTGTGTAATACTGGAAGTTTCCATATATAGATGTTCACAAGGACTGAAGGAGTCTTCTCCTTTCCAAGCTTTGCAATGACACTAGCTGGGCTCATGCTTTGATTCCAACCATGAGGGAAGCAAGACACAGCATACCTCAGCTACATTTGCCCAGATTCCTGACCCCACATAAACTATACGTTTTGTTTGTCTTTATGGATTTTTTAATTTTTATTTTTGTTAGTATATGTTTGCGGTACATAAGGATTACATTCATCATAGGGGCTTGGCATATGTGTAGAACAGATCTCAATTACTTTTTCATCCACTTCCCCCCTCCTCCTTCTCCAATTCCTCCATCTTTTCATCACTTTCCTTTTTTGGAAAAATAAAAAAATCTATTTTCCTGTTTCCTGTTGTTTACATTTTATTTTGTTCTTAGTTTATTTTTACTTCGGGTTTCTCATACAAGAAAATAAGAAAACCAAGCAATATTTAAGCTTGTGTGTCTGAATTATCTTACAGAAATAGATGACTAATTTACTGGAATGAGAGAGAGAGAGAGAGAGAGAGAGACAGTGAGACAGAGAGAGTGCTATAGATATGACAATTACAAATGAAACGAGGGGGCATTACAAGCAGATAGTGAAGAAACAAGTCCAACATGAAATGCTATATACTACATGATTCCATCTATAAATAGCCTGAAAATGAACAAAACTAATATACAGCATTAGAACCTAAACAATGATTTTCCTTGGAAAAGCAGATTGTTTGGAAACTGTGGTGAGAGGAACTTGTGGGGCTTTTATGTGTTTGAAAATATATAAAGCTATTCACTTTTGATTTATATACTTTTCTCAGAGTTTGTTTTACTTGAATTATAATTGGATTAAAATATCACTTTCATCACTTATTCTTTCAAATTAACTAAACTCCAATTCCCCATAATGTGATTGCTGAGTTCTCCGTATTTTCAGTGTGTTTATAGAAATAGTTAATTATGAATTATTTAAATCATTTTTTCATCTGGCAAAATATTTTAAACCTTTGGATTTATTGAGGTTATCAATAATGTAGTATTTGTTTCTATCACCTTGTTACTTATTTTCTAATCTTCATACTATCTTTTTTTTCTCCCATTATTGAATCATTTCTTGATTTTTGCTCAGTGTGGCTTATCATTTTAAATTGGTAGTTTTAATTTTGATCTGTGGTATTGACTCATCCTATACCAAAAAAATTCTTAAATTTGTCTCTCATATTCCTAACCCATGGCTTGTTAAATAAACAGGATTAATCAATAAGGGACTTCTGATGATAATATTGTCTAAAGAAGGAAAATATTATATTAAAAAATCTTTAAATGCTAAATTTTATGAAACATATATAAGTCAGGGAAATCTTGTGGAAATCAATCTACCTTTCATTTGTATGTCTATCAGTCTTTCTCTCTGAAGGAATTGTTGACAGTTTTCTCCGTGCATAAATATAAAAGAAAAGATTCCCAAGAATCTCACATTTGAGCAAGCAGACTTGAAGTTCTATAAAAAGCTTCACTGTGCAGTTATCTCTTCCATTTTCCCTGATAATGGGTTTGCACCCCATGCATTGAAAATGTAAAGAGAAAAGTCATTTGCAAATGAAGTAAATAGCACTTAGAAATGTAGCCACATGTGGTAGAGCTAAATTCTATTCAGGGAAAAATCTGTGAATGATTTTAGAAGTAAAATGAGGAATAAAATTGGCCTTAAAACACACTAAGATGTTCAGGGTCTAATAGCATTTTAAAAAATAAATACCATAATTATCTTGAAAACTAAACAAACAACACTAAAAACAGAACCAAGTTCACAAGGGCAGTGGCAACAAAAAACAAACAACTGTGCCAGTTTGTATAGAAAAGAAAAAAACAATTTCCTGAATCTTTAAAATTTGCATTAGAGAAACTTAAGATAGTTGCACCACACTGAGAATAAAATCATGTAGCAGCACAGTTATCATACTGGAATGACTTTCCACTTGCCGAGTTATACTCATATGTTCTTGATATTATAATGATTATGAAGATAAAAAGGCAATTGAAAATAGATAAACTTAAAAGCCTGATTTGAGTATTGAAATATGTAGATTCATAGAATTGTCCAAGCTAGAAAGTTCTCTCCAAGGATTTATGGTAAATCAGAAGGGGAATAAAGGAAGAAGGACAACTGTGTTTTGCATAAATGCACATTGGAAAATTTACAGAGGTGCTGTATACCATTTTCATTTCTTATATGTGTTAAGATGTCTGTGTTAAAGGAATTTTTTTTCCTTTCTTACCTGTTCTTCTTAGCAAATGTGTTCTTCTTAGAAATAAGAAATTTCTTCCAATTTGAATGTTGTAAGAGTAGGATTGCAGAATTGGAAAAAATTATTGTAATCATATCTTTCTCTCTACTCCTTAAGCTTCAAAAAGAAAGTAAATTCACCTTATTTCATATATTAAAAATATAGATGTATATAGTTAAATATACATTGTCTTTTTAGATAAGCATACATGTTTTATCTATTTATTATTGAGTATACACATATGTGTTTATGTGTTTGCAAATAAGTATATATTAAATGGGTGCATGTACAGATATAAGTTTGCTAATGTGCTTTACCTCTCTGAGGTAAATCAAATTAGAGGATGAGAGATGTATTTTGGCTGATGGTTTTGAAGGTTTCAGTCCATGGTCAGCTGGCTCCATTGCTATGGGCCTATGGTAAGGGATACCATCTTGGTGGCAAGAGTGTGGCACAGAAAAAAGGAACTTACTTCATAGTAGACAGAAGGCAGAGAGAGAGGAAGAGCCAGGAACAAAGTCTACCCTTTGTCACTAACACTCCCAATGACCTACTTCCTCCAACCAGGACCTACCTATAGACAGTTGGCTTAATGGGGGATTAACCTATTAATGAGACCGACATCCTCAACCATATTTCAAAAGGCTGATCATGTTTATCATAGTCCAACTCAAACTCTCAAAAGTTAAATTAGGGAAGTATCCTATATGTCTATCAACAAATAAATGAATAAAGAAAAATGTAGTATATATACACAATGGAGCAATACTCAGCTATAAAGAAAAATAAATTTAATTCATTCATAGGAAAATGGATGAATCTTGAAAGCAATAATGCTTAATGAAATAAATCAGAGAATTATTGAATAGCACATGATGTATCTAATATGAGAGTCAAAAATAAAGATAATTTTAAAAGCAGAATAAAAGAGAGATGATAGGAAACAGAAAGGTAGACTCTGTGGAGATGGGAAAGGACCTGGGAAAGGAGAGAGAGAGAAGAGGGTCTGGAAAAGAAGTGAAAAGGGAGTAAAAATGATCAAGGTGAGCTAGGTAAATATACCACTTTCCTAAGATAAATAATTAAAATGCACCTCAGACATAAATAAAACCATAAATTGAAAAGTAAAAAAGAGGCACATCAACTGACAAGCACAGCTTCAATACAATGATGCTTTTGTGGATGTTTTGGATCACAAACATAACAGTAGGTAAAGGTCTACTTGAGACTTAACCTACCTTTCACTGATGTTATCTTTTTCTCACTTATATGGTTAATATTAATCAACTTTAATGTGATACTGCCTAGTTATAGGTTTTTATTTTTTTGAGTTTTTGACAACTCATGTGTAAGAGGATCTTTCCATTAGAAGATTGCCAAGTTTGATTTTCATGTGATAAAAAATATTTTTAGACCATAATGTTAAGCAAGTCAAACACAAAAAGTTAAATATGACCTGGTTTCTCTTACATAAGAATCCTAAAGTATAAATAAATAAAAGATAGTCAAAAGAGAGATGATAGGAAACAAAGATCCATACTTTATTGAACTGGGGAAAATGAGAAAGGGAAAAGTAAAAAGAGAAGTATATATAGAGGGATTGAAAATGATCAAAATATGCTATAAACATTTGGGATTCCCCTAAGTCAGTGTAACCATGATGCATTGCAAAGACACGCTAACCAAAAAAGGAAGAGAGAAAAATACTTTAGTAGACTCTCTCTTTCTATAACAGGTATTGACATAAATCAGAGACTCCTTATATTTAGTAATGTTTCTATTGTCCCTAAAATATTACCTTGGCTAATGGTCAGTGTCCTCAGATCTCCACAGTATCCACATTTTCTGATGTTTTAGCATTCCTATTTAAGGTCTTTTTTACATTAGTAGGTTTCAGTTTCTGGAAAGAATCTGGGATCCTTGGAACTAATTACATTCTTAGCCAAAACCAATAGCATATTGGAAATGTTTCTTATTAAATCCAAACTGGCCATGAATAATCAAAATAGTTAACAAATAACATGACTCCATTTTTTTTTTACCACGCAGGCTTCTTTAATATTATATATGTAGCTAGACTAAATAACTCTACAAAGCAGTCCAGTATAAATTCTTTAGAAAATGGTTGTATCTACTTTTAATATGAAGATAACTATGATGATAATATGACAAGAAGTAAATGCATACAAATCAGATATATAAGTTACCTTGTCTCAAGTACTGCTCTATAATATATATACACTTTATACATATTTATGTATATATATATATATATATACATGTATATTCTTTTTTTAAAATCTATGGGAGACTTGCTCCAGAAACCATAATGTTAAACACTACTTATTCTTCTTTATATATTATTCCATGCATTAATCCTTACCTTTTGCTGTCTCTACTTCTATACCATATATGCTATGTAAAATGTTTTAACATCTGTCAATGTTTTAAATATAAATGAACACGTTATATGTATCAAAATTTTGGACATATTAGGATTGAATTTTACTATTTAAAAATACTGGGAGATAAATATGTGTGTTAGAAAATAAATATGAAATAATCTATAAGTAATTTACTTCTATATTCCAAAAAGTGGTAGAATGATTGTAATCCTAGAGTTTATTGTTTTTTTCCTATGTCCTTACTATGGAAATAATGAAAATCAGAAATTTTATAATTATCAGCTAAAAGTTACAAATTGACATCATACAAATATAATTTTAGACCTTTACTTTCAATGCTGAATTTTCAGGGAAAAGTGTGCTCTTTCAATAAACCTTCATATTTTCCAAACCAAATTTATTGTGTATTATTTTAGTGAAATTAATTTAAGACATGTTTTTAATTATCAACATGGCTTTAATTTTGAAGTGGAATTGTTTTCTAGAATGTGATTTCATTGAGCTTTTGGCCTATGATTAACCTTTGCCTGTATTGCATGAATTTATTACTTATCAGCAGGAATCCATGATATTTTAAATATACACTTGTGCTCCATTGGCAGTTAGTATCTAGATATCTAAGAAATATTTAGTTATGATATGTAGTCTTTAAGTCTCTGTCAATGCTTAAGCCCATTGCATTAACACAAGAGGAATCATCAATAATTGAGAAATTTCACTGCATAATTCAATATCTTAAATATCATTTCATCCACCTAATTTTTCACTGTCTAAAGGACAAATGGAAATTTAATCAAAGTCAAAAAATAATGGGATACATTTGTTGCTTCAGTTACAAGATCATGGATCCTATCATTCCTATTTATGATACAATTTGTTATGCAGATCAGCATTCTAAAATATAAATTAGAAGAAAATAGATAGTTGAATGGTAGATAATGGAACAAACTGATTCTGTAAAGCTTTTGTACAAAATGCTCTCAAAGAGTTGCTACTTTCTGATGGCAGGGAACTGACCTAATTAAGATGCCTAACTAGATTGAATGTCTATATGCTTCCAGTCTGAATTCTCTAAATGATTTCATGTGCTGGCAGTTGAGAAGATATAAAGACCACACAGGGATTGATCTTGTGACCTCAGCTTCATTAGCTGAATACATTTAATGAACTCAGTTAGCAGAGTCCTAGGAATGGCCAGGACACTTGTCATCATTACTCATCAGTTCATGTACAGACATTTTACTATAATGAAAGTAAAAGCTACCTCTCTCATTTTTGTCCTTGACATAAAAAGTGGAGCTCAACTCTGCCTCTCTTGTTTCATTTTTAGATGCATATGAAACTTCAACAATATTCTCTGATCTTTTTTTTCAGGCGATTACCATTTCATTGTTTTATAATTCACAGATGCATAATTTTTAATGACCCACATAATAGAGTATAAAAATTAAAGCATTGTTCAATAACTTATTTCAGAGTATTTAGTTTATATGATACCATTCTATATTACGTTTTTGTTTTGTTTTGTTTTGTTTTTGTACGGGTGATCAAACTCAGGTCCTTGCGCTTGCAAGGCAGGCAACAGAACCACTGAGCTAAATCCCCAGCTATATCAGTTTTACTGGCCTTAAGAAGATTGGTATAGGGCCAGGGATTTAGCTCAGTGGTTCTCCGCCTGCCTTGAAAGTCCAAGGTCCTGAGTTTGATCTCCGGTATCAAAAAAAAAAAAAAAAGAAGAAGAAGATTGCTATTACAGTATCATGAAAATATTATCAATGATAAATTCAAGTTATTATCTTAGATATCATTATTCCATATAATCTATAATAGAAGATTAAAATATCAAATGCCTTAATATCTCACAAAACAAATTAGACATAGTGGCCAAAAGACATTAAGACAATATTGATTAATTTGAAACATAACTGACTTTTTAATTATAAAAATTGAAAGAAAACAAGCCTAAACAGGAGCATCTGAGGCAAGGCTTTACTGGGGGGAAGAGCCGCTGGACTCTTGAACAAGGTAAGAGCAGCAGCCAGGGACTGGCTGGTGAGGTTTATAAGGGCTGGGAGAGTGACCTGGAGGTAGATGATTGGCCACGACTGAGGGCGAGGTTTAAATTCATAGGTGGATTTCAAGCTTTAGGCAGGAAGGGCCAGTGGCGGGAGAAATTAGTGGCGGGGAAAAAGTAGGCCTTTGTTCTCTCTCTGGAGTGACTCATTTTCTATAGGTAGGAGCCATTTTAGAATGCAGGCTTGTCGGGGGCCATTTTATCTAGCAGAGAACTCGATCAAAAATGAAAATCCCACATATAATATTCATTGACTATTAACAAAATAGATGCCCAAGATCTTTACCAAGTTCAAAGTTTCTTGACAGATTATAGTCACTATTTCAATGAACTTGTAATTTTATATGAGTTTTATCACATAATTCGCAACCAACAAGATCTCCTCTTCCTGTAGCACTTTTTTCTTTCTTTGTATGGCAGCAAACCAGTTCCTCTTTCATAGTCAGGATAATCTGCCCAGTAGATACAGTAGCCCTCTTCTTTGCCTACTAATTCAAGGGCAAGAAGTAGGTGGCAGTTTCATCTTGCATTTCAAGGGAGTTACTTTTCTGTTGGAATAGTCTTCTCTTTGCAACACAGACTCCTATATCAGAGAAGCCTAACATAAATGTGAAAAAAGCACAAATATTTGTTAATGCCTTACTAGGAGTAATAATTAAAAGAGCCTCTATAATATCCATGAATAACAAGATACAGTCATTTCCAACATGTATAAATGAATTTCTCATTGCTGTGACTGTGTTCTGTTCCCTTTGATCACAACAGTTAAGATATACTGCCAGAGGGAAGACAGGTCATCTCCATAAAGGAAAAAATAAAACACATTTTGGCATTGGGCTGATTATAGTTGCAGAGGTCTTATGACATGTACTTTTTCAGATGATGTCTCTTATTCAACCTGGATTATTTAGATAATAATGATAGGTGAGAATTTCTGCTCGGAATAACAAAAAGTGCCCATTGTGAGCTATCACAGGAATTCATGTCCAACAATTCATATTCATCTCATGTTGCCATGTTAATCCATTCCCCTTCAGCTTTGGGGGTTTGAGAGTCAGATTGTTAATGTCTAATTTGTTATTCTAGACATTTTCTTTGAATCTGCCACAGGTCTTTCTAAAGAAATAATACTGCAGGTTCTTGGGCAGAGGTATAACTTCCACTGTGACTGTGACAAATGTAAGCACTACCTGAGTGGAATAAGGGGCATTTCTTCAGCTGTTTAAGATAGAAATATAGGATCTGATTATTTAGTTTAGGATGGACTTGGACAGTTCTGGACAGAGTTACTAGAATCTGCCACATGAGATTTGTGTTGATCTTGACTTCTTCAAGAAGTCCATTTGGTAGTCACTTTCAGAACATATATTTTGGAACAGATTCTGAAAGCAAATAGGAAATATTAACAATACATTGCCCCATAGAGCACCTGCAATCCTGGCAGGGGAAGTGGAAAGGGAGATTAAAGATTTTCTTCAGGTAGGTGTGGATGAAACATTAATGTCTTAGTAATCACAAGTCTGTTTTATAAACCTGAAATAGCTCTTTTATATTGGACCAGAAATCTCGCATAAGTCTTTATTATCCTCTTTCACTTTTGGAAAGCAAGACCCTAGTGATAGAATTGAACATTATTCTCCTTAGAGGAAAGTTAAGGAACTATTGCATATGAAACTGATTTCTAATACAAAGTACAGGACTAAGCATTCTCCAGATACCTTATCTCTGTTGACATTAAAGGAGGGTTCAAGTGACAATGAAGGTAAACTGACTATCAAATTGTTCCTGCCTGATCCAAGAGGTAACTATGTAGATTTAATCTTTTATCTCAAATCAGTCCATGGTGTCAGAAGATATACTACTTCTAGATGTCTTCACAGAATAGATTTGTGCAGGGCAGTGTATCGAGTAGACAGACCTTCGAAAGGCTTCTGCTATTCCAAATTCTCAGAGAATAAAAAACCATAATCACCCTTACCAACCATTAGAACCTGAAATGATTCTCCAAACTCTGTTTCAGGAGGGTCATCTTGGTGACTCCGTGCGTCCTGTTGGATGTCACAGTCCAATTGCCCTCTCTTCTAGCACTCTGTTGACTAAAGGATAGAGTTCATCTGAGCCCTTCATAGTCTGCAGGATCTCTCCTGCTGCACAGCGATGATGTAGGTGTATTTGTGGCTATTTTATTTCTCTGTTTCAAATATAAGTCTGCATTCAAGAACATATGTTTTACACCCTGTAGTAAATGTTTGTGTACATTCCAAATAATTTTTCAGAAACTAAATACACATAAGTGCTGTGTATAAATAAATATATAAGAAGGTTAATGTGTTTCTAAGGAAATTTAGATTAGCATCTTCAATTCTGCTTGAGTTGCATATTTATTATTTTGGGAAAAAAGAATTACGTTTTTCAAAAATAAGTGAGTACTGGAGGTGTGGCTCAGAGTACTTGGGAAGCTAAGGCTAAAGTGTCTTGAAGCCAAGAGTTCAGGGTTGGTCTAGGCATTATAGAAAGACCTTGACTCCTAAAAATGAACCAAAGATGCTTTTATAAAGTTTAATGATGTTGATAAAAATTTTGGAAAGGAGCATGACTTTTCTATGAATAATAAGTTCACATTTTAAAATATAATGCTAAAATATCATATGTAGGGACATATTGTTTTGATACATAAGTGTTTTTTATATTCTGCTTCCTTTCTTAAAATACCACAAAGCACACTTGTCCTGTAAGTCTGTCCTTTCAGAGAATCTTATCTTTTGTTAGTTTTCAAGGATTTCTAGGTTCACAGGAGCTGACGTTTTACTACAAGCTTTATGACTTTAAAACCATTAAAATGCTTCCCTAAATTGGTTTTCTGGAGAAAATGTAATATCTTTGATGAATTAAAATAAAAAGATGGAAACATAACAGTATATTGGATTACTGGTTAATTTTTTTCTTCTCAAATGTTTTCTATTGAAAGGGATTGATTTGTGGAGTACATTTTGAAGCCAATTTTTCCTTTGTTTCTAGAAAAACTACATTTTGTCCTAGAAAGCTATTGACATTTCATCAGAGGAAATAGATTCAGAATTGCTGCCCAATAAAATCTTTCTTAGCAATAGTTCTCTATCTTTCACCAAAGACAATGCAATTGACCTTGGGTCGGAGGATAAAAAGCTGCCATTATGAAGTGACAGAATAACTGGTTGTCTTCCTCTGCTAAGGTTTTTTTGTTTTGTTTTGTTTTGGGGTTTTTTTTGCATCACAAATTTCTTTGATTCATGGTTTCACATAGAATAGGAACAAATCCAATAACCACAAAATCCTAAATTATAAGATTACTTTATCTCTGTCAATTTAAATTGGTAGGTTTATCTGAAATAAGAACAGCACATCAAATGCACTCAGAGATCATAAATGTGAATGAAACAGGACTTAAAAGTACTTCACATAGGGCCGGGATTTAGCTCAGTGGTTTTGCCGCCTGCTGCCCAAGTGCAAAGACCCAAGTTTGATCCATGGTACCAAAAAAAAAAAAAAAGAAGTACCTTGCATCTAAAAACATCACAGGTCAATTTCACAGAGTCCACATTGTTTGTCTTTGGACCTTGCCTCTTTTAACAATAAGAAGCCAGAATGCATTCAAATTATAATCATTTCGTAGTAGGAGTTCTAAAATAACCCATTAAGCTCTTCCAAATAATTATTTGAAATAAACATCTTAAATATTTGAAAGCATTTGATTCCCACAAAGTTGAAGAAACTATTGTTTGGAATAAAATTATTTCCACCTTTTTATTATATTAAACAATAAGGATCATGCAAATATGTTGAAAATTCTTATCATTTTTTAAAGAATGATAGATGTGGATAATTTATAGGAATATTCAAAATGACCTAGAAACAAGTGAAAAGAAATTTGGAAACACATGAGGTAGACAGATTTTCCATATATTCTTTGGTAGCTTCCAAGTTTAGCTAGATTTAAGGACACTGTCCAAGACATCAAAAGTACAAAGGCGTTCTGGCTCTCATTTCTACTTAGTCATTGATCAACTGTGCTATCATAGATAAATCATTTATTTTTTTGAGTCTTTTCTTCTCACCCATTGCAATTGATACATTTCACTAAATTTTCCCAAAGAGCCTTTTACTTGTAATTATATCATTATTTATTTTGTCCTTATGATATAATTTCCAATGAAAGTTGATATTTTGCATAAACTTGAAAAAAGTTATGTCACTTGTATCACTCTGTAAATAATTCTCTGTAATAAATATAAAACTCTAAATAATATCTTGACTATGCATCACAGGCTCTATTAGTGCTTTCAGCTAGCAGGTTAAAAGGGTAGCATTTTAAAACTATGACATATGCGTACTTCATCCCCATTGAGATAACTTAGTATATTGTAGTAGGCAGAAAAATTGCCTCACTAAAATGGCCACATTCTAATCTGTGAATATATCACCTCATATGTCAAAAAACTTTGCAGATGTAATTAACTTAAGAATCCTGAGGATATATTATAGCATCGATTTCAACAAAAGGTGCAGTTGAAGTGAACAGAAGAAAGCAGCAGTGTTACCGAAGAATATAGGCAATGGGCAGCTATATGTGCTTGCTGACTATGAAGATAGAAGGACCCATGCAACAGAACTATGAGCAACTTCTTGAAGCTCAAAAAGGTTTTAAAACATGAAATCCCCCATTAACCCTTATGAAGAAATCTTGGGGGTTGATATCTTATTGACATATTAATTTTAGCAACGAGAGACCCATTTTGGCTTTCTTCCAGAACTACAAGATCATAAACATGTTTCATGCCACTGAGTTTGTATTAATTTTATAGCAAAAAGAAACTGATAGCTAAATTTTAATCTATAACATTTTTTTTCCCTTGCCAGGGAGCAATAAATAAAAGATAATGAATCTTGTGTCAAGTTTCATTTTGTGGCTTCTAAGGTTTTATATCACAATATTTAATTATTTCAAGGTTGTGCATAAATACCAATAGGATTATATAGATAATTAAATAAAAAGTAGAAATAAATGCAAATCCACTATCACGTCTGGAAAATAAGTATTCAAAGGGATCAAACACTCTTACAACTTTCTTTTTAAATTTTTGTTTTATTAGTAAATACATGCTTGTAGTACATGAAATTTACATTCATTTCAGGGAGTAGTTACATGTACATAATATAGCTTGTTTCTTTGTTTAAACTTCTTCCTCTTTCCACCAACCTTCCTCTCTCTATCTCTAAATTGCCTTCTCCCATTTTAATCTCATTTTATTGTTATTAGTTCCTTTATGGCATGTGATGTTTGCATTCATTCTGCCACAATGAACCTGCGTTTATTTGAGTCCATATGGTTTTTCAACTTGTATATTAAGTTGCATCCCCAGTCATTTCTAATTCGGATATAAAAAGACACATGATGGTGCAATATATAGGCTTTGCTAATGATTTAAACTTGTGATAAATAAAAATCATTATATAAGGTTTTAGGTTAGGTCTTGGCCATATCAATCATAAGGCTGCAGTGATTCCATGTAGTGGATATGTAGGGAGGAGACAGAGGAGAAAAAATGAAGAGTTCACTTATTTTTAAGGTTGAATTAAGAAATAGAAAATTACTTGGAAATATTTAATGAGTAGTTGTGTTTCTATAGAATTCAAAAAGTGAACATATAAACCTGGGTGTATTAATCATACTGGAGTATTTAAAATTATGAAGTGTGATACGATTACTCAGAGGAGTTTAGTATGGAAGAGCATAGATTTCTTAAACATGTCAAAGCTGATTTCTCAGGAAGAGAAGAAGAAACAGAAGAGAAAGTTGTGACTGAACAGCTGGTGAAGCAGGGTAAACATTGAGTGAATGGAATGCTTGGATGACAATGTAATGATTAACTATAAGTGTTTTTGGTGGCCTACATAATAACTAAGACTTTTTTTTGTAATGGTGAAGTTATTGGTCATCTTTGCAAAAATGGCATTGAAGACAAAAAGAGAGAGAGGGTGAGACACAAAAATCTTTGGAGTGCATTCAAGACAGATCAAATAATCATAGATTTACAACACTTAATTGGAAGGAAATATGAGGCACAAGAATTTATTTTCATTTCTACTTTGATATGGATAAAATACTGTTTGTGGTTTATGGGTATTGTTCAACTGATAACCCATAGCTGGAAGTGGTCGCACATACCTATAATATCAGCACTTGGGAAGCTGAGATAGAGGATCACCCGGAGTTGAGGCCTGTCTGGGCTACACAGTGAGTTCAAGCCAGCCTGAACTACCAAGAGATACCCTGTCTCAATACAAAACAAAATAAAAAAATAAAAATAAAAACAATAACTTATGACCTATGATATTGCAAAGGATAACCACTGGCGTGATGTCGCTCTGCGAGAGAGAATTTTATCTACAGCACAACTAAAAGAAATAGTTTAAATCACAATTTATTGAATCATTATAGAAAATAAGAATAATCATATAAGGGCATTTGCAGATGGGTATGTAAGTTTGTGGAATAATGAAGTGGAAAATATTTTTACATTAATTTTGATTTCTGAATAAAATGTTGATAAAAGTGAGCTCAGATAAATAACAAGGAAAATATTTCAGAGAAAATTGGAGTAAATGAGAAATAATTTGAAAGAAGTAAGTTATGAAACAAAATGGGCTAAAGAGATTGTATTGATATAAAATATCAAATATCATGTAAACACAGTGACTATTTTTGAAGCCTGGTCATCATGACATTCAACACATATATTTGAAAGTAGACAAAGAGGTGGATTTATCAAAGGATGAACATCTTCAAAGCATATGAGAGAGGGAGACTGGAGTGGAAAATATATACCAAGACACTACTGTTCTAGCATAGCATATCTAGAAATTTATATAAATCTTGGAATAAAGCTGATATGCTTGTAGTAGCCTTCAGACTACTTTATTTTTCACTTGCACATCTATAGTCTGCACATTCCTTTTAAAATTTATGTTGATTGTCATGCACTTTTGTTCAATGCTCTACTGTTAATATTTTAGGTTCAAAATATCATCCAAATGTTTCATGTATTTAGAATGTGATTGAATTATGAGAAGCTAAACTCATCAGTGGATGAATTCACTGATACAGTCAATACCTGAATGTGTTTTAGGATGTGGGACCCGAATGGAGGTGGTCCACTTGGGACATAAGGAGGGCAGGTGTATTCTTTTCCCTGGTCTTCCCTGTTTTGACTGCTTCCTGAATGCAGTGGTTTGAATAGCTCCTTTCCACTGTGCTCTTTCACCATGTCATCTCTGCCTTGCATCCAGTTGACGATGGATTGAAACCATGAGCAAAAATAAATCTTTCATTTTTAAATTGTGAACATCAGATATTTTGTTTTAGCAATGGGAAAGTGACTAAGATACATTTTTGTACCAGTGAAATGGGGATATTTCTGTGACTATTTCTGCCCATGTGGTTCAGAAGTCTTTAGAACTGGTTGGCAGATGCCAACTAGAGAAATCTTAGATTACTGTAAACAGAGTAACCAGATTAATGGGTGATTCTGATCACAGTTCAGAAAAAATTCTGATAGAAATGCAAAAGTAAAGTCAGTCTCAGAAAATTTCAGTTTGAATGGAGTCCATTGATGGACTACAGGCTATGCATGTTACACATTGGCAGAAAATTGGTCTATGTCATGAGACTTTGGTGAAGAATGAGATTAATGGTAGTGAATTTATGAATCTGGCATAGAAAATTTCAATGCAGCCGAATGTTCAAGCTGTGGCATGGGTATGGCAAGATGCTTTTAATCAATCTAGAGTAAAAATCAGAAGGAAAAAGTAGATGTGAAACATTCGCCAGCTCATCAGAAAAGAAGCACCTGCTAATCTGAGGCAAAGAAGAGCATGGTTGATGAAAAAATCAGCATTAAAAAGAAGCCAAGTATTTTGCATTAGGATAATAGGAAAGATGGTTTGAAGGCATTTTGAGAATCAGTACTGTCCTACAATTTACAGGCTCCAGGGTGCAAAACTATCATTCTTTCAATTGAGAACAAAGCCCCAGAGCAACCTGCTCAGCAAAGACCCCCATGGAGTTGGTTCCCTGGGGTTTGTTTCACAGTTCTTATTCAATCAGATAATCAGGGGCTTCTGCAGCCATATACAATGGGGTACTGCTACTGCTCAAGATTTTGACAGACCTTGGCATTAGCCATATGGTACTGGTTTTATAGGAATAGAGAGAACAGGATTTGTGGAGTCATGGAGGGTTCCACCGGATTTCAGAATGACCCATTGAAGGCCACTCATGTGCCCCTGAGAGAGTGGTGTGAAAGCCTGAGCATGAAACCAAAAGTGCAATTGAGAAGCAAGACAGTGGGAGATATCAAGAACTTAAATATGCTGAGGCAAACCACAGACAGTGAACAGAAAGAGGCCATGAGGGCTGCAACTGGCAATGCATTAGGAGCAGGACTGTCCAAATCCATTGGAGCTTACATTTCACCACAACTTGCTCTGGGATCTGAACATGAAACTAAAGGATTTAATGTTTGCCAGCCTGAGTTTTAGTCTTTCTTTGGTCTTATTCCTTTTTTACCCCACTATTTCTTCCTTTTGGAGTGGAAATGTTTATCCTGTGCCACTGTATGTAATATTTAACTTTCTTTTAAATAAACTTTTTACTAGCTTCACAGCTAACAGTTTGCCTTGAGTCTCAGAGAAGGCTTTGAACTTGGACTTATCAGCAACACTGGTATTATAGGCAGCTAAGTTAGATAAAAATTAATAGGCATGGCAGGAATGGGCTATTTGGGGAGTAAGTGCAAAAGATGAGAACACATTACTACTGTGGCTGGAGGCACATCCTTTAAAGGCCAGGCCTCAAAATAAAGATTCAATGACCAGGCCCACATGCCTCCCTGAGGGATAAGCAATAACTTGAAATGATACTATAATTTATATCACCTGGTCCAGTAAAGTCCAAATAGATATTAATCACCCAGGTGGGTGACCAGAGCATGTGGATCCACCCCTTCCCAAAATGTCTTTGTTTTTTCCATGTACCCTTGCTATGTGACCTACTTCCCTATTGGATCAATATTAGCTAAGCAGCTATAGTTGTAACCTTATTGGTTGATTATAGTTCCATCCACATTGTACCTACCTCATGATTTTGCCTATAAAGCAGTCTTTGAAAAATTATCTCTGTGGCAACACACTCAGAACTCGTCCTGTCTCTCAGGGGCTATCTCTCAATAAAGCCTTCCTACTTTTAAACTTTGTTGTTTCTTGGAATTCATTGTTCAATCTCTAGAGACACAAACTTGACATATCTGACATCTAACAGGTTGGGAGTTATACTTCTCCTACATCACTGGTACTATTAAGACTTTGGCTCAAAACAATTGCAGAATGACTCACAAAACCAATGAAAGAACTATCAAGCTTGCCTGTATAAATTATGTACACCTCTCTCTAAAACAGTGATTCCCAATTGGATAAAGGACAGCAAACTAGTCCTCAGCAGGTTTATTAAATGGTCTGCACTGCTTTCCCCTCTAAACCGCAGTAAATTACTTGCTGGTTTTCCTACTAAATGTAGCAATTCAATTAGATCCAACTCTCATATTTTGAGATAATTGTAAAAAGAATGAAATTATGCAGAAATGGCCAATATCTTTTATCAGTCTATTCTTTTGGAATCTGTCATGCACTATAAATTGTGTACAGTTAAAAAATTATATCTATAAATATATATTCTTACATGAGTATAAAGCACCCTCTCCCAGCAATTGTATGTCATTGATATTTGAAGAGAATTCCCAAATAACCTGTTGCTGCTGCTGCTGTTTTTGGTTTGTATGGTTTGTTTTGTTTTGTTTTTGTGTAGTAAATTGATATTTAAAAAAAGGAAAAGAGAAAAGACACAACTACTGTTTACAGACTGAAAAAATTATTGCCTTTTATACTACTGAAATCCTAAGTTAAGATTCTCCAAAGCAAACATTTGGTTTAAATCATTTATCTGATGCACATAAAAGGTAGAGAAACTTTTAGTGTTCTCCACATAATGAAAAATGTACAAATGCCTAGTTGTGTTGCCCATCAATTTTGTATATTTTCATAATTTTAATTGTTCAAAATTGCATTATATTTTGCAATCACTATGTTCAATCTGGATTTGTCTTTCATTTTAACTTTTAATATATAAAGGGGTTTCAATGTTAAAGAAAAAAAATATTTTGGCAACTCTAGAAATGAAATAAATGCATTTTGAATAATGGCATAAGCATGACGGGCTTTTTGGGGGAGAGGGGGAACTGGGGAAGAATGTGATTTATTCTTTAGATCTAAAATGGTCCATGTGTCTGAGGGTGATTGGATTGTTTTGGAACACTATACTCATCACTACCCATTGAGGAGTTCAGTAATTGACTGTGCTTTTAGAACCCAGGGCCTGTTTTGAGCTGATCCCCTGAAGTTTAACATAGAATTGTGGATTCTTGTTCCTTCTCTTTCTGTCTGTCTCTGCTTTCTGAAGTCAATAAACTAATGAGTTTCCTCCACTGTACCCTTTCACCGTGCCATTTTAGCCTGGGAGCCAGTTGACCACAGACTGTAACTATGAACCAAAATAAACTTCTTTTTTAAAATGTGGGTGTCTGAAATTTTGTCCCAGCAATGGTAAAGTGAGTGAGACACCTATGTAGTAAACTTTATCTGGCCACTTCTTTTTCCCTTCTTTTCTCTGTTCTAACCAAATTCACTTTTTCTTTTTTTTAAGATAAACTTGCAGCAAATGCTTCTGGATGGGGACATTAGCTATATTCCCATGATGGGGAATAATCTTCTGACATGTATTTTCTTTACTAAGTATATTGTTCATTTCTCTGATCAAGTCTTGTATTTTTAATGATGTCTTCCCCAAACAACCTTATAACCTGAACCTTATCCCTCTCCAACACACTAGCACTTCACAACTCTCTCTCCTCTTAATTCTAATTTTTAATTCATTTTTCATATTACATAATGTACTTATTTTACTACGAATACTTTTTAGAGCCTCTTCTTTCTCAAATACCAATCTAGAAAGCAAGAGACTAAAACTATTTTCTTTTCTGATATATCACAAGTGGTTGAATCATTGACTAGCATTTATAAAATACTCAGTAAACATTTATTACATTCATAAGTACCGCTGGTTGCTCTTACTGCCTTACTCTGTTGTGCTTTTGACCTCCTTGAAGTCACAATCTGTTACTAAGCTCTTCTGTCAAAGACTTACATCCAAGGATATACCGACTGATTTAGAGTGTTCTAGAAATTCATCATTCTGTAATAACCATTTTCTTCTGCAATTCTCTTCAAAGTTATCATATACAAAGATTATATTACAATGTCTTTGGAATCAGAGTTTTCTATGTTGTTTTTTTATCTTCCTAATGAATTAGCTCCTTCTGGAAGTTTTTTGAATCTTAATAACCTTTACATAAATATTATTATAAACTCTTATTATACATTAATTATAATGATACATCATTTAGAGGACTTTGGAAGAGTTATTTGAGATAATATTTACCAAAGACTTATTTTTAGAAAGTTTTATTTATTTATTTATTTTTGGTACCGGGGATAGAACTCAGGACCTTCCACAGGGAGCAAAACCACTGAGTTCAATCTCCGGCCCTATAGCAAGTATTTGATATTTTTTCTTCTGTCTACATTTTAAAGTTAGTTAAGCCAACTCCGCATACTATTATTCAAATGCTTAATCTCTTTCTAACATATGAATTTCCTATAAATATCTGGTATCTTCTGTTTCTATATTTTTTATCTTAAATGATGCCACCAATTTACATGGATTAAAATGTCTAGCACAATGACAATGACTAAAACTACAGACTGATGACAGAAAATTTTTCTAAGTCCTGGCTCACATATTCAAATCCCATTGACATTTTCATATAGATGTCTAAAGAATCTCTCAAAATTTTGTCTAAAAAATGTTATTTCTTCAAATGAATATTCCCTTCATCCAAATCTACTATGTTGTCTCCAATGTACTTTTCCTATCTCAATAAAGAATAGCAGAGTGGAAAGTAGAAAAGTAAATTTCAGACAAGGAGATCGGAGCTTGAGGAGAGGTTGGCAAAGGAGGCCAGAACAGAAGATAAGCATGACTGAGACACAGTATATGCATGTATGTAAACATCACAGTGAAACTTATGATAATAGTTTTTTAAAAAGCAGAGTACACTTAATGTTTAACTCTTGAAAACTGACTCATTTATGATTTTTCCATTCTCTGAATAATTCCATCATTCAACAATTCATCAATTTTATCTCCTAAGTACAGCAATATAATTTTCTCCTTTTTTTATCTCAACTGCCAACACCTTCCCTTAACTGTGATCACCTCTCACCTCTATTAGATTAACACTCTCCTACCTAGATTAACTGCTTGACTCTTTACCATTAATTCGTCCTCTACCTTTCAAAATACTAATTCTCCTAAGAAATGTGTATGTGATTATAGTGCTATACATCTTAAAGTATTTCAGTGTTTGCCCATCAGTCTTATGGTGAGCCCTAAACTCTTTGCCAAGGCCCAATCTCTCAGCTCTCTCTCCTTCCTCTCATTACTCTGTCCTAGACACATAGGACCTGTCTCTGTTCTCCATGAACACCAGTTCTTGCTATCCTCCTTGAAGCCTGCCCACATGGTGTTTTCTCATCCTGTAAATCCCCCTCTCCACAGAATCCAAATGACCAGCACCTTGTTTGTACCTTAGAAACTCAGATGAAAGACATCTCTTTAATAAGAGCTGTTTCCCTTAACAGATTATCCAAAGCATCTCTTCATTTACTCAACCCATTATTCTTCATATTAGCCCTCTATATGGTTCCTTTAAAATTAATATGACAAGCAAAATACACTCTCAGTCTGTTTATTCATGGGAGCTGGAGATTTGGGACACCTTCTTAACAGGATGAAATTTCCTTCCTTAAGAATGAAACTCCTTGTCTCCTGACACAATCATTGGCAAAATTTATGCAGCACAACAGATATTGAACACGTTAGTTAAAAATAATAATTTCTACTTTTTAAAAGTGCATTAATGGGGTTTTCCTTATTTTACACATATATTATTTAAATCATATTATTTAAGAAGTAATAAATTTTATTTACCTGTGTGGATGTATACTTATGATATTTAGTATATGGATTATTTTATTCTGTCCAGATGATAATTAATAAAATGGCATAAAATATTTAGTGAAATAATACTTATATGTCTTCTTATACTTAAATATACTTTTATAGTCAAGGTCTTCATTTAGTCAAAGTAAAAAAATAAAATAGAAATATATTTATCTGTATCACATACTTCAGTGAATTTACAGGAATAGAAATAGAGCTTGAAGCAGAATGACAGACTGCTTTACATCTGTGAATTTTCAAGTTTTGACCAATATCAGTGTGGCTTGAGGCTGTGGGACATCTGGTAAATTTCACTCCTGTATTTCTTTGCTATATTTGGGGAGAAAATAAATGTTTGCAAGGTATGATTGGAATATTTGTGAAAAATCATCTTTAAATATTTTAACTCTTTTAAAGCTAATTTTCATTTTCTATTGAATTTTTGAAGGGAAAAGTGAAATGAAACCTCTTAGTTTTTATAACCAATACTGACATAATGAAAAACAATTCATAAACAATTTCAAATTTAAAAATAATGGGCAAACAGTGATTCAAGATGGTATCTCTGCTGTAACTTTTACAATTTATCCTTACGTTTCCTTTTAATTATCATAAAATGTAAAGAGTAGAAAAAGGTTTGAGATTTAAGTTTAATTTCATAAATGTATTAATCTTATTTTTTTTCTGGTTTTTCCTCCTGATTTTACCTTTAATACAGGTTGTTTTATAACATAGAACACTATGGACAGTTTCAAAAAAATCATAGTCTTGCTAAAGATGGGACCTATGGAGGTGTAACTAGGAAGATGATTTAGTAAGTGATAAATGCCAGGGAAGCAGTCATCCCCCAGAGTTCTGACAAAACTTAATAGTTCAAAGTGACACAGAGTCAATGTCTTGAATAAACCTATTTTTCATACTCCCTATATTATGAGCATGCCAAAGGAGGCATGCAAAAATTGACTTAATGATAGCATTTATTCACCCATTTTCCAACTGAATTATTAATAACACTTCTTTTCACTACCCATATAATTAGTTTAAATATTTTGTTTCTACTATTTAATGCTCCCATAATTACCAGGATTACAGAACAAAACTATTTCAAAATACCTGAATGTCCTCTGTTTTTCTACCACAGCATAAGATATATTCACACTACTCTCCTACTCCATTCCTAATATCACACCTAACTGGGTTAACTCAAGGTGGAAAGTGCATTGAGGAATACCTATTCATTTCAGAAATCACTCTTCTTACATTAAGTGAAACTTTCCTTTACCAAAGATGGAGACTCAAAATGTTATTTTATCCTCCATACAAATCTGACATTTAAACTCAGTTGTTCAATGACTGATTTAAAAGCTCAAATTGTTTCATCCAAGCTACCACTTCTAACATCTTGGTGGCATACAACTACAACTCTAGCACTGTCACAAATTATATGGTCTAACTCCAACTTGTTTGATGACTCCTGATTCTTCTGATGCATGTTCGATTTCTAAGTTCATTTTGTATGTGTGGATTCTATTACATATTACATATATCATATTTCACACATATCACATATCACACATGCTTACCAGCTAAGACCATATCTAATCCCCCAAAAAACCTAGGTTCTCTGCACAATTTTATTACATTCATCACATTATACATGTCCTTAGACCATTGTCTGTAAAACCCCTCTTATCATATGCTCTCCAGTTTTTCATAAAGCACTGAGTTCTTCAGTATTGTATGAACAAATCAAACTCATTATAAGATCCTTATTTCCCTTACCACATTTTTCTTAATTGCCTCTCCTTCATGAAAAACACAAGGAAGCTAAAGAAAATCTAAAATTCCTTTAAAGTGTCTGGTAATACAAGACAAGAGCTTGTGTTTAAAATCCTTTTAGATTCATCCTCAAATATCTAAATCCAAATATCCACTAACCTTTCATTTATTTATCAAATTACATATTGATCTATGCTAACATGTGGTTCCATCATCATTTCCACTTTGACTAATCTTTGTTGTTTTCTGTCATGAAGAACAAGATTGACTCAGTTTGAGGAGAAATATTCTGGAGTTCTGCACTGCCTATGTTATCATTAACCCCAGGTGCTACAGTAATAACTGCAATTTACTATGTCTCCAAGGCAAATGCACCTCATTGCTGTGATTTCAACTTAAAAATCTTATATATTCTCTGGTTACATCCCCTACCATGAACCAAATTCTAGTGTATTCCATGCTGAAGAGTAATTTTTCTGAAACAAAAAATACTACAAACTTTATTGGAATAGTTCAAATAGATTTTCAGGTCTTCTGAAAAACACAGACCATAAAACTTAAAATCTACATTCAAATACACACTGCACCCAAAAATTCCCTTCTGATTAAAACATCTGTATCTCTTGTCTCAGTTACATTATCACTTCTCTTTTTCTATGTGGCTGTGGGTGTGTGTGCACATAACCAAGCAGTCACACACTAATTAGGTATTATCTGAACAATAGTGTCAAATGCAATTA
Organism: Heterocephalus glaber; assembly: GCF_053883595.1. NCBI lineage: Eukaryota > Metazoa > Chordata > Mammalia > Rodentia > Bathyergidae > Heterocephalus > Heterocephalus glaber. The sequence goes on from NW_028258333.1 coordinate 12,544,919, forward strand.
TTTTTGCCTTTTAAAATTTCTCTCTTGAAAATTTTCTAAGGCTAACCTGCATTGCTGATTATATAAAAGGTCAAACACAAACATTTCTAGAGCAATTTCCAATCAGTTGTGATGGTTGCTATTATGTATGAGCTCGGCTACTCTATGATCAAATACCAAGCTAGATGTTGCCTCGGAGGTATTATTTAGAATGCATTGCATTAAATCACTAGATTGAGTAAAGGAGATTATCTCTGCAATATGAATGAGCTTCATTGCTTTACCCAATCAGTTGAAGGGCTCAAGGGAAAAAGATGGAGGTCTCGGGAGAAAAGGAGAATGGTCCAAGAGATAGTCTTCAGATTAATGCTCTATCCGCTCCTCTCTTGGGTCCAGCCTTTCCAGAATGCACTCGAGATTTTGGTCTTGCTGGCACTCACAATGACATCAGCCAAGTCCTTCAAATAAGTCCCATCTTTTCCTTTCTTCCCTTCCCTTCCTTTTCTCCCCTCTTCTCCTCTCCCCTCTCCTATGACTCTCTCTCCCCCCCTCTCTCCGTCTCTTTCTCTCTCTCTCTCTCTCTCTCTCTCTCTCTCTCTCTCTCTCTCTCTCTCTCTCTCATCATAAGTAGACATCTTAGCTTTCCTGTTTCTCTGGAGAATCATTACTGTACATATTTTACACATATATCCAGAAAAAATACACTCAAATCAAAATAGCGTTAAAGAAAATCAATAGGCAAAATGTCATAGAAAATGTAAGAAGGAATTAATTTAATTAACTGAAAACTAATTTAGTAATTGTAATTGCAAAAAGAGCTAGAGTACAGACTGAGTAGCAGACAGTTTTTAAAGCATTATCTTGCGGCTAATAAGATGGCCTTAGAATTTAATTTGCTATAAGACCTCTAATTAACTCATTGAAAACTCTGAGAAAGAAGGTGACATTAGCAAAAATTCCAAATTGTTCTAACATCTCCTAGAATGGTCAAGAAAAGCCCTCATAACTAATTGCACACCACTATTTCAATAAACAGCAACTAGTTGTAATATAAAAAGACAGAAGCAACTCACCTTAAGTCATTTCAAGAAAAATTTTCTGGGTTCATGATCTCAGGTAATTCTTATTTACATTTTGAAATGAATCCTTCATGGAAAAGATGGAAATAAATTCTTTTGAACCCCTTCTTAATCTATTAACAGATTTATTTTTATAATGCAGGTTCTGCAAGGACAAGCATACAGCCACCTCAAAAAAAGGGTTATAGAGTTGCACAAATTTATTTCTGGCCTGAGTTTTTAAAAGTAGGTTGATCTCCTTGAACTAAAAAGCCTATTTTATAAAAGCTGGATTTGGTATGCACATATGGTTTCCTTGTTATACAGAAAATCTTTCTATTTGAGCGTTTGTCCCCTTGTGCAGAGCTTGTGTTTGATATGGTTGTATAAGATAACGGTCTTCATGACAAAGAAATGCTATCTGAAGCAGTGATGTTCTTCAGATGAGCTTAGCTCCAGTTCACTATTATCCACCTGCTGGAAATAACTTTATGGGCTGAAAAGACACCATCTCCTTTCACAGTGACATAGCTCTGTCTAAAAATGGCATTGAAAAAGTCACACTAATTATTTTAAATCCTAGATAATTCAAGAGAAACTGCATGCTGCTTTCAAAGATTTTCAAAAAGAGAAAAAGATGTAGACTGCAGAATAAAATAAATTGTCCTGAATCAAATTAACTATGTTTTAATTAAATTGTTATTTCAGTAGTTTCAGAAAGGTTAAAGCTAGCTGCTATGTGAAACAAACAAATAAGCACATTTGAAAAAGATGATTGCTACTGCTATTGCCTATATCTATGTTCACATCCAAATTTTATATCTGTTCAAAATATACACTTCAATTTACTTAGAGTTTCATATTTTGTTCCCAGTTGCAAAATATCTAAAACCATGATTTTGTTAACTATAGAAATGGCAAGGACCAGATGGGATATGGCTAATATCTGTGCAAATAGGCCAGGTCCATATTAATACAGGTTAAAAAGAGAATATATAGAGATGTGGAGATATGATAATAAATTTTAATTTCTAAAACATTTATAGTTAAAATATGAATTATATGTATTTATGAAATGTCAAAAAAGATAGGAGGTTCTTAAAGTGTCCTTTAAAATATGCTACCTTTTAAAAGTATCTTTAGACATCATCCAACAACCATTTCCATAGCAGCAGGGCAGAGGGTGGCTCTCAAGATCTGGCTAGAAGACTTTGGTTAAGTCCATGTCTTTTTTACTCTTCTAGCTGTATCTGTTTTTAATAAAGAACGACCTCTTCGATTCTGCTTCCCAAATCCTGAGTGAACCTGCACTCAGAAAACCTAACCTGAGTTTATAGAAGGACAAGATTCTAGGAAATGTGATTCTTAGTTTATTCTCATGATTCATAAGACACTTAGAAGAATCTGATGGTGTTTCAGGAATGACAGAAATCAACACAGCTCATTATCTTGTCAATTATCCATCCTCATCTAAATCTTACCAATAGTCAAGCTTCCTCAGGAGGAAAATAAAAATGTGCTGGACTCAAATGCGATATAAATGGCATAAACCTGAAGACACTTCCTGTAAAAACTGAAATATACTCCTATAGTTAATGTAGAATCCAACTTGACTGGCTTAAGCAGCAGCTAGGAGGTTAGTAGAGCCTGCTTCTTGTGTGTCACGGTGAGTACATGGCGTGACCCTGAGGAAAAACATATGATTCCTGCCTCCTTTCTTACTCTCAGTCTCTTGGCATGTGGTTCAATTCTTGGCTGCCACGAGGTCAGCAGATTTCCTCAGCCATGCCCTTCTGCCCCAATGTTCCCATCTCAGAGTCAGCTGAATGTGGCCTGAAACGTCTGAAACCACGAGCAAAAGTAAATTTCTCTTCCTTCAGTTCGAGGTGTGAAGTGACCAATATGCGTGCAATCCGGTCACTCTACCACCTAGGGGAATGTTTATTTTTTTATCTCAGTCACAAACTCTGCCATTGAATCATTAAATAGTACTTAATAATAAATATAAATATGTCTAACCACTATTACTGTAACTATTTTAGATGATAGAGGAATAAGGAAAATACTTATAATTGGGGAGAAGTTTTGCTTAATTTTGCAGTCTTCATTCCTCATAATTTTTGCAAGTTTAAATGATCCAGTGTAAATATTTGTAATTTCATTTTTCTATCACCTATCTACATAGTTTTTTTTTGTTATGCTCAGTTCACCTGTAAGTACTGAATTGTAAACCTGACTTCAATTCTTAGAGTGCCTACGATGTTAGTCAAGTAAATTGAATGCCAGTCTCCAAAAAGAAATTTACACGAAAAAACCCACATCTTAAAGTGGAGTACTACTCACCCATAAAGAATAAGAAACTAGAGACATTAATAGCTAAATGGATGCATACTGAGGCCATATTCTTAAGTGAAATAAATAGGATAAACATGTGTAAATACCAAATAGTTTCTGTAGTGTGAGAAACTGAAAGTATAAATAAGGATTAAAATGATTAAAATGAATAATTGATAATTTGAAATAGGAAGGAAGGTCTAAAGGGGTAGGGAAGATGGGAGAGGAAGGGGAAAGGAAAGAAGGGAAAGGAAATATTATGAGAAAAGAAAAAAATGAAAATGTAGTCTATGTAAATAGGGAAGGGTGGAGGGGGTGAAGGGTGCACAGGTAATGGGGAAAAAATAAGAACCAAGATACATCATGTACAGGCACAAGCACCCAGTGATAAATGTAAATGTATTGTACACCTAAAATGTACCAGTAAAAGAATTTAAGTAAAAGAAAGAAAGAAAGAAAGAAAGAAAGAAAGAAAGAAAGAAAAAGGAAGAAAGAAATTTACACGTTAGCACAAAATCTGGAAATATGTATTCTGACAGAGTGTTTATAAATTAAAAATCCTGAGTTAAGAATTTCCAGACTAGATCATACCAGGCTACCTGGGGGATATAAGGGTCTTTGTGGGAGATAAACACAGAGAAGGTAAAGTCACTTTGATGGAGGCTGAAGTGGAGTCCTGCAGCCACAAGCCAAAGAATGCCTGAAGCCACAGAAGCTGAATGTGTCACAGAAGGTTTCTCCCCACAGAGCTTTTGGTGTGAACTTGGCTTTCCAAGTCCAGATTTCATTTCAGATACCTGGGCTTCAGAATAGTGAAAAGATAAATTTTCTGGACAATGTTCGTGGTAATTTGTGGTGAGCCATTAAGGTATGAATATACATTTCTTTCTTTTTCTTCACTGTATTGAATTTCCTACTCATTCATTTGCTTATTTTCTAACTCTTCTCTATGAGAGCTCTTATATTAGGAAAATTGTCCTACTTTCTAAATAGCATAGTTTGGCATGTGTAGATTCAACAAATACTTGTTTATAATATTGCAAAAATATTACTTTTTCAATTTTCAATTTTTATTAGTGTATGCTTGCATTGCATAATGATTACATTCACTTCAGGGAATTGGTACATATACATAACACTTTTCAGTTTTTTCTCCTCAACTCCAATCCCTTTTGCTTTGCCAGCACCAGATTAATTTTTAACCATAACCCAAATTAGGAAGTAGAACCTGACTGTTCTTCCCATAAAAGTAGCCAATTTTCTGATCCCTATTACCATAGACTCATTTATAATAAATCCATTTGATAGACAGGGAAACTAAAGCTACGTCTTTCTGAAACCAATCTGAGCTTTCTGTGGCCTTTCACGTATATTTTAGGGTACATGGAAGAGGACAGTAATAGTTACAATTTATACCCTGTAATTGCATAGAGGAGAATGGGCAGGGGAAAGAAGTGCATATTTTAAATAAATTACTGTGGAGTAGCTTCTTTGGAAAGGTGCTAGAGTGAAATACAAAGATCCTTGCACTGATTTCAGATGTCTCAAAGATCCTTATGTCAGTGGTGGCCATTGTGTGTCTCTACCTTCAACCTAATTCTTTACATATTCTTGGCCCTAGCCATGACCATGTAACCAGATAAAAGCTCTAGGAGTTTGATATGAATATATAAAACTTCATAAGAATATATAATTTGATAGTGGTATCAAATTGATGTTAGAGTATTTGAGCAAGGTGCATAACAAAGAGAAGAAATGTGTTAAAATATCTTTGATATGGACATGTATGTTTGACTTTTGAAAAAGTCAAGCTTTCTCTCTCTCAGTAGATATGTAAAAAGTTTCAACAAGTAATTTTTTAGTTACCTAGTGATGACTATCATATTAAATTGCTATTAAATAAATTATTTAAAAGCAAACAAACATCACATCCACATCACAAAACATGAATCTAGACCCACTTTTGAAAATAAGTAAGTAGATACGTATCCAAATTCAAGTGATCATCAATTTACTGCACTTAACTAGTTCCTCTCTTTCTTGAAATCCAGGTTTTTCTTGGGAGAAATCTAGGCAAAGATGGAACAGCTGTTGGTGCAAGTTATAGTCTAGCTGGGAAAATATTAAAACAGTTACAGCTTAAGTACTGTCCACAAAGCGATTTACATCACAAAATTAAATATTCATCTGGGAGAAACTGCAGTAATGAATTTTAAATTTAAGGCAATGAAAATATTTCCCGATGATGTACATCTGAGTACAGTATGGTTTTAAAAATTACATTATATTTTTAAAAACATATTATATTTTGAAAAAAATCTGGTAAGCACTATTGTAATAAACTTAAAAATTATTTAAAAGATATATTTCATTTTCTATAAAAGAATCAACTAGGTTCAGAAAGTAACAAAACTTAAGTATGATTATACTTATAGAAATTTAGGACTTTTACTTAAATTAGCATTTAGACAAATAAACTTTTTTTCTTCTGAAATAGACGATAGTAATTTCTTAAAGACTATGTAAAATATGATGAATATGTTTATTTAAAATTCTTTGTGAAGTTCACCTATTACTTTTAAATATAATATTTAAAATATTAAAATATAAAAAGTATCAATTAGCACTTAAAATTTAAAGTAGACTCGGCTATTCAAGATGATCTTCATATTTCTCTTTACTACATTTTTCTTAACTAAGAATTAAACCACCAAAAACCAATATTTAGAGATCTCAGAGAAGCAAAATATCCAAAGCATTCAAAATTCTGACATTACTAATATTACGCAAAAAAGATAATATTTAAAAGATATCTTTTATCATTATAAAAATCATGTCAATAAAATCACTCACAGAGCTGTTTATAAAACTATCTAGTAGAGAATGTATTGTGAATACATGTTTTTTTTGTTTTTTGTTTTTTGTTTTTGGTACCAGGGATCGAACTCGGATCCTTGCGCTTGCGCAGCAGGCAGCAAAACCACTGAGCTAAATCCCCGACCCAAATATATGTATTTTTTTCTGAGACACAGACTATAAAAAAGTCTAATTTTTTATATGTATATTGATTATTAAAAGAGATCTTAGAATATTTATTCCACAAAATAACAAAAGGTCGTTTTATATTTCATAATTATTATAGGAAAATGTTTTGTTGATTTAAACAAATGCATGCATTCTCAAATCTATTACTAGTTCATACTGAATCCAGAATGTGTCAGTATTTCAAAGTCATTGTGAGATACGGACATGGTTAATTCAAAGCATGTTAGAAAGAATATTCAGCAGTTTTATGTTATTATATCAGCATTCATTAATGTGGCACCAAAGTATAAAATAGTCATTAAATTTTTACCACAACAAACTTACTTTTTAAAAAGCGTCTTAGGTAAAACTCTAAACTAAATCATTAATTTTATTGAATCTTGAAAATTGAGTTTACCTGTCTTTTCACATTTTGTGTGGAGGACACTTTCATAAGGCATTTCTCCTGTGTGGTAAGGTACAGTAGTTGTCAGAAGTTAAACCAATGGTTTCAGTTGCAAGCTCAACTAGCAATATTTTTTCATGGAAGTGCATTCTCAGGAGTATGTGAGAAGATAACCAGCAGAAAATTCATGGCTATGCAGGCTTGTTTTGTTGGCAGATTTTTCTCAAGAATTCATGAAGTGAGCTTGTCACTTTAAAGAAGGCAACTCACACTATATGATGCCAATGATGAAATTCACGTTCTCAGGGGGAAATTGTAAATTTGGAAAACCTGTATCTGTCACTGTGAACTTGGCAGCTTCCTAACACTTACAGACTTGTCTTATGAAATCAGCAGAGAAGTTAAAAACAATGTGATTTTGGTACATATACCTTAACGTGGGGAGTTGTTTAAATTCTGCACAACCAAGCAAATAAAGACATTATGAATTAACAATATGTATTATAAAAATCATGCATAAATAAATGATACTCCAAATTTATAAGATGAATTATTGGATTTTAAGGAAACAATATAGAGAAAAAAATTGGTATCCTCTCAAATCACACATTACAATTAACCCTTGAAAAAGTCTCCCTTGCTGACTATTGGTGTAATATTAAAGAAGAATATCCATAAATATCTGAAGAGTTGATTAAAATATTCTTCCTTTTTCCAAGTACAACTGTATGAGGCCTGATTTTACTCATACATGTCAAACCGAACTCATTGAGTTGTAATGCAAAAACAAATACATGAATACAGTTGCCTTCTATTAAACAGTATATGAAAGAGATTTGCAAAACTTTTCAAGCAAAGCCACTCTTCAGCAACTACTTTTCATTTTGTTAAAAAAGTCACTTTTATAAAGTGATATTGATATTAACAGTTGATAATTTGTTATTGTTTTCTTGAATCAATTTTTAGATGAATAATGTAACACTTGATCAAATTCAAAGCCTAAAATGATTAATATTAATAGACATTACCTTATAAACTAAAGCTCTTTGGGATATTCAATAACTTAAGAATTTAAAGGAGTACTGAAATCATAAATGTTAAAAGATCATTTGTCTATATGGTTGTGTTTACATCAATTTTATATACAGAACTCTACTGCCTTTTGAAAAATGTGAGCATACACAAATACATTAAAATTAGGAAATCCTGAAAATAATAGAATGACAATGTAAAATCAGAAAACGATTATAGTTTATGTGGGGCTTTTCTATCTCTGATTAGTGATAATTTAATAAAAATTATTCTACCCTCTCACTTGAAATTATTTTTAGATTAGTTTCATACTCTCTCAGAATAAAAATATAATCCTCCATGAAAAACTCTTAAACATGAGCCCCTTATTTATTTATTCTTTAAATTTTAATCACTTTTCTATTATTTTTAAAAAATTACTTTAAGGAAAAAATGACTTCCACCTTTATCCTAGACTTGCTATTATATAGAGGCAATCATTTTCAATTTGTTTAGATTATAATTTCTTTGCTTATCTCTAAATATCCAATTCAAAACTAATGTTTGGCTATCTTAAATTCAGATAGCACGTATTTCCTTCATAAATTAAAAATGAAATTTGACCTTTTTACATCTTCACACCCATCACATGATGTAGTTTTCTATCACAGTCACATACTCTCAATGTTTGTCTTTTTTTTTTTTTTTTTTTTTTTTTTTTTTTTTGGTACCAGGGATCGAACTCGGGTCCTTGCGCTTGTGCAGTAGGTGGCGAAAGCACTGAGCTAAATCCCCAGCGACTTTCAATGTTTATTTCATATTTTTAAACTGATATTAATTTTAACATTTTATGACTAAAATTATTTCAACCATATTTCCATTCATACTTACTTTTCATATTTTGTACAGAACATTAATTTTTTCATGTAATCTTTGTGTCACATGTACTCACTTTTTTGTTCTTTACTTATCAGAGCCCAATTTCACAGATGGCATAAATGTCCATTTATCATTTCAAAATAACTAAAACCTTCGCATGAGTATTAACCCCAGCGTGTCAGTGTTATTGGATTAAGAGATACCTAGTAGATTAGTCAAGTATGCTCTTGGTTGTGTCTGGGTTGGTCATGGAGGATTGGACGTGAGTAGCTATCTAGATCCCCAAGTCTTCCTCTCTGGCTCTCTATCCACCATCTTGAAATAAGCTCTGCTACTCCACCACGCCTTTCTCCCATGAACTCCTACCTTGGAATCAATCAATCACAGAAGGAATCCCTCAAAATTGTGAGTCGAATTTAATCTCCCATTTTTAGGCTGTGGATGTCTGGTATTGTATCTCAATGACTAACACTCTCAAATATTAAATTAGTTTTTCATTTTACAATTAGCTTTTTCATAAATTTTTATCTGTTTCAGCATAGACTGATGAATCTCTCAGACTGAGATCTCCTCTCTTCATAATACTGGAGAATACTTTCTTGTATTCCAGATATGTTCTATGTGTTGCCTCAACTTTTATATTCTGTTATTTTGGGTGATGACAAAGTTTTCTGATAGGTACACTGAAAAAATGTATTTATTGTATCCTGACACTTGCTAAAATAGTTTGATTAGAATCTAGAATGAAAAATTGGAAATAACTCTAATCATGTTGTTAAATGGATGTCTAGATTTAAATGTTAACATGGAAACATAGAGCAATAGTTTTTCCTAATGTTTAATTTGATCAATATGGCCCTTTCACCCAAGAAACTTGTAGGAATTTTCCTTTGTCATAATTTTGGTTTGATTTTTCGACATAATGTGTCATTCATTTTAAAAATAAGTGCTAGAGCACTGTTTTCCATATAAATCTAGACCATGTGCTTGGGCATAGCTTGCCCTGATTTCTTTCGGATGAAAAAAAAGAGGACTGAATATAACAACAATTTAACTAATTCTTCAGCTTTCAGGTTCCTCAGACATTCCTATTCAATTCTCCCTCCAAAATACAGTTTCTAAGTTCATTATTTCTAAGTTTACAACATATCTTTCATTGGATTTTTAGCCTAAAGAATGATTCCTTTAATTTCTAGTAAGTTTTCATTAAAAATCTTCTCCCAAAACTTTTTCAGTTTTGATTCTGAAACTTCAATTCCTTAACTGGTGGAAATTTTGGACAGATCGTTTACTTTCCTTAAATGCTATTGTCCTATTGTTTTTTAATCTCCTTTTATCTTTGCTACTCTTCCTTCAAATTTATTTTCTTTTCTTATAATACTGCCCAATACAAAATGTTTTAAAAATAATAAATTCATAAACAAGGCTGTTTTAATTTGATTGACTGCCAATAAATTCTAAATTTCATAGAGTAATCTACAATATTCATGAACAATAAATACAAATTGGATTTAAAAAATCTAGGGGGTGGGGATTTAGCTCAGTGGGGCCGCTGCCTGCCTCACAAGTGCAAGGTCCTGAGTTCGATCCCCCGTACCAAAAATAAATAAATAAATAATCTAGAATGCTGTTTTAAAGTATTTCAAATTACATATAATAATACTGAAATATGTAAATTGATCATTTCTGCATAATCACTCTCTTCCCAGAGACATTTGTCCCATGGCCAGAATTCAGTTAGATTTTTGTAAAATAACTGTTGGAAAAGATTTAATTTCAGAGTTAGATGGATGCTTGTGTGGTTGTATAAAAATTTGAATGATAACTTAGAGAAAAAATTTAGTATCCTAACAATGTTGTAAGCTTAATTTATCTTGAAAATGTACTAGTTCACCTGCCTGAAGTAGATTGACCTGTAACCTGTACTTACACCTATTGAACATAATTTTATTGCCTGCAATTTGAATTCAAAACTAAGTATTCATTGATATTACTTTTAGTTTTTCACTGTTTTTGAACATATTCATGTATATATGTAGCATTAACAGCAGTTATTTTTAATATGAAAGATAATATGTGCATAATTAAATGGAAAGTTATTAGAAACAATGTTTAGCTTATATAAATATAATTATTTTTGTACAATAATTATTTTTGCAAAAGTGTAATTATTTTTTAATAGAAGTGAAAGTATCTCCTACAATTCAAATTAGTATACAAGAAAAACAAATTACAACATCTAAAATCTTAATTACTTATTTTCTGTGATTTAAATTTTTTTTTTTTTTTTTTTTGTACTGGAGATCGAACTCGGGTCCTTGTGCTTGCGCAGCAGGTAGCGAAACCACTGAGCTAAATCCCCGGCCCCAACTCTGTGATTTAATATTAAAACCATAGCTTCATTGAAATTTATTTATCCTTTTGAAGAAAAACATCATACCATTAAAAAACTATGAAACACAACATGGGCATTAAAGTGTTTTATTCCAAGTTGATTCTTTCCTGTACTATTCCACTAGGGATGTCATAGCAATATACTGCACAGTAGACAAACTGTGAACAATGGAAAATTATTTTTTATGAGTTTATATGTTGGGAACTTCAAGATCAAGGCGCCAATAGATTTGTTGAATGCTGAGGATCTACTTTCTTTTTGCAGACATTTGTCTTCCTGCATTTTTCTCATGTGATGCAAGGCTTGATAAATCTTTCTGGAACCTCTTTTATGAGGGCATTAATCTTATCAGCAGCACTCTGTTCTCTATCCTTGTGACCTAATCAATTTATAAAGTTTTCATTTCCAATTATCATCACCTTGGGGGATGGATTTTAACATATTCAATTTTAGAGAGACACAATTATTTTTCTTTGAGACAGAGTCTCACTATGTAGTTCATGCTGGTTTTGAACTCATTATGTAGCCCAGGCTGGCCTCAACTTCCTGGCAATCCTCCTGCCTCAGCCTCCCAAGTGCTGAAATTACAGACATGCACCACCATGCCCAGCAAGCAACATAAGTATTTAAATTGTAGCACTGTACCTCTGCCTCATATATTAGTCAAATTTTCACCATGTGAAAATAGAAAAGGTTTATTTTGGCTCATGGTTTCAGAAATTTCAGTCCATGTTTTTGTGGCTCCAAAGAAGATACATCATGAGAGAAGCACATGACAGAGGAAAGCTGTTCACTTTATGCCAGCCAGAAATCAAAGAAAGGGGAAGAGTCAGAGAGAAAGAGGATACTGAGCAGATATGATCACCTTGGTCTTGCTTCTGTGACTCACCCTGATGGATCCAAAAATAATATCCTGGGCATTTCCAAGTCAAGTTGTCAATCCAAGTTAATCATTTTTTTTCTCTTCTCATATTTTTTGAAGGAAAAAAGGTAAGTAGGTAAGGGTGAAGGGGTGGAAGGGAGGTAAGGGGAATGGAAAAACAAGAACTAAGATATATCATGTATAGGTACAATTTCCCAATGATGAATGTGATCATAATATATACCTAAAATGTACCAATAAAGTTAACTTTTGAAAAGGCCCCCAAAAAGGATCTTATACAGATCTGCAGTTCCATGTTCATAGCAGCATTACTCACAAAAACCAACATATGAAAATAGCAGTGTCCATTGCTCAATGAATGAATAACCAAAAAGTGACACATATGTAATGTATATATAACTATCATTCAATTATATCATATATCATAATATATGATAAGTTGGTAGGTAATATATAGTACAGTAATACAGTACTTGGCTCACAAATTTTCACAAATTCAAAAAAATTTTGCTCCCTTTTGCAAACTAGACATTGGGTTTGGAGCACCAGCTTGGCCATCTTCCCCAGAATCATGGAATGAATTAAGTGAGTGAACCTAGGTGCCACTGATAGATGCTGTCGTATTAACTACACTAATCATAGACTACTTATATAATTAAAGAGTTAACCATTATAACTCTCAAAATTCATATTCATCTCAGATGCAAAACACATTCATAGGATCCCAAAATCCTAAAATTACTCACTCATTTCAGAATTTGTGATGTCTAATGTCAGAGTCACCTTTATCATCTAAATCAGTACAACTGAGACTTGAGATGGGATTCTTTTTGAGGCAAATTTCATTTTAGCCCTATGATTGTGAAATCAAACAAGTAAACTGCTTCTGAAGTACAATCATAAAACAAACATAAGACAGACTTTACCATTCTAAAAGAGGGAAATAGGAAAGAAGAAAAGAGTGAAGGTCCTGAGCAACATTACAACTCATAATCTTCTTGGACTCAATGGATTACCTTCCAGTCCTACTGAAGTAAAGGTTCAAATTTGGGGACACACAGATACTGGTAGGAGATGAACAATTATGTCTGTTTGGTAGGGGTTGCACCATTAAATCTCTAGAAGTACCACCCATACCTTTTGCTGCCCACATTGTAACTCCCCTAAGTGGGAACCATGTATAGCCAGCACTGATTATTTTAATTTCAAGCTGACTGATGCTTTTTATTAGTACATAATAAAAAAGTAAATGTTATTTAAAGGTCCAATTGCCAGAAAGATATTAAAATGTCACATGCCCCAATAGAAAACAGGTGAAAAAGTGCATTGCTTGATTTTCTGTTAATTGCAACTTATTTTTTTTTACTGAAGCAAACTGCATTACATCTTTCCCAATTATCTTTTGCTAGCATCCATCTATCATCTATCTGTCTATTTATCTATCTATCTATCTATCTATCTATCATCTCTTTATTTTGCTGCATTCTAAAACTATCACCTTTTTTTTCACAAATGTCTACCATGGTGGTGACTATTTTACTTAGGGAAGGCTATCTATCTTCATAAGGTATGTTTATTTGCATAGGAATACACAGTGCTAGATTGTGGTCTTTAATTAGAGGGGCAGTGATAATGATGTTTTTATCATTATATTTTCTAACACAATTATCCTAGAATATTTGACTTTTCACCTTCTTGCAAGAACAGCAAAAATTACTTCTTACACTTTTGTTGTAGCAAAATCATTTCAATGGTTCTAGATACAAATACCAAAAATTATCAGTAATCTAAAAGATTGCAGAAATCTCCAATGACTAATTGGAAAACTGCAGTTTGTTCCATTATACAAGACAAAGACTAGAATTATCCTCTCAGAAGCACATCAGTCTGGGCTCTTGGACCTAGTGTTTCAATTCTTCACACAAGTGGTAACTTTATAGGCAGCTAAGTTAGGTAGAACTTAATAGCCAGTCAGATAGGGACAGGGACGAGCCCTCAAAGAAGTCAGTGCAAAAGATGTTAACACATGGGCACTGTGATTGAAGGCACATCTAAAGAAGGCAAGACCTCATTTAAATTCACAATGGCCAGATTTGCACACTTCCCTAAGGGATGAAAGGAAACTTGAGATTATTCTGTAATTGGTATCACCCATCCCATTAAATGCAGATAGCATCAGACTCCTAGACATGTAATCAGAACATCTGGACCCACTCCTTCCCCAAAATGTTCCTCTTTCCAAAGTCATAGATAAGCCAAGGTCATTGATGTCAGCCATATGCCCTTGCTGTGTGCCTACCTTTCCTATTAAATCAATGTTAGCTCAGCACCTATATGTGTAATCTTATTGGTTGATTATAGTTTGACCCATGTTATATCTACCTCATGATTTTATACCCACTGCAATATTTTGCTCTATAAAACATTCTTGAAGAAATGCCCTCAGTGGCAACCCACTTGGGACCCCTCTTCTCTCTTAGGAGCCATTCCTATTCCCCAATAAACATTACATACTCAATCTCCTTTGTCCTTTGGAATTCGTTCCTTGATGTCAGGGTACATGAACCCAGAATATCTGATATCTAGCAGGTTGGGAGTTTTATTTCTCTCATATCAGTATCACCTGGGGCGATGAATTGAATGTCAGAGATGAAGAAAATTTTATGAGGTAAACTTTACTGAAGCCTTCTCTTCATTTGTATCTTGTGCTTTTGGTTTTGACAAGAGTTCTAGAATGAAATACACTTCTGTCATTTCTCCATTTTGCAGGCTAACTACTAAGCAAGTCAGGTCGCAGTGAGTTCCAAAACCTCAGGAAAAATTCACAAACGATTATATTAGCCATCCAAACCTGACTTTAGTGAACCATCTAGACAAAAATGTGTCTTCTCCGAGGAGTAGAAGGTCACCAGGGATTGACTTCATGGAAGCATTATCTGTAAATAGCTTATGGGATCAAGAGTGAGGACATGAGTTGCAGAGAAGGAAGTTATTGATAGCTCATGAAGCCAAGTTTTATGCTTTGGGGCTCTGAAATGGGGAAACCTCTGAGAATGCAATTTTCTTTGGATTTTCCGGAAGGCCAGATTTGGCTACAGACTTGAATTTCCGGACACTTTTATATACATAGCTTTAGTACAGCTAATTTTTAGCACATGAATAAAATATTTCAAATTTCAATTTTTGTAGATTATCAAAATCAATCTTAGAACTGATTTCCCATTACTTAGGGGTAACATAAAGTTTAATTTTATGCTACTTAATATATTTAATAACTCAGGAGAAGAAAAGAAAGGCACAGTCAAGAAAAGGATATTAAAAATTTACAACAGAAGAAATTTATAGGCTTTCCACTAAAGAGTCATTTCATCCCTTAATGTGGCATGAATATTTTCCTTGTATATTTCTTCTAATGAATGAAAGTTCATTTTTCAAAAAATTAAAATGATCACATCATGAGTATTCTTTATCTCTATTATAAAACTTTATATCCACAAAAAAAGAAAGTCTATACTTTTAGTGTGATATCTTATATACTCTTGTGATATCTTATATACTTTAAATGAGATATCTTATAAGTATTTATAAGAAAATAAATATCTTGCCCTGGGGAAACAAATTAAAAAATTAAACATTGCTGAAGTTGTCTTCTTCCAGAACCGCATTCCTCTCTGTACTGCTGATATGCCACTATTCTCTTTTATACTCTACTTGTTGTTGTTTCTTTTTACAATATTAGCACATATTTTGTTTCCATAAAGACTATGTCATCATCATCATCATCAACATCATCTTGGTTGATTTTCTTAAAATGCTGATGTGATATTTCTATTTACTATCTATCCAATAGTTGGATATGTACTTATCTCTTTTGTAGTTAGTCAGGACCCTTTGACTGCTTCTGATCAAGGCTAGGCCATGGGTCCTTCTCAGAACAGAATATAAAAGAACAGATTGTAAGGTTGTTCTTCTTATGGTAGTAAGAATGACTACATTTTGATAGGTAAAGGCAGAAATTAGAAACAAATGGATATCTGAGACACTATATACAGGAAAATTATTTTAGTGTGGAATTTGACTTACATAACGCTCTATGTAAGGAGAAATAAATTTTTGGTTTCTTAAGTAATTTCATTCTTTCAGGAAAATTTATTTTCATTTTCTTTTCTCACTTATGTAAGTACTATGATATTTTTTCTGATATTTATTTCTTCATCATAAAAATTTCTTTCTATCACCTCTTTATGTAGACAACATAGCTACTATTCATTCCCTTTCTCTGCTTGATTCTATTCTGTTATTTAACAGTGCTACTATTAACTGCTTATCATATCTGCTGGTACACTTGAGCATTTGAAAGTGTATTGATAGGATGCAGTTTATAGAAATGTACTTTTCAAAGGGTTGTAGCAATTCACCTTTGTGCATAAATGTTGTATTTTTTCTCCAAAATCTTATCAAAAATGAAATTGATAGAAATTTTAATACAGTAGGCGGGGCCCGGGATTTAGCTCAGTGGTTTCGCCAACTGCTATGCAAGAGCAAGGACCTGAGTTCGATCCCCGGTAACAAAAAAAAAAAAGAAAAAGAAATTTTAATTCAGTAGATGTAAGATAGTGTCTTTTTATGATTTAAATTTTCACTGTTTGCATTAATCAGGTTGAGTATGCTTTAGGATGCTCACTAGTATTTAATTTAACCAATATGCTGGTTTTTTGAAATATTCAAAATTTAATTTGCTTATTTTTCTATTGAGGTTTTTCTTATTGACCTTTAAGAGTCTTCATATATTCTGAATGCCAATCTTTTCTTACTTGTATATTCAACAAGTTCCGTCTTCTAATTTGAGGATTATTTTATTCATTATATTTATTTTTATAATTTAACAAAATCATTTAAGTTTAGTATCTTAAATTGAATACTTAGTCCTTTGATTTTACAAAGCACCATCTTATTCAAGGTACAAAAATATTATGCTATACAGCATTCTAAATGTTAGGGCTTTTGCTTTTCATGTCAATATTTTTTTCTTGTATTAATTTTGCTCTAAGATATGTAGTGATGATCAATGATTGGTATTTATGTGGCAATGGATTTTTTTCATTTTTACTGTAGAATTCACCATGCTACATTTACCTTAAGTGCAAGATGTCACATATAGTTTTTCATAAATATATATTTTTCTTGATCATTTACATTAGTCTATTTCTTTCCCAGTCTTTGTAACCAAATTTGTAATTACTATAGTTTTATAAAAATTCTGAATATTTAATAGAGAAAATGTATTAATTTAGTTCTTACTATTCAAAGAGTCTTTGAGCAAATTTTAAGTCTTATTCTTTCTTCTTAACTTTAGAATCAGATTTTCATGTTCCAAAAAAAAATACTCATTGATTAATTTGGGGGTGGCATTAAATGTATTATTCAGCTCATGGAGATGTTTTGGGTTAGGGTTTTGTACCTTTCTAAACACTCATTTATGTTGTTAGAATAAATACTATTTTGAATTATAATTTCTTTTTTTAACTTGTATTACCAACTATTTGCAGTGATTACATTCACCACAGGGAATTGGTAAATGTACATACATATTTCAATTCCATTCTTTTTCGCCACTCTCACTCCTCTTTGTCTTCTAGAATCAGATTCATGTGTTTATCTTATAATACCTTATAAAATTAATTATCATATATATAGATTAGAAAAATATATTTTCTAATTCTCTATCCTGTGGTATGCAAGTATGATTTATTTTCAATACTTATCTGTATAAACCTTAGAAAATTCTTGCTACTACTTCCTCTTGCAGTATTACAGCTAATTTCAAAAACTTATCGATGCAAGATTGCTGTCCTTTTGATGTAAATAAGTGTAGCTAAATATTCAGATAAGGAATTTGGATTCTGAAAAGACTAAATAACTTGATCATTACTGTATACTGAGTATTCCAGATGGGACAGATCTGTGTTTCCTGGCATCCAGGTAGTTGCTATTTGAGCTGCAGAAAGCTCACTGGGAAAGATCAGCTTTGCAAATTCATAGATTCTTACATTTCACAGATAGTTTCATACACTGTTGCTCAATATTCAGTAAAGTAGTGCTCTTCAATATTTTATTTTGAAATAAGTTAAATCCATGGAAGAGCTATAGAGTGTGCACTGTTCCTATACATGGCTCACTTTGCTTCATTCCATAATTGTTTCATCTTACCTAATGGTGCCACATATGTCAAAACTGTGAAATTTACTTGGCACAAAATGTTTAAACTATAAACATTATTTATATCTGTCAGTTTTTAAACTGCTGTCCTTTTCTTTCTGATCAAGCATGGATCCAATAGATTCTATGATATTTTGTTATCTGCTTAATGGCCTCATGTCTGTGCAATTTCAGTCTTCCTTTACTTTTCATGGCTTTGAATGCAAACTGTTATGTCTAATATGTATGATTACAGAATTATCTATAGTTTATGTGAATAACCCTCAACTATTTCCCTATCTATTTTTCATGATCTAGTCATCGGCTATGTAGTTATAATAAAAGATGTAATACAGTGATAAAGAATTTGAAGTAAATATTTAATTGGGTATTAAATGACTTTTACGTGTTTATTTAAAGGCATACTCTTAAAACTGAATTTCAAATAAAAAGAGGGGAAACATGAAAAGAAAGGGAAAAACAGAAAATGCAAAAAAATAGAATCAACTGAAAAACAGTGACTGAATACAAAAAGAAATAGAGGAATACTTTGTGAATAATAATCAGGTATTTAGTTTCTAGTTTTCTTGCTCTGTTCAACTAATACATAACTGTAATAAAAGATAGAATAATATATTCTTAAATAATGTAAAGTGGTTAAAATTTTAAATTGTAAATTATGTGACTTTAAGAGTTTAAATACATGCTCTCTAAAATACAAAATATAAAAAGGGAGAAGAGAGGAGATAATTTCTTCCCTCTTACTATGAAATATATAAGGGGATGGACTTAACTGAACAATGAGTCCAAGCAGAAAGGAATGAAGGAAAGCTACCCCTAAAACCCTATAGTCTTTGGAGAAATTTTGGGATAGACAATGAGTGTCATTTGAGGAGTGCATGTGCTAAATGCTTAGATACTGAATTTAAACTGGATAGTGCACCAACCATTACATCGCAAGAGAATTTTGATCCATCATGAAAAGCCAATCCACAGTGGCTGAAAAAATCAGTGCAGAATGGTGAGGACTTGGTCAGTGCCCTATTTTTCTATCACATTTCCAGGTGAAGACCAAAGAAAATCAAGTGTGTTACATAAATTATCATGAAGGATGCTTTGTTCCATAGATGTCTTCCTTCAACTTTCCCATCAAAGTATCCCAGAATCCTTATCATCTCATCATCACCATCACCACCGCCATCATCATTATACAGCTTTCCCCTCATCTACATGTCTTTGAACCTCTGCCAAACACAAGTGCCAAGCGCCAACTCATTCTGAATAAATAGCTTCCGCTTTCTCTCCTTTAGATGATTTTCGTTTACTTCAACATAGGGATGAGATGAGGAAAACCAGACCACAACTGGATTAAAATAAATAAGCATTATAATGATGGGGTTTCCATTTTGTTTTAAAATGATTTGAATTAAATGATTTGAACAAAAAGTATCAAAATGTTACCTCCTTTGACACGTTAATTACTTGTATCTGGGAATCCTTAGCATACGTAGTCAGCTGAAACGATCCATTAATATGTAAGTGGAATTTACTCATAGATGCAGGCTGCATAGCATTCTTCAGCGCTGGGAGACAATGATGGCTGAAATCTTCCTTACATCTTAGTATGGTGCTTTCTCATAATTCAGCTAACCAGAAGGCTGACTTTATCTAGGTTTGAGGAAAAAAAGGCTTGCTAGCAGTCCCTCTGCACATGATTGTATTGTCTTGTCACCTACTGGAAGAAAAGCATCTCAGGTGGAAACTTATGTAACAAGGTGTATTCATAAGAAGAAAAATAGAAAAATACTATTAAATATTCCTTGTATGTGACACCTTGAGTACCAGGAAGGTTTCGGTTACTGGTAGGAATGTTAAAGTGTCCAATATCAAATGCCTACATGCTTGAGGTTGTATTACTTGGAAAACTTTTTAATGTTACTTGTGTCTTCATCTCCATAAAATAGCAATAGCCATTTGGGAAAAGCAGCAAAACCTGGTATTTCATAATGTTCTCTTTATACCAAAGACCTCCCCTGGGGCCTAATTGATTTGTTAAACTACATGTTGTTTACCTAATTTTTGAGCCAAAGGATTAATGAGACTCCCATGGGTAATGATGTTTTGCAAAAATAGTAGTTCTCAGTTCAATATCACCTTTTTTCTTGGCAATACATTTACTTGTTAAATATATGTTTAAAACATGTGGGATAAAATTCAGCATATCTGAAAATACTCAAATGACCTTGTTGAATTTCACTGTTTTACACAGATTTTAATTAAAAATCTTTTTTAGAGGCATTTTATTGGAGGTGAGAGCGACAGGACAACAATATCAGTGAATGTGGGCCATTGTACTTGTGTGGATAAATAAACAACATGACACACTCACCTGATTCCAACATTTTTAAAGAACATAGAAAGTTAAAGTTATAAATTAATTTAAATATTCTATATATTTGGTTTCCAAGAACATTAGTTTTAATGATCAAACACAATTTTTAATGAAAAGAGAAATTAATGCAATTCAAGTCTCCTTTTTGATAACATATTTCTCACTAGCCTATTACCAATTCAAAAACCCTAAACTTTCTAGAAACCAAAGGCTTTCACTGATGCTGATGTTTTTTGTGTTTTGAAGGTTCTATATTATACCAGGTCCTTTGGGGGCAATAGCAACCCTTTGTTGGCATATGACTACTTACAATGATATTTAATCAACTTATTGTGACTATTCACACCTTATAAACATTATGAGAATGTAATATACAATTCTGACCTGTTCACCAAGAACTTGTGATGTAAAAGGCATTTACAAATATGCTGAAATAAAAAGTCATTTGTATTTTAAAATACTTATGGTAACAAGGGTTTGGGAAAGGAATTGTTAAAGAATTGCTAAAATGCCTAAGTGATATAACTGGAAGGAGAAATTTAGGTTAAAAAAATAATGTCAAGGTACTTTTTTCAGAGCCACAAGGAAGTCTTCTTTATTGTTTTTTTTGTTTGTTTGTTTTATTTTCTTGTTTGTTCTTTCATATCCCCCAGTACTGGTGATTGAACTCAGGGCTTTTTCACTAAAATACATTTCCAGTTATTTTTATTTGGGTCTTGCTAAATTGCCCAGTCTGACCTTGAGCATATGATCCTCCTGGCTCACCTTCCCAGAGTTCTGGGATTACAGTCATGTGCTATTGCACACTCCTGAGAAAGTAATTTCAAGACCACTGTTCCGTGAAGAAACACTGATAGGAACAGAGAACTACCTAAGTATATGATATTACTATGAGACATGTCAGACTGTCATATTGACTCATTTAATAATTTCAAAATACTTTCCATTTTGAAGCTAAAAGTAATGGAAATGATTTCAGAAAACATGCCCCTATATATTGACAGGAATACTAGAAAAAGGAAAGAGCACAACATTTGAAAGTAACTCTCTAATTCTTCTTTTTTGGTTTTTATTTATAGACAGTCACTAGTTTTTAATTTCATGGTAATGTTTTCGTTCTGATATCCCTGTGAATATATGGAGATATATTTTCCAAAATAACTTCTACTACATCTAGCTTCCTGGTATAAATCTTCATCTAGGCAATATAAACACATGCTAGCAATCCAGTGAGCAACATTGTGCTTTTAGGAAACACTGAACTATGCATTTAATATTGTTCTGAAAGGACAGAACTCAGGCTCTGACATGAATAAAAAAGACCAAAATATAACAAAAACATCTGAATAATAGATTTTCTCTCTGAATGGGAGGCACTTAAAGCAACATTATTTTTTCAGCTTTACTGAAGTGTAATCAACACTTTAAAATTGTTTGTAATGGGGCTAGTAATGTAGCCCAGAGCTCATATACTTATCATATGATATTCCCAGGGTTCAATCCCCAGAAGCAAAAATAAATAGATGGATAGATAGATAGATAGTAGGTAGAATTCTGAATAGTTATGACTTACTGCTTGATGACTTGGTGTACATATATATTATAAAGTATTCACCACTATCAAGCTAAATAACATATTCATCATCTCACATACTTGTCAATTTCTTTTCAGTGTGTGTGTCTGAGAAAAAGTACAGACAGATCCACCCTCTTGACAAATTTCAAATATCCAATACAAACTATACTCTTATTTTTGAACATTAAGTTTCTAGAATTTCTTTCACTAAGTCTCTAGAATTTTGCATAGTCAAACATTTCTACCTTTTAATGAGCATACACCATACCGCTTCAACTCAGCCCTAGTAACCAACATTCTACTATCCTCTATGAACTTTAGATTCCATGTATAGGTGAAGTCACGTGACATTTTTCTTTCTGTGCTTGTTTCACTTAACAGAGTGTATTCCAGCTTCATTCATGAGATTGTAAGTAAGATTTGACATAATATATAACCAACCATAGAATAATATTTAGAAAGGGGTTTGTTTTTTAAGAAATATTTAATATTTTTAATATGCAGAACATACTTCTTAGTGAGTTTTATAAATTTTTAACATATATTCACTTGGTAACTTGAATAAATATACTTGGTAAATTTATAGCTAATATATGACTAAATTCCAACTTTTAAATAGGGATTTGCATATATCTATGAAGTATCAAAAATCAGAGACACCGACACAAATTAGCAGTAAAAATATTTTCAGTTGTAGGAACATATTAAGGATGAAAAGACATAGAAAAATGAATATAGTGATATTTATAGGGAAATATAACAATATATTGAATTTTATAAAAGTCATCCTTAATTCATTTTTATTATTTTTAATTTAGTTATAATTCAGACATAATACATCAAATATTGGTTATATTTAAACCTTTGATTAAATTTTACTTCAAATACTCTGAGATAAAACCTATTAAAACACACTTTACCCTAATAGAAGACTGTCGTGTAGTAAATATGATATGCCAGCTTACCTGAATTCTCAACTTGTGTGGGTGAAGACTGCTGAGGGCTGACTGTCCCATGGGGACACTGTACTCATCAGTTCACCCTATCAAGTGAAGCCCATAGCCTAAAGAGCTCTTAGGAAATGGGTCTGTTTGGAAGAGGTGGATCCTTGAAGAGCACCCTTGGAAGGTGCATAGCTCCAGGGTGGCATTGCTCTGTGACTCCTTCCTGTCCACTGTGAAAGGAGCACATACCATGTTCCAGCGATGCTTCTGCCTTGAAGCCAGATGACCACAGACTGAAAGCTCTGAAAATGTGGACTAAAATGGAACTCTCCTCCTTTGTTAATGCCAGCTATTTTGTCACAAAAACAGGAAACCTGACCAATACTGAAAAGTGGTACCAGAGAAATGGGGTCATTGCTGTGACTATACATAGCATGTGATTCAGAAGCCTCCGGAACTGGTATGTGGAAGGAGTTAGGAGAAACTTTGATAAGTAGTCTCTCATTTTTGATCCTAAAGAAACCACCCAGTAAGTTCTACTTCATAATTCATAATTGATTGAATAATAAAAGGCAATTTAGTTTTCCAAACTGTATGTTCCATATCTAGCTTATAACTTGAAAATGTGAACAAGGAGTCATGGACTTACATAATCCCAGGTTTTGAAGGTGACACATGTCCTTACTATTTGAGAACATCAGTTATCTTCTTTATATGATATGTGGCTAAACAGTAGAAATGTATTTATTTATCAAGAAATGCATATTAAAGGATGATCTCCTCTGACAGTAGGAAACAGGAAAGAACTTCTGCAAGATATACACCACCCAATGGCTCCCTCACAGTGACCCACTTACTCAACCTGGACCCTAACACCCAAAGCCACATTCAGCTATGAACACCAGTTGATCAATCTACTGATGACAATAGTGCCCCATGGTCCAACTACCTGTCCAAGGGTCTTCATCCATCTGTTATTGTTTAGATCTAATCTGTTCCCAAAACTGTCATATGTATGGAAGGTGATTGCATCATCGGAGTGTTACACTCATCAGTGGCTTAATCCACCAAACAATTCATAGCTAAATGTGCTGGTAAGAGGTGGGTCTTATTACAACCAGTAGGTGTCTGTGTTCTTGACCTGAAAGGTTATACCTCCCTCCCCAGGTCCTCCCTGTGCTCATTGCATCAGAGGTGCCATGCCTTGAAAAATTTTCCTTCACCCAGGTACTTCTCCCCTGCCATTTCTGCCTTGGAACCAGCCAACCATGAACTGACAGCATAATTCAAAATAAACTTTTCCACCCTTAAGTCGTGGGGGTTGAGTATTTAGTCTCACCAATAAGGAAAGAGAATAAGACACCATTGACAATTAAGATTAGTGGGCACAAGTCCCACCCTTTCAACTTGACATCTAATTGTTTACTAGCACATTTTCCAATTGAAAATTTTCCCAATAGATGAAAACTCTTCCACAATACAGAAAATGCTTTTCCAGGCTGACATTCTAAAGCATTAGAGAAGATTCCAGGGAAGAGGGCAGAGACATGGTATATGTACATTAGTGCAGATGAAATTAAAAGGGGCCAGGGCACATGAAATCTGGGTGCCAAAATTTCATATTAAGAATTCCTGCCTATCATATGTATTTCTAGGGAATTAGAGTTGTTTGAACCACTGTATGTTCATTGTCAAAAATAAAGTTTTAAAGCACCATTGCTAACCCCAGTACATTGATAATCAAGTGTATAATTAAGTAAACATAGACTCTCTATTTACAGAATTAAATAGCAATGCAAAATGTTTTAGTCTTAGCATAAAATGACTTTACTTGGAAGTGTTATAGGAATTAATATGTTTAAGGTTCTTCTCCTCACTATGCTTAAATCCCCTTGTAGGGAGCAGATATTTATAGTGTTCTGTTGTAAAGCTCCAGTACATGACATGAACTCAGTAGATAAGAACATGTTCTATTCTAAATGAAAGAAAGAGAAAAACAAGAAAGACAGAAGAACCAAAGAAATTTATAAGGGCTGAGGAAAAGAGTCTTCAGAGAGATTTACAAGGCATAAGTAATTGGAAATTAGGTAAGCTTTACAACGTGTAAGTAATTGGGAAGTTATCAGTGCAACAATATTTATAGCTATTTTTTGGATTAGTTTATTGTTATTTAACACAATATTTTAGAAAAGGCAAATGTTCAATTATTAATGAAAAGAAGAAATTTCAACTACTTTCAAAATACAAATCAATAAAATCATCTTAAATATTTCATGATTTTGAAAATAAAATATTAAATTTAATTAATATCAAATTAATATTAAAACAATTTAGCAATTAGATTTTTATTTGATTACTGATGACAAAATTTAATCATAAAAATAGTTTAATGCTATTAAAACTGAAGGCAATTTTGACTTGTTTTCTTTTTGTTTAAATTTTTTCTTTTGGTATTCAAACTGTAGCATTCTATATTATATTTTTTTTCTTTCTTTGACAGCAGTCCTGAAAATTAACAAATACTATGGTAAAGGTTAACATCTTTCATCTCTACAGAATTAATTATGTGACTATTCTTGAAAGTTTTTTCGTAAATTACTCTGAGATATTTTGCCTCATAGACAACTAGATTTGTAAAATCAAAGTCTCTGTCAAGTGCTTTACTACCTCAAGAAATAAACACTTTCTAAATATCTTAAAAGATCAAGGACTATAAAAATGCTTACCAAATTCAATCAAAAAATATAAATGTGTGATTTGGGCCAGGTGCAAAACAATAGCATATAATTGACTCCAGTTAATTGGAAGATCCATGCCTTTCCAAGGACTTTTACTCAAATCACATTAAAAACATATTATGCTGATCAAAAGCAAGCAAACAAAAACAACTTTGTGCACCTGTGTATCTGTTATCCAAAATTATAGTGTTTAGAATACAATCATAAAATCTCACTAATGTATTTCCATAAACATTTATTTATTTATCTTACACATCTGGCAGATTCAATTGGCTCCAGTTGGGCTAGCTCATGTGTCTTTGTTCAGGGTGTGTAAATAGGGACCGGTCACATATCTGTGTGTTAGCTGGCTTTCAGATGACCTAAAATAGCTATTCTGGGGAAGGCTGGAGAAATGCAGTTTGGCATAATAATGGTGTGCTATCCTCCAGCAGGCAAATTTAGAAATCTTCCTTAAGTCATTCCAAGAAAAAAAATGAGAGAGAAATTGGAAACACAACAATTTTACAAGTCTCTGTATGGATCACTTCTATTATTATTCCATTGACCTCAGCTAGTCAAATGACTAAACTCAGAATTCAAGATGGGAAAATAAGACTCATCCGCATTAGTCAGAGAAACTGCAGAGTCATATGAGGAAGAAAAGTGGATAGAAGGATGGGGGTGTTGTTCCACATTGCAAGTTTTCTATACTTTGCATGAAAGAGCATCCACACTTGACCTTTATTATTACATTAAGATTTTCTACTTAGAAGAAACATTTATATCCTTGATTAGTGATGTGTAAGCAATCTACAAACTATTAGCACCACAGATACCATTGCTGTTCAAATTTTAAGCATCTTAAAGATGTGAATTACACAGAATGACTTATAATACCCCTATTTTGTATTTCTGTCATTTATCCATGTAGTTATGTGATACATTTTAGATACTAAGAAATAATACCGTTTTTATTGTAGGGAAAATTGGAAAAATTGGACAAGTTTATTAATTATTTCATGGTAAATGAGTGTAAAACTCCTATTGATAAAATCAAACAAGGAAATGTACAAACCAAAAGAAGCTCTGTAATAACCGACGTGTTACTTAGTCCTAGTTTTTAGGGCACACACAAATGGGTTTTTATTTATGTCTGGCTGCCCCTAACTCCGTGAATAGAATGGCTAAATTTGCTTGTGTGTCCTCCTTTATACACAGCAATAGTCACTTGATCCTTCTTAATTTTTGAAGTGAATTTGATAGAAGTATGGCAATACGTGACAATCGTCAGTTTTCTGGTGCTTTATATATTTTTACAGATCTAGGTGAAGAAAGAGGACAGACTCCTTAAACTTTTCCTTTTAATATACCATGATTCAATTAGGTAATTTATTCCTAGATTTTAGGAAATATGGTGGAGAAAAGAGTAGATAAAATACGATTAAAACATAAAAGAATTTATTTTTGAAATATTAGGATAAAAAACTGGCTAGGGTGACATTTCATGCATTCAAGTATTTGTTGCTACATAACCTCTGGTCACTGATCTTTTATGTGTGTATTTGCATGAGTGTGTGTGTGTGTGTGTGTGTGTGTGTGTATTTTATTTATTTAATAAATAAGAGTTTTCATTCCTCAGCAAAGGTCTTGTATAAATATGTGAGACAATGACTCCTCTATCAGTCAAATTCAGTCCTTCCACAAACCATAGTCATCTCGTCAAAAATGTATTCTTTTCCTCCAGAATATCAATCATAAATTTTTAAAAAGAATTTAGCATTCCAGTTACTATAGTTTTGTGATGTATAAAATATATATCAGAAAAATTTTAAATATTGGAATGTGATAAAATAATGAATTATTTGTCATTTGAAAGGCATTCACTTCTTAAAATCCTGAGATTCTCATTATATGTTCTCTGTATTATATAGGTATGATAAGCTATTGTTACATACCTGTCAATATAACATTTATTATCCTATTTCAATGAATATATTGTCACAAGTATGTGAAGTATTCTCAGACTTACACAGGATCCTCAAAGGGTAGGGAAAATTTTATTTTAAAAAAACTAAACACACAAAATAAAATAGAAGTGTAATGACCAGAGCTTACAGAAAAATATACATTTGAATCCATGAAACCTAGCCCTAGGAAATTCTTTTACCTTGAAATTCCCAAAATAAATTCTCCTCTTATTTTCTATCTTTTAATCTCATTTTATCTGTCTCTTTCCACATTTAGTTTAAATATTAACATGTGAAATATGACTTAAATCCACAAAGGAAACAAAATGCTATGAATGCTTTTTGTAATTTTTACTGAATTTTTAAGAATATTATTTTTATGATTACATAAAAGATGTTATAGTTTGGGTCTAGATGTCCCCCCAAAGCCCCATGTGATAATCTCTTGGGCCTTCTCAGAGGTGGTTAGATATAAAATGTGTGATGCTGGGATTAAGGGTTGTTGTGTCCAGATTGTGAAGTCCCAAAGACCACCAGGAGGCCGTTTCCGATGTAAGCACACGAGGGTCGTTTATTCAACCTCAAGCAGGGACTCTCAATTGTCACCAACACAGCGGATCCAAATTGAGAGCCCCGAGTTCCAAATTAGCAGGGTTTTTATTGAGAATACAACAAGCTTTGGTTATTAACAGCCATATGATTGGTTAACACTTAGCAAAGATGAAGTGTAGAATTCTGATTGGCTAGGCTCATTGGGGGTTGAAGGGGATTACATATAGGTTTTTACAAGAAGAATGGGGACAAAGGTTAGTGGTCTACTGTCACGTACTGATGGTCAGCAGACATCCTGACTAATGATCACGACCACCCTGTGTGGACAGTCAGCACGTTAACAGATTGTCCTATAGATAGTGGGCCCAGGACATTTGTTTCTAGGGCAAACAGATGGCTGAGTAATAAATTTAGGAATCCCGAGTTGTGGATTACGTCCTTTGTCCCAGTTCAAGCACAAATTTGAGAGAACAAAGGAGACTGCTCCAAAATGGAGTCATTCTGGTCCCACAGGGTGTGTGATGACTAAACCAGTCCACTGATTTGCTTGGCATGCACTCTAAGCCCAGTAGACTAGATAGAGTAGAAAAGGGGCAGAAAAAAGCTG
Source organism: Heterocephalus glaber (assembly GCF_053883595.1). Classification (NCBI taxonomy): domain Eukaryota; kingdom Metazoa; phylum Chordata; class Mammalia; order Rodentia; family Bathyergidae; genus Heterocephalus; species Heterocephalus glaber. The sequence goes on from NW_028258333.1 coordinate 12,573,844, forward strand.
CTAAGGTCACTCCCACTTCTTTACTATTTTGTTTCTTTGCTACCTTCTGGCCACCATAAACTGTTTCTCCTCTTCCATGCCAACCTCCCTTGGAGCCAGCCAATTATGGACTGAAACCTCTACAAACAGTGAGCCAAAATAAATCTTCCTTTAATTTTGGTTGTCAGGTGTTTTGTCTCAGCAATGAGAAACGTAGCTAAGACCAAAGTAATTGATGGATTTTAATAATGTATTTACATTTTGAGTTTTCCTTTGCACATAATCTTCCAGGTCTAGCCAGTACAAGTCTAATTAACATCTCTGTAGAAAAAAGAAATCTTTGTTTAAATAAATACTTCATATTAGAGAAAAAAATTAGGAAAGTGACCAAGTGTTTTCCACTGTGAGAGCTTTGGACTATCACTATTGCTCATTATCTTTCATTACATGCTTAAATCTCAGTACACTGATACATTAATGAATGTTTACACAACAGACAAAATCGGGTATTAATTTAATATAGGATATATTTACTTTTCTTTCTATATGCCTATTTTGTAATTTCAAAGCAAGTAGTTTTTAATACTATGAGGACATTGTAGATTTAGGCCAGATCAGCAAATAATCTCTGAATGTGACATCATCTGCTATATATACACAGGTGGAGTTCTTGGCCTCCAGATACAATTTTTCCAGCACATCCTCTTGGGAGTCATGAAACATGCTCTTTCTAAACTATGTGACTAAACTTAAAGATTTTCTCAAGGACCTGTCTACTTACTTGACCTGACTGCATTTGTAATCTTAAGACCATTTTGCTTTTGTAATAGCTACAAGTAACACAAAAATATACAGACTGGTTAGGTTCTTCAGGGGGAAAGGTGTCTCCATGGCACCACTCAAATGCATTGTTTCACAGGGGATGTATTTTAAGAAAGGGCAGATGGGAGCATTTCCCACAACATCTGTTACCCATCATTCTTTCACAGAGAACCCAGATGCTATTGACAACTTGTGTGTAAATCATGCTGACAATTTGTTCAGTGTCTTTCCTGCTGAGACTGAGGTTGTCCTGGTCACACCATTTATCAGCTATAGGAGATACTGGGTCCCAGAAGTACAGCTCCAACTGTGTTTTGACCAGAGAACAATAGCAGCCATTAAATCAAAGGAACAATTTATCTACCTTGAAATTACCTGCATATTACCTCAAGGATTTCCTACATCAAATTTCCTAGCTTTATCTGAAGGTGTACATTAGATATTAAATGCTTAACAGAATAAGAAAATGCTAAATTGCTTCCAGATACTTGTCCTTACCTTCTTTTTTTATTGTTTGTTAGGGGTAATCATTTCTTTGACCTTGCATTTTAAAATTACTTTCATCTCAGTGAAATGACATATAAGAGGAAAATTATGCATGCATTGCTGTATAAATGTCAGATTTTTTAGTTTGCAAATGCCTGCTATAAAATATTCACAGTACTGAAAGTTGATTTACAATCCATTTCAGCCTGTAATCTATCTTATTCTTATTTTGTACTTTGTATGAGAGTGCATTTTTTATATTTGTGAAAAGAAAACAAAAAGAAAATAATCATTTCTTTAATTAACCTACCTATGCAAATGATAAAATAAAATCATTGCCATTTATTAGATAAACAATTTTTAAACCAAGTTAATTAGACCTTAATGCTGGTTATAAAGTGGGACATGCATAATTAAATTCAAAAATATCTGAGTTTATGAAGGCATTTGTATTACTCCTGAGAAAAAAATAAGACATTTGGCACCACCAGGTCCCTGAGACACCACTTTTCTGTTCCTCAAACCCTTTTAAAGTCAAGGAGACTTTTTTCATGGACAGAGACCAGAATATCTGAATGAGTGTTATCTCAAGGATGCTGAGAACTTCCTTAGGGTGCTGGCCACACAATGGGACAAAGAGCTGATGATGTCACTGTTCGGTTTAATCTCTAACACCCCCTACCCCATAGGAACCTGAAGACCTTCCGAGTGATCCTTCTAACCAGCCACAACTAAATCCGCTCAGTGATGCTGTTGACTGGTATGTGCCTCCCATGGATTTTTCCAGGTGGGTGCTGCTGTTGACCTGCAGATGCTTCCTGTGGGATTTAACAACAAAGGCCTATTGATTGAATACACCTTCTATGGGATCTGGGCCAGGTGGAGCTATTTACCTAAAAGCACCCATCATATACTGGGCAGACACTCCTTCCCTAGTAAATTATACTTAAACCTGTGCTTCCCCATTCCTGTTAGTCTTAATAAACATTATCTTTCACAAAAGCTGTCTTCCAGTATTTTCCTCAGTCTCTTGGAAACCTACTCCATTGCCCCAGCACACCTGGGTTCTGGAAGATAAATTTGGGGAGCCACCAGGAGGGCAGAGAAAATCCCATGAGTGCTGAGATTATGAAGATTAAAAAAAGGATAAAAATAGTGGGGAGAAATTCTGGGATAACCATCGACCTTCGTGTAGAAAGGGGTGGCAGCTATTATGAATGTTTGCAAACCAAAGTGTGAGTATGCGGTTAGCCTAAATATGACCTTGAAGTTAGGGAAAATATTATTGTTTTTAAGTGACTAATGTACTCAAAGGAAAGAAAGATCTGTGTAATGCCACAAGGGCTGTCAGTGACCTTTTTCATGGTGCCACCAGGAGAGGCCAAGCTCTAAGCTCAAGCCCATGCTAAATTATTGCAGGAGGAAGAAAACCAACATAAACTTAAAGCGCTAGTGCAAGGATCAACAATGCTAGAAAGATGGAGTGAGTTCTGACCACCAGACTAAGCTCAAGCCATTGGCTGAAACCAAGCATATATAGAGAATAAGTCCGGGTGCAAAGAGGGATATGAAGTAGGAAAGTTGGCTCTCAGATTGGAGGCAGCCTGCCCTGGGTCCTGGCAAGGCTGGGTTGAATCCTTTCTCAGGATGCCAGAAGAAGGGAAACAAGACTTCCCAGAAGCCCTTCCGATGATAATGAGAGCCCACTGGGGAACATCTTGGCTGATGAATTTACTTTGGAATTCCACAGCTAAAGGTCGTATTTTGGTTTTGTGGTTACACCTAAAACACTCATTGTGAACAGCTTTGGGACCGTTCTTACAATAACATTAAAGGGTTAAATTTTTCCTTTGATATTTTCTGCTTATACTAAGATAATTTTAGCATACAGGTTCAAGTAAAGGCTTGCAGGTTTGCAAGCCCTTGCTGAAATGTAATATCTATCAAAAAAAAAAAAGAGGGCTTTTAAAATGTGAGTGGATGCAAGCACGAAACTGAAAAAGAAAAAGAAAGATAAATATGCAAATAGGAGTTTGATGATACATTTGGTAAGGAAGGAGTTTGTATGGTAAAATGAAACTTTGTCCTGAAGTAAAATGACTAGATGTTTCTAAAAATGTGAACGGAAGATAAAGACAAAGTCAGAAGATGATGGTGGAGGACAAAAGTGATAAATGGGAAATTGTATGTATGACTAAGCTATAATTAAAAGATTATTCAAAGAGTTTAAAAACAAACTTTGATGCATTGATATGAAACTAAAAGTTCATCTCTATGTTTAACATTGGTCTGCTTGGTCTTAGTATAATTTACAAGAACTGCCCTAGAAAATGAAGCTTTTGTGGTTTTTTTCAAGATAATTTTGAATATTTTCTGCTTGTTAGTTTTTGATTACTGGGAAACTCCGAATTTAGATAGTTGTTTCACATAAAAATGGGGTATTTATTCATCATTTGAATAAATATGATCATTCATAAATCAAGTAGTAAGTCTATCAGTGAACATTAATATCTTTCCTAAATAGGGAAAATCTAAGAACATCTTTGATTTTTTTTTTTTTGGTCAGTGATATTAATCTGTGTAAAACTATTAAAAGCAGTGGCACTCAGAAAATAAAAAGCCTTGAATATTAGTCACTAAAAGAATACTGTATGTTTGTATAGAAGAGATCCCACTGTTCACAATAAAATGTTTTCAGTCATGTTTGTTGGCCTAAAATATTATAGAAAATGAATAATAAAATGATCGTGTTACTTGCTAAACTCATCAGATTTCTGTTTCTGGAATTTCTGGCATGCTGTGGGCTGATTATTTTGGGATTGTTGTCACCCTGAACAAAGAATTGAACAGGAAACAAGGTAGCAAGGCTTTAGACATATTAAAGCAAGGAAAAGAAATATGCTCTAAAGAGCATGTGCAGGCCAGGTAAAGGTAGGAAAAGAGGTACATTCTGCAAAAACAGAGCAGGTAGACGAAAAGGATCACAGTGGCCATGAGGATAATGGCCACCCTCTTTAATATCCCCCATTCTGACATGAAATCAAGGCTATCTTACAAAAACCTGCTTGGTCTTGCATCAGCAGAACTGAAGATAACATGCTCTGATTGGAAGCAGGTGCAGGGCTTGGACTCTGTTCTGCACGTGTCTGGATCTCCTTGATTGACAGGCCACATCCACTTGTCAGCCAGCTGGCTACACCCGAACCTGCTGCCTAACAGCCATGGTCATTAAAAGTATTCCTTCATCCACAATTTTGACTTTTCTCTGAAGTATTTTCAGTGTGATTCATGGGAAAGATTCTAAGAAGTACTGCAGAAAAATTGGTTGTTTCGTTGATTATTTTTTTTAATTTTATTTTGTTGGTACATTTTAGGTATGCAAGATAATGACATTCATCACTGGAAATTTGCACCTTTACTTAATGTCTCTTGGTTCCTATTTTTCCCCCTTCCCCTGCCCTTCTTTCAACCCCTCCATCCCTCCCTACTTACAAAGACTTCGTTTCCATTTTTCAATTTTCTCACATTAATTCCATTTCCTTCTACACTTTTCCCTACCCCTGCCACTTCCCCTTCCCCTTTGCCCCCTTCCTTCCTATTTCACATTATCTATTATACCTCTTAGTCCTTATTTACACTATCAGTTTCTCACACTAGAATAACTATTCAGTATTTACACATGTGTGTCCTATTTATTTCACTTAAGGGTATTGCTTCAATGTACATCCATTTAGCTATAAATATCTCTAATTTCTCATTTTTTATGGCTGAGTAGTACTTCATTTTATTTAAAAAATAAACACATTTTCTTTATCCAGTCTACCTTTGATGGGCATTTGGGCTGTTTCCAAGTTTTAGCTATTAAGAACTGTGCTGCTGTGAACATGGGTGCACATATGTCACTGTGCTATGATTCTTTTAATTCTTTGGGGAAGATAGCCAGCAGGGGAATAGCCAGGTCAAATGGGACTTCCAGTCCTAGTTCTTTGAGGTAGCTCCATACTGATTTCCACAAGGGTTGCACCAGTTTACACTCCCACAAGCAGTGGAGCAGGGTTCCTTTTTCCCCACAGCCCAACTAGCATTTGTTATTGGTTGATTTTATGGTAGCAGCCATTCTTTCTGGAGTGAGGTGGAATCTCAGCATTGTTTTCATTTGCATCTCTCAAATGACCAGTGATGTTGAACATTTTTTCATATGTTTATTTGCTATTTCTACTTCTTTGTCTGAGAAATGTCTGTTAATTTCACATGCCTGTTCTTTAGATTGCATCTTTAAATTTGGGAGGTCTGATTTTTTTAAGTACTTTATAGAGTCTAGATAGCAGACGTTTGTCTGAGGGAAAGGTGGTGAAAAAATTTTCCCCCATTGTGGGTTGTCTCTTCACACTGCTGGTGGTTTCTCTTGCTGTGCAGAAGCCTTTTAATAAGAAGAGATCCTGCTGGTTGATTGTTTGTGCTAGTTCATGGGAAACTGAGGTTTTGTTCATAAAATCTTTTCCTACACCAATGTCTTCTAGAGTTCTTCCTAACCTCTCTTGCAGCTGGGTTAGTGTTTCTGTTTTAAGATTTAGATCTTTAATCCATTTAGATTTTAGTTTAGTGCATGGCGAGAGATATAGGTCCAGTTTTAGTCTTTGACAAGGTGAAACCCAATTTTTCCAGCACCATTTATTAAAGAGGCTATCTTTCTTCCAGTGAGGGTGTTTGACTCCTTTATTGAAGATGAGGTGGCTGAGTGTGTCTGGAGTTGTGTCTGCATCTTCTTATCTGTTCCACTGATCCTCAGGTCTGTTTCTTTGCCAGTACCATGCTGTTTTTATCACAGTAGCTTTGTAGTATAGTTTCAACTTGGGCATGGTGATACTCCCTGCCATGTCTCTGTTACCTAGAATTGCTTTTGCTATTCTGGGTCTCTTCTTGTTCCAAATGAATTTTTGGATTGTTTTCTCAAAGTCTATGAAGTATGATGCTGGGATCACAATTGGGATTGCTTTGAATCTATACAGCAATTTTGGAAGTATGGCCATTTTCAGTATGTTGATCCTTTCTACCCAGGAGCAAGGGAGCAAGTCTGTCCATTTTCTGATATCATCTTCAATGTCTGTTTTCAGAGTGCCATAGTTTTCAGAGAAGAGGTATTTGATTTCTTTTGTTAGGTCGATTCCTAGGTATTTCAGTTTTTCAGATGCTACTGTGAAAGGAATTGTTTGCACTATTTCTCTCTCAGTGAGTCTATTGTTTGTGTAGAAGAAAGCTATTGAGTTTTGTGCATTGACCTTGTATCCAGATACTGTACTGAATTTGGTTATTAAGCCTAGGAAACTTTTGGTGAAGTTCTTGTGGTCTTCTATACAGAGTATCATGTCATCTGCAAATAATGACAATTTGACTTCTTCATTCCCTATCTTTATTTCTTTTATTTCTTTCTCTTGTCTAATTGCCATTTCCAAAAACTATTATTTCCAAAAGTATATTGAACAGAAGTGGTGATAGTGGACATCCTTGTCTTGTTCTTGATTTTAGCCTGAAGGAATTCAGTTTTTGACCATTTAATATGATATTGCCTGTTGGTTTTTCATAGATGGCTTGTATCAGATTGAGGTAGAGACTGTCTATATCATTTTTTGTAGGGTTTTTATCATAAATACATGTTGGATTTTATCAAATGCTTTTTCTTCATCTATAGAGATGATCATATGGTTTTTGTCCTTGGCTCTATTGATATAGTGTATTACATCGACTGATTTGCATATGTTTAAATACCCCTGCATCTCTGGGATAAATCCCACTTGGTCAGGGTGTATGATCTTCTAGATGATCTTCTGCATTCTATTTGCCAGTATCTCATTAAAGATTTTTGCATCTATGTTCATTAGTGAGATTGACCTATAATTCTCTTTTTCGCTTGGATCTTTCTCTGCTTTGGGATCAAGGTGATGCTTGCTTCCAGGAATAAATTCAGGACTACTGCTTCCTTTTCAATTTCATTGAAGAGTTTAAAGTGTAGTGGCAGTAGTTCCTCTCTAAATGTCTTGTAGAATTCAGCAGTGAAGCCATCAGGACCTGGGCTTTTCTTTGTTGGTAAGTTTTTAATTACATTTTCAATTTCATTGGTTAATATTGGGTTATTTAGCATTTTTAGTTCTTTTTTGTTCAACTATTGTAGTTCATATACATCTAGGAATCTGTCCATTTCTTCTGTGTTGTCCATCTTATTGGCATATAGGTTCTCAAAATAGGCATTGATGATCCTCTGGATTTCTGCTGGGTTCATTGTAATTTCATCCTTTTCATTCCTTATTGCATGGATTTGGGCCATTTCGTTTCTTTTTCTGATAAGGTTGACTAAGGGTTTGTTAATTTTGTTTATTCTTTCAAAGTACAAACTCTTGGCATCATTGATTTTTTTGTATTGTTCTCTTAGTCTCCACTGCATTGATTTCTGCTCTGATCTTTATAATTTCCTCCCTTGTATGAGCTTTGAGTTTGTCCTGCTCTTCTTTTTCTAGAAGCTTGAGGTTCAGCATCAGGTTATTTAATCAGGCTCACTCTGTTTTCCTAATATGTGTATTCACTGTTATGAATTTCCTTTGTAAGACTGCTTTCATTGTATCCCATAGATTCCAATATGTTTTATTGCCATTGTCATTTAATTGAAAGAACTGTCTGATTTCTTCTTTAATTTCCTCTGTGACCCATTGGTTATTCAGAAATTTGTTTTTCAACTTCCATGTGTTTATCAAATTTTTGTGGTTTCTTTTGCTATTGATCTCCAATTTCATCAAACTATGGTCTGTTAATATACAGAGAATAACTTCAATTCCTTTGTACTTACCTAAATACGTTCTATGAGAGAGAATGTGGTGTATTTTGGAGAATGACCCATGTGCAGCTGAAAAGAATGTGTATTCTGATTTTGTGGGGTGGAACACTCTGTAAACATCTGTTAAATCCATTTGTTCAAGAGTTTGATTGAGTTCTAGTATTTCATTGCTTGTTTTTTGTCTAGTTGGTCTATCTATTTGTGACAGAGGTGTATTGAATTCCCCCACTACTATTGTATTAGTGCTTATATGATTTTTCATGTACATTAGTATATGTTTTATATAGTTTGGCCCACTAGTGTTTGGTGCATAGATATTTATGATTGTCATCTCTTTCTCTTGGATTGTTCCCTTTACAAGGATGTAGTGTTCTTCTTTGTCTCTCTTAATGAGTGTTGGTTTGAATTCCATTTGATCTGCAAATAGCATAGCTACTTCTGCTTTTTTTCAGGTTCCTTTCACATGGAGTATTGTTTTCCACCCTTTAACTTTAAGTGTATGAGTTTCTTTTTGAATTAAGTGTGTTTTTTGTATGCAGCATATTGTTGGATCTTGCTTCATGACCCATTCTCCCAGTCTATTTCTTTTGTTTGGTGAGTTGAGACCATTAACATTGATGGTTATAACTGGTATGTATTGACTCATCATTGTCATGACTTATTCTTTTTGTTGGATTCTCCCTCTTTGCTTTCAATTTCTTGTCGTGCTTGGTGGATTCATTCTGCTGGGCTTCCTGGGGTTGTGATCCTCAGTGTCTGTTCCTAGGATTTTGTCTAAAACTTTTTGCAGTGCTGGTTTGGTATTCATGAAGTTCCTAAGGTGCTCTTTGTCATGAAAGCATCTTATTTCTCCATCAATTTTGAAAGATAGTTTTGCAGGGTACATCAATCTGGGTTGGAGGCTGTTTTCCTTTAGGGCTTGCAATTCTTCACTCCAAGCTCTTCTGGCCTTGAGGGTTTGCGTTGAGAAGTCTGCTGTGATTCTAATGGGCTTTCCTTTGTATGTGATTTATTTCTTTTTTCTAACTGCTTGTAGAACTTTGTTCTTCTGCTGGGTTTCAGGAATCTTAATTATATGCCTATGTGTGTACTTTTTGATCAAGTCTAGTTTGAGTCCTACATGCCTCACTTATCTGTATGTCAAGTTCTTTTTCCCTCCTTGGGAAGTTTTCTGCCATCATTTTGGTGAACAGTTTTTTTATGTCATCTGCACTCTGTCCTGTTTCTTCATTGACTCCAGTCAGTCTTATATTATTCTTCTTTGCATTGTCTTGCAGCTGCTGCATTGATTTCTCAGGTTCCCTTACAATTTTAAAGCAATTTTTCTTTTCCTGGTCACTAACTGCAATCTTATCTTCTATATCTGAAATTCTGTCCTCAAATTTGCTTATTCTGCTGCATAGACTTTCAATGGCATTTTTAATCTCCTGGAAATTTGTTTGCATCTGTTTTATGGATTCCATTTGTTTCCTATGTTGGAATTCCATCATGTTCCTCAGCTCCTGTATTTTTTTACTATGTATTCTCTAGATTTATTAATCATGTCTTGCACTATGGGCACAATCTCTGCTGATACGTGATAAATTATTTCTGATTTCATTTTTTCCAGATCCTCTTTTGTTGCTAGTTCAGGGTGTACAGGTGGTTGAGTCTTAGAGTGTTCCATCTCACTTCCCTTTAGGGTTGCTGTAGGTGATCTGGAAGTCTGGTTCTGCGGCTTGTTTACCTGTCTTCTCATTTCAATGGAGGCGGGTGTTGCTGGTGCCTGCATGGGTCACCTCCTCTGTTCTGGAATCTAGGGTAAGTTAGCCCCAAAGCCTCCTACTCTGTACTGGGAGCTGCAACACATCAATCCAGAAGACTCCTCTGTGCTGGGTGAGGGGGTAGCTTGGACCAAAAGCCTCCTACTCTGCACTGGGAGCTGTGGCACATTGATCTGGAAGCCTCCTATGTGCTAGGAGAGTTTGCAGAGGTTTCAGTCCATAGTTAGCTGGCTCCAAGGCAGGGTGGCAATACAGAGGGGCATCACAGAGCAGGCAGGAGGCAGTAGTGGCACCAAGCAGAAGCAGTAGCAGCAGCAGAAGCAAGAAACCAAGGGTCTTCTGTGATTATTTTTGACACCAATTGGTAGAATGAAATTGTAATGCAAAATAAAAAATTTTGCTTCGGTTATATGGTAGGATAGAAGAAATAAAAAACAGGCAAAAAAGGAGACAAAGAAATTTTAAAATTGTACTTAAAAAATATCCTGTGGTTTCAGGACATAAAAGTTACTAAATCTTTTTGCCGTTCCAAGAAACTTACTTAAAAAAATAAAATCCTAAAGATTTTTCATAAACAATAAGCCCATAAGTGTAGAGCATGTTTCTTTTCTTACCTTTAATATTGTAAAACATCACAAACCTTTGTACTTGTTTTGTTCAATTTTTAGTTCAGGACCAGAAGATCCTAGGAAATATCTCTAGAAGGAGTCTCCAGCATCTAAGAACCTGGTAATGCTGCCATCCAGAAAGCACTCACAAGCCACAATCTTTCCTAAGAAAGAAAGTACTCAAATACAGCGCATTGGATTTGCTACTCACAGTGCAGGGAGGTGCTAGTGCCCTTTCAAAACATAACAAACAAATAAGCAAAAAGTACATGTCTACATACACACATATATGATAATTATCATAAACATGTCTTTAGCCCTATATATCTTACAAACCTATATTATTATTACAAACCTATATAGATAACTTAGTGTTGATTCAGTTTCCAGTTGATTGCCATCCTCTCCTCCAGAAATAGTTAATTTGGTACAAACTGATCTCATAGTTTTACAAGATTCAAAGAATGAAGAATGACGTCATGAACCATAAACAGGACGTCTGGAATGTTGTTATTGGAAATAAGGAGAAGAAAAAGGGTCTGGTTCCTCCATGAGGGGAATCCAAAAAGATAAATTTTCACATGGCCCCTCAGTTCAGAAAGTGGAGCATTGGAATTGCTCAAGTGTTTAGTGCCCACCTATTATAGGTGGCTCTTTGAATTTGGAATGACCAGTTGGAACTCAGCCTTTCCAACCCAGATATGTCACGAGGTAGGATTTGAAGGGAAATGGGATTTTAGAGATAAATACTGCTTATTTTGCATTTTAAGTACTTTGAAACAAAGGAGCTCATTAGGGAGGGGCCTGCCCTCCATGCTGCCCAAGGAAATTCATTCTAGGTCCAAAGTCTTATTTCACTGTCTGTTCTTATTTTATGGCTGAACATCAAACTCCATCTCAGGCCCTTTGCCTAACTATTCTTAAACTAACTAAATAAACTATTTTTCACACTACCACCTGAAAAAGTATTTTGTTCCGTTTACTTGGAAGGCTCCCTGTTCTCCATATAATCGTTATGTAATTTAGTTGCAACTTAAATCCTGGTTGTCCCCTAAGGACCATACAAAAGATAGGCTCAATAAGATTGGGGTGTGGAGTGTATTTTTCCTTCTAAAAAGTAAGACGTTTGGCATCATGTCACTGAAACACCTTTTTCTGTTCCCAAGACTCTTAGTCAAGGGGACATTTTAGGCCGACAGGACACTGGAAACTGGGCAGCTAGTGCAATCTGTAGGAAATACCTCCTTGTCCGTATGCTAAACCAGCTGTTTCCTGGGATGCTGGTCATACAATAGAATGAAGAGGGTTGATGTTATCACTGCTTTAGATTAATTTGTAACCCCCCACCTCCCACAGTAACCTGCAAAGTTGATAAGTGATTTATTTAACTAGCGCCACTAAATCTGCTGGGTGATGCTGCTGACTAGTAGGTGTAGCTCATGGAGTTTACTAAGTGGTGCTGTTGACCTGCATGGGCCTTCTGTGGGTGGGATTCTCCCATGGGACTAGGGCGCCTTCTGTGAGATTTTGGCTAGACAGGGCTGTCCTACTAAAAGCATGAAACCTACCCCATGAGGCTTGACCACCAAGTGCAGATGTAAGCACGCATATGTCTTGTAGACCCTTTCTCTTTATGAGTTGCAAATAATGCTGTTCTTCCCTGTTATTTAGGCTTTAGAAATCTTACTCTCACAAAAACTGTGTTTGAGTATTTTCTTCACTCTCTTGATAACCTAATGCACTGTCTCAGTATATCTGATCTCTGGAGGAATCAGCATTATACAAATGCTGATCTTCCTGTTAAAAATGATGATAAAATAAAGAATTCCAGTAAGTAACTTCATATATAATTATTGCACACGAAATACCCATTTGGTTTGCAAAGTAAGATTTACTTTGGAATGTTGATTAATCTGTACTTGATAGTAATTTATTTCAATTTGAATATTTATTTTACATAATTACAAGTTAATTGAGACTGCTGGGGAAAATGTCAGGCTACAAAATATTATAGATATGAATGTAGACTTTAAAAATTATATACATAGAATATTATTTTATTCATATATATGTGATACACCCACAATTGCCAAATAAAAGTAGCAATAGTTTGACTGGCCTCTGACATTATAAAAGTGGAGTCAGAACAATAATTTTTAAAATAAAATAGAAATTAAAGGTAGTTTATTGTGGACTTTTTAAAAGCAGCCATTGTATAAAATTGTAATTACTTTTTATTAATAGCAGTATTAACTCTCATTTGTATTGAGAGTAAGCCTGTTGATCTCATAATTCAGTGATACCTATGTTTTATAAAATATCAAAGTATACCCAAAGTTGTGGGTGGCAAATATTTTAGTTTTTGGCAATGGATCATAGGAATAAAAGATAAATTTATGCACAATGATATTTTTATGTGTACTTTAAGTTTACATATTTGTAAAATCAGGAAAGAATATTCTTCACATATTATCTATCATTTATTCAAATATGGATTATTATATAATTAACAAAGTCCAATTTAACAAATTGATGTTTATTTATCTATTTTAATAATATTGATTTTCTACTAAACTATGCCAAATATTGATGTATGACAAAGTATTTACAAAGCAGTTGTTTTAGCTATATTTTCCATATAGGTAAATTTATATGTTAGCTAGGTCATAGAGTCTGAGGTGTTATTTTCATATTAGTCAAGTCATTTGAAAAGAGGATTTTTCCCCTGCATTGTTGTATATATGAACATAAATATGTTTTCTAACATATATACATTCACTGACATATATGTGTGATAGTAGAACATATACGTAACAAACACTTTTTGTACAATTACATTGAATCAAATAGGTAAAAGAAACAGTTACAATTATTTGCCTGCATTGAATAACTCTTACAACTGTATTTGATGTAAATAATATTATGCAAAATAATTGACCTCAAATTCTAGATCTTAGGTGTATTTTTCTCAAGACTTTCTTACTCTACTTAATAAAATACAAAGCTCGTCAAATCCTTTGCTAGTGACAGAATTCATGGTGTGGCAAATTGGGTGTCAAATATTCTAGTTTGTCCAAGACATTATAGTACTTACTATTTTTACTTCACAATTAATAATGTGTCCATTCACTCTAGAGCATACTGTTTTGGATGATAAATTATATGGGCACGCTACTTACTAACCACCCAAGTGCATTACGGTGCTGAAACATATCTCAGCATCAGTTCATATCTGGGAAATTGAAGCATACTATCTCTGTTTTATGCATTATGCATCTACAATGTTTGGGTCAATTTTCCCACAGCAGATTTTAGTGGCTCCTTGTGATGTCTTTAAAAGGAATTACTGTAAAGTTCAGATAATATTAACTTTCACACTGTGGTACTAAAAGAATACTGTAGATGGTTTCTCACATACTGGCAAACAGACAGCTTTACTATTTTTAGAACCATATAAAGCATTATGTAAAGACAAGTCTGTTTATAGTTGTGGCTGACAACTTGACTAATCTCAAACATAGAAAGATAATAAATGTGAATGTTTAAATATAAGACATTTTTTGCCTCCCAGTTTGTCAGAAGCTTTCATTAGTAAAAATGTAGGATTTTTTGAACCAGAAAGAAGAAGTTATTATTCAAAGTTGACCTACAAATGCGTTCATATGTGAATAGAAAATTGTCTCCTTCAAATTTGACCACCTGCACATCCATTACTTTGGGTGCAAATCAGGACAACTGATTTTGTTTCATTAAATACATACATTATTTTGATTTGTTGGTTCAAAAGCACAAAACACATTTTATTTTATTGATCATAAAAAAATCAAGATTCTCTCAAATAGCATTCATGGCAATAATTAAATCAACTAGCTATAAAAATAATAAACTCTTGTTAATCAGTAGCTTCTGTCTGTGATCCAATATTAAATCTATGAACATCATATGCTACCTGATATTCAATAAGTCATGTTGCATTTCAAGTACACTTTCTCTTTGTAATATGAAAAAAAACATAGCTTAGAGATAAAGATTTGACTAAACAATAGGATCAGAGATTGGTTTTTACACATAATAGGCTGTTTAGGCTACAGATTTTATGACATTTATCAAATGTTACAGTGAATTTTTCCAACCATAATTAGTTAGAAAACTAGCAATGAAATACACACTGTAACTTCTTTGTGCATCATATTTAAATGATGCTAAGAAATAATCAAAATATATATACAAAAAGTTGATCAGAAGCTGTGAAAATGCGTCAAAGTTTAAATACAAAGGACAGAATGAAGGTGAAAACTGTAGTTTGAAGAGCATAAAGTCTGTATTCAATTATTAGCAATGAATTGGTGCCCCTGTCTGAAGTATTCTGAATACTTTGACCTCTGTAAATGATACCCCTCTACCGACAGAGATGAGGTAATTTAATCCAAAGATTTAAAAAATAAATTCCTATATTTGTCTTTTATAGGGTAACTTATAGCCCAAAGAGCATTTCCTTATGTTTTTGCCTTGTCATTTTGTAGTTTCAGGTTTTATGTTTAATAAATCCTTAATCCTATTTCAGTTGAATTTTATATATGGCTGTTTTTGTTTATTAATTAATATCTTAGTTTATATTTCCTCTTATATTTTCCTGTAAATTTTACATTTTTCTTGTAAATTTCCTTGGGTGAAATATTTAAATTTGTCACTTACAAATTTTATTTTACTAGTAATACAAGATAATTGAGCCATGAACTTTTCTACTTTATAACAATGATTCAATTTCCTCCAGATTTTAATACAGGGTTCATTCCCATTTGAGATCACAAGAAAAGTGCCTTTAACATTCATGTTTTTGGCAATATTCTGGTTAGGAATATTACTTATATTTTTATAGAAATAATGAGGATTATTGGTATGAGTTTTATTAAATTGTTTTTGCCATAGGCAGCGATTTGGAATCAGAGTATTTCAGCCACTGTTTACTCAGGTTTTGGGGTAGAAACTATTTATTACTAAAGAAAATCCTTGTACATGGTGATTCTTTTCTCTGACTGTAGATGTGAAGACTTCAGTAGAAAACAAGCAAAGATTTCCTTCTCTAAATTTCAAAATATTTGCTTTCATACACAGTGACTTTTATCATATAAATCTGGATAAGCTTTATGAAACATACTAAAGTACAAATAATTCTCCTTGTGTACTAAAGAAATTTGCACTGCTAGTTGATCACAGAATAAAATTTGTTACTGAAAATATCCTAGTGCTGAACTTGTTACACTAGCAGATGGAAACCGACACGGTGAGGTTCATCATAATGCAGGCGAAAACGATGCATCTTCTCTTTCATGGTAAACGTGAGTTAAATTCAGCAGAGATGTTTAAAATATTTAGCAACTACCTTAGCAGAGGCACTACCTAAGCAACATAGCTAATAAGACAGCCTAACTGGAAGTATCTCCTAGGGCAAACTGACAATTCTGAGATTGCTACTCCTGCAATGTATTTCAACTTTTCCTTATAGAAAAATTATAAGAAAACATATATAACATTATTCTTAGTTTTAGTATTGAGAAACTACAGTAGTAGTGACTCCTTTTTAAAGGTTCTGTGTTTCTATTATTGAATGCTTTTAATTTGGTAGAAGTTTTACATGTTAAAATATAAACATTAAGTCACATGTGCAAAATTAACACTATATGAGTCTATAGTAGCTTTTTGAGCTTTTCCAAAATTATACTGTTAAGATATTACTTAAAGTTAGCCATATTTCTAATATATCCATCTGCTTTGTCTTTAATTTGAATATGAAAATATTAAAATGAGTTATTTTTACAAACTGAAATGTAGCTTATTGATAGCTTACCATTTTTTGGGTCAGTCTTAGCCCATTAAGTAGCCCACAAAGAAGAGTTAGTGATAAATTAATAAAAATAGGCAATACTGTATTTTTTAAGGAAATAAAAGAAAAATATTTTCTTCATTCTTTGTCGTTTGTTTTCTTTAAATGAGTATCAATCTTAAGTGAAACAAATGAATGTCACTGCCTGATCTAAAATCAACTGAATATGTTTTTAGACTGCAAAATGGAGATGCTTTCTCTTGTATGTTAAAGTATTTATTTGGTCCATCCTATTTAGGAATGTGTGTCATATTACACCACCTTTAAAATTATAGCGTCCAAATACTCCTTGGATATTTCTATCGCATACTTATCAATGCATTTTTTTGTTATTATTGAAGGGAACGACGCAGAGAAGATGTCAGAGATTCCGGATTATTTCTGAAACACAAAGCACATAGTGTACTCTTATTTCTGAAACACAAAACGCCATCTATTCTCTAAATTTGTACATTTAAATTATTTTTGTACTGAGACCTTTGAGTGCTATTCTAGTAGAATTTGGAGAACTAACAACATTCCCAAATCTTTCTAGAGAGAAGTTAATTCTCAGAATTTTAGACATCGTTACTCTCTATGAATCTACTTTACTAAAATAAATAAGAAATGAGATTGGTACAAATATTTGTAGAATAAATAATCATTAAATTAACAGTGCTTTGTCGGTTTTTGCTCGGATTACTGGTGCTTTCCTTTCAGGAGGCTTTTTGCCAGCTCTAACTTTTAAAGTCAACTGTAGCCAGTTCACAGGAAGGTTAGGAAGTTTCCTAGCATCCTTCATGTTTAGCAGAATACTCTCCTCAGCTCTGTGGATGGTCATGCTAATACACACAGATTCAGAAGAGATCATGAGAATTTTTTTCTGTATGAATTTAAAAGAAAATATGTTAATATATATTGTGTTTGAAAACTTCTTGCATAGTGCAAATTATTACTCCAAAACCGCGGTGGTATTCTACATGTGTAATTCAAGTTATCTCTTCTGAAGTATATGCCTGTATAAAAGCATGCAGGAATATTCTTCTGTTTGTGAGAAAGTAATGTTCTTTTAGGCAATAATAAACACAATTGTTTCGCTGGAGTTAAATAATCAATTCTTAACTGCTTCAAAGCCAGCACTGGCCTCACTCTTACACCTGCCCTGGAAACCCAATGTCAGAAAGTGTGAAGTCTTGGGGATTTAGCTTAGTGGTTCCAGTGCCTGCCTCACAAACACAAGGTCCCAAGTTTGATCCCCGGTACCAAAAAATGAAAAAAAAAAAAAAGTGTGAAGTCTGACATTATCTCAGAAAAATATTCCCCCTGCATCTCTGCCACCTGTCTTAGTGCCTTGTTATCCGCTTTACCCTTTTACCATCTGTCTCACCACCTAAGTGACCTGTAATTAAGAACTTTGAAGAAAATGCACTCTTAGTTATGATTGGACACAGTCCTTCATGGCCTTCAGGCTATAGCATTGTTTCTTGTCGTGTTATTAGTCAAGAACTCCCCTACAGGGGAGAATAGAAACAGAAATGTGGACACAATAACATTACCCACTCATGGCCACTAATTATACATTTTGTTTTTCAAAAGCTACAGTTAGATGACAGCCACACAGCTGCTTCCCTAAGAAAGTAGCAAGCGGGTTTTATCAAATGATTAATCTGGGGGATATATTATGCGTATTATATTTTCCTAGTGGGAGTATAATACAATTTTGAATTTTCTCTACCTGATTTCCATGTACTGTGAAGTTACTTTTAATTTTCTTAAAAAACACAGTATCATTTCCTTGTCGGTGTATTTTTAATAGACTACAAATGTTCAGGTCACATAAAATGTGTTTTGAAAGGAAAACAAGAATGATTAATTTGAAAAACCTGCTAAAAAGATCAATTAGGCATGGTGAACAGTATAAAATTCATGAATTTTATTTTAATATTTGTATTCCAAATGCCAGATGTTCCATAATGATAAATCCTGTGAGAAGAAGAAATTTTCTCACTTTATTTTTAATGACTTCAAAATTTATTCAACTCACAGATTTGTTAAAAACATTGCAGATATCTTCTAGAATTTTCATGGTTTCTGCTTTTGAAGACCACACATTGCTACTCGGAGTACATTTATGACAAATTATGCTATATCGTTTGGAAGTATAAAGTCAAACATCGCTAAGTAAAAGGAAAATTGAAAGAAAAAAAATACGTTATTCTGAAACTTTATAAAGTCTTTAGAACAGAAATCCTGTCTTTATTGAATTTATCTGAAGAATAGTAACCACATCTAAATACCTAAATGTCACTTGGAGCCTCAGCAGACCCTAGCCCTGTCCTTGAACAACTGAATAGACAGGAAAGTGTCCACACCACATAACTTGGAATCTCTTGTAGCATAGTTATATTTGTTAACATGATCCAATCTAACAGTTAAGGGAAATATCTCTAAGTCAAAAATTGTAAATGTTAGGTTGGGAGATAGATCTCAAAGCAAACTTCTTTCTGTCATAGTCTATCAACAATGGAAATACTTGTGCTATTTCAATTTAAACTTTTCCAACTCTTTCAGCATTCTCAGAAATGGCAATGATATTTAATCCATTGTTTCTTCTGTTCTACTCTCACACATCTATTTTTATTATATTGTCTGCCATATTATATGAAATAAATGGATCTTTATCACCATAAACCATTACTACTGGCCATCTGAGGAAGTGAAGCAAATTTCTGATGAAGATACATTCAAGTTACAAATAAGTAATCTTAATGAATGCACCTGATTCTTCAGTGTTTTTTTTTCTTTAGTATATTATAATATTAAAATAATGCTGGGCCAGAAATTTAGTTCAGTGGTTCTGCCGCCTACTTTGCAAGCCCAAGTTCCTGAGTTTGATTCTGGTACCAAAAAAAAAAAAGGATCTAAAATAATGTTAATAGCTATCAACTGTGCACATAGTTAGACTATATAATCTTGGTATATACTCAAGATTAACTGTAATTTATGTATTTAATACAATACATGCACTTGTCTAGTTACCTATGGCTTTTTATGATATATGTGTGTACTCATACCTCCAGACCCATATGATCTATGCATACATATGCACAATATCTGTACATACATGCAAACATACAGGTAGCATATGGTATATACAGTATATTTTGTAATGATGTTTCTGTCATATAGCCAAAAAATATTAACTATCATATTTAAAATAATTCTCAAATGAAAAAAAATGAGTTATTCCAATAGAGTCCAAACAGAATGAAGATACTTGCTCCCTCATTTTCTTATTGTTTTTTCTTTCCCACTCACTTTGGATAAATCAAAGAGCAGGAAAGAAATGAGTATTGAGTCTTTTAAAGACCAGCTGGTGTTGTTGGAATGAATTTGAAGCTAATGGCTAATCTTCAAGTACC
Organism: Heterocephalus glaber; assembly: GCF_053883595.1. Classification (NCBI taxonomy): domain Eukaryota; kingdom Metazoa; phylum Chordata; class Mammalia; order Rodentia; family Bathyergidae; genus Heterocephalus; species Heterocephalus glaber. The sequence goes on from NW_028258333.1 coordinate 12,593,613, forward strand.
GTGCCGATTTTGCACATGAACCCTATTTTATCCTGACAGTCTAAGTTTTGAGCCCAAATCAGGGGATGATTCTTGGATTACTAAGTCCCTTTTTCAGCATGTAGAATACACTAAGGCAGTACAGGATGGAAAGAAAATGTCATTGACTCCCAGTAAGTTCTGAGTGAGGATTTGTCATTAGCTTATTATTATTTGAAAAGAAAAACATGAATAAATGAAAATACGTTCTACATTGGATATAGTATATCTTTCTACTTTTACTACTTTTATAAGAATCATAATTATTTGAATTTAAGTATACTATAATATTATTCTAAAAACTTGTCCCTTTGTGTGTATTCAGAATTTCCTTGCTGATATGATTTGACATTATTGGATTTTGCTTTTTGACACTTGTGTTATTTTTCATTAGCTTCCAAATGGCATAATTTAGAATCTCTAATGTAGAGATGTATCATAGGATAGTGAAAAAACTATTTTTCCAATTACAAACTAAAATGTTCAATTTTCATTATAATGGTAATTAGACCTTGGTTTGCAATTTTTCTCAATTTTAGAAGGCATACATTTATAAGTGTACAAATGAAGCAAAAAAAATTGATGATTTAGTTACAATTTAATGAAATAAAGTGTTCAAACTGAAGGCTATTGGAAATGAAGCAATCAATCTGGTAAATTATGTTAGACTCTTTTACAATCTACCAGCCATTTTATTTCTCCTGAGGATTGTCATCGGTTGCCAAGAGAGACTTAAAAATGTAGGCTGTATATTAACATTAATACATGCAACAAGATTAGTATGTGTACAGTTTTCATAATCTAAACATGTAACTTGATATCTAACTTGATATCTTGAACCTCCTTTTCCCTTCCAGTTCTCTCACATATGAATTTGTTAAATCATCAACCTCTTATGTATCTTATGAAACATGCCAACACACATGTAACATATAGGAGCATGCATATGCATATTTACATCCGCTTTAGTGTCTTTGGTTGTACATGAAAACATAACTATCTATGTCATTGTTCTACATATCAGAGCATTTTAACTACCCTGCAGTAGAAAGGAAGTACTTAATGCATAATACACACAAAATATGCATATGTGTTCTACATAATTGTATATAGTGAGCATATGTAAAACTTCATTCTATAAATTAGCATCTCAATGTATCACATTATTCTTCACTGAATTTTTGTTTTTCAAGGGGTAACACATTATGAGGTTAACTTGCTTAAATAAATGTGAATATATTCTCTCCCTATTAAAATAATTTCAAACGTAATAAAAGAGACAAATATCTCTGAAACATCAAAGTAGAAATATTTACAAACACAAAATAATTACAGGTTTGCAGTCTAAGTATCCAAGACTGATTCTAGAATTTTTTTAAATTTTTGAATATTTACGTAGTCTCTAAGATTGAAGCATCTCTATAATAAGGATCATAAGACTGAAATCTGATACTTTTTCAAAAAAAATTTCAGATTTAGGGGCCTTTTTTATTTTTGATGTTCAGGTTTGGGATGTTCAGCCTGTAGTTAGGATTATGGACACTGTGCTCTTTTTAGTACAATTAAAAGAAGAAATATAGACAGTGTAATGTAAATGAGAAGATTTTTTAAAATATGGTTATCTTCATGAGATCTAATTTGCTGTGTGTAAAAATGTAAACATAATTCAGGAAAACAATTAAAAACTTCATGAGACATCACTCCTCTCTGCACCAAATCTGGTCATCATCCTTAGTATTTCTATTGTTCAAAGGGGAAAATCAACCAACTGCTGGATAAGCCATGGCTGATCTCCTGCTTCACTTTCTCTCAACCTGGTTCACCTCTGATAAGGTTACAAAGCACTTCTTCCCTTACTTCTAGATCAAGTACAGTCAGAGAATTTCTTTTTCACAATTTGAAACCTCAAGCCATCTTCATGTTTTGGCTCCCTTCTCTATATAAATCTAATTTTACTTTTCATAATCATTAGATGAAAACAGCAGCAAATGGTATGCAAAATTTACATTAATACTTACAAGATATGCATAAGTTCTGTAAAGAAACACAATAGTTTAGAAAACTAGAATGTAAATAATGAATACATGTGTTCATGCACAGAAATATCTGGCAATACAAAATCACTAATTCTTGGTCTTTTGGCTAGAAATCCTATGCAATGTCATTCAAAGTCTAATAATACTTTATAAAATATTGCATGTACATTCTAATTAGTATGTAGTTGCTATTTCTCTTGTTCATAGTACATTATCACTGTGCAAAAGAATAGGTGATTCATTTGTTTGTTTTGGCCCATTTTATCCCTAATCATGTTATTTCTCCAGATATTAGTTATTATACTCCCAAAATACATAACATGTCCTTGATTATATATTAAAATACATGTTTAATAGACATAAATATTTTTGCCATGTATTTTTCAGTCTTGATTTTTCTCACTTATTATGCTTGCTTAGTTAAATCCCTGTTGTTTAGTACGTATTTTGGCTTCATGGTCACTATATTCCATAATGTGGATCTGATATTTCCTTGTAAGGTAGTTTTAGGTGTTTCTACATCCTTGTTTCTACCAAAAGTTACTCTGTTTACCAATGTCAACATTTTCTTATGTGTGGGTTTATATTGAGCACATATATTATATATATATGTATATGTCCAGCTGAAGTAGTTATGTATGTATGGAACTACTTTAAGAACTGTCAGATGGCTCTCAGATTCGTTGGCAAATTTACAGTCCCACCAGAGGTGTAGCAAGCTTTTTGCTTTCCAAAGTCCTCATCAAAATTTGGTATTAATTAAATTTTTCAATTTCAACCAATTTAGTAAGCATAAAAGTTTTTCTTAAAAATTGTATGTTTTTTTTTTGGAACCAGGGATCGAACTCATAACCTTTCACTTGCGAGGCAGGTGCGGTGCCACTGACCTAAATCCCTGGCCCAAAAATTGTATTTCTTCAATGACTTATTAATTTAGGTAGCTTTCTTATTCTTTATTTATTCATTATCCCATTCAATTTAAGATCTACTGTACTAAAATGATTGACACATTTTTGAAGTGTATTAAATATACCTTATTATACAGGAAGTGTGAACTACATGTAATTTTCAGTATGTCAAAAGGTGAAAATCATACTTTTTATTGTTTAGTGAATGATACATATTACCTAATAATCATTTGTTTCCAAACCTGTAAACATCCTAATTATATCTGTATGCATATCTGTGCTCTTGTATTTATCTAATTGATCTGTAAGTTAACTTTTATTGTATAAATTATATGGTTTTACTAATAAAATAATGATTACAAAAGTATTTATTATGTAATTTAATCATAAAAATAATTAAACTAATACTGATGCCTTATATTTGTTGACTTTACTATATTGTAGGCACTATTCAACTTTCCATGTAGTAATTAAACTTTATAATAAATATTATGACCAAAATACCTCTTAAGCAAAAACCCTGATACATAATATGTTTACAAAATACTCCAAAGGTACATACAGTGAGATAGTATTTAAATGTTCATGGTCTGATTCATCTCCATTCCCTTATGGTTAAATCATCCTATACATGTCAATATTGCCTATATTGTGTTTATACCTGCCACTAATTAACTTATTCTGTAAATTATTTACTGGATAATGTTAGTATATACATACATACAAAGCAATTATTTTCATTCTTATGACTTTTATTCTTCATCTTTCAGGAGAGCTGTGTACCTAAGTACATATGTACCTATTGTCCATTTATCCTCTGGCGCTTTTGTAATTATCTTAAGAATCCTAATTTGCTTTTAATTGCTTTATATCAAAATATAAACTTTTTTTTTGAGTGTCTGAGGAGCCAGTTTATACAGAACGAACTACAGAATATCCAGCACATCACTTCTCAGCCTTTTGGCTAAGATCAAGTGCAGACTATTCAGCACAAACTTCGTTTTATTTGCTACCATTTTCATCTTCACTTATCAACATTTGCTTTCTGTCTTTCCAGGGTATTCCATTAGTATTTTATTTTTTGGTTTTTATTTTTATTTCAGAATCATTTTACAAAAACATATCCCCTTGCCTAGGGCAGAGAAGCTCAGCCGGTCCCAGCACCCAGAAGGAAGCTCCCCACCTCCATCCCAGGCTCCTAGGGAAGAGAAGATCAGCTAATCCCAGCACCCAGAAGGAAGCACCCCCACTGCCATCCCAAGCTCCTAGGGCAGAGAAGCTGAGCTGATCCCAGCACCCAGAAGGAAGCTCCCCCACTGCCATCCCAAGCTCCTAGGGCAGAGAAGCTCAGCCAGTCCCAGCACCCAGAAGGAAGTTACCCCGCTGCCATCCCAGGCTCCTAGGGAACAGAAGGTGAGCCGGTCCCAGCACCTGGAAGGAAGTTCCCCACCTCCATCCCAGGCTCCTAGCACAGAGAAGCTCAGCGGGTCCGAGCACCCAGAAGGAAACTCCCCTGCTGCCATCCCAAGTTCCTAGGGCAGAGAAGGTGAGCTGCACGGGCAGGAGAAGCAACACCCCCCCCATGGAAATGAGAAAACATATAAGCCTCAAAAACAGACTTCCAGATCACCTACAGCAACCCCAAAAGGAAACAAGATGGAACAATCTGATACTCAACCACCTGGACTCTCTGAAATGACAACAAAAGAGGATCTGGGAAAAATGAAATCAGAAATAATTACTCAGTTAACAGCAAAGATTTTGCTCATGGTGCAAGACATGATTAATAAATCTAGAGAGGACACAGATTAAAAAAATAGAGCATCTAAGGAACATGATGGAATCCCAACATGAACAAATGGAATCTATAAAATAGATACAAACAGATTTCCAAGAGATTAAAAACTCCATTGAAAGTGTATGCAGTAGAATGAACCAATGTGAGGATACAATTTCATATATAGAAGATAAGATTGCAGTTAGTGAGGAGGAAAAGAAAAAATGCTTTAAAATTGTAAGGGAACCTGAGAAATCAATCCAGCAGCTGCTAGATGATGCAAAGAAGAATAACATAAGACTGATTGGAGCCAATGAAGAAAGAGGAGAGAGTGCAGATGACATAAAAAAACTGTTTACAGAAGTGATGGCAGAAAACTTCCCAAGGAGGGAAAAAGAACTTGACATACAGATAAGTGAGGCATATAGGACGCCACCTAGCCTTAATCAAAAAAAATTTGCACATAGGCTTATAATAGTTAGGACTCCAGAAATCCAACAGAAGAATCAAATTCTACAAGTAGTCATAGAAAAGAAACAAATCACATACAAAGGAAAGCCCATCAGAATCACAGCAGACTTCTCAATGCAAACTTCAAAGGCAACAAGAGCTTGGAGTGATATATTGCAAGCCCTAAAGGAAAACAGCCTCCAACCCAGATTGATGTACCCTGCAAAACTATTTTTCAAAATTGATGGAGAAATAAGATACTTTCATGATAAAGAGCACCTCAGGGACTTCATGAATACCAAACCAGCACTCCAAAAAATTTTAAACAATACCCTAGGAAAAGACAATGAGGATCACAACCCCAGGAAACCCAGAAGAATGAATCCATTGGGTGTGACAAATTAAACACAAAGGGAGAGAATCCAACAAAAAGAAAAAGTCATGACAAGGCTTTTAAAACTTTTAAATTCATCTCTCTAATGAGTGTATAATTCAATCTTATTATTGTATTGACTAGTATTTTTCTGATTCTACAGTTGCACACCATTCCTCATGCTATACTGGCTATTTATCATCTTCTTATGTCTACATTTTAATTGGGTTGTGTATTAATGAGCTCTAAGATTTCTTTATATATTCTGGCCATAGGTTATATGCATTGTAAATATGGTCTGTTTAAGGACTACTTTCCATTTTAACGATGTCATTTAAAGTTCTAAATTTTGATGGAATCTCATTTATCAATTATTTTCTTTTATACATCATGTTTTTTGTATCGTAGGTAGTTCTTGCCTACCCTGAATTCATAAATATTTTCCCTTATAATTTCTTCTTAAAGTTTTATACTTCTAGGCTTTCTTATTTAGGTTCATAGATCCCTTCAAGTTATTTTCATGTATGGAAAAAAAGGGTTGAGGTTAATTTTTTATATACGGATACCAGGTGTTCTAGTGACATTTGCTGAAAACACTATCTCTTCCTCTGCTCTTGAATTGAGTTTATATTCTATAAAATGCTAATGTTAAATACTCTTTCAAAACTCAGTGAACCATATATGTGTGGCTGTATTTCTAGATTCTCTGTTTTATTCAAATGATCTATATATCTCTCCTTATGCCAACACTGCCTTGATTACTGTAGCTTTAGAAGAAGTCTTAAAATTGGGTGCTAAATGTCTTCCAACACTGTTTTTGTTTTTGGTTTTGGTTTTAACTTTTCTACGTCCTTTGTACTCCTACATAACTTTAAATTTCAATATCCAGTTCTTCATTTATAGCAAGTATACACAGACCTGAATTTTTATGTATACCTTGTGTTTTCTAATCCTGCTAAATTCAAATACAAGTTCTAGGGGCTCCTAGAGATTTCTTAATATTTCCTCTGTAGATGATCATTTCATCTACATATAAAGATTTTGCTTCTGCCTTGCCAATACTATCCTAGTTGTATCATTTTATTGCCAGACTATTTTGTTGGGGACTAGGTTTCAAAGTTTAATGGACACATAAAGAGTAAGCGTATCTGCCCTTGTTCCCCACCTTAAGGAGGAAGCATTGTATCTTCTCCATTTATATAAGACATTCTCACTGGAAGTATGGAGTACATGTCTTTAATCTGTTGAGAAGTTTCTGTTCTACTTCTAGTCTCCTGATAGCTTTTACCATGAACAGCTGTAGAATTCAGTCCAATACTTTTTCTCCAACTAGTGACAGGATCATATGGCTTTTTCCTTTCCTCTGTTTAAATCATGACTTTGGGGGGTGGATCTTCCAATGCTGAACCAACACTGCCATCCCTATAACAAAACCACTTTCTACATCCTGCCAGATCTGACTTCCAATAATTTGTTTTGTTAAACAAATTTCTATCTATGTTCATACATTTTTCTTCTATTATCTTTATCCAGTTTTAGGATTAGCAAAATGTTGAGGTCCTAAAATGAGGGGAGAAGTGTTCCTTCTTTTTCTGCTTCAATTGTTTGATATAATTTATCAGTTAAAATGTTTATGAGGCTGATGTTGTCATATAGGTAGGTTTTCAAGCTAGGAATATACTTTCTTTAATAGGTGCTATTCAAATTTTATATTTCCTCCAGAGTTTGTTTCATTAATTTGTCTTCCAAGTTACTTCTGAGAAGTTTTCAAATTTATTTCAAAAAAGATTTTTGTAATATGCTTTCTATATCCTTTTAAATTCTGTAAAATCTGTGGTAATGTCTCCTAGATCTTAATATTGTAATTTAAAAAATGTATAACTGATATTGTGTAACAGGAAGAAAAGGTCTAAAAGAGCAGGGATATTGAGAGGGGTAGGGGAAGGGAAAAAAGGGAAAGGAAAAAATATGAGAAGGGGAAAAAAATGGAAACAAGGCCTTTGCAAATAGGGAAGGGTGGAGGGGGTGAAAGGAGGGCAAGAGAAGGGGAAAAAAAAAACCAAGAGACTCATGTAAAGGTACAAGATCCCAATGATGAATGTAACTGTATTTTATACCTAAAATGTACCAATAAACTTAATGGGGAAAAATTTTAATAAATAAATAAATAAATAAATAACCTCACAAAAACATATCCCCTTGTAGTATATTATATATACTAAATTGATTTCTACTTCTTTCTTTTCCAAAAAAAAGGGGTGATGATCTTTCAAAAATCATGAATGTTCAAAGTTCCTCAAAATGCATATTTGAATTTTTTATCCTGAAATTAAACTTCTTTTCTCTATTGATGAGTTGGTGGAAGAATGAGCAACTTTGCAATAGTAAGATATGTAACCCATGAACTAGGTTAATCTCTACGTTTATTTTTTCTCATGTCTTCATAATGTTTATCAATATATGTTTTCTGTCTTCCTTTATATCTTAATCCTTACATAATTTACATATATTTTACATCTAGTAAGATTAGTCTCATTTCTGTGTTTTCAGTAAGTGCTATTCTGTATGAAAATTCTTACATTTTATGAATTAATATTATATTTAACAATTATGTTGAAGGTATATCAATTCTTCATTTCAGATTCTGATTCATTATTTAAATTGTGGCAAAAATAATCGGCATATAATAAAAGTCCAGTTTCTTTCAGCAACTGTAGGAGTAGACAGCAGCAATTTAGATGGGGGTCAGGTTGTGAGTGACTTATTATATCAAGTTACGGAAATGAACATTATTTTCCTGTGGATGCTGAATTAATGAAATTTGGAAAACTAATTCAACACAACCAAAGCAAGATTTTAGGAAAAAGCATATTCAAGCAGGGGTACTGAATCAGAGAGAGCCTAAAGAGAGGAAGATCATCCAAGAAAATTTTTCCTATATCATTAGAACCTTAAATTTAACAGATATCCAAACTTCCTAGTAAACTACTTCCATAATCCATAACCGTTTAGCAATCCTCTTAAAATATACATGACACTGCTTTCCTGCAGCATATTTATTATTATTGTGGCCTATAAACTTCTTCATACATCTTCTTAAAATGGCAGTCACTACTACAAAACTTCCCTGAACATCTTATTAATATTGCAATAACCATTAAGATTATGCAACATATTTCTGAGTAATATGGCAATAACCATCAGCTTATTTTAATACTAATAAAATATATAAACATGTGACTGGTATGTATCCTACTGAGTTCATGTGCATTCATCAGTTGATGATTTGAACAGTGTAACAGAAACTCTCAAGCAGTAAAGTGGAAAGGGCCACCCTCTGCAGTTAAGCAAGCCGGAGCATCATTCCCGGCTCTTCAATTTCCTAACTGGGAACTCGAGTGAGTGATTTCTCCTCCGTTCAGTTTAGTTTTTATTTCTTTACATAGATGACTATGCAAGCCATACAATGTGTTGCGAAGTTTAAATAAGATGACATAGGTCAGATTTCTATCCCAGATACTGGTATATGATAGATCTCATATAATATGATTTACCACATAGTTTCCCTTAACATCAGATAATACACCGAGTCCAGGGAAAAGTAGGACAGACAGGGCTGTGCTTCTGTGTATGGGTGGCAAGGTCATTGCCCCAAATGGCATAATGACAAAAATATTAAAATGAGATCTGCAGACAATTAATTATTTACACCACTATATTCAAGTAATTGAAAGCATAGCAAGGATTGACTAAAGATTTTAGCAGTTATAAGTCATCACTAATAGTATGGCAGATTAAATGAAGTCCTTAAAATAAAATCCTCAAAAAGATACAAGTACTAGTATAATTGATAGTTATTTATATTATTTAAATGGTAATAAGGAATCAGTAAAGTATAAATTTGACACTGTATATCATTTGATATTTATGGTAAAGTAAATAAAATATTTCTGTTTAGAATCACCATTTTAAAAACCCACAACATTATAGGGGCTTAAAATTCTATCACATTTGTTTGTTTTCTTTCTTTCTTTTTTTTTTAATTACAAGATTGAACCCAGGGCATCACACATGATAAGCAAAGACTTCACCACTGAACTACTTTTCTAGACTGGATACCATGACTTTAAAAGAGGATATTTTGAATTTTTAAGTCAATTTAGCTTTCTTCATGTACTACAAGCAATGAATTTCCATTCAAAAACAAGAAAACACTGAAATTGATGAAATAAGATGGCAGCATGGAACAGAGATAATGAAAATAATAATAATTGACTAAATACTGATTTGTGTTCTATTCAAGGACTTCAGGATAAGGGTACCAATAGGAACTGAAAGCCAGTATCCTGTGTTCTTCAAACTCATGCCCTGTTGCACTAATTGTGGCAGTCAGGGGCAAGTTTATATTCCCACAGGCATTTATGTGTCAGAAAACTCTCATACTCTACTAACTGTATGCCAGGATTAGTTAAAGTGGGTTGCTTGCTTAGTTTTGTAAAGCAGATACATCTAATATTGTTACTTGAGGTTCATGAGGCTAGAATTCTATGAAAGGATGTGAATGCAATAGGTTTGTTCCTAGATGGGTGCAGGACAAGGGGGTAGCTGTCCTGGAGTGTGACCCGGAGACCCTAACGGTGCCTTCAGCTTGGCCAGATTTTATACTGGCTTCTCTCTGGCTCCAGACACCTGCCCCCAGCTGTGACAGAATCCAGATGGCCTAACCATAGAGGTGCTTTTCCTCTCTTTCTTAAAGCATTTCCGTTATAAAATACAAAAGATAATTACAATTTCTTTCTTTGAGCATTTGGGGTATAATTTCTAATAACCTTTTGCATGTTTTTACAACCCAGGACTATCTAAAGGAACTGGGAATCTCCTTGAATTAAAATCATGAAAGAAGACAGCCCCCCTATCTGCTTGTCACTGTGGGAGGGCAGGGACTAATTTCTGAGTGCCTTTGCTCCAAGTTATAAAACTACCTTGCATCATGACGATAAGAGAAATTTTACCTTTTATTTGGATACAATCGATTAAATAACAGATGATCTATGATTTCCTGCTGAGGTTTTTCACAGGAGGAATCCTGGTGACTGGTATTTTGACCTGCAGACTCCTAGTAACAAGTGTCCAAAGCTCACTGACAACAATCATTGCTTATAGTCTATTCCAACCCTTGCTGTGGTCCTTGGTAATACTGTCTTTTGGGAGACCAGGGTCTCCTATCTTGTACAGACCACAACTACAGGTGCAGAAAATAAAAAATACCCTGTGAGTTGTTTAGATGTATAAATGGAATTGCTCCTATTTCAACCCCTTCTTTCTGGGACCCATGCATTTTTCTTCTTTTTGGGGGTGGTAGTGGTGGGTGAGTACCAGAGATTGAACCTGGAGTCTCACATTCTAGGCAAATTCTCTGACACTGAACAGCATCTCCAGATTTAAAGACAAAATTTTTTTAAAAAAAACTTGATTCTTTTCTTTTGTTTTTTAGTACCGGGGATCGAACTTGGGACCTTGTGTTTGTGAGGCAGGCTCCGAAACCACTGAACTAAATCCCCAGCCTAGATTTTTTAAAATACTATTTTCAGACAGAATCTCTCTCTTTTTCCCAGGTGGTTCTGCAACTTGCTGTTCTCCTGCCTCCACTTCCCAAGTAGCCTCAATTACAGACATGCGCTGCCACATCTCTATGCTTTCTTATTTCTATCACCATGACATATTAAAGTGAATAATTTAATAATTTTATTACATCTGAAAGGATGGCACTACATGTTTTCATGGTGTGGAGCTCTTACTCTGGCTTTAGAAGGTTGCTCAGGTACCAATAAAGCAGTCTGCTTCTGACAGCTGTGTGTGTGCATTGACTGGTGGAAGTTGTTTCTAAGTTCCTCTTCTGGGCAGCAACAGCTGAGGTCAGATGCTATCGTGTGTGGAGCTGTAAGAGTGGATCAACCATTTCCTAAGCTTCCAGGCAGTTGTGCTACCTTAGAGTCCTTAGAGTCTGCAGGCACAGTAGACAAATAAACTCTGCTCGTCCAAGGCAGAGAAAAGTGCAGTCCATCACCTACTCAGCAACTACATGGCCAGATTTGCAAGGCATGCAATACCCTGTCAAGGGCTTTTTGTGATCTCTCTTGTTTCAAAGAACTATATATTTTAATTTTTGTTTGAAGTTTCTATTTATCCTATACTCATAAGCATTCTACTAAATTGTTTTAGGAAGTCAAATCCATCAGTGCTAAAAAAATAGTAAATATTTCTGAGAATAGGCTTACACTAGAAAGAGCAATAAAGATTCCAAAAGTAAAAGTACTGCTTTGTTGAAATGAACTGTTTATATGATACAAATCTTTTTAGTTTTGCTCAATATGTTATCTGAGCTAAACTAGATAGTACACATATTTTACACTAACATGACTTCATCAATGTTTATCCAATGAGGGGTATTGCACATATGGACTCATGCTAGTATCTTCGTATTGTTCATTTCAGTATTCTATTTCTTTTGATTTTAAAGCCAATACTTCTAACTTAAAAAGAATCACACTTAAAACTTTTAATATTATGGATTTCATTTGGTTGTGAATGCTATTATATGACCCATGGTGGAATACGTACAAAAATTCATTTTGTAAATTAAACCATAGTAAGTATGAATGTGATTTACATGTAATAAGTATGACTGTGATTTGCAAATGTTGTGAATAATGAATATGCTAGAAAAAAGTACCCTTGTCATAGTATTCCATCTTTCCCAAATAAATCTATTTCCATAACTAGCACTTAGACCAAAAAACATAACTAATCTCCCAAAAGCTCAGCTTATACTTCTCCATGTTCTCTCTTTCCCCAACATTTTACCATTATTCTGCCTTAAATACAACAAATTAGTTTTTCATGGCTTTTGAATTGCAGAAGAATGAAAGAATACATAATATATTTTATCATTGGGTTATTTGTAAAGTATATCTGCGAGGTTCTTCCAAGGTGTTGTATATAATTATATACTATTATGTATATCACTGGGAGGTTTTCTATTACATAAACACATAATTTATGTATCCATTTTATAACCGATGGAAATTTGTTAATTTTCAATGTGGCTATTAAGAATATGCTATTATGAATATTCAGTTGTGAGCCTAAACATATTCTTGGGGAAGGGGTATCATAAACTTAAAATTACTATTTATTTGCTGAATTGCTCTGCTTAACTTTAGAAGGCAATGCCCACAGCTGTATATGGGACTTAATAAGTTTATTATCTTTTGTAAAAATAAAATTTTGGTTTCCAAGTTTCTCTACCATGTATTTATTCATTGGCAGTTTGATTTAAATTCTTTAATTATATATTTGTACTCTATGTGGATTAAGTTTACTTTTCTTTTTCTATTTTTTTGAGAAATATATTAGCTTGTTTGTTTTATCTTTCTTCTCTCTTACTATATTCATTTGTAGCTAAAATGTCACATTTAAACACAGCTTTTCTGAAAACCTCAAATTGTGTTATGCCATATATTTATGATCATGCAGTTTAGGTCATTTTATAGCTAAATGGATGCACATTGAGGACATACATGTGTATTTTCAAATTGTTTTGAGATTTGATCTGTAACCTAAAGTTATTTAGAACTGTGTCACCTTATTTCAAATAAAAATCAATAAATTATGAAACCTACAGTGATTAGAGAACAGTCTCTGAATAATTTCACATCTTTAAATGAATTGAATAATATATATTTTCAATATTGTTAAATATTTCATTTTATTAAGAAAGTAATATCCTCTATGTCAATGTTGGGCAAGTGTCATATCTGAAAAGGAACTCAAATTTGCTAATTATACTGTACACATATTACATATCATTCTTATTTTTTAATGTATTAGTTAATGAAAGTTAAAGTCACTTGCTGCTTCTATAGGTTATTTTCCATTATGTCATTTAATAATTTATTTATTTTGAAATATTGTAATTAAATTAAAACCAACATATCTTCTGGATTGAAGTATATTTCACTGTGGGGCAAAAATTGAGGCCTCTATAGACAGAAAAAAATAATTATTAACTTGAGTTCTTTATATAAGAGGATAATACTGTTGTTCCTAAATCTGAAATGTTTATTGATAGAAATGTAGTCTTATTTCCCTATATCATCATTACAGTCCACCCCTTTAAACAACATCATTGATGGTATGGGTGACTGATGAAGTGATGGACTGAGATGTACCCTGTGTACAGCCCCCAGTTCAATCCCCAGTCCAATAGCCTTGTGAAAACAGAGCAAGCACACCAACTCATTGTGACATATTGGGTGCTTTCAAGGAAAATAAAGCAGAATACCAGATATACTTTGAATAAATGATCCATACATAGTCATCAAGCACTGATCATCTCTCCATTGACAGTGCCATGAGTCCCATTCTGAATGCTACTCAATCACTTTGACAACTAGATCTATAGAAATCCCCATTAAAATCTGGTGGATAGTACTATCTGCTCTTTATCATAAAATGTACTAGTATGTTCCACAGCAATTAAAATATTATTTAAGAAATACTATTTTTTTGCTTTTTGTTTTTGTTTGGTACAGGGGATCGAACTCAGGACCTTATGCTTGAGAGACAGGTGGCGGCACCAGAAATATTGTTATTTTTAACTAAGACATCAGTGCCAGCATATGGTTTGAAAACAGTGTGGTAATAAATCAAGGTTAGAAATACATCAACATGTAATAGGGGAGTAAATCACATCTTACTTGGAATGGATTTGTAGAAACATTTAATGATTGATAGATTCTTACCCTGAACTTAGTCATATAAAAATAATTTTATGTTAAGAAACTTACGAACATGAAGTCTCCAAAATTAAAATTAACTAAGATTTGGAAACGGCAATTAACCTAAAAGATGACAATAATATTCTTCTGTAAGCATAACAATGTTTTTGTACATTAGTTTTAGACCAATTTTTTCTTAGCAGTGTACTGAAATTTATTGAAGAAAGCAAACAAGTAACTAGTTTTGAAATAATCTGTTGACCTTATCGCTGTTTTGAATAATAATTTGTAATTCTATTACAGTTAGCAAATGTTTAGGTGAAAATTTTCACGGGCAGAGAGAACTTTGAGAAGTTTAACTTTGATAAGGGTTAGATAAAAACACTGTCAGATGTCTGTGATAATGTTATCTAATAATATTGCTAAGGTAAGGACTGTGCTTTGATACTTATACTTTTCACTTGTTGAGAATGAGTTCTCATTCTAACCAAAATGTTATGATTTCTTTTGTTCTTTCTCCTTAAATTTTCATAGGGAAAATTAAACATCCAAATCTTTTTTGGTCAGCTCTGGTTGAAGAATAGAAAAGATAATTGCAGAAAAAGGAAAACATTTTAATACTATAGGCAACAAACTATGTTCAAATATCTTTTCTTCAGAAGTGCAATTTAGTTTTCATTCATATTTTTAAAAACTCAATATTTCAGTGAGCTATTAAAACTCTTAAGTTTCAATAACTAGCTGTATTTTCTTCAATTAGCCTTCTGAGGGAAAAGCTACAAGATTATGTTTATGAAGTGATTCAAAACTAATACTAAGTGCTTGTCTTGTGAGACATTCTCCACTGAGAGAATTATAGATGTGTGGAGGGTGGTGATATATAGGAATGTGGTACCAAATTCTATAGACAGATGTAGATGTATTGAGTAAGCCACTTAGAGCAATTGCCTTCAGTCTTTTCAGTGATAAGCAACCGCACATGGGAAGTGTGGATTTGAAATGAAAGAGCTTGGTGTAAATTTAAATCAAATCCAAAGGCTGACATTTACCTCATTTTGGTTGGACAGGAAAGAGATGTATTTTAGATTGAGAAACTTATTTAAATACTCAAGATGAGTTCTAAAAGATTTAGAAATTCTGCAACAGCATTTTCACTTAGATTTACTTTAAAATGATGAATTTGATGAGTATTTCATATATTTGTTTTTAGGATAATAAAAGTTTGATCATAGACTGAAGTATGTTGAGTGTGTGAGGATAAATTAGAGGAAAATCGTTTCACTATTTAATTATGATACAGTCAAGAAGAATACTCATGATTGGTGTGAGATGAGACTGGACAGTGTAATCATGAAAAGAAATCACTGAGCCTAATGACTAAAATGTGCAAAGAGATATAAATTGTTGTTCACAAAGCACTGTGAATTTCACCTTTGGATGAGGATTTATTTTCTTTTCGTTTTATATATATCGCTTTTTCAGTACAAAATGTCCCAATTGTTGTTTGATGGGTAAATCAAAACAAAGAAGGACAGTGAGAAAAAATAGAAATGTTAGCCGTCAAATATTGAGGGAATTGTAGCATGAGAAATTTCACCTAACCTTGAAAATATGTCATTAAGATAGAACTATATTCTACACTGTAACAAGTAGAGAGAGTTGATAATTTATAGTGTGCAGTGCCTACACAAAGAGTTGCAATTAGTATCCAAAAAAAATGGACACATTTCAGGCATGGAGGAATGCTTTCATGAGCTGTTCTTTCACTGTCATGATGAGGGTAGCTAAGGCCAGAAAAAATGGTAATGGTCAATACTCAACAGTATTTTTTCTTTAAAAAAACACATTTATTTCTAATTGACAATAACGGATAATGATGATTCGAAACTACTTGCTCCAGTTGTTTGATCAAAGTGAGTGTATAAAATCAATTTTAACCTCGAAATGTCTGACAACAACAAGATCTACAGTAATCTCTGAAAATATTTAAAAAGTATGCTTGGTTGTTTGTTTGTTGTAGTAAAGAATATCCATCTCATCTTACTAAAAAAGTAGAGATCTCTTCATCTTTGGCCCTTGATAAATATTGTCTTGTGCTAAAGTAGTTATTGCTTCTTATCACCTTGTTTATCCAAAAGAATTACTGACTAAAAATAAGGACACGTCTTACTGAAAATAGTAATTGCGCATATTTAATATAAACTTCTTATTCTAGTCACACTCAAAAGGCTATCACTTCTGCTTTGCGTGAGTGGACATTCACAAAGAAAATTACCACAAATTTGAAGACCTATGAAGTTAATTGGCCACAGTTTCACAGATTCTGGCAGCGGACATGAGCTTCTCAGCTGTAGAACAAGACTCCATAACTCATGGTACAGTAGGTTACATTATTTTGTATTTACATTGTCTGCCACTCCCCTCTAATCTAAAGGGGTAACAGGAAAATGAGCCAAGGTGGACGTTCCATAACCAGTACTCCAGTAGCAACCAAAGAACTCCACATTTAGCAGCATCCATTGTCTGAGGCATTGACATTCAAACATATCCCTACTTTGCCTCAGAGAAAGACATTAACTTTATCGTACTAATCAAAAAATATGTCTGGTTTTTGACACCCATGATAGAGTATTTCTATCTTCCAAAGGTCTTAACTATACACAAAAATAATCATAGTTTATAATATTATGAGCGAGTATTTTCAAAACAAACAGGTCACAATATCTGAGGATCAACCAAGACATAGGAAGCAGAATTAAAGTGATATTCTGAGTAAAGAAGTCAAATACAGATCAAATATTATAGGGAAGAAAACCTCCCTTTAGCACTTAATATACCAATGAACACATAATTAATACCTTCTGCATGGTAGATTTCTTTCTATCATGTGCCTTTTTCCTAAAAAATTCTCTTACAGGAAGTTTCTTCTGCCTTTTGACCTTTTATTAAATTATTTAATCATAATTTTTCATAGACAGCATTTATATCAAAATATTTTTGACTAATACATGCAACCTATTATGCAGATACTTTAACCAAAGGATACTGTAAATTCTTTTTCAAAGTGCTTTTATTTTTCTTAAACAGAACACATTTCCTGGTAGACAAGCATAAACATTAAAGAATATACACAGAATAAAACAGATGAAAGATACAATAAATACTACAGAAGGTAAGATCTCATTAAGTCATGGGTTTCATCACTTTTCAAAAAGACTTTACCATTTACAAAAATCTGAAACAAGCTTTTATTTGTTCTTTTACAATTGTGCACGTTACCGATTTTTATTGGGTTGAACTTACTATAGATTTGTAGTCTCAACCAAAATATATGTTGTGTTTAACCTTCATCCATCTTATTGTAAGTTTTCCTCATGGGAGGCTGAAATAGATTCCCTGCGATTTATAGCCACTCTGTTCTTAGAAATAGAGGAACTGGCACAGTATACAGTCTCTCAAACATAACAGGATGGACCTAAAGTGAAACAAATCCACTGTCCCTATCAAGCAAGACTTTTGAGACAGTTCATGACTAATTGAAAGTTCCTCTTGCTTAATGTTTTTCTACTCTATGTTTGTAGGAAAGTGGATACACTTAGAGACCATAATTTATGTAAACTAAATCAGACACAAAAGCTTAAATAATGCATGGTTTCTCTTATATGAGAAACTCAAAATATAAATAAAGAAAAGAAATAACTAATAGGTAATAGGACATAGGGAAACAGATCTTTTGTAAAAGAACAGGGAAACAAGAGATGGCGAAAGGGGAGAAATGAGAGAGAGAAAAGAATTGAGATGTGTTGTATATGTACCAACATCCTATGAGGAATATAATCATTATGAACTGCAAACATGTACTAATAAAAATAAAAATTTAAGTATAATTAATGTAAAACACCTCACAATATTCTTCTTACTATTCTTCACAGACTGTACTGTGAGAAAATATGTAATATATTTGCTTTATCATCTTTCATAGGTTCTGCTGGAGAATTTGTGAAACAAATCTATCGCATTCAATAAATTCTATAGCCACAATGTTATGCTAAGTATGCTTATTTGTTTCTATATTAGTAGGTGATTCTTATTTTGGCTATTTGCTCTTGCCTCTAATCAAGAGAGTTGAAGAAAGTTAAAGTATTTTGCATTCTAACTTCTGAAAATATTGATATAATTAATTGTAGTTTGATTGACTTAATCATTGAAAAACTGATTATACCATCCACATGGCATAAATTTATAAGATAGCAGATCTTCTTTACTTTCAATTGTCTCAATCTGATTTTGAGTCTTTATTTATACCCCTTGAGAAATTTTTAGAGATCTCTAAATATATACTTCTGCATCAAACAAAGAAAATGTGATTTTAGCTGTTAGAGACAAAATGGGAAACAAAATAACACAACTTATTATTTGTGTTTACAAATGATGTCATCAGTCTTACTTTTTGTTTCTATCTCTTTTTCCACTTTCTCCTCTCACCTCATTTTTCTTTGAATGCTTATTCTACTTCAGTAATTAATTTTAAAATATTGTTTAAATACCTGCAATGTGTCAGACCATGTGCAGCATTATGAGAGTATACCATTTGGCCAACGGAGACATCATTCCTTCCTTCGTCCAGCTTTCATAATAGTTGAGGGAGGAGACAACGTATTTGAAATCAAAGAGTGCAATTCAGCGAAGCATGGGTGAGTGGTGTCGGAGCTCCATGTACAAGGTTTCAAAGTGCAGGAAGGGAGGGACAAGCTGAATCACGGAGACTGAAGAGTTCATATCCAACTCACCCCTTGTTTCTTCTTTATTCTCATATGATCCACTTATTTTGCCATTGATTATTGTCAACGTAAAATTTACATTTGTCTCTATGATGCAATCAAAAATTTAATGTTATTTTTTTTTGAATATTATGTCTGTGTGTATATTCATCATTCATTTCATATTCATTAAAATCCTGGAGTTTTCAGCCAAACAAAAAGTAGGCAATTCTCAAATTGTGATTAATTTAATAGAAACTTATATCTTTAAAGTGAGGAATTATAAAAAAAAAGTCAGATCTTTCCTCAGATGGGGAAATATGCATATCATGGATAGTTCATTTGAGAACTTCTGTTTCTTGTTGTTTTCAAAACTTGTACTATTACTAATCAATTCGAGCTGGAAAAAATTTAGCTTATTTGTCTGAAAAATCTCAAATCACTATGCACAATTCATGCAAAATAATTTGTTTTTACCTATAAAAGTGTTGCAATTTGTATCACATAAATAAGCAAAGTTGTCAAACATGTCATGCTGATATTATATTTGGCAGCAATCTAAATTTCATATCTTCTATTTTATAACTGTTATAGAACATCTCTCTTTGCACAAATCCATTTCAGTTTTGGATTAATTAAGAATATATAAAGTAGTTCATTAATATAATAATTTTATGCTTATCTAATATAATTAAATCATGATAATTAGTGGGATACTCAATTTTGCCTGAAGTTAATATGTTTTTCATTTTTTCTTTTTTGACTCTTGAGTCAGAAACATAAAGCTAAGTAAAAACTTTTGTAATTTCCCCAGTTTATTACCAAGATTCTGAAATGTTTATTGAATTTAAGATAATAAAGAAAGCCTATTCAGGAGAACATAACGCCCTTCATGGTGATATTTAATCCAATCAATATGCCATATTTGATAGTATTTTTCATAACCTAGTTTCTCATAAATTCTTAGCTTATAAACTGAAAAACAATTTTATTTCAATAGGCACATTGCTAACATTTTTTAAAATAAACAAAAAAATTTACACCACTTGTGCTCAATTTATTAATGTATTCATCAAGCAAATATCCATTTTGTCTGTTAGATATTGAACTAGATAATTGGATAGAGAAGAAAGTAGAACATGTCCGTGTTTTGATTTGATTTAATACAAATTCTAAAAGAACAGGCAAAAATAGAAAAAGTTGAGTATACGAAATGTGGTCATGGATGTGTGTACATGTTACTTCAGTAAGAGAAAAGGATGGTACCCTGTCTTCAGCTGAGTCCATTGTTGACAGAATTTTCCATAGATGATTGTTTTAAAGCACAATCCTACAGTTTTGAAACAGTTTGTAAGAAGTACCAGGTAGGAGTGAATATTATAAGAGGATGGCACACAAAACACAGACATCTAAAAGTGTGTGTTATTCAAGCAAATGCAGTGAGCAAAGTATTGTTTGAGGAAAAGACAGTAAAGAGTATAGCTTGATAGTACACCTAGAGATCAATTGTTTAATGCTAAATTTGAAAGTGGTACTGAAATATAGAGGAGTGGAATGTGGTTTGAACCCTGCTTCTGCACGGTAATAACTCTTTGACCTTGGACAAATTTCTTTTTATTTTATTTTCTTGGTACATTTTAGGTATAAAATATAATGACATTCATCATTGGAAATTTGCACCTTTACATAATCTCTCTTGGTTCTTATTTTTTCCCCCTTTCCCTGCCCTCCCTTTAACCCCTCCATCCCTCCCTATTTACAAAGACTTTATTTCCATTTTTTCATTTTCTCATAATAATTCCATACCCTTCTTTCCTTTCTCCTTCTCCTCCCACTTCTCCTTCCCCTTTGCCCTCTTTCTTCCTATTTCACATTATCTATTTTACCTTTTAGTCCTTGTTTACATTTTCAGTTTCTCACACTAGAGAAACTATTCGGTATTTACACATGTGTGTGTGTCCTATTTATTTCACTTAAGAGTATTGCCTCAATGTGTATACATTTAGCAAAAAAAACCTCTCTAATTTCTCATTTTTTATGGCTGAGTAGTACTCCATTTTGTAAAAAAAAAAAAATTTCTTTATCCGGTCTCCAGTTGATGGGCAATTGGGCTGTTTCCAAGTATTAGCTATTACAAACTGTGCTGCTATGAACATGGGTGCACATATATCGCTGTGGTATGATTCTTTTAAATCTTTGGTGAAGATATCCAGCAGGGGAATACCTGGGTCAAATGGGACTTCCACTCCTAGTTCTTTGAGGTATCTCCATACTGATTTCCACAGTGATTGCACCAGTCTACACTCCCACCAGCAGTGGCCAGTGTTCCTCCTTCCCCACAGCCCCACCAGCATTTGTTATTGGTTGATTTCATGATAGCAGCCATTCTTTCTGGAGTGAAGTGGAATCTCAGCATTGTTTTCATTGGCATCTCTTGAATGAAAAGTGATGTTGAACATTTTTTCATGTATTTATTTGCTATTTCTACTTCTTTGTCTGAGAAATGTCTGCTCATTTGAGATGCCCATTTTCAGACTAAGTCTTTAAATTTGGGAGGTCTGATCTTTTTAAGTTCTTTATAGATTTGAGATAGTATACTTTTTTTGTCTGAGGGACAGCTGGTGAAAAATTTTTCGCCCATTGTGGGTTGTCTCTTCACACTGCTGGTGGTTTCTCTTGCTGTGCAAAGCTTTTTAGTAAGAAGAGATCCCACTTGTTGATTATTTGTGCTAGTTCATGGGCAACTGAGGTTTTGTTCATAAAATCTTTTCCTACCCTGATGTCTTCAAGAGTTCTTCCTAACCTCTCTTCCAGCGGGGTTAGTGTTTCTGTTTTAATATTTAGGTCTTTAATCCATTTTGATTTTAGTTTAGTGCATGGTGAGATATATATGTATAGTTTTAGTCTTTGGCAAGTTGAAACCCAATTTTTCCAGCACCATTTATTAAAGAGGATATTTTTCCTCCAGCACCATTTAGTAAAGAGGCTATCTTTCCTCCAGTGAGGGTGCTTGGCTCCTTTGTCGAAGATGAGGCGGCTGAGTGTGTCTGGAATTGTTTCTGGATCTTCTAATCTGTTCCACTGTTCCTGACGCCTGTTTCTTTGCCAGTACCATGCTGTTTTTATCACAGTAGCTTTGTAGTATAGATTCAAGTTAGGGATTGTGATACCCCCTGCCATGCCTCCGTAAACTAGAATTGCTTTTGCTATTCTGTGGTTCTTCTTGTTCCAAATGAATTTTTGGATTGTTTTCTCAAGGTCCATGAAGTATAGTGCTGGGATTTCAACTGGGATTGCATTGAATCTCTACAGCAATTTTGGAAGTATGGCCATTTTCACTATGTTGATCCTTCCTACCCAGGAGTAAGGGATGTCTTTCCATTTTCTGATATTGTCTTCAATCTCTGTTTTCAGAGTAGTATAGTTTTCAGAGAAGAGGTATTTGATTTCTTTTGTTACACTGATTCCTAGGTATTTTGTAATTTGGACAAATTTCTTGATAGCTATTAGGTTTTAGATTTTGTATTCAAAATATTGAGTTCAATATCTGTCTCTCTTTCTATACATCTATCTAGCTAACTTGTATGATTTTCTGTAGTTTAATAGAACAATAAAATTTATATGATGAACAGACAGCTTAATTCCACTGAAATTTCAGCAGTCACTGAGATTTCAGTTATTATTAGTAGTAATAGTGCTAGGAAGGTTATTCTAGTAGCTATGTTGACTCTGCAGGGTAGTGTATCTAGTAAAGATATAACATTATAACATTAATTATAAATATGAAACAGTATCTCAATGTACCTAATGTTTTGTATCATGTTAAGAGCTCCCTATAATTTGCTTTTAGGAATTATTCAAAACAACACCATAAGGTAGATATATGTATCAGTCAAGCACAGAAACACAACCAACAAAATATTTCCCTATATAATCTAGTTACATTCTGTATTTTCTGCTTACATTCTTTATCCTTTATATCTTGTCTATTTACTTAAGGGAGACATTCAGGCATCATCTTCATGGCAACATCTAAGGATTAACTGAACAACTAAACATCATAAGGCTATCCAAGTTGACACATCAAATTAACCATCACAATAGTTCTCACAAAACAAGATTTAGTGAGATTAACTGGTAGTAGAAGAAATGTCCAAGAGGTAGTAGAATGCAGCTCTGTGTTCAAGTACCAGAATGTTGGCTCCGTATTCAGAATGTCTCACTCATGCACTCTACCAAGTTCTACCAGATGCGATGTGAAGAGGAGTCAGTCTACATGTGGGAAAAAGAAGAGGGAGCATAAAATTGTTTGCCACAGCTTATTTCAAATGATATGTGGCTGTGGATAGATTCTAAAAAGAGGTGGTGGTAGAGGATGGAGAAATGATCTGCTTTGAATCAGTTTAGTGTTAGCCCTACAGGAAATTAAGCAAAGATCAATATGTTAATTCCATAAGTGAAAATCTTTGATGAAAAATATCATCACTGTTTCTTGCTTCCTTTTATTCAAGTGTCAAGTCAGCTGCCTAAAATATCATTCCATATTTATCTACTCACAGCATCCAACTCCTCCTTTGAGTTTTAGATAGACTGGTGTCTTCTCTGGGAAGCCAGCATCTGTGAGTTTTCAGTGTCACTTAGCCCCAGTTTTCTGTGCTTCTATAGAATACACTCTGTTAATACACAGTGAGCCACATCTTACCTAGGCTTATTGTGCTGTCAGCAGCTGGTCACTGCTGGTCCACTGCACAAAGCAATAAATAATGGTTGTAAATAAAAACTAGGCCACTCATTTATTAGTATAAATGGAATATATATATATATATATATATATATATATATATATGAAAACTCCGGAGTATAAATTATTACAACAAGCTTAGAGTTCCTTTTTAAATATCCAGCTTGAAGATGATATAAGGTGGATTATTTCTTTTCTTTCAGGTTCCATACTATTAAGAAAAATTGTTTTTATACATAGTTGCTGTCCCTAGACTCAGTCATATCTCTTTTTGTCTGGCTTGTCTCAATGTTGACCCCATAATGTGTATCATTCTTATGCTTACACATTCATGAAATTTGATAGCCTAAGGAAATGTCATCAATACATGTCAATATTGATTATGTGGTAAGTGGACTCAAGTCAAAAATACATAACTAAAGAAGGAAAAAATCAGTATTTATTATATCACTAAATTAATCTTTTCAAAAAGCTTCCCCACACACTGAAAGAGGCAAACAAAAATAGCTCCTTTAATTATTTTTTCTTTGCATCTAATCCATGTGCTACTTCAGTTTTATCTTTAATCCAGGAAAAGCAAGTGACTTGTTAAAATCATTTTGATACAGTAATCTCACATCTTTCTACAATTTAAAATACTATCATTAAAAATTGAGGCAAATTTTAACCACTAATATTTACAGGTGATAATGTTATAAATGCATACTCTTATCAAACTATGAATCTATGTATTATTTTGAAGGGAATTTATTCTACATAAAAGATAATTTATATCTACATTTTTGAGGTTCTGAAATATCACCTGGCCTTGAGGCCCTGGATCACATGACAAGTAGATCAGATTCTTACAAGACTGTATCGGTGTCCAATAAGACCATTCTTGGCAGTGTGCATGCCTGGTGTATATCCCACTGCTGAGCACAAGGTCTCACTTTTCCATTGAGACTTCCTTCATAATTGTGTTTTTATCTGTATATGATTTCAAGCCAAAAGTAAATGGATGAGCAAGGAGTTTGAGTAATGAAGATACATTTGTTATATTTTAATATTACCTTCTATAAAGGATTTTAATTTGAATAATTTGACTTGAAATATCCAAGAAAGAGAAACGCAGTGCTCACTAAATTTGATTAATATATTCTACTATAAATAATAATATGTTCATTTATAGGGATTACATTAAAAATCGTAGGAAATAAATCGCTTCTTTGTGTGAAATGTTATCGGCAAATTCTATATGCTAAAACCACATTACATTTGACCTAATCTGTTCCAGGTGAAATATTCATTTTTTAAATTCATTTCTTCCTTGTGATTCCCTATGTATTATAAATATTCATTATTCTCTATCTCTAATAAAGAATCGGTAAATAAATAACATCTGGGAAATATTAAATGTAGACGGCTATTCACCTTTAAATTATGTGTATATGTTATAAATTATAATTTATTTTTTACTCAATTTATAACTACAGTTATTTTTACTAAGTTATTGCATTCTTAAAATATATATGTATATTTGGAATAATGAAAATCTTCTTAGTTTAAAAACTTCAAAAGACTTGCATGTGTCTGTGGGGGATGTTTTCAGGTTGTTCTTAGAAAGCATCCACCATGCCAGCCCCTTCTACCTATCCAGCTGCAGTTTTAGGCAGTTTTTAAAGATGTTTTATATATCCTGCTATTGCTGGTTTCTTTTTCTTCTCTCTCCTCTCTTTGTAACATAATTCAATAAGCGTTTAGTGAGTGCCCACTAGGTGTCAGACAATCTCTTAAAAATTTCAAAAGAACATCTCTCCTCTAATCTCCACATATGTGTGAGAAATTGAACCAAAAAAAAATGGAATGGGTGAGAAAGAAGCAATTTTCTACTATACATTTTAAAAATGTTGAAGCAGCCAACTTTCTGCAAGCTTCCCACTTGGAGCCAATTTTATAATTGGTTCAATATAACAAAACTTCTTTTAAAGAATGGCTTTAAGTAATACATGAGCACAATAAGGTAATATTTGATATTGTTTTGCAGTTCTGGGTATTGCAACCACAACCTCACACAATGCAAGTGTGCTATCAATAATATGTACCCAACTCACACATAATTGTCTGAAAGTCTCATTTCTAGAATGTATTGCCTTATTCACACAAAAGGCAACATTTTAAACAAGTTTGTAAATAATCATT
The DNA here is from genome assembly GCF_053883595.1 of Heterocephalus glaber. Lineage (NCBI taxonomy): Eukaryota > Metazoa > Chordata > Mammalia > Rodentia > Bathyergidae > Heterocephalus > Heterocephalus glaber. The sequence goes on from NW_028258333.1 coordinate 12,619,637, forward strand.
CTTTCACTGATTCCTAAACCACTGTCTGAATGCCTGTTCCATGGTAGGTTCCATGTCTTATTCTGTGAACAAAACAGAGAGGAAAAATGGTGCTTTCCCTCAAGGAAAACACACCTGCTTAGCAAGAGAGAAATAATACCAGAAATGAAAGCTGAAATGTGAATACTATATACTCAATCAGCAAAGATAACATTTATGTGCCAATAAAAAAAAAATTCTTTCTTATACCCCTAGGCAATTTTCACATGCAAGTAAAGTTTTGCTTCTTTTAACTAAGTATATATATAAACTTAAAGCCAAGCATCTCTGAATTTGAGAAAATTTTGTGAATTTTGTTTAGTCTTGATACTATATTACAAAGAAGTGCCATTTGTTTTTTAAAACATGTAGATACTCCTTTCACTGAAAAAAAAACTGGCATAGAAGAAACAATGAAGTAAAGACAATTATTTTACAAAGGAATTTTTAAGTTCTCTCCAATAGGTAAGTAAAATAGTTTTAACCTTCTGAAATATGCTATGCTCACATCATAAAGAATATGCATAATTTAAAAATATAAATTCAATTTCCAAATTCATTGATGGATTTTTCACACATACAATATCCAAATATACATCTCTGAAGGTTTTATTACATTTATTCAAAAATCTTCTGTTTGCAGTCTTCATCCTATTTGATTCTATCGGTTTAGTTTCTTCACTCACTCTCATTGTAAAGGTTTTCTTCTAATATTTTCTAATTTTTTGTATTCATAATTATTTTTTGGAAATCCTAGTCTAGTTTCAGTTTGGCTTTGTGTAGCCTTTTCATAAAGATTGGATAAAGCGGACTGAATAGTTTACTGAGATGAATGTGATAGGGTAATTTCTTCTTTGCGAGATGCTCCCTTCCATTTGAGAATGATTAGCTTCCAAGAACATGTCTTTGTCTCTTTATTTTCATGTCTGACACACACTTCTTCATCCTAAAATCAAGCGCCACTACCGTTGGTTCTGAAAAGACAAGGGAGGAAGTCAAACGGCCAAGCTGTTCAGCTGCAGTTTCTCCATTATTCACCTTGACAACAAATGCTTCCAAGTTCATTACTACATCTTCTACCCCTTGAGTCACTCAGCATGGCAGTCTGGTGTTGTCTCTCCTTCTGCAGCAATAATTTTTTCCACATGTTCTCTGAACTGCTTTCCTCCTCTGGCTTGTGATTTAATCACAACTCCCCGAATCCTAACGCTGAAATTTTGGGGCCTAGGGATTTTATTTTTTTACTTCTATTTTTATTTCTCATTTATTTTTATTTTTATTTTTCAAATACTTTTATGTCGCACTTGTGGAAAGTGCATGAGAGTTAGAGCTTATGAAGTTTACACTTGATTATTTTAAGTGATTTAGCAATCGCTGCCTTTCTATTGTTGTTAAGTTTACGTTGCTCTTTGTACACCCTGAGAATCGTATTCTTATTTTGCTCGGTTTATTGATTAAACAAAAGAAACGTGGAAATGTTCTTTCTATTGACTTTTTGTTTTGATTCCTGAAGGAATAGCAACAACAGTCTTCAAATATCTCTATGTAAAACATCAGTCGTTATTTTTATTTTTTTCTACTGCTCATATTTAAATTATCCACTGAAGGTTTTTAATGTTTATTGTTTAATAAGTAAAGATGAGTTTCTGTTCTCTCTGCTATCAAAAGTCTTACAAAGCTTTCCAACATCTCTTGATTACCTCCTAAATCAAGCCAGAAAGAAAGACACTGGACTGTTTTTCTAAGAATATTATGGTATAGGATGATAACTCATGGCAAATACAGACAGTACCAGAGCTGGATTTTTGAGAAAACAAGTTATAGGGTAGAAAACTAGATATTTTTGGAGTCTTTTGGTACTCTACCACCTAATCTGTTGCTGAATACTAATTTTTAAAAATCACAGATCACTTGCAGTTTCCATTGCAGGAGCCCTATTCTACCTTGGCATGAAGCTCCTGTCTGAGCAGCACAGTGGGAAGAGAATTTCCTGCTCACTGAATATGATGTGGCAGATTGAAATCAATGTAGCACCCCCAATTCATGGTGCTTCTTGTGGTGCTATTGCAGCTATTGCAGTGCTATTGCAGTGCTATTGCAGAAATCAGCAGCAGGTCAGGATTTTTATCCAAATGAAGCAGCATTTAGTTTCAATTTTATTACACCTTTAGAACCATGAGCTCTGAACAAAATGCCTAAGGAAATTCCTAGAGATACAGTGGATCCTTACAGATCCACTTACAGACTTGATCCATTCCCCAGGGCTGGTTGTAACTAAGTCAATACAGCCAAGATCTGGATTTTTACCTGTGTACATGCTATAGGCAACAAGAGACAGATGAATCTTCCATTAACCTAACTCAAATTGTTAGTATGTCAAGCCGGTTGTCACTTAAAGGTTCACTGTATTCAGATATCAGCTGATTTTGTATATAAACTTTAATGGTATGGATTGACAAGAATCACTAAAGAAGGGAAATCAGTGGAGAAATAAGCACTCCAGATAATAAAAATGAATATGCATTTGGAATGTGGTTATTAAAGTATGTAACAGGATCTATCACTTATTGTGATAATTGTCCTGAATGATCTATGAATACTCTTTCTTTTAATTTAGAGATCAAATGAAATAATATATATTATTGTACTTTGCAATAACATGATGTTATGCAAAAGAAAGGGCTATATATTCTAGAAATCAAGATTTTCTAACTCTCCTTTAAAAAAAATCTAGATAAATGCATTTTAATTCAGTTAACATTGTACATTGGATAATGATAGAAAAAGCATACATATTTTTATTGAACATGGAAATACAAATATAGTCATTCACTTTATCTTTTCTAATTCTGAGATTTTTGACATTATGACTATCAAAGAAATATTGTGTTCATATACTGCTGCTGCTAAATGGCCTAAGGAAATAGAAAATTCAGTAAAAACACTCAAGAGAACTGACCTGTTACAGTTTTTAACTTTCTACATTGAAAAAAGATATTATAAGGGCCAGGGATTTAGCTCAGTGGTTTCGCTGCCTGCTGCGCAAGCACAAGGATCCGAGTTCAATCCCCTGTACCAAAAAAAAAAAGGTATTATTAGGTTAAAACTGTGTTCACATGTTTAAGTGCTTGATGAGTTGGAAATGAGACTAAATATTGTGTCTTTCTCATCATTAGGACTAATAAAATTGACATGAAGGAGGATCTCTGTTAAAAAGAGATATTTTTTAAATTTTTGTTTCTGAAGGTAATAGGCATCTTAGTTTCTAAATATTAAAATGTACAGGAAGGTTTGGGAAGAGTTTGGCCTTTGGTATATTAACATATAAATTCAGAGTTTCAAAACACATATATAATTTCATTTGCAGTATAGGTTTTATTGCATTTATTTCCATCCTTGAATAATTATATATGTAACAAATTTTAAAAGTTTATTGCTAAATACAGCAGGTAAGAGCATACATTCAGCTGTTAAACATTGTTTCAAATCTTATTTTGACAAACTATTGTCTAATTAACCTTGAGTAAATTAACTGTGCTTCTGTCACTGAGACATGAGAATTGCGTGACTCAGTGTCAATAAATTACTTAGAACAGTCTATTCACCATTCACTCATCAATCAGCGTAACTTACTATTTGAACAGAATATATAATAAAACACATATGATCATCTTAACAGATATGGAAATAATGTTGTATAAAATTCAAAACCCAGTTTTGAACTAGATATAGAAATGAGTATCATCAACATTATGAAAGAATTTCATACAAAAGCTCTAATGTTACACTTGGTAGGCCACAAATTCCCAAATTTGTGAACAAGGCAAAGATGTTTTCTCACACTGCTTGGGTTCAACACTGTGCTAGACTTCCTAGCCAATTAAAAATATTATTCAGGGTTTGGGGATTTGGCTCAGTGGTGCCACTGAGCTCACAAGCGCAAGGTCCTGAGTTCAATCCCTGGTACAAAATAATAATAATAATAATACAAATCAGAATGAAAGAAGAAAATTATAATTTTTGGAGAAAACCTGATTGCTTGTAAATAAAATGCCAGATAATCAGAAAACAATTCTTTATAATTTTAACACTGATAAATAAATTTAACAAGATTATAGATTGAAATCCATATTAAACTAGTTACCTTTTAGTATACCAGCACAAAATGAATGTAACAATTTTAAAACATCATGCATGTTAATGTTAAATTACAAATATATCCATAGTTTTCGCAGTGGTTCCACCACCTGCCTCGCAAGCACAAGGTCCCAACTTCAATCCCCAGTACCAATAAATAAATAAGTAAGTAAATAAATAAATAAATAAATTCATAGCAAATATGAACTCCTTACAATAAAAATTGTAAAATAAATTTGAAGAATGTCAAAATAAAGGGAGAAATACATCAGTGGATTAAAACTTTAATATTGTTAATATGTATATCTTCCCTGAACAATATACAACTTAAAAGGTTATTCTTTTTTATATAATTGACAAATTGATCCTAAATTGCCGATTCAAATGTAGAGAATAATTTTGTCAGTGGCCAATTGTATAGTACTCTAGTAACAGAAATCCCAGGTGTAATCTTTGTCTAAAGATAAGTGACTCCACAAAGATCTCTATACAAGCAATAAGGTATTTAGCATTCAAAAACCTCAGCAGAAAACAAAACAAATGAACAAAACAACAGAAACATGGGAAGAAAAGACAACAAAATGCCTCCCAAAAACCCCAACTTCCCCAAAACTAATTCAGCAGGCAGCAAAGGACCAAATATTGTAAGCTATACACTGGAATTACACAAAAGTGTAACAGAGGAGGTTAGAAAACAACTCAAAAAGATACTCAGTGGGACTAAAGAAGATATACCTAGAAAGATAATGGAAGTAAAGACCAAAAAGATTCGGGAGCTGTCAGAAGACACTAATAGAAAGGTAGATGAGTTAAACAAAATATGAATGACCAGTTTACCAAAAAATTAAAGTGCCTGAAAGATTTAAATGAGAAATATAGGAGATTATAAATCACATTAAAAGTATGGGCAACAGGACAGACCAATGTGAGAACAGAATTTCAAAACTAGAAGACAATGATGGCTTCATAGACCAAACTATCAAAGACACTTTAAAAACAAGTGAAAAATTAAAAAATGTAGATGATGTAAAGACCAATCTAACAATAAATGGAATGAGTAAAAAAAGAAAAAATCACAAGAAACACCAATGACATAAAAAAACTTGTCCACAGAAATAATAGCAGAAAACTCCCAAATATAGGAAATGAAGTAAACATACATATCACTGAGGCATACTGAACACTAAATACCCACACTCAAAAGACACTTTCTCCATATCACACTATGCTTCAAGAAATCCATTACAAGGACAAACTCTTAACAGCTGCTAACATACAAAGTTAAACCTACCACAGCAGACTTCTCTACACAAACCTTAAGGCCAGGAGGGTTGGAATCAAGTGTTTCAAGAACTAATAGATAACAACTTCCAACCTTGACTTATGTATCCTGCAATACTACCCTTTAAATTTGATGGAGAAATAAGATGTTGCCACAATAAAGAGCACCTCAAGAAATGCGAGACCACTAACCAAGCATTACAAACATTTCTCAAAGATATGCTAGAAAGAGACAAAGCCAACAATATCTATGAGTCATAATGAATATAACTGCCGGATGAGCAAATAAGCAAAAGGAGGAAAATGAGGAAATCAGCAACAGGAAAACAATTCAATAACGGGAATAAGTTGGTATCTCTCAGTAATAAATCTCAATGTAAATGGGCTCAATTCTCTAATCAAAGGATTCAGATTGGCAGAATGGCTCAAGAGAGAAAAGCCAACGATATGCTGTATACAATAAACATATTTAATCTACAAAGTTGCTTACAGAGTAAAAATCGTAGGGTGGAAAACAATATCCCATGCAATAGAAACAGAAAAAAGCTGGAGTTGCCATTCTAACTTCCACAAAGTAGATTTCAAGCTACGATTCATCAGAAGAGACAAAGAATATCACTGTATATTAGTTAAGGAACAATTCAACAAGAAGAGTTAATGATGATAAACATATATGCACCAAATAATGGTGCACTCAACTTTATGAAACAAACACTACCAGACAAGAAAAAAAATCAGATAAACACCAATACAATAGTATGAGAGACAATACCCCAATGTCACAAATGGGCTTATCAACTAGACAAAAAATCAACAAAAAATCAGAGTTGAACCAAATCTTTTAATAAATGGACTTAATAGATAACTACAGAGTGTTCCACTGAACAACAAAACACTCCTTCTTCTCAGTAGCACATGGGACTTTCTCCAATATAGATGAAATAATAGCCAATAAAGTATGCTTAAGTAAATCCAAAAGAATCAAAATTATCCAATGCATGTTAGCAGATTAAAGTGCAATGAAACTAGAAATCAATGGCAAAAGAAAAGATATAAACTGTGTAAACACATGGAATATTTAACAGTATACTCTTGAATAATCAAAGGACCACAGATGAAATTAAAGAGGAAATTAGACAATATCTACAATCAAACAATAACACCAGTATGACATACCAGAACCGATGAAACACAATTAAAGCAACCCTAAAAGGACAGTTCATAGCAGTGAATTCCCACATCAGAAAAACAGAATGAGCTCAAATAAATAACCTAATGATGCTCCTTAAGGTCCTAGAAAAACAAGAACAATCCAAATCCAAAACTAACATGAAAAAGGAAATTATATAGATCAGGGCAGAAATTAATGAAATTTATACTAAATAAAATACAAAAAAATCAATGAATTGAATAGTTAGTTCTTTGAATGATTAAATGAAACAGACAAAATTTTAGCTAATCTTACTGAAATGAGGAAAGAAAAGACCCAAATCCATGCAATTAGAAATGAGAAAGCTGAAATCATAATGGATTTTGCTGAAATAAAAAAGATTACTAGTAACTATGTTGAGAACCTGTAGGCTAACAAAATGGATAATTCAGGGGAAATGGATAGGTTCTTAGATACATATGAACTACCAAAGCTGAAACAAGATGATATAAAAACGTTTAATAAGTCAAAATGAACCAATAAAATTAAAGAAATTAAAAAAAAAATGCAACCAGGAATACTCAGTTCCCAAAAGATTCACTGCCAAATAATACAAGAACTTTAGTGAAGATCTAATTCTTGTTCTCTTCAAACTCCTTAATGAAACTTCAAGGGAAGCAATATTCCCAAAGTCATTCCTGGAAGCAAACATTACCCTGATTTGAAAACCAGAACAGGACCTAACCCCAAAAGAGAACTACAGGGCAATCTCTTTAGTGAACACAGATGAAAAAATCCTCAATGAAATACTGGCAAAGAGAATGCAGCAAATCATCAAAAAGATAATACATCATGACCCAGTAAGAATCATTCTAGGGATGTAGGGATGGTTCAACATATGCAAATCAATAAATATAATACACCACAAAAACAGAAACAAAGATAAAAATTACACGGTCATCTCAATAGACACAGAAAAAGCATTTGACAAATGCAACATCCACTCATGATTAAAAAAAAAAAACAACACTGAAGAAAATGGGAATAGAGGGTCTTTAGAGCAACCTGATAAAACCATTTATGGAAAACTATTGGCCAACATCATACTAAATGGAGAAAAACTGAAAGCTTTCCCTCTAAAATCAGGAACAAGACAAGGACATCCACTATCACCATTTCTGGTTAATATAATTCTTGAAGTATTGAACAATAAGATAGAAAAAAAGGAGGATATGAATGGGGAAGGAAGAAGTTAAATGATCATTATTTGCTGATGACGTGATCCTGATATAGGTTACCGAGTAATCCAAAAGTGATATAGAGCAAGTAATCCAAATAAGGAAAAATAATCCAAATAAGAGTAATATAACTCCAAACCTGCTAGATAACCAAAATGCAAGTTCGTGTTCTCTAAAATCAAAGAATGAATTCTAGGAACAACAGAGGCTAAGAATAGCAAAAAATTATTGAAAGACAGCTTTTGTCTAAGAGAGACAGAAGAGGGACCATAAACTGGATTGCCGGCCCACCCTGCTTTTCAAAGATGTTTTATAGGGCAAAGCCATGAGGTGGGGCAGATACAAAGTGAGACAAAACTAGAAGACCCAATGGAAAATTATGAGGTGGGACAAAACCCTGACCAACCAATAAGATTACAAGTCTTGCAAGCTCAAGGTCCTGAGTTCTATCCCCAGTACCAAAAAAAAAAAAAAAAAAAAAAAGTGCTTTTTGGGCCGGGGATTTAGCTCAGTGGTTCCGCCGCCTGCCTCACAAGCCAAGGACCCGAGTTCAATCCCCAGTACCAAAAACTAAAAAAATAAATAAAAATAAATACGATTACAAGTACAGTCACCTAGGTAATATTGATTAAATGGGGTTCAAATGGGAAAACAAGTTATGTACACAGAATTTCCAAAAGGGAAATGGGCTAGGGAGATGTATGCCTATTTAGAATATCAATCATTGCTATTTATCCTCAGGGGAAGTAAGTGGTGCAGTACTTTTCTCTTTTTATAATGCTAACCAGTGAATGGAGTTTCTATTATCTCTATGATGAGGGCCCAGCTTTGTCTAACGCCTTATAATAATTTCTAACTAACTTAGCTATTGGCAATAATTCTCTATTTAGAAAACCCCCAAAACTCCACCAAAAGATTCCTAGAGCTAATATCCAAATTCAACAGTGTCACATGATATAGTGTTAACACTCAAAAAACAATAGCATTCCTGTACACCAATAACAAACTCTCTCAAAGGGAAATTAGGGAAACAACACTCTTCACAGTAGCATCAAGGAAAATGTAATACTTAAGAAATTAACCTAACCAAGGAAGTGAACAACCTCTACAATGAAAACTATACTACTCTGAAAAAGGAGATCAAGGAGGATATCAGAAACTGGAATGATATCCCCTGTTTTTGTACAGGTAAAATCAATATAGTCAAATAGGACATACCAAAACTGTTATACAAATTTAATGCAATCCCAATCAAAATACCAATAACATTCTTTACAGAACTGGGGGAAGCAATCTTAAAATTCTTGTGGAACCAGAAGTGATCTCTATTGGCAAAATCATTCTTGGCAAAATGGTCAAGGCATGGAACATCACAATCCTGGACTTAAAGGTATAATACAAAGCTACAATGTTAAAAACAGCTTGGTGTTGGTAACACAACAGACTTGTGGATCAATGAAACAGAATTGAAGACATAAAAACAACTCCAGGTACACTCAGCTATGCTATTTTTGACAAAGGGGGTAAATCACTTCACTGAAGGAAAAATAGCCTCCAAAACAAACAGGAAAACTAAATGTCCACATGTTGAATATTAAATTTAGACCCATATCTCTCATCATGCTCTAAACTAAAATAAAAATTGATTTCACATCTAAACATTAAAACATAAACACTTAATCCTCTAGAAAATAGAATAGGTAAAATTCTTAAAGACGTAAATGTAGGCAAAGACTTTTAGTTCCACAAGAAATAATACCAAGAATCAATAAATGGGTTCATATCAAATTAAAAAGCTTCTGTGCAGCATCACTAACATAGTGAGGAGATAACTTACAGAATGGGAATAAAGTTTTACCACCTATCCCTCTGACAAAGGACTAATATCTAGAGTATATAAAGAACTCAAAAAAATTAGAACCCCCAAATTTAAGGCCCTAATTTTAAAATAGACATCTAAAATGAATAAGCACTTATCAAATTAAGAAATACAAGCAACAAAGAAATAACATAAAAAATGTTCAACCTCATGGGCTATTTGAGAAGTGCAATTTAAAACAACCCTGAGATTACATCTAATTTCAGAAAGAATGGCTACCATTAAGAAATCAACCAGTAACAAATGCTGGCAAGGCTATAGGGAGAAAGAAAGACTTCTTCATTGTTGGTGGGACTGTAAACTCATATAGCCACTATGGAAATCAGTATGGAGATTCCTCAAAAACTAAATACAGGAATTCCATTTGACCCAGCTATTCCCCTTCTAGGCGTCTTCCCCAAACAGTTGAAATCATCATGCCACAGTGATGAGTGTATACACATATTTATAGCAGCACAATTCATAATAGCTAAATCTTGGAAATAGCCTATATGACCATCAACAAATGAATGTACAAAAAAGTTGTATTTATACATAATGGGGTAGAGCCACCAGAATACCAATAAAAAGCAGAATAGACATAAAAAGAATAAACTAGTAATTTGTAGAACAGTGATTGGATCTTGAGACCATAGTGTTAAATGAAGTAACTGAGATACAGGCTTAGGCATTGTTTGATTTCATATATATGAGAAACTCTCTCACTCTCTCTCTCTCTCTCTCTCTCTCTCTCTCTCTCTCTCTCTCTCTATATATATATTCCCCTTTTCTCTTTTTTCTCCATATATAAAAATATATTATATAAATGTTTTATAAATACATATTTATGTATAAATATAATATTATATAGATATATATAAAATAAAAGGCATTGTAATCCAGGATCCAGCATGAACAGTGTATCTAAAAGTGTATCTAGACTTAATACAATTGTCTTACCTGTTTTATATGTTCTTTGGCCAATTAATCTGGTATTCAGTCTGTATATATGATGATTAAATGTATAAGGTCTTTTAAAATAGAAGTATTAAGATAAAGATACATTATTAAGATAAAGATAAAATTATTAAGATAAAGTATTTGGATACTGGAAAAATAAAAGGAGGGTAGAGGGAGGGGGGAGAAATGGAATTGAAATGTGTTGTACATGTACCAGTCCCTTATAAGAATTTAAACATTGTGTACTGCAAACGTACTAATAAGAGTAAAAAAAAAAAAGAGAGACAAAAACCATCCCAAAGTTTAGACGAAACAAACATACAGACACATAAAATAGTATGGGACTAGAGTAGTTCAAATATTTTTTAAAAATGTGCGGGAAGCTGCTCATCATGTTGTCTGACCTAAGAATAAAATTCATTTTATTGACACTATTAAATTACTATTTGACAAAGTTCTGAGATACATTCTGGTAAGTGCAATGGAGGTTCTCACTGCTTAAATAAAACAATTAGTGGGAAAGAATTTTTATTGTTAAATTTTTTCTCACTAATACATGATTACTTCTAATTCATCAACTAGCAAAAATATTCTAAATTTATACATACTCATTATGATTTTTACTTTTCACAATTTAAGGCAATCTAAAAGTACATTGGAAGAAATACCCTTCTATTTTATTTATCTCTGAGTTTTTCTTGATATTCATTCTCAGTGAAAAAAATTCTATGTCTATTACAGTTCTTGAAAAGTCAGTTGCGATTGAATATTACAGGGAGATTCACTGTATGCATAATTCAAAACAACTTTGTTTAATCAAAAAGGACATTTTCTAAATCAGAACTGTTAGAAACCTTTTCACTATTATTTGTAACTGGAGATACCGATATTGATTTTTTTTCTTCTTGATAGTAGGAGTAGATCTAAGAGCTGTAGTCATTTTTGCTTTTCCCTTTTTCTATGTAATGGCAGTAGAACTTTGGTCAATTTTATTTAATCTCACTTTTCATGGATTTTTCTCACACACAAAAATGAAGAAATATTACTTGCACTCATACAGCCTTTATGGCAATCATATATTATATATGTAAGACGATGTGTAATCCTGGCACATAAAATATTAGGTTAATTAATGTTAGTTGCTGTCAGCATCACCACCACCACCTCTCTTTCTTTTTATTCATTTTTGTTATCATAAATGAGAAACAGTCATATAGTTGTTTTCCAGGCATACATATTAAATATATTTATTATTTATTTATCAAAATTATATAATAAATATATTATTGTTAATAATGTACATATTTAAGTCTACCACTAAAAGATACATTAGGATGTTTAAGTGATCTGGGAAATATCTTTTTTGTTTGTCTTTATTTTTCTTCCTTTTCCAGTAAAAATGTTTAAACTATATACTTATGAATACCTCAACATAAAAAACAAATTGTATTTGAGATTTTGTATTAGAATAATACAGGGACTTCAATTTCATAGTTAGGGGGCTAAGATGTATACATAAAAAGTTATCTTTATGACATATATCTTATATGTCTCCATGACTTGTAACTTAACTCATAGTTTCCTGTTAAAAAATCTCAGAAATTAAATTTCACTTTTTTTATGTCTGTCTCAAAAATAAAATTTATAAAAAAAGTCCATGAAGTTTGTGTTCCCTGCCATCCAATCATCTACATGCTATCTGCTCAGGCTATCACTTTTGAGAAAATGATATAAGAAAGTTTCAATATATAGTTGGCATAATTGTGCATAGTTGCTGTCAAGAATTCCTCGGCAGAGACTGTCATCTTAAAAGGTTACTGTGACATTTCTGGAATATGCTTTTTCAAATATGAATGAAACATGTTGCCTTTTTCGTTGAGGATGAGGAAGGTATGGAACCTGACATTTTCCATGCTGCCAAAATTAGAAAACAAAGTGTTGGAATGCCAAGATTAATCAATCACTCAACGAGTATTTGTTCAGTATGTACTTAGATGCCCAATGCACTGCTGGAACTACTGTTTTATTAAGTTTAAGTGTTTAATCAAATTTAACCTCAAAATCAAAGACTTGCTTTAATCTGAGTTATGTAGAACTGTCAAAAGCATATTATATTCATCCAGTGGTACCATTGAAGTGCTACACACTTTTAGGATGCTTGTAGTAATCACAAATGCAGCCAATTTCTGGCTCTCATCAAATTTAATTTTTTGAGGAAAAAGTCATATGATTTAATTATTCATTTAAATGATAATTTCAAAAAATGATTTTACAAAGCTGAAGTATTATTCTACAAGAAGTGAAGAAATAGAAACATTCACTGGATTTGGTTGGTTTTGTTTTATTTTTTGTTTGTTTTGCAAAGATGCACTAACATTAAAAAAGCTCCTTAGGAGATTAATTTAATTTTTATTAATACTGAGAGTAATGGAAGTAAAGGTAATCTGTAACAAAGTGGAATATATGTACATACTGAGAAAATAACTTTTAAAAAATCCTTTTGATTGTAAAAGGAGAGAGGGAAAGATCATGACAAGAGCCTTTGGCCAGCTTCTAAATATTTCACATTGTGTAGGAGGTTTGTTCAGATAAATTTAGGAATGAAGTTGCAGTGTTCCACTTCCTGTGGAGTTGTAAATGTCAAGTTCCAAATGCAAGATAATTCCACAGCTGGAAGAAAAAGAATTTTCACAAATGGTCTATCAGTTTTCCTTTATGCTCTTTAAAATCTTTAATACTTTCCTTCATAAATCCTTTAATTTAATTAAAATAGTCATTGTGGTAATTTATGTCACCTCTAAAGTAGTCCCACTTATAAGAGTAGAAAATAAAGGTGTGAAAGTGGTTTCTTATTTGCCTTTTTTGTTGTTGCTGTTTTTGATCTTACTAAATGGAATAATGAAAAGTGGGTTTTCCCTTCTTTTGCTTAGTCATGAAATCTGAAAATGAAGTAGATAGTTCATCAAGGAGGTACAGACTATATGGTCAGGCTTGAAGGATTAATGAAATTTTCAGGAAAACATGGTACATGCTGTAGTGTGTGTGATATGTATTTTTCTGGTTTAAAAAGCTACTACTTACAATATGCTGTGTCATACTGTTATTTCTCCAATCAACAATATACCTTTTACTACAAGCATGCTCACTCCTTCTTACTAATTCTCTCACCTCACTGCCTAGCTTTTATTGTGGATGCATGAAGCAATTCAGTCTCCAAAGTTTATGTCTAAGTATATTTAAAGGCTGCCCTTGTTGGATATCAAAAATGATGCCTGCAGTGGTTCTGCCGCCTGTATCACAAGTGCAAAGACCCAAGTTCGATCCCTGGTACAAAACAAAACAAAACAAAACAAAAAACAACAACAAAAAAAACGATGCCTTTTGGCCTTATCAGCAAGAAAAACTCTTTAAAAGAAATGAAGAAAATTCAAATCGAGCCCTTGATGCTGAGTAATTATGGTCTGGATGGAATAAGCCACAAAGAGTACAGAAAAAGAAAAGTAAACTCATGCTGAACCTTTTATCCAGACAACAAAAGTTTTCCTAAGGACTTCAGTTTCCTTATATCAGTCCTTCTCCTCTTAATTTTTCACAACATTTTTTCTAAATAACATTCTCTCTATTCAGACTTCCCAGTATTATTAGGCTGTTACGTTCCAAAAGCCATCTGAATCAACCCATCAGAACAGAATCTGCACAGATAGTAATTCTGTGCAGTTACAATTCATTTTAACTCCCACTAACATAATCATTGTCACTTTGCAAATGTTCCTCACACTTCTGCAATATAATTTCATCAAAGATAATCTGTTGTCTTTCTCTGATTAGTGGGACTTTTAAGATTTATTTCTATCTTACTAAAACAATTAGCCACAATATTGATTTATGACTATTTATTCTTAAAATGTTGGTACAACCCTGCTAGTTTCTGGAAGAAAACAGTTGGCAGGAAATTAAGAAAAGTGTCCCTGAGGTACTTCCTATAACTTTGAGTAGTTCACAGTTGAAGGAAGCATACAGAAATTTTACTAAGTGCATAAAATGTACATGTGCATGCTTAAAATTAAATGTAAGTGCTAAATCAAATTTGGTTACTAAATAAGTTTTCGTTACTTCTTAGAACAAATGTTTATTGTGACCCTGGACAGACTCTACATAATGAAGAAAACTAAGGAAACCTATGTTCTCATAAATTTTACTACATTATGTTTAAGTGAAAATGAAATTGGGCCGGGGATTTAGCTCAGTGTTTTCGCCGCCTGCTGCACATGCGCAAGGAACAGAGTTTGATGCCCGGTACCAAAAAAAAAAAAAAAAAAAAAGAAATTAATCATAGTAAGAAAGTAAATTATGCCAGGTGTTATAGTGCATCCCTGTAATCCCAGCACTCAGGAGGCTGAGGCAGGAGGATCACTATGTGTTTGAGGCCAGGCTGGTCTATGTAGTGAGTTAAGGGCCAGCCTGAACTTCATAGCAAGACCCTGTCTCAAAATAAAATAAAATAGAATAAAATTAAATTAAATTAAATTTAAATAAAATGAAAGTAATTTATTAAAATGTTAAAAATAGGGAAGTGTTAGGAAGAAAACAAATGCATTACAAGGGCAGATTAGGAAAACACTGTAACAAAGACATTGATTTTCAAAAATAACATTTGATTAATTTTAATCAAGGTAAAATGCATGTCAGAGAAAGGGAGTGGTCAGTGTAAGCACATGACTGTAGGAAAGATAAAAATGTTGATGACAGAATGGAGTAAATTAGTGCAAAAAGAATAGATGAAAGGATCATGTAGAGGCTTTTCAGGCCTTCATTAGAGTTTTGTTTTCCTCTCTGAGTCAAACAAGGAATGAGAAAAGTGTTCAGGAGAAGGGAAGGACCACAGAGGAAATTCACTGTGGAAGATTCATTTGATGTCAGTCCTCATAGTGGATGTGAGTAGAACTAGATGGAGAGAGGCCCTAATTAGGAAACTCGTGTTTCTTTTAATGGAGGAAGGAGTTATTGCCTTGGACTAGGGAATACAAATGGGGGAAATATTGGTAAATGAAAGAACGCAACTCTTTGAATGTGTTGGGAGAAAAAATAAAATCTGGGATGACTCTCAGTTCCTTGGAGTGAACATTTGGCTGGAGGAAGAACACTGTAGATAAGAGCGAAGCAGAGTAGAAGTGCAGCAGGCTTGGTGCTGGCGTGATGGGAAAAGGGAAGATTCTGCTCCGGCCATGCTAAAATGTTCCTACTGATCACTGGGATTTCAGACTCATACACATTCGGTGATTTCAAGCATAAAAATGATTTTTAATAATCTTCAGAGTTACAAGAAAAAAAAATCACGAAGAATTTTAACTTGAACTTTACTTTTCTCTAGTTGGAAGAAAGTATTAATCCTTACTGGGAATTGAGAATGAAACCTCTCAATAAGGAGAGTTTAGTGAAGTCTGAGAAACAGAGGAATATGACAATATTTTTCCTTCCGCAAGATCACTGACTTTTCCCTTTTTAAAGGAGACTAGATGGGTTTGTAGACAAATATACATTTGACAGATGAAAAGACTTTCCAAGAGTGTTGCATTGACAGTTGCCCAAATGAAAAATACAAGGAGGGCACCTTTAGCGACTCAGTCAATTTATTTATAATGCACATTCTGATGGTATGAACACACTGGAGCATTTAATATAATCTTTGAAGATAATCTCCCTAAAATATGTGACAAAAATGGTTCTTAATGATGGTAGTTAATTAAATTTGAAAGAATAGCAGAATATTTAAGTGGATTTATTTGAAATATTCTATAATAAAAGGAAAATGATATTTAAGAAAGACTGCAGAATTAAATAAAGAAGCCTTCAATCCCATCTTTAACAAATGTAAATGATGATGAGACAACTTGGAAATGACTAGAAATAATTTTTAGTATTGTATTGTGACTACCATATAACAGGTACAAAGGGATTGGTAGTAACAAAGATGTGTAGAGTCCTTTATTTAAAGGAGACCACAAAACGTCTATTAGTTTTATTGCTCAAGTTCCATCTGGCATACTGTTTTGTTATTTTTGAACATATATGTAACATTTGTTATACATAATTGCCTAAAGGCAAGGCTGATAATTCGGTCACTCTTTTGTGTCCCTGGTTATATAAAAAAAATTGGAAAATTCATGGATTTATCTCATTCAGCTTTCAAACAAACTTACAGAGGAATGGATCAGGACTCATAAATGACTTCTGAATGACTACAAAGATTACTCTATTCTTCCACCCCTATTTGAATAAAAGGACTTGCAAAGCAGAAGAAAATATGGGAAATTGCATATTTTCTTGGTAAACATCTGTGTTTAGCTGAAACTTCTTAAAGAATTTCTAAGTATATGACTGAGTTTATATGTATTTTAAACCATGCAACATGTTGATCATGGCCTTGGCTGTTTTATGCAATCAGTCTATCCTAGCGTTAATGTGCACACGTATGTGTGCAAAAGGCACATATAAATTATACTCGGAAAGAAAGACATGCTGATAATTGAAATAAGATAAGAAAATATTCTTAATCCTAAATGGTAAGCCGTTTTATTTTAAAGACCTTATGTATCTAGCTAATCACAGTTTATGTGTATGAGTCGAATGATAAATTTCTGCAATTCTTACCGCTATGTAACTTCTTCATATGTCTAGAGAGATGTCTCATCTTAGGAACATGGATTTATGATTGTATAAATATTCTGATATTTTGTTGAAACTAGAGCCAATGAGAATTTAGTCACCATTTGTAGTGATCATATGATATATAAACCGTTTTTGCATTTATATGAGTATTTCATAACGATATAAGAGGACAGGATGCTTTTGAAATTTTCTGTCAATAATAGTAAAGGCTAGTCATTTTAAATTCAGAATTTAAAAAAATTCTCATACCATATTTTCATTTAAATTAATAGAAAAATTACACGCTTATATAAAAGAAGTATATATGATTTATTACAACTCTAAGGCTTAGAACATTCTTTGATTTTTATTATAGATGCTCAATAAAAACTTGATGAACGAAGACATAAATGAATGAATAAATGAAAATCCCACATTGGTGCGGCGAAATCAATAATATGAAACGGAGAGACATTTGTTCCAATCTCCACATAAAACAAATTTTGGACATAGAATACTTTATATATTGGCCATTCCTTAGGATAAACACAATTCTGCGAGTGTGGTTACTAAGAGAATTTGAACAGGTTATTTATGATAGGCATACATTTTGAATTTCAGAGCTACCATGAAATCAGATCTTTAACACACCACCTTCAATATCAAGAAATAATAAAATGTATATTACTGAGTAATTTCTGTACAATATAGGCTTTATATTGAAATGAGTCCTGCTTATCAATCTCCTCAAAGGGAATTTTTGGAAACCTTTTGGGATTATGCTAGAGATCACTGGCATGATCCCTGACTATTAACAGCAATGCATAACAAAATAAATGAGAGGGCAACTTAATGTCGCTTTAAAATCTGAACAATGACAATTAAGAGCCTTTATGTAAGAATTTTAATTAACATCTAATATTCATTAAAATAAGTAATGCTAGAAAATTTAAAACTGATTATATTTTGAATCATAATATGAAATGTTCATAAGATAGATATTCTTTTATCTTTTCTATTGTTAATGTGCTTTATTTACGTGCATACTCTTTCTATGTTATTTAGGATTTTTCTTTTGTTCAACCATATGAGCAACCTTTTTTATGCTTGTTAAACTTTGTCTTTTTTGACAGCAATACAGTAGTGGATCTTGGACTAAAGAAAGACCAAAATTATGTAATGTGATGTGTCCTTATTCTTACAATTTGACCATAATTTTAATTAGGCCATAGGGAGTTCTCTCTTTCATAATTAAACTACTGTGAAAAAAAAAAAAAAAAAGATATCTGTGTTCAGAGTGAAATGGACCCTTTCAGAGCTGATGTTAGAAAAACAATTATTGTCCACGAAGACTGAAATAATTCTTCATTAAGGGTATGTCAACATTGCACACTGCCTTACTCCAAAAGCGTAGGATTTTAACTAATTAGTGAACAAATCTTTGGTATTGTTTACCATATACTCAGCAGAGGAGTATGACTTCTTCCTCCAGGTCTAATAAAGTATTTCGTTTATAAATAAGTCATGTGAAACTTAACTTGAGAAACCAGTTCTTGGCTGATAATCGCCATCGTTCTCAGGAACTTTGGATAACTGACTGATAGGACATTTATTATTTAAATTTTTTCTTTCAGTTTTTATTGAGTCTTTCAGTGACTGAAGAAAAAGACTTTGTTACACATAAATGTGTAATGCGTTTTCCGAAAGTTGACATAATTGCCATGCAGTATCTAATGGAATATTCAGCATTATTACTGTCATTACTAGAAATTTTCAAAGTCACCATGGGAGGTAAATATTTTCCATTAAAAGATTATTTCAGTCTGAGATGTCTGAATTATTATTGCCTGTAAGACTCAATAGCACAAATGCCATACAAATATTCTTTTCTATATTATGTTAGTGAATATGAACAAAACAAAATTGCTACATTGCTGGTATTTTTCACACAAAAATGGAAATGCTTTAAATTTTTTGAATGATACATTTTAAATGCTTTAAGAATAAGACTTGTATTATGAAGTTTTTTTATATATCATGCATAACAAAACTCAGTGAAAATTATTCTTACCTAAGTTATGTTAATTTGGTTAAAAGACTTCAACATTAATTACAATGAGTTTCTCTTCTTACCTGTATTTAATACAATGTTGAACCAAGATATTTAGTTCATGGAGAAAATTTTTCTTCCTAGGGGGAAAAAAAAAAGCTGGAGACAACGTAGTTGTAAAAACTGGTTTATTTTTTTAAAAATAAATACAAAAATATAAATATAAAACATTAGCAGATAGAATTTGATGAAATGAAATTGCACAAACGTTTGTATACCAGATTACATATCACACCTACTGACACCACGTGTACATACTTGTAAAATTTAATGTACAGACCAGGATATACCTTAAATATTTTCTTCACCTTTTCAAAAGGGTCATTTGCAAGGGCAGGACATGTATCTAAAAGAAGCAGTTTGTCTGTGAGGTTGCTTAAGGGAGAACTATCCTGCTCTTGTTTTTTAAATTATCTTTTATTTGCTAAGATGGACACCACTGAATTTCCATAGCTTTGGCTCTTGGAAGTGATTAAATAAAATGTCGTTTATATTCCATGAGACATCCTACAGGGAAGAATTAATTTAATTAATCAACAAATTAAGAAGTAAATGGGAGAAAAATGTGCTGAGTAGCGGGAAATTTCTTCTGAATATCAAATGCTGTGAAATGAAGACTGTCCGTAGAGTTACTTTCTCGTGTTAAACAGAGCATATATCCCAGGTTAAGAGTCTTTGTCGCTTTCCCCACCACCATACATTTCTGCTAGCTTGTTAAACCGAGGGCCCCATTCCCGGAGGTAATCATAGTTTTGGTCTCCTTCGGTAGTACCTGATTCTAAGGAGCTCAGGGACTCGGCAATAGAATCATTTCCTTCGTAGGCGTAGGTTGCAAGTGAGTCGTAGGGGGGCGCTGTGGGGTCCAGGTCGTGCTCCTTGAGCCTCTCATTAATGAAATCCCGGACGTCCGTGTTATCCGGCGCGGTAGGAGTCCTCCGAGGTATAAATAGCGTTTCAGGAATGATGTCTCGGCGGAGCTTTTTTTCCTCAATAGCTGCAGGATTCCTCAGAGTGCCGATATCAAAGGCCTGAGTGTCCTCCTCTCCGCCACCTTCATCATTATAACTCACAATGTTGTCTCTAATGTCTTCTTTAGACAAGATCAGAGGCTCTTTCTTCCGCTGTCTTTTCAGAGCTGCAAACAGTACTACTATAACTTGAAAAGAGACAAGAAGATACATTAACAATCTATTTAAACCGCAACGCGTGGGAACAGTATAAAGGAGTGTGAGATATTTAAAGTTTTCACGACAAATTAATACTGAAGATTTCTTACACAGTTTCAAAATTTGGCAGTGGGGTGGGGGAGAAGGTTTTAGCCAGGTTGGCAGTGTCTAAGAGCAAAGTTCCTGATTTTCAAAGTAACGTGAAGTAGTCCTCAAATACAGTGACATGTTTTATCTATTTTTCTGAGCACTCTTCAAAGTCAGTTTCTGATTGTACAGAAAACTGATCTTTGGGAACAGTGACACAAAATATTATATATAGGCAAATTGAACTCAGCTTCAAATAAGACAAGAAAGGCTTGAAATGCCCACATTTTTTACATCCTGAAACAATATGAGAAATCAATATTTTTCACTGGATATGAAGGAATGGTAATAACTTTGTGATAGATTTACATAGTTTTTACTTTATTAAAGGAAGACGTTTATTGTTAGAAAAATAACCAAGTCATTTACAAATTAGATGGATTTTTAGATTTATAATGTTTTCCTTGAAAAAAAAAACATATCATGTAACAGAATTTCCCCTAAATTGTTAGCCCATAAAACACCAAAGATCACATTCATCTAGCTGGACTGAATTAACTCCAAAGCCATTATGAAACTGAGCTGGACACCTCTTAAGCAAATAGAGATCCACAAGTAAAAATCATAGTGCTAAGAAAAGACATTTCGCCATTTTCATGAAAAAATAAGTATAAAAATTTATAATAATGTTAATACTCATGAAAGTGGGAATAACATAAACAATAGGGAGAAGTTAATATTAAATTCACCTGATTGTTTTAGTTTCACATACCCATTCACCATATCCAAACATTTTTGTCCTAATCCTTCAAAATGATTTGGAAAAACAAATGAATTGAATTAGACGGGCAAAGAAAGTGGAAGAACAAATCTTACCTTAAATATCTATATTTAGCCTCTTCTAAGGAAAATATTGAAAGGGTATGGGAATCATAATATCAAGTTACAATACTGAGCTTTTTAAAAATAATATAAAATGCTCAGACCGCTGTTTTCAATTTTTGTTTGGCAACAAAAACAAAGGTTGTTTCTACTGCTAAAATAATGAAAGTTTGAATTCATTGCAGGTGTTTTTTGCCTCAGAATGATTTAAAAAAATAAGTTAAAAAAAGTCTATCGTTCCAGTTTTTGAGAAAATGTCATTTTCTTTTGCCTAAATTCATATATTAATGTACAGCCAAACATGTATGATATAAAGATATCAAAACTAACTTCAGTTTATTATCAACCTAAGAATTCTAGGGGAAATCAATGTCTAGAAATGAAAATAGTAAAAACTTACTAAGACTGACTTCAAGTCCAAGTTTCCCTGCTTCTGGGAATGTCTGAATAGGTTTTTGGTTAGGGTCACAGGGATACCGACAAAAACAGTTTTAAACTAATACAACCAGAAAACAAATTTAAACGGATTTTTGATTCAAGAGCAGTTAAAAAGCAGTTGCTTGAGGTTATCAAATCGAGTATAATTATTGGAGTACAAACAAATCAGGTCAAGAGCTAGTTTAATATCATTTCAGTGAAGACATAAGACAGCGAGGCCTCCAGCTAACCTAATGTTAAAAAAAAAGATGAACATAATCTTTAGATATCATTGGAAAACTGCAAACATGAGGACTCATAGAAAAGTGTTTTGGCTCAAACACTCAGAAGTGTGTGGCCTTTAAAATGTTTTTAATATTTCTAACTTGCAATTTCATTATGTGTAAACTGAGGTTAATCACCTTACATACCACATCCATTTTTTTGTAAAATGAAAAAAAAGTTTTTTCAGTCAAGTTATAATTACAGTGTTTGACACACAATAGACATTTAATAAAAGTCTGCTACTAGTGATGTAATTTTACTGGGAATTTTAATTTTTTATATGTATATCAATAAAATGACTACCTATTTAATATAAAAATTAAGATAAAATGTATTTTACATAGATTGAAATTTAAACATTAAAACATATATATTAAAGATGCATTATTCATATT
Organism: Heterocephalus glaber; assembly: GCF_053883595.1. Taxonomy (NCBI): domain Eukaryota; kingdom Metazoa; phylum Chordata; class Mammalia; order Rodentia; family Bathyergidae; genus Heterocephalus; species Heterocephalus glaber. The sequence goes on from NW_028258333.1 coordinate 12,642,269, forward strand.
TGCATTCATCCACTCAATTACTATAAAGCAGGTTTATGAGCTTCCTTTAATTTTTTTATTATCGGCAAGCCGAATTATAAAAATAAACTTTTATCCATTTTTGCATATCCTATGAAACGTAATCATGTTTATTATTCTTGGCTATGCATGGAAAAGTTTTTTTCTATCTCATTTTCCATAGCAATAAAATATGAAATATATCTTTCTAAATGTGCATTCTCACTTCCTGAACTCCACGAATATCTGAAGTAGCCACGAATGATGGTGCTTGCCTGTCTTCCCAGCAACTTGGGAGGCTCAAGGGACGGATCACAAGCTCAAATACAGAAAAGCTGTATTTCAAATAAATAAATTAATAAATACAACTTTCAAAAGGGCTGGAGATGCAACTCAGAGGTACAGCACCCCAAGGTCGGAGCCCCACTACTGCAAAAACAAGAGTCATGCATAAAATAAAATTGATCCTTTCATCCAAATCTTGTATGAATAATCTACCTTCTACTTAAGTGCAAAACTAGAGTGTGTGCATGATGTGATCAATCTAGAAAAATAGAATCCTTTATTTAGTTGCTTTAACCAAACTAAATATATGATGATGAAGTATTTTTAATACATCATTATTATTGCAGGTCCCAACTTCATATAATAACTTACTCTTCAATCATAAAATATAATAAATAAAATATAAAAATCATAAAATATCTCTAAAATTTATTTTTTCAAGTATTCTTTTAAAGTTTGAAATGGAGGCTAAATTATTTCATATAACTTAATTTTGTAAGTAAGAAAATTTGACAATAGTTGAGCACAGAGATGCTAGTAGGAAACATTTCTATTCTGGCAAGTTTTTGAATAGTCTTCCTCACAGTAACTGTCATTTTAAACCTTATCATTGTTTGTTTAATCTTACTGAGGTCTGCTAATGTCTAAGTTTCCGAGTTGGAGCTGAAACCCTTTCACACTCCTCCAACTCGTCCAGCTCCTAGTGTACCCTTGAATAAGAGTTTGGCACATCCTCCAGAGAGAAACGATGGCATACAGTATGCTTTTATACCCTAAGGAGGTCAATAATTGGGTAAGGAGGTATATAATAATTGGGTAACTGGCCATCGATGTGCCTCTCTTCATTTTTTCACTGGACATAGGCTTCAGAGAATACTTAAGACCATCATTCATCAAAAGTAGCAGAAATTGCAGTTCTGTACCTCTCATCTTTCCTAAAGCCACTTGGTGCTCACTTTTCTTGGTTTCTCTTTACTTAATGTATTGTAGGGAAAGATACATTGGGGTTTTTTGCAGGGGAGGTATTTTAATTCACACTTGAGTTCGAATTCACATCCAATAAATAAAATCCTATTACTATTATAAAAATCTCCTTACATTTCCTTGTATATTCTGATCAGGTAAAATATCTTAATATAAGCAATATTCCATATTTAACTTATATTTACAAGTTCAGGTGTTAATTGTGATCCTTTTAACAGCTATCTTTCCTACTTAGAACCTCGTGCGTCTTAAGGTCCTTACCCAGCAGAATAATGATGCAGAGGAGAATGGCGACCAGCGCCCCGGTGCTGAGGCCTGCGGGGAGCAGCAGCGCCTCGGCGCTGCACGACTGCATGTTGCCCTGGGTGTCACAGGCGCACACGCGGATGGTCAGCGTGCCCGTGCTGCTCTGGATTGGGTAGTCGTTGTCTGAGATCACCACAGGCAGGAGATAGGTACTTATTTCATGGCGGTTGAACCCATTCTTTCTGGTCAAAATTCTGGCAGTGTTGTCTAAAATGAATTTTAAAATATTACAGACAATCTGAAGAGTAAATGTCTCCTGCTTCTAGCCATAATATAAAAATAAAACTTTTTCATAGAAAATATAAAACTGCTGTAAATCTTACTACTCAGTGTGTACAATGAAATTAAGTAAGCTAAATTAGAGAACTCAAAGTCTAATATTATAGATTGTTTACTTACTGCATTTTCAAATAAGTACCCAATCATGTTTACAAAATGATGAATTTGTAGGGATGAATCACTTACCAAGTTTACATAAATGATAAGGGTTTTTTTGTTGAATATCATATCATTTTTCATGTACATATATTTGAGTGTGTCCAATATGCATGAAGAAAATATGATTGAGTACATTTTATGCATTGCTTCACTGCTCCGTTATATAAACACCAGTAAGAAAAATTAACCTTTCAGAATATTGATTTCTGTTGACTAAAACAGATGTGAAACTTAAAGTATGTATATACCTGAAAGTCTGTGTGGAGGACAGGAAGACCTGGTATAATTTTTGTACAGTGCATAATAAGCTTCCAGAAAGATAAAAGCATCTAATAAAAGAAAACATTCAACTACCTAGTAAAATTTGACTGATTTTTTTTCCTTGACTTGATAACTGGTCCAGTATTTTGGGGTTAAAAAATTCTTCTACAGGGGTGGAGATTTAGTTCAGTGGTTCTGCCACCTGCCTTTCAAGCACAAGGACCCAAGTTCGATCCCCGCTATACACACACACACACACACACACACACATACACACACACACACAAACACACAAAATCAAACTTCTACCCCTACATAACAAATACTTTTAAAGTCACTGATTATAATAACTTCCATCCTGTTTGTTTATACAAATAATTTAATCTTGCTTAGTAGGCACCACAGGGCTATTTAAAATGACAATACAGGGAAAAGAGTCAGTCATTTGCTAAATTAAATAAACGGGACAGAAAAACAAAGTGACAATGTCTTGGAGGGATAGTGGTTGAATGAAAAATAATCATCTCCTAAATTATTAGTGAGAAGTTAACCGCATCAGTTGACTACATAAGCTAGGGAAGGAGTCAGCAAAATCAGGTACACTTTAGCAAATTTTAAAGCATTGCTTATTAAGATGCATTTTGGTGCATGTTTTTGTCACTCTGAATCCTATAATAAAATTAATATTAGCATGTCTGTGGATAGTCTTTAAATTTTCTTGCCTAATTGTTTAAACTTTTCATAAACATACAGATCTTAATTTATAAACATTTTATACATTGAGGAAAAAATGAATTTTTACTTTAAACTAATCACTATATTCAAATTATTTTATTAAATATTTAGAAAGTCATAATACAGGGTTTGACCTAATACAGAAACAATAAACTAATGTTTTTAAAAAAGGTATTATGTCTTATTATTACACGTATTTGAGATGATAAATACAACAACAGTAATATTATGGAGATGTCTGTGTCAATGTAATACCTTTAAGACTTCATCTAAAAACAGAAAGTATTAAATTTACACAGGATTAGATTAAATATTCCATCAGACTTTAATGATAATCTATGTAGTAAGATAGGAACATCTATATTTACATGTGCTTCTTTCCTGCACTGAGTAACTTGTATAGAATCAAGAACTTTTTCGAGTAAAATGAAATGATAATATTTGTCAAAAATTAATTAAAGTTAGTCTTCAGTGGTTTCTTTGGTAACTTTGAAATGCTGTGCTAAGACAATACTGTTTCAAGTTTATGTTACTTTTTCATATCCAGTGCTCAACTTCACAGGAACAGAAAGCAAATTAAAATTACAACAAGAAGCAGGTACTGTATTATCAATTCAGTACTGCCAGTTCAATATTGTAAATTCAGGACTAAGGACAGAGCCAATCTAAATTCAGAAGTTTGTTTGCCAAGCCCAGCAAATTAAAATCTAGTTGATCAAAGTCAGGATCAACTTCACACTCTATAATTTGACCTTGCCAATTTTTTCCCAGTCTCATTAATCTTAGGTTCATAGAGTGACAGAATACATGAATAGTTAAGATATTTGGAATTAGTAAAAACGGATTTCAGTGGGTACTATATTTTCAACTGATTTGTACAAAGGCTATACTAGATGCTATATCTCTAATAGTTGCAACAATGTGAAACGATTCACTGTCTTAAACTATTTTCCAGGAAATAAACAATTACTACGAGGGCTGGGGATTTTAGCTCAGTGGTTTCGCCGCTAGCTGCGCAAGCGCAAGGACCCGAGTTCGATCCCCGGCACCAAAAAACCCCACAAAAAACCAATCATTACGAAGTCATACAGAGCTTGGCTTTACTAACATATATCACACATTGTGAAGAAAGAATTGTAGATAAGGCCATGTAGTTATTAAGTCTGTTTAAAAATATGCAAGTATGCTAAAACAACATACCTTTTAACAAACACTCTGAGGCAATTATTAGCATAAAATGTTAATAAGTAGAAAACATAACTAATGATGTACTTTTGTTTAAACAAAATAATTCCAATGATATGTATTTATCAAGGAAAAATGTTGTTAAAATTTTTAAAAGTCTTAAGTATTTGCATATCTTTCTTTTTAAAACATGTTTCTAACATTTAGAGCATACAAGAAATACAATTTCTGCATCATAAAATGTGTATATTTCAGCAGCAAAGCATGTCATTGCAACAATGCCTTTGCCCTGAATATTCCCACAACCCACTGTGGGTCCTTCTCATTTTTCTTACCCTTATTCTATGCCAACATGGTTCAAATGACTCTGGTGTTGTTAAACATCATTGAAGATTGCATAGCAGTCTGAGTCTTTCATTTCTCTATTCATATGTTTTATCTTTTTGTTACAGAAATTGATTACTCTTTCTAATAATTTCAACATTCAGTCTTTACCATACATGCAGACTTCTGTAACTTATTTACTTATTTTGAATTAAAGATAGTACACATGGTCAAACAAGACATCATTGTGATATATCATTAGGTATCCAAGGAATACAAAATTTCATAACTCACCAATAAATTTGTATTACATATATTTTAATGCTTACTAAAGGGGAAGTTTTCCAAGAATGTCATTTTAAATAATAATGCAAAAATTCTACAATTTACCTTCATTATCCTGTACAGTGAAGTTTGGATTGACAGCAGCTAAACTGAAGAAAAATTTTTGTCCACCTAAGGGGTCATCTTTGTCTACAGCACTTATAGTCTGTATTAGCTGCAGAAAAGAGAAGGTTATGTAATGATCAAACTTCCTCAAGCACAGTATACTTTGCAATATCCAGTTTTAACATCTTAATCTTATATAATTTTCAGGGCACAATTTTATTCCTTGTGCATGAATCTTTGAGTTGATTTATCTTTTATGATTACTTTATTTTAATGATCTCACTGTCTCCCCTTAACTCTTATCTCTATATCTGTCCTGAATTTTGCCTTTACCCTTAAAATGGGAAGTGGTAATGCATTCTATTCTTTGGAGTTTTATAAATTCAGATATATCATATGATGTAAGTAGGTTATTTCATGTAAATTTCATCACTGATCTAGAGTACATTTAATGTTGAAAAACTAAGGAAATTATTTTGAGTTTGCCTTTGTTGCTCCCCACAAACAAAGAGAAAAATCTTAAGGGAACAGGGTTATTTATGTGAAATACTTTACATTACTTTTAAAAAGAAAGTCTTGAACATTATGAACTGCTACAGTAAGATTTTAATCCATTGCACTTTCAATCAAATTGTAGTTTTTAAATTGAATAGGTACATGGCATACAGGAGCAATAATTTTATAAGGATCAACTCTGAAAGATTTATAAGGTACTAGATAATATAAGTAAGCTGTCTGGAAGCAAAGTAGATAATTTAATAGTATACATAATCAGAAAACTTTTGGATATATTGTATGAGTATTATACAAATGCATATGGTATCTGTAATAATATATCAAATAGGTACATTTTTAGGTGCAAATTCTCTTTGTTAATTTACATATATAACAACACTTTCATTTTGTGAGACTTTAATTTTTAGGAGGGCTACAAATGATTTTACATATATATATGTCTTTATATGTCTTTATAAATGGTCAAGCATATGCTTAACTAAGAGGAATATATTCCTGCTGTATTAACACAATTGAACAATTTGTAGGTATCATATGAAATATTTGTTGCTGAGTTTTTACTAATTTAAAGCATTAGAGAATTTATGTAAAAAAGCAGGTAAAATAATTACAAAAATGAAGACAAACATTGTAATCATTCTGTATCAAATTACTTTTCTCAAAAATTATAGCAATAAAATGTGATAAATTTGAAGTATTAGCCTGCTTAACTGGAACTATAATAATTTATTTCAAAGTAATACAAGAAATGTAATTAACCATGCAAAGATATATTTATTGTCTAGAAATAATCAAGAAAAAATGTTTAAAAATTTGAATGATTTTAAAACAACTTAAAAATACTTTTACTAAACTTTAACTGTAATAAGAAAAATGAACCAAGTTATAAAAATATCATATATTAAAGAGAGTATGTCAAAATAATGATAATTAATACTACTACTTTAGAATTATTAATTCCAAAATGTTTCTTGAATGATTTTTATCAAATATAATAGGGGTTTATTTTTTAAATTGTGATTTGTGAGAGTAATTTGAAAAGAGAAAAGGCATATGCAAAATAACATCAAAAGAGCATGATTAATAGAAAGTTTTAGTCATCAAGATTAATATGTTTATATATAGGCACAAGCAGAAGCTTAAAAGTAGAATTAAGCATCTTTCAAAATAAAAAATTCATATCTCAAAGTAAGCATTTATGACAATAATTCAAAGTTCAATACGAGTTCATTATAGTTCAAACTAAAACACTTCTGAGGACACATTTTTATACCTTTACTCGTATGTGTAAGAAATTATAAATATGTACATATAAACCCTAATAAATGTATTTTAATCAAATATTATTGCATCATTGATTTACAGTTCATTGATGCATTTTCATTAAATATAAAAGGAGTAAGTCAAATTATATTAATATTACAAAAAAATAGAATCACATTTTGAAGAATCTTGATCATTTTTTAATATACTTATTAGTACCAGACTTCTCTGTTGCACTTCCTTTACAAGATGAGGAGTTTTTCTTTGAGTGCCCATCTTCTTCATATCCAAGATTTATTTCTCAATCCTCCTATCTTTGTACTTGCAAGCATACATTCAATATCCTGATACTCTTATTTTAATAAACGTGTCATAGAGAGTTGCAATAGAAATTAGACGTGGGCAAACAAACAGTAATGAAAACCATTTTGCCTGGCTCTCTCTCTAGGCACTGACTATATTACATCTTTTGGGGGTCAAATTCATTTCATTCCATTTCCAGTGAAATGGTTTGTCACAATTTTGAAACAGATATATCCTGGGGATATGCAATATTCATTTTCAGCCCATGAAGAAGAGATACATGTTAAGATTTACAATTTACCTTCCTAGTAATAAAATATTTAGTTTATAATTTTACATATTTTTGAACTTGTAGGCTGTTTCAGTCATTGCACTATAATCGAATGTGAAATGATGAATGTATTTAAGATATATATTGTTAGTTATCATATAGTCACTTTTTGTGGCAGGACTAGGAGCTTTATTGATAAAAACATCCCCTTTGTTCTGATGAAGTGCGCAATTTTTGTTGTCAGGGAAGTAATAAACCTTTCTTCTATGGAAAATATGCATGGGATGATTTGGTTTGATAAAGGCTTAGTTGCTATTTGTTTTGATATATGCTACTAATTAATATTCGGTCTGATAAGGTGCTAAGATATTACTGAAGAATGGACATAACAGCATCTCCTCAGAGGTGACTCCTAGGGAAATAGTCTGTAAGATTAAAAGGTGATTTTCTTTCCCTAGAAACAAGACATTATAAAAATATATTTTATTGCCAGAAGGAGATTGGGGATAAAAGAAGTGGGTGAAAGAAAAGAAAAGAGGCAGCCCTCTCTTCTCCCTTTTCAAGGCTCCCTGTCTCTCTGAGACAGAAGGTTGTGGAATTCAGTATCCCAGTTTAGACCTAAAAGAGGACCATTAATATTAACATCAGTTCCAAGTTGTGTCCTTCCCAAGGGGAAATGCCATCTATACTTAGATCAAACAAACAAACAAAAACAACAACAACATCAACAACAACAACAAAACAAAAACAAAAATAAAACACCCTGCAAGGCAAAAGAATAGAAAGGAAGAGGGAGTGGCATTTAGTTTTATTTCTGTCTTACCAATTTGTTCACACACCAAATGAGTGGAATTATTCCCTGTGTTGTTGTTCTAAGTGCTACTTAGAAAGCACTTAATTTGGAGGACTATTGGCTGGACTGAGATACTCTATAAATAATGAAAGGATCCTCAGAAATACTAATATGTTTCTTGCTTCCCCAGGAGGAGGGGAGACCAAGCTAAGTGAATTTCACAAAGGGTGCAGTGAAGAAGTTTATCAAATAATCATTTTGATTTGGCCTGCTTGTATGTCATAACCTAGAGCTCTGTTATTTAATATGTAACAGCTTTGATTAGACAAAAGCATGTTTTAGCCAGTGAGACCAAAGTGACAACAAACAGTTCTTATTAAAAATAATGAATATGAGATTAATGCATAGGCAGCCAGTTAGATAAGAATTATTAATCATGTCCTACCTATCAAGTTGGTAAAGGTAGTTGAACTGTCTTTTTAAAAATCATTTTTCATTTTAATATTTATTTCAGTATTCAGAGACTTTATTAAATGCCCAGCAAGCATGAAGTCATTATTGAGCAGACTATAATTAACAACAGAAAACACATACAAAAATAAACAGAATTCTTCATTTTATACATTTTGAATACATTTGTAAATCTGTATTCATAGTGATTCAGATACTGTGAAAAGATATCTCTTGAAAATGAAATAGAATAGTCATAGAGGGAGCAATACATGCAGTAGTAGCAGTGTGAGTAATTTATGTCTTAGAATAAAGATTTTAACTTTTATCATGCTGAGCCTGCCGAATAGATGACTATTTGGCATGGTATTTTTAGTATAGACACTGTTTCATTAGGAAGGAAGTTGGAACCAGCTAAGTCATGTAAGTATTTCAAATTAAACACTACTATAACATTTTTAAGTAAGAAAAAATGAATCCAATTGCAGTAATTTTACCATCTCAAACAGTGGACAGACCATTGAATTCTTGTTAGAGTTTTCAAAGACAAGAATTTGAGTTTTGACACAATGTAATTTGCATAAGAATGTAGCAATGACATTGATGTTTATAAAAGCATGGAATGATGTCAAAACACAATAAAGTTTTGCAATAGCGTCTCTTTCTTTAATAAAACAGATTTGATTTCCAATTATTATTTATAACATGCAGCCTCCTTCTGTGAAGATAGCACTCAAACCAATTAAGAGCATTTCTTTCAGCCTTATAGGCTGGAGCTTTTCAAACAACAAAATGAGTCCATTGAGGAAAAGTTATAAATAATTATAAACAAAAGTAATGTAGGAAGAGTGTTTAAAGGACTAAAACTGAGTCATTAAGCATTTCCTGTGTTGCAGTAATTCTGAAAAGCAATATGTAAGTCTAAAGATCAAATCTAAATTCCCTTCTTCAAAATATATTTTCATACATATGAATATCGATCGTTTTCCTAACCCCATACATTTGGATTATTTCCAACTCTCACTTTGCACTTCCCTAGAAGTTATCAATATGTATATAATGCCACAGCAGGGCTATTGAGGGCCTTCTTTGTTCTTGTTATTTAAAGTTTTCGAAGTTAATGTTATTTCTTTTCTTCATTTTTCTTTACAGTTAACAAAGTATTTTATTTATTTATTATTTTAGTGCATGTCAGCTACACAAAGAGTTGGTTTCATTTTGCCATATACATGCATGCATATAATACACTTTGATTATTTTCATTCTTTATTATTTTCCTTCTTTCTCTCTCCAGTTAATGTTATTTTTTATACCTCAATTTTTGTGCCAGTGATAATATCTTCTCTCCACATTATGATTTACACAGAAACTATGATTCTGGTATACTGTTATTTAAAATATTTTCAACTTTAAATACAGTAGTCACTTTTTAAAGATGTTATTTTCTCTATATGTGTTTAACTGTTTAATCATTCCTCTCAAGACTATGAAAGAAACTTTAACATATAGTTTAAAATACTTTGTGTTTTTAACTCTATAGTTGCTTACCTGTCCTGGTCTGGCGTTTTCACATACAAAGGTGTCGTAGAACACAGCAAATTGTGGGGCATTGTCATTAACATCCAGAATTCTCACAAAAACAGCCACGCGGGTTGTCTCTTTGGGATTGTCTAGAAAGGAGAAGAAAATTCTGTTTAGCAAGATGTATAGGCATTTTGCAGATATTAAGTGTTCAGATACAAAGAAGCTTGTATTTAATCTAACATAACGAGCAAGTGCAATAAAGAAAATTACTGCAGAGCCTAATTAAGTAGTCATGAACTAGACAATTATTGGGCACAAGAACATTATTATTATTTTGGAAAATCTTTTTTGGGGGTGGAGGTGGAGTGGTACCGGGGATCAAACTCCAATCCTTGTGCAGCAGATGGCAAAACCACTGAGCTAAATCCCCAGCCCTGGAAAATCTTTTTAAAAGTACAACCTAGTGATACTGATTTCACATTTTATTCCTGTCTTTAGTATCCCAACATATAAGATAGGAACAAATATCTCAAAGACCCTTATTATACATCACTTTATCATTCAATCTTTACTATTTCTAGATGAAAAAATAGTTTTAAATAATTAGTTATTTGTTCCAAGTCACTATTTTCTAAATAGTAGTTGCTACATTAATGCCTAGTCCTTTGACCACTTCATCACTAAAATGTATTTTAACTACTATATTTAAATCTCCATTCAAAAATTGTAATAGATGGCTAGTAATTTTATAATTTTGGGGAAAATTTTGTAAGAAAATATGAAGACTTAGTCATTTTCTTACCATAGTCATTACTGATACTATTTTAAAAATTCCAACATTATTTTGCCTAACAATTGTTTCCAAACTACTTCAGTACAATGATAGAATATTATTTTTGTTACAAATGCTAAAATCAAGGATTTGAAATTCTGAAATAAAATGGTGCATTTTAAAATGTTTTATCTCCAAATGAAATTCAAAAATATAAATATCTCCTTAGGTTAGATTTGGGTAGCAAACTTAAATTCCTCCTAATTGCATTATTTTATTATAGGTTTTCTAGGATGAACTACTAATATCTAAGAGTGTTTTGGTACCCAAAGTTCAGTCATTCTCATTCATCCTTCCTAATGTCAATATTTCCATTTTTAAATTTAAATTTATGTGTGAACTCTGGAAATTCAAGCCTAGAAAAAAGGGAAATCTGCATTCTCATGTTCATTGCAGCCCTATTACACCAGCTGGGAAATAACCTAGGTGACCAACAAACAACTGATGAGTGGGAATAGAAAAGTTGTAGCTATGTAAACAATGGTATGTATTCATTCATGAAAAAGCACGCAATTCTTTCATTTGCCAAAACATGAATGGAAATGGAGATCATTTTGATATGTGAAATAAACCAGAAAAACAAGTACCACATGATATCATGCTTATGTAGAAATTTTAAAAGCTTATTTCCTAGAAGTCGAGAGTAGAATCACGGTTGCCAGAGCGCTGGTGAGGGAAAGTACAGAGTGAGGAGGATGGGAAAAAGCTAATCCATGGTTACTGAGTTTTGGTGAGTCAGAAGGACAAATTTCTGATATGCTATTGCACAGTATCCTTTACAGACAATGGTTTGGCACTGTATATTTTAGGAAGCTAGAAGAAAGAATTTTGAAAGTTTTCACCATAAAAATGTTAACAGTTTGAGAGGATGCATATGTTTAACTCGATTTAAAATTATACAATATACACATGTATGGAAAAACTAAATGTATCTATTCATTTAAAACATTTTTAATAATCGGGGAAAGGAGACAATTAGCTAAAAACAAAATAAATCAGTAGCAGCTTTAGGAATCTGATTAAATGATATCAGCTGGCATATGCTATGGATACTTTTTACCTTTTTTTTTGGGGGGGGACTGGGGATTGAACTCGGGTCCTCATGCAGCAGGCTGCAAAACCACTGAGCTAAATCCCCGGCCCCACTTTTTACCCTTTTGAAATTTATGTGACTACTTAATCTTATCTAAATAAATTTCAAGTAAAATTTTTTAAAAGTTACCATATACAGATAGTGAGTATCCTATGGCTTAAAATAAACTATCCCCTTCATGTAATTGGATTGTTATTAAAATAATGAAATCAGCATTTTTTTGAAAAGGATGTACAAGAACTGGTATGCTAACAGGCAGCTAAAACTTTCAGCAAGGCTGAAGTATTACAAAGAAAGGCAACAGGGCTATAAATCCACTTAAAGTACACTCATATTTCCTTCATCATTTCAAAAGAGAAATTTAAAATGCATGCCCTTCTTCACCCTCCTCTTAAGCCTTACTTCTGTGTTAATGCATGTGTATTAAGTTCATAGGTTCTAAACTGTATTTGGTAATGTTCTGCAGTATCTGGCCAGCTCTTAGCCGGCCAAGTGGCTGACTAGGTCCTGAAGTCCAACTGAGCTTCTTTGATTTCCAAGTGGAACATTGTGACTTTGTCAAATTTACACCATGTACATCTTTCCAGTGCCTCAGTTTATTCAACATGCATAAAAATCAATCTGATCTCACAGAATTATTGGGAAAATTTGGTGAGTTAAGGCAGGCAAAGTTCTTATCACAGTATCAGTTTGGTGGTTATTACTCAGTGTATTTTGGATGTTATCATTGTCATTTTGCTATTTGTATTCTTCAGCATATCCTATCCAGGAGCACACGCTAACTTTCTTCATGTAAAGTATCCACATAATAAAATCTTGATAACCAGCATCCCCAAAATTGACATGGGTCTAAAGAAGGGTATGTGGAGAAAAAATAGGAGGAAAAGAGAAATTAGAAAGGCTATCCCATTACTGTTTTCTCTTTCTAATTGCTGGACTATTTGCTATGTCCAGAAACATAATATTCACATGTAAATGCACCCTCCATTACCTGGTTACTTATTGTTATGGAGAAGAGTGGGAGAATATTCTTCTTCAATAATTTCTAGAAGAATTTTTAACCCCTTCATATGTTTATTTTAGTGAACACAAGCAAATTATTTTCAATATAAAGTCTTGACATAAAAATAAATCTTGGGGGCTGGGGATTTAGCTCAGTGGTTCTGACACCTGCCTCACAAGCGCAAGGTCCCGAGTTCGATCCCCGGTACTCCCCCAAAATAAATAAATAAATCTTGTTGGCAGAAACTGACTTTCTTTCCATATCACCAAAGACAAGAGAGAAAAGGTTCATATCTAACAAACTGCATTGTTAGAACCTTCCCTAACACAAAGTGAAGATTCTCTAGCTTCTTTCCAGTAATTTAATTCTCTTCAAATCAAGCCAAATCCACAAGGATGAATGTGGTTTGTAAAAGCATCAGGCTTGGAGTCACCTATTGAAAAAACAGTGCTCACACTAATCTTTTTATGCTGGCAGATGCTGCAGCTTATGTATAAATAAAAGTATAAAGCATTCAAAAGAAGAATCATGTTGAATAGCAGCTGGCATATATTTACCACCTGAGTCCACCTCAAAGTCCTTCAAGGAAATTGTACTGTGACAAAGAGTGTACCTGCAATAAAGGATCTTAAAATGTATGCCCTAAAGGAAGGCCATTCCCGTATGTCACAGACTGTTCTATGCCTCCCAAGAGCAGAAAACTTCAATCATTCTCTAGAAACCCAAGGCTTTCAAATAAGGACAATTTTCTCATGTGTAAGGCATGAATTTTCACTTGCAAAGAACTCGGCATAGATAATGGAATCCTTCAGCCATAGATTTCACTCTACGGTCCTCAGAATGTACTGTAATAGTTAGAGATCAATTCTCAGATATTGTTAAAGGAAGGTGTTAACTCTTCCAAAAAATGTGTTTGTAAATCACAAGTTTATTATTAAATCACAATTGTGGCCTTAATTTTAGAGCTATCTTTCTCCACATCGCATTTAAAAATATTTCTTAGAAAAAGAAAATTTTTCCCTGGTATAATGCATTAAATAATTACTTGCACCAGATAGTACTTGCCACATACTGTGATATATTACTGTGGAATGTAGAATTAAACTGTTAGAGGTAAGGCCTGGAAACACACTGGTAAGAAGAATATTTATACACCATTATGTCCTGCTCAGGGTTTGGTGTGTGACAAACTTACCATAAAACTAGTGTTTAAAGTCTAGTAAAAACAATCCCTTATATGCTGCTTCTACTCTACCCTCTTTGCTTTTATTCCCCAGAATAACATGATGGGACCCTCCCTGACTGCTTGGCAGGTAGGCATTTCTGGCAATTGCTTCATGGATTGATTTCAATTTAAGGGCAAAAAATAGATTTAGTTCCTCAAAAGATGTAATTGACTTAGCTTCTCACAGACTCATAATTACTTCAACTAGCTTTATAAGTTAAATTCCTCAAAGTATCTGAAATGGAAAATGCACTCGAAGCTCATTCAGCTTGAAGAAGAATCTTGAATTGAGCACAAAGAACAAACAATTTTGATTGTGAAGTGTGGCCAGATTTTGTGGTGTCTTACACACCTAAATATGGGGTTGTGGATTCAGATTCAGAAAGAACAGCTTTCCTTAAAGAAAAAATATTTTTTAAAAACCTCATTACTTAGCTTTAAAAAGCACAACCATTTATATCTAAGATAAAACTGGATCTTTGGAGGTTAATCAGTATTTCACAGCCACATTGGTTAAAGAAAGATCTATTTCACAATATCAGTTATACATTTTGATCCTTATTTACACTTTTAGTTTTTCACACCAGAGGAACTATTTGGTATTTACACATGTGTGTCCTATTTATTTCACTTAAGAGTATGGCCTCAATGTGCAAAGATCTAAAGGAGTAGGGGAAGTGGGAAGGGTAGGGGAAATAAAAGAAGGGAAAAGAAAAAATATGAGAAAAGGAAAAAATGGAAACAAAGTCTTTGTAACAGGGAGGGGTGGAGAGGGTGAACGGGGGACAGGGGAATGGGGAAAAAATAAGAACCAAGATACATCATGTAAAGGTACAAGATCCTAATGATGAATGTAATTGTATTGCATACCTAAAATGTACCAATAGACTTGATGAAAGAAAAATAAAGCTAGATCTATTATTTTAGCTTGAAGTTTTGAATAAATTGCTTATGATCTGCCCAGACTCCTTTTATCCCCTGAGACTGGTGTGATTCAGCACTGATGTTTCGCCTGCCAAAATCTGGAATAATTACTTCAAATAAATTGGCCTTCATACCTGTTTGTAGATTTTAGCTTAGTATTTCAAATCTGGAATATATGGGCTTAATTTTCCACCACGACTCATTACCAAATGGAGCCTTCGTTTTAAAATATTTCAAGTTGATCTATTTCATGTATGCCCCAGCGTGGGATTAGAAACTTTGAACAGATTTGCGTGCACATGGACCTGTGATTTGACCTGTTACCCAGGCCTCAGGCATTAAAAGAACCACTTTTGATTTAACGCTTTGCTGTTGTCATCTCAAATTTCTTAATGATTTTTATTTTTAACAAACCATTAGATATTTTAACTTTATAGTGGGCCCCACAAATGACACAGGTCATCCTGTGTGGGCAAGACCTTTTACAGTTAAAGGAAGATGTGGTTTGGAACCCTAGCTTTGCCAACCTTTCATTGGATAAATTTTATAAATCACATGTACATTTAAGTACTGAATTTAAAAATGGAATAACTGGTTTCAAATCCCAATTTACTATTTCTGGCAAATAGTTTAATAAATTGTTTCATAATAATAAATAAATAAATAAATAAATAAATAATTGTTTAATAAATTGGTCATATCCCTAGGCCTTTGGTCCACTTCACTTAAATGAGGCTAATAAAAAATGTTGACAACAGGAAACTTAATTTTAAATTATTAGAATGATTCCTGGTATACAATACTTATTGTTAACTGCTATTACTGATATACACCTGGATTTTCTCATCTACGAAGAACAAATACTAAATCTTTATATGGTTGTTAACATTTAGCGATATAACTTATATTCAACAATTATCATATATTCTTAGCCATAGTGTCCATGCAACGCATTTAATACATTTAATGTGTCTTCAAATATGAATATTTTAGTTACAAATTCTAGCTAACTTTTGTTACATAGCATTAAATGTAGATTTACAAATATTGAAGGGTGGCAGAATATAACACACCAAAATATTCCATTTTGACACAAGGATTATTTTTAGCTGAAGACATTTATAACATACCAGGTGGAAGAAGGGGACCCTGATTTTCCCTTTTTTCTTCCTGAACACAGAAGATAAAATCTTTATATGAAAAATATCCTCTCCTACTATGAGAAGTGTAATATTTTTAATACCTAGGCAAACAATTAGAAATTAAATTCTGTACAAACATATGTCTTTAGATACTTTTCCACCACTGCCTCTCTTTGTTTATACTAGTATAAAGTATTTAGATTCGCCAAATTTGGGGGTTTTCATTTTTTAGAGGCTTCCCCTTTTACAAAAAACTTGAATAAATTTGACTATCTTTCTCCTGTTAATCTGCGTTAATGTCAATTTAATTTTCAAGCCCCCCCAAACCCATGACAGTAGATGTAACCTTTTGTTTCTCATATCATACCTATAGTTAGCCCTTAGTACATTAAATAGCAAAAAAAAAAAAAAAAAGATAAAAGAAAGATACAGACTTTTGAGAAGGCTCTTAAAATTTTAAATTAAAATAGTTTGTATAAACATTGAAAACTATTTTTACAGGAAATAAAGCCTACAAGTGTCAAAAAATGAAATTAAAAATAAAATGAAAACATAAACATATATAAATATATGTTCTATACATAAAATACATCTTACTGATTTCAGCAGCTATAACTGTAAGGTTGTGCCATTGAGACAGTTCTCGGTCAAGTGGTTTTGATGTGTAAAGTGATCCATTTCCAGAGTGTATGTTAAATATTCTGTCAAGGTCAGTATGGCGATCCAATGAAAATCTGAACATACAGGGCAAAAAACAAACAAACATGGCAATATTATTGATGATTTACAAGAGTAAATGTTAAAATTCAAAGACATATATGTAATTACACAAAATAATGCTAGTTTAGAAAGCAATCAGTTTCATAAGTTTTTGTGGTCATCCATTCACACTCTACAAAGTTGGCAATCTGTTCTTCATTCAAATGCTAGTCTTCCCAACTCATATATATATATATATATATATATATATATATATATGTCTAAAGTCATATATGGTCAACTAACAAATATTTTTGGCCATAATATAGCACGTATTACATATGGTTACGTTATCAACTGACTTTATTTGATAATTAGGGCATCTGATGAATTACTACTAATATTTACTGCACAAGATCAATCTCAGAAACTTAATCTTTATTTTAATGATAAAAGTGGAGACAAAATTTAATTTTATAAAACTATAAAGCATTATCTTAGGTAATTCATAGCTCATGGTATATTCATGTAGTTTCAGCATTTTAATGATATATAACATTACAAAATGTGTATATTTTAAGGAAAAACCTATTAAAGTAGTTCATTTCCGGGAATGGCATATATTTGTATCAAATAAACTGTGTATATACTTTAATATCTATGCTGTAAATTAACTACAGACATTTTATTATATATCATTCTGAAGCATAACACCAGGTTTATCAATATGGTTGATAAAGTTGAGATATCTTTGTCAAAATATGCAATTTACCATTCACAAATAAATCAAAGTATATACCTACATCAGAAATAAGTCATAAATTTCATCTCAAGTTGACAAAATTAGTTTATTTCTCAAAGGTTAAAGATTATTTTTTTCTGGGCCAGGGATTTAGTTAGCTCAGTGGTTCCACCGCCTGCCTCACAAGAGCAAGGACCTGAGTTCGATCGCCAGTACTGCCAAAAAAATCACATTATTTTTTCTTCCTCTTTCTCCTCATGTCTCTATTCAAACTAAAGCACAATGTACCACCCATCTCTATTTATCATACTTTATTTGGAACTTATTTCATCACAAACCTAAATCGGGAATTAAAACATGAAAATACCAAGCCTACCAGTGGAATATATCTACTACCATATTCTAGTAGATCAGTAAATATTATTTGATTTTCATAGTGAATATTCCTCCCCAAAAGAAAAAGAAATTCATGAAACACATGTCAATATATAATATACTGATCTACAAATATTCCATAAATGAAATAAAAAACAATTTATTCTATAGTATTTTAACCAATAAGTTCCCCTGTATCTATACAAATTGAGACATGAAGATGTTGAATATACTGAGGTGAAAAGTGTCTACTATATTAAGTGAAACAGCAGGTTACAAAAGCATATATGTGGCACTGCCAATATTTATTTTAAATAAGTCATTAATGTGTAGAGATATGAAATTATCTAGGTTAGTATCCACTTAACTGTTTCAATACATCTATGGGGTAAAGCATATTTATTATTTTGTTTATGAGTAGTTTTTGGCATGCTGTTTCTAAGTGGTGAAAAGTAAGAACTGCTAGAAGTATGTGAGGTGATGGATATGTGAACTAGCTTGATTTTAGTACTCATTTCACATGTTGTATTTTAAATATATATGATTTTACTTGGCAATTATACTCAATTTAATTTAAAAAAGAAATATGACATAAAGTTTGAAATACGTAAATCAATACATAGTCTATGATATCACACATCAGTTTCCAAAACCTGTTTTATGTGTGTTTTTTCTTATTTGTTGTAAATCAGTAT
Organism: Heterocephalus glaber; assembly: GCF_053883595.1. Classification (NCBI taxonomy): domain Eukaryota; kingdom Metazoa; phylum Chordata; class Mammalia; order Rodentia; family Bathyergidae; genus Heterocephalus; species Heterocephalus glaber. The sequence goes on from NW_028258333.1 coordinate 12,661,024, forward strand.
AAAGAAGGTAAAACTTAAAGGGTTATGAGACACTACCTCTGAGATAATAGCCCTTTTCTTCAAACATTGCTAATAGTTTGTTTATATTTCTAATTATCTTTTGGCAAATTATGTGTTCCAACACAATTTCATTTAAAAATAATTTCCATGAACCATAATTTAAGTGATATCTTTGATTACTGCCCTAACACTTGCAATGTATAACACAATTTATGAAATATCCAACATGAGTCATTGAAAAAATCCATTGCACTACTAAAGCTATTTTATTTCTTTGAATATGTGTAATTGTCCTGTGGTATGCACAGGGAATTTGTTCCAGGACCTTAGCAGATACCAAATATACAGATATTTAAGTTTCTTATGTAAATTAGTCATAATGTTTGCATAAAATATTTGTATATTATCAGGTATACTTTAAATCATCACTAGATTGATTACAGTACCTAACATGATCTAAATGCTATGTAAATCACAAATATACTATGCTGTTTAGGGACTAGTGACAAGAAAAAAATCTATTCATGCTTAGTACAAGCACAATATTTTTCTAAAAATTTATTATTGCTATTGGTTGATTTTGTGAATGCAGAAACTGCCAATATAGAGGGCAGAATGTGTATATGTGATATTTCTATTTAATTTTTTGGTTACATAATGCATATATATTATATATGTTCATATTCTTTTTTTTTTAATTTTTCGCTATGGGGGGATCAAACTCAGGACCTTGCGCTTGCGAGGCAGGCGCCGGTACCACTGAGCTAAATCCCTTACCTATATGTTCTTATTCTATCAAAACAATATTATCTAAGAATAACCATTTGCATTTTCCACATCAAGGTTGTATAAAGTAAAATATATCCCAAACTTCAGGGCATACACTCTCATTCATAAGCAATACAGCTGTTAAATCTGTTGCATATGTTATATGTAAAACATTCTTTCTAGTCCTTAAAATTATATCCTTATTAAACACTTTATATTATTTTTAAATATCTGTAGATGAATTTTCACATATAATATCAATTTATATAAAGGTGTAAAATGTATTTCAATTTAAAAAGAAATATCTTAATTTGGTGACTTAATACAATGACAAAAAATTAATTTCTTTAAAATATTACATATCATTTGTAATATTCATTTAGAAATGAGTCCAGAACACAACTTGCTGAAGCAAGTTAGAATCTCTGCCAAGAAAATTCACTGTAAGCATTTAATGAGAAATTTTAAACATGTATATTGGTAATTTAGAACCCTCAAAAGCAAAGATGCAAAGGATGCAATAGTTTAGAAGAAGATAAATGGATAAGGGAGGAGACATTTATGGGTAAGTCCTGTTGGCAAATGCAAGCATTATGTGATTATCATGTATGCTTTTCTTCTGCCAATATGTAAACTGTGATGCTGTTTATAAATACGAAATATGTACTTATGTAAAATATATGAATTATGCAGATAGGTAGATAATTTTACTGTACGACTTTCCTTGACGATTGGGATAATCTACAGAATTTTTATGTTCACTCTAGATGGAGGTCCATGGCACATAACATTGAAGGTTCTATACATTATGTATCTGCGTGAACCTATGAATACACTCAGAAATTTGTACTGATACTACAGAGGCTAACATAGAAACAAAATCACACTGCTGAGACTAAAGAAACAGATTCTATCTAAAAGACACGATGGACTAACAGATTAAACATTCATTTTCATGCTGAATATTGAATACAGATGTATTAGTGCAAATGATAATGAAAACTTTAAGTCTTTCTCATTTTTAAATATGTCTATCAAATCTCATACACTTTTAGGTTGCTATAAGAAAGAAAAGCAAAATCTGTTGAAATGACTTTGCTCTATCTAGAAACGTGGGAATTTTTAAATAGCTAAATAACAAAGAAAAAACAAGGGGAAAATACCTTCTTGTCTTTCATAATTGGAGTGTAAGTGGAGTTTCTAAAATCATAATATAACTGCATTGGAGTATGCCAGTTACATATTTTAAATGTTAGAGACTTTCTTGACTTCACATATTAAATAACACATATTTAACAACTTGAAGAACAGAAATATAATGATTTGTTTACACTGTAAATGCACAACCAAAGAAATGTCCTTACTATGTCCCCGGGGTGAGAACAACAAATATTTTATGGACAGAAACAGATGATACAAAATAGGTGTCAGTCTAAAGGATATGAGAACAAACAAATTATAAACTTTGTTCAAACCCTGCCCCCAAAGAGAGACAATTTGTCTTAAACATTGTGCTTACCACTGAGAGACTCCTGTATGTTTTGGTGCATTAAATGTTTTAAATACAATTTCACTATCTCTGTATGTATTTCAGTTCCCTTCCTTTTCATATCAAAGCTGGCATAATTACCTAATAGGGCTGGAGGTAGAATCTGGGTCCCTTGCCATTACAGTGCCGATGATTGTGCCCACTTCGATATCTTCATGTACCTCAAACACATAGGAGGATCTGCTAAAAACAGGGGGCTCATCTACATCTTCTATAGAGATTTTCACAATGGTGCTATCTTTGAATGGTCCTAGGTAATAAAAACGTGGATCCACGTGGGTGTTTTCTGCTTCAACCTTTAGAGTATAAAGTCTTCGACTCTCATAGTCAAGTGGCTGTGTAAAGAAATACATCAGCTAATTAGAGTGAAAGAAATTGGATATTATGTTCATTCAAAGTTACAATGATTTTTAATATTCTGATAAAGTTCTCCCAAGTTGTTCATTAATTATAAAATAAGAAAAAGTTATACAAATAATAATCTAATTTTTACATAATATCTGGGATTCAATTTTTTTAATTACATTTTTAGGTATATAACATGTAATACTTTAGAACATAGCGGAGTGAGATTTTAATTTTTGGAAAAATTCAGATGATATTAAAGATTGTCTTATAATTGATGATAGATGGTAGATTGTATAGTGTTGTTTTGTGTGCTGATATGTTGGCTATCATTAAATTTTTCTAAGTAAAACTTCAGCCATTATTTAAATTTTCAGTTATTTTAAAATTATGCCATATATAATGGGCTTATGGTATTATGTAAGCTTTATGAAATTTGAAAACTAACATCAAAATTTCAATAATTATATAAAGCATTGAAGAAAAATAAAGATTTATAAAAAGAGAAAAGACAATTCATACAGATTTGGTAATTAGGGTGTATAATACAAGAAAAAGAGGACTTTAAATATTGATATAGCTTAACTGTCACAAGATTAAATTCAAGTCCCTCATTTTATACTCACTGTCAAAGATACTTTTTATTATCAGAGAAAGACATTGTTGATTGAAATTTCATCAAACTCTCTGAGAAGCTCTGGATTTCATTTGCATTACTGTTGCTTCCTGGTCACAAAAAGCAAGAGCTGCTTCATTCAGCCTTTGCTGGTCAGTTTCAGGTTAGTATCTGTCTTTACCTTGTGACTTGCAAAAGAATTTGGGGATAGTTTTATTATTGTCCAGTACCTGGGTGGTTTGTGTGTGCATGGCATTTCATTAGGACTTAAATTTCAACATGCTTTATTTTTTTCTTTCAATGATGGCACTGACTCTACAATTAAAAAACTAGTTACCTTTAAATTGTACCGCTGAACGTATGTTAGCAGAAAAGTTTAATTTATATAGCAAAAGGAAAAATGTGAACAACTAAATTACGTTCCAATTCATTCTGTCTCTCTTTATTAGAAACTCTAATTATTGCTTCATACATCTGGGCAGCATGCTACATTTTATGCCTCCAACTGTGATGATATATTGCCATTATTAGCTATTAACTATTTTAAAGAACACAATGTTATTATAGTGGGCTTTTATTAACATGGCTCAGAAATATAATTATACATATATTAACTTTGAAATTTTGTAAAAATCTCAGTTTTCACCTTTCAATCAACAGAAACATGTAGTCAGGATGTCTAAGGAACTCTTTGGCTTCATATCCTTCTTACTTCTGTATAATATAAATTACATTTAAACATCATGGTGATATTACTTTTAATAGATAATACATCACTGCGTAGTACATAATGAAATCTCTATTCTCTAAGCACATAGATACTTCTTTATGCAGAAGCTGTGCACCTTTTTTACAGTTATGATGCCTTCCTGCGTGTCCTTCTCAGTTACAATGTCAAACATATCAGTCCCGTCACCATCAATAATTCGGTATTCTACTTCAGCATTTTTCCCAGTGTCTGCATCTGTTGCTTTTACACTTCCAACAGCTGTGCCAACAGGGGAGGATTCTAGAACCCGAAGATGGATAGTGTCTATAAGAAATGAAGGAAAGAATAGAGAGAGATGAATAGAGATTTACCAATAGAATATCCAAAAATAAACTGTGTTTGAGAAAATATTATGAATTTTAGACTCTAAATTACATGTTTATTAAAAATTACATGTTTATTTAAAATGTGAAATATACCTATTGTGGTTATAATTAAAGACTAAGAGCAGAAAAGGAGGAATTTTGTCTGTGCATATTGATGTGAATATTAAGTGCCAACCGCTAACAATATTGGAAATTTTGCTTCTAAAAATGAGCTTGTTTTCCATTATCACTTTCACAGATCTCATCAGAATTCAGTCTTCACATAGGTGTGTTTATACAACATACATATATAATCACAACCAATCACAGGATATACGGGGATTTTAATTGTTTCTACTATTTTATATTTAGTTATTTAAATTTCAAATTTATTTTAGCTGCAAAGAAATACATAACAAAATCTCAAGAAGTCAGCCAAAATATGTAGGAACCATATTTCTTTTTTATGACAAAAAGAAACAAAAGATGGCCTTTGGGAAAAATATGAAGATACCCTTCATAATGTCACAATGAAAACACTAAATTCTGAAAAACTCTTCATTCCGTGTACAAAAAGAATTTATCTGAGCCCTTGTACCTAAATGTGCTTCCAGCATGAGTAGCATTTACTGCTAATGAGATTTATGTTTTAGCATGTGGTCATAAAATATATACTTCTGACAGATTAATTGACTGGAAGCACACTTCGTATTATACCAACTTTTTGCTCATAAACCTTAAGTAATTCTCCTTAATATACACGATAATGTCCAGAACTCTTAGGTAGTCACCATATTATCTAGGTATATCTTTCCAAACATATTCTACCTTTAGTCCCATCCATGATATATTTGTATCAAACTGGACTTTTCCATGTTTCTGATTAAAAAATTAATTTCTTTCATCATTGCATGCATTTTCCTCACGATATTTTTGTTCATAAAATGTTTTTGTCCTTACCTTCATATAATTATAATGCAGTTAACCAAATATGAGAAAATTATATGGTTATGTGCTAAGTGTCTCAGTGGGTATGCCATACCAAGAAGAAACACTTTGGTAGGAATAAACTTGCTGACAACATGGTCTCCAAATTCTAACCTGGATAACTGTGATAAAATAAATTTCTGTTGTTTAGATCACCTGGTTTATGGGGTTTTGTGGCAGCACTAAAAGCACTAATAATATAGGCAGGTGCATCTACTCAGTTTTAGAGCTAATTTTCTTGAATATGTCAATAAAACTCAATTTCTGTCGCACTCTACTGGATGTCAACCTGTATTATTCTACATTTTTCTCTGGCTATCTCTTGGATCACACTATTGAGAAAACAAAAACAAAACCAAAAACAACCTTCCAACGTATACCCTGGCTTCTCTGTCTCGCTGAACCTTTCTCCTTACACTAGCGTTTCGCACCTTCTTCTCAGACATGTCAGCCCTGTACATCCCAATGGCCCCTTTACATTACGGTTGTTTCTCTGCTCATTTCCTTCAGGTGTCTGCTCAACCGTGTCCTACTCAGAAACTTTCACTTATATCCTATGTGAAAATCTAATCAAAATGGCAGTCTCAGTCACTCTTCCCACCACTTGCCATTGCCAAGCATTATGTTATCTATTTACTTATTTGTGTGAACTAGGACAACATAAAACAGGCTTTTTGTACTTTTTCACCATTATATTTCCTGCAGGGATTGGGCTGGGGACTTAGCTCGGTGGTTCGCACAAGGACCCAAGTTCGATCCCCGGTACCAAAGATAAAAAATAAAAATAAAAATAAAATTAAAAATAAATATTTCCTGCAGGGTATAAATGTGTATTGTAGCCACATATACTGTAGTATTTGGGTTTTGGATAAATTATTTGGATATTTAATATTGAATACAAGCTTCCTCACTAGTCTACTAACTACATTAGTTGGGCAAATCTAATTAATACCAAGGTTCATTCCACATTTCATCCATATTGCTCCATTTGAAAATACTTATCTTATCAATAATTATTCAGAGCTTTAACTTCTAACTTCTCCTAGTCTATTTAAGGTAAAATAAAACATTCATTAACTGGCCTTCAGTAATTTAGCTGTCTGTTTACTGTTATCATCAATATTTTCTGGGATCATTTGCCTCCTTGAAGTTTTCCCAGCATCATTTACTTCCACTTAAAAGATTTCCTCTCCTTTTGAAAGATTTCCCCATAAAATTCTGTATAGCAACATTTTCTTTTTCATTTTACCATAAACTTATATCATAATTCTTCTACTATAGAACATCATCCACTCTAGGAAAGACCTTTTTTAAAAAAAATTAAATCTCCTAGAATCATTAACTCAAAAACTGGATTTATTATACTCTAGCAAATGTTACCTTTATAAAATAGAAAAAAAAATGGTATCACTACTGAAAGACTTCATTCTTAATGTTATATGTTTAAATTCTTCATTTGATTTGTCAAGACTTAGGAATCTGATCTGTTAAAATTTTCAGAATCATTATCTATTTTCAAATTCTGAACATATAGGAAATGTAGACATGCAAATGTTTTTGTTCTTTAAATATCAGTTAAGAGGAACAAAAATTATAAATGTATAAAATATTTACCATAACAAATGCAAACAACATGAGTAATTGATTGATATGTCTTTATAACTTCTAGGAACCACATAGAGAATACAGATAATTCCCCAAAAGCCTCTTGTCTTGAGAATATGATTCTCAGTGCAATAATGCTCAGAGCTGAGGCCTAGAGAGTTGATTGAATAATTAAGACATTAACCCCATCAATGGATTAATCACAGCTGAATGGTCTACCAGAAAATGGGGCCCAAATGATGTAGAAAGTCGGTCATTGGGAGTATGGCATTGAAGGGTATATCCCATACCCAGCCTTACCCTATTCTCTCTCTCTCTCTCTCTCTCTCTCTCTCTCTCTCTGTTTCTCTGGCTCTGGGATGATATGAATTGAGCTTTTCAATGTTATTCTCTTCCATCATTATGTTGCTGCCACTGCATAGGTCTAAAAGCAATGGAACCCACGGACCTTGGACTGCACCCTCTGAACCCATGAGTCAAAATAAACCTTTTCTCCATTAAGTTATTCCAGCAGTTAACAGCTAGTTAACTACTAGTTAACTTACACTTAGCATCTTTAAATGAGTGTGTGCCTAATATTTTCTCATGATTGGATTTTTATATATCTTTGTGAAGGACATCACACAGAAGTGGTGTGTTCTGAATGTATCATATTGTGTCAAGGAGACAGAATGTCAGTTTATCTCACAAGTCATGAAACTTCCTCACTTGCTCTAAATGTTTCTGCCAGTTTTCCCCATTATGATATTCTACATGCTATAATAAAAAAATAGTTATTTATATCTGCAAATTTTTCCAGATTTGGCCAATGGGTGATCTTTGAGATTGATGTTGGTCCCTTTCAATATATTTCCCTCATTCTTGGCATGTTTCATAAGTTCCTGGTATTCTAAGATGTTCTAGATTATTTTTAGATGTTCTCTGTCCAACACCTGAAATCCACCAGGTTTCCAAGTGGTTTTGATTTCTTCTATTTAAGAAAGAACCAGCCATTTTAACTATGGAACAGTATTTCTATATCAAAGAAAATGAAGTGTTTACTTCAAATATGTAAATACATGAGATTCACAAGGAAGTTAAATATTTGTGTTTGAAATAAATGTGATTTTATCTTTTACATAAAAATTTAAATAACAATATTATGACTTTTTAGCATGTTAGCGTTTGAGAAATTTTGAATGTCATGATTTATAATATTAATATTTAAGACATTTCATGTTAAGAGAAATCCTACATAAGAATAAGAATGAAATTATTCAAGTAGGAAGACTAACATTAATTATATTTGTTTGTTTTATAATTTCATATTTCCAAATAGTTACCCAGGTTAGTTTAAATTTTTTCTGCTGTAAAAGATCTAGAATTCTATTCCATTGGCATGACACAATCATTTTGCCCAAACACTGGTCATCAATGCCATTGTTTTTCTACTTACATAAAATATATCATTTGGGAAACTTGTAGTTTCTAAGTCTATCTATTCAAAAGGGAGTAAGAATAGAGATATCTCTTCCAGAGATGATAACTGAGATATCAAAGATCAATGCAGTCATTAAAAAGTACAAATAAGCCAATCAACTCATTTTTACAAGCCAACAGAAAATGTGATCAATGAAAAGAAAATAGATTTCATTGATTAAAACACACTGACTCGGGTTTGCTTTCTGGAAATGTAAGCTAGAAAATTTAGTACAATATTTTAACTGAAAAGGCAGTTTGTTACAGGTTATAAAAAGGAGAACTGTACATGTGAAGATAGTGAAATAATATAATCCTTAAATGAAGAAAACGCAAAAGAGAAAAGTGGGCAACCAAAGCTTCCCTTTGCCTGAAGACATTTGCCAGTTTCACAGAACTGATCTTTATTTTCTTTTGAGCTCTTGAAACAATGAGACACACACACCAAGGGCAGCCACACAGTGGTTCCTCAAGCAGCAAACAGTCTGTACTGTAGTGTGCCTCTAAAGAGCTCTGTGCTAAGTATAAGGGGAACACGATGCCAGCCACCCTTGCTATTTTAGATTCATAGCATGGACTCAAAAACTTGCACTACCTGTATTTTTACAACCATAGACAACTATAACTTCTGGGGAAGAGGAAAGACAGCTCTGTCCTTCACAGCATATTGAATGTGGGATCAGACAGACTAAAATTGCTTCAGGGAGAATCTATGAAGGGAAAAGAAAGACACTACACTCATGCTACCTGAGAGGCCCCCTCTTGGTTGGCTCTCATACCTTTCTCCTTCAAGAGACTTTTACAAAAGTGAGGAACATTAACAATTCTCCAAAATATATTATAGGCCAATGAAAATATAGTTATAAATGCTTGGCTCAGAAAGTAATAAAGGAAGGAAAATGATAGCAACATAAAAATATAGGACAGTATTCAAATGCTTGTTGGAGATAAAGACATATATCTGTGTGTATAATATGCACATATACATATTATGTACATGTATATGTGACACATGTGTGACACATGTATGTATGTGTATATACACATGCCATAAACAGATGGACAGCTTTATACATGCAAAATTTTAGTTTAAAACTCTAAGTACTTCCTTTTTTGGTTATCAGCAACAATTCAAAGCACACACATACACACATGTAAATATTTCCAAAACTTTAAGTAAATACACATCAGTATTGTGAAGATAATCAGTTACAAAAGGATTTCTAAGACAATTCTTGAACCACAAAATCCTGATAAAATCATTCCATACTTAACATAAAATATTCTATGAATAAAATGCAACATAGAGAAAGTAAAATTTTTTACAAAGAAGATAGTTTCAGTGCCCATGTTACCAAACTGTGATTGTCTGTAGATACATACACATAAACTGGTAGATAAATTATGGATAGAAAATAACTTGCAGAACAGAAAACCAAAAAGATAAATAGAGAAAAATATTTTGAATATTAACCAGGCAAATGCAAATTAGGGTGATGGTGTTATTTTTTTTATACCTACTAATTTAACTAAAAGAAAGTCTGATAAAATCAAGTACATGGTATGAGAGAAACTACTATACAGAGCTGAAGGCTGTTACATTTGACACAATGACTTTAGGCCTGTGCTAGTTTTCTAGGTTTGCTGTAAAAAATTACAAAACAACTAGGGGGTATATTATTATGCAAAATATAATTATTATTACAGCTATATTATTACAGAAATGTTCTGAAAACTAGTAGTTCAACCAGGTCATGCTCTCCCTGACTCCTCAAAGAAATAGTCCTTCCTTGACTCTTCTAGGTTCTGAAGTTTGCTAGAAATTGGTGTATTTTGGCTTTGTAAATGCATGGCTTCTATTAGGTCTATCTTCCACCTGTGTAGTTACATTAGCGTCCTTCTGTGTCTATCTATCTATACGTCCTAATTCTAATTTTCCATTTTCATAAGACATCATGGAATACAGACTTAACTCTGATAGTGTCATTTTATCTCAACTTTCTCTATAAACTTCCTATTTCCAAATAAGGTTGCATTTGGTTAATAAGGATTAGAAAAAATATCTATAACATATATCAGGGATACAACTCAAAGTATTAAAAGAAAAATATGAGAGTTTTGTTAAGCTAAATGTTAGAGTAGCTAATGTGTACCTAGATGCAATTTCAGAAATGCCATGTAAAATTATTGTTTTACATGTACCAACTCCACATAAGGAATGTAGAGATCATGTACTGAAAAGATATACAGAAAAAAATGGACAGGGATCAAGAGATGAATAGAAGGGAAAGGAAGAAGGAAAAGAAGCAAAATAGGATGAAAAAGGAAATTAAGCTGTGTTATGTGCATGTACCAACTTCACATAAGAAATGTAAATGTAATGTATTGCAAATATATGCTAGTAAATTTCTAAAAATATGAAAACATTTACTGTTTTTAAAAAGAACAAATAGGAAATGAAGTGAATCCAAATATGAAAAGCATGCAAATAAATAAACCAGTACGAAAAATATGCATACAGATAAATATATCACTTAAGTACTCATGTATCTCAGCATAATACAGACATAAAAATTGTGAAGAGATTATTATGCCTAAAAATTCATGTGAATCTTTGATATATATTATTAAGTAAAAAAGACATGTCTCAGAAAATTATATTTCGATAATATTTTTACAAACTACAAACAGTAAAAGACACTCAATACTGTTTTGTTTAAGGATACATACATAAGCCCCATTTATGTATCATAATAAGTCATATACACACACAACCCATATACTCTCCCAGTATAATATATTCATCTAGTTATGTTAAACATATAAATGATTGTGTGTGTGTGTGTAAGTTATTATAAAAGCTCACTTGAGTACAGCTCTAAAAGTAAAAACAAATATGAAGTGGCTGTGCTTATATAATATAGGCCAAAGTACAATAATTGCATATTAAAGATAAAATATTTGAAGTTAAAAAATAATGGAAGGGTTAAGCAGAAAATTAACATCATCTTGGGTCCGGGGATTTAGCTCACTGCTTCTGCCCTCTGCCTCGCAAATACAAGGTCCTGAGTTCGATCCCAGTTACTTCCTCCCGACAAAAAATTAACATCATCCAACAAGAGAATTAGTGAACTGGAGGATAAATAAAAATATATATATTTTGAAAACTAAGCCAGGTTTTGTGGCACACACCTGTAATCTCAGCACTCAGGAGGCTGAGGCAGGAGGATCACTGTGAGTTCCAGGCCAGCCTTGGCTACACAGTGAGTTCAAGACCAGTCTGAACTACATAGCGAGACTGTCTCAAACAAACAAACAAGAAATTCTTAATATAATCATTTTTTAAAAAGATCTTGACTAAAATGTCAAAGAAGCTTTCAACAGTAACATTTTCACCCTAGAAAATTTTTGAGCAATGCCATCAAATTTTGATAGCAAAATTATTTTGAACCTTGCATGCTCATTCCAGCCATGTGATTAATCAAGTTTAATTCCCCAGTGAAGACAGTTAGATTTAGCAAAGTCTCTCTAAGCTTTTTAGAGCAACTTAGTAAAGAATGTGCTCTGAGAAAATAAGGTTAAATCAAGACATAGGGATATATGGGGCATATAAGATCTGTAATGCTGTATATCCAAAGCAAGCATATATATACACGTACATATACATACATACACATATTTGATGACATGTGTCCCTGACTGTAGAGAAGAGTCAACATATGCTGGAACAGTAAATATTGAGGGCTCTAGAACTGGAACTTTGAGCTGGCAAATTGAAGCAAAATATTACAGGACGGATCACTAATAAAATTAAAGCACCTGTATACACAGCATATAAAATATCTCAGGAAATAGCAAGAATTTATTTTACAGAGAATTGTAACTTAGCCCTAGAAGAGCTAAAAAGAGTAACAGTTTAAAGTTGTTTTCCTTGAGGATTAGAGCTATGACTAAGAAAATACATATTCACATATATATGACATGTATTTCAAACTTTAATGAAAACTTATTTTCAAAACTAAACTAAAAAAAAAATTCCCAACATATTAGAGATGAAAATGTCACAGTAAAACTGAAACCTACCATATTAAAATATATTAGGAGAGTGAGAGAAAAAGATCAACAACAAAAATGTTCCTTTATTCAATTAATTTTACAGTCACATAGATTTCACAGTACCATGTGTGGGAACTTCTCCTACTTTGTATTTTTAGCTTGGACTTCTTGAGAATGCTTGATTTGTATCCTTAGATACATGCTTAGATTCTGAATGTCTATGTGCTTTGGAGTTGCCATTTTAGCTCTGGCCAAGTTGGGAATCATAGGTATCATTTCAGTTCTTGAATTGTGGAGCAGCAATATTCATTACAAGATGTATTTCCTTTTTATCAGAATTAGGATTGATCCCATTAAATTTTAGTACATTTTGAGACTTAAACAAGTAAATAATTTTTCTGCATTGGTTCACATTATGAGCCCAAATTTTATAACTGTATTCATATAACCACTTTAATGATCTCCTCCTTAGTAAATTGTTGGCAGTTATATATGTATATATATTTCCCTAAACATGAATGAAAGCGTGGTTTATACTTTTCTGAAACACTGTGATTAAGATTGAGCCCTTTATTCAAATCAACATAGGTTTTGCTCTTTTTCCTAGTAGTCCAAATAGCTTTATATAAAGATACATATGCTGTATGCACACAAACACACACACACATACACACACACACATACACACATCATACCTATTTTCATTATATGGCAACTTTAGTTTTTAATTCACTCAAAATATTATTATTCCTTTCCCTACATGTACAGTTTGATAATATTTTATTTGAAATACATTTATCCTGAAAGACTATTTTAGGACAAGGATGATTGGGTCACTCAATATTACAAAGGACATCTGTACATTTTAAGGGTATGGAAAATGATTCACTGACACTTTGTCATTTATTTCTAAGTTTTGTATGTTGCATAGAAGCCTCCCAGTTTGTCAAGCAAGTGGAAATTGCTTTGAGAGCCAGCCTCTTCTCCCTCCAAGGGTGTTTACCATATAGAGGGAGCAGCAGAGGAGAACAGGAAAGGGGGCAAAAATTATTATGCACACACTGACAGAGGCAATGGAGCACCTGTCACCCATCTTAAATTTAATTTCTCCTAAAAGACATCTATTTGCATGCACCTTATTTTTTATCTCACAGTTGATGGAGCTTTAATTATGTGGTATGCTTTCCTATCAATTCTAATTTATAGTTGTTTTAAATTCATTCCCAGGTGTCAGACTGAATCATCTGCTTCTCCTTTAATGTTTAGGGCACATAAATATTTCTTCCTGGTGAGTGTGCTTTTAGTTTGGTTATCTACTTAAGCACCAAGGTAAGAATGTGAAAAGATAAGTAATTGCCATTTCTGTTTCTCAATACAGAACGCTGTATTGAGAAAGGAAAAATCTTGGAGAAAATATTGTAAAGATTTCCTAAGAACTAAGAAAAATATATGTCCATTTAAGTAAGTGCACATTCAAACTGTTATCGACAACCTCCTGCAACCCGTTGTCATTATTCATAATTTCAAGTAATTTTGATACATTTCTGGTTTTTCAGTATTTAAGATTGATAGTCCAGGTCACTTGTTCTATTTTACATTTGATCAATAGGACTTTTGCACTAGAATATTAAAAACATTGTAGATTTGTGTCTTGGAATTATAAATAATTTACAGTTCAATATAAGAGATTTTGGAAGAAACACGTAAAAAACAAAAGTAAGAGATGTGGCAAGGTGACTTCCCTAAGAAGAGCAACAACAAAAGGAGAATCCAGAAATCAAAAAAGAGAGGAACAGGGGAAACTGCTTACCTCCAGGTTTTGTGCTTAGCAACAAATAGCTCCTCTTTTATTTTGTTGATAAAAAACAATGAGGTTCAAAGAGATATAATTTGTCTTTTTTCTTTGTTCCCTGCCCTTGTTTTGCATTCACATTTACATAAGAACTCTATTTTTCCACAGTTGAGATAAAAAACACTCCATATGTGAATCAAGAAAATAATTTAACATTAGTTTAATTTTTTATTTGCTTTGTGTGTAATCTTATTGAAACATCTCTGTGCTGCATAATAATCTCAAACAATACTTTGCTTTAAGAAAAATGACACAATTATGCACGTTTATAAACCATTCTATTGTATAATGTTTAAAAGATGTTTTTTAATGAGCTTAACAGGAAGAAATTAAAAACAAGATAAGCTCCTCGGAGGGAACTGCAGAGTAGTTAAGGAAATTATGCGATGCTAAATGGGCATTTAGGAGAAAACAGGGGAGATTTGAAAGTCGCTCTAGAGACTGACAAACTACTGAGGCTTTGGAAATTGAAGATGTTCACCAGAGGAAAGAAAGAAACCTAAATTTGTGAGCACTTGAGACATGATCACTAAGTTAGCTTAGGGCATTTAAGTTAAATTAGAGCAAAAAGAGATTCTGCACTATATGTTAGTTTCCTGTTGGTGTTATTGAGGCAGCAACATGACAGAGATGATAGCATTAGATGAGCTGGCATTGACCCCCAGAGTCTATGGACTCTATCTGGATGCTTTTGTTTGAAACTGTCTCCAAGATACTTGGCATCAAGAGATACACAGAATTGCAATGTGAGGAAACATAAAAGGTACAGAAGATTGGGGGAGGTTAACATAAACTTTATGTTAATCTTTCCTAAATATATTACATTATACTAACTATGCGGTCCCTTTAGAATGTCTTACCTGAAATTGAAGCATACTAAAAATTATAACTGCCTAAGTAGGTCTAAGCATATTTGCATAGCTATTTTTTTTACTTATATTTGTACATCTATACCTACCCAGGGGTATTGTCCATATTTATTCTAAATGGTATCAAATTTATTCTAAATGGTACCAAAATATATAGGGACTTTAAATCCCAATATGCTAAAAGCAAATGAGTTTAGTCATATTTCCACTGGAAATGTTTGATATCTTTCAGCACATTATTTTCTCACACATGCAAAACCATATATTACCATAGGTTCTATCACCATGAACATTTAGCTGAGATTTTATATGTGGGTGTACACTTATATTTCACAGTATGCACCTCAGATTGTCATATTTCACTATTTTTTTTTACAACACACTGCTTTTCTACACATTTCAATTCATAATGTTAAAGTGGAGTTGGAATCTGTCTCTCTTCAAACAGACTCTCCTGGTAGAACACTTGAAAGAATGTTTTTTATTGATAATTTTAGCTTTTATGTCTTAAATCTTTTATTGATCTAATTATAAATCCTATAGATCACACTCTTATATATACTATGATCTCAAATCCCTCTTCTCCTTAGCTGTGGTTCAGAATTTCATTAATTCTTGCCCTTTCTAGTTAGGCAATGTACATCATTGCAAACAGATAAGTTAAAATAAAGAACTATGTCTGATGGACTGAACAAAAGGCCCTTAGGTAATAATGTACAGCATTTTATCTTTATATCCAAACTTTTTCATGGTGCTAGCATTATCTGTATTTCTGTTCTCATGTTTCACAGTCTCTCCTTTGAACTCTGAGGACAAGGCACCCAAAATTACACTTTTTAGTGAATACCAACTTTGTTTATTGTTTTCCCTAACAAAAATAGTCTTCCCCTCAATTCTCCTCATTTTCTGAAATGGAAATTTTTGTATATTTTAGAAGAAATTTTTAAAGAATTTGCTCTTTCCTTATCTACTTATATCTGAAAGTTTATCATTTTATAATAGGATTTAATTAACAATTATTTTTATTAACAATTATTGAAAAATCTTAGTGCATTAATTTATACTTATATATTTGTGCATTTTAAAATACATACTTATGTATAGGTATATATATATTTATGTTTATACATAATGCATCATTTTTATATGCATACATAGATACTATACATCCATACAAAAGCTGCAAGAAGAAGACAATAAGTTTAAGATAAACTGATAAACTACAAAGTAACAAAATATGCATATTTCTGTATGTGGATGAGAAAAAGAGAGACAGGGTATTTGTGTATCTGTATACTCTACCAAAATGCAAATTACTTAAGGATATATCCTGTAAATTTTTTCTTAGCAGTAAGATTATAACAATTAGTTATAATTTTCTAGTGTAGACTCTAGCATATAATAAGGCTTTAACCAATGTTTATGAAATCAAACAATGCTATAATAATATAATTTCTTTGTAATTGTTACCAAC
This sequence comes from Heterocephalus glaber, assembly GCF_053883595.1. Lineage (NCBI taxonomy): Eukaryota > Metazoa > Chordata > Mammalia > Rodentia > Bathyergidae > Heterocephalus > Heterocephalus glaber. Next base: position 12,677,677 of record NW_028258333.1, read on the forward strand.
TACAGTCATTGGGATCATGAGGAAAATTCCTACAGATATCTGAATATATCTTAGTGGTCACAGTAAAAATCACACTGATTCTAGCCAGTTTGTAATATGAAACAGTGCTTTTAAATATAAATATATTCATTTTTCTTGATAATAAAAAGGGGAAAATCTTTTTAATTTCATTTCCTTCTTTCTCAAACTGAAGGATCTTCCTTTAGACATACTTGACAGTTGCTCTAGTTGAAAAGTGCTTGATAACTTTAAAATATGCAGATCAGCCTGGGGCCTACATTACCTTGGGATTCCCAGTAGAGGAGAGGTTGCCTCTATTTACAAAGTGAAAATCAGCACTTATTAAATCAAGTCTCTACTGTACCAGGCAGGGATTATAGTAGTCTCAAAGCTGGCTGACTGTACGTGTCTTAAATCCCTATGTGTGTTATAAAAAGTTTCCTTGAAAGACCTTGTCTAGTGCAAAATTATTTAGCTTCCCAAGTAGCATAAAGATCCTCGGAAAAAGGTCAGTAGTGTTTGGCCCTACATATCACAAAAGCATCAACCGATAAAGCTCTGGTTCTCATTGTGTCACAGTATGTAGGCATTTAAAGAACTCAGTTTGTCCTGCTTGAAGTTGCCCCTATGACTCATGTCTAAGTAATAAATCATAGAATTAACTAAAGATGAATATACCAAGGAAGATAAAATCTGTGTTGTAGCAAATCTCTTCCTGCTATGGTACTTAGAAGCACAGAATTGAGAGCAAAATTACCTGAGTCCTATGCCACCTTTTATAATTTAAATGTAGAATTATGAACTTGAGCCCTTTGTAGGAGAGTGGATGCATCTTGAGACCATGATGTTAAATGAAATAAATTAGATACATGAGCTTAAATAGAGTACTGTGTGGTTTCTCTTGTACAGAATCCCAAACTATCAATGGAATATGGATACTAGGAAATAGGGAGCTAGATTCTGTACCAAAAGGAAAGGGAACAAGGGATGGGAAAGAGATGAGAAGAAGGGAATGGAAAAAGAGTTAGGTTGTGTTACATACAAGTACCAACTTCCCATGACAATGTAATCATTATACACTGTAAACATACACTCATAAAAAGTGAAAGTGAAAAAACTAGAAAAATTTGATTAATAGAAGAGGGCATAGAATTACAATATGTACTTCACTAAGATATTGTGAAGATTAAATTCATTTTTTATTTATTCTATTCAAGATATGCTATAAAAATACCTATTACTTTATATAGCTGTTCTATTTTTATTTTGAGCAAAATATATAATCTATACTTACATATGTGAGTGGTGTAAAGTCAGAAGCAAGTCAAGGACTGTTCTATATTTCAAAAGTTTTGGTAAGGTTGTTGAAACTTTGTAGCATTTCCTGTGCAATCTGCACATTGTTCATAAAGTCTTTGCCTATACCTATGTCTTCAAGAGTTTCACCTATTCTATCACCAAGAATAAAATTAAAAAGGAAATCATACATAGGTATGAAATGACCTTTATGCTCTGGATCTTTATGCTTTATTCTTCTGAAGTTGTACACTATTGTTTCTTATGTGGCTAAAGCTTTGTTAATCTTTAAAGATAATTTGATGGGAAATAGAGATGGCATTGAAATATCGAGGAAATAAGTCTTACAAGTTTTATTTGTATTCTCAAAGACCCCCATCACCTATAATTTATCCTAATAAAACTTTCCTATAAGTGAAAAAATTTTTGCCTGAATTTTATAACTAATATTAAGCAAACTGGGAGAAAAACTAATTTTTTTTAATATTCTCATGTACTCATGAGGAAGCATATAGCAGTCAGTATAAATTCACTCTGTTGAGTGCACTTGGCACAGATGTGGATGCTGATATAATAAACACAATATCAAGTTCTCACTAATTTGATATTGATTACATAGATCCAAGCCCACAAGCAAATACTGAATTTCTCAATCACATCCTAAATGATCTTTTGTTTGCAGTTTACAAGTCATTACTCCCTCATAAAATCTCAAAAAGCAGACATTAAGGAAATTTATATGTTACTGTTTCCTGATTTGTCACCCTAAATTCACACTTAAAATGCCTGAGAGTGAGTGCTAAGAAAAAACGTGGATGATGTGAAGAACTTCTATGAAGGCTGGGTTTTCTAGGAGCCCGTACCCATTGTTAAGTAGAGTGTGGAAGTAGGCTATTGTCTGTCCGCGTCTGGGTTAACTGTGACTAGAGAGCTATGATGATTTTGAACTATATGAGAGGGATTATAGCTAATTTATGGATCAGCTGTACTTTTTTACTCAAGTCTCAGATGCTAGTTTTCTTCATGAGTTCTTGTGTTATCTGGCCACACCATGTCTACGTACTGTCTAATTTAATGGGGACCAGATCTCCTTCTAACTGATTTGGTAAACTTTTTCTTTAGGTCTGATTTTCCTTTCTCATGTCCTTTTTTCTTTTTTTTCCTTGAATAGATTTGATGGTATGACCCTGAAGTTGTTTCTGGAGCATCAAAACAAGAATTCTGCGCTTACCTGCCCCCAATTGATTAGCTAGCCCTTAAATACTGACCCTACACTAGATGAAAATCAACCTTGTATCATTTTCATGGGGATAATTTTTATTTTAAAAGGCTGAATAGAAACAAGTTCTGTTGTCCAAGTTGGTTTTGCCAAGCATTATAATGACTTGATTTAAGTAACTTAATCTTTACATAGAGCTTTGCTGTACATTCTATTTTGTTTTAACCATTTTGAGGGAAGAATGAAAGAAACAAGGTGAAAAGGTCTAAAATATTTGATTGCAAATGTCAAGGAAATAGATTTAATGTGATGATACATAACATTTTTCTAATATCAGTACAATGAAACACCCTAAAACTCAAGGACCATTTCAAAAGTTTCAGTGCAGTTGTTGATATTTTGTAGTATTCCCTGTAGGATCAGGGCTTTGTTCATAAAGTTTTGCCTACACCTCTGTCTTCAAGAGTTTTACCTATTCTATCTTCAAGCAGATTGTTTGTTTTTATTTTTAGATCTATGATCCCTCTCAATTTTATTGTAGTGCTTGATGAGAGGTGTGGGTCTCAGCTCAATCTTAGACATGTGGAAAGCCAGTTTGCACAGCACCATTTATTAAAAAGGCTATCTTTTCTCCAGTGAAAGTGTTTGGGCCTTTTTCAAAGACAAAGGTAGCTGAGTGTGCTGGGAGGTGTTTTTGTATCTTCTATTCGGGCCCACTGATCCTCTGGTGTTTTTCTGTTTGTTTTTTTGTTGTTTTTTTTTTACCATGCTGCTTTTATCAGAGTAGCTTTGTAGCTTTGTAGTATAACTTCAAATAAAGGATTGTGATGCCCCGTATCTTGCCCTTGTTACCCAGAATGACTTTTACTATTCTAGGTCTCTTTCACATGAACTTCGAAGTTGTTTCAGGATAGTTTTCTCTAGTTCTGTGAGGTATGGTTGGTATTTGGATTGGGATTGCTTTAAATCTGTATAACACTTTTGGAAGTAGAGCCATTCAAAGAAACTACCAACAGAGTAAAGAGCCCACAGAATGGGAAAACATCCACTCCTCAGGCAAAGGACTAACATCTAGAATATATAAAGAACTTAAAAAATCAGAACCCCCAAATTTAGAGACCCAATTCAAAAATGGATGTTTGAAATAAATATATACGTTTCAGATGAGGAAGTACAAACAGCAAATAAATATATGAAAAATATTCAACATCCTTAATCATTTAAGAAATGCAAATTAAAATGCTGAGATTCCATGTTGCTCCAGAATGTTTATCATCAAGAAATCAACCAATAACAAGTTCTGGCAAAGCTGTAGGGAAAAAGGAATCCTTCTCCATTGGTGGGAGTGTAAATTGGTACAACCACTATGGAAATCAGCATGAAGATACCTCAAAAACCTAAAACTAGAGGTTCCATTTGATCTAGATGTGTCCCTTCTAGGTATCTTCCCAAAGAAGTTAAAAGCATCATACAACAGTGATACATCCACACTCATGTTTATAGCAGCACAAGTTGTAATAGGTAAATCTTGGAAACAGCCCATATACATATCATCAAATGAATGAATTAAAAAATGTGGTATTTATATACAATGGAGTATTACTTTGCCACAAAGATGGATAGACTTCAGTCATTTTTAGGTAAGTGGATGTACCTTGAGACCATAACTTTAAATGAAATATATCAGATACACATGTTTAAATATCACATTATTTCTCTTGTGTGAGAAATAAAAATGATAAATAAGGTGTAAAAGGGAGATTAGATACTGGGAAATAGGAAGAACATGTTCAAATGGGGAGGAAAATAAGGCAGGGGGAAGGGGAAGGGGAAATGAAGGAAGGGGAAAATAATTAAAAAGGAGAATGGAAAGGAAAAATGGAAACAAAGCTTTTGTAAATGGAGCAGGGAAGAGGTTTGAAAGGAGGGAAGGGGGTTAGGAAACAAAGAAGAATTAAGATATGTACAAGTAGAAACTCCCTATGATGACTCTGATCATCTTTATGGCAAATGTGTACTAATAAAAAAAAATTTGAGACAGGAAAATGTGTTCTGCAGTTCTCCATGCTAATGTTAATTGATATATATGAGGCAAGTGCATTGATTTTATTGTGGTCTCATGTTTATAGATCTCTCCAGGTTTAAGGTACTTTATTTAATCTTTATTTGACTATAAGTGACAGCTTGGCATTAGAGCAAGAGAAAACATAAAAATCAAAACATGAGACATGATCCAGAGAAAACAAAGGAGAATGGAAGAAATCCTAATTATGGAGATCCTTTTATATGTTATAAGGGGGCTGGGGATGTAGCTCAGTGGTGTTACCACCTTCCTTGCAAGCACAAGGTCCTGAGTTGGATCTCCAGTACCAATAAATAAATAAATAAATAGGAATACTAATCATATTATGTTACCTTACTTTTTAATTACAAAACTGCAAGGGCTAAGTAGTGCATATGTAGGAACTGAGGGCTAGAGAAGCTACATTACCTAATTTTAGGCATGTTCTATTTTTGAAACTAGTTGGACATCCTTAGAAATATATTTTTAGAAAAGGGAAGCTATGGTTGCATCTGAACCATTTTTGTACAGTATATGTATATGCAAATTTCTCATCTAGAAACTATTGATAGAGTTCCCCAGATAATGTGGTCATTCGGGTCACAAGGATGTTTCCTATTCTTTCCAGCTTCCAGCCACTAGATGCCAGCCGTACCCACCCACCAGTTATCAACAGCGAAAATGTCTCAAAACATTTCCCAATAACATCTCCTAGGCAGTTTCCATCTCCGAGAAACTGCAAAATCTCAATGAACCCATTACAAATGTGTACAATGAAATAAATGAAAGAATGACAAAGGACATCTGAATTTGCGTCAGTCTTTGTCTTCTCCAAATGAAAAGATTTTAGAACAGCATATTGGAAATGTTTTGGATCAGTCAACGTCAATAAAATTTAAAATCCGATCCTGCTTTTAGAATATTTAATGATAATAATAATCATAGAGCAGTACTTGTACAAGTCAACATTATTGAAAATATAAATATCCTAAGTGCCAGCCACTGAGTGATTCATGGGTAATAAATTAGTCTTGCGTCATGCCACAAAGCTTATACTGCCATCTAGTGTTACCGATGCCACTGAAAACAAGATAAATCTGTTCATCTGAACAAAATGAAAAACTGGATTTCAACCTGTCAGAGATTAAAACTAGACCCATATCTATCACCATGAACTAAACTAAGATCTAAGTGGATTAAAGATCTAACTATTAAGACAGAAACACTAAACTTGGTGGAAGATAAGTTAGGTAGCACTCCTGAAGATATTGGCATAGGAAAAGACTTTATGAACAAAACCTCAGTAGCACGGGAACTAGCAGAAATTACCAACAACTGGGATTTCATCTTATTAAAAAGCTTCTACACTCCAAGAGAAACCACCAACAGCGCTAACAGACAACCTACAATGGAAGAAAAAAAATTTAGCACCTGTAACTCAGACAAAGGGCTACTGTCTGACTATATAAAGAACTGAAAAAAATCAGACCCCCCAAATTCAAAGACCCAATTCAAAAATGGGTATCCAAAATGAACAGACATTTCTCAAACAAAGAAGTAAAAGCAGCAAATAAACATATGAAAAAATGTTCAACATCACTGGTCATTGGAGAGATGCAGATGAAAACAACACTGAGATTCCACCTCACCCCAGAAAGAGTTGCTTCTATCAAGAAATCAACCAATAACAAATGCTGGTGGGGTGTGGAGAGAAAGGAACACTTCTCCATTGTTGGTGGGAGTGCAGACTGGTGCAACCACTATGGAAATCAGTGTGGAGATACCTAAAAGAACTAGGACTAGAGGTCCCATTTGACCCAGCTATTCCTCTGCTGGGTATTTTCCCAAAAGAATTAAAAGTATCATACCACAGCGATATATGTGCACTCATGTTTATAGAGGCACAGTTTGTAATAGCTAAATCTTAGAAACAGCCCAAGTGCCCATCAACTGGAAACCGGATAAAGAAGATATGTTTTTTTTTAATAAAATGGAGTGCTACTCAGCCATAAAGAATGAGAAACTACAGTCATTTATAGCTAAATGGATGCATATTGATGCCATACTCTTAAGTGAAATAAATAAGACACACATGTGTAAATACCTAATAGTTTCTCTAGTGTGAGAAACTGAAAGTGTAAATAAGGACTAAAAGGATTAATAACTAATAATTGATACTTTGAAATAGGAAAAGGTCCAAAGAGGTAGGGGTCATGGGAGGAGATGGGGAAAGCAAAGAATGGAAAGGAAAAATTATGAGAAAAGAAAAAAAATAGAAAAGAAGTCTATGTCAACAAGGAAGGGTGGAGGGGTGAAGGGCGCACAGGTAATGGGGAAAAATTAAGAACCAAGGTACATCATGTACATGTACAACCACCCAATGATAAATGTAAATGTATTGTATACATAAAATGTACCAATAAAAGAATTTAAGCAAAAAAAAAAAAAAAAGAAAGAAAGTGCTAACAGACTTTGAAGTTGCCTTCATGTTCTGTGCCTCAGTTATCCCATATGGCAGCAACTAGCCAAGCCAATAGCTCCCATTCAGCCATGGGGTGGAAATATAGCTACTCTGAATTGAGATCTGATGTAAATGGAAAATATTTGGTGCAAGCATAGCATTTAGAGGGAAAGTTGGTGTAAAATATATGCTTTATATTGATAACATAATTGAAGGGTGCTATTAGATTTATGAACAGTATATAATTAAAATATCACCTTTTCTTAAATTTTTAATATGGCGATTGAACATTTAAAATTACAGATGTGGAACACATTTTTGGTTTTAATATATTTCTATTAGACATTGTTGGTTTGCTCTCTTTATCATATCCACCATATGACCTTTTTTTGTTTTGAATATTGGATGTGATATTAATAATAATAGTAATAATAATAATGATATACATGTTAATTGTGAGGTTTCAATAATAAGCTACATATTAAAATCTTCAAATCAATAAAGTACTTTCTAAACCTTAGATTCTAAGAAAATGTTATTACAAATGAAAACAAGTTCCCTGGACGTTAGATGACTGAGGCTATCAAGTAACCTGCTAATTGCCATGACTGAGTGTTCCCAATAGTCAGAAACGGTTGCAGGTACTCAAGACATAAAAGATAATTTAGGAAAGAAAAATCCATAAATTATGCTTCTGCTCATAATTTAAAAATAATGAGAATGATACCAGATGCTCTAAAATTCCTCTAAATATATTGTGTTGTGCATCTGGAGTTAGATATTGACATCAATATATCTCTTCCATTATTAATGATTTTGATATTTGTAACATTCTTTTTCTCATTTGTAGAATAGAGACCATCATACTGATCTTAATGAGTTGTTATGATTAGAAAAGCTGGTCAATAAATTATCTGGTAGAGCGTCCAGTAAAAATGTCATCAGACAATGAAAATAAAACTGCTGTTTCTTCTTGCTTTTGTTCTTGGTATGATTGCTATTGTTATTAGAACTATTATTGTATCCTGGTTTGTATAATGTGCCTCACAGATAGCAATCACAAGTTTTTAGTTAATGAAATGACAGGAAATACTTAAAGTATAAATGAATAAAGAAATCATATCAAATGAAAATGCAATAAAAGAAATTTCCACTGAATATTATTACCTTTAAGATGTCTAGTTTTTCCGTTTAATTAAAATCTGTTAATTTGCTTATTGAAATTGTCATTATAAAATGGATTACACTTTACTTTTCTAAGAATTTAAAATAGAACACTATTCCAAGTAGGTATTTATTGCTGATAAGATACTTTTTTTCAAGAATTATTTTGCTCATTGTGGATTATGCAATTAAATATTTATTATTTATTCTCTTTGGTTTGCATTTTTATTCTACTTGTAAAATAGTCAAGAAAAGAAGTGATCAGGAATATATATATATATATATGCAATCAGAAATTTAAATATTGTACTCTACATTTCTATAAATCTGTATAAAGGAATTCAAAGGGATTATTACTGTTTTTTTTTTTTTTCCTTTGCTACTATGATAAACATAGGTAGGAACTGAAACTTTATTAGTTTTAATGAGCATAAGTGGAAGTCCTTTCCCATGTATTCTGGAGCTGACACTGTACCAGTAGGCCTGATTGGCATCTATAATGCATATAAAACATTCATCATAGAAACATTGGCAATGATTCATCTGCTCAACAAAATAGTTTGAATATTATAATCCTTCTGCATACAAAACTTTAAGTAATTTATTTCAAGTCATGACTACTAACAATCAAATTCAGATCTGATAACACTGAAAGGGTAAACTGCTTTAAAATGTCAAAAGAATACACTAACTTCTTAAAATATGGTTTGTTTTGAGAAATGGTCTTTAGTACAAAGACATAAATATCAGAGCTATTACATTTATTTTAACATTTTATCATAAAAAATATTTAGTTCCTGAAAAAACTAACTAAAATTGAGGATCAATTTAGAGGTTAATCTTGAGTAGATGATGAAAATTAAAGACAGAAATATAAAAACTGTTTTTTATGCCTCATCCCTAATAACTCTAAGCTTTATCAGGAAGTACAAAATCTTTCAGAATAAAAAGAAGTTGGTTTAGTATTGGGAGTGATCATTGAAATTCATTACTACTTTCTACATACAAATAGATATTCTGTCTACCCAATTTTTTTTTTTTTTTTTTTTTTTTTTTTTTTTTGGTACTGGGGATTGAACTCGGGTCCTTGTGCTTGTGCAGCAGGTGGCGAGCCTACCCAATTTTTATAAGATATAAAAATAAATACAATCATTTTATGGCAAAAAGCTAACATTTTTAATATTTAATTAATTAATTTTGAGAATTTGAAGGGTTAATTAAAATAGGTGTACCGAGTTCAGAAATAAAGTGTTTTTACTATGGTTGCCACTCCACACACAAGAAAGACTGCAACCTGTAAGTTTGTAAAGTTTTCCTATATAACTGCTGTCTAGTAGAGTCCTGCTAATTTCTGAAATTAGATATTTTTATTGAAAAGTCTTACTCTTACATTAGAATCCTCTTTATTACATTCCAAGTAGAGAGGAATATGTTCATTGTAAATTAGGAGTGTGTATTTTCCAATAAAACATTATTTTCTTTTCCTAACTGAAAGAAGTACCTCCTATATCCAGTCTCCAGTTGATGGGCATTTGGGCTGTTTCCAAGTTTTAGCTATCACAAACTGTGCTGCTATGAACATGGGCGCACATATATCACTGTGGTATGATTTTTTTAATTCTTTGGGGAAGATCCTCAGCAGTGGAATAGCAGGGTCAAATGAGACTTCCAGTCCTAGTTCTTTGAGGTATCTCCATGCTGATTTCCACAGTGGTTGCACCAGTCTACACTCCCACCAGCAGTGCAGCAGGGTTCCTCTTTCCCCACAGCCCTGCCAGCATTTGTTATTGGTTGATTTCATGATAGCAGCCATTCTTTCTGGAGTGAGGTGGAATCTCAGCATTGTTTTCATTGACATCTCTCGAATGAGCAGTGATGTTCAACATTTTTTCATGTATTTATTTGCTACTTCTACTTCATTGTCTGAGAAGTGAGTGCTCAGTTCACATGTCCATTTTCGGATTGGGTCTTTAAATTTGGAAGGTCTGATCTTTTTAAGTTTTTTATAGATTCGAGATAGTAGACCTTTGTCTGAGGAAGAGCAGGTGAAGATTTTTCCCCACATTGTGGGTTGTCTTTTCACACTGCTGGTGGTTTCTCTTGCTGTGCAGAAGCCTTTTAATAAGAAGCAATCCCACTTGTTGATTGTTTGTGCTAGTTCACGGGCAACTGAGGTTTTTTTCATAAAATCTTTTCTTACACCGATGTCTTCAAGAGTTCTACCTAACCTCTGTTCCAACTGGTTCAGAGTTTCTATTTTAATATTTAGATCTTTAATCCATTTTGATTTTAGTTCAGTGCATGGCGAGAGATATAGGTCTAGTTTTAATCTTTGGCAAGTTGAAGCCCAATTTTTCCAGCACCATTTATTAAAGAGGCTATCTCTCCTCCAGTGAGGGTGTTTGGATCCTTTATTGAAGATGAGATGGCTGAGTGTGTCTGGCGTTGTTTCTGCATCTTCTAATCTGTTCCACTGGTCCTCAGGTCTGTTTCTTTGCCAGTACCATGCTGTTTTTATCACAGTAGCTTTGTAGTATAGTTGCAGGTTGGGGATTGTGATACCCCCTACCATGTCTCTGTTACCTAGAATTGCTTTTGATATTCTGGGTCTCTTCTTGTTCCAAATGATTTTTTGAAATGTTTTCTCAAGGTCCATGAAGTATGCTGCTGGGATGTGGGTTTTTTTTATAAAATGGAGTACTAGTAAACCATAAAAAATGAGAAATTAGAGACTTTTATAGCTAAGTGGATGCACATTGAGGTGATACTCTTAAGTGAAATAAATAGGACACACATGTATAAATACCGAATAGTTTCTCTGGTGTGAGAAACAGAAAGTGTAAATAAGGGCTAAAATGTATAATACGTAATGTGAAATAGGAAGAAAAGGGGCAAAGGGGAAGGAAGTGGGAGGGCTAGGGGAAAGGTTAGAAGGGAATGGGATTAATATGAGAAAATGGAAAAACAGGAACAAAACCTTTGTAAATAGGGAAGAATGGAGGAGTTGAAGGGAGGGCTGGGCAAGGGTGAAAAATAAGAACCAAGAGAGATTATGTAAAGGTGCAAATTTCCAACGATGAATGTCATTATATTGTATACCTAAAATGTACCAATGATTAGAATGAATAATCGATAATGCAAAATAGGAAGAAAAGGTCCAAAGGGGTAGGGGTAGTGGGAGGGGCAGGGGAAAGGAAAGAAGGGAAAGGAAAAATGATGAGAAATGGAAAAAATGGAAATAAATCTTTGTAAGTAGGGAAGGGTAGAGGGGGTATAGGGAGGGCTAGGAATGGGGAAAAAATAAGAACCAAGTTTCATTATGTAAAGGTACAATTCCCAATGAGAAATGTAATTGTGTTGTATACCTAAAATGCACCAATAAAAGAATTGAGCAACAAGAACAACAAAAAAGAAGTACCTCCTAAATAACTGTTAGATACAAATTGTCCATATGAAGAGATATGGGGAAAAGAGCCCTTATCTCTACATGAACTATTTCATTTCATTACTTAATTACAATAAACACATCAAAATTTTCAGTTTTTTCTTTTTAATACTCTAAATAATTTTCCCTACAGAATAAGCAGTAGAGGGTACTTACTCTGGGGGAAGCGAGGTGGGTTATCGTTAACATCGGTTAGTGTGATGTTCACTGTGGTGGTCCCCGATAAGCCCCCCATCTGGCCGCCCATGTCCTTGGCCTGGATGACCACTTGGTACTGCTCCTTATTTTCTCTGTTCATGTTTGGTAATGCAGTCCTGATGATTCCTTAAAAAAAAAAATGCAAATACTTTCATTATCCTTACTGCATTGTTAATCATAATTAGATAGTAATTAGTAATATTTTAAATAGATAAGATATTTTTTGCTACTAATGTTTGTATAAAAATTGCAAAAGTGGCTCTCTATATTTTGTTGTTTGTGTTGTTTTTCTACAGTGATCTAAACATATATGTAAAACAGCAAAACATACATTCCCATTAGCTAGCTCAATTATTGAATTTTGAATTTTTAAATACTTCCTGTGTTCTCATCAATCTTCTCTGAATATTAAGATTTTGCTCTTGTTTCCCCCGTCCTCTTTTGACTTCTAACAATTATAAAGATGATTACAGTAATAAACACTAATTCGTGATTCCTGACCTGTTTCTGGCTCCACAGAGAAATATGGCTGCCCTTGAAGGATGCTGTAAATGACTCTGGCGCTGTTCCCATAGGAAGGGTCATCGGCATCTGTAGCTGTGACTTGCACCACGGAAGTACCTGAAGTATCCAAACTCAGCTTAGTTCTGCACAGTGCCAGAAGGAGGAGCAAAAGCACTGGTTTTCATTGAAGACTTGAATGATCTTTGGCTATAATACGACCTCTTAAAGAAATATTTATATATAATTTGGATGAAAATCATATATAAATATGTGTAAATATATACACATACATATATATGTGTATATATATGGATACACACATATACATATAGTACTATTAAGGTAAAATCTGAGTTTGATTACATAATATGTATTTAGCTATCAGGAATATTTTTATGCATGAAATAAATAATGCTACAGTGTTTCAGAATATAATAAATATGGCAACCTTAAAAATGCTCAGGTTTGACATTTAAATGCATTTTACATGCTAAATTTCTTTCATGTAAAGGGCTTATCTAACCACAAAGGAGTACGTATGCTCTTCTCTCTCACTCTGCACTAATTAACTCTAAAAATAATTAACATATGCTCTAGAATACGATTCTATGAATAGATTGAATTCTATATTTAGAAACAATCCAAGATGATCCCAAGTTCCATGAACTACTAAAATTTATTTAACAAAGTTCATGATATTTATAAGCACTTTATAGTAAAGTGACAACCAAAAGTCCTTGGGATTCAGCAAAGTAAATCCCAAATAACAATCTCAGAATAAACTTTTTGATGAAACAGAGTCTGAAAATGCATTAAAACTGTTACAAGTAAACAAAAGGCACTAGAATTATTTCATAAGTTTAAACTAATTTATAGATATAGGGGTGGTGGATATTTTGCACTACAAGTACATATCTCTCTAAAAGAGTTTTCAGTATTTCTTGATGATTTTAAATTTTTTGCTATGCTCTTTTAATAAAAATTGAAATAGTCTTAAAGTTCTTTTCCTACCAATAGAACTTATATTTATTTACATTATAAAGGGAAATTCTATTTTTTAATAAAATAATTCTACTTGTTTATGCTTTCTGTTATATAAATTCCACATTTTAACTTTCTGATTCTTGACTAGTATGTCATTAATTGTGAATTTCAACTGGTTCATTTAAATATGAGATTTATGCCAGCAGAGTTTTGTACACAATAATTATAATGAAAGTTACCTCTTACTACATAGGAAAAATAATTCAATAACTTAATCAATTCACCATTTGAAATATGTCGATAATCTAGACGAATTCTTTTGGTGAATTTTGACTAATTACATGAATGAAACTTTATTGCATCAATGGTATTCTTAATGTATCATCAGCCTACATATCACTGGTTTCTACATTTTTGTATTCAACCATCCTGGTAGAAAAAACATTTTTAAAAATACACCTGTAGTGAAGATGTATAGAATATTTTTTTTGCTGTATTCTTTACTTTAAACAATAACAAATACTTACATTTTTGTTGTATTTGGTATTATAAGTAATCTAGAGATGACTTAAAACATATGGGAGGATGTGCTTATGTTATATGGAAATAAATATTTTCCTATTTTAATTAGGAAATTGAGTATCCAAGAACTTAGGTTTCCTTTGGTGGTGGGGGGGGTTCAAGAATCCTTGTCAAAAGCACAGGGTGGGGCTGGGGATTTAGCCCAGTGGTGTCATGCTTGCCTCACAAGCACAAGGTCCTGAGTTCAATCCCTGGTACCAAAAAACAAAAAAAGAAAACCAAAGGGCAAGTATATTTATAAAATAATTGTGTTCAGATTCTCATCCAAAGTTGTGTGATAAAATTTTATATTTTCACAGATTGCTACTGATGACCAACAGTATTTTCTTGATATCGAGTTCTACCTATATGTCCTATAAAGATTTAAAAATCTACAAGAAATGTAAAATACAATAAAAATATTAAATATGTGCTATTGATAGAGAACAAAGCAAATATTGTAAGTCATCCTACTTTAAGAATTTCTTAAAATTATTTTTAGACTTTGTGAACGCTTTCATAAATATAAATGAGCTTACCTACAACGGACATTTCAGGAACACTGGCTGTGTAAATTTCTTCTGGAAATGTTGGCTCATTGTCGTTGATATCATGGATTTTGATCACAAATTCAGACTCTGGTTCTACTGGCCTCAGAGTTCTTCTGTTAATAGCTTGTGCACGTAGAGTATAAAAGGCCTTTTCCTCCCTATCAATTCTTCTTGTGGCATGAATATCACCTGTTTTTTCATCAATAATAAAAAGAGTTCCAGCTCCATCTCCAGATAAAATATATTTGAGTGATCCATCTCCTTTATCTTGGTCTGAATGAAGCTAGGGGAAATAAAAGGAGTATATCGTGATAATGCCTGCAGGTATATAATGCTGAAAGAATTCAAAGAAAGTCCTTCATATCCCATCATTGAATAATGGGGTCAGTAATCTCTGTTCATGAAATGAAAGAGTTGCATAAGTTTGATCACACAGACACACTTTAAGCACTACAAATAACCTTGCGTATATCATTGTGATCTTCATTTTAAATAGGAAAAAGTAATAATAATAAACCAAACTCTCTAGTTTGCTTTACTTGGAGCTGTGGTTTGGATCTGAAATATTCCTCAGACTTTTAATGCATTCAGAGCTGAAAGTTATTGGGCCATGAGAGTGCTATTCTCAGGGAGGAAAGGTCACAAGATGAGTTCACAGGTGGATGAGCAGTTAGGGTGGAGCCTGGCTGGAGAAGGCTGCCTGGGAGTCTGACACAGAAGGTGTATTCTAGTCCCTGGCGCCCACCCTCTCACTCTGCTTCTCATCTGTCCTGGCTTGAAATGCTTCACACTTCTTTTCCCACCCCCCCATTCCATTTCTGCCTTATCCAACTGATCCTGCACAATTGGACTCTTTGAAACTACGAGTCAAGATAAACTTCTCCTCTTATCTTGTAGATGTCAGGTGTTTTGTTTCAGAGATGTGCACATGAGAAACACAGTTGGTGGGAAACCATTTTCATGGTAAATAGATCTAATAAAGACATCAGCTATCAGTCTTGTTGAAGTAAACATTATTGTCTAATCTCTTTCTGGGAATGGAAAATTTTTATTCTCATACTGTGCAGGAAGTATAACTTTACTTTTTTTTTATATTTATTACTGTGTTTTTCTTGTGGAATTAGGGACATTTTGGGATCTGTAAGTTAGGAAGAGCTGTATAAAGTATAGCTCCTACTTTAGGAAAACCATATACAGTTCATGATAAGACAATGACTGCCTCATGAATGTTTGTACGTTTCAGAGCAAGAGCACACATAAAGAGATGTCTACATAAAATGGGCATATATATAGATAGATACATAAGTACCTATATATATATGAAAGTTATAAATCTAATAGCGTTTAACAAGCACATGCAAAAATAATGAACTATAAAATAAAACATGTTCTAGTCTCCTACCTTGTCAAATCTATCTTTGTAAAATCCTGAAAGAAAAAGGCAAGTCTGCTTCTTGTTCCCTTGCCTGTGCACAAATACAAACACATTCAGTCCTTTGGAATGAATTCATCACATCAGAGAGCTTTCTGTGTATTCACGTGGACATCCCAGTCCAGTGCACGCGCCATTGCTGTGCAAATGCTAATCTAGGTGCCCAAGTGTCATGTGCAGATTTCATTTATATTTTTTTTTAACAGAGGTCCGCCCATAGGCCCAGCCCTCAGGCTCATGGATGCGTGTGCTAGTTTGCTCTGTGGGAGGCTGGTTTGGAGAACAAACCCTGATAGGATCTAGAAGTAAGCTCAGGTAGGTTTGAGGATTGAATTATGTATCCCAAATGCCTTGTGGATGTTTTGGAAATGGAAACTGGTTCCAGGTGGGTAAATCTCCTGCCTTCCAGGAGACTTTTATTCTGAAGAGAAGAGTGTGGGCACAGGGAGAACAAAGCCGGGCAGTAAAAAACATGGGGATTCTAAATTTTTCTTAAGCCGTACCACTCATCTAATAAACATTTAATATGCTAGGATCAGAATTATAATACTCATAATAAATTGTTATATTTACTTTTATCATGTATCTTGAGAAATATGTTTAAATCTTTAGATTCTCTTAAATTTCTCCATTAGTGTCATTGCTGTGTTACATATACAAAAGTAATTCCCTTTGTTTAATTGGTTTGTAGTAATTAGCAGTTCGCTGTTGAGCCTGGATAAAACTCCATTTTTCTGATTTTAGGATGAACAATTCATTATTTCAGGTATAATGGATGAAGAAAACCTTGAAAATTTATTTTTTTATTTTTTTTTATTTTTATTTTTTTTTGGTACCGGGGATCAAACTCGGATCCTTGCATTTGCGCAGCAGGCGGCGAAACCACTGAGCTAAATCCCCAGCTCAAAACCCTGAAAATTTATGAGAACTCGAGATAAAATAATAAAGAAGTCAGAGAATAATTTTTTACTATGATTTTAGCTATTTATTAAAAAGTAAAGAAGGGAAACTCCAGAAATATCTGCCTTTAACTAAAAAAATAAAATCTCTCAAAAATAACATACATCTATGTTGTCCAGGGAACCACTCTCAAAATGCTTTGTTCTAACTGAAAATCACAGAATTCCTGAAAACTTTCTAATTATAAGCATGTGTAACACAGTGGTAATTGTCCAAATCACAGTTCTACACATTGTATATTTCTTGTTCTGAGTATCAAAATAATTTAAGAAAACACTATTGGTATCATCAATCATTTGATCAGATAGCTGTGTTTTTAGTAGATAGTTCCGATGTTTATTGTCTCTTCATTCAATAGCTTCAATTGAAAGCTATTTTTTTATTCTCCTGAGAGCCAGGTACATCTAAAAGCAAATCAACAATTCCATTCTATTTCAATGGAAGATTCAAACAAGTTGTGTAAGAGAAATGCATGGGACAGGTCATAAGAATGATGGAGGATTGCTTAAGCACATAATACGTAAACTACCCAACAAAGAAAGAACAGAGGTTTGAACATGAAAATATCTTATATTTCATAACTATTACATCTCAGAACATTGCAAGCATAGGGAGCATAAATTTGGAAAAAAGAAGGAAAGAAAGTAACATGGAGAATATTAAGTCTTATACAGCTAGTCTGATCACAAAAAGATATAAAAAAGGTAAAAATGGTAAGATTTTAATTTTATATAGCTGAATTTCAGAATATAAATCACAGCAGGATTTTTACCTTCACTTATACTACAGAGAGTGAAAATTAAATCTTATAATTGGACCACATACTGTGGGAGTTTCTTTTGGATTAGAAAATTGAACATGGTAGTAGAAAATCAAAGAGATGAAGGTTACAAGTTAGACTGTGGTTTTAAGCATCAGAAAATGAAAGTATGTCAAAATTCTTTGACAGGAATATAATTAAGAGGAGCAAATGGAAACTATGAATTTATGAGGTTTTCTGTTTCAAAGTTGGATACATAATAAATCTTTCCTGAACCATTAGATCTCATATTAATAATGTACACTTTTAAAAGTCCTTTCTTCTCTTAGAGACAGAAAGAAGTAAATAGTAACACAAGAATGAATGATAAAATGATTATATTTGGGTCTTCACAGGAGCTTAAGTTGAATGAAAGATTATTTAAAAACCTATTTAAGAAACAGAGAAGTCAATAACTACAACAGGCATCTGCTATATAGAGTGAGTCAAAGAGACGAATTCGCGCATGTGCTTAGACTTGGGGAAATGTTTTCTCTCAAAGATGAAGCTAATGAGTTGTAGGAGCCCCATCCTAACAAGTCTACTGGTGCTCATGATTTTCTACAGTTACAGAAGCAGACCAGAAGAGTGATATAGGCTAGAAGTAATAAGAGAGGTGGAAGGGACATAAGGTAATCATAATTAAAAATTTTACTTTTAAGAAAACTGCAACTTCAGAGACCCAGATGAAGCTAGTCAAGGCAATCCATATCCATATTCTCTTGGTTAAATCTGTGTTCCTTTTCTGCCAGACTCAACACATCCAAAATTCTTCGGGGATACTGCAAATCCACATGATGGTTTAACTGAGAAAGTAAAGAGCAGGAGCCTGATTCTAAGATAAAGGAACAGGTTGAGAAAATCCACAGAATGCTTAAATGAACAAGAGGAGCCAAATCAAAACAAAACAAAACCAGCCCATACTGGAAAATGGGCTGGTATCTTTGAGGTGGGTCACATTAGCTTGTCCACCCTTCATGACAAGCATAACGGCTCCTTCTTCCAGGACTTCATTAATCTCATTTTTCTGAGTGTGCACTAAAGTCTCTGCTTAATGAATCCTTTCCTGTGCCTCTTAATTACACATCATGGAAATTCTTTCTCTTCTATGGGAGTCAGTGAAGCTGGAAACTTATTTTTTAAAAAGGGTGGGTTAATCTCAGCCTTTCAGCTTTGGAACCTCTCAGACCCATTCCAGTGAGAGGGTGAGGTTCTTTAATTACAGTCTGCTGCCTAGGCTTCCCTATTCTTTTCAAGCTTTCCTTTACTACTTCAATTTTCTCTTCCTCTCTATATCTGGTATTCTACCAGAGCTACCCTCATTTCCTGTATGTGTGATACAATTTTGTTTGCCATTCTAACTCATTTACTAAGATCAGAAAACAATGTTTAGAAATACAGCTTTCTTATTAATCTTTTTTAATTAAGTTTATTGGTGCATTTTAGGTATACATAATGATGACATTCATCATAGTGAATTTGTCCATGTACGTGATGTGTATTGATTTTTATTTTTTCCCATTCCCCTACCCTCCCTTTGACCCCTATTGTCCCCCTTATTTACAAAATCTTCATTTTATTACTTTCTTTTATTCAGATACTAGACATCAAGATATGAATTAACTAAACATTTAATTGAATAAAGTCACATTGATGTTATAAAGAAGTGGGATCAATGGATCATATGTCAAAAACCTGCTTTCAGAATATCTACTTTCAGAAAATAACTTGAACATAAATTTGTCTTGCATTATTTCATTATATGAGGCATTAAGTTTTCTTTAAACATAGAAAAATATTAGATTATTGTGGCTTTAGTTCCTTAGTAACACCTGCTTTCCGGTGTGAAACATTTGTGTCACAAATCTTTAAGAAGAATTTATGTTAATGCTGACCTTTTCTTTCCATGTGGAAAGCTTATTAAAAACTCACAACCTGCTGTGTTCCTTGTAAATTCACAAGCAGATAAAGGACACGGCAAGATACATGACAACTAATGAAAATAGAACAACTGGCACTGTACTGCACATTTAAAAGTCACTTTCCTATTGCTTAACTTTTTCTTCAACACAGATAAATTTAATAATAACTCATTGTTAAAATTGGTTATAAGGAGTAGTTTCAATATTTAAAACTAAGCAATCAGTTCACATTCAAGACATAGTTTAATCTCAAATTATTTAATGAATCCAGGATAATTTGAAATGTGGCATTTTTCTGATAGTTTTTTCATTAAGTTTATTGGTACATTTTAGGTAAACAGTACAGTTACATTCATCCTTGGGATCTTGTACCTTTACATAATCCATCTAGGTTCTTATTTTTTCACCCTTCTCCTGCCCTCCCTTTACCCCCTCCACCCTTCCCTATTTACAAAGATTTTGTTTCCATTTTTTTCCTTTTCTCATATATTTTCTTTTCCCTTCTTTCCTTTCCCCTACCACTCTCTCTTTCCTTTCCCCTTGGGTCTTTTTCTTATTTCAAATTATCTATTATACATTTTGATCCTTATTTACACTTTTAGTTTTTCATACCAGAGAAACCATTCGGTATTTACACGTGTGTTCTATTTATTTCACTTAAGAGTATGACCTCAATGTACATCCATTTAGCTATTATATATGGATGCACCTGTCTGGTAATTTTATAATGCTCCTGTAAAGAACTCATCTTAAGATATAGCATAAACATAAAAAGGATCTTGTGGTTACCTAGTTTAGGTTACCTAGATATATATATATATATATATATATATATATATATATATATATATATATA
Organism: Heterocephalus glaber; assembly: GCF_053883595.1. NCBI lineage: Eukaryota > Metazoa > Chordata > Mammalia > Rodentia > Bathyergidae > Heterocephalus > Heterocephalus glaber. Next base: position 12,698,091 of record NW_028258333.1, read on the forward strand.
TATGGAATCAGTGAGCCATCAATTATTTATCACAGAAAAGTTAAAATTAACTCAGGATAGGTACTCTGTTGAGAACCTTGTTTTCCTTATAGGGTACTATAATCATGTAACATAAAATGGGTAATTTCTAAATAACTGAAATTTATATCTCACATTTCTTCAGACTGTAAAGTCCAAGAATCACATTCCAGTGTCAGATCAAGGACTGGGACCTTCTATATGTGTCCTCAAATGGTAGAAGGGTCAGTGGTCTCACTTGGGCCTCTTTATACTTGCACTGATTCAATCACAAGGGACCCTTCACATACATCACCCGAAAAGGCTCAATTCCTAACACAATTGCTTGGAAGTTTGGAATTCAAAACATAAATTCTGGTGGGAAACAAATTTTAGACTATAGCAAATTTTTCTCTCTACATATCGTTTGTTTTTATTTTCTATTGACTCATTAAATAGGAAAATGCTACATAAAATAATCAACTTATTTATCTTCAGTGTACATGAATGTTAAGTAATTTGTTACCATATGGAAAACCAATAAAAGATTGTACCTTGTATCTTCACCTTTGGCTAGAAAAATATTGAAAAACAATTTTATAATTCTGTGTTTTGTTGTTGTTTTTGTTGCTTTTGTTGTGGTTGTTGTTTTTGTTATTGTTTTCTAGTACCAGGAATCAAACTCAGGCCCTTGTGCTTGACGGGCAGGAGTGGTACCACTGAGCTACATCCCAGGCCGGAAAAACAACTTTAAAAAGTGAAAAATTCATCAATAATGCCAGTAAAAGTCAGATTATTAGTTCTGAGGAATATATTTCTTATATTGTGAGATTTTTTTCTTATTCTGAATATTGATGCTATTTGGCTCCAGTCCGAAAACTGAGAAAATATAGTATAGGTAACCTGAATGATACTAGTCTAGTTCTCTGAGAGATGAATTTTGATGACTGAATCAAAACATGAACATGAACCATCTGAGATTAATAATTTATATTTATTTTTTCATGTTCATTGACCAAACAATGTCAGAAATATTTTAATGGATATTCCAAAATAGAGTGATAATTTTATGTTTCATTTTCTTTCAAACAGGCAAGATATTTCATGGTTATTTTAATAATTCACAATGTGGCAAACATATTATTCTACTCTGGTGGTGTCAACATTAGCATACTGCTGTAATTGCTCCACCAAATAATATTTTATCAAATCAAAAACCAAAACATTGGATTAAATAATCAAATTAGCTTTCAGTAAAATACTGATGAAGATTGCCTAGCATCTGAACACAGCTGAAAGTATATAAAAGCCAGAAAATACAATCTGTTCAGAAATAAATATGTAGTTACTCTTATTGTTTTGTCTGATAAACTAGGAGAAGGGTAGAAAATGTTGACTTGGCATATATGAAGTTTACAGTGTAAGAATGGAAGTATAATTCTCCAGGTGTAGTTGCTTCCTTCAGGGGCATTGTTTTAATATTAATAATACAGGAAATATGGATCATTTTTATGAATCTCATTGAAACAATTCCTCCTTCAAAAATAGAAATAGGAAATAAGAAAAAAATTTATCAGTGAAATTGGATCCAAAAACAATTGAGATAATTTAAAAATAAACCATATCATGTACAGGAACAAATTTCCTAAGATGAATGTTATCATTATGTATATTTAAAATGTACCAGTAAATGTTTTGTTTCAAAAAATACACCATATATATGATTTAGATGCATAAGTATTTCTCTGAACAATTCCTTTGCTTTTTGGGGGCCAGAGGAATATGAAGGATTTAAATGATAGATGGAAACTGATGTCTGCATACGTCTATACCTAGCCAATCAAAACAAAGACAGTGATTTGTTTCTCACATGTAATAGAATTCTCCAGGGGTCTTTGCTGAAAGGAAAAATCCCACTGAAGTCTACCTAAGAACTTTTCTTCCCATTTGGTCTTCTAAGTGTAAACCTAGCTAAAATTTGGCCTTGTACTTATGGGCCCACCCGTGGGTGAGATGAATCTGGGTTTTGCTGGAGAGTTACAAGCTCTTTGGAGCTGTTAAATATTAATCAAAACCCTTCACTAGATAAGGCAGACTCTTAACTGGAAGTGCTCTATCTAAAACTCTAGAAGGCATCTCCTTCTGCAAATGCTGCTGATGCATATCTTGAAGTATTTCTTTGTGGGTAGACAGTCCTGACTTTAGAATATTTAAGTTGCAAACTTTCATATACTTTGACCTTAGATTTTCACAGACATACTTTTACAGATAATCTGCTCCTAAAGCCAATATTTTAAAAATATGTTCAAGACATTTAAAAGACCTTACATGGCACGTAAAATATACTTTAGACATACTATTTCTAGTGTATTAGATTATTCTTTGGAAAGAGTTATTGAGGAATTATTTTAGAGAAAGTTGATACTTTCAGAATTGGTATATTCCTTCATATAGTTTCTGTATTTTGCAAAGTATTCTCTTGTGGCCTGAAAATAATACTAAACATTCAAACACCTTATATTACCAAACCTTGGAGAACTTTTCTTAGACAGTTTGGTTTTACAATATAGGAATATATAAATAGCTGCCTAAAATTTTGTTTATAAAGCATCAATAATTTAAAACCAAGAGACTCACTTCTGATTACTAAGGTAAAAAAAGACTAGAAAATAATTAGTAAAAGAAGTTCACTTCTATGAGTGGTAAAATCACTTCTGGTGATATGTCAATCATATCCCAAATAAATTGTGAACTGCTGAGGTGATCAATGAAGCCCATTTCTCGGTGTGTCACAGGAGCATAACCTGGAGTCCTAAATCTGGTCCCTTATCCATTCCTTGATGGCATTGTTTCCCCTCTCTGCTTCCCTGCAAGGTCTGATGGGCCGCTGGTAGCAGACCTTGGTGTCATCCACATGATACTGGTTTTACAGGGATGCTGATGGCAAGAGCTGTGGGGGTCGGGGAGGATTCCAGTGAGATTCAAAAGTAAGTCTGGATTCCTAGCAAGGGCACTCTGAGAGGGTGGGGTATAAAACTGTGGGAATGAAGCCAAATGCACAGTAGAGGTTCCAGAAAATCAGAGACACCTGGAACTTGGAATGTCTGCTGAGGAAAGCTGCAAGCAGTGAGCAGCGTCAGCTCAAGAGAGAACCAGCAAGGCCATAGGGATAGGACTACCCAAGGTCTCTGGAACTCACATTTCTCCACCATGGGCCACTGTGGGTGGTATTTCAGGACTTTAAATGTTTAGGGACTTTGCTACATGGTATATTGAAAGCACTTGGGTTCCTAAGGTCTGCAGAGATGCTTTCATCTTGAAAGCTAAAGGATGGCCAAGGACGCTCAAGAAGAACCAGCAGCTGCCTGCTCTTTCCAGGAATACAAAGAAGATGGTAAAATAAAGGTGGTTTGGAAGTTTTCATTCATAGTTTTTGAAGCACTGGCTGAAACAAAAACCTCAGAAAGGGGCTATAAATGCAATAGTAGAAAAAGGTACATATGCATGTGTATGTGTTTTTGTGTGTGTATGAAGCACCAAAATCATGTTACGTACAATATGAGGGAGTAAACAGATAATCACAGCCAAATATCATAGAAAATTCAATATAAAAGTTATTATTTTAGTACAGCTTTCTATGTTTTCCACAATCAAAATTTAAGAAACCAAGAGAGATAGTCTCTTCAGAAAAGGAGATTCTTCTTTTGGCTGATAGATATCCACAACTTCATCAAATGAGAGTACTTGTTAGACAGTGTCATGCCTCTGTAGCTTCTCTCCATGATTTATCCACATTGTAAATTCTGATTTGTTTACAAAGACTTTAATTATACCTCATTTACTACATAAAGCAATCATTGAAACTTCATTTTAATATTTAATTGATCTCTTTCTTTGCCTATAATTTTCATATATATATGTATATCAGACAATCTATATATACATAAATTTTTATAACACATTTAACAGTTTTGAACTATTATTTCCATCTTTCTGGAACAACAAGTATATTTATTTTGAAGATAACCACCTAGATTTTATTCTTTTGGATCTGTAATATTCACAGTATAAAGTACATTATTATTTATACTAGAAGGAAATTGATATCAGGGTCAAATTCCACATATATTTTAAAAGGCATGCTGAGCACAATTTTGTCCTTTTTTTTTTGGTACTAGGGATTGAACTCGAGTCCTTGTGCTTGTGCAGCAGGTGGCGAAACTGCTGAGCTAAATCCCTGGCCCTTTTTATGCTATTTTTTTAAAAGCCAGAATATTTTTAATGACATGAAAGTTTGTTAAAATTACATAATGAAAAGTGAGAACCAGTGATTACTTTACATTAAAATTATATGTGTGCATTATGAAAATTTTATTCTTCATATAGAAAAATACTGAAGTTGTGAGTCATATAGGAGCTCCAGTTAACTATAAATTTGAATTAGTAAGAGTATGATTCATACAGGGAAGAAATAGAAGTTCAGATATAAAATTTTCTCTGAAATTATATGTTAGGTCATTCTAAATATCTGTAATTTACCTTAGAAGGAGCACTAGTTAGGTCAGTAAAATTCACCAACATTTCCAAGGAAAGCATGTAGAACAACCAGATAGGTTATCAAAAACTTTTATTTTTGTGATCAAATCTAAGCCTGAAAAACAAGAACTGAAACCCTAGAAAAGAGAACTGTGCAAAAGTAACTGACTGGAAGCTGCTTTTTCCCAGGAGAAATGAGTCAATTCTGGGCATATGCTTAAAGGTGAGGATCTGTGAACTGAAGAGCAGGGTTCTTCTGGGGGCAATAAAAACCCAGAGTTCATGTTGTATCAGAGTAAAAATACTTGTGACCTGAAAGACTTCAACCACATTATCTATCAGTCCTCTTCAGAAGATGTGAGACATATGTTGAGTTATGAGTCTGTAGGGAGGCTAAAGCCTGTGCTGAAATCTTCTCCAACCAAAATACAGTTGTCCACTTTGTTAGAGACATGGTTTTTAAGAGATATAGTTCTTAGGTCGAAAACAAAAGAAAAAGAAATGAATAGAAGAAAATTGAAAGCCCTCCAAGGAATGTCAAACTGAACCTGAAGATTTACTGGTCTTTTATACCTTTTCACTTACAGCCTTTCAACAATTCTCTGTGCTTCTAGAGTCTAACAATACAGACTTTATCCTTTAACAGATGTCCAGTCCTGGCGAGGTGAGAAGGCAGGAAAAACATTACTCCTCATGCAAAGGTGAAGTGGCAAAACACAGCCCATCTCCTCCTGGAGACTTTCTCAATTGTTGAAGCAGCATGAAGAGGATGAGAGAGATGAAGGAACTGGATCACACAACTGTGGGGCCAGCAAATTTGAGATCCATAGGGAAGGATGGTAATCGTAACATTCTAGGAAGAGGCGGTGTTGCAATTCTGACTCAGAAATCCACAGGATAGAGTGGCAATTTGGAAACATGGGAAGGGTTGACTGAATGAAACCCAACTACATTATAGTGGTTGAATTTTTATGGTAACTTATTGTAAATGTTAATCCCAACTAAAATGTCTTTACAGCAATATTAATACCAGTGTTTGACTCAGCAGGCACCATATCTGACCAAGCTGGTGCATAAAATTAACGATCACAGCTCCTAAACAAATAACCTAATAAGCAGAAGGAAGGCCTCTCAGCAATATCACTAGTTTTAAATAGAATGGATCATTTCTCTCTTTCACACAAATCAAGTCTCCTCATTTCTGCAGGCCACATGATTATAAAGCTAACTGTACAAACTAAAAAGTTAGGAGTCATAATACCTCCTCCTATCCTTTCTTCCTTCACTCTACCCACTTAGTCTATAAGTCAATTATTTCTAATTTCAGATACGCCTGTAAATCCTTCTCATAGACTTCTCCTATTCCAACAAAGTCATCATAATATTCACCTAAGATTTTAGCAGGTTACTTTGGTTTTGCTTCTATCCTTGTAAGGTCACTTTATCCACCAGCCAGAGGATCATTTTTAAAGGCAAACCAGTGTTTGCCACTACTCTGTCAAAACCCACCAATGGCTTCCCATGCTATGTAGAACACCATCTAAACTTTCTAGCCTAATTTGCAACACCTATAATGAAGTAATTTTTACCTATCACTTTTACTTCTTATGATGCCATTCCTCTTTTAAATAGCTAAAATTATAATGGCCTTTTGTTTGCTGAACATTCATTTGCTATTACTGTTAAGGAGACTCACTCTTTCACTTCATTTTCCTCTGTTCCTCCTGCTCTGTTTGTCATATTCTCCTAAATTTTTGAGAGATTCTTTTTTCTGATTTAACAATTTGTAGATGTTTCATTATGAATGAATAACTTCTTCAAGTTTGGAATTTTTCTTTTAACAAACTAATCCTTTCTTTTTTGGCAAGAGATGTTAATTTTAATACAGACAAATTTATCAATTATTCATATTATGGTCTTCTTTACATCTCATTAAAGAAATATTTTCCTAAATCAATGTATGTATAGTGTCACACAGTTGTCTTCGTCTTAATATTTTAAAAGCTTTTCCTTTGGATAATTAGTTCACTTTTCCATCTGAATATGTGTGTATGCTTGCATGTGTATTATGACACATACCATGAAATACCTGTTTATTTTCTGATCAGGGTTCACAATATGTAGTCATGAGTCATTAATTTTTCATTGAAATTATGTCATCTTAGTATTTTCCTTCTAGCCACAGGTCTGTTTAGAGCCTTTTATTTTGCTCTTTTCCTCTCAGAATGCTGCTGTGGTCTGAATAAGTTCCTTGAAAAGCATGTGAGGGGGCTGTAATGACCAGAGCACCAGTACTCGAAGTGCCAGTGGTGCTCAGATAAGGAGAGCACTGCCCTCAGGAGTGGATTAATGCCATTCACAGGGAAGTGGACTTATTACCGTGGGAAGAATTTTTGATAAAAACACAACTTCTGACCTCTCTTCTTGTCTTTCCCTCTCATCTTCCTTGATGGTATAATATAGTAAAATGGCTCTTGTCAGATCCTAGCACTGTGACCTTGGACTTCCCAGCATTCTGAAATGTAAGGAATATTTTTTCGTCATGAATACCTAATCTTGGGCCAGGGATTTAGCTCAAGTGGTTTCGCCGCCTGCTGCGCAAGCTCAAGGACCCGAGTTCGATCCCTGGTACCAAAAAAAAAAAAAAAAAAAAAAAAAAAAAAGAAAAAGAAATAAATAGCCAGTCTTTGATATCATGTTATACCAGCACAAAAGCAAACTAAGATGTTCAAATCTGTTCCAATGTGTTTTATAAAATGTCTTAAGATTTTTAGTCTTTAAATATGAATTTTGAGATGAGCATGTTATCTTCAGTAGAAAATTTTAATTATTTAATATATAAGAACAAAAGAAAATCTTGGTAAAAAAATTTGAGATTGCAATACATTTACAATTAAAATTTGGAAGAATGTCATTTCAAATATGTAAATATTTTTATACTTAAAATCCTATCTCTCTATATAAACATCAATCTATTAGAATGCCTCAGTGTCTTTCAATATAATTCTAGTTTTATTTTGATATCTTACCTGGTTTTTATGATCTAGATTTGTTTGATTCTTTGTTTGGCTTTTAGATACTTTGTACTATTTAGAGTGGGATCCTTTATAATTTTCTAGTCAAAGTTATTTATAATATCCAAAAATTTTACTCATTCTAGTAATTCAAAGAAAATTTGATTATTTATGTATATCAACATCAATAAAATCAAGACAAGTGTACCATGAGACACCATTTCACAATTTTCTTGTCAGTTTGTCTTATAATCTCAGAAAATTATTTCGTTTTATTTTATATTTTTGCAGTACTGGGATTGGACCCAAGTCCTTGGCACTTAGCTATATCTCCAGCCCTTTTACATTTTTCAGTTTAAGACAGGTCTCATTAAGTCACTAAGTTGCCCAGGAAGAGCTCAAACTTTTGATTTTCTGCCTCAGACTCCCAGAATGCAGAGAATCCAGGGATATGTCACCACGCTCCTCTCTTAGCACATCTCTAGTAAGTCTTTTGTTTAGTATGTCTCTAATCATTCTTCACTCTGTTAGTGTGTTATTAATGTCCCTTGTCGCATACATTAATATCAATCTTTGTTGATTAATATAATTAGGATTGAGGGAAATATATTCTATCCCACCATATCAGCAATTAATTTTCCTTTTCAACTCAACATCTTTGCTATCAAATCACCTTTCTTCACAGCTACTGATGATCTACATTCCTAGTTTTCCGTATACCTTTTTATTTTAGTTCAACTACACAAAGCTTCCACAGCTGCCTTCCAGAGCACATGTCTTCTCAAGCTGTGAGGCTAAAAGTGTTACATCTTTCTTTTATTACTTTCTTTCTTTAAAAACTTACTATAAGCACTATTTGTTTAACTGTCTAGTTTAGTTCCTGCAACTAGGTCGATAAAAGAATTGGTGGCTAAATGAGAAATTGTATATAGAATGTACAGTAAAATATTCAGAACAAAGAAGGGGGTCAAAGGGAGTTCCAACTTGATGACTTTGCTTTTATTTGCATAACTCTTACATGCAGGGCTGCAATACTTGACAGAACATAATACCACAGTATTGCACTGTACAGAGCAATCAGCAAAAGTTTCAGGACTGTACCAGAGAAGATGCCACTGTAAGGCCGCACTGCACTCACTTTCCTGCACTGTAAGTCGAAATGCAGGCTGTAAGTCCAAACAGAGCACCTGGGTCAGAAATCTGAACAGCTGTTAAACAGGTAGGTTTTTAAATGAAGACCATCTGTATATGTGATGCATAATACTAATACTCACCTTTGGAAATTGGGACATATACACATCTTAGTCATTTTTACTTCCCCTTTCTGTAACTGACCTCCCATTTACCCCCTTTCATCTTTCTGAAAACAAATCTCCCTGGGCCTCCTAACATGTTTGAAAGGGGATACTTTGCAATTTGACCTGTGTTTGTAGCTGTCATCTGGAGATATTCTTCACCAGCATCTTGTGCATCTCCAATCTTCAGTAAATTGTACTCTTTGTTGTTGCTGTTGTCTGTGTGTTTACTCTTTGACTTTGATGTGGTACCCAAATATTGGATGTATGTACACTCACTCACTGGGTTAGGCAGTCAAGGTTGAATTTTATTTTGATTGAGAATATTGAAAGCACTACTTTATTTTTTTCTTCATCTTCATATTGCTTTTAAGAAAGCTGTAACCATTCTGATTTCTATTCATTGTATAAGACTCATGAATCTGTTTCTTTCAGGAAGTCTGTAGAATTTTTTGTTTGTCCAGATTTCTGAAAATTTATATTATTGTTTGTTGGTGTGTGTATATTTTTACTAGAATTACAATATGCTTACTAAGCCTTTTGAATCTGCAATCTTACAGTATCCTTTTCTGAACATTCTAATAAAATTGTCATTGATGTGTTGTCTCCATTTGCATATTTATTCCTTTTGGAACTTCTATTTATTCTGATATCAATACTCTGGTATGTTCCTGGTAATCTCATTGGATCTTTTCTTCTACAAGCAAAGATAGATTTTTCTATTTCTTTGTTTTCTTCTTTACTTCCTTCTTTTCCTAAAGTTATTCTTCAAACAATTAAATAAGGATTTTTTTTCATTATTAATACTTTAATTTTCAAAGACAATTTTTCCATTTTGTGAACTTATGCTTTTAAAATTTTTTATTAGTACATGTTTGTAGAACATAATGATTATGTTTCTTATGGGGAGTTGTTACATAACACATTTTAATTCTTTCTTCTTCCCTTTTTCCTTCCATTCATCTCTGTTCCTTCCAACTCCTGTTCCCGTTTGCAAAAGCTGTGTTTCCATTTTTTACTTCAATTTTACTTTTTTGTCCCTATTCCTTTCCTTCCCTCCCTCTTCCATCTATCTCTCATTCCCCTTCGTCTGTGAAAAAGGTCTATTATTTTTAAAATTACATACATATAGCACATAATAATTTCCATAAGTGACTGCAACAGCATCTTCATCCTATATCCTCTTTCAATAATTTACCACTCCTTAACCAAGAGGGAGGATTTAGTACTCTTTCTGTTAAATCCATACCAAGTGGCAGTGAAGCCCAGTTCCACTTCCTTTGAATCCTTTGAAAGGCACAGTATTAGCTGAGGTCATCTGCATGACCTGAGGAAACTTCTGCCTTGTGAGCTACAGTACTGTGCTAGGTCACAAAGTAAGCAGCTGAATTGGTCTGATGTCACCTAGCTGTGAGGAACACCAAGCAGGATGTGGGCAGACCACATGAAAGTGAGAAACATCACAGGAGAGAGTGAGAGCAGGAGAGAGGGAAGGGAAGGGAAGGAGGGCCTGCTGCAGCAGGGCTGAGAGAGTCTGAGATTGTTCAGGGAGCACAAGGGTAGCCGAGCTCCTCCTCTAGTGTTTGACTGGAATTTCATGAGCAATTCGTAGCTAAAGATATCCAGCAAGTCTTTCACAATAACTTTTACCCTAGCAGTCACAATAGGAAGTAAAATTATTGGTGGAGAAAATCTTAAGATTTATTTCTGTTACACATCAATGGCTAAACAGAAGAATGATTTATTAATTCATGAACATTAATATGCACCAATTAATGTTGCATATCCTGCCTACCTGTGCAATCGACATGAGTTTTTCTTTTTTCTGTATGTTCTCTAATATGTTTCAATTTTTTTTGTTTTCTGTGATGTTAAGTATTGACTTTCTTTGAAAATTTTAGTATAATATGAGTAGATATGCTAAATTTCAAATTTTTATCTCAGAAAACTTTAGGAATTGTGCCACTTTCTTCAAATATCTAATTTCCCTGTTGAAACATATTATTAAATATGATTTTAATTTAATGATAGTTTTTACAAAGGCCATTCTGGGTACAGTTAAGTGTGGAGATTTTGTCCCTGTTTTTTTGATTTGGTTTGTGTGGATTTTGATTTTTTGAGACAGTGTCTCCATATTTAGCTCAGGCTGGCCTTGAACTCACTGTGTATAGTCCAGGCTGGCCTCAAACTCATGGTAATCCTCTTGTCTCAGCCTCTGAGTATTTCTGTGGTTTTAAAAATCTCCTGATAACTGTTATGGATTGAGTCTAAATGTCCCTCCAAAGCCTCATGTGGTCATAGGTGGGTGAATCTAGTGTGTGGTGCTGGGATTAAGGGTGTGTGATTACTGAATGACTACATGTGAGTGATTAATTTGACACCACCTTAATCCCAGTAGTTTGAATAAAATAAAAGGAGCAGAACGACACTGTTAAGGTCTCTTGCTGCTTCTGTTGCCTGCTGGGTACCATGAACTCTTTCTCCTCTGCAAAGCCCCTCCCATCTCTCGTTGCTTCTACTGCTTCCCCTACCATGAACCGTTGCCCCTCTGCCATTCCACTTTGCAGCCAGCTGATACTGAACTGAAACCTCTTGGAACTGTGACACAAATACAACTTTTCCCCTTCAGTTTTGGATGTTAGGTATTTTGTCTCAGGAACAAGTGAAAAGTAATTAAGATAATAACTATTCTGGAAATTAAATTTTTGTATTTTATATAGAAAATTTTATTAAGTTCTTTCAGTCTGATTATTGTGTTTTTTTCCCTTTGCATTAAAAAAATGCTGAACTAATCTTTCATTATCTTTAGATTTTCTAATCTTGGTTCTTCTCTCTTTCCTACCTCCTTATCCCCCATTCCTTCTCTGTCTCTGTTCCTATGTTTTCTAGCAGAGAACTGTTATGGTTTATATCTAAACATTCCCCAAAGCCTCATGCAGTCATAGGAGAGGCTTTTCAGACGTGTCTGTTTCTAGGATGTGGGAAGCTGGGATCAAGGATGTGTTGCTGGGATTGATTCAAGGTGTGATGCTAGGATTAAAGAATTGAGTGCTACCTGCCCTGAGGGTGGTAACCTGGATAAAATACAAGAGACAAAGAGAGGGCTGCTGTTGTTACTGCTTGTCACTTGCTATTTCTTTGCTGCCTCCCTGCTTTGCTGCCTTATGCCTGCCAACAACTGTTTCTCCTCCTCGATTTCTCTCTTCTGTGCCACCTTGTCTTGGAGCCAGCCAAATATGAACTGAAACCTCCACACACTGAGCTAAATAAACCTTTACTCTCCTAACTTTGGGTGCTTTTTTCTCAGCAATGAGAAAAGTAACTAAGACAAGGATTATTCAGGCTATTTTAGACCCCCTTTTAAATGTTGTCTTGCTTTTTCCCAGGCCCCCTTTCAAAGTTTTCTTTTGTTTATTACTCAAAGTTGAAATGCTGTTTGGTTCAAATTATTTTATGATAATGTTTTATATTTTTCTGCTTTCTTTGAATACATGATTTGGTTATTTTAAGTTCACTCTTCTCTGATTTATTCCTTGGCACACAGAGAGCAGTGCTCAGTTTATTAAAGTAGCAGCTGCTGTTCTCCTTCCTCCATTTTCTTGTTCCTCTTCTCCCTCTTCCTTCTCCTCCTCTTGCTTCTTCTTCCTCCTCATTCCTCTCTCCATTCTCCTCGTCTCCTTTTTATCTTCCTCCTCCTCCTCCTCTTCTGAGAGTGACATTTTAATATTCTTTCACATTTTGTAGTAGGTCCATTAGGCATATACTTATATTTTCTCTTCTGTTACAAGTTTGATCATTAAATGTACACAAAGCCTACCATTTTCCAAAAAGTATTGACAAGTCATCAAACAGTTCTCAAGGTAAGGTAGAGCTGTTCTCATGGTAGAAGCTGCTAAATATGGTTTGCCACATGTTCATACATTTGGCCACCAAAGACATAAAAGAGCCCCATTATATTTAGGCAGTTTATTAATATGCTCACTAAACAGGCTGCATAAGCTTAATGTTTGTTTGTTCCTTCGTTCCCCAATTCCAATAAGTGTGGCACAGTATCCACTACTACAGCATGATCTTGTGTCACAAAGGATACTTTCAGCCCAGGAAAACCAAGAGAAGTTCTGGCATTACCTATGTTTCCCTCAGACGTAAGTAGATCTTCACTGGGAATGGGAGGAAAAGGCTTATTTTCTCACATATCCTCAAAGAATAAGTTATATCATATCTATAACATTCTAGCATAAAATAATCTAAGTGAATTGGTTGGTAATACCTAGATGTTTAGAAATGTGAGACATTTATTTAAACAATGCCTTATAACAAGGTGAGCATATGTCTGCTAGGATTGGAGAAGTCCGATATGAACTGTGCAAATAAGAAATATGATAGGAAACAAAAACCTAGGTGTTTTGCAGATGGGACAGTGATCTAAGAATGAATGGAAATTGGAGAAAAGGAAGGATAATGAGAATAAATAGAATTAAGATATAATGTGTACATGTACCAATTCCCCCAAAGCAATGTTTTTATTATGTATCATAAACATATATGTGTTAGTTACTTGTCTCTCATTGCTAAGACAAAACACCTGACACCCAAAGGGGTTTATTTAGCTTACAGTTCAGAGAGGTTTCAGCCCGTGGTCGGCTGGCTCCAAGACAGGGATGGCAAACAGGCATCACAGAAGAGAAACTACATGGTGTTCACAAGGAAGAAAAGGTAACAAGGGACCTTAACACCATCTTCCTGTTCCTTATTCAGACATCTTAGGGCGCGTAGCACTCAAGCCCTTAATCCTAGTGCCCTTGATTCTAGCCCCACCACAAATCAATTGCACATTCTAGATTCAGCCACCTCCAAAAGAACCTATGACCACATGAGGCTTCGGGAGGACCTCCAGATACAAACCATAAAATATACTAATAAAATAAATTAATAAAAAAAATTTAAAATAAAGGAAACATGGAGTCAAGGAGCTTCCATACCCACTTTCTTGCCCAAATATGAGACTTGATGTTAAGTAGTTGAACATAAGTTGGAAACCATGTGATCACTTTTAAGAAAATATATTATTGGCTATTTTATTTCAGCTATTAGTAGAATTGGGAGCTCGCGAGTTAAAAATAAGCCAATCAGTGCAGCTGATTGTTTCAGAGAAAGTAAACTAAATAAAAATGAATTTTAATTAAAGGTGCAACAAAGCCCTCTTTCACCCCAGCTTTCTTCCTCAACGCTCTGTTGCTTGGCATAGCTGCCATGGTGATCCAATGATCTCATGTATCATCAGTACTTCTAATCCATACTTACATCCTTTTCTTCTTCTTTAAGTAGAAAAGGAAATAAGAGTAATTAGGATATCATACTGAAGGAAACCTAACTTTTGAAAGAACAATTGTGCAATTCTAGTGACACAAATTGAACTGTAAACTCTCATTGTTTAAAAAATAATTGTGGGGCTGGGGATTTAGCTCAGTGGCTTTGCCGCCTGCTGTGCAAGCACAAGGACCTGAGTTCGATCGATCCCCGGTAACAAAAAATAATAATAATAATTGTGGCCTGATAATTCTTAATAAATAAAATTTAAATTTAGGGTTTATGAATTATTATATTTTACTGTACAAATTCCAACTTTCAATGGTATTTAAATTCTATAAAATACAAATCAGTTGCATGATAGCTCACCTTCTGTATAAGATTTAATTAAAATCAATATTATAAGCTTCATCTTTAGTGAAAAATATCGTAAACGTCCTCTGAACACTAATGATTAAATAAAATTTATGACTGAAGTCACCATTAGAAAGTGATTTCTTGGAAGTTTTAAAGAACATTTAATGACTAAGAAATTACAAGTAATAGCTATAAATATTAATATATTATAATAAAATATTTAAAATAACTATTAAAATCTAGCCCATCCATTTCTTATGCCTACTATTCTATAATAGAAGTAGCTGAGCAAAATTTATTCTTCAAAATACCATGGTAAATTATTAAATAATCACAGATTTTTTTGGAGTTGCTCACAAAAATATCTCTATATATTCCCCTCAATTAATGAAAATATTTTAAATAAAGTATAAATTTTAATCTGAAGATTTATTTTGTATTTTTCTTTATAAATTCTTTTCATTAACCTCAGGTGCCTTCTAGATCATTTCTAAATTTAAATTTTTGCCTATTTGGGGTATTACTTGTAGTTTGTTTTTATTGCCAATTAAGGAAGATGCAGTATTTTTGTTTACTATCAACTGAGAAAGGTGTGATATTTTTGTTTATCCTCTCTGAATGCCCTTAACTTATAATCTTACTTCTTTTTCACTATAATATCTTACATTTATATCCATTTCCTTCAGTAAAATGGAACAAAATGCTAACTAAAAAAAAGGGAGACTCCCTATATGTCCATATGATTTTATTCTTAATTTCACTTGCAATTCCCCAGCCCCTTTCACATGAAATCAAAACAATACAGCATTAAAATTGCATAGTTAATTTTATTTTCCAGCTTAACTCTCTGCTTACATCCTTTAGTCATTAGTCAAGGGAAAATAAAATGAAATATATTCACAGTGCTTATTTCTAGTCATTAAAAAAAGGACAAAAAGTCTTGAGGTTATCATTAAGTATCTTGTCTGAGAAAAATAACTGCTTTGGCATCTGCAGCAATGATGATGTTCCAATATAATCTTCCCTGCTGAATTTAACAATTACTTAAATATTGGTATAGTCACTAAACAAAATAAGATTAGTGGAATGGACTAAATATGTAGGTAATGGTGCATATCAGTTCTCTTCAGCAAAAACTGAAGTTAATTAGAGTTCAACCTTTTGAGAAATTATTACAGCAATTTTAAATTTTGCTTTAAACTTTAAACCATTCCTGAAATCCGATTTCTTTTGAGAGACAAAATATACAAATAAAATGTGTTTTTTGTGCCTGTTACAGTTTCATGTGATATTGAGCAAATCATTTGTAGGAAAAAGAAATAGAAACCAATGATACGTTTTTGAACAGAGAGTGAAAAAGTAAGTACAAAGTGCAACAAAGATCACTTAAGTATCGCAAATCTGAGACTAGGCATGGCAGCCCATCTGAGGCAGAAAAATCAAAATTTGAGCCTACTCTGGGAAATTTAGTAACTTTGCAAGACTCTGTTTTGAATGAAAAATGGTCAGGGATATAACTCAGAGTGGTGGTCCTAGGTTCAGTCTCTAGTAAAGCAAAAATAAACAAGCAAAAAGAAAAGGAAATGTGATTTTTTTTTTATATTTTCTGGGAAAACATTCAAGAACTGAGGGGTTTCATTGCAACTTTTGGTATATTTACTGTTTCAGAACACATGTTTATAAAGAAAATGCATTTTTATTATAATCCATTATTATAGGCTATGGCACAATTCTCAACTTTTCAGGACACTCATAACTTCAACATTTTAATCTATTATCCCAGGTTAGCAAGAAATGAAGCAATGACAAAGAAATTACAATAACAACTAGTTTCACATATATGATTGAAAAATTAAGGATCATAATTATTATTGATATTATTTTAGATAAAGTGATTTAGTTTAGATGACCATGCTTTATATAGAATATTCAATTACCAAAGGATATATGTGTATATACTGCATTTGAAAATATAATACATTTTATGACTCTTCTCAAAGGAAATAAAACTGAGAAAGCAAAATAAATCATGGAATGAAGATTTCAGCAAAACAATCAAAGAGAAAATGGAAACACAGGAAAAAACCCCAAAAGTTATGAGTGGAGTCTATGTGTGTGTTAACTAATGAATGAATAAAAATAATATACAGAATGGAGAAGTCATCACTCATAAGGAAAACCAAACTTATGTTGTTTTCAGGAAAATATTTTGAAGTGGAGATCATCACCTTAAACAAAATAAGCCTTGTTTGAAATGCAAACTAATGCATGAGAAGATGAAGGGAATGAGAAAGTAAGAAAGAGGGTTAGTGGGAAGGTGGAAATGATCTAGCTATATTACATGCATGTACAAATATGCCAAAGTGAAACCTATCAGTTTGTATAATTAGCATTCACTAATGAAAGTAATATTCAAAATTCTTTCCCCATTCTTACAGTTAATAAGAGTAAGGTTGCTAGAAAGCATGTATACTATGTTACAAACAGGATGCTTAGTACCACAAAGTCTCAGTGTTTCATTTTGTTGTAACTCCCAGTAAGAAGTTTTACATATTTAAGTAATCAAAATTTAAATCTGTTTCAAGATCCAACTTATTTTCTCATGAGGCTACATTAATCTCATTTAGCATCCTTCTTCTATTTTTATATTTTTAGAAACATGCATAAGTTAACTTTAGATCAATGTTAGCAACACTTCCTTCAGACATTTTATCCTTGAACTCGATTAACACTGTAATGGCTTCTTTATGTTTAGAAATTTGCATTTTGGAACTGAGATCTCAAAAGATTTTCAGTCAACTGGAAACATATAATGGTCAGGAAAGAAAAAAGCAGTCTGTTCTGATACAGTAAAGTTGTGAATAAAATATTACCGAAAATAGGTGTATCTTTGCCTGACAATAAACAAGTGAGGATAGTAATTGATGGGTTTTAGACAAAATGGCTACCTGCAAAAATTGATAGTTTGAAAGAAAAGTTTAATTTTCATAATTCAAAAATGTTGCGATTTGTTTGAAATTCCTAGTCAAAAATATGAAAAATGAACACTTTTATTTGGAATTGTTGAATAAAAATGAAAAATGTTATTTAATAGGCCAGATAATATGTGTGTTTTATGTCTAGTAATTGTGTGGTTATACTTTCTGTGTTTTAAATTTTGACTTTTGAATGTTTTCTACTTTTGTATCAGTGCTTTAAAATAAGTTACTAGTTTTCATTCTTTTATCAAATCTGTGAACATCTCACTATTTGTGTCTTGCCTTTAACTTATTATGTGAGGTGATTTTCTTTAGTAATCTATGATCTCAGCTTCTCAACCAAAAATAAAATTTTAACTACTTTTTGTTGGTTAAATTAAAATAAATTAATTTTGTTTTCTTTGGAAACATTTCCAATTCCTTGTGGGAACGTGTGCACTTCTCAATATTCTACACAATTCTTTAGGCCCACATTTTCCCAGTGTACTGAATGTGTGAGAAAGAAAACTATGCTGGCAACCACTAACACATTAACATAATGCATGGTCAAAATGTACGTATTCCTCATGCTGATGCTTCCATTTCTGACTGTTCTCTTCAGATTGTCCTGTCATTTATATCATGTAAACTGCACTGAATTAAATATGATCTTTGATATAAGATATTTTATTTTTATTGACATGCTCCCTATGTTTTAATAATGTTGAGCCTGTGGATAGGGCTCATGTGTTTGTACATTCATCATCTAATTTTGATTTTTAAAATCATAAAATAGATGTCACAATTTTATTTAAAAATACAGAAATTGAGACTGCAGAAGATTAGGTTATGATTTCAAGGAATCTGGGCTCTTATTTCACTCTGGAGTTAAAACTCCAGGGATCATTATTCTACAAATGGTTGTCCCTGTAAATTTTAAGGTAAAAGAAACTCAGTCTGAAAATTTTGTGATAGTTTTATGCATTCAATCAGAGCTCAGCACAGAAAGTAAACAAAATAAAATTGTTTTACTCTGCAGTGCTTTCTGCATATATACTAATAAGCTATACAGAAAAAAATCAAATTTCTCAGTAATATAGTTCTAGATTTAAATTCTACCTGCAATTTATTAGCTAAATAGCTAGATATAATAGTTAACTTTCCTAATCTGCAATTCTCTGTCGGTGAAGGACAATGCCAGTCCGTATCTTGTAACACTATTGAGTACATTGAAATATAGTATCTAAAATACTCAGTAATAAATGGCAGACTATGTCCTCAATAAGCAGTAACTAATATGATTTTACTTACCTTATGTCTTAAAACGTGACTTAAAAGTATATAAAAATATAATACTAGTACTATATCTATGTATTATATCTAGTAAAAACATGAATGGAAAATTGAATATGTACAGTGTTTTAAAGCAGTAATCTCTAGATTAACATAAATTGCATATTATGCATTACTTACTTCAGAAATATATATTTGCTAAAAATTTAAAATTATTTCACAAGCATCCACAATTTTGAAAATATTTGTACAAGGAAAGTGTGAGGATAAACTTCAGTGAGAAGAGGAAAAAGACATGACTATACACATCTCTAGTTAATTTACTCTAAGCTTAATTTAAGGGGAATTTGCCTCACAATTATCTCAAAATGAGCCATCCTTTGTAAACCATTTGCAATCATTTGTTCTCTCCTCTCTCCTTTTAATAATTCTACAAGGCGTATCCTAATTTGTAGTATGTCTCCTTTTCCACAATTAACTGAAAACCAAAGGCTCTAGTTACATTTTTAAAGAACAAATTCCATATGGTAAACTAGAACAGAAACCCTAAGGTCTCTGAAAAGTTCCCATATTTTACGACTAAATCCAGACTATTCGCAACAATAAAGTAAAGCAAAAAACATAAAATAACAACCAGTACTTTCACCTCATCTATACAAAATTGTGGAAAAAGATCAAGGTTCGAACAAGAAGCCATAATTTTAAGAAGAATCAATGAGACAATAATGGAAGTAATTAATTAGAGACATGGATTTATAAGACTGGGGAGGTCAAGCTCATGTTTCCATTTCCATTTTGGATTATCAATGGGAATTAAAAAGCAAACACAAACTACCCTAACCTGACTCTACTCACAAGATAATCAGAATCTTTTTAGGTAAGACCAATGAATGAATAATTTGTTTGTTTGTTTTGTTTTTAATTGGTAGATGCAGATAATAAAATATAGTACTGTGCCATAACTAATATAACAATTGAGATAATTTATGATATTATATATTTATTAAATATTTTTATTCCTAATATGAAAAAGAAAAAATGAGAAAAAACAAAATCTATATTCACAATTTTGCATGACCATATTACATATAACTTATAACAATATTTTAAAAAACTCTTCTTTTAAGACATGAATGCAGATATATTATGTCCCTTATAGCTATTATTTTGTGTTTTCATCCTTTTTAAAATCAGTGATGTTCATATAAAATTGAAGAAGGTAATGGTGAATGGCTGAATTGCTCATTGAATTACTCCAGTTTTAATCATGATAAAATCATGAATCTAAGTAATTAGATTGCTCTCCTATAATCATGCTGGTAGCTATTGGCAGCACATGGGATTCAGAAAGTACTATGCCTTAAAGAAAAAATGCCTGCAAGGTTGTTGGCCTCAAATATATATTATTTATTTTATTTTATATTTCACTATCAGCAACTTAAAAACCTGATTTTCTAATTAGTCAGTAAAAATTCCTGTCACTAACATTGCAGATGATAAAAAAGAAGACATGATTTCTCCCTGAGTTCAAACAGGCCAACATTGCAATTAGTATTCCATCTACAGTAACAATTGTAATAATTGTATAAGGAAGAAAATCTACTCTAAATATGTTAACATGCGCAAATCAATAAATGTGATTCACTACATAGAGGCAAAGACATAAACAATATCATCATATTAACAGATGTAGAAAAAGCTTTTAATAAAATCCAACATCTATTTGTGAGAAAGACGCTGAAGAAAATAGGTATAAAAAATCTTATTTCAATTTGACAAAGATATTTCTGACAAACTTAATAAATGAGAAAGAGCTGAAATCTTTTTCTCTAATATGAGGGACAAGACAAGGATGTTCACTATCACTCTTCCTGTTCATTATAGCACTCAAATCATTAGCCAGAGTAATCAGGCAAGAAAGTGACAAAAGAGATACATACAGGAAAGGGACAATTAAAATTGTGATTATTTGCTGCTCACAATTTTTTTATATAGAAGACCCCCCCCAAACTACAGCAAGACTCCTAGAATTAATAACCAAATTTAGCAACATAGTAGGATATAAAATCAACACACAAAAATCAATAGCAATCTTGTATACCAAAATTAAACTTATTGAGAAAGTAGCTTTCTCAAAGTGCCCAGAAAAATCAAATACTTAGGAATTACCAAAATTCAGAAAGTGAAAGACCTCTACAATGCACACTACAGTGCTCTGAAAAAGAAGATAGAAGAGGACATTAGAAAATGGAAAGCCCTCAGTGGTTCCGCCGCCTGCCTCACAATGTCCTGAGTTTGATCCCCGGTACCAAAAATAAATAAATAAATAAATAAATAAATAAATAAATAAATAAATAAAAAGGAAAGCCAGTCCCTGTTCCTCCAGAGGCAGAACCAGTGCTGTCAACATGGCCATACTCTCAAAGATTTAATTCAATTTTGATCAAAATAATCCTAAAATTCAGTGGAGCCAGAAGAGACCTAGAATAGCATAAGCAGTTCATGGCAACAAGAGCAAAACCTCATAACTGTAAATTTCAAGACATATTACAAAACTACAGTGATAAAAACAGATAACACTATGTGGATAATTGGAACAGAGTAGAAGATGTGGAAAAAAATTCCAGACATATTTTGCCATCTGATATTTGACAAAAGGAGGAAAACATACCTTGGAGAGAAGGTAGTCTCAAGATAAGGTATTGGAGATACTGGCTATATAGATGCAGAAGATTAAATCTAGATTAAATCATGTGTCTCACCAGGCACTAAACTAAATGAAAATGCATCAAAGACCTACATATTAAAAGAGAAACACGCTGCTGGAAGACAAGATAGGTACACTATAACTCTTGATGTCATAGTTGTAGGGAAGGACTTTCTGAACAGAACCCCAGTTGTACAAGAAATAACATGAAGAATCAGCAAGTGAGATTGTATCAAAGTAAAAAGGTGCTGCACACCAAAGGAAACAACCAACAAAGTGAAAAGACAACCTATGGAATTTGAAAATAAATGGTAGCTATACCTCAATCAGTGGACTAATATCTACAGCATATATAGGAACTCAAAAATATTAGTCTGATAAAAATAAAAGACCCAATCAAAAATTGGGCAATTGAAATGAATAGATACTTCCCAGAAGAAGTAGAAATGGCTAATAAATACATGAAAAAAATGTTCTACATCATGGGCCATTTGAGAAATGCAAATTAAAACACTGAGATTCCATTTTAATTCAGAAACAATGGCTCTCATGAAGATACCTTTAATAATGAATGCTGCTGAAGTGGTAGAGAAAAAGGAACTCTCTACAGTGTTGGTAGATTGTAAAGTAGTACAACCACTATGAGAATCAGTATGGAGATTCCTCAAAAAACTACAAAAAGAAATTCCATTAGATCCAGTTATGTCCCTCTAGGTAGCTTCCTGAAAGTGTTAAAAATATTCTACAGTTATATATGCCAAGCTGTGTTTATAGCAGTATAACTCATAATCACTAAATCTTAGAAGTGCCTTCCTAGCCAGCCCATCAACAAATGAATGGATAAAATGTATGGTGTTTACACACAATAGACTGCTATTCAATCATAAAAAAGGATACACTTGAGTCATTTGTAGGAATATGGACACGCTTTGGTTTAATGTTAAAAAAATAAATCAGACATACAAACACAAATATCATATTGCTACTCTTATATAAGGGAGACCCAAAGTATAAATAAATTATAGAGAAATAAAAATATATGAAAGAAGCAGGGAGTTAGGACTTTTCCAAAAGAAGAAAAGAACCAAGAGAAGGAGAGAATTGGGAGGAAGGGAAGAATGGTAATTTAAAAAAGAATTAAGAAGTATTATGTACATACACCAGTTCTCCACAGTGAATATAATCAGTATGTTCTACAAACATGTAGTAATACAAAAGTTTGGGAATCAAAAAAATGCTAAAATACAAATTCATGGAAACATAGAAAAATTATAAATGATCTTTGTCCTTAACCATTTGGGAGCAACTATTGATCCTAAGGCATCCTCATTCATAGTTTCTTTAGCTGACATTTTCTACAAACAAATGGATTGTCTTAAACAATCTCAATTCCTCTATCAAAATTCCTTATGTAATACTGATCTTATTCCCATATTCAATTTTAATTTCTTATGTTTTCCCAATGATAACATTTTTTTGTTTAAAAAAATCCACCTCAATTCACTTGTTGCATTTAGTTGGGATGCATTTTTAGTATCTTAGTGACTGACACAGTTTGTCAGTCCTTAATTTGAAGACTTAGACAATTTTAATAATTATACTTGCAATATCTTTTAGTAATCCTCTAACTTTAGGTCTGATGTGTTCTTCTAGACTGATTTGAAGTAAGTTTTTTGTTGGGATTACCACAGAAATAGTTCTATGTTGTTTTTCCAACTTTTCAACAGGCATGCAATTTCAATTTCTGTCTTCATCTATTTTCTTCATTTTGTTAAACTGGTTAAATCTTCTCCACTGAAAAGTTTAATGAAGTGGGGGAATGAAATATCCTGAGAAATGTGGTCAGGTTATGTGTTAGTTACTTTTCTCTTTGTGCTGAGACAAAATACCCAACACCAAAAGTTGTAAGGATAGGCGTTTATTTGGCTTACAGTTTGTAGAGATTTCAGTCCATAATCAGCTGACTCCAAGGGAGGGATGGCAAACAGGCAGTGCAGAGGAGGAACAACATGGTGTGCACAAGGCAGCAAAAGCAACAAGGGGGATTATTAGCATCTTTCAGCCCCTTTTATCTTATTCAGGCTACTTAGGGCAGGTAGCACTGGCACCCTTAATCCTAGTGACCTTGAGCCTAGCATTGCATCATGAATCAATTCCAACTTCACACTCTAGATCAAACCTCTAACCACATAAGGCTATGGGTGGACATCTAGAATCAAACCATAACAGGTTAAATATGTGGCTTTCTTCTGCGTAAATATTCTCCTCATGAGTTTCACACTAGATTCTCCCTAGGCCATAACATGGTGTCCAAGCCCATCAATGCCATTTCTGACCCCTTGTGCAAATCCTACTCCCTGCACTATCAATCCCTTGCTCCATCGCTGAAACTCCACACTTGGTTGCCACCTCCCATAATGTCTAATTACCTTGCTTTGGTCCTGAAACATTATTATGTTCATGGAGTTTCCTTCAACCTGGGAAGTGGATGGCTAATTTAATCTATCCCTAACAGATTTAAAACTGAATTGTTTAGGAAATGAAAGAAAAGAAAAAAGAGGAAGCAAAAAGGAAAAGTCTAAAGTTAATCTTTTTTGAAACAACCTGATTATATAGAAAATCCTGAGCAAAAAATAATATATATGTATACAATATAATTACATGTAACACATTCTAAATATAATTTGGTTTACATAAAACTTGTAGAATTTCTGAATACATTAACCAAGCTCACAGAATACATGATCAAAATATAAAATAGTTTGAATTTCTATATGCTAGCATCACACACGTGAAAATGGGTTTTAAAATATTAAACTTTTACAATACCGTTAAGAGCATAACGCACATGAGCAAACTGTAATGAAGTATATACACAATCTCTATATGAAAACATGAAAATAATTGTTGACAGAAGTCTTATTAGATGAAAGGATTATAGCATGTTCATGGATTGAAGATGTATACTCAGTACACATTATATACTTGATGTCTGAGTCCATGCCATAAATGCATATAGTGAACCTCTAACTCAGTGCAACACTGTATGGGGAAAGGGATACTCTACATAAGGAACAAAGGCCACATGAAGTTATAACAATGGAGCCCTAGACCTATAGCATTACTGTTAAATAGTGTCTCTTTTTCTTCCCCTCTCCTTGCTCCATTCATATACACCCAGGAGAAGCCCATATGATGACGAAGAAGAAAGTTGATCCTCTGCAAGCCAGGAAGAGACCTCTCACCAAAAATGAACTTGCTGCAGCTTGATGAGAGATTTCTAGCCTCCCAAAAAGGGAGAAAATTATTTTCTATTGCTTAAGCAACTAAATCTTTATGGTACTGTGACTTAGCAGTCCGAGCAGACTAATATCAGTTGTAAGTCTCTCTGATTTAATCTATAGATCCAATGAAATCTAAATAATAGACAAATTTTTTTGTCATTGTGGTAAAGGTAAAACAACAGGATATAGAATTATATAAAAAAAAGACTTGGGGGAAAACCACACTTGATGTATATACTTGACTTCAAAATTTACTTCACAGTTAAATTTGTCAAGATAATGCGTTAGTGGAATAGCAATATATAAATAAATCAATAGACATGGTGAATCATTCATTATTATATCCTATTACATTTAGTCTGTTAATTTTTAACCAAGGCATGACAGCACTTCAATGAGAACAGTGAAGTTTTCCTTATCAGTTATAGAACTGATTCTTTATATAAAGGATGAACAGAGGAATGAGGAAAAAAAACAGAACTAAAATATATTACGTGCAAGTACAAATTCCCTATGACTGTGACCAATTGTATGACAAATTTACTAAAAAATAATATCTTAAAAAATGAAAAGTAAATGTAAGCAAAAAATTCAGACACTATAGTGTAATTAAGAATATATTTAAAATCTATGAAATTCAGAACTACAAATTTCTTTAAAGCAAATGTAGGATAATAACTAGTTTTATTCCTCAAAAACAAAGCATAAAAGGGGCCAAACATGTTCACTGAAAGAAAGATAGACTCTTAATAAGTGGTTCTGGATAAACTAGCTTTCTATGTGGTGAAGATTAAAACTAGACACATGTCTCACCATGTGCTAAATTAAAATCAAAATAGATCAAAGATCTAAACATTAAAACAGAAATGCTGAATCTGCTTGAACCAAGAATAGGTAGAACACTTGAGAACATAGAGGTAAGAAATGACTTCATGAATAAAACCCAAACTGCATGGGAAATAGTGCAAAGAATCAACAACTAGGATCTAATCCATTTAGAAAGTTTTTACATCTCAAGAGAAATCACCAACAGAGTGAAGAGACAACCCACAGAATGGGAAAAAATTTTAGCCAGTAGTCTCTCAGATAGAGGACTAATATCTAGAACATACAAAGAATCAAAAAAAATCAGACTCCTCAAAACTTAAGGACCCAATCCAAAAATGGGCATCTGAACTGAATAGTTGCTTTTCAGATGAAGAAGTAAAAATGGAAAATAAATACATGAAAAAATGCTCAACATCTCTGGTCATCTGAGAGATGCAAATTAAAAGAATGCTGAGATTCCACCTCACTCCAGAAAGAATGGCTAGTATCACAAAATCAACCAACAACAAATGCTCACTGGGCTGTTGGGAGAAAGAAACCCTGCTCCACTGTTGTTGGGAGTGCAGACTGGTGCAACCATTGTGGAAATCAGTGTGAAGATTTCTAAAAAAAAAATAGGATTAGAGATCATATTTGACCCAGATATTGCCCAAAAGAATTAAAAGCATCATACCACAGCAATAATATATGTGCACCCCTGTATATAGCTTCACAGTTTGTAACAGCTAAATCTTGGAAACAGCCCAAATACTTGTCAACCAATGAATAGATGAAAAAGATGTGTTTTTTTTTAATACAATGGAGTACTTCTCAGCCATAAAGAAAGATAAACTTGAGACATAGCTAAATAGACGCAACTTGAGACTATACTCTTAAGTGAAATAAACCAGGCACACATGTATAAATATCACATTGTCTTTCTGGTATGAGAAACTGAAAGAGTAAATAAGGACCAAAACATATAATAGATAATATGAAATAGGAAGAAACTGTTCAAAATGAAAGGGAAACTATGAAGGGGGCAGGGGGGGAAGGAAGGGAAAAGGGAAAAAATGGAAAAAGAAGGAAAAAATGGAAACAAAGCTTTTGTACATGAAAGGAGGGGAAGTTGAAAGGTGGGGGTTTGGGAGAAAAAGAGGAATCAAGATATACCAGGTATGGGTACAAATTCCCTTTGATGAATGTGATTGTTACATATATTTAAATTATACCAATACAATTAATTTTTTAAAAAGAAAACAAAAACCATAAAAGAAAAATGTGGTAAAATAGAATTAATCAAAATTCAAACCAGGAGTAGAGATCATCAGCAAAACAGAGCCTCTCTAGGACCTGAAATTGAAACACATGGAAAATAACAACTTAAAGTGAAACAAACAAACAAAAAAATGGATCTCTGAGAATCGGAAAAGTCCTGACTGGAAAACTAGAAACTATAGAGAAACCGTGCAAATGAAGTGAAATGCAGAGGTATTTGGGTGTAGAGAAAATCTGGTCCCTCATTGACTTAATCCTTATCCACCCATTCTCTGTAGTTGTTGTTCCATGAAATGCATTCTACCCCTCCCCATGTGCTTTTAACTGGCTGATAAAAGTGGACCAACCATGGAGTTTTACTCAAGTCTGTCCACTAAAGGCAGGTCTTCTCCTGGTTCCCCCCTTATATCTTGAAAATTATTATTATTATTTTTTTATTCCTTGTCATTCCCCAAAAAATTTAGTTGAGTGCCTGCTCAGCCCTTGGTACATTAGTGAAAAATTAGAGGACAGCAAAAACAGAATTAAAAACTCTGTTTACAAAAATAATACCAGAAAACTTTCCAAATATGGGAAAGGAATCCATATACAGATAAGCAAGTCATGTAGAACACCACATAGCCCTGATCAGAAAAGGACTTCTCAATAGCACAGAGCAGTCAAACTCGCAGAAGTCAATACAAAGACAGAATCTTAAAAGCTGTCAGAGAAAAGCACCAAATTACTTATAAATGTAAATCCATTAGAATTATAGCTGACATTTCCACACAAATCTTAAAGGGCAGGACAGCTTGGAGTGAAGTGTTTCAAGCCCTTAAAGAACACATCTTCAAACTCAAACTGATATATCCTATAAAACTATCTTTCAAAATTGATAAAGAAATAAGGTATTTCTATCACAAAGAGCACCTTAAGAAATTCACACACACCAAATGAATGATCCAAAAAATGTTCAAAAATATTCTTAATAGAGAAATAAAGATAGCAATGCCAAAAATTCTAGTGGAATGAATAAACTATACAAGGTTAGTAGTTATACAGAATTGGAATTTTAAAAAATGAATCAGCAACAGGAAAATAGTGCGATGAGAAGAAAAAGTCAATACCTTTCAGTAATACCTCTCACTGAGAATGGTCTCAACTTCCCATCAAAAGACACAGATCAACACATTGCATTTTAAAAAAAAAAAAAAAAAACTAAGGATATGCCATATACAGGAAACAGATTTAATCCAAAAAGACGCTTTGACACTAAAAATCAAAGTGTGAAAAACATGTTCCAAGAAGCCATAGCACAAAACCAAGAAGGATTAGTGATCACATTTTCACACAAAGTGGAATTCAAGCCAAACATATCATTAGAGGCACAGGTCACTACATATTAGTTAAGGGAACAACTTAATAAGGTAACAATTATAAGTATATATGCACTGAACATTGTTGCATGTGACTCATAAAACAATGACACTACTGAATATAAAAGATCAGATAAGCATTAATACAATTACAGTGGAGCACCTCAATAACCAACTATCACAAATATATCAACTAGATTAAAAAAATCAATAAAGAAATACTAGAGTTGAGCCATACCTTTTTTACAAAACGACTGAACAGCTATCTACAGAGTGGGCTTTGCAATAACAATAGTATACACATTTTCTCAGTAACACATGGAAATATCTACAAAATATACTACAAACTACCCTTTAAAGCATGCTTCAGAAAATACAAAGCAATCAAAATTTTCCCAGGCATGTTATGAGTTCATTGGGCAATAAAACTAGGAAACAATACAGAAGAAACTATAGAAATTTGAGAAACACATGGAAATTCAAAGCTACGATCTTGAATAATTAATGGGACACAGAAGAAATTAACAAGGAAATTGGTTCCTAGAATCAAGTGATAATATCAGTACCACATGAAAAAAAAATCTATGGGACCCAATGAAAGTAGTTCTAAGAGAGAAGTTAATAGCTGTGAATGCCCACATCAGAAAAAGAGTAAGCCCAAATAAATGACCTAATGCTGCACCTCACATTCCTAGAAAAACAAGAATAATCCACCCCCAAAAGAGTGTACAAGGAGGTAAAATAAAGAACAGAGCAAAAATTAAAGAAATTGAGACAATATCAGTGCTACTCAAGCTTTTTAATTAAATTGGAAGGAAAAGAGTACACACAAGTATCCTGATTACAAAACCAGACAAGAATCCAAACAAAAAAGGGAACTATACATCAATCTCTTTAATAATATAGATCAAAAATTCTCAACCAGATACTAGCAAACAGAATAGAATGAATAATTGAAGATCATATATCATGGCAAAGTAGGCTTCATCCCAGAGGTGCAAGGATAGTTCAATATATGCAAATCTATACACGTAATTCATTCCATAAAAAGAAACAAGGACAAAAATTGCATGATAACCTCAACTGAAGCAGAAAAATCCTTTGAAAAAAACAACATCATTTCATGAGAAAAACCCTGAAAAAGTAGATATAGAGGGACTTTATCTTAATCAGTTAAAAACCATTTATGACAAACCAACTGCCAATTTTATACTAAATGGAGAAAAACTGAATTTTCCCTCTAAAATCAGGAACAAGACAATTACATCTACTATTAATAGTCCTCTTCAAATAGTGTTAAAAGTATTAGCAGGAAAAACTAGGCAAGAAAAGACATAAAAGTGATGTTTATAAGAATAGAAGCAGTCTAACCATCATTTGCAGATAACATCATTCTCTACAGAGATGATGCTCCCAAATCCAGCAGTAGGGCCTTAATGTAGCAGGGTACAAAATCAACACATAAATACATCAGCATTCCTGTAAGCTAATGATGAATCCACTGAGAAAGAAATTGAGGACAATATATAATTCACACTAGCACCAGTAATAATTTAATACTTAGGAATTACCTTAAGGAAGTGAAAGATCTCTAAAATGAAAATTACAGTACTCCTGAAGAGGATATGAAAAAACATAAAGATAGCCCCTGTTCCTGCATAGGAATAATCACTGTCATCAAAATTGCCAAATTTCAAGAGTTGATGCACAAATTTAACACAACCTTACTAAAAATGCCAGCATCATTCATCATACAGCTTTGGAGAAAACAATCCTTAAATTCATATGCCACAAGTAGAGACCCAGAATAGCAAAAATAACCCTGGGTGTCAAGAGTAAAATGGGAGGCATCATAATTCCTGAATTGAATTTATATTACAAAGCTACTGTGATAAAAACAGCATGGTTATGGCAAAAAGAGAAAGGCAGGAAGGAAGGAGAAGGAAGGAAGGAAGGAAAGAAAGAAAGAAAGAAAGAAAGAAAGAAAGAAAGAAAGAAAGAAAGAAAGAAAGAAAGGAAAGAAAGAAAGAGGAAAGAAAGAAAGAAAAAGGAAAGAAAGAAAGAAGAAAGAAAGGAAAGAAAGAAAGAAAAGAAAGAAAGAAAGAAAGAAAGAAAGAAAGAAAGAAAGAAAGAAAGAAAAGAAAGAAAGGTGGAATCAATGGAACAGAATTCAGGATGCAGAATCAAGTCCAATCATATTCAAATATATGATTTTTGACAAAGGGGCCAAACAAGTACTAGAGGAAAGAGGACCTCTTTTAACAATGCTGGAAAAACTAGCTATCCAAATGCAGAAGACTGAACCTAGACCCCTATCTCTCACCATGCACTAAATAAAAATGATCAACAAATTAAACATTAAAACATAAATATTGAATCTGCTGGAAGATAAAATAGGTAAATTCTTGAAGTCATAGACCTTTGCAAGGATTTTCTGTACAGAAACCCAGTTGCATAGGAAATAGTACTGAGAATCAACTAATGGAGTATATCAGATTTAAAAGGTTTTCCACAGCAAACAATCAATAGAGTGAAGAAATAACAGATAATGGGGAAAAAATAAGAATGAAGATATGTCATGTACAGGTACAAGCACCAGTGATAAATGTGAACATATTGTATACCTAAAATGTACCAATAAAAGAATTTAAGGGGGAAAAAAAAGAAATAACATATAGTATGTGAAAAAAATTGGCAGCTATTCCTTAGAGATAGGACTACTACCTAGAATATATAATGAATTTAAAAAATTAGACTGCCCTGAATAAAAGACCCAATCAAAAAATGGGCAAGTGAAATGAACAAAACCTTGTCAGAGGAAGAATTACAAATGGGCATAACTACACGAACACTTGTTCAACACCACTGGCCATTAAAGAAATGCAAATTAAAACAGCACTGAGATTTTATCTTCCTCTAAAAAGAATGGCCATCATCGTGAAATCAAACAAGAACAAATGCTCCTGAGGATGTGGGGAAAATTAACGTATATACATTGTTGTTGGGAATATAATCTAGTACAACTAGTATGTAAATCAACATGGAGATTATTCAAACAACTAAAACAAGAAATTGCATTTGACCCAAATATTCTACTTCTAGGTGTGTTCTGAAAAGAGTTATAGACGGGCCGGGGATTTAGCTCAGTGGTTTCGCTGCCTGCTGCACAAGCACAAGGACCAGAGTTTGATCCCTGGTACCAAAAAAAAAAAAAGAAAAGAAAAGAGT
Source organism: Heterocephalus glaber (assembly GCF_053883595.1). Taxonomy (NCBI): domain Eukaryota; kingdom Metazoa; phylum Chordata; class Mammalia; order Rodentia; family Bathyergidae; genus Heterocephalus; species Heterocephalus glaber. Next base: position 12,729,509 of record NW_028258333.1, read on the forward strand.
TAAAGACATCATTCTGCAGTGATACATGTTAATCTGTGTTCACAGCAGTAAACTCATAATAACTTAATCTTGAAAATGGCTTCTTTTTCCATCAACATACAAATCAATAAAGAAAATGTGGTATTTATACACAATAGAAAATTAGACTGGCATAAAAAAGGATAATATTGAGTCACTTTTGGGAAAAATGATGTACCTCAAGATCATGTTAAGTGAAATAAATCAGTTACACTAGCATAAATATCACATGGTTTTCATTTATCTGAGAAAAACTACTATACTATATAAATAAAAATCAAAATTAAAGATAGGTATTATAAAATAGAGATAGAATTATTGCAGCAAGAAAGGTGACCAAGGGATAGAGGGAAGGAGGAGAGAGGAGAGGGGAAAAAGACAAAAAACAAGAATTAAGAGGTGTTATATACATATACTAATACAATGACTGTAATCATCACATAATGAAAAAATTTACTAATAAAATCAACAATTAAAACCTTTTCCTCTAACAAAAAGAAAATAAAAATTCTAGTGAGAAAATGAGATAAAAATTATGTGCAATATCTGTATATCTGACACAGATTTTTATATCCAGAATATATAAACTCCTCTGACTCAATTATAAAAAGCCTAACAACCCAAGAAAATATCTGAGCAAACTTTAGAAACATATTTCATGAGAGGATATACAAAAATGATCATTATTAAGGATACTGAATCAATATTAAGGATACTGAATATCTTTATTTTTCAGGGCAATGCAAATAAAACTAAATCAAAATACCTTTATAAATTTTTTGATAAATTCAACTTAAAATCATTAATGCCACCAGCGACATCAGGAGATTGAACTTTAGGAACTTTCTGATTATGTCAATTTTAACTTTTCCCCACTTCAGAAAATTATTTTTTCTCATTTATTTATGCATATATTTTGCATAGAATTTTACTTCCATGTATTTTTGTGAAAAAAGGAAAATATGAACACAAAAGGACACTAAATACCCATAAAAAGAAATCGAGATAAACAAATTGTAGTAAATTAAAACAAATGAAGAGTTCCCAGTAATAAATAAGGCTGAATTAGCAAAGAAAAATTCCTAACAAAAAAATGAACCTGAAAAAAAGACACATGCGAAAGAGTAGATGTTGTATAAGTGCATTTATATGAAATTTAAGTAATGGAATACTAATTTTTCTTTAGAGAAATCACAAAGTGTTGCCTACTGAAATAGATGATGTGTATAGAAAAGGAACATGAAAATTCCTAGGTAGCTGAAATGTTTTTAAAAATCATTTTGTGTAGCAAAATACATGCATTACTTAAAATTAATACAGTAAAGTATATTCAATGTCAATAAAATTTGCTATATTGAACCAAGAAATATAGAAGCACTTAACATAAGATTCATAGAGAAAGTTCAAAAAAGCCAACAAGCAGTAATCTCCTTCCTATAACTATGTATATATTCCTTTTTTCCCCCTAGCTGTGTTGATTTAGAATTACAGAATATAACAGTATCTCAAATTTAGCCTCATCTAACTACTTTATTTTTTATTCTGATCAAAATAGAAAATTTAAGGTATAAAATTATTTACCCATAATCGTTAATTGGGTTATCATTAGATAAGTAATACAAATCTCAATATCACGATTTTATTCCCCAAAGAAATGTCTACAAGACTGTCAAGGCAATTTTTCTTTTTAGGTTTTATTATAGACAACATTAACAATTTTAAGGTAGCATTTTTATAAAAGTAATTTTAAGTTTCGCTGCCTGCTGCACAAGCGCAAGGACCCAGTTCGATCCCCGGTACAAAAAAAAACAAAAAGTAATTTTAAAATGTAGACTATAAACCATTGTTAATGTATTGAATGCTATTACTATATTAAATATTAATATATTAAATATTTTACCTTCGTAAAGAAAATTGAGCATAGAGAATATAATCTAAACTTACATAAAAATAAAATCATTCAAATTGAAAAAATATTTAAAACAGAAGCAACATTAAAAATCAAACTACTTCTTCTTCTTCAAAAAAATCAAACTACTTCAATAGACATTGCTCCAAAAAGGACATACAAATGGCAAAAGCACCTGAAAAGTCACAAAGCATTGTCAATCATTTAAAATATGTAAATCAAGCCATGAGGAACCCTGCCTTCATATCTGAAAGGATGATTACAAAAACAAACAAATGTTGGTGAGGATGTTGGAAAACTGACCTTCTCATCCAGTGCTGGTGAAGGTATAGAATGGTGCAAATACAGCAGGGGACAGTATGACAGTTCAGCAAACAGCTAAATATGGAATTATATTATACCTCAGCAGTGCCACTTATAGGCATATACACAAGAGAATGAAAAGCAAGGACTTGAGAGCAATAGGACTTCATAGCAATATTGTTCATAACAGCGAAAGGGTCAAAATAAACCTAATATCCATCTGCAGATAAACGGATAAACAACAACTAGTACATAAATGGAATATTATTCCCCTTTATAAGTGGAATAGAATTCTGAGACATGCTGCAAGTTGAATAAATCATGAATTTTAATGTAAACAAAATAAATCTGAAGCAAAAAGATAAATCTTGTGTAACTCCACATATGAGGAACCTAGAATAGGCAAATTTATATAGACAAAGAGTAGAAAAGTAATTACTAGAGGGTGAAGGGTACAAAGGTGTTTTTTTTTTTAATGGGAACAGAGTTTCTATTAGGGATGACGAAATGACCTACAGACAGATAGTGGTGAAACATGACATGCTCTGAACCATGTATGTCACTGAATTATACACTTAAATATGTTTAAAATGGTAAGTATTATGTTATGTATGTTTGACCACAAAAAATAAAAGATAATTTTCAGAATTCTATCATCTCACTAATGTAGTAAACCTGAAAATATTGGGTTTCATGCAAGTACTGTAAGAAATGCTGTACATTCATGCTTTATTGGGATGTTTTGAAAATAATTTTCATCAAAAAATAGTTTTGACAGAAGCATTAATGTAATTTTAAAAATAATTTATGTGAACTTATGTCATTTAAAGTTGCTCCATGTTAATTTATTTAAATTACTTTGATTGCTCAAATTTTAGAAAACTTATTTTAAAAGCACATCGTTGCACCGGGGATTTAGCTCAGTGGTTCTGTTGCCTGCCTCACAAGTGCAAAGTCCCGAGTTCAATACCTGATACCAAAAAAAAAAAAAGCACATCGTTAACTAGGCACGGTGGTGCACAGCTGTAATCTCAGGACTCAGGAGGCTGAGGCAGGAGGATTTTTACTAGTTTAAGCCAGCCTAGGATACATAGAGAACTACATAGGATATCCTGTCTCAAATTTTTTTAAAAAACATGTTTTTCAAATCCTTATTATTTATTTGGAAAATTCATTGTCATCCCTTTGGAAACTTGTGTGAGCAAGTGTGTACTTTCCATGATGTTTACTATCGTCTGAAATTTTTCCAACTTTCTGTCACATTGGGAATCTTATTCTCTTCATGATATTAATTTGCAGAGGATATTACCTAGGGTGTAGTTCTGACAAACTCTTTCTTGTCAATTGTCTTTTACTGAAACAAAAAGGCTAAAATACCCATGTGTAGTTGGTAGACCAAATTTTGCCTGGAAGGACTCAGTTTCTCTCATATTGTGAAATCCGTTTCAAAAAATGACCTCAGCTTTTGAGAGCTGCTGAGTCTCAGGTAATCGTCTCAGAGGGCTCCCCTGCTGGGGTTTGAGGGAAGGGGAAGTGTGAAGTCCTGGTCATTTCAGTGGCATGAAGGACGATTCGGGCAGGACATGTTAGCTTCAGGGACCACAGAGGAGGAGCTGACAATCTAGGGAAATCTATTCTTTATACTTCCCTTCCTTTGGGAATTCTCATACTAACAGCACTCTCTAATAGATACCCTAAAAAGCTGCCTTCTAAATTCAAGTCAACACTGTTTGACACAAAATAAACAAGATTTATCTTTTATTTGACTATTGCAAAATTTATACTAGTAAAACACTCTCCACATTTCTAATTGACTTTAATATGTAAAAACTACGAGGACTATACAGAAAATACATATGATAGTTTGGTGGCTTGCATTTTAAATCTAATTTGTTTTGGTGTAATTTATAACTTAACATATTGAATTTAAATTTCTGTGAATGATCTAAAATGGCTGTTGCTTTTCCAAAGGAATTTATGAGCTGACTAGACTCAGGGTTATAAGTATTGTGAGACCCTGGATTTGAAGTTCAATTGGCTTGCAATTTACTTTATAAGACTTATTTCTTATGACCTGTTTTAAAATTTAATACAAATGAAGAATAGGAAATATGCCCATTAACTTATTCCTTCATTTAGAGGTTATAAACTATTCAAAATTCAATTTTGCATCAGTGTTATGTTTGGTTTTGTGCTGTCTCTCAAAGGTTCATGTGAAGAAACCTTGGCCCCATATGGTGGTGTAACTGGGAGCAGATGAAAACTCATAGAGCTCAGAACTATTTGGAGACAACCTTGGAAGAGTGTATTTTTGTTCCTGTATCCCTTCATCCCTCCCTCTTCTCTCTCATCCTCCCTCCCTCTCTCCCTCTCTCCCTCACCTCCCAATTCCATCTTCTTTCTGGCTCTCAAGAGGTAAGCAGCTCTGCTCCATGACTTCTCTACACCAGGAAGATGAGCCTTATAAAAGGCCCAGGAAAAAATATAGCTGAATAACCATAGACTGAACCCTCTGAAACCTTGAGCCATGGTAAACCTTTCCTATTTTATTTGTTTTTCTTATATATTATGTCACTGGGTCCAAAAGCAGACTAAGTCAATCAGTAGAAATCATATTGAAAAGTTTTAGGAGGAAAATATGCTCACAATATGGAACCTACCACAATCATCATCTAAGTAGTCATATATATATATATATATATATATATATATATATACACACACACACATATATAATATACATAACTCATATATATATGACTATATATAGTTATATATTATATATAATTATATAGCTATAAATAATATAACTAATTATATAATGTTATATAATAAATATATATAAGGCAAATATATTAATAGTAATGTGCTTCAATGTATCTTAATAGATTCATGATGAATCCTAAAGATTCTAGTGATAAAAAAAATGTGTTTTTAAGAAATTGGAAAAAACAAGAAGTAAGACATATTAGAAACTGCTTCGGTTATGCTAAGAGATTGATTAAAGCTAAGAGCCACAGGAGTTAACAGTAAAAAAATGCCTCAGAAAAAGGAATATCTGAAGAGTTACGTGACAAGAAAATAAATTAATTTAAATCAGAAGCCAGGAAAACATTGTTGTCTGGTTTTGAGTCAAGGTCAGTATAAAAACAATGAAAAAGGTTGAAGAAATTCCAACTTGGCCCTGACAACCATAGTCAAGATTAGACTTGGTTAGGACAGACCAACAGCAAGACGAGTTTGGAGATTTACTAAGCATAAATGCTATTCCAGAAAACATACTTAACGTAGTCTTTAAATTTATTATATTAAATTATAGCATTCGTTCACTGGGGAAAAATGATGTTATACAATGCTGAGATGGGAAATCTTTGACAAATCTCAGGAGGCCAGAGGCCAAATGTGTAGTGTTCCTCATCATTGTGTGGTAAAAAATACCACACAATCTTAATTTAAAACTACCCCATGTCATTAGCTGGCATGGAAATATTATGAAAAAATAATAATGTCCTCTTATAAGCAGGCATAAACTGACTCCACACCATGCCTAATTTCTATGCTTTACAAATAAAGAAACCATTACAAATCACATATCTAAAAAGGTGGAGTCAAACTTATGTAAAATGTTTCTGGTTCAAAAATCTATTTTGGTAGATAACTAAAGAAACATATACATTAAAACTTCTTTGAATGGCTACAGTAAATTCAGTATTATATTGGAGCTGTTGCTGGACAAGAAACTAAAGTTAACTTGGAGCTTAGAAAGACACATGAATCTCAAGAGGCAGAAAATAAATGAGGGCAACTAATCTCTAAGCATCCAGAATAGTGTTTTTGAAACCTGCCTTTTAAATTCCAGTACTGTATGGAGAATAGTATGGATATTTCTCCAAAAAAGTAAAAATAAAGCTTCCATATGATCCAGCAATTCCACTTCTGTATATAAATCCAGAAGAAATAAAGCCAGCATACCTAATAGAACCTAGAAGTCCTTATTGCAGCATTGACATAATAGCTAAGATATGAAAGCAACCTAGGTGCTCAACAACAGATGAATGGATAAAGAAAAAGTGGTATATACACAAAAGAATATTACTAGTCATGAGAAGAATTAGACCCCATCATTTGCAACAAAATAGACGACTTGAAGAATATCAAATTAATGTAAATAATTTTGTGATGATCAGGCAAATATCACATGATCTCTTTTATATGTGAAAGCTTAAAAAATGTTGACCTGCATGTGTAATATGATTAGAGGTTTGTATAGGTGGATAAAATTAAGCTAGTATTAAAATATCACACAGAAACTAATTAATATGAACAATTATTACACATAAATCAAAATTAAGTAAAAAGCATATAATTTTAAAAATGATGTGCTGTAAGTTTCCAACTTTACCTTCTTCAGAATGTCTAAAAGGAGACAAGGAGATAAATAATAAGAAGAAACACCAATCCTATCACTGAAGAAACCAAGGGGTAATCTAAGGCCACGCACCTGCTGTAAATTTTGAACTCTTAGGGAGAAAGGAAGAGAGGATAATATACATGGAGCTGGGGATCTTACAAAAGTTGATAGAGTTCAATTTGACAAAAATATCTGACCCTTCAATAGCATGGGTTTGAGTCGTGCATGTTCACTTACATGTGAATTTTTATTTTGGAGTTTTAACACTTTGAAAAATTCCCAGAAAAACTGTAACTGAAAAATATTGAAAAAATAAAGAAAAGTTAATTATTCAAAATTGCACAAAATTTATACAGATAGTAGTCTATTTTATCATTTTCTATGATAAAACATACAGTTCTATTACTTAAAATTTACCAAAATTTACACACAAAAACACTGGCCATACACAGGACCATGTATTGTTGAGAGAACATAAACAGAGGTAAAGACATGATATTAGGTAAATAGTTCAAAAAAATAACCACAGCAGATATTGCACTACTGTGATAAGATTGCAGCTCCCGCTGTGCTACCAAGGTTGGCACACATGTTAAAAATACCTGCATAAAATGCCTTGTAACAAGAATCACGTCTGAGTGAGCAGCTCAGTTGTCTCTCCAGTAAACTGCATACAACAGTAAAATGTAATCTCTCATGTTCCTCACACATTTTCCCCAGTTTATGCCATATAACATGTAAAATACATGTTTGTCAACTTTGTGTTGGCTTCCTATCGATAGCAGGGACTTGATAGTAGTTACGTATATGGTCAGTCAAAAATTGTACATGAATTTTCAATGCATGTGTTGCCATCCTCAACCTCCACATTATCAAGGATCAACTCTAGTTGATATTATATGGCAGAAATTTTAAAATAGAAAAAAATGAAAGATTATATAAGCTGATGGAAGATGCGCGGAGGCTCAGTTTGGGCACAAAAATAGTAAGGTAAGACAAATCAAAGGGAAGAGTTTCTTTGCAGATGATATTCATGGATGAGACATAAAACAAAGAAAATATCTATCTTTTGAGCAATTCTACAAATAACAATATCAGGTAGCTGTGAAGAAATAAAAGCCAAACTAAATAAATCTATTCTTGCTCACAAAACAAATCTTGCTCACAAAACATTCATATATAGGATGAATTCCTATACTCCTGCATTTATTTCCCATATTATCTATCTGGAAATAACTGAACCACACACACAAAATATCATTGTTTCAACAATGAGGAAAAATGATGAGGTAACAATCTACACAATTAACTACAAGAAGAAAAAGAATAGCATGAAAGACATATACAAATATGTAAATAAATGTCACTGGAAAATTATGAAAAATTTATGTTTAGGTAACAAGGCTAAAAACACGAACCCAAGAGTTGACAAAATTCATTCTAATAAAATAGAAGATAAATAAATAAACAGGTAGAGGTCAGAAAAAAACATGTGAAAAGTCAAATGAAACCATGACAAAAATGAGAACAACATTGGAAACAACAAAAAAGAGAGTAGAACTCATCATAAATATAGTAAATTAAAGAACATGAAAGACCGGGAAATACAAGCAAAGATAATTAGAAAGATAAAGTAATAAAGATTTAGAGATAAAAAGAATGGAGGAAGTTGTTTCCAAGAAGAGAGTCAAAATAATGGGAAGAAAATTTAGAAGATAAAAATGTAAATAATTTACTTCATAAAAATAATCAGGTGGTAGGTTTAGGAATGTACACATGATGAGTAGAATACAACATATAGTAAAAAATACATGATTCATAAAAACTAAGACTACCATATTGAGTCATGGTCAAGAAGTTTTGTGGAAAAAATTATGATGAAAACGATTAAAAATTCTGGAAAGAACATAAAACAACAGTTCCAAAAAGTAATGAAGAAAAATCCAGAACAATACTTAAGAATAAAGTTTAAAAATCTGTATTAGTAAGTAGTATAATACATCAGAACTCTTTGTTTTGTTTTGTTTTGTTTTCTGTGAGCTACATGCTCACATGAGAAAATGTGCTTTCCACTTGTATGGCTCAGAGGTAAGAGATACACAATTCAAAACATAAGAAATAGAGCCAATTTGCAACGATAAACAGTTAAAAACAGCTACTTATCTTAACTAGAGAGAAAATTGCCATATAAGTGAAGCTAGGAGAATAACATATAAATAAATAGCGGTGCAGAAAAATTCTGATCCTGGGAAGATATGGCACTACCCTAGCCCTCATAAATAATGTGTGGCTAATTAAAAATATGTAAGTCAATCAAAAGACACTAAGATAAAAACTTAGATGGACTCAAACAAAAAGGTGTTAAATTATCTTTGATAGGCAAATTATCAGCTAACTTCTCAAAGCAATAATGCATTAATAACAAAGGAGACAAAATATTACATGATAAAGAAAATGCAGTATTCATACACACTGGAGTACTACTCTGCTATAAAGGATAAAGTTGCGTCATTTGTAGGAAAATGTATGTAGCTTGAACCCATAAGTTTAAGTGAAATAAATCAGACACACAAGCTTAAAAATCATATGGTTTCTCTTGTAAGAAAAAACATCAAAGTACAAATAAATCAAAAATAAAAGAGACAATAGTATTAGGGAGATAGATCTTTGGGAAATGATAGGGGGACTAAAGGAGGGAGGGAGGATGGGAGAGGAGAAGACAAGAGAAAAAGAATCAAGATGTGTCCTGTACATGTACCGACTACACATGAGGAATGTATTTATTATGTATGGCAAACATGTACCAACTAAAAAATTTTTTTAAATTACATCAACAAAATATTTACTTTTAATAAAGGGAAGATGATTCTCAATTGAATGTGAAATGTAAACAAATGTGCAGGGGAACAGGAAAATAAGTCCAAACAAACAAGGAATACACAAGACAATGACAATGTAATTCAGGTGGAAGAGGATAAGCACTAATGATTTCTGTGTTACTGTTACAGTCCAGAGTCCTAAAAACATCATAAAAGTTGATTTTGATAAACTCATATGGTATAATAGGATTTTAAGGCAAATCATAAATAATAACTGAACAATATAAACTTGTAATATCTAAAATAAACTAGTAAACAAAGTAAATGATGAAAACCTTCAATTTTTCGTTTAAAGGATAAATTAAAGTTCTGTTTTTCCTTTTGTGGTAGATTTTGGATAATTTCTACTTCTTTACTTTCAAGTTTCCTATTCTTTTCATCTGCAATGGCTACCTACAGATAATTACATGTCCTGTAATTTCATTATAGACGTTTTAGTTTTCAATTCCAGAAGTGTGATTTATATATCTTTCATATATTTAATGACTTTACTTAATGTTTTTATCATGTGCAATACAATCATTACTACTATTCTCATATCCGTGCCTCATAATATTAATATTTTAAATTTCACTATGGATTTCAACTGGTTGGTTTTTCCTACATATCTGAGGTTAGTTTTCCTCTTTGCAAGGCCCATATTTTAATTGGATGGACATTAAAAATTTATTAGGGGATTCTGGTAGCTTCCATTGCTTTAAGAAACCATAATCTTTCTTATGGGAATGTTTGTGCTTCGAGTATTATTTTAAGTATTTAAGTATTATTTTTTATGCAGAATTAGAGTAGTAGTTCTTGAGTTAACTTTTCCTCTTCAGTCATGGTATTGATACATAATCAATGATACATAAATCCTAGCATTTTTTTTTTCTGCCTGGCTAATGAAACAGACAAATTATTCTTAGTACTGAATGAATCATGGTTACTGTCTCTTCTGAAGACTTTAAAGGGGGTTCCTTTCCCAGCCTCAGATCATCTCTGGTACCTCACTATGTGTTGGACACACATGTGAACACTACCCACTTAAAGTTTTCAAGAATCTGACCTATGTTATTAGCACCATGTTCACCCTGCATTCTTCATTCACTTGTGTCTCAAGGCAGTCAAGTGTGAAAGAGTTTTTAATCTCATTTGTTTCCTGTCTTTCAGGAAACACTACCTTTACTGTCAAAGGGGGAGAAATGGAGAACTTTTAGATTTTTACGTGATGCATAATGTGGTAAAATGTAACAAAAACTTTGATAAGTTAAAATAAGCATTTTAATCTACAATTTGCATATATCTTTTGTGAATATGTTTCACTTATCACAATTTAAACAGCCACCTAATGATAGATTTCAATTTTTGATTTTCACAGTGTATTAACGCAAGCAACTTCACAAAATATAAATTTTGTTGCTAACTCTACAGTTGACAAATCATTACATTGTTATCTTAAATAACAAGGATGATGATTATGATTAGTGAACAGGTGTGACTATTTTTCTAAATATCTTCCTAATTGTTTGTTGTGGATCTGTTACTGTACTCAGCTCATGTACAGGTACAAAAATGCATACTCATTTTCTCTTCTTAGTTCCCAGTGATAAACTTAAATAAGACTTAGTGAAAAACTAGATAATCAAAAGAAAATATTAGACAACAAATGAAAGTGTAGTAAACAAGCAAATAAAAATGTGGCACTATTAATAGTGAAATCTGAATTTAAGAAATACAACTGTAGAAGGAATTATGACAATGTTGGGTCTGCTATCATTTGAGAGAATTTAGATTTGGAGCCAACAAAACAGTGAATTTATTGTCGTACTTAGGAAAATGGTTGTGAAGAAAAGGAAGAATTTCACACACAAATGGACATTACCACAAAATATTCTGAATCTCTCTCTCTCTCTCTCTCTCTCTCTCTCTCTCTCTCAGCAGACAGAAAAATTTTGGCTTAGAGTGGCACATAGAACATCAACATTATATTCCCTTTTTGGTTCCTTTCTTTTCTAAATCCAGCTTCAAGTAATAAAAAATATTTTTTTTGGTACCAGGGATCAAACTTGGGGTCTTGTGCTTACGAGGCAGGGGGCAGAACCACTGAGCTACACCCCCCCCACAAAAAAAATTCTTGATCAGAAGCTGACTTGATGCTTTCCAGATTTAGCCCACTACTCACAGTTTACCAACTGTTGCACTAAGAATACAAAGTGAAGAGTTAGATCTAATCACCAAAAAGAAAAATCACTATTAATATGAGGTTATTACAAAATTTATTTAGCTCAAAAGACAGTAGAAAAAGAAAAAAGAAACTGGATAGTATGAATAGAAAAGAAAGAACAAAATGATAGATGTAAACAGTTCAAATATCTCAATAAATCATTCAGAAATGTTGCTAGTAATCATTACAAAAATTTTTATTACTGAGTTTTCCTGATGTGTATTACATTGAAGTTTCATATAAATGTACATTATGTTTTAGAATTTATTTTATTAGATTTTCAAACTTTTGTTTCAAATCAGAACCACATGCATTTTAGTATTTTGAATTATGGTGACTCAAATTCTGAAATGTTAAATGTTCCTAACTCTATTTGAAAAATGCCTTCTTCCAGCAGTGAGCTGAGAGGTCTAGATCTGGTAAAGTGCCAGAAAGTTAAGAACATGATCCAAAAATCAAAATAAATGGGTAGACACCATAATGACAAAACTAGGTCCATTTGAGTGGTGAAATAAATCAAGTTGCCTTAGATGATAACCAAAAATTTAAAAATTATGTGTGTAAATAAATAGAGGAGAAAAATCTCCTTACTCAAAAGCTCAAATACTTGTATAAACTACCCTCTCAGTAGTTGGGAAATACTTTCCCGCACCTTAGTTGTTTGCTCTGCTATTTGACAGGCTTCTCAAGAGCACAGGAAGGTAAGCAGCATGAAAATGGAAAACCACAACTGGGTCTTAAAGCTAACAAGGTCAGCTGAGCCCTTGCTCAGTTTTGGAGGCCTGGCCATGCCGTGATCTGATTGAGAATGGAAATTCACACCCGTGGTCTCACTACATTCATCCTCCAAGGCTCAGGAATTGTGTAACCAAGGAAAAAAACTTCAGAAAACTCCAATATGAGAGATATTCTACAAAAGATCTCATGTAGGATAATCAAAACAAAACACATTTGTGATATTTCTTTAGCCTAAAGAAGTGTAAATATACATGAGAGTTAAATACACTCAGGGCTTCTGCTAGGATTCAGTAAGAGGGAAAGGTTCAGGGAAGATATAATGGGATCTAAATAATGCAGAGGATTTATTTAATAATGTATACATATTGGTTCGTCACTTCTGACAAATGCAGTACTGCAAGGAAAATGTTAACAATGGAGAAAAGGGTGTGGGGAATACAGAATCTCTTCATACTACCCTTGCATCTTTTGTATAAGACATGGCAGTTATCAATGCTTGGAGCTTTTCTTTGTCTTCGAGCAGAGTCCTAATCCTTTGTCTCCATCCCTCACATACATTCTCTTTCTTAGACATTCTCTGCCTCAAGGACTAAAAGGTAATCAAAGTCATGTCCTTGACTTTTAGCTCTGTTTTTGATTGTGTATTCTAGGACCGGAATCTGAGTACATTCAAGATCACATTCCTGTCCTTCTGCTCGCGCTGGCCTTAGCAAAGTCACACACATGCAAGCTAGATTTGGTGCTAAGTCTATGATGCTTTTGCAGGAACCTCAGAGATCACAGGGGTTTCCTCTGGTATTTGAAAAACATACCACTGAAATCTGGCAAATTCAGTGATGCAGTTTAAGGTAAGCATCAACCAAAATATAAATTTCTCTTTAGGAATATTGATAGAAATACCACATTGTTACAGCTCAATTTTCTATTGCATAAAATTATTCTAATGCTGGACTATCATTTAATATTTGAATTTAAAGTTCTAAATTGAATAGTTTCACATAAATATATATATATATATATATATATATATATATGCATACTATAGGTTATTTTTGTACTGAGGATTTAGATTGAGGCCCCACATGTGCTAGACATGGGCTGTACTGCCAGGTATATCATTAGCCCAGTAAAATATATTTATAAATGTTAAATCAGTGAAATAATTTTGCTAAAGAAGAATCTAAAATTTTCATATAATATCCATTTGCATATTATGTATTAGAGTTCTAAGGACAGAACCAAAGTTTATCCAACATTACTGTACATTTCCCCCTCAATTTTAGGCCTTGCATCTGAAAATTTGCACTTTTATTTATCTTTAATTTTAATTAAAATTACCAGAAGCTAGGTACATAATCATAATATTAGCAAAACAATAATAATATAATTTATAAAACTAACATAGTGAGGGAGACTAATATGTTTTAAAATATTGGATGTAGAAATTTAACTGTATTGAATGAATACTTATGAATTAACTTTAGCAAATCTGTTAGAGTGTTCCCTCCTACAAATGTTTCTGTATGAAGCAACTGAGAATTTGAATATATGAACATTACCAAGTATAGACCCCTAATGAGGAAATGCAATAATATACATTTCTTTTTACATTTCTTTTACTTAAAAGAACATTATTACTCAGTACAATGGGGACAAAATTTAATTCTGCATATAATTATATATTGTCTTCAAAAAGAAAATGAGAGGGCTCTATTAGACGTTCATAAGATCATAATAATTTCCCATGTGTCATGGTCATTATGCATACACACCTGCTATTGCTAAGTTATAATGTGATACTTCCCCAGGAGCAAAATAATGTGAGATTTAATACATTTTTCATTTACAAAGACCTTTGTCAAGTTTCTGTAAAATGTCATTGACTTAATTTTCACATAATATTCATTCTTAAATCACTATAGTTTTACAAAATTCAGCAATCAAAAAATGATTGCTTAAAGATTTAAGGGTTTTCTTTGAGATTAGAACATTTCCAAATAATGCATTTTATGCACTTAAATTGATACAGAGAAATTTCTTTGTCATATTTTTATTGTCGAACTCTTTCCCCTCAATCTATTTCTGTGAATAAACCTAGTGAAACAACTGTCCAAAAACCACTGCATCAGTATTTTTTAAGAAAATTAATCTCTGACATAACTCACCACGTCTTGGTTAGTGAATCATGGGGAGAAATCGAAAGTAAAGATGTGGACTTCTAAAACCTATTATACAGTATGCAAAGCACAATACAGTACAATTTGTATGAAGTATATGTTAAGGTTTTGAGAAAGTTGCAAAGTGAATAAGTAATATATATGCATAAAAATGTTATAACTGACAAAATGTTATATAACTAACTTTATGGACGAATGTAGCATAATTACTTTCCCAGGAAGATGTTAGAATAGGATGCTTCTGGTTACTGTTTGTAAATCAGCATCCCATAGTTAATAGCATGCATCATGATACTTCCGTACACATTGTCTTGTTTTGTACATTACAATATGAAATTATTAAATCAGGCTAATTAAAAAAATATCACCTCACATACATTTTAGTGGGGAAAACTTTTAAAATGCATTCTTCTCTAATGTATTGATTAGTATTCTTTTAAAAAACAGAATCAATAGGAAAAAAATACATATATATAATTCTGCAAGGGGATATAATAAGCAGATTTACAGAATCAGAGCCAGGAAAGTCCATAATGACCGTCTGAAGAGCAAGAGGATCCAGTAGCTGCTCAGCCTAAGAGGCTGGAGGCCACGGAACATGAAGGATCAAGAATGTAGCACCAGTCCCACAGAGAAAGCCCGAAGCACCCTGGAGAGTCACTGGTAAGAGCCTGCACTGAAGGGCTAAAGAAACTAGAATCTGCTATTCACAAGGGTCAGCAGCCCCAAAAGACACCCCTGGTCAGGCAGAATGGAGCTCCCAAAAGTCACAGCAGCCTTCTTTTTTCTTTCTATTTCACTTCACCCTGGCAGCATGGGGGGTCCTCCTGATTCGGTTTGCTCATCCCTGGGCCAGTCATCTCTGGAAACACTCCTGCAGAAGTGCAGGTTAATAATCTCCCAGGGGGATATTAATCCAGCCAAGTTGTCATGTCATGGCCATAGTCACATTTACCCATCTCCAAGTATTTTATATCATTTATTACATTCAAAATTTTGTGCAGTATATAAATAAAGTTTATTTCTCTCATCCAACTGAAAATTTGCACCCTTTGTTCAAAATCTTTGCTTTCTTTATCCATTCTCTTCCGATATCCTCTGGTAAATAGTCTTCTATTCTTTACTTTTATAAGTTCAACTATTTTAAATGCCACATGAAAGTGAGATCATATAGTCTTTCTGTGCATAGCTTATTTTATTTTATCATTATGTTCTCCATGTTTGACTATGTTGTCCAACTGACAGCATTTTAATGTTTTTTTTAAAACTAACTAGTAAGTAGTAAATTTTTATCTATTCATCTGATAGTTAAGTCACTTCCATATCTTGCTGTTGCTAACAATGCTGTAATGAGCATGAGTGAAGATAACTCCTCAGTGTACAGATTTCAACTCTTTTGGCTCTATCCCCATCAGTAGGATTTCTGGATGACACGTAATTATATTTTCATTGTTCTGAGTAGGATCCATAGTGTTTTCGGTAATAACTATGTCAACCTATATTCTTGTGAATACCACACAAGATTTCATTTTTTTCCATACCTTTACCCAACACATGTTATTTTTTGTCTTGTTAATTATAATCAGTCATACAGCTGTAAGACAATATCTTATTGTCCTTTTAATTTGCATTTTTCTTATGAGCTGTGCTAATGAGTAGGTTTTTATTTTTAATGGACCATTCATAACATCTTCTTTTGAGTAAGAAGACTGACATCTATTGATGTTCTTTGCCTACATTCTGATTGGGTCTTTATTTCCTCCATTACTATTGAGTTGAGTTCTATACATATGTTATATATTAGTTCCTTATCAGATGTATGGTTTTCAAAATTTCCTCCAAAATATTGACTGTCTCATCATTCTATTAATTGTTTCCCCTGATTTACATACAACTTTTAGTTTGCTGCAATATGAATTTTTTGGCAGAGAAATTTAATTACATGTGCATTTGGAGTCATTGTCAAGAAATTTTTTCCCAGACCAATATTGTAGAGATTTGTCTCTAGGCTTTCTTCTGGTAGTCTTACAGATCTAGGTTTTATATTTACATTCATCTATTTTAATTGATTGTTTAATATGTTGTGCAACAATAGATCATCTTCTTTATTTCTGTGTAAGAATTTTTAGTTTTCTCAAGAACACTTAGGGAACCTTTCATCCTTTCTCCATTGTAAACTTTCAGCACCTATGTCAAAATCAATTGGCCACAAGTGTGTAAGTTTATTTATAGGATCTCTGTCCTAATTCACTGCTCAATATGTCTGTTTGTATCCTAATGTCATGCTACTTAGATTACTATAATTTTGTAGAATACCTTGAAATCAAATATTGTGATAACTGCACCTTTATTATTTTTGCTTGGGATTGTTTTGGCTATTCAAGTTCTTTTGTAGTCCCATATAAATTTTATATTTTCTACTTTCCAAAAAAAATTGTATTTGCACTGAGTCTGTAGATTGTTTTTGATAGTGTGAACATTTTAACAATATTGTCTGGCAATCCATGAACACAGAAAATATTTCCACTTATTTGTGCCATCTAAATTTCTTTAGTCAGTGTTTTGTTGTTTTCAGAGCATAAACCTTTCACCTCCATGGTTAAATTTACTCTGAAGAGTTTACTAATGATGCTATTCTAAGTGACTTGATTTCTTAATTTCTTTTTCAGATATATTTTATGTAGTAAAGAAAATGTACTGATTTATGTGATGATTTTATAAACCTCAGTTTTACTAAATTTGTCAGTTCTAACAGTTTTTGTGGACTCTTTAGGCATTTAAATCAATTAGATAATGTCATCAGCAAACAAAAACAATTTCACTTCTTTTCCTAGTTAGATATCTTTCGTTTGTTTTTCTTGACTAATTATCTGTCTAGAATTACTGCCAGTAGCAAATTGAGTAAAACTTATGAGTCTTCTCACTTAATATATTGTTCCTGGGAAAAAGATCAACTTTCAGGGAAAAAAAGATCACTTTTTAGCATTTACGTAGATGTTAATGGTGGGATTTTCATATGTGGCCATTAGTGTTTCAAGAGACTCCCTTTCATATCTTATTTTTCAGGTTGTTTTATTGTGAAAAGATACTGAATTTTGCCAAATTCTTCTTCTTCATCTTTGAAACAATCATACATTTTTATCTTTTGTGATGTTAACATAGTGTAGAACAATTATTGTTTTACATATGTTGAATCATCTTTGTATTTCAAGGTAAATGTCATTTGATCAAGGTGAATGATATTTTTCATGTATTTGTGAAAGTTTTTTATTTAATATTTTGTTGAGAACTTTTGCATCTATGTTCATCAGAGTTAATGGTCTGTAAATGTCTAGGAAATGTTGGCATCATAAAATGAATTTAGAGTTATTCCCTCCACATCAGTTTTTTGAAGAATTTTAGATTTTCTTTTTTTTTTTTTTTTGGCACTGGGGATTGAACTCGGGTCCTTGTGCTTGTGTGGCAGGTGGCGAAATCACTGAGCTAAATCCCTGGCCCTAGAATTATTGATAATAGTTCTCTCTTTAGTAGAATTCTAGTGAGAAGCCATTTGGTTCTAGACTATTTCATGGGAAATTTTTAATGCATTTAGGAGTATTGCTCTGGTCTCATTTTTTATTTCTTCTTGACTTAGCCTTAGCAGGCTGTACATTTTTAGGAATTCGTCCGTTTCTTCAAGGCTAACCAATTTGTTGGGTTACATGTTTTCATACAACTTATTTTAACCCTTTGAATTTTTGTGGTGTTACTTGTATTTAATATTTTGTTTCTACTTCTATTTATTTGAGTCTTATTTTTTTTTTAGGCTAAAGGATTGTCAGTTTTATCTATGCAAGAGTCAAGCTTTAGTTTCATTTATATCTTTTATTGTTCTAGTCTTTTTTAAAATTTCTGTGCTGATTTTTACTCTTTTCTTCTTTCTATGGATTTTGAATGTGCTTTGTATTTTTTCATTCATTGAGGTATATATATTTTGGTACCAGGAATCAAACTCTGAACCCTGAGCTTGCAAGGCAGGCGTGGCACCACTGAGCTAAATTCCAGGCATTGAGTTATAATTTTATAGCCTTTGTTAGAACTCTTTCTTTCCTCTTGATATACACATTAATTGCTATAAAGTTCTTTCTTTGAATTCCATCTGTTGTATCCTGTAAGTTTTAGTATATTGTTTCTACTTTCATTTATGTCATGATTTTTAAATTTCCCATTTATTTTTGCACCATATGTTGTTCAGGAGCATATTGAATAATTTCTACATATTTATGACTTTTCAAATTTCCTAACACTATTGATTTTCAGCTTTACTCCATTATATTCACCAAAGATGCTGCACATAATTACAACCACAATGAATATGTTACAACTTTATTTCTGGTGCAGCATAGGAGCTATCTTGGAGAATATTTCACGTGTCCTTGGAAAGAATGGGTAGTGTGTTGATGTTAGATGGAACAGTCTATGCTTATGTTCTAGGTGTAATTGATTTAAAACATTGTTAAAGTTCACCATATCCCTAAAATCTTATGTCACATGATCTTTGCTTTGTTAGTCAACTTTTGAGATTTGATACTTTGATTAAAAATGCTGATAGGATATCTATCTCTCATTATTTTACACATGAAAATGAATAATAAAACTGTACATAAGACTGATATTCAAAAGCAATTTTCTAAAACTTCACTAAGACATGATAAAACTTCTATATAGGAATACCATACTATAATGTTAGAATGTAAAATGGTTAAACCAGTGATATCTGATCACATAAATATTAACGTGAACTAGCATGGATTCTCTAAGTGATCTCAGACCTTAGATGTACTTTCTTTTTCATAAACTCTGTAATCTTCAAACGTATTATGGGGATTGCCATATTCCATTATGCATATCTGAAATCTAACTCAAGGCTTTCCTGAATACTACGCTTAAAAGTTGCTATAGTAAGATTTAAGAATGTAGCTATATTTTCCCTATATAAGTACTAGCTAAATTTTCATTGCATTTAGAGTTATACACATTGTATATATTTTTAAATTTAAAAACATGTAGCTTGCCTGAAAAACATTATCAGGGTACTGCAGGATATCCCTCCATTTTAAAATCCCTTTATTAACATTTACTTCATTGTTACTATAAAAAGTCAATGAAGACTCTAACTAAGGTACTCTTTTTGTGTTATCTTTTTATTTTAGGTAAATGAGATTTTTTTTCATCTAAACATTGACTCATCAGGAAGATATTTGTAATCATTTAATATTTATAACAAGTTAATCTAAATAAATCTGTCAAGATCTACTATATAATTCTTAGTTATTTCCTTCCAGTAAATTAACTGCTACATCTATGCTACATATATTTTGTGGGTGCAATTTACAGGATTCAAATAGGAAATGATTATATCCCAAAAGCCCCGATACCCCAACTACTGTCCTTCAAATACATTCTGTATTGAATGAGCACCTTAATATTTTGAAGGTAGGCTTTTTTGTGTGTGTGTTGTATTTGCATGATTTTAAAGCCTGGAAAATTTTAGACTCAAAATTAGTTACATTTCAGTAATTAAAATGTCCAAGAGAATATTTTCTACTCTCTGAATTTTCCTAAAATATAGGGGTTTTTGGTTTGTTTGTTTTTCAATTGGCCATTTTAGATCTGCTTCACTCTAGGAAAAATCCAGAGGTAAAACTCTATCTTAGTTCCACTCAGTCTTCAGATCTCTGGTCAGTTAACTTTATTTGCTCAAACATTTGAGGTTAAAAGTGGCATAGTCCCATGTATTGGGCACAGTTAGTAGTTCTGGCTTTATGAATGATGAAATTTGAGGAAGTTTCCATAGTTCACTTTGAAAAAATTCTGTGAGATCTTTCCTCTATATACTCAAGGTGATCAATTCTTTATGAGACATAGTCAATCAAAGAATCTTTCCAGAAAAAGTACACAGATAATAGTTACAAGCAGGTTCTTTGCCTGGGAAACTCTAACATTAATAACACTGATTCATGTAACACAAATTTCAAAATTTTTGTTTTGGGAGGAGAAGATTGGTTTGTTTTTTCTTGCTTCAGTGAAGATACCCTTTTATTTATTTTTTCATCTATTGATGCATTTCAAATATACATGATGATAACATTCATCACAGGGAATTTGTACCTGTGCATGATATACCTTGATGTTTCTTTTTTCCCATCCTCTCTCTTCTTGACCCCACTTTCCCTCCTTATTTACAAAATTATTTTATTTACACTTTTTTTCAAGTCTTGAAGAATGGAACATGGGGATATTTTGGACCTATTTTTTCCATTGTTGATTTTTGAATTTTTTGCTGTATCTCAGAAAAAAAAAAAAAGCTTCATAACTCCCTATTACCTTTATTTGTTGTTTGTTTCCTGTGCTAAAGCAGGCAGTATTTGAGCAGAGAAATTATATATTATCCACTGTGTACTTAGTAGCAACATAGTTCTGAAGCAGTCCTCTAGAAATGCCTTGAAATAATAATTACTTCATTCATAGTGGTCATAGCCCACAATTCTACAGAGAAGGATAATTGCAAGGATGAAAACAACTATGTGCATTAAAATGAGAGGGAGCTCTTGATAGAAGTCCAAACTGAAAAAAGTAAGTATCAATGGTAACTCTGAAGGAAAGAAATGAGATCATAATTGACAGTAGTTCAGGAGCTAGAACTCATAAAGAAGGAAAATTAAGATTGAATTTTTAAGAAAAAAAGGAAAAACTCTAGAAAATGTCTTCTCAGTCTTAAAACTATTGACCTCAACAATGGAAAAATTCGATGAATGTCTGTCTTGAACATTGTAGATTGCTTAGCAGTAGCCCTATCCAATACCAATAAGACACACACACCAAGATTCAAAAACCAAAATTATCTCCGAAGATATGTGGATGTCCCCTGCTGATAAAATCACACTCATAACACTAATGGAGAAAATTCTGAGTTCATCACACTCATTCCCAAGGTGAAGGCAAATGAGAAAGTACTGAAAGTGCAGGACGTAGGGAGGCAAAATATATGACCCATTCTGTCACCTGCAAGCATGGGAGGGAGGTTTAAATTAAGAAACTGTAAAGAGAAATATTTAAAAATAAAATTATTAGCAAGATGCGTGTACAAACAAGAGCTGCCATTGCAAATTGCCAAAGCATGGTAGGAGCCAGTGTTCCCTTAGCTATTCAAGATGGGGGATGAGCACTCATCTTGGATTATTCATTATACAAGGAAAAATTATTGATAGGGTGTGCAGGATGATGTTGTTGATGATAAAATGGGATCTGGGGGAATTATCAGAACAAAAATTGTAAGTACAATTGTATTCTTAATTTACTAAAATGCAAAACTATGATTTCTGCACTCATCTTTTAAAGTTAGCTATTTTTGCAGAGAAATAGAATTTTTAAAATAGGAATTTAAGAAATAGTTGCACATGGTATCAGTTCTTTCAAGAATGCTAAACAATTGAACGATTTCAAGGAAATTTCTTTTTAGTCTTTGAGAACTGAGCAAAGACTGACTGACATTTTAACGGAGTCATGGCAGTAACAGTTTAGCCACAATCTCTCTCTCTTTTTCTCCTTCCATCCTTTTATTCTTTCATTTCTTTTCTAAAAGAGTTTGAAAATACAGTACACTTTACATTCATATGTAATAGTATTTGTAAATGTGAATACATGTGTATTTACTGGAATAGTCATGAATTTTTATTTGTTGCTTAGAAAATGAAGGTCAAGAGGAAGCAGTTAACCTTTGAAAGAGAAGTAGTGGCAAATGAAAGGCTTCATCTTATGTGTCTTGTTGTCAATTACATACTTCTCCAAATTGCCCTCAATTTTAACTTCATAGCCAACAATAGGTTTAATCTGAGAAATTACACACACTCACCCTGTCTAGGTCTTAGATGCTAATTATTGGCATGTTTTTCTCCCCCTCCATACTCTTTCCTTGACCCTACTATGTGTGTCATTCACAGCTCCATTGCCTGCCCAGAGTTCCTGAACATTCTCCAGTACGATTGATGTCTGTCTCTATCTTACCATACGTCATCATTAAAACACATTCTGGGCCTCCCTCTAAACCAATTCAGAAACTGAAAGACTCAGATTAATGCCTGTATTAAAAAAAATAAAAGCTGAAAGGGAAATTTCTGAAAGAAAAAGATAACCATATAGTTAATTTGATAAAACGGCATTTGAGAATATACATAAGGGATTTTAGGTTTTTTTAGACTTTAGGACTAAAATATATCTTAAATTCAAATATATTCATTAAAATTAGTATTTTAAATGAAAGTATGAATTTAAATTGTGTAATTAGTGAATGTAAATAAGTATTTAGCACAATATTGTATTATATTATTGACAAAAATCTTAAAATATTTATTTCCTAGTCTATTAACTTGAATAAACCACAGAAACTATAAATTCAACTTGAGACAAATGCTAAAAAATAGATTTTTGTGTCCTTATAAGTAGATTCAGAGAATCTATTTCTAGCTGAGAACTGCTATGTAGTAGCTCAGCATGTACTGTATAGAAAGGAACTAGTGAATGTATTCCATAAGTTCTCTCCCTGTGTCTATGCTCATTAAAGAGTTTTACGTTTTGCTTTTATAAAGGACCACAGAAAGAATAAACTTTGAGCTGTACATCAAGATGTATTTATAAATTAAGTATTTGGAGTCCTAGTTATCCATGTTGATTTAAAATTGCAGACTAGTTTTCTCTGTCAAAGAGACAAGTTGCACCTGGTGTCTGGGAGAATTCAGTATGACTAGTTAATTCAATCTGCTAATTAGTTATTAAGCTCTGCTCTAAGAGATATAGAAAGAAATATGAAGTACATTTCTTAATTTACAGTACCGATATTCTGCAATAGGTGTGCTATAATGTGGCATATATAATGCAGTGAGAACTCACTTTACCAGGTTTATTAAATTCTCATTTAGGACTCAATGAAGAGAAACAGATGGAAATAAGTCAAACAACTGCTATGTCCAGGAAGAACTAACAAAACTGTTTCAAGTTTCTATGGTCAAGGTTTCTGTTATTATATTTTTATGGTTATTTTCATAACCGAAAAGTTTCCTACTGCAAAATTCATAAAATTAACCTTTATACTGTGTTCTGAGTCATTTAGTCAGTGAAAATTGTGATAAAACAGCCACTTGTTACTATTTGCTAAGATTTGCTTAGGTGGTTGTTTCTTTACCTTGAACTTTTTCCCCATATATTTCACTTTAATGTCTTCATTTCCATATTACCAGTTATTTTAAAGAGACAATCATAATTGGAATATGATAAAAACCTATTGGGTTTTAAAATCTGTGCAAATAGCTGGGCATGGTGGTGCATGCCTGTAATCCCAGCCCTTGGAGGGTGAGACAGGAAGAGCACCTTGAGTTCAAGGCCAGCCTAGGCTACTTAGTGAATTCAAGGCCAGCCTGAACTACATAGAGAAGCTGTCCCAAAAAGCAAACAAACCAATAAAATCAATGAAAATATATTCTCGCAAAAATGGATTTTCTTAGAAGACAAAAGCTGAGCACAATTTTAATAAATGACACTCTTTCCTTTCCACCCCATGTCACAGTAAGTAAATAACTTTTACTGACTTATTTTACTTTATACAAAGGCAGCCATGTTGTGATTTAAGAAAAATAAGGAATTCAAATATCTGCAATATGTTTTATTGTAAATAACCAAGATTTTTCCTTACGGGTTATTTTTGATAACATTTGGTATCTAGTACTGTAAAATATTGAAAATATTTTGTATATGTCTTTTCTTCCTCACTGAACTTAAAATAAATGTACACATACATATACATGTAGCTATGTAATGTGGTAAGATATAACTTTCTCATTGCTTTCTAAGTATAAATTCAAAAGCTGCAATTTTAATATCTCTTTGATACATGAGTTATTGGGCAGAACTAATTTAACAAATGAGATCCTGCATTTAATATGCTGTATTCATACCATAGTTTTTCAGACTAGAATTATACTACATAAATAAAAATCCCTTAGAGGTTTTTGGAGAATCAAATTCGTATGAATCATGATCCTAAAGACTTGCAACTTTCCTTAATAAACACATAAAATAAGAATGCAAATATTTGCCTTTGATAGACTTACCTTGCCCACATACTGATAATCAGATCCTGTGTACTCCTCCAGTAAGAAAAATTGATTCCACATCCAGCCACGTTTTTGACGATGCAGAATTTTGCCATCATTCCTTGGTCCACGTGTACCTAAAATCCTTCGCTGAAGCTCAGGAGTCCTTCTGAACATTATCTCTGGAGAACATAAATGTGGCAGCCATACCCAGAGTAGAAATAGTCTCAAAAATTGATATATTGTCATAGTTTACTTCGTAGCAAATCCCGACGTGGATGAAGAGAAAGTAGTCCTGTTTTACCAGACTGGATTTTACTGTGTTTCAGCTGGTTTCCAACATTTCATCAGTGTTTTGTACATCTTTTCACAAGCTTCAAACAACAAACAAACAAACAAAGTCAGTTGACATTATGATTCTTACCTATCAATTTAAATTTAACTTTTCAAGGATTTACTAATAATAGCAACCGAAATATTTTTTCTGCTTTCAATACGATTGATTTGACAAAACATTTCTTGTTTCATAAAATATTTACAATTTATAAAATACAATTGCAAATAATTTCAAACAAATTCTAAAGAAGGAATCTGACTACACTTTCATTTTTCTTTTTATACTTTAACAGTTTTCAAGAATTATAAGTCTTGTATAGTGGAAAGATGGATTTTAGTTTGCATATAATTTCCAGTGTCATTTAACATAAATTAAAACTTTGAAAACAAAATCCTGATGCAAATAAATGACAGGAACCACGTATTACTTATAAAACACCATGACACTAAATTTTATTTCTTTTTCACTTTCAATAGTTCCACAGTTTCTTCTTAATCATAGGTCAAAGTAAAGTCAGAAACAGAATGAAACACATAAAAATCAGGAATGCTTCACTTGACAGCCTCTCCTCTCTTTTTCAGGTAGTCTGTGGGACACTGGGGGTTTCCTATGCACAAAAGAGTCCACTACTACAGTGAATCAATCTGTAACATAATGAAGGTCAGTGTGCAGGAAGATTGAATCACGTCCCAGCTGTACTGTGCACTTCTAACCAACGCACTGCCACTGCCCTGCTCTAGAAATCTATGAAACCCTAGTCTCACGGTGGCAATCATCTATTCACTGTTCTCTACCCGTCTTCCTCCCAGTATTTTCTCAACAAAATCTCGAACACGATTCCATTAAAATATAAATTAGGTAAGTCACTTCACTGTACAGAACACTCTTCTGGCTTCTGATCTCAGTTTGACTGAAAACCAAAGTCTACTCCAAAATACTGCACTGCACTACCTGTAGCTTCTCTGAACTGTTTCACTTTATTTCTCCACCTCATCTGCCGACTGATTCTTCTCCACCCACAAGGTTCTTGCTTCACCCAGCAGCACAATTCACGTGCTTCTTTTCTCAAGTAGGACCTTTCTACTTTTGTCCTGTATCTGAAATGCTTTTCTTGTAGATAGCCACATGGATCCCCTACATACTTCAGGTCTTGCTGAAGTACATTTCATACAGTGCATGTATTTCATTCACTTATCATGTATATATTCTGTCACTCTACTACAGTCTCTTGAATGAAGAGAATTTAGGATCTTTTCTACTGTTGTATTCACTGAACCTAGAACAGAATTTTGCAAATATTAGATACTCAATAACCTGTTTAAAAGAATCAATGAATTGTATGAATTATTAGTTAATATCAAAAATTACAATTACCTGTTCTGTGTCTACACACTCAAGTACTTATGTATAGAAAAGCATGATTTTACGTTATAATTGCTTTTATTCTCATTTATCTTATCATTGGATTATTTTTATTTTAAAATTTTGTATGGATTTTTACCTTTTGCTAAAATGAGTGGACTTTATTTCACATTTGTCACAAAAAGTGGTTTGGAAACTAAAAAGATGAATTGCATTTGTCTTATATAATCGTTCCAAGTGTTCTGGTGTTTATATTCATGCTTTCATCCACAATTATTGGTTAGCAATCTATTTACATTTTTCTTTTATTATTAAAAAGATTGAAAGGTTAATGTAAATGAGCTTTAGAAATATGATTAATAATGAAACATTATTTCCCTTGAGTATGTTAAATGACAGTGGAGCTCTACATAACATATGAATTCATACAACCTGATAGATGTAAACACTATTAAAATATATCATTAAATGCTCTACTTGAAGTTTAGCAATTATCTGATGCACAAAATTGTTCTAAATTCCAAAGCACTGACATTACAGAAACACAAAATGATTAGATTTTAAGAAGTATAAACATTTACCAAACTTACGTTTTGTCATTTTTATACATCAGGATATGCTACATGGTATTTTCTAGAAATTTATGTTGTTCCTAAAAGAAGAGTTTGTCTAATTAAGAGTTTTTGCTGTCTTTAAAAAAAAGTATTAAAATTTACTTTTAAATCACTTGCAAGTACATTCCCTATCAGTGATCACTTCTGAAACAAGTATAAACTTTCTAGTAATTTAAAAGACAAAGCACAAGTATTTGGGGAAGGAATAAGTGGAATTGTATCTCAAAAACCTGTCAATAAATAATTGACTCTCCACATTATGAATGAGAAAATTTTTTCTCTATTCTATTTTCAATTGTTCAATTACAAAATTATTAAAGAATTTTAACACAATGCATAATTTGAAACAATTAAAATATATTTAAATTCTATTTTGCATAGAGACTATTGCACAAAAATGTTTCAAACAAAAACATTACATAAAAATAGAAAGTTACATTGCCCAAAGTAATTTTCCCTGGATATAGCCTACATAGGTAGGAGCCTATATGTAGACATTTCAAAACTTTGCTTATTTATTATCAGTGCTGACTAAAGTTATAGCACATCTTCGACATTTATGTTTAATTCAGAATTATGAAATGGTTACTTGATACATTTTGTTATTTGTTTGCTGTTTCTTCAGATCTTGAAGCCTTTTGTTCTCTTTTCAGTGTGCCACGTCACTATTATAAATTATCATTACTTCATGAAAAAGAACTTACAAATTCAACTGACAGGTTTTCTTAACCTCAATCTTTCTTATTTAAACTATATCCTACAGGGTGCTAGCTAATTAATTTTCCAAAACCCATTTCACTATGAATTAAATCAATTAAAAATTCTGAACATGACTACTAATGTGACGATAACATCTGAATTTCCTATTTCATTGCAATATCTGGAATGATAATTTTTAAAAACTTTTGCTTTACATTACTGTAGTTCCAGTCTTAAACTGCAAACCTAATAAGCTACTTCTTATGTTTATAAATTACTTTCCCACTAACATGTTTCACTATTGTTCAGGAGATTATATCTTATTGAATTTCCCTCAGCAGCAAATAGCATGCTAGTAAATAATCCTTGAATTAAGTAACTGATATTTTTAAAAAAATAATATTTTTAATAAATTGGACTACTTATGATAAAAATTAATAGCTTAATTTTAGAATATGAAAATATACAAGGGAAATGTTGCACTTTTCAAAATTATATAGTGTTATAACTGAGTCAAATATGTGGAGACCAAAGTAAAATACTAAATGTTAATGAAGTTAATAAAATTCTGCAATGTAATTTTCAGTTAACAGACTTTTTAAGAAATTCATTCTAAACCCTATTTCCTTATTTTAATCTCAAATATAATTTAACATCAAATCACATGAAAGTTAAGAACTAATAAACCACTCTAGCATTCTGCATCCCCACATTTCCTTGTAATAAATGATTCTCAAATTTCAAAGTAAATTAAGAATTCTTGGGTTCCTTCTTAACTGTTAATTTTCTCATTTAGCAGGTCTCAGGGAGAGTGCATGACTGTATTTCCAACCTTCTCCAGAGTTAATCCGAAGGCCATGGGACCACATGTTTTTAACAGCAAAGCTGTGGACTCGCTCAAACCTTAAATCATACTCAAAATGTGTTCATGACTTTTTTTCTGTTTAGGATTTCAAAGCCCAATATGTAACCTATTACAGCGATGGGAAAATAAAATATATAGTGACTGCAGTCAGAAAATCAGAATATTTTAAAAAATAAAAATATTTTAAAGCATTTGTCTCATTGACTATTGTACTTTTATAATCACAAGGTTTTATTATTCCTCTGAAATGCTTATCATAAGCATTACTTCCTTAGAACTTATGCAATGTATTACATGAGAGGCCAAGAAATGCAGATCACAATCTGATTTACTAATTAAGTCTTCACACATCACAGCTGATCACTTCAGCTACAATCCATCCTTGGCTAATAAAAATAATTAGTCATTCATCAGTCAATTCATTATGTTAATTAGGATCTTAATGTATGAGATTTATTTTAAATTCACCGTGTATTACAGTAATAGAAAATGCTAAAATTGTTGAGGCCAAATCCAAGTCTACATGAGCGAACAATTTATTCCTTTTAAAATTTCATACAACAAATACAGTCTAATGAAATTTCAGCATTGAGAAATAAAGGAACGTATTTCAGGGGTGTTTATACAATTAAAATGAGTCAGTGCATACTAAATACTTCCTTTTTATTCAGCTGATGCCATTTTATGCACCTAGCATTTAACAGTATGTGAGATAATTGAATCAAAGCATTACACTAAGGGCTCAAATAAAATGACTCCATATGCTTGATCATATTTTCCAAGAGTTCATTACACATTACCTACTGTGTTCTAATGTCTTGGAAAATATGTGACTCTACATTGAATATTTATCACTCTATTTTAAGTATTCTGCATATGTATTTCTGTTTAGACTGTAAATTCAAATCAGTGTCATATCTTGCATGCAAAATTACTAATGTAAGCATTCACACAAAGTGTTCAATAAATATTTCTTGAATAGTACTGAGTATTATTATTCTTTGTAAAACATTGCAATAAGAAGGAAACAGGCTCCCCTCCCTAAAAATCAAACAAAAGCAAAAAAATATATCAAGGGCCATTTACACCATTTTATCTCAAATTGTATTTGCATTTAAAGTAACAGGACTTGCATAAGATGCTGCTCCAACAGGCAGTGAATCTTTTTTGAGTGAAATATGCAGCAAAAATGTTTACTAGTCTCAAAAGTTTTCCAACAGCATTGGGACTGTTATCAATGCAGAAAGAATTCTAAAATGTTCTGGACTTTGCAGTTCTTCTCAGATTAAAACTCCTCTTCAAGTAAAACTGTTTAAATAATTTTTATTCTCCAGGAATGTGACTTATACTTAATATGTTTTTTCTAGGGATGTTATGCACTAATATTCTCATATGATACTTTGGAGAGCCAGATGTAACTGAAATAGGTTTTGATAGTGGGTAATACAACATCTGGCAGGGGTAAAGAGAAGCACTGGTAAATGAGGCTTATAATGTGGTGTAGCAATTTTTTTTTCTAAGACTACTGCTAATAGGTTAAAGAACAGCATCCAAGAGTCCTTCCTCCAATATCAACAACCTTTTTAACTGAGCAGCAAATGTGACAGTCCCAGATGTAACTTGATCCACAACCAAGTTAACAGTGCCAACACAGCTGTGACATTGCACCTGCTGCTACCTGAAACTCTCATTTTACTGTAGCTGGAATTTATTTCATTATGTGGAAGCTGGTATCAAGAATGTATACCTAAAATGTACCATTGATTAGAATGAATAATCGATAATGCAAAATTGGAAGAAAAGGTCCAAAGGGGTAGGGGTAGTGGGAGGGGCAGGGGAAAGGAAAGAAGGGAAAGAAAAAAGGATGAGAAATGTAAAAAATGGAAATAAAGTCTTTGTAATTAGGGAAGGGTGGAGGGCGTGAAGGGAGGGCTAGGAATGGGGAAAAAATAAGAACCAAGATGCATTATGTAAAGGTACAATTCCCAATGAGAAATGTAAGTGTGTTGTATACCTACAATGTACCAATAAAAGAATTTAATAAAAAAAAAAAGAATGCTCTGAGGGTAACTTAAAGATGTTCAGATAAATGCCATCTGGTACCCAATTTTCTTCATTCAGGGCTTGAACCGGTTTTGTAAGACAATGAGTAAGAGATGATGAATTTCAGACCTTTATTTGAAATTCCCACCCAAGATAGGGTATTTTTTTCATTTAATGGATTATTATTAATCAAGAAAGAGATAACCACAGTGGGAAGAAAGAAGTCATTAAAGATAACTTCTTTTGTAAGTCACTTCTATGAAGTCCTTTTGGAAAACCTACTAATTAATAAAGAGCAAATCAAATCACTACACTCTAAATGGTTCTACATATGTGAATGTGGAAAATGTGAACTAAATTGGGATTACCATGTACAACGTAACTTTGTTGTTGTACTTGAAAGTGCAAAACCATTTGACAGTAATCTGCGAAAAATCAATAAAAAAAATGAAATATACAATTGGCCATTAAAAATCAAGTTAAAAACACCCTGAATGACCAACTCAACCAAGACCTACCTCCCATTAGCACGTGCAGGTACTGAACACATCAATGTAGTACTTTGGAATGTAGCACACTCAATATCAAAATGCCTTCCACACACAAGAGAATTTAGAGGGATATTTTAGATCTAAACCATAAGAGTTATCTCAGAAAGACCTTTTGGCACGTATGTGTGAAAATGTCAGGCTTAAGCAAAAGAAGGAGACAAACATATCAACACAAATTTTTAACTCTAATGATGCCTCAGAATTTGCAAAATTCTAAAACATCCATTTACAGACTGCTTACCTTATCTTTAAAAGGAGGTCCCTTCCACAGAAAAAGAATTATCTCCCAAGTTATATGTCTTTAGCTGCTATACATTGGGATATCATTGTATTAATTTAATTTTATTTTATTGTGGACAGACAGGAAACAGACGTAACAAGATGTAACATGTTTTTTTTATTTATTATAATAGCTTGACTCAATATTAAATTACTGTCATCAGAGTTTTTAACTGAAGAACAACAAAAAAGGTTTATCTTTTATTTTTAAATACTTATTTAAATTCTTAAAAGTATCAATCCTTAAGAATAGACACTAGACTCTGAAACATGCTGTCAGTTATATAAACACTTCAAATATTAAGTTAAACTGTGGTGTTTTTGCCAGTTATGGAAAAATCATTATTTTTTGTTCTTTTGCCTCTCCATGAAATGTATTTAGAATTTTCACTTTACAGATAAGGTTACTGAGACCCTGTACAAGCTGCCTCTATGGAGCCTGTCAAATGTAAACAAACAAATAAAACAAAACTAAAGTGGTTTCAATCATCTAAACCTGTGAACCTGTAATAAGATGACCAAATTCAAGTGTGGGAAGTCTAAGGAATCTCGTTGCTGGGAGTCGTCTCCCTGATGATCCCCAGGAAAGAGGACATAGAGTGTCCCATTGTGTGCATTGTTTCTGTGTGAATATGCACATGTTTGCAAACAAGTTCAAGAGTTAAACCCACCTGAGGGAAAACAGTGGAATGGACTTATGCCTCATGAATGAGAATAATGAGTCATGAGTATGTAAAGGGTCATGAATAGGGGAAAATATGCAAAACTCGGGGTGGCATGCAGCCTATGTGTTAAACAAATGCAATAATTTCATTTTTCTAAAATGAATACACTCAAATGTAAATTTAAGCCGAGGCCGGTTACAATGCGATGCCTCCATCAGATAATGTTTCAGACATTGTTTTGCCTACATTAGCCAGAATTGTAATGAGACTTTCATAGACCTTAGGCAGTTTCCCTTCATGAGCTTTTTTCTCACTAAAAAGTATTAGAAAAAATAATTTACAGCTACAATTTTATAAGCACATATATTAATACTACAGATTAAAGACTTTTTTTCACTTAGAAATTTGATCTCTGATTTTAAAAGGAATTAAAACATTTTCACTATCTCCTAAAAGTATAGAGATGCATCAGCTTTGTACCTACTATATTTAATGGAGAAGTCGAGCCGGTCTTGTAACAAACATGATAATGGACTTTTGGGCCCAGCTTCAAACCCTGCCTCAGAATTTTTTTTTAATATGGGTTAATCTAATAGCTATGTACAGTTTCATAAGAAATGTTATGTGATGTGCTCCGTCTCAAACAGTTAGTGTTATAACCAGAAATATAATTTGGGTCACTAAATTCACCTTGCACTGCCCTCTATAGTCCTCTGCATAATTTAGTAATGAAGACATGTTATTATAATTAAAACTCACACTTTAATGCTTTTACCTGGGAGACACCTCAAGTAGCTTTCAGTTGACTGAGCACAAATAAGATGCATGAATTGGGAATAGACAATATTTGATGTGGCGAGAAGCATATGACCTACAGACTGAGGAAGTATTTGCATACATGTGGTAAGGTTCTGGGTAAAGATTATTTGCTCAAAATATGAAATGTATTCTATACTTAAATTCTATAGACTGTTTTTGATTGGAAAAATGTCATTAAAATATCAAATTTCAAGAATAAATTTGCTTTTCAAGTCTCCTTGAGAAAAAGCTCCAATAGCTAATTTCTATTTTTCAATAATTGTGCTATTGGAGAGAAAATTTGAGGAGTTAAATTTGTAATTTACTTAATAAAAGAAGATTTATTCTTTTTCCTTTAAAAGTATGGATATATTTACTAGTTGTTTTCTCCTACCTTCCTAAACTTCACACTCTGAATTGGACTCTACCATTATCAATTCCTGGCTCCTCCACTGGGCATTTCAACAGGAATACAGATTGCAGACATTCATGTTATAAGATATTTGGGACAGCCCATTTTAAAATATTTAGTTTTTGACCATGTATGTCTAGTTTATTTTCTTTTTGTGTAGCATAAATGCCAATTGGGAATTCACTAATATAATTATTTTTAATCATCAGAAAGTATTAGTTGCATAGTTTTGTCTCATGCAATGAATAATTTGGTGCCTGTATTAAGTCATTCTAAACTAATCACTACAACAAAAATCTACACTTATCAAAGGCACTGAGATTTGTAAGCTCTCAGACACTGAAAGAGATTACACGTTGGCCTGTGCAGCAATTATACACTTGACCCATATTCAGTCACAGTTACTGTGTGAGTCAGAGAGACTCATCACTTCAGCAAGAATTTAGCAGGCTAAGACCAATTCCAGAAACACAACATTACATCTAAATTTTGCATCATTAAGCCACAATCTAGGAAGTGCCATTTATTCCTATAATTGTGAATTACTATTTCAAGCAGAATGCTGCATGGGACTGCCAAGCTCTGTATCTTGGACACTTGGTATACCTTTTGTATATACTCCTCTCTCTGTTTAAATGATATCATCATCTGAATTTCTATGTCTTGATACTTATCACATGCTATCGTACCGTTATTTTTATCTCTTCTCCAAAAAAGACAATCTGCATCTTGGGGGAATAGTATAAGTCGTGTGTGTGTGTGTGTGTGTGTGTGTGTGTGTGTGTGTGCATGCACATGTACACAACTTTAGTAATTTTTAATGGACTATGTTGATTAAAGAAAATATTCTCTTTTCAGGTCATATTTTCCTGCCTTGTACCATAACCTAAGATGATACTGTAAAAGATATATTGAAGTAAGGAGATGGAAAATAAAGAAAATAGCTGAAAGTTTATGTAGACTGAGTTTTCTCAAATTATTTATACTACAGTTAGTATGAAAGGTGAGCAAATAGCCAAAAGAAAAGAATATATCTCAAATTCTATTAGTAGAAAGGAGTCTTCATGCATTCGTTCATTTGTCCTTTTATAAATATACACAGTATACTAATTCTTTAAGAATATTGTTACTCATTCTCAGAATTTACTTGGGATTACAGAAAGCGGTATGTATGTATTTTGTATGATCAGGAAACTAAAATATAGAAGGCTTTGATTTTTTAAATAAAAGATGGGCAGAAAAACTACCAGAGAAGAAATAAAACATCTATTGTGTGTAAGAAGAGAAAATTTAGTGTGATAAGGATATACAGGGCTTTGCATAACAAGATGAGTCAGTTTCTGTTTTTCTTAGCCTTAGCTCTAACCATTCAATTCAACTTGCAAATTTTATGCTTGCATTGTAATACAAATCAAGCAGATATTTCACACACATTTCCATGTGTATGTGTGTGTAAAATGCAGACAAAATCATCTCACAGCACATTTCACGAAGACTTCATTTTTATGACATTGAGAACATAAAAGATTGTTATAAGAGGATAAAATGAAATTGATAAACTTATGAAAATAGGTACACAAATCCTCACCAAAATACTGGCATAATACATAAAACATATAATACATCATGAATTTTTCTTAGTATAAATTTCATTCAACAATTAAAACCAGTCATTGTTGGGGTCAGGGATTTAGCTCAGTGGTTCCATCACCTGCCTCACAAGCGCAAGGACCTGAGTTCAATCCCCGGGACTAAATAAATAAATAAATAAAACCCAGCCATTGTGGTCATGTTATCAACCGATTTTTTTTTTTTTTTAAAAAAAAACAGAATTATTTTAGTAGAAGAAAATCAAATATTTGATAAAATTCAACTTTTGTGGGCATGTGGCTTTCTCAGGCTCATAGAGAACACTTAAAAACTCCAACATCTAACCTACTTGATGAAGAGCAACATCTTTTTCTCTATATGATGAAGAACAAAGTACAGTGATCATTTCTCACCATTTGTCTTCAAATGTACATTTGTGGTCACAGGCAAAACAATAACAGAATAAGTAATTAAAACCGCGCATACAGAAAAGAAGGAAACAAAGCTGTCACTATTTGCAAAAGGCATGATCCTACACTTTAGATATCCTAGAGAATTTAATTAACAAGCTACTAGATTTAACCAATAAATGTAGAAAGTTGACAGCAATCCAAGGTCAAATTAAAACTCAGTAGCATTTTTATATGATATTAATTAAAAATTGTCAATCAAAAATAAAAATAAAAATCATATAATTTACAAAAAAATTTAGAAAATGAACTATTTAAATAGGACTAAAATAAAATCATGTTAATGGTCTTTTTAATGAAAATTACAAAGCCTGACAAAGGAAAAATTAATAAAAATAAGTAAATGAAGTGATATTTTATTAATAACTTTAAAAATTTAATATATTATTTACAAAAAATACTTAAAGTGGATTACTGGTCTAATGTAAAATCTAAACTTCTAGAAAATATCATAGGAATGTTTGTGTTTCTTAGGAATTTCTATAAATCATGGTAAATAATTTCTTATAAATCATGACCTATGAAAAGAAAACAGTGGCAAATTTGACTTTATCAAACTTAAAAGCAAAATATCTTCAATAGACATTAATAAAATAAAAAAGAGTACTAAAATATTTGGCAAAAAACACATATCTGATAAAAATTTTTATCAATGCTATGTAAGAAAAATATAAAGCTCAAAAATTAAAAACATTGTAATTAAATTGTGGAAAAACCTTGAACAAGGATTTGAGCAAATATCAAATAACCACATTGAAATATGCTCAGGCTGGGGATTTAGCTCAGTGGCAGCATGCCTGCCTTGCAAGCACAAGGTACCGAGTTTGAGGGGAAAAAAAAGGAATATGCTCACCACTATCGATCAGTATGGAGTATGAATTTAAAGATTAAAACCATAATGGATGCAACAATATTAAATTAAAATAGCTAAAAGGTAGTATTTGGTATTAGAAAGAATATAGAGCAATTGGAATCAGTCTACTTTGTTGCTGGGAATGCAAAATATTATAGCCAATTTAGAAAGCAAATTTTGTTGATCATAAAAAGTTACATATGCATTAATCATATGATACAACATTCTCATCCTAGGCATTTGTTTAGTCAAAATAATTATTCACATTAAACTTTATGCAAATGAAATCTACCTGTTTGATTCTTAATAATAAAAAACTGGGAACAATAAAAATGTTTAAAACTGGAAAAATAGTGATATATCCATCCCACAATAAAGAACTATTGATATATGTGACAACATGAATGAAGCACAAATAGATTATGCTAAAAGGAAGAAACTAGACTCACAATTGTACAGTATTGACTCCATTTATATGGCATTTTAAAAAAAAACAAAGTATCCAGACTCACGAAAGGTCAGTACTTGCTGAAGTCTAGGGACTCCAAAATTACATAAAGAAATTAAACATGCTCTGTCTTGATTATTTAAGTAGTTATCTCATTGTAGGCATTTGGCTAAACTCAGAGAAATGATAAATTTTACTGTATGTAAATCTACCTGGTTGACAAGTATGTAAAATAATGCTCAATATCAATCAACTGGAAGGACGGCTGTTATATAAAAAGATGAATGTATTTTTTAAAGATATTTTCCTTCATTGCCTTTTCTATTATCAAATATTAAATATTTACTAATTAAAAACATTTAAGATTGTTATTTAATAAATGATGCAGAAGATAAAACCTATTACATTTTAATTATGTATCCAAATATGTGGTATCCAGAAAAGAATCATTATTTTAAAATTGTATTTCAATCAATGGCTCCTTTATTCTACTTTGAGATACTGGTGTTAAAAATACCTTAAACTATACTGCCTGTCTTGTTTCTTGTTATTCTTTGATTCTGGCTAGTTATCAATTGTCAAAACAGCAGACGAAACTTAACACCTAACTGTGTGCCAAATATCATGGTTATAAAAATACTCCATAACCTCATCAGAAGTTTATATCCTCAGTTTAGCCTGGACACACTCAGCTTCAGCAAACAGGGAGTTGATGTAATAGTGCATAAAATATTAGGGCTCTGAAAGCTCGTGCCTGCTTAGGGGAGTGTGTAATTTAATAAAGTGTTCATTGATGTCAGCACACTGGCTCATCAGACTTGTGTTGATGTCGATGCCTCCAGCACTGAGACTCCTACTCCTAATTAGATGACTGAAGTAAGATTACATTTTCCCTTGGAGACAGGCATGAGTTAGGAGAGTTATTCTCAAAGGTATTTAGATTTACAAGTATCTGATAGAACAGAACAAAAACAGGAGAAGGCAAACTTTAGGGAAAGCTAGCTAGGGAAATGAACTTGACAGGGCTGCATTATTTATAAGAAAAGTTGCAAAAGATACTACCAGCTTTCTGTTGTTCCAATTTTATTCACATACAAATTTCTAAGATAAATTACAAATAAAGAATAATATTTTTATGATTTATCTGCTACAGTTTCTGACAATATTTTGTTAATTGTAAGAAATTCAAATGATATGAGTTAGAATTACTTATAGCACACTCCACACTTTATCGTCTGGTGATGTTCATTAATTGTACGTTGAAAAATTATGTCTGAAAAGGTTAAATTAATGATTTATCAAAGGAAGTTGAATTATGTATCATGCACAAATCTAGGAAGTACTTTATATCTGAGATCATATATATGAAAGTTTTGTTCCTATTGAAGAAAAAGCAAATATTCTGATTTTCATAAAAGTATTTTATTAATTCTTTAAATATATGATCTCCTAGCCTGACCTAAATATCAAAGATTATCTGAAGACAAAATGTTATTAACTCAACAGAGCTACAAAGATAACGTTGTAGTTTAAACCAGGCCCTCTTTTTTCACGTGAGAGCATCTACCAGAGTATTTCCAACTGACATTTGAATCTAAATAATTTGAGAAGAAAAACTGATAATAGAAACATGGAGACTAAAGAGTATCCATGATAATATTTTCTATTTTGGTACAGTTCAGTTCTATTGATATGAAACACAACATATTATTAACAGAATGATCCCATTTGAAGCCAGTGTTAATATGAAAGAATATGCATCACACGCGGGTTTTGTTAGCAAACTGAAATATTGTCCATGACATTTCTTACTCTTTCACTATAATATGTACTTCCCCTCAGTGGCTGGATTTGATTATGTTCTAAATTTTTTAGCAAAATTTTTCAAAATAGGTATGTTGTTCAGTAGAAGTGTGTTGTTCAGTAGAAGAGACTTTGCCTTCCTGGCATGTATAAGGACCTGGGTTTTATCACCTAAGGTATTATTACTAGTAACAATAAATAAAATTCAAAAATTGAAGTATAAATAATGATTTCATTGTCCAATTAATTTACTGGAAGATTTTAAGAATTTTCATCATAGCATCACTTGATTTGTTCAGCAAGCATTGAAGGGCTTCCCATGAGGCAATTATATGATATACAATGACAATTTAATGCTACAACAGCACTGTTTCAAATACACTGAAAAATCAATGGGCAAAATTGACACTTTAGTAATATAAAGTGAACAAGTAGAATTTTATTTTTGATCATTATCAGAAGATATTGATTTTACAAATTAATGGGATTCACTTTGATTTTCCACACATGCATATACATCATACACTGATCAGGCATACTCTTCTATTCTGTGAAACAGAACATATAAAACTTACTGTTCTGTGTCTCACTGATTTTCCCTAGCAAAAAAAACCCCTTCAAAATCTGTTCTGTCTCTGGAATGGGTATGTTGTCCTTATGTCAGGAAGATATAGATGGTTACTCTCTATATAAAAAAATTGTTTTACTTCTAGAAATGAATTGTTTTACTATGTTGACTCAGA
The DNA here is from genome assembly GCF_053883595.1 of Heterocephalus glaber. NCBI lineage: Eukaryota > Metazoa > Chordata > Mammalia > Rodentia > Bathyergidae > Heterocephalus > Heterocephalus glaber. Next base: position 12,768,806 of record NW_028258333.1, read on the forward strand.
ATCAGGTTTATTTTTGCCATTTTATGTTACTAACTCTTTGTTTTAGGATTTTTCTCAATAACTGACTTTGATTAAAATATATTTTAACATGCTTTGTATAATTTGAAACTAATTATTATACAAAATGCAAAGTTTTTCCAAAAAAAAATTACTAATTGCTTAGAACTGTGCATTTATTATAGTTCACAGTGAACAGTTCCATCTATTTTGCTGCAAATGAAAGGATTTCATTCTTATTTATGTGTAATACTCCATTGTGTATACATACCATATTTTCTTGAGAAGTCTCCATTTATCATAAAGATTATTAATTCTTTTGGGTTTTTTAAAAGCTTTTTTTTTCGTTATTTATATATTCTGGATATTAACCCTATGTCAGAGGAACAGCTGGCAAATATTAGCTTCCTTTCTATTGTCTCTTTGGTCCATTGTTTACTTTGCTAAGCAGCTTTTTATTTTGATGCAATTCCATTTGTCATTTTTTTGCTTTTGTTTCCCATGCTTTTGAGTCTTATCCAGAAAATCACTGTCCATGCCAATATTTTGAAATGTTTCTCCTATGCTTTCCTCTAGTCATTTCACAGTTTCTGGTCTTTTACTAAGCCTTCTGATCCACCTTTACTTGATTTTTTTACAAGGTGAGAGACAGGGATCAAAATCCAACCATCTGCATGAAGATAAAATGTTTTCCCAGAACCATTTGTTAAAGAGGCTGTTCTGTCTTCAGTGAATGCTTTTGGAATGTCCATTGAGATTCCAAATATCAGATTCACAGATTTATTTCTGCACTTTCTATTCTGTTCTATTGCACCATGTGTCTGTTTTTATGCCAATACCATGCTGATTTTGTTTCTATGGCTCTGCAGTATGCTCTGAAATCAAGTATTGTGATGTACCTCCAGTGTTGATCTTTTTATGCAAGATTGTTTTGGCTATCTGGGATTGATTTTTCTAGTTCTGGAAAGAATGTCCTTGGCATCTTAATAGGGATTACATTAAATCTGTAGATTGTTCTGGGAAATGATGATATTTTAACTATAATAATTCTTCTAATTCATGACTATGTGAGGTCTTCCTTTTTGTGTCTTCATAATTTTCTCAATATTGTGCAATTTTGATTGTAGAAGTCTTTCACTTCATCAAGTTCATTTTACATATTTTATGTCTGTGTGGGGATCAGGTGTCATTGCTTTTAAGGTTTCTTTATGAGTAAATTCATTTTGGGCATAGAGACATAGACTTTATTGGTTTTTTTTGTTGTTTTTTTTTTGAGACAAGGTCTCACTATGTAGTTCAGGCTGATCTTGAACTCACGTGTGCTCAGGCTGGCCTCAAATTCAAGGAAATCCTCTTGCCTCAGCCTCCAGAGATCTGGAATTAGAGTTATGTGTCACCATACCTACCCTTATATAGCACTGACTTTTATGTTGGTTTGTATTCTGCTGCTTTACTGAATTTATCAGTTCTAGGAATGTTTTGGCAGTCTTTAGATTTCTCTATATACGGAATCATGATTTGTAAAAAGATATAATCTGAGTTTTTCCTTTCCTATTTGTATGACTTCTAGTCCTTTCTCATGTTTATTCACCCGGTCTAAAATTTCTAGTATTCCATAGAGTAGGAATGGTGAGAGCATCCGGTAGTCTTATTCCTTACTGCACAGGAAATGCAGTATTTTACTCCATTCAATATGATGTTGGCTATTTTTCAGCTTGAGGTATGATAGGGCTTTTATCATAAAAGAATGATGAATTTTGTCAAATATATTTCTGTGTCTGTTGAGATAATTGAAGTAATTTATTCTTCATTCTACTCATATATTTTATTGCATTTATTGATTTGTGGATGTTCAACCATCCTTGCATGCCTGGAATAAAACCAAGTTGTTTGTGGTATATGATCTATTTTACATTCAGCACTTAAAAGTTTTTAAAATGTGTTCTTCTAAAAATTTCCCATAGTATGTGTTGAGCATGAATACATACTAACTGAACATTGTTCTCTGAGGTGGAGGCTTTAGACGTGAGGCCCCAAGTGTTCAGATATAATGAGGTACAATGACATCACTCTGAGTTTCAAATCATATTTTAAGTGTATTTATAGAATGAAAACTTTAAATGTCTATACTTGTTAAAGCTGTAAAGCATCACTGAAATCTTCAAAATGGAGAGAATGGAGGATTAATTGGAGGAAATTTTCTTTCTGTTAAAAAAGGAAAACATTATAGATGCTGAAAAATGGCTCTTGGGAAAAGAAATAGAATGTAGATGATCCAAGAGGATCAAGTTTATGGTTTGGGTTCTCTATTCTTCTTCAGAGCCTCTAGTCAGCATCCCTGTGAGTTGGCAGAGAGGTGGGGAGAAAAAATTAAAAGGTCCTACTGGACGGTAGATAACAAAAGTGTTGAATGTGTCTAGGTGGATGAGTTGGAGGACAGCCTGAAGAGGTCCAGATAGTCCAGTATGTGCTGAAGAGGTAACTTATGAGCCAGAAGAAAAATAGGAATGGATAATGCAGCAGATAATGCAGATTCCAGTAGCAGATTATGAGAGGACACCTCTAAAATATGCTAAGCTATCCACACTACAATGGAGGCAAACACAGCCCTGGGAGTGACATCAAAATGATCAGCCTAAAATAATTATAGTATAGGTGTGTAAACACATTAGCAACTGGAAGAGAGACCAATGACAATTCAAGATCACGTGCTGCCACTGTATCTATGTTATTTTCCTGGCAGTATTTTGATTTCTGTTTTGGCTGATGGTCTTTTAATATCCCTGTCAGCTGGCTTTGCCTTACTTGTCAGGGGCCCAGTGAATTATTGATCATGCTGCTTGTGGTCTTTCAGATGTCCCTAAAATGTTTGCCTTACAATTCTGAATATTCAGGATATAACATTTGGTAACTACTGTAATGCAAGGCAAGGTACAAAGAAGAAAAGGGGAGAGGGGTATACAGAAAAAGTCACTCAGCAACATATTATTAGGGTGCCCTGGACCCAGAAATATTTCATATTATCACACACAGTAGAGGTGTTTAGCTAGTTGATTTTTATTTGAGCTAGGGCTCAATATATCTTGAGGCAGTTCTGGGAGATAATCCTTTATATATGAGAAGTTATTACAGGTCAATCACTGACTGAGATACTTTAAAAATGGTAAATTAACTCTAAAATATTGAGAAATGTATTCCTAATTATGTGAATGGGGAAAGTAAGGCAAAGTATCTTAAGATATATATATTGGACTACAGAAAAGAACATCATGTTAAATAGATTGTTAAATATAAATTGAATTTTTAAATCTTAACTCCAATAAACAGTGGTTTTAGAGTCCATTTAAAAACTGTACTGACTATGATCATCTATATTTTTGCTTACATTATGCTAATTGTATTTGATTAAATTCAGAGATAGATATTTAAATATTAATGTGAGATTTTTTCACATTATAAATATGAATGTTTGGCCTCTATTTCAAAAAATACATGAATAAAACATTAGCTTTCTTCTGAATGGCAATGTTAAACAGCTCTACCAAATGGAATTATGATCCCTGAACACAGAGATTATATATTGATTTAATTTATTTCCAGTGAAATCTTCTTAATAACATCAATAAATACTTCCTGGCAATATTCTCACGCTTAGTTATATTTTCCTCAGACCAAAATCTCAAGAAGTTCTTAAATGCCTGTATATAGGTGCATTTGGAGGACAGGGTAAAATATTTGGAAATGTAAAAGAGGTAGGGAAATATAAACTAACAAGTTAGATTGCTGAAGAAATAAAAAGATCTACACCTTTATTGGCTTCTTCCAAAATTATAACAATTATTCCTTTGCAGTAATTTAGGGGTTCAAAGTACCAGATATTATGAGGGATATCAGCATTTAGAAAAAGAAATTTTAAAAAATAGAAACTTTATTAAGGTCAACGTTTGCTATGTTTTTATTATAGACCACATACATTTCTATACAGTTCAAATATTGCTTTCCATCTTAGACCACTTACTGCCCTGGAAGGACCATTTATTACTTAGCTCATGATCCTCATTTTATAACATGGAGCCTTGAATGGATAGAACAATGCAGGCTTAGAAATTCACGTCTTGTTATTTTTCCCTCAAAGCATGCCCCTGACTAGGCCATGTGAGGTATTAGCTCTGTACAGTCACTCAGCAGCAGAGCTTTTGGAAGAGGACTGGACCACAAGTCCACAATACCCACATTTGCCATTAAGAAGTGGACCCTGTTCAGAAGAGGCGGGTCGTTAGAGGCTTGACCTGGAAGGATATGAAACACTTCACTGGCTCCTCTTTTCACCCTCTGCTTCCTGACCACCGTGCTATGAGGAGCTTTCTTCTGTAGCAGGCCTTTCCACCATGCCTTTCTGCTTCATAGCAGGCCAAGTATGGAAACTGTGAGCTGAAATGAGCCTCTCCTCCTTTGAGTTGTGGGTATTGGGTATTGTGTCCCAGAGACAAGAGAGTGACTAAGATGCACATTTACTTGATAAATCAAACAAGGCTGAGGAATTATATAACATGGGTAACATACTACATCTGTAAACCACACTGGGAATTAAAATTTGCTCTTTCTTCTTTATTACTCTAGTTATAATGTCTTCAAGCAATAGAACGTTCATAACTTAAAACACCAAAGAACATAATTATAAAGTGAGAGAACCAGACAATATCACTAAAAAGGCCTTAAAGAATTCCTGCCTTCTGATTTACATAGTTGCTTTTTGTAAATTATTTTCTGGTTATGACATGAGGATTTATAGACATATATATATATATACACACACATATGCACATATAGAGTGAGATAGTTTCCACTGTTTTTTTTAAAAAATCACAGGCTGGCTTCCCTTGCCCACTAAGTCCTTCCCATGGACTCTAGTTTTTATATTAATATGAGATAAAATGTCTTTTGAAATAGTATAATGACGTTTATATATAAAGGATTTTGAACTATAATATTTTATGTTGACAAAAATATGCTTTCATTTAATTACAGGAAATTATCTAGATTTGGCCATATTTTCCAAGATGGATAAAGACAGAAAATAAAATACATATTCTTGGTTTTTATTAGAAATTGACTTTTAAGAAGGTCTCCAATGAGCCCTTCCTCCGACGTATACAAACAGGTAGTAAAGCCTCTCTTGTTTATTGATTTAATTCTAACCAACAGAGTGCAGAAAAGGTGAATGGATCAAGTCACAAGATATGGCTACTTCTGTTGTCCTTCTGCTGCCTTCTTGTCTGGCAAGATTGGATGAAAAAGCTGCCACATTGCAGAAGATGGTGGCAAAGAACTGATTGTGGCCAAAGGCCAAGAGCCTGCAGAGAATGATGGACATCAGCTCAATAGTCCAGAAAGAACTGAATCCTGCTGACAACCATCTGTTCAGCACACTTAAAATAACACCTTTCTTGTGACCTGTATGTGATCCTGAAACGGTGGAACCAGACAAGCCGTGTCCGAATTCCTGCTCCAGACAAGGTGATGATAGCTGCAGCTTTAAGCAGCTTGGTTTTGTGACGATGTGTTATACATCAGTTCATGCCTAACACAATAATACAATGTTTCAGAAGTATTATACACCTTTTTTAAAAACACCAGTTGTTTATATCATATTAATATATTCAGGACAGATACAAAAACTCTTCTAATATTTGTTTACAAATATGAACAGTTTCTTATACTACAATAAAGGATGTGTTGAATGTGATTTCGATTACAATAAGATATCCCAAAAAGGAAATGTTAAAACATATCATAATATTGTATCTTTTTGGATGAAAACTCCATTGCCTATGACCTCATCTCAGCAACTTCTGGATATACTTTTAAAATATTGTAGTTTAATATTCATGATTACAGAAAACATCTTTCAACTGATGACAGTTGGATTGAAAACAGTTCATTCTCTTATAACAAAATATTTTGTTTTTATACAATTGAGGAACTATAGTAATAGTTGATAAATGTTTCAATGAGAAAATTATTTAATGTTTTCCTTTAGTTTTTATTACTGAAAGGCACAAAGGCTAGTGCGTGAAGACGCTGTCGCTTAGCCAGAAGTCAACACAGAAGATGTACAGTCTTTAGTTTTACACACATATTTCTTAAAGTAGTTTTAAAAGGTTTGTTTTTTCACTTGATAAAAGTTACTAATGTGCTTCTATTAATTAATACAGTGAAATTGATATGAAATGAATGGAATTTTGGGAATGCAATGTGGTGTTTTAATCCATCATAAAATGTATGTGGAAATCACAGCCCCTGATATAATATCACTGTTATATTTTTGAATCTTTTCTGAAAGATGTTTGGACTTCTTTGTCAAGATTGTGCAGTACTTTATCTGCACAATATAAAGGAAGAGGCTTCTGCAGTGGCACAGTGCCTGCCTGGCAAGGGTGAGGCCCTGAGTTCGATCTCCAGTACCAAAAAAGAAGACAGGAAGAAAGGGCCTTCTCAAAGATGGAACCTACATTTACTACGCATAAGATAAACAAGCAGTAATGGATTTGTTGGGTCATTGTCATTATCTAGTACAATCTGAAAGCACTTCCATGTAGGCAAAAATTAAAGAATGCAAGCAATTATTTCAACTATACTCCCCTGGAGTTATGTATTCCTTACAATGGAAAGTAGATAGTTGATGCAGAAAGCAGCAGTAGGGTTGTGTGGAGAGTGTGTTAGGTATCGGTACTTAACTGCTACTTTTTCATGTTTTGTTTGGCACTAGACATTGTGAGTAAAGAGTATCCCTAAAAAAGCTTGGGAAAAACAATGACTTTGTGTTCTTTGGTGTTAATATACCAATAAGTAAGGATAAATAATGTTTTCTTTGGATAAGACTCATTTTCACTGCAGTATGATTCACTTTTATAGACTTCTTACCTGAAGGAGATTAAATCATTTTTATTTTCAATGTGTTCTCTTATTTTCCAGTACAGCAATTTTCAAAATTTTGTTCATTGTATTTTTCTGTTGTTTGGCTTACAGATTTTTCTTCAGTATGAAAAGGAAACTACAGCTTTTACTTATCATAAATGTGAAAGAATGGTCTTAGAAATATATGGGGCAGCTGCTGAAGACAATCTTAGTAAATATAAACAGGATCAGTATTGTTACCTAGGATATTGTGGCAATCGTCTTAAGATGTAAAAGCTTATAAGATAAGTGTAAGCTTGGAGCCTGGGAATGTAGCTCAGTGGTGGAGCACTTGCCCAGAAAGTGTAAGTCCTAATTTCACACCCTAGTACCACACATACACACACACCAAACAAAAAAAAAAAAAAAAGGGAGAAATTAGGCCCGGGAATTTAGCTCAGTTGTGCTACGGCCTGCCTTCAAAGAGCAAGGTCCTGAGTTGGATCATTGGTACCAAAAGAAAAAAAAAAAAAGTTAAAAAATAGGGAGAAATGTTATTTCTTGGTCATCACATAATCAGTTTCTGAAAAAGGAACTTGTATCATAAACATATACAGAATAATACAATAATTTTTGAGTGAAGACTTTTAACAAAAAGACCTATTTTGTCACTAGGTATTTATTTCTCCCATCTCAACTGAATGAAAACACCTTGAATAAAGTATTCCACGAGTTAATGTAATTGACATTACAAGTTCTGGTACTGGTACTGAATGAAGCATACGATCAGAAAAATGACAAATTGTGCTTTGAATCTGAAGAATTCTGCATTTGGAAAGATAACACTAGAAGTAATTCCGTGTGTGTTTGTGTGTGTGTGTGTGTTTTGTGTGTGTGAACATCCTTGAACAGTATGACTAAATTCAGAGCAGAAAGCTAAAAGACAGTTTGGTGCCCATTTTCATAAGGGTGTGTTTTGGTTTTTCTGTATAGTCAGTGTATTATATATCTATAATAAAGACTTAGTGGATTCAAAAGTGTCAAAAACAGTTACTCGTTAATGACACTGTGAGATCTAAGTATATGCTGTACTCTTGTCATGAACGTTATGTAGTAGAAAATGCAAACAAGTGTGGATAAAATAAATACTTGAAAAATGTGATGTGTCATAAATAGCATGCAGTATATTCCTCTTATTTCTAAAAGTAGAAAATTAGAAAAAATATATAATTTTCATGATAGTAATTCTAGAGCTTACACTTTTTCAGAAGTAGGCACCCCCTCAATCTCATATACGGAATTTGGACAATAGTAACTGGATAGAGAAAAAGAATCATGAAACTATAATTGTGGATATCACTATAGTTGCAGACATGCACATAAAAGTTCTAAATTATAAAATAATATCAGTAAATCAAGTATTTGGCAAAATGATCAGCATGACTTTGTGAAAACCAATGAACCAATCAGGGATCAATGTCACCATGTGTTCTCTGGCACCGACAATGTTCTCAGCCTTATTGTTGCAGCCACCATCTGATGAAGCTGGATTTTCTTTAGGTTTCCAGACCAAGAGACAGCCAGAGACACAGATAAGCTAGTGGAGCCTTAACTCATTTGCTGTGCACATTACATTAAAATTTGGTATTTGGAGGTGAATGGTGGGTACCAGTTTAAACTAGTGCATAGTAAAGATCCTTGTTTGTTTAGATTTATTATTCAGTTGGCTACCTAATTGGTCCATGAAAATCCAAACAGAACACATTTTTATGTAGTCTCTCCTGCATTATTATTGCTTAGGAGCCAAGTGTGGTAGCACGTGTTGGAAATCTAAACACCTTGTGAGGCTGAGGCAGGAGGATCACAAGTTCAATCTCACTTGGGCAATTGGTGAGACTCAGTCTCCAAATAACAATAACAAGTTGCTTGAAAAGTAGCTTAGTGACAGATATAACAAAGGAACAATTGAGGGATTCTTCACTTGCTCCTGCAGTTAGGATTATATGTCTATGCTCTTTGTTATGTGTCTACCCAGAAAACTGTTGTGAAACAAATAGGGCACCCACCTCTACCTGAAGCATTTGCATCTTGGCCTTGTGACTTCCTTATATTAACTGATTAGCACTTAGGACTAAATACAGTGAGAAATTTTATTCTAAGTCTTTTTGTTTTGATTTTTACCACATAAAAGAAATAACTGATCAATAGGACCTTTAATGACTGCATTTCTGAACATATGGTGATTGGTGGAAATAAGAAAATTTCAGTAATTTTGGAGAGAACTTGAAGAAAAACAAAACAATACTTAAGGCTTAAGAGAATCTAAACAAAAAATATTGTATATAATTATAATTTTTTAACTTTTCAAAATCTTTTATTAGTATGTTTCCAGTACATAATGATTCATTCATCATGGAGAATTGGTAATTAGTAATTGGTACATGTACATAACACATTTGAATTCTTTTTAGTACCTAAGTCTTTCCCTTTCCCTCCCTCTCTTCTTCCCATTCCCATTGGCAAAATGTCTATCTCCCTGTTTCCTATTACATACCTTTTATTTTGCTCTTTAAGTTATTTCTATGTTAGGTTTCATGGAATTATTGTGATATTTAAACTAATGTGTCTGATTTATTTCAATTAACATTATTGCTTTATGGTGCATCTCTTTTCTTTCCTGTAAATGATGAAATTTACCCTTCTTTATAGCATAGTAGTATTCTATTGTATATAAATACTATACGTTTTATTCATTCATCTTTTCATGTATATATAGGTTGCTTCCAAAATTTAGTAATTTTCTTTTGAGTATTTAATATTTATTTTTCATTTTAAATTTAGTCTCATTTTGTAAATTTTTCAAACTGTTAAACCTCTTTATCCCTTTAAGTTAGTAAACCTGTTAAGTATTTCTCATATTTTCCTAACATGTATATTATCTAAAATGTTATGCTTTGCTACTATTATAACTTTTGTGCCTATCATCATCTTAGTAATATCATTAAGTACTTTTAGTAGTATTAATTTTTAAATGTGTTTTAAAATTGTCATACATCTAACTCTGGATATTATAAAACCCTAAAGTATATGTAATTTAAAATGAGAACTAAAAGATAGATAACAGGAGACAGGGGGATAGTTGTTTTGCAAATGGAAAGGAGTCCAAGAGATCCAGGGAAGGGAGAGGAAGGAAGTGGAGGAGCAGAGGAGGGGAAGTAAAAAGAATTAAGAAAAACAAGGAACTGCTGTATTACATACGCACAGCATTACCACAAGCCTGTATGAAATCCGGTGAGTTGTCTGAAAAAAATGAATGAAAACTAGAGCAGGAAAGTACAATAGGATCTGTAGGGATCAATTCACCCTGACCTTTCCATGTCTCGGAATCTGAGAGGGAGCAGAAGGGAGTTGTCCTTCCTCTCGCATTCAATAAAGACCTTGTCTCTTTTGCTTGAAATCCATTAATATCTCATCTGAGAGATTTACCTTCCAAGGGGAAGCCATCCCCCACCATTTCTAATTATGTTAGGTCCAAATTAGAAACAGAATTCAAAATACCCTTGGGATATAATTAAAAAACTCAACTCTACAAAGAGATTAAGTATGTAAATATTCCTAAAATTGTAAGATTTGTACCAGTAAAGATCTAGAAATCATCAAAAATGGGAATAAATCCTAAAAGTGCCCAGGCAAAGATTGCAGAGAACAAATTTTTAATACATTTATTATTATGGTTGTCCTTCCAATTGTTTGAAATTATTGTTCTAATCTGAGCACAGGAGAGTGTGATTTGCTCTGTCCTTTGGATAGCTAACTGAAATTTGGAGGTAATGAAGGCTCTGAGATGTCTGAGACACTTTTGCTATGTTACCTATAAAATTTCTCAGTTAGTTAAAGAAATAAAACTGTAGAATGCTTTTATCAGTTGTACTTTACTCATTCTACTCTCTACATCTCTGAAGATAGGATAGAGGTTGTTTTTCTCCTTTGAGATATACATGGATAGTGGAACATCAGCATCTTTTCAAAGTATCATATAATTTGTCCTCTTTTATCCCCCAGTGCTAGCAGGAGATGTTACAGTGGAAAGAGATTCTCTTACATCCTCAGGGATGATAACATCCCTAGTTTTGGAGACCAAGTAATATCAATGAGTCATAAGATGCAAGGTGCAATTTCTGTAACTAATAGTGCTGCTGCAAGGAAGTATTTTTGAGTGGCTAATTGATCATGCAACTTTGGGACTGAAGTAATATTCAGCATTCTATACCATCTGTGAATTTTAAATGGGTACACCCTCTCTGTTGTTAAAGCAGAGATCTTTGGCTCTTCAATATAATTCCAGAACTGAGTCATGTCAAGGACTTAGGCCCCAGTTAAGAACAAACATGTAAGGGATGAACCTACTAACAGCATATTTCCCCCAAGAAGTCCTGGATATTTTCTGAGCTAAGGAAACTGTAAGGAGTGAAATACTCAGACATTTTGAGAATGATTGAAAAGATTTCAGCTAATGAAAATATTTAGGTACTGAAATTATTTTATGATCCACTCTCCAGAATGTAGTGTAATGTATATGAAAAATCACTTTCTAATTTCATATCATGATCAAATCATTGATGTCAAAAAAATGTCCCAGATTGATTTATAGAGTTCTAATATATCAGCAGAATAAACAGGGTTAGAAGTTAAAATAATAGACTCATTAGCTACTTAGGATTGATTTCTCTTTTTTCTTTCTTAAATAATCTCATATTCAGACTTCTACCTTCCATTCTTTCATTGCCAATGTATATGCTTCAAGGGAAGATAATTATATAGTTTTGCAAACTCCAGTTATTCCATCCTTTTTTCTTTTGTACTGATTTGAGATGGGATTTAGCTTAGGTCTCAGAGATAGCTCTGGTTTTGCCTGTCTCTGGCTTTCGCTCTATTTCTGTGTCTCTGTCTCTTTCTGTCTTCACCCACCTGCCAAGACAATATTTAAAGTAGCTTTCTGCTGGATACTTTCTTAAACCATGATGGGTTTTATCATTGGAGAAGTCAAAACCAAGGATTAGAGAAGAAAGAGAAAGAATCTGCATTTTGCGAAGCACTGACTCTGTATATCAGGCAACTACAGGTTTAATCTCTGGCTTCTAGTTAAAAAATACAACAGACTTCCTTAAAGTTCTAACAAGATTCACTAAATCAAACATCATTAAAATTTTCAATCATCTTAACTCCGTAGGTCAGCTGTAGCTATGCAACCAAAAGTATGTAGAACAATGTATTACTTTGAGTACAGTGTTTTTCATCACAGAAGCTTAATTTATTCATTAAGAATCTAATATTTCCTTAAACAAAGACAACATATTAGCCATCTTAGTAAAATATATTGAGATTGAAATACACTTTGCACTATTTTTAATATGATAAAGTTGAGATCTTTTAAGATAAACTTTTAGCAATGAAGATATTTAATTGACCTTTCAGTGCATTTTGTCTCGATGAGAACTTGTCTTTTGAAATCTATCAGCTTGGTTTAATACCGATACTATCTTGCTCACTGGAACCAGTAATATTAAGACTGAATACCAGTGAGGGATTTTTGTGAGGGATTTTCAATTTACCAATGAATTTTTAAAATAATATTATTGTGTTTAACTTTTTCATCATGCATAATGCTGACAGGTGTAAAAAATCACTTCTTTTCCAAAGATTTATGATTCCATATTCAAGTTTATTGGGTGGAAATGTTATTTAAGCTTGAAAAGCAAATAATTGTCTTCCTATTTATCAGGATATATACCATATTTTAACATGTTTTTAACCACGTGTGATTTATATATTCTGATATACACTGTAGCATCTGTACAATTTCTTTTTAAAAACATGCAGGGAGTCATAATTTTCAAATCTATGAAGTACTTTCCTTCATGAAAAACTCTTGATGTTTCAAACCATTAAAATATTCTAGTGAGTGATATTTTTCAGTTGGTAGAGGTCATCCATGCTTAGGATCTAGAATATCCTACAAAACGTTTATTGTGTTGAGGACTTAACTACCAAGAGTTGGACATTTGAAAAGTGATAGGTTCATGAAAACTGTCTTTCTGCTTTCTGGCTGCCATAAAGTAAGCCGGTTTTTAAAAACACACAATCGGACAATGATAGTTTTGCCTTGGCACAGTCCTAACAGCAATGGAGTGAGCTAATCATGGACTGTGGACTGAAACTTCTGAAACCGTGAGCCCAAATAAACATTTCTTTTAAATTGTTGTTAGATATATTTTTCACAATAATGAAAAGCAGACTAATTGAAAATTGGTACCAAGAAGTGATGTCATTGCTGTGACTGCACCTGTCCATGTCTTTCAGAAGCCTTTATAACTGGTGTTCAGGAGGAATCTGGAAATGTTTGGAGAAACAGGCTATCGTAAGCCTAGAAGATGCTAAGTGGAGCATAATGGATATTCTGGTAGAAGATAAGACCACAATGTTGACAAGGATGTGTACATTAAGACTATGCCCAAGAGGTATCAGATGGGAATGAGGACGCTATTGGAAAGTGGACTACGGGACATTTATGCTCCATTCTGGCAAAGAACTTGTCCACATTTTGTTTATGCACTGAGATTTTGTGGGAGTCTGAACTTATAGGCAGTGGATGGACTAATTCATCTGGGTGGAGAAAATTTCAAGACAACATAGCATTCAGGCAGTGGCATAAGTACTGTTGGATGGTTTTACCCATATTTACAGTGAGAATTTGAAAGATGCACAGTAAAAAATTTTGAAAAACTTGCAATTTACCCAGAAAAGGAGAATGTTTAAAATTGGGGCCAAAGACTTTGTGGTATCTGAAAAAATTAGTACCACTACAGAGAAACCAAACACTTTGTACCAAGAATGTAGGAAATGTGCCTTGAAGATAGCTCAGGAATTGTGTAGACCATCTCTATTCCTGGATCAAGGATGTAAAAGTGTAGACCTTTCATTTGAGCAGATAACCCCGAGGCACCATGCTTCCCAGAGTCACCCAGGATATTCATTCCCCCGGAGTCTCCTCACCAGGCTCAGGCATCCAGGCAATGAGATACCATTGCAGCCATGGTAAAAACTGAGTCAGCTACTGCTTGAGCTCACAGATCTTGGTGTCATTCATGGGATGCTCACTGTGCAGGCAAGTAAAATGCGGAGTTATGGGGTCACAGAGGCTTCCACCTATATGTCACAAGCCTAGGAGGCCACACAATGTGTGGAGCATCTCAGAATCTCTGTGAATATCTCCTCAGAAGGCAATGAATGGAGTTGAGACAGTGAAGCAAAAGCTGAAACTGATACTGTAAGAATTTGGAGATGCCAGCAAACACAACAACATGAAGGATGCAGAGTCACTCAAGAGAACAATCATGTGAGACTCAGCCAGCAAGGGAAAAGAGTTGAAGTTGCCCAAGCCTTTTGGAGCTCACAAAGCACCACAGTGGACTCCAGATGCCAATCTTGGAACTATAGGTTTTAGTGTTTGACCTGCTGGACTTTACTCTTGCTCGGGTTCCATCCCTCCTTACTATGCCCTCATTCCTTCCTTTTCAATGGAGATATTTACACTTGTAATTTACCCTTGTACACTTTTGTCATTTTATCTTGGAAATATGTAAGTTGTTTGTTTCATTTATAAAGGTTGATGGCTAAGAGTTTGCCTTGATTATAAGATGAAATGTTGGACTTAGAATTTTGAGCATTGGTGACTCATACAGAGGAGCTGAATGCATTTATATTGTAAGATGGGCGTGAACCTTTTGCAGGCAGGGGTAGAATGTTTTGGTTGGGATTGAGAATGTTTCCACAAAGGCTCATTTTGTTGAAGGCTTGGTTGAAAGCCAATGGACTTTTAGGAAGTGATGGCACGAGGAGAGTGCTTTCTCCTTTCTGCTTTCTGGATGTGACGAGGCAGGCAGCTTTTCTCTGCTAGTCCCTTTCTCTGCTAGTCCCATGAAGTTTCTTCCTCACTGTAGGCCTACAAGCAATGGAGCCAGCTGACTATGAACTGACACCTTTGAAACCATGAACCAAAATAAACTTTGCAGTGTTTAAGTTATTATCTTCAGCTATTTTTTCACAGTAGAAAAACCTGGATGACGTACTTATAATCAGAAATAAAAAATATTATTTTGTGCCAGGGATTTAGCTCAGTGTTTTCACCACCTGCTGAGCAAGTGCAAGGACTCGAGTTTGATTCCTGGTACCAAAAAAAAATGTTCTCTTTCTGGTGGGTGAGATTTAATTGCAATTTAATATGATCATTTTTAGTCTCTTCAGATGTGGAAGTAAAAAAATCAAAGTTTATGAGAGAACACGTGACAACTGTCCTGTGCTACTGTATGCTACACTTTTTTCTATTTTGTTCTTAAGAGTTAGAGTCTAATGTTCAGTGAAATGAACACTAGACTTCACACTTCAAATGTTATAAGCATATATTGAGATTATAACCTGTGGCTGGTGAGAGTATAAGTCGATAAAAAGACAAATGAGTAATTGCAAATGAGTTTGTAATCTAGGTTGTAGTTTAATAAGTATCTGCAGGGCCTGGGTGTGTAGCTCAGTGGTATAGCACAATTCCCTGGCATATGCAATTCCCTGGGTTTGATCATTAGCACCACATATATACAGAAAAAATATGCATATGCAATTTGATAGAAAAAAATGTTTACAGTTGAGTACTGAGTGCATTGTTCTGTTTCATCATCATTGAGCCTATAAATGCAGTTGGACATCTTACGAAGTGGTTGTAGGTTATAAAACTATGTACTTTTAGAATTTCCAGGGATCTTAAAAATATGCTTCATATTTTAAATTTTTGTGATTGTATCTGTATGACATGCAGTTGGTAAAAGGATAAATGACACCCCGTGATTCATTTAGGCTTAATCTCAATATTTGCTTGTTTAGAGTTTTCCTTTTGTATCTGGGTTTCATCCTTAATTATAAATTGAACATAAGGCAGTTCATCATCTACTTATGCAAGCAAACTTCTCAAAGGAATGGACCATAATTGTAAGCATCATGATAGATAAGACTGGATAAAAATAATTTAGCATACATAAAACAGCAATAATTTTTGTGTCTTTGGAAACTGCCTTCTCATGTGTGAACTGAAGGCTGATAGTTTATAAAGTGAGATTTGATGGTGGCATAACAGATAACTGCTCTTAAACAACAAAATGTGTAAGGTGAGGTTTTATTACATTTATCTTTTAAATACTTTCAATTAACAGTGTATTTACTCAAAATTTTTGATATCATTCTAATATAATTAGACTTGGAATTCTTCACTAAAATGAAATATGGAAAAACATGAAACTTTTTTTGCTATATTTTATTTTTATTATAGTTCTAAAGTTAAATTAACTCTAGCTTGTTAGTTTTTACTTAGCAATTTCAAATGATTACTGCTTCTCAAAAAAAAATACAATAACTGCTTCTCTTCAACTAAGAATTATGTAACCTCCAACTAAATTCATACCTTGGTACTCAACTGCTTTGAAATTCCTTGAATTTGCTAGGTATATTTTGACAGGAAAATTTTGTTCTAGTACATTTATTTGGTACTTAATACTCAAGAGAGAACTTATTAGTTAGTGATGTTTGACTTATGACTCGCTACCCTTTCCAGCCAAAGCAATTTATTTGGTATTCATCACGTTTTGGTTCTCATCAACGATGAGTACTTAGGTACAAATGTGTTATTACACCAGGGCTGACTATAACTGCAACAAGGAGAGCCTCCGGATCTCCACTGCAGCCTAAAGGACCCAAAGGTGATAAACTTGGCACAGAGTCACCCAAAGGTGAAGCCAGTGCCAAGAAGTAACAGGAATGGGGCAGCCAAGAGCCATGAGGGTCAGCCTTACCTCAGTGCACTGGGACTTCTGTTCTAGTGGGCCTGGGGTGTGGACGATGGAATCATAAAAGACTATGCTAGTGCCTCGAGGATTCTGCACTTGCTTGTTACTTGACACTATTTTCTTCTTTCCAATTCTCCTTTTGTAACTGAATGCCTACACTTGGCCTGTTACAGGGCTGTACTTTGAAAGCACATAACATGTTTTATTTCACAGCTCCATGAGTGGAAAGTAATATACTTCAGGATGAGACAGACCCTGAGTCACTGATACCGGATCCTGATCTTATTTAGGTGAGAATTTTGGCATAGATTTAAAAGTTAATCCTGAACGAGTTAAAATCTGGGGGCTTTCTGAATGGCATAAATATTTATAAATGCAACCATGTATGGATTTTGGAGGGCGAGGTCTAGAAATCTATCATCGGAATATTTATTTCCCTAGAAAATTTGTATATTGGAAACGTAACAACATTACAAGGGGGAGCCTTTGGAAAATGATTGAAATGACTGGAATTAGTCCTTCCTTATGATTAAAATTAGTGCCCTTAAAGAAGAGGCCCCAGAAATATAGCTAAACTTCCCTACGGTATGAGGACAGGACAAGAAGGTGCCATCTATGAACCAGAAAGCGAATGCTTGTGCACTTCCCACTTCCAGTACTGTGCAAAATAAATCTCAGTCATGTCTAAGTTATCTAGTTTATAGTACCTTGTCATAGCAGCCAGAAAATACTAAGTCCATCACCACTGAGGTTTGTTCATAAACAAGAATATTTTGAACATTAAAATATGTGATATAAACTTACATGTATCAGCATAGATCCTTCAGAAAAATTCTAACATAAAGTCTATTCTTTTTGACTTTATTTATTAACCTCACATTAGAGATCTCTATGTTCCCACAAAGATAAATAGGTTTAATTTTTCCTCACAGTAGACAAAGTCATAGTTTTGTTTAGTGTAACTGAATTTAAATTATTCCCTGCTGTCCATTTGCCACACTGAAGAAAAAGTAAGAGCTAATTATTCTCACTTATTATATTTAGACAGAATCATATATAAAAAAGGAAGGGTTCATATGTTCTAAAGATGTACACAATCTTCTTCAATAATCAAGCTGAAAAAGCATGTTATTAAAAAAAGTTTGTCATTTTTCCCTGAGATGAACCAGCCTTAATTATTGCTAAGCTATATAAATGTGATTGGTTCTTTTTCCTTCTGAAAATCTGGCCACTGAATAAAGAATGATCTCCAGAACTGATGACATGTATTAACACTGCATTTGATTCAAAAATCATACAAGTTCAACTATTTTTCCCGGCATATACTTGCTAAAGATATTCTTTTATGACCTTTACATATTGTTTAGTACTATGCTCGACAGTCCACTCTGAATATGTCAGTTGTATTTCACCACAGTGTGGAATAGTAATTTCTTTTCTCCTCTTCTCTTTGCCATAGATTTATAAGTGATGCCTGCACTAGTCAGTATTCGTATAAGACATAAAGAATGTTGACAGAAGAAGTAGCAACAAAATATACAAATCCCATAAAGCAGCAATCAATTTAGCTGACTAACTGGGGAGTTTGTTTCAACTTTTGAAGGTTTATGGAAAACTGTTTTTAGTTTCATCTTATCATCAAGGTCTAACTGCCAGCATAATATATAAGGCCCTATCAGGATTTGACTTAATATTTTGAGACTGAAAGCATGATATATCTGCCAGCACACTGCACATTTCAGTAAGCTGAGGTAGTGTAATTCAGGAGGGAGGCTCCGTCACTTGTCTCCTCAAGGGCGATCAAAACTGGCAGGATGTGAGAGCCCAGAGAGTATTTACAGTGCCCTTGCCCCTCACACATAATACTGATTAGGTGCATAGCAGCACTGGAGAAAAGATGACTCAAAGGAGAAATCTATTCTTCATGAAATCTCTGGGGTTGATCACCACCATCTTGATACCTGACAGAACTCCAGTATCTATTCATTTTTTCATGCATTTAACCAATTCATTATTATTTAGAGGACACAGAGCTAAAAGAATCAAAACAGTTTTTTTTTCAAGGAACAGCAAGCTTAAGTTTTAGGTGAAAGGTTCAGAGAGTAAATTCAAAAAATAAGTGACACCACTAAAGCTAAACAAGCAAAACAACTATTGGCAAGAAAATTATTACGTTTGGAAAATAACAATAAACATGGAATAAATGATGTGTACAGTAGGTTGGATGTGCTAAATGGTTGGAAAACAAAGCAGGAAAATGGCACAGGAAGTATTGGAGGATTTTGATTTTAAGTGAAAAACTCAGGGAAAACTTTCTTGAATGGGTCATTCTTATTAAAGAGCTGAAAGAAAAGAGTATAAGCTTGTTATGTGTACCTTTGTGTGTCTGGCTATGTAGATATGTACATATAGACACATATGTGTGTATATACATGTCTACATTTTAAGTGTAAATATATGTAAATGCCTCCAAACATAAGAGACAGTGAAATGCAAAATACAAAAGCTTCACCCAAGGTAGAGGGATGACAGAAGATTATATGACCAGATAAACACAATACCTGGATCGGTGTTTGTCCTGGCTCAGCAGAAGATGATGTCAGAGAGGGAATGCAGACTCAAAAGCAAAAATAAATGTGTAATCAAATGTGAGCTGTGAGAATTTGCAAAGAGAGAAGGGTCTCGAGGAAACAGTGGACATTCTCCTAGCTTGCCATATCATACTCATTCGCTTTTTTAATATTGAAGGATCTGTTTCTGCAGGCTACTGAGCATGGATGCATTAGGTTGGATGAAAAGTTACAGAACCCGAGATGTTCTTTAGCCAAATCATTCTCATTTTTTATTAGAGAATGGATTACTATTCTCAAATCCTATTGACTTTGACAGCGATAATCACTGTAAAAGCGTTAATTGATGTAAAAGTTTTAGACCCTTTAAAAGTGTTAATATAAACTATTGAATGCAGAGTATGTTTAACGCTTCATCAGGTCTAGAGAAATTAATAAAATTCAAGGACAGAGGAGGAAATCATTGATGGTAGTAGTGAGGTGGTTCTCAGTATTCATGAAGCATCAAGCTGTCCTCAGGTGTTTTAATTTCAAAGCAATGAAAAATATAGGTAATTGGAGGAAAATAAATCTCTGGTTCCAGGAGTATATTTTACCCATGAAATTGCCAAAGAAAATCTTTAGTTAGAATCAGTCTAGTTTGTAAATATCAGAAAAAAATGGCAAAAAATCACACAGTTCAATCATTTAATTTCCAAAAGGTGATTCTGAGACCAATATGTTATGTGATTTGCATACTTAATCTTAGTTCTGACCCACTAGTAGGATGTATAAAATATGAGGTAGCTTCAAAGAGAGCTGTGATTTTAATGCCGTATGTATGGAGAAAAAATGTTATACCTCTGCCAAAAATTAGTATGATTTCACTTTCCTTTCTGCCTTCAAGAAGAAGGTAGAAGATTGAAAAAGACAGCTACTATATCTGGCCCGCCATACGCTATTCATTCTGCAGCCAATTCCAAGCCAGCAGTCTTGCAGATGCAGGAATGCTAGTCAGGCACATTCCTGGTAGGAGTACTAGTTTTATTTAACTGTCTTGAACAGCTGGAAAGCACACAGCTAACGACCACTTGAGCACGAAAGTGTCTGATGATTGCAAATAAAATATGGCATGCTATGAGGAAAAAAAGTTAGTAGCGATATACAATAGAACAAATGTGCAGTAATAGGCCAAAAAGTGTAAATTGTATAACAGATTTCAAAAGAGAACTGCTATTGTAATATGCATTCTTAGAATGGAGTATTTCTTTCCAATCAGAAATCATTTAAATAATCAGAGAAATTATCTATTTTCTATCACCTCAACCTATGTGAATGGAAAATGATGCATAGTTTGCAACAGAAAAATAAGAAAACTTCAAACAGAGAAAGAGTCAGGCTTGGCAGGAGTTTCTCAATGATATTTAAGCACCAGATGAAAATATTTATGAATTAAATAACCCTGTGGTCATAACATTTCTTACCTTGCAGAAAGGAAAAGCTATCAGAATCAAAGTAAGTAGAAAGCAATGCTGAATTCCAAATGCAACTGCAGCATGAGCTATGCTTTTAAATAACCACATACGTGTTTTCAGAAACATATATTGTGTTACATCTTTTACTTTTTTCTCCATATAACTGTCAGCTATATCAGTCATGAAAATGAAAAATGTATCACTCAAAACTATTTTTGCATTTTCTGAGATGTACCTTATCTAGTGAAAATGAAAGTTCTCTCTCTTTCTTTTTTCCTAAGAAACACATTACTGTAAAATTTCTACACTATCAAAGCATAGCTCCAAGTTGAAAGGAAAAACAGGACATGGCCAGATACCACACCACAATTTTCTCTCAAGCTTCACTCGATGCTTTGAGGCTTAGCAGGGAAAAGACACTCCCATCAAGAGACACTATTTTCTGTTCTGTTTTTACAGGATTAACAACTTGTATACCCATGACATCCAGCTTTTCTGCAATGTTTCCTCAATAACACTTATTATAATCAGCTATAATAAATATTCTTCTTATTTAATTTTTCATTTTCTGATCCCAGTCTTAGAATTAGATGCCATAGTGTCATAGATTTTTAGTTTATTTTACAGATGGATTTTTTTTCCTCACTAGTAAATCAGTATTGAAAATTTATAAAATAAATTACCAAAATACTGTTAGATAATCTACAATTGAATTGTGGGCAAACAACATACACTTGTAGAAAAATATAATTTTCTCTGAAACAAAGAAAGTTATGAGGAAGCAACACCTAGTAAATATGGTGATCACTAAGGTGAGTCAAGTTTCTATGTTTGCCTAGAGAATTGCATGCCTATTTCCATGTTAGTTACCACACATCAAGCCAATGTCATTTTACTTTTATTTTTTCTCATTAACACCCCTAAAATAATTTGTTGTGTTTTTCAAAATACTAATTTTGGATTATCATTTTTGAGCATTTGGATTGAGAATGAAATGTAGAAATCAATTCTTCCAAATTACTAATTTTAGATGAAAGCAAAGTGAAAATCAAAAACATTAAGGCACATGTTAAAAGTTGGTAGTTTCATGTAAAAGGTAGGATAAGAACACATACGCTAAAATGCTCACTCTTTCAATACTATTAACTTCTATAAACCATATGCCTCAATAGTTTAATGCAAGAAGAAAGCATTAGTTCAGAAAATATAGAGCTAGAAATGCTCACAGGAGAACAACTAAACTATCATTAAAGAAGCGGAATAGCTTTGTATAGAAAGACCCTAAAGATTAGAATCTTCAATCTAGAAACTCTGACATCTATTAAATAACGAAGAAGTTGGATAGTGTGAAAGCCAAGCTATCCACAAACTTCAATTATATGAGTTCGAAGGGCAACCTTTGAAATCTAAAGGAGATAAATTTAGGACAAATAATGGGAAGTGCCATACTACTTTATTTATTAGGTAGAGTACTCCTGGAAGTAACACAGGCTGAAAATATAATAGGTTATAAATGGTTTAGATAAAAAAAATATACAGTAAATCAGTTGCAGACTATTTAAAGGAATTTGTCTAATATGCCATTAATACTGCTCTTATCTTTGCCAAAGAATAGACTTCTTTCTACTCTTTGGCTATAGTCTATGAGACTAACCTTATTTTTGGACTGATATTAAAAACTGTAAGTCTTGAAAATATAGGATAAACAGCAGCAAATGGTGTTGTGCAGTACTCAGTAGCTACCCACTGAATGAATTAATATTCCATAGCCAAGAAAATATTTCCAAATGATTATAATTAATATATTATTAGATATATTGAACTCTCTCTGAGGCTACATGCTCCTCAAGTACGTGAATTAAATATCTATGATAAGATCTATCTGATTAGGGTATCCACAAATACACATAAACTAATAAGTATTAAAATGAACCCAAAGCTATTTCCTTGGTAAAGGATAGACTTTAGATTTTGATACACAGAGACCATTCACTTGAAGCATCTTGGAGTCCTGGTGTTATGGCCCTATGAAATTTACTTATCACATAAGTTTCATCACATTTTGAAAGGTTAATATTTGCTGCAGAATGATATAGTTTATTTCTCCATTATAGTTTATATCTGGATGTCTCCCCAAACCCTCGTGCACTCATAAGTGGGGCTTTTGGGAATGACTGGATCATGGGTGTGTGGTACCTGATCATAGGCATGTTATATTGGATTAGTCCACTGATTGATTTAAATAGTTCTGGGTGTAGATGATGGGCTTACTGAAGAGGAAAAACCCAGGCTGGGTGGGGTGGCAACAACCAATGAATGGAATAAAAAAGGAATGGAGGGCCGGGGATTTAGCTCAGTGGTTTTGCCGCCTGCTGTGCAAGTGCAAGGACCTGAGTTCAATCCCTGGTACCAAAAAAACAGAAGGACTGGAAAAGGCCTCCTGTCTACCATGCCATGAACAGTTTCTCCTTTGTTATGCTGCCGTGCCCTGGAACCAGCCAATTATGGACTGAAACTTCTACAAAAAGATGTGAGCTAAAATTATCCTTTCCTCCTTTAACTTGTGCATCTAGGGTATTTCGTCCCAGCAATGGGAAAGTAACTAAGACATATTCTGGTACTGAGAGAAATGAGCTCATTGCTATGATGCTCCCTGATAATGTAGTTCAGAAGTCTTTGAAAGTGGGTGGCAGGAGGAGCTTGGAAAGGTTTGGAGATATCAGCTGGAGAAACAGCCCTAGAATTCCATGAGCCAAAACTGATGGAAAATTTGGTCAGAGCTCAGAAGACCAGAATGCTGATAGTAGTGCAGCCAGTAAGGATGAGGCTGAAGAGGTTTCAGGTGGGAGCAAGGACTGCATTGGCAGCTGGACTCCGGGCCATGTGTGTTATGATCTGGCAGAAAGTTTTTCTTCATATTGCTCATGTCCAGAGACTTTGCAGGACACTGCAATTAAGTGCGGTTGACTAATCTTGCAGAAGAAATTTCAAAGTAGTTTAATGTTAAGTCACTGGCATGGCTACTGTTGGGGGCTTTTAGCCAGATCTATGTTGAGAATCAACAGCAAGGGGCCCACCAGAATGTTTTAAATAGTTTTGAATTCAGCCAGAAAGCAAGCTCCAGGAAAGTTGCAACCTGCAAAGATGGAACAGAGAACTTGATTACTGAAAAGATTAGCAATAAAAAGCCAAGCACTTTGGAACGGGAAGAATAGAAAAACTGGCCTGAGATTATCACAAGGAGCACCAGGACTCCACCCTTTGCAACCTCAAAAGTGGAAAGGTGAATGTCTGGCTTCAGAAGAAAGACCCAGTGCACCTTATTCCAGAATGGTGGTTGGGGCCTATAAAATTTTGTTCCTTGGAGCTTGGTTCAGAGTGTTCAGCCATCCAGTACTTGACCTGTCCAGCCAAGAAAGAAGGAAGCCTAGGTATTGTTCCCGCTGGTCACAGACTTTTGTGTTATTCGCGTGGCGCTGGTTATAGGTTGGTAGAGAATGCAAGGGCTGTGGATTCAGGAAGGCTTCCATCCAGATTTCAAGAGAGGGCGTGGGCAGCCAGGCAATGTGTCCCCGAGAGCGCAATGTATGAAACTGCGTGTGAACCCAAAAGTGCAGTGGAGACCCCCAGAATGTTGGAGAAGCCAGGAATGCAGATTGTCTGCAGAAAGCTAAAAGGAATAAGCAAAGCTAACCCCCCCCCCGAAAAAGGCCATGAAGTCTATGGCAGTATCATAGTACCACATGGGTGGGATCACCCAAGGCCTTTGGAGTTCACATGTTGCCACAGATTGCCCAGGGTCATGGACATGAAATTACGGGATTTAATGTGTTCTGGGCTATATTTTGGTCATACTTTGGTTCCATTCCTTTCCATTTCCCTATTTATATCTCTTAGAATGGGAATATTTATCTTCTGCCATTGTATGTCAGAAGTCTTTAATTTCCTTTTCATTTTTACAGAGCCTTGCCACTAAGAGTTTGCCTTAAATCTCACAAGAGAATTTGGACTTGAACTTTTCAGCAATGCTGAAACTGTTAGGATATTTGCAACTCATGAAGACAGACTAAATGCAGTTTGCATAAAGGGATGCACAACAGTCTTTTGGCAGCCAGGGACAGATGCTATGGTTTATATGCAGATGTTCCCTCAAAGCCTCATTCACTCATTCATGAGGCTTTTGGAAATGACTCGATCATGGATGTGTGATATTGATTACGGGTGTGCGACAGCTGCATCATGGGTGTTGTAATAATGGATTAGCCCTTAGATGGAGTTACTATGGTTCTGGGTGCAGGTGATGAACTTGCTGAAGAGGGAAACCCCCCCTGGGGGTAGGTGGCACCAACCAATAGGTGTTATAGACTGGATGGGATAAAAAGAGAAAGAAGAGGAAATCTCACTGCCTCCTGCCTACTATGCCATGAACAGTTTCTCCTCTGCCATGACCCTCTGCCAGGCTGCTATGCCTGGGAACTAGCCAACTATGGAATGAAACTTCTACAAAATGTGAGCTAACATAAAGCTTTCCTCCTTTAACTTCTGGGTGTCAGCTATTTTCTCATAGCAATGAGAAAGCAACCAAGACTTTATATTATTGTTTCTTAGAAATTATGTTTTGCTACATTTTTATCAAACATCAAGAAAGATAACTTCAGATTTATGTTCAGCTTCTATATTGAATATTGTTGTCTTATACCATTACATTATTATGAAGTATTTCTAGAATAAGTTTACTGGAACATGTCTAAATTAAGCATAAATGCTAAACAATGACCACTCAAATTAAAATAAATTTTATGCAATAGATTATTTGGCTCACAAAAACAAAGTGGTTCATGTCTATAAATCTGGCCCTGAGAGCTAACACTATTCTTTAGAAATTGAAAAGTATGGAGAAAGTAAATATTTGATCCACTTTTCCCTATCTGAAAAAATGTTCAAACATTTCACCATACCACCATTTGAAGCTTTTACAACAAAAAAGACACATTTTTTCCTTTCAGAGATGCCTACTCTGGGACATGAAAGAGACAACAATCACAATAGAAAAGTAGTCTTAAAATAACGTAAGATCAATTTATCATAAGATCTTCCTCAAACTTATGTACATTGTATAACATATATTGATATTATTACTATAAGAAAGCCTGAATTTTTCAAAATTCAAACAGCTTGAATTAGGTTTGAAAAACATGCTTATATCACAAATTCAGTGTGGTTTCCTAAAAGTAAATTTTTATTAAAATATAAAATCCTTTATATGGCTGAAGCTACACAAAGTAGAAATGGTATTAAATTTCTTCTGGGAATTACTACTCAATTTGTTAAAATTCAGTGAGGTGCATGTGGGAATATATGTGTGTAAAGTTTTATGGAAAGACAATTAGATTTTTTCATGTGCAGCAGGCTTCAAATGCTTGACAATCTCATTAAATTTAATTTTCTTGAAAAATTAATCCATATTTTAACAATTTTTAAAAAATAAATATCATTCTCTACAAACACAAGACTCTTACTACTCTAACAGGAGGTTACCATTGTGACTGTTCTCCTGTGTATACTTCAAAAAATTCTATATTCATTAAAAACATCAGTACTTGTTATTTGCACAAGTGAAAGCATTTTTAGAAAATAAGACACTGTACAATGCTAAGGGAACATGGAGTTTATAGGGGAATTTATGGCTACTTTTTTAGTTAGCTGTTTCAGTGAGACTATCCTTACCTATAACGTTTGCCTTTAATTCTTTGTTGTTCATGAACTTTGACAATTCAATTTTATACTTGTTATGACAAAATAGTGTTTAAAGTACAGTTCACTCCAGGTACTTTTAAATGCTTAAATTCTGTTTACTTTTAGGCTAATCTCTTGCAGAAGAAGAAACAATAAATGTTAAGTCCTTAGTAAATATAAATTTTGATTTAAAAATATTATTTTATCTTTTAAATAAGAGTGGAAAATCAATCACATATGTTTTTCTCTCAGGCATACAAATATGAATATTCAGATATGTGATAGAGTTAAGAACAGAGAAGCAACATTTCATTCTGGCTCTCTCACATAATAAAAGCTTTGTGACTTGTGAAACCTATCTAAACTCATTATTACTCAGTCCTCTCATTTGTGAAATGGAGATAATGTGTCTCCTTTAACATGATAATAAAAAGTACAAATCACTGTGTATGGTGTCTGGCATCTAGAGTGCCCAATAAATGGTAACTATTACTATTTAATCAGTTTAAAACTTTTTGATAATACATATAACATCTCCTACATATAATCAATACTAGTGAAAGCATAATGGTAGCTTTAATTTAATTGAGTATGTACTGCACAGTACACATTAGTATATTGTATGTATTATCTGAGTAAATTTTAACACAAAAGTCATGAAGTTAATGTCAAAATTTTAGTATGTGATGAAAAAATGTTGGCTGATCTTACAATGTGGCAGTAATAACATAACAATGGGAGTTTTATGCAAAGGTCTACTTAACATTTTGCTAATGATTAGTCATGAATTTAAAAGCAAACTTAGAAAGAAAACAAAACAGAATTTGAAATAATTGCCTTGGTGACATAAATGACCTTAGTCTGACACATCAAAAATGCTATCCCATCAGTGCAGTCACCTATGGTTTTATAGGATTTTGATGCCAGAATTCCAACTAGAGGAAATTATGATTCCACCAGTGAGAAAAGATGTGAGATATCAACCAAACCATGAAAATCTGAATACAGGAAAGAGAAAAACAGCAAACAACAAATGGTAACTCAGAGCACCTGTGTATTGGAAAGTACACCTGAGCAGACTGCTAAAAATCCAGGAGAGGCAGAGAAGTTGACACATATTAATTGCTACAATTCCACTGTCACCCAGGTTGGCACTGTGGAGAAGTATTAACATATTCTGGTTGACTAGTAAAACATTTGAATCTATATTAATAATGCCAGTAAGTACATGTAAAATAAAAATATAATGATGGAGTTGTTATTAATTTATTCATCCTTCTGAGTTATTTTTAAAAGAACTTTTAAAATAGTATCTATTTCATGAACTTTTAATCATACCAGAATCCCTTAATTATTAGTAAGTTTCATAATAAATGTAGCAACCACACAAACCTCCATGTTTATATCTGCCTTCATTCACAGTGATACAAAGTGTGGAATACTTTTCCCCTGGATACACTCTATACATTCTGCCAACAAAAGTCAACTGAAAATGTCATTCTCCACATAACTTCAGTTTTCTAAATTATACTGAAGGTTCTTAGTATTTATTCATTTACTGTAATCATATGTGCATTATTTTGTTTATCAAAACAAGTGTCTTACATTTTCCGTTCTATTTATCCTGATGTATAATACAAAACCCTGTATGAAATATATGTTAAAGAATAAATGACTGTAAAACCAAGGGTCAATATAAAAAGATCAAGTCATTTATTTCAAAATAAGTAATGTCCCTTTGAATGAACCAACCTTAAAGAACAAACATTTGTCATTCCAGATGTACTTTTAAAATTCTCCATTTTTAAACTAATTTTATAATTAGTTTATGAACTCAGACATGAGAACATCTCAATATTTTCTAATTAAAGCTATTCATCTCATGTGCACATTCCAATCACCTAACAAGAACTTTAAAATATATACAGCCAGACAAAACTCCAGAAATTGATTCAGTGGATCTAAAATGAGGCCACATGTGCGTATTAAATGAATAACAAAGACATAATTAATAAACAAGCTAGTAAGTGGGGAAAAACTACAGACGTTTGCTTTAAAAAGTTAGCTTCGGGTTAAGGGAGGAGATAAGAAATGGTTTTTCAGTGGAACAATAAAGAAACACCTTTCATGTCTTTTATGAGTCATTTAATCTTTTAGTTAATCAGTGGTAATATATTTGCCTCTAAATTTTGAGCTACAATATACACTCATCTTTTCAACTTTTCAATGCATGAATTTGTTGCATATTTAAGTAAGCTTATCACATGCTGGAGTTGTAAATAAAAAGATTAATTCTAGTTTAAGAGAGTAATGACATACAAAAAGAATAAAGCATATACAAAAATTAACTCAAGGCAGATGACTCAGAGTAAAAAGAGAGAAATAAAGTTATGAGTTTTCCACTGCTAGAAAGCTTTTGTAGCTGGAAAACTCAAAGAACATCTGAAGGAAAAAGAATAACATCTGTGGCCTGCTTGAATTAGGTCTGAGTTTTAGCACCCCAGTTCCTGGGGACAGAGTGAATAAAATAAAGGTAGAGAGATTAAAGCAATAATAATGAGATAATATATAAAATAAGGAGAGTTTTTCTAGAATTGAAAACTTGTCTCTTTGTTTCATGTGGCAAATGAAGCAGGGCCAGAGGACCTACAATGATCTAAAAGGAAGAAGAACAAAATTGGATTAGATGAAGGAAGTTCACTTTTACCCAGTAAATTATAAAAATGCCATTAATATACAGTAGGCATTTACGATTGCACAATAAAAAAGACAAAACAACTCTGCTCAGTGCTTCACAGCAGTCTAGGCGATTAGTAAAGAATAGTTATAGGTGTGTCTGAGTAGGTCATGGAGGCA
Organism: Heterocephalus glaber; assembly: GCF_053883595.1. Lineage (NCBI taxonomy): Eukaryota > Metazoa > Chordata > Mammalia > Rodentia > Bathyergidae > Heterocephalus > Heterocephalus glaber. The sequence goes on from NW_028258333.1 coordinate 12,798,206, forward strand.
TGACTTTGAGTACTACATATGAATCCTGGCATCCTCTGTTCACCAGCTCTGATTCTTTGTGGACAAGAACTAAAAAGCTGTATTCTAACAAACCCTTCCTCAATGGTGTTTCTGCTTTGAAGTCAGCCAACCATAGACTGAATCCTCTTAAACCATGAGCCAAATAAGCCTCTGGTCCTTCAAGTTGTAGGTATCAGGTACTTTGTTCAGCACTGGGAAAACTGACCATTACATCAAGATTATCTCATGCTCTAGACAAAGATATAGAGGTTTAGCTAGGTTAAATAACTTATCCAAGATTTCCAAGTCTGTTCTAGATGTCAGAGGTAAAACTATAGATTTGTACACCTCTGGAATGGGAGCAGTTCACTGCTCTACTGGATTGATTGTCTAAATGGGGCTGTACAGGGAAAATATTGAGCTAGTGAGTGACAAAAGTATCACAGCTTTAAGCTTTTAGTTTAATCCCAACCTGAAAGGAAGAGTTTCTTATACTCCGACACTGGCATATGCCCTTCTCTGTAACTCTCCTGATATTCTATGTTCAGACCATTCTATGAATTTATCAGAGTCTATAGTAATTTCTATTTAATTGTCCCTGGGAAACCAGTAGGAATCATTTCAGGTCAAGGAGTTCTAATATGACCTATTTTCATCACATCATATTGCCTAACATGTCTCTTTCTTCATAGTGGAAAAAATTGATGTATTTTATTAAGTGAAGAATAATAGCAAGATGTGAATTAGGGAGTGCATACCTTAAAAAGCCTCAACAAGGTATTTCGATTTGCACTGAGCTCTTATTTCATCACTTTATGCTTTAGTGTCTAATTAAAGAGTATTCACCTTTCAAGTCTCTCTTCAATCCTTCTATGTTTAAGTGGTCACATTACACCTTTCACATTCACTAAAAACATCATGCATATCACAAGCAAAAGAGTCAAACACTGATAATGTTTTTAACTCAATTTAAGTAAATGAATTATTTAGTTAATTATTTTCCAGTTGCTGGGGATTGAAATCAGAGCCTTCATATTGGGCTACATCATCAGCCTTATTTATTTATGTATGTATTTATTTATTTATTTATTTATTTGGAGACAATTTCCTGCCAACTCTCTAAATTCCCTATGCCTGGTTGAAATTTGTGATTCTCCTCCCTCTGCCTTCCAGAGTGCTGGGAATACAGGCATGTGCTACAATGTCACCCTATACTTACCTTTAAATGTCATTCTCTCTTCTGTATTGTCATTTCACTGAGGAAAGTATAATGTGTTACTCTGCTTTGTAAAGTTTCTAGCAATTTCAATAGTATACATTGAAAAGTCCAAAATTTGGTTGAACTTATATGTGAATTAATACATGTAATACCTAATTTATTACATTAGTTAATGTAATAACGATCACATGATCATCTCAATAGAGGCAGAACATGCTTTTAACAAAATCCAACATCCATTCATGGAAAATACTCTGACAAATGTATGTACAGAGGAACCTCATCTCACACTGACAAAAGCAATTTATGACAAATGCTCAGCCAACACTAAAGTCAGGAACAAGCCAAGGGTATCCACGCTGACCACTCCCATCAAGTTTACATAGAACAATTAGACAAAATAAAAAATAAATAGGTAAGATACAAAATCCATACTCAAAAATCAATAGTGTTCCTATATAGCAATAATGAACCTACCTGCAAAAAATCAAGAAAATAATCCCATCTGGTGGTAGCTTCAGAAATAATTAATTACCTAGGAATCAACCTGAACAAGGAAGTGAAAGATTTGCAAACCAAAAACTACAGTACTGTGAAAAAGGAGATTGAGGAAAACATTAGAAAACTGAAAGCATCCTCTGATCCTACGTAGAAAAAATCAACATTGTAAAATTGCCATGTTACCAAAAATATCATACAGATTTAATGCAATTCCAATCAAAATACCAATATTATTCTTAATAGAACAATTAAAATCTTAAAACTATGAAAACAGAAGAGACCCACTGTAGCCAAAGAAGTTTGGAGGAAAAAGAGCAAAAGAGGAGATAGTACAATCCTGGATTTCAAGCTGCAGTATAAAGCTATGGTAACAAACCCCCACGGTTCTGGCACTAAAATTGTCATGCAGACCAATAGGATAAAAGAGACATGCAGACCAATAGGATAAAATAGAAGACACAAAAGTAGCCTGATGCACTGTTAGCCATCTGATCTTTGACAAAGGAGCTAAAGCCAAACACTTCAGAAAAGATAGCCTCTTAACAAATGGTGCTGGAGAAACTAGTTATTTACACACAGAAGAATGAATCTAGATTCCGTTTTTCATCCTAAATCAAATCAATGCAGATCAAATACCTGGATCCCAAAACAGGAGAAACACTGACTCTGCTGGAGGATAAAATAATAAAACCCTTGAAGGCACAGGCATAGACAAGGACTTCCTGAACGGGTATCTTTTCAACAGAGTTAGTTTTCATATTACAGTGAGAAATGCATGCCCATGTTTAGAGCAGCACAATTCATAATAGTTAAATTGTAGAAACAGCCTAGATGTCCATTAACAGATGAATGAATAAAAAAAGTATGGCATATATACAATGAAGTACTAGTCAGCTATAAAGAAGGATGAATTGAATCATTTTAGGAAAATGGATGGAACATGGAACTATAATTTTAAGTGAAATAAATCACACAAAGAAGGCTAAATATTGTATGGTCTATTTTATATGAGACACTGAAAATATAAATGAATAAAATAAAAAAGAGATGTTCAGAAACAGGAAGATAGATTTTTTCGAAGATGGGAAAGAGATTCTGTGGAGGGGGGAAAGAGGATCAAAGTGATCAAGATTATATATAATTACATTATATAATTATATACAATTATATAATTATATATACCAATTCCACAAAATGAATGCAATTGCTATATTGGAAACAGAAGTAAAAAGGAAGGAAGAAAAGAAAGAAAAACTTTAGTTGAATTGTAAAGGAAAGATAATCTGAACCTCTTCTAAAATGTGGAGTTGGAATCAAAAGGAAAGTACCATTCTTACCAGAGACAGGAAAAAAATTGTCAATTCTGTTTGAAGAAGACAAGACTTAAGAGCTGTAGTCAATTAATTTTTAGCTGTAAGCCATTAAAAATGGTCATCAGTTACATACTGGTCTCAGAGAGATGGTGATTCACTGTGAAAATCCTCCTTATCATTTGAGGGTAATTATTGTGAACAAACAGGTATGCTACATTTTAGACAAAAAATGAGAATCAGAAATTCATAGCTAAAGTATTTTCAGTTGTTTCTTGATTTTTATTCATTTATATAGAGAGATGTTATTGTGTGTTTCTTTCTGCATTTATGATTATTCACTTACTATTCATTCTGCAAAATTCTTTGTATTAAACAAAAGCACTAAATATGTAAATGACATCATCAAAACGCCCCTGAATTGTGAATATTTCTAGACTCTTAAATACAGAATTTCCGTTTCAGTCTTGTATTTGGAAATGAAATAAAAACTTTATAAGTTCATTTGAAATAATACCTGTTATTCAGCATTGCACAGGAAAAAATCAAGCAGTCTTTTGAGAATAAAAGCCAATCAATAGTAATATCGCTGAGAATAGAAGCATTTTGTTGACAGAAAGAGCATGGTTTAATGGGCAGCAATGTAATCTGTGTTTTCAGTGAAGCTATTGGGCAGTGCCTGACAAAATGTGCTAACCACTTGTTTTATAGTAAACGCAGTTTGGCATACACAAAGTAGTAAGAAAATAACTTTTTATAGCAATGAAAATCCATAACAAAGAGATAATCTTCATAAGATGCATTTATAGTTTTATAAATTTGTCTTCCATTCCCTTAGAGTCCTGCTCTTTTAATTAAACTAAATCAGTGCCCCTAAAGAGAGATAATATTCAAGCTGTTTTATTGTATACAGAAAGTGTAAGAAAGCTATTCTCTCTTAACCTTGGAACTGAAATATTAGCAAGTTTTGATGATGATGAAGACAATGATACTTCAAAATATGACAAGTATCTAGATATATAGCTATAGATATAGCTGTAAATGTAGACAGACATAGAAATAAAATAGGGGAATGTTTAATGCTCATCCATCTATTTCTATATTATATGTACAAAGAAAATTCATTTTGATCAACTTTCTTCATTTTCACATTCAGATAATAAATAACAGAGTAAGACTATACTGTATAAGTAAACGATGGTTGCCCTAAACCTAGGACAGTACTTATTTTCAGCTTCTGAAAAGCAGTCGTATTTCTTTTTTTTGGTACCGGGGATCGAACTCGGGTCCTTGCGCTTGCGCAGCAGGCGGCGAAACCACTGAGCTAAATCCCCAGCCCAGCAGTTGTATTTCTTTTAAGCACAGCATTTTGATGTTAAGTTACATGAGTTCCTTTCTCATGCAAATATATATGCAGTAAAAGAATCTTGACCGTTAATATAGGCTGTAAGCTACATAAATATACATTTTAGTATTTATTAAAAAATAACATCTCTTGCAACAGCCAATAAACTCAGTAAAAACATTCAATGATGAGAATTTAATGGCATCAGTTCTTTGCTTTTCACTTCATTTCTAAAAAATGAAAACAAAAACACAGCGTAGGCATTGGTTTTGTTGTGCTGTACACCAGGGAATGCCGGAAGAAGGCTTACCTCGAGAAAGTGTAACATTCGAAGAGTAGTTAGAGTTTACTTACAGGTGCACAGCAAAAACATATCTTACGTTAAAAATTGAATCTTGGCTCACAAGGATTGTTAAAAATATTCTACACTTTTGTAACGCAATATCTATTATAAATCATATACACATAAAAATTCAGAGGTATTTATCTATGATCCATTTTAATGCCATATTATGGTCCTTAATGTAAACACACATCTGTTTCAAAGCTCTCAAGAATGATATTCACTTGAAAAGGATCTTAAACCAGAAAATAGTTCCTAATTGTGATGATCAGGCCACAAGGTGGCTCCAAACATCAAAATGTGTTACTTTCTCCCTGAGAAAGGGAAAGGAATTTTGCCGCAAGTTATTACCAGCAATTTACCTTGTAATGGGTCAATACCTCAAAAACGTAATTTAATCTCAACCCTCTCATCAAGTTTTGAATCTAATTTATGTTATTTTAAATTGCAGACATTCAAGGCAACTTACCAAACAGGTGAAAACCTTTACTGTATTTGAAGTATTTTGAAAAGAAATTATTCTTTCAGTGGCCTACGTAATTAAAAATTTAACATTTATTTTCAGAGAGTTTTAAAATTAATTCCTCAATTCATTTTATGCAATTTTATTCTCACTTTTTTCCAATCAAATGAAAGGAAAAATATATACAAGCTAATGAATTTTGTCTCAAGCATGATTTAAAACTACACAGAAAGTATCTCTAAATTTTTAGCCGGCAGAAGGTCTAATTATGAATCAAGTATATTTTCATTAAATTACACCTGTTGGTAAGGTTTGTTTGTCTCTATTGTGGTGATACCTTCTTCACAAGGTGGTATGAAGCATGTCCTTTAAGTAGTTGAATTTCTAAAATGAATACATTAGTTTTGATTTATAAACAAACCTAACAGATACAAATTTTTATTCAATTCTGTATTTTTAAACTGAAGTTTCAAAATAATAATACTTGTGTGTTCATATTTTAGGACTATGATGCTTCAGTCTGTTTATGTAACCCACAGGAATCATTACAAATGTTTTTACATCTACCTTATAGAGTCACAGAAAGGAAGAAAACAGAAACAGCAATTTTAAATTGGTCTTCACATCACCTTGAATGTGAAGAGTGCAAAGAATGAACTATCTAAATAAAACCTGTTAAATTTTTCACATTTTGCTGCAGGTTCTATGTCTTCATCAGACAGTTTCAGCAACCTAGTCTAGGAAATCAGTAGCCCACTGACCTTTTAGACTGTAATAAAGACCGTGGAATTATTCTTGAGATTTATAGGTACCAAAACTTTGATGGGATTATTTCTATAATACACAGCCTTTGTTCATCATTCCTGTTCTAATTTTCATTACTCTGACCTCAAGAAGGAGAATCAGTGAAAGGAATCATTACTGCAGTATATTCAGAAATAGCTCATGTTTCACCTGAGTGAATTTATGTGGCTTTCGAAACTCAAATCAGTCAGTCTCTGTCTTTCTAATGTTTTCTCCTGGCTCTGTGGCTATTTCAGGTCCTTTCTATCATTTTCAAAATTCATATCTATTAAGCCATAGTTCATTCAAAGGCTATCTGAGAATGCAATTTAAGTTTTCATGTTACATTTAACTCTTTATGCAACTGACATTTCACAATCATTATAGAATTAATTATTTGAGGGCCCTTTCCAGTTACAATGACAGGTCATATGTGATATTTCCAATTATAATAATAAGTAAGCTTACTACGGGCTTGGAAGTTTTATGGTTTAAACTCCCATCTTCCCAAAAATATCAGAATGAAGAATTTATGATACTGTCATTAGAACTAGTGAGAAATGAAACTTTAAACCCTAAGAGTTTCTCAGTTTAAGTACAAAATTATTATTACATGATACCATTTAAAATATTTTAAAAATTTAAAAGTATTATGTTATTTTACATGCTGTAGTTAAAATAAAACACACTCAGTATTAGAGAAAAATATATATTCCTGTGAATTTACATAAAATAATATCAGTAACAGTAACTCTTCTAGATAGTACGAGAATCTGTGTGTTAGGAGTAATTGCTTCTTTTAATCATGACAATCGCCCTATTGCATAAGTACAACTATTAACCCCATTCAACAGATGAAAAAATAAGCGATATTAAATATTAAAAATACTGTGAGTGGCACAGTTAGAGTTTGAACCCAGACAGACTGGTGCCTTGATCCATGCTTTTATCCATTAAATGTCTACGTGCGAGTACTTAGGTTAAAGTCGTTACATTTTCTAAAAAAGACAATCTCTCTCTGGCATGCAGCCTGATCACTGCGCAGGGTCCTTATGTAAAATGACCTTCTAGGATTGTACTCCAGGAGAGTTCTTGTTGTTCTCACACAGCGACTAAACTTGAAACTCAAGGGCTTTTATGGAGTGCAGAGTTTCAGCTTGGGAGTATGGAAGCTCCTGCCCATATCATTTTCAGTAATAGAACTTGGGAGTACACTTGGCCTTCCAATACATCTCATTCTGTACCCTTCTTATCTGGGAGGGACATATTTGTCTCAGCCCCAGGACTTCGTTGTAGTCCAGGCACCCCCATATCTGCAAGATGAAAATTGCCCATTACAAGTGCAGCACAGACCAACAACTGAGACTTGCTCCTCCTGAAGCAACAATTCACTGCCCACTCAGGGCTCCATTGAATGAACTGGAGGCTACACAGAAGTATACATTCAACCAGAGAGCTACCTCATTCTGGTATGTTCTGGAAAGATGTAGTGTGGCTTGGAAATAAAACAGTACAGCTCTAACAGTACAGATGAAAGAAGATCTCCATATTATGTTTTTTAAAAGCACCTGGTACTTATCTGTTTTATATTTATCAAAACTGGAATTTCATAACAAATCATGTGATTATTCATTCAATGCTTCACTGCAGTATTGTTTGTTCATTTTGTTTGTTTATTTGTTCATTTTCTATCCCCCATGTTTGTGTCTCTGGCTATTTGAACTGGGCTTGGTTTATGGTAATCAGTTAAAGAACACTTAGGGAAGGATGGAAGGAAGGAAGGAGAGGAGAGGAGAGAAGCAGGGGAAGAATGGCAGGGAGGGCAGGGAAGGAAACACTAAACTGAGGGTTTCTTTAATAGTACATATAATATATGGTCAAAACTGAAGATTGTTAGATGGAGGAATAAGTGATTTCTCAATGATGCTCTACTCTCTAATTTTATGCCTATATCATGAAAATGGAAATATTTAGAGGATAACTATTATTATTATTATAGAAATCTACTATAAATGACAAGAGATTGAATTGTGAAAATCTGATGTTAGAATCTGTCTCTGGTCAAGTACAAAATTTGTATTAAATACATTCTAAAATCTCTGGGTACCACAGGAAGGGAATGGTTCATAGCCACTTCACCCAAAATTAATACAATAAATTATGAACAAAAGAAAGGTGATCAAGTTATTATATAGGTAACAGGAATCATTTAAATGTATAATAAAAATACAAAAGTAAAACTATATATAAAAGAATAAATGCCAATATATGGTAGCCTAAAATCAAAAGAGAGTGAAAATTAGTAATTGTAGATTTTGCCTTATCATAGTACTGAGCCTCCTAGCAATTTTTAAAATAGAAAACTTCAACAAAAATATTTTAAGGACCATTGTTTATAATATGAAAAGTTTTAAATAATTTACTTCAATGAGGGCAAAAACTGTTCTGATTTGTATATTTTTTTATACATTACCTAGAAAGAGGCTTGTTCTAACTTTCACTTATAAAGTGAAATGAATTAATATCTGATTTGAAGTCAAAATTATGGTTGCCACTTCTCTAACTTAATATCTCCAGTGGACTAGATTTCAGATATCAACTTTGTGATAGTGAATAACACAACTCCAAGAAAAGAAAAAATTACATTAAAGTAAGTTCACTTTTAATTTAGATTTTAGGTTGTTTATTTGAAAGAAACAAAAACTTTACCCTGCGTGTGCTAATGGTTAATCATTGTGAATCCTTGTGCTTTCTATTTCTTTTCTTTCTTCTTTGTTCTGGGGGCGGGCAGTGATGGTGCTAAAAATTGAATCTAGGGCCTTGGTCATGCTAGGCAAGTATTTTACCACTAGGCTACAGAAACTCTCATTTTCTTGTTAAATGAATTAAGATGACATACACTTAATTTTACCCCAATATTTTTTAGGTCATCCCTAAGGTAAATACCATACCATTCATTTTTTTAAACATTTAATTCATATCCTTAATGTTAACAACAATTGGCTATTTAATCCACTCGAGTTAGAGAAAGACAACTTTTAAAGTTTTCATTCATTTAAAGAAAATATCTTAAATACAATAATTGATGAAGGTTTACATAGGATAAAGATTTACAAGGTACACCCGAAATTCTTAAAATTCCTCTAGTAGTACAACTCTACCTAAATATGAGGTTACTAATTTAATGTTTATCTTTAGATGACAAATTTTCTGGAACTATTATGATGCCTTGTTTAAGTCTGAAGTTTGGTTCTAGAATTATAAAAATATTTATTATTTTTTGAATCCCAGAATTTACAGTGAGTTCAAAGGAAATTTATTTTGCTTGATTTTAGTGGAAGTGAAGCTATGTGAAAAAGGAGAATGTGTTAGATTTTTAAAGCTTATGCTAGTAGAATGCACAAAAATTTATTCAGAATTTTCCCACTACCTGGACAAATATGTTGATTGCCTTTGATCTATTCAGATATGTAAGCAAGTTTCAACTACAATTTTTCTATTTATATATACTGCATTAACATCATAGAGAATAAATAGAGTAACTCAAGTTAAAGTATTTATTTTATTCACTTTGTTATCATTTTAATTTGCAACATATTGTACTTAACCTAATTATTATTCTAATTTGTTTCTCAAATTTTCAGTTGGAAACCAAAGACCCAAAGATAGGTCCTTACTCCATAATATTGAGAATAGACATTTCTCACTACATGTCAGTTTTCTTTCTCAGATTACAAAGTCGTATATGTGTTTCTTACAACAGAGAAGAAATAGCATTTCTAATGAAACTCCTTTCTGAAAACAAGCAATTTATGTTTAATTTATATTTAAAATCAAGGCTCTGTCAAACAACTTCAACATTCTCCCTTACAGTAAATCAGCACAGATTCCCAATCAATAACTGAAGCACTGAATATAATAACATGTCTATGTAGTCTATATTCTGATTATTTACAGAAGTCATTTCATTAATAAACGCTGAATTCCCATGCTTTGCTTGGTAACGCAGTAAACTCTGCTGGTACCAATTTCAACCCCTCAACAGCCTCCGTGTAATAAGAATTACTTTCGTTTTAAAGGACATGCTCTAGCCAACTGAACTTTCATATACTTTATGCTATGATCCAAGGTATGATGCAATAAATCCATGGTGTGATCTTGCAGATGTTAGAATACTGGCCACAAATATCACAAGATCTACAAAAAAGGCATTTGATATAGGATGATTTTAAAAGGCACATAGAACTCTTACTCAAGAACTTTTGCAATAGTCGTAAATGAGGGATGAATAGAAGAGAGAGGGAGAGAGAAAGAGAGAAAGGGGGTGAGAGAGGTAAGAGAGAATGTTCTGGTAAATTTATGAGGATCAGCAGGGCTTTGACATGTTTAGATACATCATTTAATGCTAAATTTCCTGTTGTGAGACAACGTTTTATCTTATGGACTATTGGATAACCTTGTTCTGAAGCTTGAAATGTCATTAAACTTTATTAACTTTAATTATATAACTGCAGCACATAGAGTATGCAGAATCAAGAGTGCTTTCTGAAAAAAAAAAAAAAGAAAATTGAGCTCACATGATTTGATAAAGTATTTTATAATGTTAGTGATAAACTCTTATAGGATATAAATCTCTTTGCCGTAAGGGATTGTTACATGAGAGCATTTCACCCACCCAAAAGCAAGCATTACTTTCAAGGAATTCTATGTCCTAAAAAATGATGTACAATGTAGTTTTATTTTAGCCATTCTTATTCAATCTGCAGTTTTCCTTTATTAAAATTCTACCTCCAATATGGATAATGTTTTTCAAGTGTTTCTTAGTCATGGAGAGGATAGGATATCACATACATTGCAACAAAGAAATTTAAAAAAAGAATATAAAGAACTAGGTAAAAAAACTGCTTTTGTTTTTAAAAAATCAAAAAGTTACTTTTTGTGGGAAGTTGAATTGATAACAAAGAGTTAAACAAAAGTTGTTATGGAAAAATTGTTTAAAAACCTGTAGTTTACTTTAACTGATAAATGTTAATATTTCATCAAGGATCCTACACTCCTAGAAGTCTACATCTTTAATGTTGATAAACTGGATTTTCTTCCAGTGGATGTCTCTACATTTAGTTGGATCGAGGGATGACAAGCGAGGTAGGCAAAAGCAAATGGCCCTATATGCTTTAGGTGCCCTCCCAGGTAAGAAAGACAACACAGCAGACTGTAAAGGGCTCCTAAGCTCGTACCAAAATGTCAAGTCGGATGAGGTTGCTGCAGCTTCTGAAGGGAGGAATGGGACAGAGGTAATGTTGAGCTGATATTTTTATCTTAAAAAAAATGCACTGCTTGTTGACTGAAAATTTTTCTTGTAATATGCATGAAAACTCTGTAATTTCAACTCTTGAACTTATTGAAACAAAAGCAAAAAATTGTGATTCTCATACAATGTGAACATGGTCCAAATGCATTAAATAAACAAATGAAGGCAGACTTTTAAGAATGTAAATTTAGGACTTCTTTTAGCTATCTGTATATTTCAGGTTATTACAGTTATGTCAAAATAAAATTTTCTAGATGAACTTATTTGTTTGCACAAATATCATAAAAAGATAACTAGGTTTTTCTATATTAAATTTTATTTTTATCTATGTATTCAAGTTTTTCCTTAGACTCTGCTTTTCCTCAAAAATACTCATAATTGGAACCATATATTCTAATTAAATCAATGATTAATTCATTTTGCCATTGTTCAGAATTTTCTAAAAAGATAAGTTAATCTTTTTGCTACTTGGTTTTTAACTTGTCTATTTCAGACATGCTATTAAGTATAATTTGGTTGGTAAATTGACTCCTCTGAAATCCTATTCCAAATAAGATTTTGGGTTTAAAATAAATGGAAAATTTTCAAAACATAGATCAGAGATAACATTTGATCAGAGATCAAAATATAAAACAGGGATCAAATATATGTTTAAAATTCCTTGTGACCAGCATAAATAACTTTTATATTTTTCTATATATACCTTACATCAGTATTTTATAAGCATTTCTAAAGTGGCAATAGTATTAAAATGCAGTAGAAATACAAATGTATTGTACCTAATGCTTTCAAAGCCCAAAGTTTAGAGGTAGTTGAGTTCACATCCCTGATTTGCATTAATTGCCTACTGTGTGACCTTATTACTGATAATAATGCTTAAGAAAATGTGGTTCACTTTGCTGCTGAATCAGCATCATCGGAGCCAATGTTGTCACTGTGCTGCAGCCTAGTGGAATGGTTTGGTATAAAAATGACATATTCCAGGGCCACACGGTGCTATCACGAGCTGCAAAGTAGGTTAGGAAACATAGGAAATAAGTCATATGTGGAGAAATGCCTCTGATAATAGATACTTTGTTTCAGTCATTTATCCGGGGTATTAACAGAAGGTCAAGAACTTCATCCTGAGTTTTGATCAGATTTCACATATTTCTCATTTAACCTTTTCAGTTTCAAACATTCCAATCTTAACAAAAAGAAATCAGACCTCTTTCAGATTACATGAACTTTCTTAATAATATACCAGAATTAGAGATCTTTCTAGACAGAAATCATTAATTTATTTATTGTTTTCTTTTTAAATGAAAACCTCAATGTTGGTAAAAAATCTAACAGAAATATTAAATTGAATACCTGTACAGTGCTATTCTCTTTAATAAACAGCTCATTTTATATACATCAAGGAACATCTCCTGGGCCATTAATCACATTAATGTCATACATATGTGCATGTACATGGGCTCTCATACAGTGTACATTCTCGTTTCCATGCCATTTCTCTGTTTTATTCCCTCACATTTAAGTATATGGAATTGTATTCTTTGATTGGAGTCAGTAAAGGCATACACATCCACCAGGGAAGTCAATTTGTTAGCAGCAAGTATTTGAAACCAAACAAGTATCTGATTTACTGAAAGCGGACATTGACTCATAGTTTAAAAACACAGCAAAAGAAAAAAAAAAACAGAAAGAAAAAGTGAAAGGAAATGAAAACAGCAATGCTTTGTATTTTTATCATCAGAATGGCTTTGCATTTGCTATGTCCCTCAGCCACAGACCCAGGTTGTTCTATTTGTTCACTTTCCAATCCTTCCCTCCTCTCTTCCCAAATAAAGACTATTTCCTTTTTTTGCTGCACATTGAATATGGACGTGCCACATTTACTCCACTGGGGTGATGGGGGCAGATTTTCCATGCAACTTTTCATTTACCTATTTCAGACCCAACCTCTTCATTTTTTCTTCATCACTTTAACTAGAAATGAGCATGCATTTCTGTCAATGACATAATGTTTTCACGAAAGTTCTACTAATTAAAAATCCTCACCATACCAGACCTAAAAAATGAGCACACTCTTGCCAAGTGTTATTCACCACAGAGAAGCTCTTGTAGCGATGTTTTAAAGAAAGATAGAGAGGGGGATGGTGTGAAGGGAGAAAGTCTACTAACATATGCAGTGAAGTATGACAGTTGTCGGCATCAGAGGGACACGCTATTTTTAATATAAATCTTTCAAGAGGAAAAATGAGAAGAAAAAAATAATGCATTTCCAAAAAGCTAAGAAGTAATGGATGTACAGTTTGGGGTAATAAAAGCTTTTACTGGAATGAAGGACTACAATTATAGGAAACAGATCTGTTTTTTTTTTTTCCTTTGAAAGCTTAAAACACAAGGTCATTTTAAAAATGATGTTTATCTTTGATTATACCTGTAGACTACCTTTTTTTAATGACAAAGAAATAGTAGGTTTTTATAGTGGTGGCATAAAAACACGTCCAGGCTACTGATTTTGCCCATACTCACAGTGCTATCAATAGTTACTTGTTGGGGACATGCATTTAGACTTTCAATATGCTGCATTAATTTAACACCACATAAAATATGGATTTTATTGCAGCAGAGACAATAAATGCTGCAACTGCTGACTACATACATTTAATCTCCCCCTCTATATCATTTCCCCCTCATACTTCTGACTCATATAAAATGTGAATATAGGAATTATGCCTGTTCTGTTTCTGATGAATGTCAATCTACTGTATTTATGTAAATGCTTAGTGACCATGGACAGCTTCAAGGAATCTGTCTTCTGCCTGTCATTTCTCTTTACATTGAGCGTACAATGAACTATGACTATGAATAAGTGCAGAGTGAATCCATTCATATGGCATGCAAAGTAACGTTAGGTGATGTAAGAGTTCACAGCAACGATATTTTCTCGTTAACTGATTTTTAAAACAAAGGTAAACAAGTACGAGCATGAAAAATTACACCCCACATTTTCAGTATTTGTTCGGAGTGATGAATTTGCAAACTCTAAGATTGTGACCCACTGTTGAGCATAATATATAATTTATCCAGCTTTGCATTACCTTTATAGGTAGTCAACGCAGTTGTTTCTGGAATCTCACAGAAAGAGTTGTGCACGTATTCATTTATTAAAGATAATTATTTTGAAATAATTGCTAAGTACAACTTAACAACAAATATATTTTCCCCCACGGGAAGAAAAATAAAAGACCTTAAGGGAGTTACAAGGAAAGAGGTGAAGTCTTCCTACCTTGTTTATCAGCTTCTGGATAACGGAAGTTGATTCCAGCCAAAATAACCCTGGAGAAATTGTCACTAGGTCTCCTTTTTGTTTGTTTTCTGCTGTTATTTTCTATCACTGATTCTACTTCAATCTAACTCAAGCTTTCTCTCAGCATCACTTTTAACTCTGGACGGCAGGGAACCCAAGAAAACGGGGGCGAGCTCTCGCTCTGATTGGCTTTCATTCAGTGCTTCTGATTAAGGAGGAAAAAAAAAAAGGAAAAGGGGAAAAAAGCCCTTCCTCACACTGAGAGAAAGGTTCTGCTGATAGAGCTGCAGCACTCGCCATGGGAAGGTTAGAGGCTGGGAAGCGCTGGCTTCAGCTCGCGCGCAGCGATTTGCAAGTGAATGCGAGGGGAGGGCGCCTCCAGCGCAGGGCTTGGCAGGGACAGCCTCCCCTCCCCCGCAGGCCAGAAAGACTCTCTGTTTCGGGGAAGGTAATCAGCCCGATCTAATCCGCCTGTGTCCATAGCACAGACCCGGAGACAGCGATGCTGCAACTGCTTCTTACATTTTTAAAAAATAGAGACTTCTGACTTATTTATTCCTCCAGTGTCCTCACAGTAGACGACCAAACTATTAACGGAGCGTCAAGTTTAATTACTACCGGAACAGATACGTTACTGGAGTGATTTTTGCTAAGGTTTTTAATGTTTTTTTTTTTTTTTGTCTTTCATGAACTTTCTCTCCTTGATTCTCCAAATACCTTATTTAAATGCTTATTGTCATAAGAACATATCTGGCTCATCTTACTGGAAGGTCCGGGCACAGTTCCGTCTGCCTAACCTCACCATCTTTGCATCGCAAGAATTTAAAGATAAAATAGTTTATGAAAAATTTCAATACATAATTAGTTTTATTAAATTATTTTGATTTTGTATTTGGTGCAATCTTTTAAAACTTTTTTCTCATGAATATTAATTTTATACCCAAATTAGTGTATGGACCCAGTGTAAATATATATGACTGGATCTACTTATCAACCATCTGTTTATCTCTATATATCTCCAATAAATTATAGTAAACCAAAACCATTTCTAATGAACCAAAACCTTACCACCAAATGATGTCAGTATAGCTCCACAAAATAAATAACACCTTTACATTTTTTGGCTACATGTAGATTCTTGTTTAAAATATCATCCATAAATAAATTACATCAATCTATGTAAATTATAAAAATAATTTTAAAGCCCAGGGAGAAATTATGAATATCACCTAGCTCACCTATGATTTATTTTTAGCAGAGAATAATGCTCAAAATATTAAATATCTTTTTAAAGTCACTGAGCTAACTTGTGGTGGGGTTAAAACCATTACATTCTACCAAGTCTAATGTTTCTGGGATCCCATGGTACCTCTTCCGCACTTACTTGATCATTCTTACTATCATTGGGTTATTAGGATAATCAGCATAATGAATTGCAAAGAACACTCAGTCTGGGGGTGGGAGAAGAAGGGAAAAGATTCTAAATTAGATTTCAAAAAGTTTTATAATACCAAGATGTTACCATTCTACCAATGTTACTGTCTCATTTTATATTTGAATATACCAAGCTTTTCTACTCAGCTAATTGGTATTTATAGCAGGCAGCGACTATTTTTTTCTCTTAATTTTACAGGTGAGGGCATTAGGATCTAGAAAATTATAGTTACTCTGCTAAAGTTACCGTTCTGAAAGTTATCTGTGGATCATTTGCCTATAATTTGTTCAACATAGTGTCCTTATTTTAGAGTTACTTGAAAATACTTATGCAAATATTTTTCTCACGATGCATGTATTGAATGTATGTGTATTTATGTATTATATATGATACTGCAATTGATACTTCAAAGTTCACTGCTGAGATAAATTTTAAAACATCATACTCCCCACAGGTAAATTACAAAGTATTTAATTAAATGGGAAAAGAAGATGCACACACAAATACAGTCTGTCTAATTGTATTAACTTTTTATGTTTGTTACTAATATTGAAATAAATAGTTCTAGAATATGAAAAAGTTTTGTAATACACATTATGGGTCCAGTTGAGAAAATTAACCAAAGGCTGAGATCTAAAGTTAAATTCTAATTTTAAGTTATAATACATGATCCAAGGATGTATCCCAAAATAAGTTTCTTAACAAAAGGAATGTATTCTTCTCTTATATAAATTTCTAAGTTGATCTGATCAGTCTGCCTCCAGTAGTCATCAAAAACTCAGGATCTTTGTGTTTCAGGACTCAACCCTTTTAAGGAGTTGAACTTCTTTTTTGTGATAGAAGAAATATCACTCCATGTCTGTCTTCTTGAATGCAGTGTAAAATGAATAAAGGAAGGATGCTTTCTTCCATTGTAAGATAGGATTTGGGCATTTTATTCTATGATCTCATTGGTTGGAAATGAGATATAATGACTATTCTCAAATTGTTGCTACACAGGGTTCAAGAAGTATTATTTGTTCTGGACCAATTTTTGTCAAGATAAAGAAATTTGTGTTACTAGAAAAGGCAAACAGAATTGGGTGCAAATAACAGTTCACATTATATCTGTGGATCATGTATATTTTACATACTTTTTAGAGAAAAGCAAAAATTTGTTCATGTTAAAAATTTGATAATATTAGTGATGGTATATATGAAAAATAAAATAATTACAAATATTTAATGTATAAAAAAATCATGTCAGTTATTGTATTTTCTCTTTTACAGTGAGGTAATATATTTAATAAATAACAAGGAAAACATCCTTATAACCCAAAGTATGGATGAGATATAGATGACAGAAAGAGAAAGAGAGAGAGCACTTGAACAATGAATATATTAAAAGTCACCATAATTATCTTTATGGAATCCTTATAAAAGTCCTTCAGAATGAAACTGAGATCATACACTATTGTACTCAATGTATTCCTTTGTAATCAAGATTAAAATAAGGAGTAAAGGGAATATTGGCTGGAAATTATAACCTCTGTAGAGTATTACTGAACTATCATTTTTCAACTCATTTATTTTACTCTAGAAATGAGTTGATTTGGGATTCTGAAGGTTTTCTATTTATTTTCAGTTGTGTTTGCAAATCTGATGTAAATTGTCCTAAGAATCAGATAAAGTATGCTTGTAGTCATCAATACTACGAAAGTGTAGTGCATGAAAATTGAAATGAATGAATGAAAAGGTAAAAAGTGCAATGACCTCTCTATGAATGGGAAGAATGTGTCATTATCTTATAAAAATGTTCTTTGATGTGAGGAGAAGTTAAGAGTAAGTAAAAGCTGATAAAAACTTTACCACAAAGTCTGTCAAAAAATGTATATACATCAGGAAAAGAATGACATATAGATATTCTAATGGTAAATTTATTGAGTCATCATGAGATTAATACAAATTACCTTTGACCTCTACAATCACAAGCGATGCTCAAAGTGGTGGCCGTCAGCTCCCAGACATTTATTAGTGTACCCAATGAACGCTGACCTCTATTCAAATACAGAAGACCCACTTGATTAAAATCAATCAAATAAAATAATTTTCCATTCCTTATGGAAGAATTATATGCTAAAAGGTTGCCAAGATCCTAAACAATATGCATAACTATTTATTAAGTGCCACTTGCTAAACAGCTGGATACTTTTTAAAAATATAGCTTGTCAGCAGCATTTTTCTGGTTCATTTGAATGTCAGGAGACATAATATCAATTTTACTTTCTATTAGCCAATTAATCAAACTTAGTGCTCTGCTTATGGCTATGAGACAAAAGTAGAGAATGTCCACAGTGCATCACTCTCTGTAAATATGAGATAGGAAACGTAAATTGGCATAGTTTGTTTGACATAACTATTTTTTCCCCTTATCACTACCTTCTCTGCCTTACTGGATGGTAGTTTTGGAAAATTAAAAATTACATTTCCATTGTAGCTAAATGTTCAGTGTGTGTGTGTGTGTGTGTGTGTGTGTGTGTGTGTGTGTGTGTGATATTCACTTTTTCAAACTACCTTTATCTTCTTAATTAGAAATTGAGTTAGTTAAGGAGAAAGGTAAGGTTTGAGACACTTTTTTCTCCATAGATAGTACCTAAGGAATCCGGGTTTTGCAGTCTTCAGTACTTGAGGCAGTGGTGTAAGCTTTTTGGACAATAGCAGTGCATGTTTGATTCTGGGAGGCTGGAAGTGCTCTTGATATTTACCTAATTCTTCTCTTTCTATTCATGCTGTAAACCACCTACCTTTCAAAATTAAATTACTATTACTTGTCTAAGAAAGCTAGAGTGGTTTCTCTATGTACAACTGAACTGTTACTGATACCTCTACTATTTACCTAACATTTTTTAGGTCCAGGAAATTTGGAGCAAGAAGAAAGAGGAAAAAGCCAGACAAAAAATGAAATGTCAAGTAGTTGGTGATGTTTTCAAAAATGCAATTAATTTTCAGAACATTAAAGAGTTAATTAAGGATCATTTGATCTTAAATTAAGTTTTTTCTTCCTGCCCCTGTCTAGTTGGAAGCCACCATGCTATGTGTACTTTCGATATAAAGGTCACTGCTTGTTTTCTCATCTTTCTTAGGTCAAACTTGAATTACACTGCTTGCTTATCTTTTTCCTACTATTTTTAATGTAGAAAATTCTACTTACATATGAAAAGATTTACAAGTAAATTAAATGGCATCTTCATAGCAAAACAGAAAAAAAATAGATTGAATAATACTCATGATGATTGAAAACTAAATTTTCACTCAAACTTGCTTATTCCATCCATACTTGAATTAGGTTCATGGCTTATTTTAACCTTTGAAACATTGGTGAAGTGAAAAGCAGCCAAGAAGGAATTTTGTTTTTCGAGTTGTGATTTAACTTTATGCCTGAGAAAGGGAATGAAAAAACTTTTTGGAGTAAGTAAAAAATAGTGGAAAATAACAAATTCTAAGTTTAAATTATTTACCACTGCATTTCATAAACATAAATATAGCCTTTTGTTTATTTTTTATTCTGTTTTTTTTTAATGCATGGCCTAATAGGTCTGAGTGCTAAAAGCAGCATTTCAACCAATATTGTCATTCAGAAAAGGCAGTCTAAGAATTCTTGAAAGCTTTTCAAGCAAAGGCAATATTTGTAAACCAATTAATTACTTATTACAAAAACAGGCAAATCACAACAATCCATTTTATTTCTTCTCTCCTAAAATATCATTCCATTCCTCCGCCTCCTTCTTATTATTTCTTGAGAACTGTCAATCATTGATATCATACTCTACCTGTAAGTTAACAAGCTCGCTTCCACAGCTTCATGGGTGCTGTAAGAAAACACAAGACTCATGATCCAGAGACAAAGGGGACAGGAGTCAACATGACCATCATATGTGCATCACATTTCTTTGTTCTCCCGCATCCTGGGGGCAATGTGGACATTATCTTGGGCAGGAGAGGATCTTCAGAGCTGAAGGATCCAAGTTTAGGAAAACTTCAGATATTTTAAAATTTTTTTCATAAGTTGTGAGAAAAACCTTTCTGATTTTTTCTCAAAATAAAGACATTTTTTTATTTTACCCTTTACTTTGGTGGGGATACTGTCTCATCCTACCAGAAGTGTTTCTATGCAAACGAACCTAATAAAAATAGATCAGAAACAATGGAATCAAGCACAGAAACTTGGAAGAAAAATGGTAAATTGTCTCCCAAGTTTATTATCTATTGATTCAAAGATTGCCATTTTATTACTTCAATGGAATGCGAGGGAGTACCTAATGTAGTGACAATTCATACAATTGTCCAACGTACTGAATAAGTACAAATGATAAGTTGTTTGTTAGAGGAATGTTAGCACAGCTATTAACTTACAAAATTCAACTGGTCATGAGTTTTGCTTACTCAGTGGAAACATTCCCCAACCTTTCCACTCAATTTTAGGCCACAGATTTGAGCTCTCTAATTAGCATGTATTTCTCCTCAAGTGAGGAACTTGGTTTCCAGAATATCTATCAATTCAGCTATCATAATAGACTAAGAAATATATTTCATAAAGCCACTTTAATACAAACATTCTCATGATCTTATTTCCTCAATCACTTGGACCCTGCAGAAAGCATAAACAAACAGGTTCATTTCTTTTCATAATTTTATGTCAGCACAAAGATAAACAATTAAGGTATTGTTCCCTAGTCAATGCTTTTTATTCTTTAAGGCAATTCATTCTTTGTCCTTCCTTTATGATTCAAATGGTGAGAAAGGACGTAAAATAGAATTTTGCTTTTTATTGGTCTCTTCTTTAATCATTTTTGGTCCTTCTTGAAGACACGCCCTTCCAAACAAACAAACAAAAAACCAAAATAATAATGCCTGTGGCAGTCCTTTTACACTTACCCAGAGCTCAGGCAGAAATATACCACCAAGCATATGCAAGCTGAGAGGAATGCCATTAAAGTTTTCTTGCTCTAGGTAATTCTACAATTGTAATTGTAATTGTAATTCTACAATTTCCTGCAAGTATCCACTGGGAAACTCACATATACTGAAGCACACGACCACCTCATTTCTTAGGAAAACTCTAAAGATGACTGGAAACTCTGCCTCTAGGACTAAGTTTGTAACTTGAAAGAATGGTTCTAGAAATGTAGTCAAGGGACAAAAATATTAACCCATTAACCACACCTGAAACTTTTAAAGGAAAATTATAAGGTCTCATCTAAGAATTACTGAACCAGAAACAATGGGAGTGGTCATGTATACTGGAATGGATCAAGTTGGGTCTGAAAGCTAAAACCTGGGAGCCACTTTTAGCACAACCATGGCTATAAGGCAATTGAGAAAAGGAAACAAAAACTCTGAATTAAAATTCATGGTTTAAATGAAAGATGTTTTTGCTTCACTTATTATTTTTCACACTTCTACGTCATATACAGAATAATTTCAAAACATGATTCTATTTATGAGATTGAGGGGGAGAGCTATCATCATAATTCTGCCTAAATAAGGATTTAGCAATCTAATGAGAGAGACAGAAATTAAGACAAATGATACACAAAAGTAAATGAAGGGGTAGAAAGGAAGGAATTTTGCCAAGTGTATGATGAATGTAGAAATAGTTACTCTCGAGGTTTCAAAATAGAGTGTTACAACTCTGATTGATGTCAGCTTTGCTTTTCATTTCAGCAGTCAGCATGCTAGGGGGAGAATGGGAGGGAAAATGCCAGAGACACAATGCTCCATTCCAACAGCATGTTGCTGATACAGAGTCCTCCCAGAGTTGCCAAGAGAACAGACCACAAAAAAGAAGGGCTCTTAACTTCTTGTACAATTTCCATTGATGATGGTACCTTGCTTTGCATACAAATGTCTGTCTCTCCCCCCACTTCCTCTAGTGATAATACTTTTCCTGTGTGACATTATGGAAGAGAAAGTAGAAGAGGGAGCGAGATAATAAGAATCATGGGAAGTTTTGTAAACAGATTCTCAACCTAAATGAAACCAAAATGTCTTATTTCTTATTGATAGGATTTGCTTGAGTATGCAAATGCACAGGGCTGCCTCATAGTTTAATGTATTGCTGTTACATTCTTGAATTTTGTAATAATTTTTGAACAAATGGTTTCACATTTTCATTTTATATTAGAGCAGAGTTTTGTGGCCAGTCTGTTTATTGACTTGTTGATAATGCTGATGTAGTTTGAGGTACCCATGGACTTAAAGGGTCTCATGACAGGTGAATGTTTGAACAGTAATCAATGTTGACATTTAATGGACAAACACATGGATAAATCTGTTAATGGTTAGTAAACAAGGACAATAAAGTGAACTTGACTCCTATTAAGTGGGGCCTGGCTGGCTGTAGCATTTGATTTCTGCTGTAAAGGTACTGACTGACAGAAGGCTTCCTGAAATCATGTAAAATTCTATAACGTGTACTCTAGTTATTCATTCTCCAGCTATGTATGGAGCAGCTACAATGTGGCAAGTATTTTACTTAGCACTGGGGCGTAATGATAATCAATGGCTCACTCAATTCTCAACTGCATGAAACTCAGGCTCTAGCAGGGGGAAAATAGTTATTTAATTACATAAATGATTAAACTATTGTACATGGTGATAAATGCTCTGAAAGAAAGCATTTTATTCTCTTGGAATTTATAAGGGTCTTGATCTAAGTGTAGGGAAGTTAGGGGTGGAAGGCTGAGATAGGAGTTAGTGATGAACTGATAACTGAGTGGAAGTAGAAGCATGGTGGAATGCCTTTGCCTACAGCAACACACAAAAGAAATAAATTCTTGCTTTGCCCAGCTAATTCAGATTATCTTCCTACAGGTAATTGATTAGCCAAGAAAATCCAGTCCTGCAAATACCTTTAACCCTCATTGCAATAGATAGGTACATAATTGATGAGACATATTGTACACATGCATACTTTTTGGTTTCCTTAAAAACATCTAATTTATGCTCTATGTCTTTGGAATAAAACAAAACAGACTTCAATTGTTACAGTGTGCCAAATGTTGTATCTTCTAGCCATTATACTTAATTTATCCCATCTTTTCAGTCATTTTTTAGCACTTGCAAAATGAAATAAAAACAAAATCAACTATTGAACCATTTAATTCTGTGGTATCAGATCGTATTTTAGGAAGCCCATAGGGGAAAAAAAAATCTATGTTGGAACAACTTATTTATACAGTGAACTGTGCCAATGTTTCTTTAATTTTTATATAGAGATCTATTCTTTGTTACCCTGTTTCCTGAACCAAAATATATTTTGACTGAAAAAAAACTAACATTTAACAATTATTTAGATTATTTATAAACATAATATGCTTCATTCCACAATGTAATTAAAAGCCAAATTAATTGTTGTATAATGTAGAAGAGTCTTATTTTTGGGTAAAGGTTTATATTTTATGTGTTTCGTCACTTAAACGATACCAGGTACATGATCTCAGGCTAAGTATAGTTACTTAACATGTTTCATTTCTTACTCTAATTTAAAGTAAATGAATTATACTTTTGAAAAATATACATAATCAAAAACAAAATTTAACAGATACAATCATCAGCAGTTTATTTCTTAGTTTAAAATATTAAATTAAAATTTAGCTGGGCCTGGTGACACACTCCTGTAATTCCAGTACTTAGGAAGTTGAGGCAGGGGAATAGCTGCAAGTTTGAAGCCACCCCTGGCTCCACAGTGAGTTCAAGCCCAGCTTAAACTACACAGCAACATAATGTCTCAAAAAAATTTTTTTTTTGGTACCAGGAATTGAACTCAGGACCTTGTGCTTGAGAGGCAGGCATGGTGCCACTAAGGTAAATCCCCAGCCCCCAAATTGTTTTTAAATGAAAGGGGGCATAAGAAATGATTGTTTGTGAAAGTACTTACTCAGGTTTGAAATACTGCTCCAGGGGTAGAATGTTTTGAGTGAGCCTATTTAACAAAATTACTTTTAGAAGTTTTCATCATTGTAGTACTGCAAAGTTTTCTCTCTCTAAATTACAAGGAAAATGGGAGATTTAAGGGAAAAACAACCAAAAAAAATTAAAAAGAGGAGTAAAATCTCATTTCATAAAATAAGTAATGATAAAGAAAATCGCAAAAAGTTCAAATGATTTAAGAACTTTGTATACAGCTCATCTCAATATCATAATAACTAAGTATTTTAATGTGCTTGGGTAGACCTGATAGTTGGAGTTTGTTAATTATCAAAGTATGGTCAGCTATTATTATTCTGCTTTCTGAAATAGTCATTACCTTTATCTGTAGACATCCTACTGTGCATGAGCACAACCAGACCTGAAGTTCTTACTCTGTACAACCCTATCTGAGCATCTGTTTATCAGCTTCTCCCACTCCTCCCAGTCACATAGGCTCTCAATCTCTGATAACCAAGATTCTATTTTCAAAATGAGATCAACCTTTTTAGTTTAAACATACAGGTGAGATCATACAGTGCCTGTCTTTCTTTACCTGGCTTCCTTCAGTTAATGATCTCTAGGTCTATGTATGTTTCCACAAATAAAAGGGCTTCATATTTTTTAATGGCTGAGTAGTATATCTTTGTATGTATGTACCACATGTTTTTATTGCTTTATCAGCTGATGGAGACATGTTTTTTCCATTTCTTGGCTTTTGGGAATAATGCTACAATAAAGAAGAAAGTGTATATATTTTTTTTATTTCTTATTTCTTATTGATGTTTACACAGGGATGGGATTGTTGAGTCCTATTGTGCCTCTATTTTTATTTTTTAAAATAACTTCCATTTTGTTTGCTACATTGGAATTACTAATGTATATTCCCATCAAAAGTGTACAATTGTCTGTTTCTACATCCTCACTGGCACTTGGTATGTATCATCTTTCTGAATACTCATTCTAATGGGTATGAGGCCACTGCTCACAGAGGCTTTGATTTCCATCCCCCCTGATGATTAGTAATGAGCATTTTTTCACGTATCTTACGGGCACTTGTGGAAGTTCTTTTGAGAAATACCAGTTTAGGTGTACTGCCCATTTTTAATCTGCGGGTTTTGTGTGTGTATGTGGGTGTATGCGTTCTTGAGTTTTTTGAATCTTTAAAATATTCTGGATATTACCTTATTTTCAGAAGTATAGTTTGCAAATACTTTCTCCCGTTCTGTAGGCTAACAGCTCAGGCTTGATTGTTTCCTTTGCTGTATGGAAACTTTTTTAATGTAATGCAATCACAATTGTCTATTTTTTGCTTTTCTTTCTTGTGCTTCTGGGAGCTTATAAAAAGAGTCGCTGCCCACTTTCTTGTCCTGAAGAATTTCTCCTCTTTCCAGTAGTTTCATACTTTCATATATGAGATTTAATTTTATAAACCATTTGAGTCTATTTAGTAGCGGTTTTTAGTTTTATTCTACTTTCATTCTTCTATATGTGGATATTTAACTTTCTAGCAGTTGGTTTTGAGAAGGTCACTCACCTAATGTATGTTCTTAGCCACATTTCACAAAGCAGTGGGCTGTAGATATGTGGGTTTACTTCGAGACTCCATGTTCTGTGTCTTGGTCTGTGCGTTGTACACTGCAAGCAAGGCTGTACTGATTCGATAAAAAATGCTTTTGTTGTATTTTGACATCAGTTAGTATAATGTCTCCTGCTTTGTTTGTTGTTGTTATTGTTTTTGTTGAAGTAGTCTTGGCTAGTAAGGATTTTTCTGTGGATACACACAAATATTAAGATTACTTTTACTAGTTCTATGAGGAATACAATTAGTTTTATGGTATGGATTGCATGGAATCTGTAGATAATTTTAGAATATATGAATATTTTACCAACATTAATATTTCTAACCCATGACTTTACCATGTGCCTCCATTTTGTATATGTTTGTGCTTGTGTGTCTTCATTTTATTTTATCAATATTATATAGTTTTCATTATGTAGATATTTAAATATATTGGGTTAATGTTATTCCTAGCTAGTTTATTATATATTTGTATTATACATGGGGTTGCTGTCTTGATTTCTTGTCTAGATAGTTCACTAATCTATTAAAAACTCCAGTAAATTTTGTATAATAATTTTTTTATCCTGCACCTTTGGTGAATTTACCAGTTCTAATATTTTTGGAAGAAATTACAAACAGTAATTAGTTATTTTTCAGTGTTTGGTAGAATTTAGCAGTAGTGTTTGGTTCTGAACTTGATGGTAAAGGTTTCAATATAAATTCAACACTCTTTGTTACTAGTAAATTTCCTTCTGTTCATGATTAAATGCTGCTAGACGTGCATGTCCAAGATATCTTCCAATTTAGTGGTGTGGCACACCTATAGCACCCATGTTATTTGTTTTCCTTTTAAGAGAAAAGATTTAAACATACGAATTGTGTTTTGTTAAACTGAAACCTCAGTATCCTGTTTAATTGCACTGTTGACACTTTGTGATAAATAAGTGGGTTTGGAATTGCAGATTGGGCATTCATCACTGAAAAGTTTTCTATCACTTTAAGTTTATCAAACTTATTGACCAATAGCATTACAGAGTAATTTTTCCAGATATTTTGTATTTCTCAAGTGTTAGTTATGAAGTTGTCCTCTTCATCGCTGATTTTAAGTCATCCCTTTAATTTTACTAAGGCTAGCTAAGAGTTTAATTTTGCTTATCTTTTCCAAGAACCAACACACCATTTTGTATATATGAAGGATTTTTGGTCTCTGTTTCATTTATAAGTGTTCTTATTTTTATATTCTTTGAGGTAGGGAAGTAGGTTGCTTACTTGAGATATTTTTACCTTTTTAATGTAACTGTTGATTGCTATGAGTTATCATTCTTTCTTAGCTCTGCTATGGCTGGATTCCATGTGATTCAGTGTATTATGTCTCCATTTTCATTTGCTTCAAGAATTTTTTTTAGTATTCTTTTGATTTATTTCTTGATCCATTGGTTGTTCAAAGTAAATGGCTTAATTTATATGTATTTGATAATTTCCCAAAGTTTTTGGTTGTTAATTTTTCTTTTTTTCATTTCTTTTTGGGTTTTTCTTGCATATGACCAGAGAAGATACTTGATAATATTTCAAATAAAAATAACACTTTGTTTAAGGCAGATAATAAAATCTATACTGGTGTGCTGGCTAGTTTTCCATCACTGTGACATAAAAGGAGAAAATCATCAATATGTCCTATTTTGGCTCATGGTTTCACAGGTTTCTGTCCATGGTTGATGTCTCAGTATCCATTGGTATGATAGTACATCATGTAGCATAGTGTATGACAAAGAAAGCTTCAACTATTAAAGTAGCTGGAATCAAAAGAGGGAGAAGAAAAGCAGGAAGATGATAGTCTCAGTGAGCTTGCATGCTGGGGCAAAGGGAATAAGGCCAAAGGAACACGCGACTGAGGAGGGAACTCAGGTGGCCATAAAACCATGCATTCTGCCTCTGCCTGGGATGATGGATCACAGAGACTCAGAATTACATCAAGACTACCAGTCCCCGTTTGATTTCAATGCAGGTGTGAGCAAAAACTACCTCTACCTGTCCCCTAGGGGGAATTCATCTCCACCCGGATCATCTACTGAGAAACTTGGTTTGCTGAGGGCAGACCCAGTACCTGAGGAAGGAGAAGATGCTGCAGCCACTCTAAGCGCCACCGAAACACTCTCAGAAGAGGAACAGGATGAGCTGAGAAGAGAGGTGGCAAAGGTGGAAGAAGAAATCCAAACTGTCTCAAGTGTTAGCAGCAAAAGAGAAGCATCTAGCAGAGATCAAGCAGAAATGGGATTGGTTCACTACAGGAGCTAAAGCAGAACATTGCCAAAGGGTGGCAGGATGTGACAGCCAGGTCCGCATACAGGAAGACCTCTGAAACCTTATCTCAGGCCTGACAGAAGGCTGCAGTGGCCTTTTCATCTGTTGGCTCTGTTATCAGCAAAAAGCTGGAAAAGGTAAAAAAAAAAAAAAACCTCCCAACTTTCAAGTCATTTGAAGAAAAGGTTGAAAACTTAAAAGTCTAAAGTAGAGGGAACCAAGCCTGCTGGTGGTGATTTTGGAGAAGTCTTGAATTCAGCTACAAATGCTAGTGCCACGGCCACAGAGCCACCTCCAGAACAGACAGGAGAGCCTGCGAGATTGCTACCTTTGCTCCCCTACCCACTGCAAGATGCTGCAATCAAGATCCAAGCACATCTTGTCAACATTCATTGCTATGTATTTCCACCAGATGTGCTTTTATTTAGCTTTACATATTTCTTTGACCAAATAGTTTGTGAGTTTAGAAAAATGAAAATATCTTCACTTCTACTTGCAGGAAACACCTTGAATGTGCATTCAAGGCCCTTTATTTAGGGAAATATGATTTACAGACACAGGTGGTACCTGGAAACACTTGCTAGAATGATCTGAGAAGCTGCAGGTGATCACAGTTGCTTTCCTACTTTACAAAATTGCTCTGCATCTGAGATGCTACCTGGATC
This sequence comes from Heterocephalus glaber, assembly GCF_053883595.1. Taxonomy (NCBI): domain Eukaryota; kingdom Metazoa; phylum Chordata; class Mammalia; order Rodentia; family Bathyergidae; genus Heterocephalus; species Heterocephalus glaber. The sequence goes on from NW_028258333.1 coordinate 12,826,694, forward strand.
TTTGTCTTCTGTGTGATATTTTTTCCTTTGTTGACTATGTTTATTTGATTCCTAACTCTAATTATTCTTTTAAATTTTCTGAGTCCTGCTCATTAAAAGTTTCTGGGCATTTTATTTACATTTAAGGGAAGAATTTAACAGCTACAAAAATTTGTTTTTGAATAAACACTGTTTTCATATAAGGTACATATCTTGGGTGTGTGAAGAAGGCAGACTAAAGTAAACAGCTTTAAATCCAATTTGTTACGGTTGTGTGAGAGTATATACAGTAATTGCAACTACTGGATGACTTGGGAGTGGGATACCCCCATATCCTTGTTGACTGCCACTTGTGACTATAACCATTTCAGCATATTTGTTCTTATGCCACTTATATCAACTTGGACAATATTAAAATTTTAATTCCAGAGTAAATGGACAGTTGTCCAAATAACAGAGTCAAGCATATCAGGTTGAAATCTAAGTGTGCTCATCAATGTTCAATTCAAACACTTGAAGTGTTTTAAGTCTTGATAGCTGTAAACACGGTAAGATCAATCACATTAGGGGAAGGATTGCTGTCTCCATTTAATCCATTTAGCACCTTTTAAAATAAGCACAAAGTTATGACACATATAACTTGAACATTTTTATACTAAGGTGTTGGTGATAACTCCTGAGGGTGTAATTTATTAATAAAAATGAATTCCTCATTCTCTACTTGTTTGCAGTGATAGATACTGTAAATGATACTGTAGACATTGCTCCTACTTTGAAAACTGGGTGTCCAGGCTGGTGAATCAAACCCTCTGCATAGAGGCCAAGGAACTCTAGTAACTTAATATCTACTGAATTACACAACCACTATTTCTTTATGTTGTATGTTTATGGCCTACAATGTTATCTGTTATTTATCAAATTGTGATTGTTTTCTTGTTTATGCCAAATGTTGACTGCCAGGCTTGGAGTAACCTGAAGCAATTTTTAATAGAATGACTACATTTACTTGAAGTTAAATTCTTCTGAAAACCAAATTTGAAAAGTCACAATGTTGATTGTTATAAAATGACATACTGCCATTCTTGATTGCTAGAGCTTTTGTTAGCACTTTGGATCCAAATGAAACTATGCTCTATTACATGTGCAAAGCTTAATAAATTCTGCATATCAGTAAAAAGAAAAGGGAGAATAAAAGAGGTTTGGCCCCATGATTAACTTCAAGTTCATGCCCCTAGTAACATAACTTTCTACTACTAAGTCTCACTTCTTGAATGTTACATCACTTCCCAGGAGCCCCATAGACTGGTCGCCAAGTCTGTAACATGAAATATTTATCTAAATCATAGCACTTGTCAAATGTGTTCTGGAGAAGAATGTTCATACTAAGTTGGTTGATTGAATGTTCTATAGGTGTCTATTAGGTCCATTTGTTCTAGGGTGCAAATTAACTCTGCTGATTCCTGTTGATCTTTTTTCTCAATAATATGTATATTCTTATAAGTGAGAGTTCAGGTACCCTGGTATTTTGGTATTTGTGTCTGCTTCTCTCGAGGTCTGTTAATATTTGTTTCATCTATTTGAGTGTATCAATACTGGGTGCATAAATATTTAGCATGAATTTTTTCTTCTTGCAGCATTGACCTCTTTATTCTTATCTTACACTCACAATTTAAATGAGGGAAGTTTTATTTTAGCTCATAGTTGTAAGAAATTTCAGTCCATAGTTGTCTGGCTCCAAGGCAGGGCAGTGTGGCAGAGTGGCATGCAGAAGAGAAACATTTCAGGGCTGGGGATTTAGCTCAGTGGTTCTGCTGCCTACCTCACAAGCACAAAGACCCGAGTTTGATTCCTGGTACAAAAAAAAAAAAAAAGATGAGAAATATTTCATGGGATCGCAAGTAGGAGGCAGCCTTTTTCTTTCCTTTTTTATTCCATCCAGGCTACAAGCCTAATGGTTGGTGCTACCTACACCTAGGGAGGATCTTCCCTCGTCAGTAAATCCATCACCTACACGCAGAACTATGTTAAACCAATCCATGGACTGATCCAGTATCATAGACTCATGATCTAGTGAATACCAGAAACACCTCCTAGGAGTGTAGGAGGTTTGTGCAGATATCTAGATAAATCTATTACAATTATTGTATACAATTTTTGTATAAGGAAATTGCTTATTTATTTTTCATGCTTTTGATTGTGCTTTCTTTGATATAAGCATGGATATTGCAGCCTTTCTTTGAATTCTATTTGCAAAAGATAACTTCTTCCATGCTTTCATTCTTCTGAGCATGTACTTGAAGATGAAGTGAGTTTCTTGTAAGCCTCATATATTTGGGTTTTACTTTTCATCCATTCCATCACTCATTTATTTTAAATGTAAATATATTGGTATCATACCACAGCCATTTTGTAACTTGTTTTCTTGCAGTTCTTTTTTGTCTTTCTATCTTACAATCCTCATGTGTTATTAATTAACTCCTGCACAATGTCTCATTTCATCTTTATTATTTTAAAAAATTTGTCCATTACACATTTTGCCTTATGGTTACTATGGACCACACAAAAATCTTTTAATTATAATCAGCTGTTTTGTATTTATAGAAACATAACATGGTCATAAAAATAAACAAAGGAAACAAAACATACTAATGAAGTCTCCACACTTGAATTCCATTTCTTGTCACATTTTAAATTTTTTAAGTCCCATTTTATTTTATTTTTTCTCTTAAATTCTTCTATTGGTATATTTTAGGTATACAGTACATTTACATTTATCATTGGGAGCTTGTACCTGAAAATGACGTATCTTGGTTCTTATTTTTTCCCCATTACCTGTGTGCTCTTCACCCCCTCCACCCTTCCCTATTTATGTTTCCTTTTTTTTCTTTTCTCATACTTTTTCCTTTTCCTTCTGTTCTTCCCCCTTCCCCTCCCACCACCCCTACCGCTTTGGACCTTTTCTTCCTATTTCAAATTATCCATTATTCACTTTAATCATTTCAATCCTTATTTACACTTTCAGTTTCTCACACTAGACGAATTATTCAGTATTTACACGTGTGTCCCATTTATTTCACTTAAGAGTATGGTCTCGAGAGAACATGAGCCAGTCCCAGTGCTGGGAAGAAGCTCCCTGGTTGCCATTCCAAGCTCCTAGGGCAGAGAAGGTGAGCCGCATGGGCTCCAGAAGCACACCCCCACTGCCATGGAAATGAGAAGACATGTAAACAATCCTCAAAAACAGATTTTAGATCACCTACAGCAACCCCAAAGGGAATTGAGATGGAACAATTTGATACTCAACCACCTGGACTCCCTGAACTGGCAACAAAAGAGGATCTAGGAAAAATGAAATCAGGAATAATTTCTCAGATAACAGCAAAGATTCTGCTCATAGTGCAAGACATGATTAATAAATCTAAAGAGGACACAGATAAAAAAATAGAGGAGCTGAGGAACATGATGGAATCGCAACATAGGAAAAAAATGGAATCCATAAAACAGATGCAAATAGATTTCCAGGAGATTAAAAACTCCATCGAAAGTCTGTGCAGCAGAATGAACCAATGTGAGGACAGAATTTCAGATATAGAAGATAAGATTTCAATTAGTGACTAGGAAAAGAAAAATTGCTTTAAAATTGTAAGAGAACACGAGAAATCAATCCAGCAGCTCCTAGACAATGCAAAGAAGAATAACATAAGACTGATTGGAGTCAATGAAGAAACAGGAGAGAGTGCAGATGACATAAAAAACTGTTAACAGAAGTGATGGCAGAAAACTTCCCAAGCAGGGGAAAAGAACTTGACATACAGATAAGTGAGGCATATAGGACTCCAAATAGCCTTGATCAAAAAAAACCTACACATAGTCATATAATAGTTAGGATTCCAGAAATCCAACAGAAAAACAAATTCTACAAGCAGTGAGAGAAAAGAAACAAGTCACATACAAAGAAACGCCCATCAGAATCACAGCAGACTTCTCAGTGCAAACCCTTGAGGAAAGAAGAGCTTGGAGTGATGTATTTCAAGCCCTAAAGGAAAACAGCCTCCAACCCAGATTGATGTACCCTGCAAAACTATCTTTCAAAATTGATGGAGAAAGAAGATACTTTCATGATAAAGAGCACCTTAGGAACTTCATGAATAGCAAACCAGCATTCCAAAAAATTTTAGACAATATCCTAGGAAAAGACAATGAGGATCACAACCCCAGGAAGCCCAGCAGAATGAATCCACTGGGCATGACAAATTAAACGCAAAGGAGGAGACTCCAACAAAAAGAAAAACTCATGACAAGGGTTTTAAAACTTTTAACTTTATCTTCTGAATGAGTGTATAATTAAATCTTGTTATTGTACTGATTAGTATTTTTCTGATTCTAGAGTTGAACACTTTTCCTTGTGCTGTACTGGCTATTTATCATTTTCTTGTGTCTACTTTTTAATTGGGTTGTCTATTAATGAGTATTAAGAGTTCTTTATATATTCTGGTCACAGGTTATATGCATTGTAAATATGGTATGTTTAAGGACTACTTTTCATTTTAGTGATGTCATTTAAAGTTCTAAATTTTGATGGGATCTCATTTATCAATTTTTTTCTTTTATACATCATGTCTTTTGTATCCTAGGTAGTTCTTGCCTACCCTAAATTCAAAAACATTTTCCCTTATAATTTCTTCCTAAAGTATTATAGTTTTAGTCTTTCATATTTAGGTTCATAGATCCTTTCAAGTTATTTTTATGTATGGAAATAAAAGGTTGAGGTTAATTTTTTATAAACACATACCAGGCATTCTAGTGCCGTTTGATGAAAACAGTATCTTTTCCTTGGCTCTTGAATTGAGTTTCTATTCTATAAAATGTTAATGTTAAATAATCTTTCAAAACTCAGTGGACCATATATGTGTGGTTCTATTTCTAGATTCTCTGTCTTATTCCAATGATCTATATGTCTTTCCTTACACCAACACTGCCTTGATTACTATAGCTTTAGAAGAAGCCTTAAAATTAGGTACTAAATGTCTTCCAACACTGTTTTTTTTTTCTTTTTCTTTTTACTTTTCTAGGTCCTTTGTACTCCTACATAACTTTTAAATTTCAATATCCAATTCTTCATTTATAGCAACTATATATAGACCTCATTTTTTATATATACCTTGTGTTCTCTAATCCTGCTAAATTCAAATACAAGTTCTAGGAGCTCCTAGAGATTTCTCAATATTTTCTCTGTAGATGATCATTTAATTTACATATAAAGATTTGGCTTCTACCTTGCCAATCCTATCCTAATTGTGTCATTTTATTGCCAGACTATTTTGGTTTGGGCCTATGTTTCAAAGTTTGATGGACAGATGAAGAGTAAGCATATCTGTCCTTGTTCCCCACCTTAAGGAGAAAGCATTGTATCTTCTCCATTCATATAAGGCATTTCTGCTGGAAGTATGGAGCACATGTCTTTAATCTGTTGAGAAGGTTCTGTTCTACTTCTCGGCTCCTGATAGCTTTTACCATGAACAGCTGTGGAATTGAGTATAGTTCTTTTTCTCCAACTAGTGACAGGATCATATGACTTTTTCCTTTCCTTTGTTAAAATGATGACTTTTAGGGGTTGGATCTTCCAATCCTGAACCATCACTGCCATCCCTATAAGAAAACCACTTTCTACATACTGCAAGATCTGACTTGTAATAGTTGGTTTTGTTAAACAAATTTCTATCTATGTTCATACTTCTTTTTTGTATTATCTTTATCCAGTGTTAGGATTAGCAAAATGTTGATTTCCTAAAATAAGGGGAGAAGTGTTCCTTTTTTTTCCTGCTTTAAATGTTTGATATAATTTATGAGTTAAAATATATACAAGCCTGTTGTTGTTGTAATATAGGTAGGTGTTCAAGCTAGGAATATACTTTCTTTATTAGGTGCTATTCAAATTTTATATTTCCTCCAGAGTTAGTTTCATTAATTTGTCTTCCAAGGTACTTCTTAGAAGTTGTCAAATTTATTGCAAAACAGATTCTTGAAATATGCTTTCTATATCCTTTTAAATTCTGTAAAATCTGTGGCAATGTCTCCTACATCTTGATATTTTAATTGTAAAAATGTATAATTGATATTGTGTAATAGGAATTAAAGGTCTAAAGGAGCAGGGGAAGTGGGAGGGGTGGGGGAAAGGAAAGAAGGGAAAAGAAAAAATATGAGAAAAGGAAAAAAATGGAAACAAAATCTTTGCAAATAGGGAAGGGTGTAGGGGGTGAAGGAAGGTCATGGGAAGGGGAAAAAAATAAGAACCAATATACTCATGTAATGGTACAAGATCCCAGTGATATATGTAAATGTACCTAAAATGTACCAATAAACTTTGTGGGGAAAAAAAAGTGTATGTCCTCAATATGCATCCATTTAGCTATAAAAGTCCCTGGTTTCTCATCATTTATGGCTGAGTAGTACTCCATTTTATTAAAAATGTACATCTTCTTTATCCACTTTCCAGTTGATGGGCACTTGGGCTGTTTCCAAGCTTTAGCTATTACAAACTGGGCCACTATAAACATGGATGCACATATATCTCTGTGGTATAGTTTTTAAATTATTTTGGGAAGATACCCAATAGGAGAATAGCTGGGTCTAATGGGACCTCTAGCCCTAGTTCTTTGAGGTATCTCCATACTGATTTCCACAGTGGTTGCATCAATCTGCACTCCCATCAACAATGGAGAAGGGTTCCTTTCTCTCCACTCCTGAGCCAGCATTTTCTATTGGTTGATATCTTAATAGCAGCCATTCTTTCTGGGGTGAGGTAGAATCTCAGTGTTGTTTTCATTTGCATCTCTTGAATGACCGGTGATGTTGAACATTTTTTCATATATTTATTTGCTGCTTTTAATTCTTTGTCTGAGAAATGTCTGTTTATTTCAGATGCCCATTTTTGAATTGGGTCTTTGAATTTGGGGGGGTCTGATTTTTTTCAGTTCTTTATACATTCTAGATACTAGTCTTTTGGCTAAGGTACAGCTGCTAAAATTTTTTTTTCCACATTGTAGGTTGTCTCCTAACTCTGTTGGTGTTTTATCTTGCAGTTCAGAAGCTTTTGAATAAGATGATATTCCAGTTGTTGATTCTTTGTGCTAGTTCCTGTGCTACTGAGGTTTTGTTCATAAAGTCTTTTCCTATGCCAGTGTCTTCAAGAGTTCTACTTAACTTATCTTCCAGCAAATTCAGTGTTTCTGTCTTAATATTTAGAGCTTTAATCTTCTTCAATATTAGTTTAGTGCATGGTGATAGGTATGGGTCTATTTTTAATCTTTGGCAGGTTGAAATACAGTTTTTCCAACCCCATTTATTAAATAGGCTATCTTTCCTCCAATGAGGGTGGTTGGCTCTTTTGTCACAGATGAGGTGGCTGACTATGTCTGGAGTTGTTGCAGCATCTTTTAATCTATTCCACTGTTCCTCATGTCTGTTTCTTTGCCAGTACCATGCTGTTTTTATTACAGTAAATTTGTAGCATAGTTTCAAGTTGGGGATTGTGTTACCCCCCCCCCAAGCCATGTAACAGTTGCCTAGAATTGCTTTTGCTATTCTAGGTCTCTTCTAATTCCAAATGAATTTTTGGATTGTTTTCTCTAGTTCTTTAAAGTATATTGTTGGAATTTCAATTGGCATTGCATTAAATCTTTATAGTAGTTTTGGAAGTATGGCCATTTTCCCTATACTAGTTCTTCCTACCCAGGAACAAGGGATGTCTTTCCATTTTCTTATAGCCTCCTCAATCTCCTTTTTCAAAGTTCTGTAGTTTTCAGTGTAGAGGTCTTTTGCTTCCTTTGTTAGATTGATTCCTAGATATTTCTTTTTGGGGGGATGCTATTATAAAAGGAATTTGTTACTGAATTTGTCCCTCAGAGAGTCTGCTATTGGTGTATAAGAAGGCTATTGTTTTTTGAGTGTTGACCTTATATCCAGCTACTCTACTGAATCTGACAATTAGGTCTGGAAGTCTTTTGGGCTAGTTTTTTGAGTCTTCTATGTAAAGTATCATATCATCAGCAAATGATGACAGTTTAATTTCTTCCTTTCCTATATTTATTCCTTTTATTTCTTTCTCTTTTCTAATTGCTGTGGCTAATGTTTCCAGAACAATATTGAACAGGAGTGGTGATAGTGGGCATCCTTTTCTTATTCCTGATCTAAGAGGGAAGGTTTTCAGTTTTTCACCATTTAGTATGATGTTGGCTGTTGGTTTTTCATAGATAGCCATAATCAGGTTGAGATAAAGACATTCTATCCCAATTTTCTGTAGGGATTTTATCATGCATTGGTGTTGGATTTTGTAGAAAGCCTTTTCTGCATCTCTTGAGTTGATCATATGGTTTTTGTCCTTGACTCTGTTAATATAGTGTATTACATTTATTGATTTACTAATGTTGAATGATCCTTGCATCCCTGGGATAAATCCGACTTGGTCAGGGTGTATGATCTTCTTGATGACCCTCTATATTCAGTTTGCTAGTATCTTGTTGAGGATTTTTGCATCTATGTTTATTAGGGAGATTGGCCTATAGTTCTCTTTTTGGGTAGGGTCTTTCCCTGGTTTTGGAATCCAAGTAACACTTGCTTCCAGGAATGAATTTGGAAATGTTGCTTCCCTTTCAATTTCATTGATCAGTTTAAAGATTAATGTCAATAGTTTTTCTTTAAATATCTTGTAGAATTGAACAGTGAAGCCATCTGGACCTGGGCTTTTTTTGTTGGTAAATTTTTAATTATGTTTTCATTTTCACTCATTATAATTGGGGTGTTTAGAATTTCTATACCCTCTTCATTTAACTTTGGCAATTCGTATGTATCTAGGAATCTGTCCATTTCTTCTGTGTTTTCCATTTTATTAGAGTACAGGTTCTCGAAGTAGGAATTTATGATCATCTGGATTTCTGCTGGGTCTGTTGTGACTTCACGTTTTCCGTTCTTTTTTTTTGTACCAGGGATGGAACTTGGATCCTTCCACTTGTAAGGCAGGAGGTGGAACCACTGAGCTAAATCCCCAAGCCCTTACCTTTTTCATTCTTAACTGTATGGATTTGAGCCTTTTCTTTCCTTTTCTGGATAAGGTGGGCTAAAGGTTTATTGATTTTATTTATTCTTAAAAACCCAACCCTTTGATTCATTGATTTTTTTTGTATTGTTCTCTTAATCTCCTTTGTATTGATTTCTGCTCTGATTTTGTAATTTCCTCTCTTGTATGAGCTTTTGGTTTGTATGCTCTTCTTGAGGTTCTGCGCTTGATTATTTATTTGAGTTCTCTCTGTTTTACTAATATGGGCATTCACCACTATGAATTTCCCACATAGAACTGCTTTTATTGTGTCCCATAGATTCCTGTATGTTGTACTGGCATTATCATTTAGTTGTAGAAACTGTCTAATTTCTTCTTTAATTTCCTCTATGACCCATTGGCTGTTCAGGAGGGTGTTATTCAATTTCCATGTGTTTGGGGGAGTTTTGCAGTTTCTTATATTATTGATCTGATAATACACAGGGGGTAACTTCAATTCTTTTGTATTTACTTAGACATGTTCTATTAGCTAGCATGTGGTATATTTTGGAGAATGACCAGTGTGCAACCAAAAAGAAAGTGTATTCTGCTTTTGTGGGGTGGAACACTCTGTAAATATCTATTAAGTCTATTTGTTCAATAGCTTGGTTCAGTTCTAGAATTTTGTTGTTAGTTTTTTGTCTAGATGATCTGTCTATTTTTGATAGTGGGGTATTGAGGTCCCCCACTACAATTTTATTAGTGCTTATTTCTTTTTCATGTCCACTAATATTTGTTTTGTACAGTTGGGTGCATTTGTATTTGGTACATATGTATTTATGATTGTCATCTCTTCATCTTGTACTGTTCTCTTCACAAGAAAGTAGTGACCATCTTTGTCTCTGTTAATTAGTTTTGGTTTGAAAGCTACTTTGTCTGCAAATAATATTGCTATGCCCACTTTTTATGGATTCCTGTCATGAGGAGAACTGTTTCCTATCCTTTTACACTCAGTCTATGAATTTATTTTTGAGTTAGGTGTGTTTCTTGTATACAGCATATTGCTAGATTTTGCTTCTTAACCCGTTATGTTAGTCTGTTTCTTTTGATTGTTGAATTAAGGCCATTAACATTGATGGTTATAATTGCTAGATATTGACTCATTCTTGTCATGATGTTTTGCTGTTGTTGGCTCTTTTATTTCTTATTATTTTCCCCTTTCCCTTTAACTTTTTTTTTTTTTTTGGTACTGGGGATGGAACTCGGGTCCTTGCACTTGCATAGCAGGTGGCAAAACCACTGAGCTAAATCCTCAGCCTCGCTTTAACTTTTTACCTTGCCTGGTGGCTTCCCTATGTTGAGCCTCATGGAGCTGTGACCTTCATTGTCTTTTTCTAAGATATTGCTTAGAATTGTTTGGAGTGCTAGTTTGGTGTTCATGAAATTTCTCAGGTGTTCTTTGTAGTGGAAGTTTCTAATTTCCCCATTGATTTTGAAAGATAATTGTGCAGGCTACAACAGTCTAGGTTGGAAGTTATTTTCTTTTAGAGCTTGAAATACTTCACTCCAGGCTCTTCTTGATTTGTGGGTTTGTGTTCAGAAGTGTGCCATGATACTGATGGGCTTTCCTTTGTAGATGATTTGTTTCTTTTCTCTAACTGCCTGTAGGATTTTGTTCTTTGTTGGGTTTCTAGGATCTTGACTATTATATACATAGGTGAAGATATATTTTTTTTTTTGATCATGGCTAATTGGAGTTCTATATGCCTCACTTGTCTGTATGTCCAATTCTCCACCTCTGGGTGGAAAGTTTTCTACTATTACTTCTGTGAACATTTTTTTTTTTTATGTCAATTTTACTTTCTCCTCTTTTTTCATGGACACCTATAAGTCTTATGCTATTCTTTGCATCATCTAGCAGCTGCTGGATTGATTACTTGTGGTCCCTTTCTATTTTGAAGAAATCTCTGTTTTCATGGTCCATCACTGCAATCCTGTCTTCTATATCTGATATTCTATCTTCAGGTTCCCTTAATCTGCTCTGCATGCTTTCAATGGAGTTTTTAATCTCCTGAATATGTGTTCATGGATTCCATTTCTTTCTTATGCTGGGCATTCATGGCTTCCAGCATGTTTTTGAGCTCATCATTTTTTATCTGCTTCTGTTCTAGGGCCTCTAATCATGTCTTTCACTCTGCTCACCATCTCTGTAGTTATCTGGGAGATTATTTCTGCTTTGAATTTTTCTAGAGCTTCATTCATTTGTTTTGTTGCTTCCTGTGCTATCAGTTCAGTATGTCCAGGTATTTGATCATCAGACTTTTCCACCTCATTTCCCCCAGAATTTGCCTTTTGTGGGGTGGAAGTCTGAGTTTGTGCCTTGTTTAAATATCTTCTCATTTTTATTTTTTGTACTGTTCCTGGTTTAGTTCTTGGGTTGATCCTTTGAAGTTGCTTATTGTAAGTATCTTTGTTGCTTGTAATTAGAACCCTTATGGAATGATTGCTTCTCAGAGATGTCTTCCAGATATAGCTGGTCTTTAGATTTTGGGTTTCTAATGGCTCTGTGGAGATCTCATTTTCACTGTACCAGGAAGAACAACTGATTAGATCAATCATAACACCTTAGCCCAAGTGATACAATCAGCAACACAGTAGCATCAAGTACCTCTTATAAAATGACAATTTGTGGTAGTTATTAATCTATCACCTTCAACTGTGTGAATTAAATCAAATTTGAGGCCCAAGCCAACCTATGTTTATAGTGAATAAAGTCTTCAATATAGTAACTTTACCCTTTGGGATGGAGAATTAGAAGGACATGGGGAGGGAGGGATAGTTAGGTAGAAGGGTAGGGGAAGGTCAGCAGCGAGCCTAGAGGTCATAAGTGAGAGAAGGAAAGAGAAGAAAGGAAAAATAAAGAACAAATATGAATTAGGGCCAGAACAGGAACATGAAGGGAGATGAAGAACAATGTTGGACAGCAAGTGAGAAAGGGAGAGAGAAAGTGAGAAAGAAAAGAGAAAAGAAAGAAAAAAGAGAAAAATATAAATTTTAAGAGTAGAAAAAGAAGGAAAAAATTAAAAATAAGAGCAAAAAAATAGTGGTAATTTTGAAAATAACAAATAAAAGATAGAAATGAAGGCCCTCTTTCAGGGTATGTCTCTTCTGATACAATAGGCAACGTGGGCAGCAGTGTGCAGACGTAGGTCAATGAGTCTCAGTAAGCCAGTCACAGACCCATGAGATTCAGACAGATTTCTGTCTGCAAGACCCAAGATGAGCTCCGTGTCCTCCTGTAGGGTTGAACTCTGCAAGGTTCTATTGCAAGTTCCAGCTGCCTTTGCCCTGGAGATAATCCAGGTTCCAATGGGAGGTGATGATCCCTCCAACTTACCAAGTACAGTGATCTGGTGTGCCTTTACTGTAGAGATTCTCTTCATTTTTCCAGTGGGCTTCAGTTTTCATCAGGGATCCTGAGAGACGCCCTCTGCCTGTTGTTCACTTCTGCAGCTCAGGACAATAGCCTTTATTGTCCCCCTGTGCCTCTGTAGTGTGGAGCCTGGTAGCTACACATCCAAGAGGCCAGAATCGGGGAGGGGGGGGCTGTTGTTTGCAGGCATCCATGTGGCTATGCTGGTGGCTGGTGGGCATGCCCGGGGCTCCTCCCTCATTTTCTGTTTTATATTGCCTATCTCTTAATGTAGCAATGCAGGTGCTTTTTTTAATATTTATTCTTTTATTCTTTGGTTTTTTATTCCTCATATTAAATATGTGAAATACTTTTCACACCATATTTGCAATATTACAGCATTCTGAATTTGTCTGTTTAATTTAATTTTGCAAACCAGTGAATTTTATGCATTCACATAATTTCTTCTTACTCATTGACATTTTTATTTCAGCTAGAATAATTCTTTACAACATTTGTTGTAGGACTGGTCAAGAGTTATATTCCCTCAGATTTTGTTTGCCTGGGAAAGTCTTTATCTCTCCTTCATTTCTTCAGTGTAGCTTTGCTAGCAATAGAACACTAAGTTGGGAGATTTTTTTTTTTCCTTTTAGTAATGTGAAAATCTCATGTCATCCTCTGATAGACTTCAGTTTTCTGCTGGAAGATTTCCTCACACCTGAATTAATATACTCCTTGTGAGTTGTTTCTTTTCTCTTTATCTCTTCAAAATCTGCTTTTTAACTTTCACTTTTGAGAGTTTGATTATAAGATTTTGTGGCATCATTTGCTTCATTTAAATCATACTGGTGTGACCTTTGTTCTTCCAGGTTATATGTGCCATTCTCTATGTTTGGGAAATTTTCTGTAATTTTTTTTAATTGAAGGTGCTTTCTACTACTTTGGCATTCTCTAGACCCTCTTTATATTATCAGTTCCCATCACTGAAACACAATATTTGACATCCACAATTTCAAGGAGCATAGGCTTAATTTGACTCATAGTTTCAGGGAATTAAATTCATGGTCAGCTGGCTCCAAGGCAACAAGGTCATAGGAGTAGGGGTTAAGAGGGCAAAAATGCTTAGCTCATGGCAGTCAAAAAAGAGTGCATAGAATAGGACCAGAGAGGAAAGGGTAGGGATCATCATAAGCAAGGCCATGTCACTATGACAAGAGTAGCTCCACCACATGGCCTTGTCAGTTTCATTTCTCATGGTCTTTTTCTTAGGCTAGCTCTTCTCACAGCCTGTAGCTTCCATCAGCAGAGACTCTACTTTCCTGGCATGTCATATTTCTTGGTGTTTCCACTGTATCTTGATATTGGGGCTGTTTCAGAGGTTCTGTCTATGCTCATTGGTCAAGGGTTGGGAGTGAATAGAATCTGCCCAGTGTTAGTTTTCACAAGTCCAGTACTGAGTTGCTAGGCAAAGTCCTGTGCTACCTACCATGTCCAACACCCAGTGAATGCTATCTTGTTCTACACTATGCTATCTGAGAGTAAGGTGGCTTTGATGAAGGCCACTCCTTGGCTACTAAGGCTGATGGTAGGCTGGGTCATGAAAGAGTCATATAGCAAGAAGTAAGAAATTTCACAGTCTTAAGAGTATATCCAAAGTTATGCTGAAGCTAGTGATGATAAAAGACAAAGCACATGTCCATCCCATTGGGGCAAGTGTTCTGCCTGACCTCATGGCAGATTTAGATTCCAATCTCCAGCACTGGCTTGGCAATAGCTGTGCTGTCTGAGATTTGGGAAGTACTGGGATAGATAGTCTCTTGGCTACCAAGGCTGATGCTAAAGTTTCTTGTTCTTTAGTCATACTGTCCCAGGACTTGCCCAGTGTGTGGGGAGACCATTCCGAGGCTGTGAGTGACACAGGCTGAAATTGTATTTTGTCCCACATGGTCCTCATCACTTACTGGTTCAGATTTAGTGGTCGAATCTACAAGATCTGGTCTCGGTCCATTGACTTTTATACAGTGATGGGTCTTATCCTGTTGAGCTTAGCACTGAATTGTAAGACAAAGTGCTATGCTAGTCTTTGGCACTTTTGTCCCACTTCCTTTGCCTGAGGTTTCAGAAGAGGTGATAGCAAGGTTCCATTGACTTCCTTGGCTAACACAATTCCAGGAGCCCATTCTGTGAGTACAAGGCTGGGGAAGGGTCATGGAGTTTTTTCCAGCCCTGTGCTTCACCAGTGCTGGCCTTGTAGTGTATTGCAGTCCTAAAGCCTGAACTTAATAACTTCCCTCTTTATATTACTTGGATTAGTGGAAAGGTACATGGGCACATCTGACTTTCCATCCTTTTTCAATGTGACTCTTCTTACCTTTATACTAAAAGCAGGCACTATGGCTCCTCATCTCAATTCCGTAGCCCTTGTGAAGGTAGGTTGCTATGTGAATTTCTGTTTAAAATGTGTGTGTGCAAAAGATGATTGCTGGAAGATCTCACTCAGCTGCCATTTTTCTCCATCCCTAACCTATTCATCTTGGTTCAGGACCCCGTAGGTATTCTTAGGTCACTGAACAAATATTTCTTTAGGGCTTTCTATCACATGGGTAATAGTCTTACAGACACAATAGTAAATAAAATATACAAAGACTTTATTATTATTATTGAGAAACTAGCCTTCAATTAAAGAAAGACAAATAACAAGCAAATAAGCTGAAGATGGTTAAGTACATTAGATAAAAATGAAGCAGGAAAATAAAATGGAGTTTATTTTGCATGATTCTCTCAGACCCATATAATCACTAAAATCTTTAAAGGCAGACAGTCAATCTTAGGAAAGAAAAGGTAGACAGAAGAAGGGAACCAGCAAAATGGTAGCATGAAAAGGACTCAACCTACTGTTATGATCTTTGAAGATGAAGGGTCCAAGGGATATGGTCAGTCTCTGAAAGCTGGAAAGCTCAAGGGATCAGATTCTTCTTAGAGCCTCCAAAAAGAAAGCAGTTCTTCTGATATCTTTATTTTATCCTGTGAGGGCTGTGTAAGACTTTTACCCTACTGAACTGCAGAAAAAATTTTTTATTAAGCCACAAAATTTCAGGCATTCTGGGAAAGCAGCAGTAGGAAACTAGTAACTAAGACAGGAGATCAAGTGAGATAGTAATGCAGGTCCCTCCTCCTCCTCCTCCTCCTCCTCCTCCTCTTCCTCCTCCTCTTCTCTTCCCCTCTCTCCCTCTCATTTTCCTTTTTTTTCTTCTTCTTTTAAACAAAATGTGGTAATGGAAAGTAGTCCTTAATGATGATATTTGAACAGAGCTGAATAAACTGACAAGGCCAGATATCTGAATGCAACACAGGAAGTACTTGCTGGACAGAGGGAAGGGTAAGTGCAAAAGTTTTAAGCATAAGCATGCTTAATTGTTTGAAGAAGAACAAGGAATCCATAATAGCTTTAAAAATCATCAAATCAATAACAGTAGAAGGAAATGAGGTTAGTGTTACCATCAAGAATCTAGACATTCTGGGTCCTCTTGTATTTTATTGTGACTAAGCTAGGAAACCAGTAGAGATTTGTGGGAGAGGAAACACTATGTTATTTAGAGTTGAAAAGGATAGTTTCAGTCACCCATTGAAAAAGGGTAAGAGTAGGAGGGGTTGGGGTTAGAGACCAAACAAGATTTTTGACTAAGTAGAATAGAATGCCATCTTAAAGGATTAGATAACAAGTACTTAGATTTTTGATTAATTTTTAAGGTAAATATGACAGGATTTGATAATGGGTAAGACATTAATTAGTGTTGGGGGAAAATGTGGGGTGAAGAATGACACCAACTACAAAATGGAGTTGTCTTGCTGAGATCAGAACTAGGAAGGGATACTTTTGAGATTAGTAAAATATTGACAAACATTTATCTCATTATTTTAAACATTTCTAAATTTTTCAGATCTCACATATATTGATCTTATCTGTTTCTTTTTACCTTCACTTAGTTTGCATTAATTCAAACTTTCAAAAGAACACTTTAGCGGAGATCATCAAAATTTTCATGCTTGAATCATCACTGCTAAGCAGCTAACTCAGAAGCTCTTATGTCCTTTTCTATATTGGCAAAATCACTTCACAAAATATCCGTTTTCACCTGACTAGTCTGTGGTCAGTGCTTTTTTAGTTGAAAGCTAATTTGAAAATCTAAATAAAAAATTGAAGCAGTGTGCAAATTCACTGAAATAAAAAAAAATTCTCTTTAGTTTTCTTATGAACAGCAGTTAGATTCTTAGGATATATGATATAGAAATAAGAAATTTTGGTCTACTAGATGATTTAAAAATTAAAGATAACAGCAGTTGTTTTATTTCATTAAAATGTCAGTATTGCTGGGGATTTAGCTCAGTAGTTCCGGCGCCTGCCTCACAAGCGCAAGGTCCCGAGTTCGATCCCCTGTAATAAAAGAAAAAAACAAATAAAAAAAAAAAAATGTCAGTATTACATATTACAAAAACACTCTATTAGGATTAAAAAGGCCTACATTTGCATGATTGATATTAAATAAAGATGTTAAATATTAAGTTAATTAGAATACAAATAAAGGTAAATGTATTATATGAAAATATTTGCAGGGTTGTGATAGAGTTAAAAATTATAGTTATAAGCAATAAACTATCATTAAAGCCATATGAACCAACAATACATATAAGTTTTGAAATTGTAGATAAAATTATTGGCTTAATGCAGTTTAAATTTATAATTCATATTTTATTATTCTGCTATAATATTAATTACTTATGTTCATTCTCATGAAATAATCTATAGAGAAAATAATTTTATGGCAAGTAATAAAATATTTTGTTTATATATTCTGTGGATTGTTGCCCAATATCTGAAGCATTATCAAGAATTTAGAAATTCTTAATAAAAAACAGTATTCTTTCTTGTGTGAGCATAAGAGATCCCTGCATATAAACATATATATATTTATATATATAGTATTTCTCTGAAAATAAGATCTAGCTGGAAAATATTCAGGCTTAAAAAACTAGAGATCAAAAGTTCAAAAACACCAGCTCCAAAAAGCCTATCTTTTCTATATATATATATATATATATATATATAGAGAGAGAGAGAGAGAGAGAGAGAGAGAGAGAAAGAGAGAGAGTCGTGTGTGAAGATCACCACATACTCTGCAAAAATATTGTATTACATAGTAATTAGTTAGGAAATATTAGTGCCAGGTTAGTCATAACTAAATTACTGAATTAACATTAGAATAGCAAAATATACTTATTGTCCAAGCATGAAAGTGATGTTTATACCAAAAATAAACCTAGTTGTTTTTTATAATAAAAATGAGTATTCTGTAAAATTTCAAATATTAAGGTACTATTTTTTTAATTTATGAAAATGATCTAAAATTTTCCAATGCTCAGCAGCTTCCCTTCACCTCATTTTTCTACAACAGTCAATGTGCGACATGATTAATAGTCATACAAGGAAGAACACAATGTTGTCATTCTAAGATCATTACTATTTAAGATTTTTTTCCTAGTACATAGCTTTAAAGATATTAAAAATCCTCAGTTTTGCCTCCCAAATATTTGGTCAATATAATAATTTAGTTCAGAAATAGTAGGTTCATTTCTTTCATCAAGCAAATCAATATTTTATTAATTTTACTTCATTTCACTTACTTGTCACAAAGCATTTCAGTCATGGGTTATGTCACCAGATTTTGTATCAGACTATTTATCTATCACTTTAATTCAACAACATTTTTCTGATGTTGTACAGCAAGCATTTTGGAAGGACTAATTGAGGAATTCAATGGTGTTCTCTGATTACTGCTTGATTATCTTTTCCTTTAACTTTTAGTCTGGGACTACGTAATGTGACCTTTGAATCTATTGATTGCTAACTAACTCATTAAGTCAGAATCTCTTAGATTTGGTTTGAACCTTGGGAATAAACATCTCCAAAATCATTGTTTGAGAGCTGAGTAAACTTATTCAGTAAAATATTAGTCCTCAACCCCAATATGCAGATTCTCAACAGATTTGAAAGGTGGCAAAAACTAGATGCTGTGGCATTTCTTGTACTTGCCCACCCTGTCACAGAACTAGAAACTGAATCTTACATTTATGGTGGGTGTGCAAGGCACTCCTCAAATAGAATTGTGTGTTGAGAGAGAGAATTACAATTTTGAGAACATCTTTGTGTGTAAATAATCCGCATTTGTGTGGAATCCTTTGGATGTTACTTCCAATCAATTCAGTCTTATATAATTCACAGTTTGGTCTTTTAAAAATTTTTCTTTTAAATGAAGGACTGATAATCTATTTCCACATTTATATTTACCCTCTCTTGTTCTATTCTTCAACTTTAAGGAAACAAATATTTACATTTTCAAAATCATTTCCTAAGGTTAGGGTACCAGTCTGGCTGATGAATTGATTTAATGGCTCCACTGAAAATAAAACAATGACCCTAGCCATTTTGTTTTGATTTACTGTGACCTCACTGATTGAGAAACTAGTCACACACAATGCATAATTATTGTGGCATTGTAGGCTATAACTTTTTTCAGAAAGGTTAAGGCACATGGGTCAATGTAGTGTAGAAAAAAGCTTTTATAATGATAATTTTCCCTGAAATAGAGTTCTGAAGTATTATTAGTTTTGGTTCATTATATGTTTCAATTCCCCAAAGAAATTTTTACCTCCTAATTTACAAAAAGCATAGTACAATGCAGAATAATAGGTCCATAAAGAAGCAAGAATAATACAGAGCTTAATTTAATACATATACAAATACATATATGGATTTTTAAAATATATGACAAAAGCAAATGAAGAATTTAAAAGGACAATGGCCTTTATTTTGTATTCTAGTTCTTGTAGTTTTATGGCTTCTCAAAAACCTCTCTCTGGGTCTTTCAAATCTGAGTTATGGAAGTTTCTAAAGTGTTATACTGAATGAGATCTGTATTTTTAATGAAGCTTATGGGGGATTATTAGCCAAGTGTTAAAGGGCCAGAGATTTTTAAAAACGTTTTTTAATTTATACTTAAATTTTAAAATGTACAATGTTAAGGATGAAAAATGCATACATGAAACTTTACCCAATACTATATTCTTATGGCAGAACATATTTATGGACAATTATTACCAGACACCCTACTTAATGTTATTATAACAAAAGTATACCTCATCATTCTGAAAGGTTAATATTAATAGAATTAACAGATTGTTTCCAATACAACTCTAATATAGGTGATTAGGATGAACTTCTATCTGTATGCCTTCATAAAGAATTTCTCCTAAGATAATTTTCCAAATATTATTTCAAATATAGACTATTACACGGCAAAAAGTACATAAATCGATCACCATCTGACAATATTCTTATTTTTTCTCTCATCTACAAATTCATTACTGGTACAGTATAAATGTAACACTGCCAGCCCTTCAATCAATGACACTTGAGGAGGTGAAGGCGAACATAGAAAACACAATCCTTGTTGGTGCTAGCCAATATAAAGATGTTTTGCCGCTGTGAAATGTACAAACTTGGTCATTTATGGTTGCATCAATAAAACAATTATGTGAAATTAAGAAAAATAGCTGACTAGTTTTCAAAATGCTTACTGATATTTCTGACAGATTTTGGACGAGTTCCACCAATTTTTAATCTTGGTTTAAGCAAATTTTTCCATAATGTAGGTGCTGGCTGGGGCTATCTAGAGAAATAGGAATGGATTCATTTAAAAAGCTATGTTCAAAATGAATTTTTTGTTGTTTTGGTGCTTAGTTGATACTGCAATAATTGAGATATTTATTTATGATACTTTAATATGTTAGTCTTATATTTGAAGAGCTCTATCAATAGTACAGTTCTGCATTTTTTGTTGTTGTTGCCTATTATCTCCTATTCCTCCCTCAGCTTAAAGTCAAAACAGAGATATAATAGTAGTAGTAAGAATTTATTTCATTAATGAGAAAACAGATAAAATACAAAGTGTGATTAAAAAAAAACACAATACAGCGTAAGCGCAAGGACCCGAGTTTGATCTCTGGTAACAAAAAAAAAAAAAAAGAAAAAAAACCCCACACAATATATGTTTAAATTTAAAAATTAATTACAGTAAAGGATACATTGCCATTAATCTCTTCTCAAAATACTCCTGGCTTCTAACAAACTTATTCCATCATTCTTGATAGTTTTTAAACAGTTCTGGGAGTTCTTTTTCAAGAGAGTCTTCAGTTAGACTGTTATGTCTACCTCAATGCCAGAACTGATTCAAAACATTTACCTTTCATGATCATTTTAACTGTAGAAGAGTCACATATCCCTTGGTAACAGATCCAGTGAAAAAAGTCGATCAGGACATACCATGATGTTTTTACAATCCTGCCTTTTCCTCGGATATCCACATGACAGCCATATTCACCACATTTTTTATCACAACTCCAAAATACAGTCATGAAAGAGGTCAACCAGAGCTAATTTAGAAACTGTCAAAAATTATGTGAAAATTGTGTTGGAATTGAGAGGAAGTATTTCAAGGCAAATTAATGGTAATGTTTCTTTTACTGTAATAATTTTTTAATCTAAACATTCTTCCATCACACTTGTATATTACCATCTTTTACATTAGAGATTTGTGTGCTATTAATTTTTATCATTATTGCTTCCAATGGTGGCTGTATGACTTTGTGTAAATGATTTAAACTAATTTTTTTTTTGTTTTCAGATCTATAGAATGGAGAAACACTCCATCTCTTTCCATATTACTTTCAGTAATATTGTAAGCACTTTGTGAAAACAGATTTGAAATTTTTTCAAGTATTTTAAGAATGGTGCTGTTTCCCATAAAAATGCAAGCAATGTTTCTTTCATAATATACTTGGTAATCTGACAGTCATTCTGAAAATCAACTGGTCTCTTATTATTTTGGGTTACATTAAAGTATTATGCTTTTGGGGCCAGGGATTTACCTCAGCGGTTCCACTGCCTGTCTCTCAGGCACAAGGTCTCAAGTTTGATCCCAGGTCCAAAAAAAAAAAAAAGGATTATGCTTTTCCTTTCAAAAAGTCTTAAAAATAGCACTATTATAATATGAACTTTGGAAATATACACATACATACTTTTTCATTTCTGACCCTTAAAAATCAATATATAAATATTTCCTGTCAATGAAATAAACAGCCTTACTATACTGAAATTCTTATCTTTACTATTTAAGAAATATTTTGGATTTGTTTCATTTTATGAAGGATATGTTGAACTATCTGAGATGTTAACTATTTCATTCCAATAAATCAAATATTAGGACCAAAGACATATAAACACAATATTTTAGAGTTTTCAGACTTTGTACTTTTAAATAACCATAATTAAATTTTTATTTTAATTAATAGTACATGTATACGTTCTTGAAAATAAATTACATTTTAAAACGTTTACAGCATACTTTCTTAGGGAGAAGGAGCTTATTTCATTGCATGATTATTATTATTACAAATAACAGAAAAAAGCTTCCAATCTAGTGGCAAGTAGTGCCTGAGACTGACAGGTTGAACATGAAATAAATTGTTATATATTTTTTAAAAATTGAGAATGCTGGAACATTTAAACCACTCTGGAGAAAGCCTTCTTCTACTGAGCTGGTATGAAAGAGATTAGTAATTGGATTTTGATAAGAATTTTTTTTTTTCCTTTCCATGAACTGCTTTTAACTACCTCCTCATATCATTATTAACCCTTCAGTACACCTCTACTGAAAAGTATTTTCTGGATCCTTTCGCTGGATAAGAATGACATATCCTCTCTTTCTTTTTCTTTCTTCATTATGTAAATTGTAAATATCTTTTTATCTTAACATGGATGCATCCCATGTTTAAAAAATTATCTATATATCTCTCTATAGAATTGGCTAAAAATTTGCGCCAAAATATACTCTTAAGAAAGCATCAGATAATAGTCTTTATTTTCCTGTGATAACTTCAGTTGCTAAGAAGTTCCTTGGAGCCTAATGAAGCAGGACAATAGGATATTCTTCAACACCCAAATCGTGCCCATTTCAGTAGGAGGCCTCTTCGCTGTCCATGCTTAACCCTTGTACATTTTGGGAGTTCCTTTTCTATGAAAGGCCCATTAACTCTTAGGAAGTATAGTAAAGTGGATAAAATCATAGATATTGCAGTCAAAATTTCAGATGCCAAATATGAGCACTGTCACATCACCAGATATCAGATGCTAGGGAAAAAAATAAAACTGAACCTTTATTTATTTTAAATTTCCTATGTATACTATGAGATCACATACTATACTTCAGAATTTACCTGACAAAAATCATCTTTAATCATTACACCTTCTCTAGAAATATGAATTTACAGAAAATAAAGATGAGAATGAAATGAAAGAAAAAAGAAATACAGCTATTTCCATATTTAACAATTTCAAATTAAAATTATCCTCTACATATTTTTTATTGATAGAAATGCATTCTTGAGCCAAGTGTGGTGGGGTGAGCCTGTTAGTCACAGTCACTGGAAGGGTCATGGCAGGAGGAGCACAACTTGGGTGTCAGCTTAAGAAATTTAGAGAAACTCTGTCTTAAATGAAAATTTACAAAATGGGTTGAAGGTGTGACTCAGTGGTAAAGAATTCACTTACCATTCCTAAAGTTCCTGATTCAATCCCCAATACTGAAAAAGAAAAAGTGTTGACTAAAACATAACGTATGCATCTCCCTGAGATATTCTGAATCCTTGCAAATCTGTACATTTCCATGGAATGAAATATTCAGACTGAAAAATGTAATTTAATTTCCTCATTATAAAAAGCACAAGCATGTTTATAGTTTTTTTCTTTCTAAAATCATAAATTAAAGCCTGTATTTTTTTTTCCTGACATGCATTTACCTGAGAAAGATTGGAGAGTGTCTGTGATGAACTGAGAGGTACGATAAAATACAGTGGGTTATAAAGGCAATTTAATTAAGTAAGTATTTTTGATTCATAACTCAGGCTGAATTTAATATGGCATTTATACAAATTATTTCACACTTCTACACATGCTGGGAAAGTTGGTGTCTAGGGACAAAATTTGTCATATGTAAGCTTATTGGCTATGAAAGATGAAAGCATCTTCCCACTTTTCTCTGATTATAATCTAATAACTGCCCTGTAATAATTCACAGTTTAAAAATATTTGTTAATATATGTTTTGGGGAAAAGCCTGATTTTCTTTACCCCCATAGGAAAAATTTCTGAATGTGACAGCTAAATTTTTATTGATTAGAATATAGGCATTTCTACTTGAGGCATATTATAAACCTTTCAGAGCCCAGTCCTCCTTCAAGTGAAGTTTCAGAAATTTTTTCTCAAGATTCTACTCACTTTAATTTTAAATTTTCAGCCACAGGGGTGTATACAATCTGATATCCTGCACTTGCCCTAAAGTATTCAAAAATGATCTTCATATTGAAATCAGGACACTACAATATGATTGTAAAGAAAATAACACAAGTAAACCAATGTAGGGTTCACATTACATTTTTTGAGACCATAACATTTGACAAAATTATCAAAGTCACACAGACAAGCATTGGTGTTACTGGATGGAGACTCCTGAAGGGATTCTTTCCAGGTTCTTGGTGTCCTGAACAAGACCCACAGAAAAGGCCAAATGGATGCATATTGAGGCCATATTCTTAAGTGAAATAAATAGGACACATGTGTAAATACCGAATAGTTTCTCTAGTGTGAGAAATTGAAAGTGTAAATAAGGATTAAAATGAAAAGTGAATAATTGATAATTTGAAATAGGAAGAAAAGGTCCAAAGGGGTAGGGGAATTCAGAGGGGAAGGGGAAAGGAAAGAAGGGAAAGGAAAAATTATGAGAAAAGAAAAAAATGGAAACAAAGTCTAAGTAAATAGGGAAGGGAGAAGGGGGTGAAGGGTACACAGGTAATGGGGAAAAAAATAAGAACCAAGATACATCATGTACAGGTACAAGCACCCAATGATAAATGTAAATGTGTTGTATACCTAAAATGTACCAATAAAAGAATTTAAGGGGAAAAAAAGGCTGTGAAAGTGTACAATTATTGCAGACAGAAAAAAAAGGTCTAAGGGATAAGAGCTGGCCAGTGAAAAGATTCGCAGCATCTTCTCACAGCATTCCCAATAATATGGGGAAAAGAAATCTTTTTTTTCTAAAATTCCTGGCTTGGCTTCTCCCTCATGTAAGAAGATACTGGGACATTTGACCTATCAAAAACTTACTTGGTGGCATGCTAGATTTAAACCGTCCTACCAGAAGACTGGCTTGGCTTCCTGCTAGATGCACATGAAGGATTGAAAAAAGCATTTTCTGACCAGTCCTGGGAACAGGGCCAGACTCAAATGAGGTGATGAAGATATCACTTTTCCTATTGGTCTGCTGGGCTACATCTTAAATTTGATGTCATTTGTATCCTGTGTTTTGCACACGTTTTCTCTTTTAAAAAATATCCAGCTCAGCCTTGGGATTTTTATGAACCTGGACACCTTCTTCCAGTTAATTGTTTGATTTGCTCTAGTCTTACTCCCCTACCTCATTAAGACAGAATTGGAGTATGTTTGAGCATAGATCTAAAGCACTCTCACTTCCATTATGAACTATCTAAAAAGTAGCTCTACAAAGATAGTATTTATCTTTAAGAACTTTGTTCTTAAAATAATGAGGTGGCATAAGTAATGAATATGACTCAAAAGTGAGAAAACAAAGTATGAAAACTAGTGCTAAATCATATTTTAAATATCAGTGAGTGTTAACAGTGAGTAAAGAATCCTTTACTGTATTGTCATAAAGGAAAAATAATTTGACTAGGTTAGCATACATGATTGAGCAATAACCAGTTGTTCTTACATATTTTGAATAGTAGAATTTGAAGAGTATGTCATGCTTTCTTAACATGCATTTGTACAAAATTCCATTTCTCCTAAAAATATCTGTGTATGGATGCTTGTGGTTGTTTAAACACATGCATATATTTAAACATGGAAACTATGTGCATAATTTGTATACTAAATTTGAGAAAATTATGACAAAATGATAAAATTATTATTATATAATCTAAATATTTGTTATAATTTTCAATAAGAAGTTCTAGCTTGAGTATACCAATCTAACTCATTGTTAATTCCTATCAAAAAATTCCTTTCAAAGAGAAATATAACCTCTGGACAAAAGTCAAGAAAGTAAAAATTAAGTACAAGTAAATATTTGAAGGGTCTGGGGATTTAGCTCACTGGTTCTGGTGCCTGCCTTGCAAGCGCAAAGTCCTGAGTTTGATCCCCGGTACCCCCCCAACAACAACAAAAACAATTTAGAAGGAGGACATAGAAAGTTACTGGAAGGAAAACACTTGAAAGAAAGAAAATCATATAAAAATTTGAGTGAATGCTACTCTTGAAAAACAAAAAAAGACATCACACTAGGTGAAATTCATTCTTACAATGCTTTTTGTGTGACAAAAATCTCCTTAGATAAGGCATCAGTTGGAAAAACATTCATGTAGAAAAGTGCTATTTTATTATTTTAGGTTTTATGAACTTAAAATTGTGGGCTCCCAGAGGGACTGGGAATTGAACAAGGGTGCGTGGGAAGAAAGAAGCCACCCAGAGCAGGGTCCTGGTCAAAAATTTCTATACACGTTTTTAAAATTTTTGAATTAATTCTGGGTTTTACATGTAAAAAGTAGACTTAACAGTCTCACGGCAAAGCAAATATTTGTTAGGCTAAAAAGAACTGAGTTACAGGAAAAATATAGTGCAGCAGTTCAGTCCATAAATGCCAGAAGAGAGCTGATAAACATCTCAATGCTTATTATTTAAGACTCGGAATGGTCATATCTTAAAATTAGAACCACATTGATGGGTTAAAGAAATTGTCCAAAATGGGGAAAAAATGACACTAAAAGTACATAAATTTCAAATGGTATCCAGGAACTGTATTTTATACTGGAACAAAATACACGTATTTGTGATGAAGACAACCAAATTCAAAGTCTACAACGCAGCATGTACACAATCAAATTTACAGTAAAAAATGACCAGACTAAGAAGAAATATAAAAAATAAAGAAAAGAAGCAGATAATATAAGTGAAATAAAGATAATAAATGTTAGATTTAACAGAAAAACACTTCAAAATATGTGGTAAGTGAAAATCTAAAATAGCTTGCCATGATATTCTGGTCTAACTCCCAAGTTTGATGTAATTTAAGGAAAAGTTACACTGATGATAGTTATGCAAGGTTGCCAAGATGTGCCAAATGTAACTAAGATTCATATTTGTGGTTTAATTTATGTTTCAAATTGGAGGCTGTTTTTGGATAAGGCTACAATTAAAATTTATAGATTTTGAGTAAATAAAATCACCTTCCATAATGAATGAGGCTCATCCAATCAATTAAAAGCCTACACAGAACAAACAAACAAAAAAATCGCAGTGCCTCCTCAAGCAAAGAAGATTTCTCCACAACTCGTAACCTGACTTAATGTGTACCATGGTTTCTCTCAGTTTCTGGTCAGCTGTACCTTCATCCTTCTAGTATGTAGTGAAATCTGGATTTCCTGTCTCCAGGATCAGATGGATCAGATGAGTCAATCCTTTATATTCCTGGATGATATAAGTGTAATAACCATTTAAGTTTGAGTGAATCACCAAGAAGAATTAGTCTGATGGGTTAAATCAAAGAGATCAGCGCATTAGGAAATAGTTTTTTTTGCTGTCCGTAGAGTGGTTTGGTGCACAAGGGTTTGGCAAACCAGCATTGGCTTTCCGCTCTCCAGACAGATGACCACATGCAGGGATGGAGAGTGGCTCCAGGGTTTGAATAGTTTCTTTGAAACTTGGATATGAAGCAGACGTTGGTGTTGCAAGATAGGAAACTTAAAAGAACTACTTAGTATGCTAAGAGCTAAAATGGAAACCGTATGAAACATGCACTGGATGGCTAATCTCAGCAGAAAAATAGAAAAAGAAACATAATCCAAAGGAAATCATAGACATTATAAGGATTTTAATAAGTTCAGGGAAATTTTTAATAGATTTATCAGTACACCAGATATGGCCAAAGGTGGATTCAATGAGCTTGAATGGGTTGATAGAAACTTCTCAAATTACAATGAGAAAAAAAAAGAAAATGAAAACAAAGAAAATAGAATGAAACATTCAATAAAAATATGAGAATTTCAAATGATGTACAACATGTAAATTTAAAATACTGCAAGGAAATATTTGAAATAATAATGACCAAGAACTTTCCAAAATTAAGATACTAAAGTACAGAGTTTGGAAGGTTAGAAAACATCAAACGAAGTAAGTAGCCTTACAAATGCAAACATCTACATATGTTAGGCCGAAAACCAGTGACAAAGAGAAAAATCTGGGAAACTTGAGGAAAAGAAAATCTTACTTGGTTAAACAAGGAAGAGGAAGTAGACATAAAAGCAAGAATCTAGTGTAGTGAAACAAACTGTTAAAAGAAAAAGCAAAGAAGCAAATCTGGGTCATATATCAAGAAAAAAAATTATTTTCAAGACTCTCAAATTAGAAAGCATGAGCACAGCAAAGGAAATAATCAACTAAGTGGAAAGAAAAGCTACAAAATGAAAAAAAAAAACTTGCTACCAAACACTTCTGACTGAGGTCTACTATCTAGAATATGTACAGGACTCAAAAATTACTCCTCCCCAAACAAAATATGTGCCTTTAAAAAAAAGAAGTACAAATGGCCAATACGTACATAAAAAACTATTCAGCATCTTTGGCCATTAGAGAAATGCAAAAGAAAAGAACACTGAGATTTCATCTTATCCCCAAAAAGAGTGATTATCATCAAGAACTCAAATAAGAACAAATTGCTGACAAGGATGTGAGAAAGAGAACCTTAAATATTGTTTGTGGGCATATTAACTTGTACAACCTCAATGGGAATCAGTATAGAATTTCCGCAAAAACCTAAAAGTAGAAATTACACTAGTCTCTACTCTTCCCCTTCTGTGTGTCTCTCTAAGAGTTAAAGATGCTGTGGATACATGCATATCTATGTTCATTGGAGCACAGCTGATACTAGCTCAATCTTGAAAATATTCTGTACCCCTCAACAGAGGAGTGGTTAGAGAAAATGTGGCATATACACACAGTGAAGTACTATTCAGCCACAAAGAAGGATAAATTTGAGTCATTTGTAGGAAAATAAATGTACCCTGAGACCATAATGCTAAATGAAATAAATCAGATGCAGAAGGTAAAATATTACATGCTTTTTCTTATATGAGAAAACCAAGGTATAAATAATTTAAATGGAAAAACAAAATATTCATTATAAGGAAAGAGGGAAGTAGATCTTTTACAGATGGAAAGGAAATCCAGGATGGAAGGAGCGGGGATGGTGGAGAGAGAAAGGAAAAGTAAAAGAGATTAATATGTGACACATATAGTACATGTACCAACTCCCAAGGACGAAGGTATTCATTATGTATTGCAAATATGGACAAAGAAAAATGAAAAGAGAAATAGAGCGTAGTTCTTCAAGATTATGTAGCAATCCTAAACATTTACAGAACTAAACACAGAGCATCAAAATTCATTCAAACTGGTAGAATTAATGTAGAAATAAAGATATTCATTATTATAATCAGAATCTTCAATAATCTTCTGCCAGTAGTTGATAAAGTAGACCAAACATTGGTAAGGTTAGAGCTGAATTGTACAGCACTATTAATTTAACTGACAATTACAGGATACTCTGGCAAAATATCTGTTCTAAAAAACTGTGGTACATTCCAGTAATACACAATCGGATATTATTTAGCAATAACAAGTGAACATTAAAGCCACAGAAAATTGGTTGAATCTTTATTGATGAGTGAAAAAAGCCAATCTACACAGGCTATGTTGCAGTCTGGATGACAAAAATATAACATTCTAGAAAAGGCAAACAGAGAGAGGAAAAGCACATTGGTTGCTAGGAGTGCAGTGGCTAGAAGGAGTGGTGGGTGGAATAAATGAAACTTGTTTGGAGTGATGAATTATATTGTATTTGTGATTGTAAGACTTTATGTGTTTGTTACCCAGAGAATGATGTAGCACAAAAAGTAAATATTTATGTATGCAAACTTCCAACAATCCTTTAATAGATCTATAGCTCTGAAAATTAAAGCCATAATGAGACCAAATAATTCAATTGAAGGGAGTAGTGAAAAAGTACTGACCTAAGTAAGTTTGGAAATAAGTGGAATCTGTAAGACAAATAGCAAAGGAAATTATATATATATATAATCATTTTATTCCAGCTGATAAAATTTTCCTACAAGGATGAGATAATAATTTTGATACTCCTCTATATGTAATACCACAATTTAACCCATGAGTATATTGTTGATGGCTTGTGGGATCTGTTTCTCATTGAAGAAATGGGAAGTAAGAATTAAAAAGAGGATGGTGTTAGAATGGCGTATGTGGTAGTGGATTAAGTTGAAGATAATAATACTTATTTATGTGTTGCTCAGTCTAGATCTACAAAGTCTTACAGTATATGGAGATATTTATATGTATGTTTTATTACTGTTAGAATGTCCCCTCCAAAATTGATGCTGAAATTTAATTGCCATTGTCACAGTGTTGAGAAGTGGAGTTTGTAAGAGGTGATGAGGTTGTGGGGGCTGAGTGGTCAAGAATTGATAAGTGCTGTTATTCTAGGGACAGCTTAATTGTCACAAAGCTTGTTCCTAATAAAACAATGAGTGTACTAAATTTTCTGGCTGTGTTTTATGCATCCTGCCATGTCTTTCTCCCATCTTACAATTCAGCATGAAGGCCCTTGCTAATGCTAATTCTCGGATTTTCTGGCACCCAAAGCTGTGAGTCAACTAAACTTTTATTGTTTATAAATTACCCAGTGTAGGGTATTCTGTTATAGCAGTAGGCAAAAGAACTAAAGTCTGAACCTACACCAGTTAACATATATATCTACATTTCCTTGCTCTGTCAGATAAGAGAGTTTCAAAACAATGACACTCCTATGGCAACAAGCTAA
The DNA here is from genome assembly GCF_053883595.1 of Heterocephalus glaber. NCBI lineage: Eukaryota > Metazoa > Chordata > Mammalia > Rodentia > Bathyergidae > Heterocephalus > Heterocephalus glaber. The sequence goes on from NW_028258333.1 coordinate 12,857,201, forward strand.
TGTGACCCTAAGATTTTGGTTTCTAACACCATTCTCCAACCAAAGAAACCAAAGTTCTTTGGAGAAATTGCCGATTCGAGGATTGGGGGGATGAAATGTGTAAGGTAACAGTGAAATATCCTGTAATCCCTGAAAATAAAGGTGTATTGGAAAATGGATGGTTAGATAAGAACAGATTACACATATACATATGATATGCATATACATACCCATGTGAGTATATATATATATATATATATATATGTCTGTGTGTGTGTGTGTGTACACATTAGGAAATTAAAATTAAAGCAAAAATAAAAATGCTACTACAAATGTATTATGATGGCTAACATCTAAACAACATAAAAAGTTAGTAAAGATTTTTTAAATAGGAATTTTCACTCATTGCTAATTGGAATGCAAAATGTTGCCACCACTTTGAAAGAATTTACAGTTTCTCACTAAAGCTAAACACATGATTAACATATGACTCAGCAATTGTTCTAGGTATTTTTCCAATAATTTAAAAAGTAAAATATAAAGCATAAATGTATACAGAAAAAGCTTATATGGCAATCATAACTGCTAAAAATTTGAAGCAAGAAAAATCTCTTTTAATAGGTATATAAATAAATTGGTCATAATATACCCTACATTTGAATGTTATTTGGTGAAGTATCATGTCATAAAAAGATATGTAAGGAATGTTAATATATATATATTACTAAGTGAAATAAAATAGCCTGAAAAGGCAATATACCATATTATTCCCAATATATGAGATTCTGGAAAAGACAAAACTACACAGACAGTAAAAATTCAGTAGTTTCCAAGAATTCAGTGTAGATAGAAGGGGAGAGAGAAATATATGAATCACAGGGAAAGGCTGTGAACTATTCTGTTTGATACTGTAATGACACATACATTATGGATTTATCAAATTGTGTAGAAATTACAGTACAGTGAATGAATTCTAATATAAAATATAGGCTTAATTAGTAACAACACATCAGTATTTGCTTATCAAAACAAATATACAACACTAGTCCAAAATGTTAATGGCAGGGCAGACTACAGAGGAAAGTAAGAAGAAATATAGGAACTCTGTACTTTTTGCATTGTTTTTCTGCCAACCTAAAACTGCTACAAAATGTAAAATATATTCAAAAGAAATAAACTCATCAGTTAATGAAACAATCAGCTAAAAAAATGGAAGAAGACTGAAGGCATCTGAAAAAGCCAGAACATTTTAAGCAAACAAGTATGTAAAACATTATTGTATTGTAACCCAAAGTACAAAATATGTGTGGTTTTTTGTTTTGTTTTGTTTTGAAATGGGGATCAAACTTGGGACCTTGCATTTGCGAGGAAGGCAGCAGAGCCACTGAACTAAATTCCTGGCCCTACAGAATATATGTTGATGAGTCTAGCATGGTTAAACTACTTTGTCAATAAAAGAATGGGGAGAAAAAATAAATTTTCATTGCCTAAAAATTCAAAATAATTTGTGAAGATTTTTGATCCCATCAGTGGTGTGTGTGAGTCTTCACTTCCTAATTTTGGGGGGTGGATAGAGTATGGCTTCCAAAAATAAGTCTGGACTGAGTGAATTAGAGAGGTGGAGAAACTGCACCAATACTGCCTCATCCAGAACCTCAAGAGACTATCACCAGCAATAAGGTGTGTTGATAATATGAACTGTATGATGTGATGAAAACTGCACATCGTAGTTATTTATTTTCAAATATACATTGATCTAATCATACAAATGTTAAATATATCCATTTGTGGTACATTCTACAAAATCCCTGACCTGACCACTGCTTCTCAAAAGCAATCACATCCCTCAACGATACCTAAAAATGTGTCACAACTAAGAGGAGTTAAGGAGATTTAGCTACCAAGAAAATATGGTCTTGCTAATGGGACAGCAGAACAGAAAGATAATGTAAGGTAAGGACTAAGGAAGATTGGAAAAAATGAACTTTAATAATTGTATATGGATATTTCATTATTATAATGTATAAATGATGGATATAAAATATGTTAATGATAAGAAAACTGGGCATGACCTCCCTTATCCTAATTTTTCAACTTTTCTGATTATCCAAAATTCTTTTAAAATAAAAAGCTTATTTTAATAATATATATAATAATATAGTGCTGGTCACAAGACTCTCTTAAGTAAATGAATATGCAAAGCAAGTTTATATATGCCAGATATTTACATTCAGAATATGTAAAAATTTTTCATGACATAACAATAATAATAAACAATGAAGTTTTTCAAAAGTAGTAAAGAAACATTTTTCCAAAGGCCAATAAACAACTGAATGAGCACTCAAAACATTTAGATATTAGATAAATGAACAAAATTTTTTCCAAAGATCAAAACAAGAGGACCTCACATATTTTGATGAAAGAAATGTAAAATTCTGCACACCTTTTTAAAAGTGCTTGCAGTAAAAAAAAAAAAAAAAAAAAAGTGCTTGCAGTGTGTTACACAGTTAAATGTGACACTTCCCGATCTGCAAAAAAATGCATGTCTAGGAACTTACAAGAAGAAAACACAGATACTTACTAAAAAGAGTTGCCTATGAATGTTCATAGCAGCTTTATTCAAGATAGATAAAAATTAACAAACTAAAAATTAATTGGGGCACAGTCATTATTCATTATTTGCTATGGAAAGGAATAGATTGCTAAAAAAATACAAAACATACATGAGTGTCAGACATGGAAGCCAAAAAAGTCAGAATAAAAGATTGCATAGCCTTTATTTCAATTCATATGAAATTCAAGAGCTAACAAAACTAATTTGTGAAGAAGAAATAAGGATAGTTTCGAAAGAGGAGTGGAACTGATGGGACGTGAGCCCAGAGGAAGGTTTGAAGGGCAGGTACATTTGGTCTTAATCATGTTGGTTCTTACAAAAGTGTCTGCACTTACAGGTGCCATCAAATTTAGAGGTCTGCATGTTATTGTACATAACTTTCATCTTAATATAGCATTTCTCACTTTTGAAGAAGGGCCATTAAACTTTATAATAGTTATAAATGTCCGTATCAAATATTGGAAAGCTTTATTTTTCCATATTTTGTTATATTTTTTTGAGTGATATGGTGACAGATATCGCCTACTTTTTAGTTTTGAAGATGTCACACCCTCTCTTATTAAGATGTAGCATTTTCACTTATTTTCAAAATTACACATTTAGAAATATGGCATTGAAAATATTGACCTGCATATATGTTGTAGGTTTTGCTTTACTACCCTCTAATTATGTAAGAGCATTCAATGTAATGTGCAGGATTCCTTTTTCCTTAAGGATAAAAGATCCTGGATTTTTCACTGAGAAACTGAAGGGGCAAGGAAATAATACATAAGATATTCTATTTCCCATTCACCGCAGTAGTGGTGTATTCCAGAGGAGGACATGACAAAGTATATACAACAAGGAAAGAAAAGATTTAAAATGAACTATAGAACTGAGGGCAGCGAAAGGACAGAGGATCTAGAATGACAACTGCAATTTGTAGGTTGCAGTACATTTCCTACATTCATAAAAGCTTACCTGGGTGAGACGGTTATGCCCCTCAGGCAAAGAGCTCCTTATGGAGGGCAGATGGCATGCTATTTCCCTAGTGCCAGAGTCTAAGAATGTCTGTTTTACTTTGTTTGTTTTAAATAAAATTTCTTCTTGTATTGAAATATCACACTACACACAGCAGAAAGCAGAAGGGATGATGATGCGGCATAAAAATGTGAAGCGGAAATAAGAAGCCAGGGCAGCAGGTGCACTTGGCTAAAGAATTAGAAAGCCACAGTGTGACACGCACAGCAGGGAATTGAAGAAATGCACAGGCAGTTTACAGAGAGAAAAAGTTGGCACCAAACAGGTTTAAGAAAGGAATACAACAATATGATTCTGAATTCAGTTTGGAAAATAGAGAGTATATGAGAGTGCAAAGCACAGTGCTGAGATACAAAAGGGAAAAAAATAAGAACCAAGATACATCATGTAAAAGTACAAGATCTCAATGATGAATATAACTCTATTGTATGCCTAAAATGTACCAATAGACTTAACGAAGAAAAAAAAAAAAGAAAGCAAAAGATAAGAGTTGAAGTTAGCATTTCATCAGTGTGTGCAGTCACAGAAATCATGTAAATGATTAGCATACTAATTCAGAGGTCAGCAAACTGTGACCCACAGGCCAATTCCAGCCAATGACCTCCCTGTCTACAAAAATGCAAAAAATGCAAAGAGACAGGCAGGCAGGCAGACAAGCAAAGGAAACCTAATGAATATGCCTCCAAAACTGCAAGGAACTGCAGATCCCAGGATATTTACTACCTGGCCCTTTACTGGATAATTTCCTCTCCCTCTCCATTCTTCAGTTATTAAAATTTATTTAGTCCATTCATATATTTTTCCTATTTTCTTTGACTCATTAATGAACGTGTTGTAGTGTCTACCTTGTTTGAGACAGTTGGGACATCACATTCTTAAGCAACATTAAGGAAGATGACCTTCTAGAGTACTTCTGCTCTCCTGCAGGTGAAGGGATTAAAAGTCAACAAATATTTCGAAAGGAAGTATAGTAAAGGCAAGTTTTGAAAAGAGGCATAGGCCTTTCTAAAGGGAGAAATGTGGCAAAGGATTTTCTCTAAGCTAGGTAGTGATTGCTGAATTGAGAGCTGCCGATAAACTCAAAGTAGTCAGGATGAAGAGAAAAGAAGGAAGAATAAATAATCTAGAGGGGAGAACAGAATCTGTCAAAGATTTCAGCATTGAAAGAGCTTTGATGCATTTGAAGAAAAAAAAAAATATGAACCGACTCAGAAAATAAAGTATGAGGGTCCAGCAAGAGAAAGGTAAGCAATGTGGCTCAAGAAGAAAGCATATGATATTTTGCAGGGTTTTGGAGTCTGTGAGTGGAAAAAGATGTTTTTTCACCTACCTAGTTTGTGGGTGGAGCTAAACTTGTTCCAGATTTGGGCAACAGCCCAAAGATGATTAGATTGATACTGCAATACACACACTATGTTGAGAGCATCTTATATATCCTTGGGACATTTACTAGGGTGATATGTCAGGAAACACATTTTCTCTTCCTCTGGAAAGTCAAACTTTAATAGTATATAAGTCTGGAGATGCCACTGGGCATCTTGAATCCATATGCAGATGTCTGCCTGAGAATAATGTCAGTGAACAGAAAAATAGAACTAGAGAGAGAGAGAGAGAGAGAGAGAGAGAGAAAGGAAAATTAGTCTGATCCCTGAGGAGAAAAGCAGAGCACCTACTCAACCATGACTGAAGAATACATCATTAGGGTTTTTGTCAGCTTTATGAAACAATAATTTAGTTAGTTATTAAGTCTTTTGGTTTTTGTTACAACTAAAATGAATTCTTAAACAATCTGGATTTTATAAACTCAAAATTTTGATAATTTTACTTTATGTTTTCTCAAGCACCCTTCCTAATCTCATTTTGAGGTAAATGGGGAGAAATGAAAAATGAAAATGTATGGAAAAAATGTCTTCAGCATGCTATGCTTTATCTTCCACAGAAGAAAAAGAAAGAAAATTATTAAACATATTTGTACACTACATGTATATTTATGATTCACCTATTATGTGCCTGCATGAAATTTTTCTAGTTGCTAAGAAGGTAAAGACCGATAAAACAAACAAAAACTATAGACCTTCTAGTACTACTACTGTGTGCACCAAATTTAATGATTGAAAGCATCTCAATTTAAAATGTAAAAGAAAAATCGATAGCATACTATTATCTTTAACAAATTGGATAAAAACATTATGATTTACCAAGGTCACTTATGTAATTCAAATGGGATATCATAATTAGATCTTAGAAAGAAATGAGCCAATAGAAATATTCTCTTGAATCTGATAGACTCACCTTTTCCAGACATAAACACTGAGGTAGTTGTTCTGCTCTCAGAAACTTGAACTCCTATAATTTTATAAATATTCCAAGTTTTAAATATATTACTCTGATTGTCTTTTGGTAGAAACATAAATAAGTAAAATAATGGTCGAGCTAAATCATTTGTTTCAGAGGTGCCAGTATGCTAAAGAGTGGCTGCCCAGGAACAATCATGGCCCTCACTGGATGGTTGGTGTCATTTCTCTTTTCATTCATAAGATTGCTCATAATGGACAGTCAGTGATCAGTGTGGCGCCACAATCCCTACTTATAAGTTCTCTGATTCAGGGCACTTGAATTAATGTGAAGGTACCAGAGCTAAAGAAGTCTAGATTAAAGACATAGCTAACAGTGTGACTTGTCTAAAGGTTGCAATGGAGTCTATGTGGAAAGCAAGGCAGAAAAGGTAATTGTAAGCTCTTAGACCCATTAATAGGGTAGCCCTCAAAGTAAAATTTCTGGGCATGCTCATGGTGGGACATGAATTGATATCTGAGTTGTCCATATCTATATTCATTTTAAGAAATGAATTTGATTTCAAACACTAGGATTGTTGTACTATATTGAATTTATTTTTGATTTGTTTGACCTTGCCTTTACTAGCTACTCATCATTCCCAATTCTAACAGATTATGGATTCTAGGAGGAAAAGGATTTAGATTTGTTAACTAAATCATGTTTGATTCTCAAAAGTACTGAAGTTAATAATGCATTTAATCTAGAAATAAATATACTTTGAGGCTACTGGTTGGGATCATTTAACCCCAAAATAAAATTTGAAGCTATCAGTTGGCTTACCCCTAGATTGTCAATGGAGCATGTATGTTTCTAAGCACAGCAGTAACACTAGACAGTCTCAGTAGACTTGTCCTAAATCTTCCTCTGAGGACCCAGTAAATGGTCCACAGCATCAATGAGCACCCACACAAGAAGAAGAGAATCAGTTCTGTCATGGAAGCCTGTGTATCATGCTCAGAAGAGGCTGAGAGTGCATGAGGAGAAACTGAAGTAGAGAACTGATCTTTCATTTTTTTCACATGAGCAGTGCAATTTTGAATGTAGTGTAGATCCTAGGAGAGGATAACAGTCCTTCTTCGTGGTAATCTGGAGCTCGTAAGCCTATCAATTTAAAATATTCTGTTGTGTTGTATGACTGTCCAAAACCCTACTAGTAATCATGCAGAGATACACAAAACAAAAAGATTTTGGCATAAGAGACTCTCCATGCAAAACCAAGTATGTCATGCTCTTGACATATCTATTAACATGCCACTTGCTAGCACAGCATGAACTATTGAGTTCTTTTATATATTTTTAAAAAATTTATACTTTGTCCACACACAGAATAATCACAGTAACCCTTTTACTCAGTTTTCTTAGCTCTCATTCTGCCTCCTGCTCCTTCTGTCCTGTCTCCTTTCATTTGTGAATTAGATCTGTTTACAGGGGAAAAAAGCCAGGGCCTTCAGCTAAAATGGCGGGGATCATATGCACTTAAACATTAGCACACAAATTAATTAAAAGTATGAGAAATATCTCTCTATGATGGAGATTAAGTTAACCACATACAGTTTAATTGTAATGTGACCTTAAAATTGCAACTAATATAACATTATGAGAAATACAACTTTTTGTGTTCTACTTCGCTGTTAATAAGGACAGAGCAATAAAAAAAAAGAGATTGTAAATATTATCTTGATAATCTAGGCTAAAAATGGATCTGTGTGTGTATTCTTTGTTGTATTAGCTTGGCTAACTTCATATTTGCCCCAGCCACCTGGTTATGTCCAGCATATGTGTGTGTAATTATGAGTGTGTGACCTTCTACTGTTTGCCACTTAAATAACTGCTCCCTTGCCTTTTGCCAGCTGTGCTAAGTGATGTTCCCAGGTATATTTTTGTTCCAGTCAGCAATTTAAGTACCAGAAAGAAAATATCTGTGAATTTGTAAAAACTTTTCTTCTGTTTTCCTGTTCAGTTCCCCATTCCATACATGAATATAATTGAAGCTTTTATATTAACATTTTTTTCAATTTAATTTGAGCATCTAAAACGTGTATATTCCAAGAGGATTTAAGCAAAGAAAGAAATAAGGAGATAGCATGCACAATAAGTATTTGCAACAAAGTGCTTTGAGATATTTACTGGATAATTTGTTGCGTTTTAACCCGTTTTCCCTTGCCCAGTGTAGCATAATTTGAAAAACCTATGATATCCGTATTACAACATTGATGAGATTTTTTTTCTTTTGGCCCTTACCAGGATAGGAAGAAAAGCCCAAATCTCTTAGAGCCTAAAGTATTATCTTCTGCATAGCTGATTTTTCTTTGGAAATTGTATTAACTTTTATAAGCAATGTATTATTTTCTTTGAGTTTGTTTCTGCTATCTTCATAAATGATTGAGGATTTGAAATATGTTTTCGTTGTTAAATACAAAAAGAGTAATTTAGACAGGTAAAGTGTGTAGTTTGACATATTACAACAAGGATTTCTTTCTTTTCACTTTGAACTTTTAATTTTTTCTCCCAACTGTATTTTCTTCTTCTTTAAACAGGATAAATTTCAACTGACAAGGCCACTAATAGCATCAGTTTCACTGTTTAATGATAAGTATATTTAGATGCAATGATCATTGACAAATTGAATTCTAATGTTTAATGTACTTAAAACTTTTTTATGAATGTGGGGAGAAGAATACCCTGCTTGAAGCATATAGCAGAATACTAAACTACAGACTGAATTTTGGAATATTTTATGATATATGATATATAAGCTACAGCTATACTGAAGAACAAAGTTTAATATTTTGTATGCTATGCACTATGTGATTTGGCCCAAACATTAATTATTTTGATAAGTCTGCTGTACTTCCCAATTTCTGTGATCTAGGACTCAAAGAATATGAATGAACTCGTGTGAGAGTGTTTCTTCAATTTGAGAGATCATGTCTTCTGAATTCTAAACTTTTGCATTCATCTCTGCTAAAATATTGCTAACTTCACTGTTCGGCCTTCTAAATTTTTATTATATTTATTTTAGACCTTTCAACACACAAACACACACTGTGAATGTTAATTGTTACATATCAGGTTGGCTGAATTAAGAAATGTCTAGTGATTTATAAAGCACAGCCTGAGTGTGTCCGTGGGGTATTTCCAAAGATGGTCAGTGTGTAGGTAGGAAGTTGAAGGGGTACAGCACACCCCAATGGTGGTTGATACTATCAATAGACTCGTACCCTCAATGGAAAAGGAAGGAAAGGGGGAGGTGATGGTGCATTTGGAGAGCTCCATTCTGCTGGAGTGGATGTGTCTTCTGTTGCCATCGCTTGTGGACACCAGAGTCCACTTTCTTTAGTCTTTGAACACTGCTCCACACCAGTGCCTCACCAGGAAGCATCTGGGACTTCAGCCTCAGACTAGTGCTGTATCCTTGATTCTTTCTGCTCTTCAGTTTTCAGCTCCTTGAACTTAATTTCTCTCAGTTGTTGGATTTTTTCACACTCCAGTGTGCAGACAGTCACTGTGGACTCTCCTGCTCTTGAACCTATAAGCCTACCTGATAAATCCCTTCCATAAATATATAAATATATATATATATACATATTTGCATACATAGAAATATATATATGCATATAAATATCCTCTATTGATTCCATTCCTCTGGAGAGACCTAACCTATATATCCACACATGCACTGGTTACTATCAAAATTTCTTAATTTATTAAAAATAAATATTTAATTTCTTCATGTTTATATTTTATAATATTTTTTCACAGCATTCATTTGTTTTGTAGATTAAAATTATATTCTCTAAATTTAATTTTGATGGAAATAAACTGCATCTACTATGTTTTATATTGCACATTCATTCTTATGTCAATGTGATTGTGATTCGTTGTAAACATAGGTTAATTCTCTCTTCTGCATCTCTAATTCTTTGTGTTTTGTTATCTTTGTCTACAAATTTTAGCAATGACTTCAACTAGCCTCATGTTCTACCTATCCTTAAGCAGCTGGGAACACAGTCACTTGGCAGTAGTGGATATCTATAGATTTGGTCACCAAGTCATATGGTGTTTGTTTCAGACTCTGTCTCCCTCAAACCCCCAAATAACTCATAGTGTCAGAGAGTGATGAAGTGCAGCTGTTTTTCCATTCTGTTCTCAGCAAGTGGTTTTCACCCTTAGTGCTGTTTTAGAATAGGGAGCCTTGTTTTGCTTCTGTGATATAAAGGGGATAGCTTACTTCTGTAACAGTGGAACCTTAATTCTATGTATTCTACATTGAACACCAGTGTGGGATCAGAAGGCTTGAAACCTCTGCCCATGCTCCGGTTTATGTTTACATTCTGATTATGGATTATGAAAATTGCTTCCTTATGTTTGAAATCTGCAAGTTCTTTTCTAATTTTGGGGTTATTTATTGAAATTATCATAATGTGTGTGTGCACTTAGAGAGTTCTCATGGACTTGGAGTATCACCTCAATTGACAATAAAATCTATTTTCCAGCATAAATTCTGTCATAAATATAAAGGTTTTTTTTGAAATCAATAAGAATTATGTCTTATATAAAATATTGCATTCTGTGGTATTTTTATAGAAAATTGTTTATGTTTCCCTCTTAATATTATCTTGGGCAATCTAATAGCTTCACTCACAGATTCATTCTATTAAAAGTATTAGAAATTCAATGAGCTCTATCTTTTTTATTGTTACAAAATTCCTTAATATTAGGACACACAGGGAATGACAATTTTGCTACATTGGGAATTAAAATTATTGTGTCCAAAAATCAGATTTGTAATTCAAATAAGGATATTAAAATAGAAAGAAAGCTTTGCTGTATGTTCAATTATGTTCATTTGACATATTATTTTTCAATTTCAATGTTTTCCAGGTTGGTTGTCATTGACTAGTTGGAATACAATTTTATATAAGGGGTAAAATAAGTTTTTATTAACCAATGAACAGATAGAATTAAAAATTTGATTGCATAAAAGACCAATATGTTTATTTTATGGCTGGACAAAAATCTTAGCTCGGCTCTAGTTTAAACAATCTCACTTATTGACAATAACATGACCACTATTTTTATTTGATTTATAATGAACATATTTTGAAATATGTATGTATATATAGACAATTTAGATTAAAATATATATTACAATAAATAACATACTGCCACTTATCTCCCTCTGAATAATCACCCTTACTTGAAACATGCACCATTTATTCCATCTTTCTTGCCACTTCCTGAAGGAATTCTGGAAGTCTTTCTGTGTCTCAGTGAATACTGTTGTCAAGTTCCATCCAATGGAAAGGCAGCCTTGTAAAAATCATCACAGTGTGTTTCACCCATTTTATTCACTGGATCTAGCACTGTGCAACTTCTGACTCTTTCCCAAAGTCAAAATGACCATGGAAGGTCAACATTTTGAATGGGTTTGGACATTGTTGCAACCATGACAGCAAAACTAAAGACGCTCACCCAAGAGAAATAGAACTGCTTCACAAAAGTCTCAAGGATGATGGGATAAGTGTGTTCCAAGCGAAGGGAAGTGTTTTGAGGGGAATTAATGACGATGCATCTTCTATTCACATAATTTTTTAAAAATTAAATATTCTCAGTATTTGTCAATCATATGGAGTGTGTTTGGGTATGTGTGTAATTACTACAGTTTGAATGTATTCTTTCAAATTCATGCACTGAAATCTTAATTCCCAAGTGTTAAAATCGGAATCTTTTCGGAGGGTATTTTCATCATGAAGTCCCTTTCTTCATGAATGAATGAATTTCCCTAAATAAGAACTGTGAGAGTGAATTCTTTTTCTTCCACTCTCTTGACATATGAAAAGCAGTATTCAAGGCATCATAATGAAAGCCAATATTGGAACTTTAACCAATACTAAACCTAATGGCATTTTGTTCTTAGGGTTTCCAGAACTGTGAGTAAATACATATTTTCTTCATTAATTACACAATTTATGTGATTTTGTTAGAGTAGCATAAAATGCACTAAGACAGGAATGAAAGCAATTAAAAAGGCTAATATAATTTTGAATTCATCATAAATAAATGAGAGAGAAGAAGCTGAGAGTGGTTCTTGTAAATTGACTATGCTTGGCACAAATTTAATATTAACTCTACCGTGTGTGTTAGGCAGCTTACGCTGCGGTAAGTATTATTGACTGAGTAGTCTTAAGCAACCTTTATTTCTCACAATTCTGGAGTTTGGAAAGCCTGAGACTAGGTAGGGTGCAGCTTCATTCAGGTGTAATTTGTATTTTTTATTATTAGTTCAAGCTGAATATCTTTTAATGTTTCTAATTTATAAATTAAAATTGATTATAGATACATAGGTATAAGGAAACATGTAGTATATAGAGTTTTGGACTATTTCCAGCTTCTGGCATACACTGGCAGTCTTGCGATGCATCTCCTGCCAATAACGCAGAATTACAATCTACCTGACTTTAAAAAATCAGTACTTTAGACTACTTTATTTAATTTGTAGAAAACTTTATTTTGGGGGTAATAAGAAAGAGAGACATTTTTTGATTAAGAATGTATTTGGGAAATGCAATTGAAAAAGGAAACAATTCAAATAAGAAAACACAGAGAAATAGTAAAACCCAACACAGTAAATCCCAATGCTGACTAGAATGTAGTTATTGAAAATGAGATGTTCAGGTAATATTTAACAATATTTTAATTTAAAATTTTTTCTATATATGCATTTGTACAAAGATAGTGTTGAACAGTTCACAATTTTAGCAGTGATCAATAATAATAATGTTAATATGATATGTTATAATCTTTATAATACAAGCTAATTTTTTCTAATGCCTTCATCTTTTCAAGTTTCTTTTTACTAAGTTCTTTTGATTAAACAAAAGATATTAGAAACATCATAGCAATGTGCCAAAAAGGAAAGTTAAATACTACAAAAGTACAAAATTTTAAAAAATGGTTTATTTCTTGTCATATAATGGACATCTCAAGGTAATTGGGTAGTCCATTGAGTTTCCAAATTAGCGCACATTTGGATGTTTCTGACAGTGTTCATATTTCGTTTTCATCCTCTGAGATCCTGCGAGTCACTAGGGAAACCTAGCATTCCAAATGTGTTAGAAAATACATAATGTGTCAACACATTGTGACATGGGAGTGATACTAGTAAAAGCTGTTTGTGTCTATTAATAATACAAAACCAGTTTATTCTAATAGCAGGAAAAATTGGACAATTCCAGGGAATGTTTCCTTCTTCCTCTTCTATTCTTTTCTTTTCTTTTCTTTTCTTTTCTTTTCTTTTCTTCTTTTCTTTCCTTTCCTTTTTCTTTTCTTTTCTTTTCTTTCTTCCTTCCTCTCTCCATTCCTTCCTTTCTATCTATTTCCTTTTGTAGAATTATTTTGAAGTTAGTAATAATGGCAGAAACACTTCAAGGTATATAAGGTTTTGTGTGGAAATTTCTCCTACATATGAATGTGGTTATTCACAAATGATTTGCAGAAAGTTTTTGTACATATATCATATTCTTTTTATGCTACCTCTATTTTTTTTGTCTGCAGTAGCATCATCCTTATTGCCATTATGCAAATGACAAATAAGAGAAGAATGCCTTGTAGATTTGTGAATGAGAACAAGACAGACTCAAGAAATTTACTTCACTCATTCACTATTTCTGATTCTATCTTTCCCAAAATGGTAGAGAAAAAAGAGAACAGGAGATAAGTACACCTGACCTTACCAAAATGTGGGTACAGAGGGAAAATGTTCACAGGTGTCATGAATTCATAGCCATTTTTTCCTTCATCAGTGAAATCATTAAGCATCATCTTCCAAGTTCACCTCCTTTTTCTCTGTAGACATGTCTCACAGGAGTTGTGCTCCATGTTTGTTATTTCATTGCATTAGTTATTAGTAATTTTATTGCAATTGCTCAGTGTTGTATCTGAGGTACTTTGAATAATCAAAAAATAACATTTGTTTAGAAGCATCAAGTCTTATTTTTTCGTTGCTGTTAAAAGCTGGAGTGTTGAAATGTTGGCTCATACATTGAATTACTTCAATTTTGTCAATAGGCATGTTGGCAAACTGACATTGAAACCTGTCTGGATGTATACTGATTATTGAAGTTTCTATGGAAATGTGTGTAACGAATGTGATGTATGACAAGGTGATCCAGTGATAGTGATGATAGTGATAACAAGTAAACTAGAAATCTCAGTGCAGTTGTCACCTCAACTTAGAAAAAGGAAAGCTCTGCAGGGTATTTTTCCCTTGAGTATCTTGTTTTTCATTTATTTGGCTCTTTGATTATTATTATCAATTGAAAATTAACTGATTTCCTCAATCTCATCTTTAATATCCTAAGATATGTCAATTGTGTCCATTTGCATTGAACAGTTTGAATACATTCTATTTTAATCTTATTGACTGTATTGATCTCATTCTACTCTTCAAACAACAAAGCCAAAAATATGCCATCCATTTCATCAAATGAAACCTCGGGGTGAAGGTTAATCACAAGGCTTCTAAATGAAACAATCGAAAAAAGACAATGATCAATTGAAAATAGACCCTAATAGAGAGTATGTTCATTTTCCTTTGTGCTGTAGGGTTGGAATTACAAGCCACAGATGCCAGTTCCCAGTTCCCAGTTGCCCCTGCCAGCTGGGGGTACATTTGCTCCTACTTTTTCCCATTGGATCTGAATACTGCTTAATTATCCTTGTATTCTGAGAGCTGTGCTTATAGGAGGGATCTGAGATCTAAATCCTTTCTCAGATACAGAAATGAATTTAGTTTATATGTCCAAAAAGAGGATTTTCTTTTCTCATGCATATAGACATTTGACTTTGTATAGTAAGGAAAAGAAAACACTAAATCTGTCAAACTGAAAGACACATAGTATGGCTGCTGTGTGTTTTTTCTGGATGTGTGTAGGGGAGGTTGAGAGAAAGAAGCAAACTGGCACTTTTTCAGGGACTGTCTAGCTATTTGCTATTCCACAGTTGCTTCAGGAGTCTGCGGTGGCAGCTGGTAGTGCTTCTCTGATGGCCATGCTTCCAGGAAACAGCAGAGCTAAGACTCAACCTAAAACAATAAACTCAATCCTATTAACACATTACTGCCCCGCCCTCCTTTATTCCTAGCCCTTTCCAGAAAACATCTGTCTTTCTGTTCTCCATTTTGCATGCATAAAGTCATTTCTAAAGTTCACAGCTTCCTGAGTATTTCTCTATTCTCTATTTAAAAATGTGTTTTTCACACAATCATCTGACAAGTACTGAGAAGCAGAGGTTGCACTTATATTCAATTTTATAGTCCTTTATCTACATGGGATAGAGTCCAAGACTCTTAATGGATATCTGGAACACCAGATAGCATTGAACCCTATATATATTAATTTTTCCTATGCACACATGTAAATGATAAATTTTGATTCACAAATTAGCCACAGCAAGAGTTTAACAACTTTAATAAAAAAAATTAAAACAATTAAATGTGTGCTGTTATAGACACCATGGGAACTTGGACTGTCTTTCAAAATATTTTACTCTTCTCACCCTTCTTTTGATGGTGTGAGATAATGCATGCTATGCAGTGAAATAAAGAAAGATGAATGATGTAAACGTTGTGATATAGTGTTAGGTTATTTCACTAACATTTACTTGAACATAAGCACTGAGTGAGGTATGGTGACAGTCAATCAGGCAAGGTGGTTACAAAGGACTAATGGACAGGTAGTTCATGCAGTGCAATTATAAAAGGGTAATGACTCATGTTCCAGGGGAATGGCATGGGGTGAGGCGAGATTTCATCACAGTATTCAGAACAGCATGAAATTTAAAACTTCTGAATTGTTTATTACTGGATTGGCTATTTCACTGATGGCAAACCTATTAGAGCTTTTAAGGATAAGCACACATGTCGTAGGTTTGCCATCACTAGTCTATTTAATATTTGCAGAGTGTAGTTGGACATGAGCAACTGAAACCACAAAAACCACAATGGTGTAAAGTGTGTATGTGGGTAGATGCCCTATTTTCACTGCTGAAAATATTCTGCTCACACAGTAATGAAGAATATATGTCTAACAGGAGCAAAAATAATTGTGGGGAATGATGTAGAATAAAGTAACACTGTTAAAGATATTTAACTTTAGTAATCTCTTCCACCACTTTCTGGAGTCCACACTATTTGTGCTAAGATCATTCATATTTTTAGTTTCAGGATATCACTGAATTTCATTTTTTGTGTTTGGTCTATTGCAAGTATTTTCTCTTCCACTTGCATTGCCTATTCCTCCTTGTAGATCTAACCAGATGGATTTCAAGGCTCATGGATCACCACTACTTCCTTTCAAAATTAATGTTCCTTTTTAAAATCTACTTTACTAAGATTTTTTTATAGAAAGTTTTCTTCAGATAAGTACAAAAAGGAGTATTTTTTGCCTTTGGCTGAATTTTTTTAAAATGTCTTTCTTTTGCCTGGCATAAATTTGGTATTTTGCTTGAATCCATGAAAATTTGACCATAGTTTTACAGTCTCAACAGTCTTCTATGTCTATTTTCCTATTTTCTAGTACTGGAGATGAGAAGTCAAGTGGGATTATTATTATCATTATTATTATTTTGTAATTCTTGCTCATGTGTAATAAGTTTCTATTTCCTAGAAGACTATATTTTTAAAATTGTGGAATATGTTTTTAAGAAGATATTTTTTCCTCTCTTAGTTTCTGTTAATTGTCCTGTAACAACTTGATAAACAGTAGATACACACATAACTTTTTACATATCAACAAATACTTGTGAAGTTCCTGTTAAGGCTAAGCACATTGATAGCATAACAGACACCTTTGTATCCTTCATATTAATTTTGGAGTATAAGAAAAGTGGGCAATTAAACATTGAAGTACAACCAAGTAAACTAATTTGGAGCTGTTTGGAGGTTCAACAAAGTTTTTTTTGTGAAAGTGAATGAATTATTAGTTCAATAGATCATGTATAAATTATTTCAGCTTTCCAACAAAAATCTGAATTTTAGTCTCTGTCTCCTTGAATTTCTTTAACTACCAAATGCATGAAGTTCTTTGCTTAGTAGAAAAAAAAGCCCAGGGTGCTATTTTTTCTTTTTGTATCCTTTTTTCTTTTATGCACTGGGCATTTAGTTGGGTGTTACTGTGAAAGTGCACAGACAGGATGAGCCAGCATTCATACCAATTTTCAGTCCAGGTTGGGGCTAAAGTTACATGAGAAGCCCGATTGTTATCAGGGTAAGGGTGAAGAAAAATCAGATGTTCATCTAGACATAGGAGAGAATATATGTAAAAAGCTAGAAGGAAGAAAGAGCATGAAAAACAGGTAAAATATTATGAAGTGCTTGAAGCATTGTTAATACAGGAAAGGATGTGCAGTACGGTGGCTTGAAGTGGAAACAGATTCCTGATGCCAACTGACATAAAAAGTCATTCTACAAGGCTCTCCAAAGCAGTGGTACTGCTCCTATCTGAAAGTGACCTCTCTTAGCTATATATAAATGTTATTTTCTCTAAACACCTTTCATTTATGCCAAAGCAATACAAACCAGGAAAACGGCCTAAAACAATCTAGTAGATATAATAGAGCCACTGAATTTTTTTATATAAAGAGAAATTCTACCCTCTATTTTTGTATTTTATTTGTATCTTGGCCAATAGAAAACATATTAGCCTTTGCTTAAGGTTTGATTGCTTTTTCACTTTTGTAAGATTTTTTTTTTTATTTTTTATGAAAGCAGTCATCGAGTGTGGGTGGTTGTCTGAGAATTGCAGGGCATCTGCTGAAGTCATAGCTGAGAAGATTGTCTTAAAAAAGAAAATAAGCCATGAGAGCATTGGCCTGATCAGAAAGGACAAAATTCCCAGTTAAATTGCAACTCTGTTTATTGTTATGTTTTTGTAAAGTTTTCTAGGAAACAGAACATAATCAGAATACATTACATTTGAGGATTTGTAAAGCTTTGAAGACCTACATTTTCAGATTATTAAGAAATTATCATTCAGAGTACAGTTTTAAAACTTTTCATTGAAATATCTTAATCTAAATTAATATTTAAATGTACAATTTAAAAATATGCAGTTGTCCAACAGAAAGCTTTGTAGTTCTTTTCTTTGTGTTGAGATCAGTCAGTATCTATTATAATCCATGTGGAAGGCATTATACAGTTAGAGGCCAGAAATTAACACATGTCATTTATATAGATTTATAACAGGAATTAGTGAGACAAGCATTGGAATTCTACTAGGCAGTAAGGACAGCAGCCCCAAAATGGACTCTGCTGATTTACGACTCTCCAGTGATCTTACAAAAACATGTGTCAGGTGTTCTTAGGCTGTCTGATACCCCTGCAGAGCATGATCAGGCAGGCCTTGGCTCAAGGCCGCATGGACCCTGCATAGACACTGCACGAACACTAAATAGACTGGATCCTAAAAAATATGTAGTCTCCTAAAAGGTAGACATTATGTAGCATACGCAATGTCCAAACTCCCTTCTAAATCCCTTAGCCCCCCCCAAAAGCCCTCCCTGATAGCCTATTCATAACCTCCTCCCGTCTAGCTGGAGCTTTACTTCTTTGCCTTTATATCTTTTACATAAATTTGCTTACACTCTACCTCTTAGTCACCATGAGACTTAACTCTAGCCTTTTGGTTCCAATATGAGTATGAGTTAACACAAATCTTGCTGCCTGTATTTTGAGTGTTTTAATAAATAATTCTTCAAAATATAGTGTTTGTGTGTACTTTTACTAATCTAGAATTTTTTTGCTGTGTTGTCCAATTTTTATCTTGAAAATGATAGACAACTACTTCTTCAGTGATTGACTAGTTGGATGATTGCCATAGCTACTAGTTCTAATGTCATCTAGCAATTTTTTCAGTTTTCCTGGAAAGTTATTTTGATAAATTTGCCTGAATTTTATAATAATATATGTACTTTTATCAAGAAAAGACAAGTATTTTAGAAGATGACAGTTAAACTAATTTCAAATTTCTTCATCTTCAAAGATACAAAATGCCCAATAACAAATGTATTCAAAGTTTGTTTTGCTTCTCTGAAATGTTAACTTAATCACTTAATGCTAATTTTAGTCATGCTTTCTTAACATTTTGTTTTATCTATTAAGATTAAATAGAATATTATTTCTAGTTCTTACTAAAATCTAAAGTCCTATTTTCACTTGATTTTATTTTATTTTTTCCCAATTTTTTTTTTTTTTTTTTATGCCAAGGATCAAACTCAGAACCTTGTGCTTGCGAGGCAGGAGGAGGAACCACTGAGCTAAATCCCTGGCCCCTCTTGATTTTATTTTTAATGAATAGATTATATTTATTCCTATTCATAGGAAATAATGTGATGTTTTGATACATGTGTAGATTACAAAATGATTAAATCATATTACTTATTACCTATCACCTCTCATATTTATCATTTCTCTGCGGTGAGACATTTAAAAATCTACTTTGTTAACAATTTTGGTGAAATATGCAATATTTCATCATTAGCTATATTTACCATGTTGTTCATTAGGTCACTTGAAATTATTTCTCCTAACAGAAACTCTGTACATTTTGACAATTATGTCCCTTTTTCCCATCCATACCACCTTTCACTTGCTTCCCTTTACCCTTGCCAGCTTTGCTTCCGACGTCGGTATCTACCATTCAACTTTACTTCTATCAAGATAATCTTGACTATGTAAAATGATAATATTGGTTGTTCAGCCATTTCTTTAGCTTTCTTTGCCCCAATTAAATATTCAGACTTATATAAGAATTTCCTACAAATTTATTATTTTGTAAACCTTTTTGGAAGTCTAAATACATCTATATATTCTCTCTGTACAGATAATGTTATCCTCAAAGTCTGTACATGGTCACACTTCAATTTTACAGACTTTTTTTTCATTGTTAGTAGTGAGAACTGAACCTAGGCTTTCATATTGAGCTACATCACAGCCTATTTCTTAGATTTCTATTTTTCGATAAGAGTCTGACTTACTAAAAGTCTCACTTACTATACTGATCTCCAAATTGTGATCATTCTGCCATCCTCTCCCAGAATGCTGAGATTGTAGGTGTGCACTAGCATGCCCAGCTCTGCTTTTACTATTTACACTTATCCATTCTGCTCAGTCTAATTACTTTTCTCTCATAGCCTACCATACTTGATTATTTAATGCATGCATTTCCAAATTTATCTGACTTCCTTTCACCTTTTATTTATTTTTTTCTAAATTTTATTTTTACTTTTAAATTTTTATTTGTGCATGTATTCAGTACATAACATTCATCATGGGGAGTTGGTGCGTGTGTATATCACATCTCAGTTATTTTTACTTGATAGCAGAGTAATGATGTGCTTCTAACTCCTAAGATTAGTTTGGAAGTATTTTTTCCTTCTTTATTTTATCAAAATGCTTCCACATAATGCCTTGTACTCCTTCTTCTCTGAAAGAATTCATCAGTGAAGATGTCTGTAAAACTTATACATTTTTCCTTTGTAAGAAAGTGTGTTATTATCAGTTGGGAGTACTCTGCTGTAGTCTGATCCAGGATTAATCTGATTGACTCCTGGGATTGATTTTGATAATGTGTGTGGTTAAAGAATGTATTTTTTGGATATTTCAAATTTATTGGTACAAAGATTTTACAATTATCCTCTTTTGGCTTCTAATATACTAAATGTTATATATTTAAAGATCTTTTAAAAAATGTTATCTGTATTATCAGCCAAATCTTTTAATGTTTGTTCTCAAAACTTTGTGAAATTTCCAGCTAATATTTTTCAAATACTTTTCTGCATAACGTATTTGAATCTAATTACACTTACTTTAGACATTGTTTAAATTAAACATTGTTCATTATTTTTACATATTTTATTATTTAAAATTGACCATTTCTATTAACTTGTCCTCAATTTTAATTAATTTTTGTAGTCTCCAATTTTCTGTTATGCTAATTTAGTAAATTTTTTCATGTTCTGTTGTTCCTTATTTTGGATATCTTTCTTTCTAAGGCATGCCTTTACTGTGGGCAAATTAACGGCTACTTGGCTAGGATTCCAATTTCCCTCAGCTCTGTGAGACCCTCAGTATGTCTATTCAGTTGGCAATACTAGCAACAGCTCCTCTCTGCTAATCTCATGAAGTTTAACCCTATAAATCCACAGATCAGCTTCACGCAGAAATTCAAAATAACCACCATGTGTACATTTGATTTTCACATCTAGATATCTCCTTTGGGTTTCCTCTAAACAAAAACAATCTAGATATTCTAACTGATTCTTTACAGTAAGTGAGTTTCTTGTTTATGTGTTTAAATTTTGGACTTTAATGTCTGATAAAGCTATAAAAGAGCCCAAAATATTTCTTAGCCTTTTGTTTTAATGTTATGTATTTCCTAGTTTAAAGGACAAATAAAATATGTGTACCATATGTAAAAGGAGTAGGGACAATTAAAGATTATATCAGTCATTCCCGTGCCTCTAGGCCAAAATTCCCATGCCAACTTAAAAGAGCAAAACTTTGTTTCCCCCATCATTTTGCAGGATTCAATCCATGATTTTCTCTAAGACAGAAATGACATGGTAGAAGTTCGTGACGGAGAATAGCTGCTTAACCCATGGCAGCCAGGAAGCTGAGAAAGCAAGGAGGAAGGGAAGAGCTGGGCACAAGAATATTCTCTTTCAGATCATTTGCTCAGCAACTTACCTTCAACAAGGCCCCGCCCACGAATACCACATTCAGCCATGACCTCAATTGATCCATCCACTTATGAATACAGTGCCCCCATGATCCATTTACCTTCCAAAGCCCCACCCTTGAACACAAGACTTTTGGGGGATGTTGCAAATCTAAACTATAACAAGCACATCACTAGATTGCTTCTTCTTTTTTGTTTGGTACTGGGAATTGAACTTGGGATCTTGCACTTGCAAGGCAGGCGCCAGAACCACTGAGCTAAAACCCCTGCCCTACATTGCTTCTTTTACTTTACTTTTCCCTGTGTTGGGCTATTGCTTTCTCTCTAAACTACTACCATTGTACTTTGTACATCCTTAAAGATGACTGTTTATTGATTGCAATTTTCTTTTTTTCTGAAATTGCTTTTTACCAGGACTAGTTTGTCTTATTATAGTTGTAGTCACTCTTAAAAAGTGCATATTATTATACAATGCTCCCACATAAAAACCTTCAATAATCAATTGTTAGTAAGATAACATTCAAGGGGCTGGCATATCATATGCCTGTTTCTTCAACTTCATTTTTCATTATTCCTCTATTTCCTACCATCTCATTCTTTATATAATAGATGTCCTCAAGTACTGACAATGGTATTCCAAGCTCTGTTTTATCTTCATATTAAAGTGTTATTTATCCTGCATTACTTACTCTAAGTATTATTTCCCTGCCTTAGATGCTTATTTAATCCTATTTCTTCACTCACCGTGTTTAAGCTATTCCAGGATGTGAATAGCACAATATTGGCATAGTTATATAATCAATAAATTTTTTTCAATGAGTAAAATCTATTGAATCATCAATAATATTATTTTAGGCTAGTTGGAAACATTGAGAAGATAAATTGTGTTAAAAGGTGAATATTTACAAGTATTTACATTTTCAGACATTTAAGACTGTACAAATATCTTTAAAATATAAATGATAAAATAAAGTTATTAACCCTTAAGATTTGCATGAAAGTGTTTAATAAAATAATTAAAAATGGAATGACTATGAACTACAGTGTGAACTACACTGAAACAAAAAGAGTGTCTGCTTTGATAGTAAAATATATTTATCAGTGGATCTTATTTTTTAGCTATAGAAAACATGAGAATTGTGAACTTTGCTACCTAATTACACAGAACTAAGATGAAGATTAGTGAATTACTCATATTTGCTTGCAGAGACACATAAATTTTCATAAGAGAAAACAACATTAAAATGTCAGCTAGTTATAATCATATATTGATATTTTGTTGAATAAATCATAATATGCCAATAGATAAATATAATTGTACTAATTTTTCTCTGATATGAATTCCTTGATACATATACATAAAGTACAGATACTATTTAAAATAAATTCTCTTGTGCTTATTTGAAGTTACAACATAGTATTAGGGGATACATAGTGATGGTAAAATTATTATTATAGTGAAGTAGATTAATTCATCTATCACCTCACAATTATAGTTGTTTAGGAACAAGTCCAGCTAAAATCAATTTATTTTACAATAAAATCACAATAAAATGTCATTTTATTAATGTAATTCCTCATGTTGTACATAGATCTTTAAGCTTGTTCATCCTACATAACTGCTACATTGTATCC
The DNA here is from genome assembly GCF_053883595.1 of Heterocephalus glaber. Lineage (NCBI taxonomy): Eukaryota > Metazoa > Chordata > Mammalia > Rodentia > Bathyergidae > Heterocephalus > Heterocephalus glaber. The sequence goes on from NW_028258333.1 coordinate 12,880,523, forward strand.
TTTGACCTAAATTTGAAATACAGATAATTTTGAAAGGCAATTTACAAGTGCTGTTTTCAGCAGGGACTCAGAAAAAAATATTGTTCAATTTGATATCCAGCAAATATAGATTCTGATAAAACCAATAAAGTGACCTTCAATCAACACTATCTTCATTTTCTTGACTGATATTGTCAAAGCTGTTGTGAGCAATAAAGGCAGAATGATCCCACAGATAGATAAGAAATAGTAAGTTCTTAAAATAAATAACCATATGTTCCAGTTTGTGAAAAAAGAAGTCGACTTTTCAGACAGAATGGAGAAAATCTTTGAAGAAGTCTGCCAGGACAGAAAGAGATAAAGAAGCAAGAGCGAAGAGATAAAAGCAAGGTTTTAAGAATTTTTATAAAAATAGTGGGATGACAACAGAAGAGAGAAATAAGCATCTTGCATTCTTATACATTGCTATTTTTTTTAAACTTTTCTTTAGACAGTACAGAAGACACTACTCTCTTGCTTAATTACAGAGACTGGCTAATTTTGCTGGTAATGATTTTTATCTTTGAAATGATCAAAAAAATCTATGTATCTTTCTATATATTTATCATCTTTTAAATAAGCCTTCAAACTCCTGCTGAATTTTAGATTTATTTTTATATCAGCACATGTTTTAAAGAAACAACCTTAAGATTAGTGCATAGTCTGTTGATTTGCACATAAATTCTGCAGCTATTGGAAATACCTGATTCTTGTGGAAATGCATGATATTTCCTAAGTTATTTATGACTTGAAATATTTTAACACATGAAGAATGTGCAATGAGATCTGATATACTAAAATTACATATATGAAGTTTATGAATTCAGTCTTTTCAGGGTCATGAAAGTTTGAATTTTGAAATTGTTTCAGTTTACTTACCATGTTCTTTCAAGGATTTTGTGCAGAAAAGAATAATGGAATGAATGAAACTATTAGCAGTTGACCAAAATCTGCAACTGACCCTTTTCAATACTTTTGTTTTGGCCAGAGCACACAATCCAGCATATTAAATCATCTCCTTTCTTTGCTCTAAAAAAATACAATTAAGAGTGAGCCTTTAAAGAAACTTGAAAAGAAACTGCTTGTGTGATCTTAGTGTGGGAAATGTGATAATGAAAGAAATAAATTTTGGGGATATTGCCCAAATAAATATTTCTATATTTGATGTGTATTAATAAAATAGGGAGTATAGAAATCTGGAAAAACTAGTTTAAGCAAAGAAAAAATATATAAAAAGCCCTAAGAAGACATAAGTGTCTCTCATTTAAGACTAATTCACAAGGGTATGTATCTGTTGACAAATAGTTGAAGGGAAATGATAGGAGATAAGATGAGCAAGATAGTTTTGTCATAACCCTTCAGGGCCCTAGATACACTCAAGGTCAGTAGAGAATCCTATCATTCAGCAACCTGTCATACTATGTGATTAGATGAATAATGGCATCCAGAATAAGCATTTAAGGGGTGGGGATTTAGCTCATTAGTTTCCCCACCTACTGCCCAAGCATAAGGCCCTGAGTTCGAGCCCCAGTACCCCCCCCAAAAAAAAACCCACTGCAGAATAAGCAATTAAATTTGTTGTAGAATTTTGGAAAATAATTATATGTTTAATTTTTTGCCTTTAGTTGGTTTCCATTAATCCTTTTTAATTTTCTGATAATTTACTTATGTGTGTTTTATAAAATTTTGGTGCATAATAGGTTGGATTCTTTAAAAGGTCCTTTTAAAAGCTTCTCTTTAGATAGTTCTGTAATGACTATAGTCATTTTGAGTTTTACCCAGTGAAATAAACAGGATGACATGATCCAAAAATGTTTTGAAGGCATTACTTTGGCCACCATGAAAAATAGAGTTTAGAATGATAGATCAAGATATATAAAGACAAACTAGTTATGAATCAGAATTATTTTAATGTTTTTTTCTGTTTTCTTTTTTTTTCTTTTGTCCAGTGTAGTAGCTGTGGAAATGAAAGGAAGTATTCATATTCTTGATCTAATTTAATTTTATTTTAATACTAACATCCAATCTATCCATCAGTTAGGATGAGGTTTCTGTATAAAACTGAAAGAGATTCAGGGTTGAACACAAGAGTTTTGGCTTGGGCTACCAGGGAAATAGAGTTAAATGTGACATTTATGATACAGAAAAGGATGGCAAAAGACCCGTGGTAATTGATGAACCTGAAAATTCTGTACAGATTTCTTCCCTTTATTCTCCATGAAATTGGAACCAAGTATCAAGTGGTAAATAGGGGTATGATGATATGTTGGATTTGAAGAAAATGTAGAATGTGCAAAAGAAAGGGAAACAGAAATGTGACAGTGAAGACTCATGTGACTTTGGTGGTCATGGATTTGTACATTCAGCTGCACAGGCAGAGGTGTGAAAAGGAAAAGACATGCATTTCACCACACTTGGAAATGTACCCTCAAAGAAGATAGGGAACAGTTAGCTGTTTGATATTTTAGGAGATGATACTAATGAAAACCCAAGGAAACAAATTCTCTAGGAGTGAATTGAGGATATCTTAAAGGTAAGTGACAAGAAAAAATTGTATGCTCAATGAATTGTTCATTCCTTTGGAGTAAATACTTTCTGAAGTAAATATGCTAGTGAGTTTGAAAGGGGTGGGCACTGTGAAAATGCAAGTTTGGAGTCTAAGCCTGTGGGTGTCATATTCAACCATGTCTGCTATGCATGGCAGAGAAATGTAGGTAAGAAGACAGGATTAGAGAATATTAAGTCCCAGGCATTACAAAGATACTTCATGGCAATATTGCATTAACCATTTAGAATATGATTAATATTGGAAAACTGTGTCAACAAACTGGAGGACAAACAAATTCTGGAAAACATAAAGACAAATACAGATGATATGTACAAGATCATGTAGGGAAAAAATAATTTGGGAGCACTAGCATAAAGTGTAGCTTTTACTTATGTTTCAATGGTATAATCAACACTATAATTTATGCCAAGCATTATCACATAGGAACTATCCCGAAAAATGCAGTGAATAATGTAATATACACAGAGGTGATTTCTTTTGTTAATTTCCCATAGCCTCAGGGAGAACAACTAGGTACAATGGATTATAGTTAGAAGGCAAACATCAGCTCTACATATTCAACATTTTAAACACTGGCTTAGTTTAGAAAAAATGAGCCACAAGAAACTGAATGTTCAAGCAAAGTCTGCATAACCATCTGCCAAGGATTCTGCAGAAAAGATTAGTTATTTCATGGGAAACACCTCCTCCCCTTCAGCATTTTACCCTTGAAATGGAAATACTAGGAAAATAACATACATTATCAAATAAAGGTTTTCCGCTTTCACTCTCCCTTTGTCTTTACTTTTTTCTATCCCTCCCTCTCCCTGCCATCATTCCTTCCTACTTTTATTTCTTTCATCAATTTCTTTCTACTGTGCTAGTTGCAGCGAATAAAGAGTTATAAATACCTTCGGTGATTTTAGGGACTATAATTCAAGTATAGAGACAGGAAGGAAAAACTGGATATGGAATCTTCAAATATGGTCACAGTATGCAGGAAAGCATACAGAGGAGGAAAAAAATGACAGCTTCACAAGAGGAGAAAAAGCTAGAATTGACTGTACTAATTAACATGAGAATTTTGATGGTTTGATAAAAGGGAAAGCAGATTTTGGAAGTAGGAAGACCATTTGCATAGATTTGGAGGCACCAAAGCCAGACTCTGAGAAAATGTCACGTTCACTTTGGTGGAGGGTGTTCCTCTCCGGGCAGAGTGGTAGGGGCATGACAGGGAGGAAATGAATTTGGAACTACAACAGTTTGCTCATGAAAATTCTTTCATAGACAGTGTACTCTGAAGTCAGAGTGTATGTTTTGTTTGTTTATCGGTTGTTCTAGATTTTACTTAAACTGCAAATGTGGGCAAAGCATTTCTTTAGTGTGACAACAGGGCCAGCCACTCTATCATCCCAGTGTTCGTCGTAAATTCCATCTGTACCTATTGTCCCCTATCCTTTTCAGGAAAATCCTCCTTCTTTTCCTATCAGGTTTTTCTAAAGCTCTATGTTTTCTTTTGCCTCAGAGTCATGCTACAACTGTTACTTCTTTATTGGACAATTGTCTGACCCACCACTCCTCAGTGAATCACTGTCTCCATTCTCCTATCTTGACCTTGGAAATACAAATGCAAACTGAATTTAATCAAAAACTGAAGTTAACCTCAGTTTTGCTGGCTTCTCCTCTGTGTCACTGATCATTACAATTAAATCTTCCATCTTCAGCTGTAAATTCCATGACTGCAAGAGCTCTGTATTTTCATCAGGGCTAAGACATAGGTGAAGGACTGAGTGTATGAGAAAATGGGTGGTTTTGGGGAATGTCATGGCCTAAATGGTCTATTCTGCAAGTGGTTGAAGTTGAATGTATGAAACAGGGAAATGGACTGAAGCTGTGTTTTAGAGAGTCTTCTTGGTTGAAGGAAGAAATAAAAGAATAAGATTAAAAGATAACTATCAGGATATGAATTGGGAGGGTATTTTAGAAATTTCACAAACAGGCCAATCCGGAGGAATATCAGAGTTTATACAATGAAAGACATTCACAGAGATATTTAGATGATATATAGAACTATTTGGATGTATAAGGTGGGAGAAGGGTGGTGGTGATGATTCTGATAGTGCAGAAGATTACCTTATTCTGGCAGATTAAGTAGACCGTAATGTTCTTTATTAGAAGAAGTGTTAAAACTAAGACAGCAGGTCTTGGGCTGAGGTAATCAGTCCAGTTTTAAACAAGGTTATACTATTCATGCAGAAAGAAAATTGGCTTTCAAATGCACCTCTTACTTTCTATATAAAGTTGGACGTGAGATCTCAATTATGGAATCAGCATACATGACATAATTTTTAAGTAATGAAAATGAACTAACTTTTGCCTGGTAAAAATGTACAGTCAAAGGGAGTATGTAAGAACATTCCTTTAGGAAGCCTCAATATAACAGAATGGCAAAAATTATATGTAAATCTATATCGACATCTATCTCTATCTATGTATACATCTGTATCTATGTGCCACAGCAAAGTTACAGGACAATGAGCAGAGAAATTTTTACATTAAAGCCAAGGCAAAATAAAATTCACTATAGCTGATGATCAAAAATATCAAATGTGGCATGGAGGTCAATAATATAGAGACTGTAAAGAGTTCATTAGATTTCATCACACACGCGCACACACACACACACACACACACACACATTATAGCTGGCTATTGCTGGAGAGGTTACATCCAAGTAGCGGTGTCAGCAAGCAAAAGTGAGGGCTGAAGGTTTGGGAGGTAAAAAGTTAAAGGTGCAGATTCTTCCATAGAAAATTGCAGCTGTGTCGAGAAAGACAAAGAAAGAACTATTCAAGAACTTAAGCAAGTGGAAAGGTATTCGTTAAAATGGAATTAGACATAAATGCAGTGATATTTCAGGACAAGAATACGTACTTGTTTTGCATAAGGAAACAATAACCCCTAAATAATTCAATTCCCTACACAAAGCAAAGTGCTCACTCTAAAAATACCCATGCTTATCCTGCCAAATTTGTAGCATTCAGTGTGAGTGCTCCAGTGTTTGCACCATGTTTTAAACTGAATGTTAAGGTGATAAAAATGCTTTAATAAGCACTTAAAAGTATTTTGTGACTCGGAATGGGTGTTTAAATCTAAACGGTATCTATTACTCTTTCAGCAACAACTGGTTGTAGATGCTGAACAGAGAGATAAACGTATATGAGAGACTGCTTTTAAAACACTCTATACCATTGAGAGACAGAATTTTTGCCCTACTTCTGCAGTAGACAATTAATCATTGACGGTCACTTTCCTTAAGACTGCAATCTAATTTTTAGACACTCCTCTCCTCACCTTCAACTAGTTACAATGTCACTCTGTGTATTAAGTCATAAATATTTCATGTTGGAAATTTGTCAAGAGAAGAAAAAAGGCAATATGCACATAGTTATTCCCTGGGGTGTATTCTCTAATAGCTAAAGTGTTTTACAATAAGGAAATTAAGTAAATTATAGTACATTAACTTGGTAGCATATTACACTGCTTTTAAAATAATGATGAAAAAATTTGTGATATATAAGCATAATGATCGAAAGTTCCATTTGAAAGTGGACTATAGTATAATTTACTCCTTACTATTTATAGTATAAAAAATTCATCCTTACTGACAATATTTGCAAGATAATACATAAACATGAAATTAATGTTTTATGTTTGAGATATTTAAGTGATTTTGGTTAATATATTTTTATTTTCTTCAAAATTAACTAATAGTTTATCAATAAAAAGATGGTACGTCCTAGGCATGGTTGCTATTAAGAACTTTTATTTATGACAACTCTAATAAACATACTTGTTGAATTTTTATAAGTGACATTATTAAGAGTTTAATGTTATTTTCAGTGTCATATATTCAGCAATTAGTCAATAAAATAGATCTTTTCATGTAAATGAACCATATTAGCCTCTTTCTCCAGAACTGCATATATGATCTCCATGATTTCGATATACTACTGAAGATTCAAACACATTCTGGTATTCCAGAAGATCACATTATGCCATTGCTTAAAAACAGTTCTTGAGCATGAAGTTCCAACTTTACAGATGATTATTACACTTGAGTTGCCCTGAGAGAGGTTTGCTGTGTTGCTCTGTGTAATTCTATATTATTTGAAACTAATTGTATTTTCACCCAAACAAAAAGTTCAAAGACAATTAAAAACAAAGAACATTTGTTCCTTTGATTGAAATGGATCAGAAAGTCATGGATATTTTTGCTGTTGCTTCCTTACAAAAAAAAAAAAAAGATTGTTTAGTTAATGGGCCTTTGGTTGTGGGTTCTTAATACATATTTGCTACAGAAAAGGTAATTTGAGTTAATTTGGAAACCAGTTTTGGTGACCGTGGTTGAAAGGGCTATTATATACCATGATTATGTGGATATGCACTTATCACACAAACCTCTTTTTTTAGAGCCCTTCCTATTCACATATTCTTACTACTGGGAAGCACATTACAGTACGAATGAATGTTTTTCAATATGCTAAAAGCCACTTGCCCTAAACACAGTCACAGAGACTGGGCAAATATTTGGATAAATAAGTCAACATTATTTGACTTATCAAAAATATCCGGGAGAAAAAGCAGTATCAGTGAGATACAGTGGTCATGTATCTAAGAAAAACCCAATGGTTTATTACATCACTTACCTTCTTGGCTGGTCATCCAATATCTTACTAGATTTCTCGAGGAATAATATATAAGAAATTTTATGATTCTCTTCTAGAATAAAACTTACACAAAATCAAATAACTATGCTATTTTTAAAATACAAAGAAGTAAGATGTCATTTATATCAATTCTTTATTTTTACAAATGAAAAGGTCATTATATAGAAATAAAATATCTTCTTTAGGAAGCTATACATTCATAAATATAAAGCATGATATTTTCAATTCTCAGTTCAATCATTTCCCTTGCCCCTTTTCTTTATATGCTATTCAATTTTAATGATGCCCCCCACTGTCATTTTACAACATGGTTTTATAGGACAGGCACCTATGTCTATATTTAAAAGGGAGTCTGGATTCATGTTTTACATATATGTTCATTATGTGGAATTTTCTATAGCTTTCTATAGTATAATTTAAAATTCTTTCTTATTCCATAATTAGCTCATATGGTCCTATAAGATTGATAGTTTGATTTCCTAGGTAGGCATAAAATTTTAAACATATGCACTGGTTCTAAGGAAATGTAGTAATATTTCCTTCAGAATTGTTCTTCATAGTTATATGTGAACTGAAAGGCAAAAAGCCTCAATTTAGTAAACAGTGTTCATGTATAAGAGGTCACAGTTACGGTTACCTTGGGAGTTCTAATTCTGAGCTTCCTGAGTTTTGTGGGTTTGAATCATAACTTTAATGTTCCATTAATGAAGGGTGTGTTTTTTTAAAAGTACTGAATGGTTTTATGTTTTTTATTCTGCACAAATGGACATTGTGTTGACTTCTGTGAACAAATAAGGAAAGCTTAATATACTGATAAACACTTCTGCGTTCATGTTTCATTTTGTAAATCCTTTCATTTGAGTCTGACTAAAGCAATATGAGTTTTCATATCAACAACCTTGTTTAATTTTACAGAAAGGATCACACAAAAGATTTCTTGTATTTAACATGAAGATATACATTCTGTAAACTAAAAATTTTATAATTTGTTGTCCTATTTTAGCATCTTTTCAAATGTCTTTAGGTTATTAGGTCAGTATATTTGGCATCTTTTTCTCAATCACACATATACTACTGTGCAGCTTTTTTATTTTGAGAGAATTTATGAATATCTTGATGACAATCATGTTTTTCTATTTTTGGTATAATCAATCAGAATTTTCAGTTAGTTTCTTAATGCAATTTTATTAAATTAAAAAAGTTTCTCAGCATATATAATTTATTGCTTATCTCAAATGTTTATACCAAAATATGTCTCCCAAAGAGCTGAAGTGGTACACATCTATTCCAATTAATAAAGTGAAAGTTCTTAAATTGATTCCTATCCTGAGGAAAATTAAGAAGGCAGGAAGAAATAATTTAGTCATATTAAGACAGACTGTAAACTTACCATGGGCAATTCCAGTTTTTGGTTCCTAGCTGAGCTGTGTATAACAAAAATGATTTCCTAGTTCTTAAGTAGTGTGCTTGCTATTTTAATGACCTGTTGACAACTTTAAAATAAAAAATTTAACATAATTCTTTTACACCCGTTACATTTTTTTAGCCTTCATAGTCTCTCTGGGCTTAAGTATGTAAGTTTTTGATGCATTAATTTAAGAACAACAAATGTACCATTTGAAACAATTGATTATGTTTTATTTAAAAACAAAAGAGAAAAATCAAACTAGATAAGATATTAATTTTTCTCAAATAATTCCAGTGGGCCAAATTTGAATGACCCCTAAAATGATATGGTATGTGATTCCCATACCAGTACCCAAAGGGCTATTCTTTTCTTCAATTATTAAATAAAATATTCACATTGGTAAAATATCTTGGCAGTGTCCAAAGTCGGGAACCCATAACATGGGAGGAAAAACTCTAAAATTAAAAATAAATTTTTTCAGTGGAGACACTAAAAGGATATTTTGGAAATTCTGGGAGGCGAATTATTTACTAAAGTTCAACATTTGCCTATAAGTTTATTCCTTGGTGTATGTCTAACAGAAATGTGCACTAATATTCACCACAACTCATATAAAAAATGTTAACCATTTATTTGTAAATTCTAAAATTGAATACAAGTAAAGATCAGTCCTACTCATTAATGTGTATGTATACATTTTTGTGTGTATTTAACTGGTTGGGTTCATATCATGAGATCTAAAGTAATGAGATAACTACAACTGCTTATTGCAAGAAATATAGCATTCACAGAATACTATACTAAAGATTGCAAACAATTTTGTGTAATATAATTCCATTTGCTTATAGTTTTTGTGCTTTGTGTTTCAAAAACAGAGAAAAATGCTTTGTGCTTTTGGCGGTGAGCTAATGATTAATTTGGGAGAGATCGTGACTAGAAGAAAACCTTTTGGAGGAAGTGATGATTTTATGTCCCTTGGTCTGTGTTGTGGGTACACAGCTGTGATCTGTCTGCACAAGTGTATTAATGTAGTAATTTTAGAGTTTGCCCACTCCCTTAGTTATGTAAATCTTCACTACAATGTCAGTGAATCAAAAACTTCGGAGAGGAAATTCCACATTTATTTTTGAGTCATATAGATTTGGGTTCCAATGCATCTCTAGTATTTACTTTAAGTTGCTTTGGGGTTTCTGTTGGGGGAAATGAGACTGTATCACCTCCACTGTCAAATTAATTTAAAGATTAAGGCCACTGAATGAAGCTAGGCATGGTGGCTCAGGTCCGTAATCCCAGTAAGTGGGAAGGTAAAACAGGGAGATCTCAAGTTTGAGGACAGCTTTAATTGAGATCTTGTCTTGTAGAATCAAGCAACAAACCAAACCAATCAAGCAAACAAAAAAGACCAGTGAATAAATTCCTCATGGCACATATAAGATATTGATTAGGTTTTTAATTGTTCATTATCTGTTTATTTTATTGGTACATGTTTGCATTACATAATTTTTACATTCCTTGGGTGGAATTGTTACATGTACATAATAAATTTTAATTCCCTTGTCATCCCCTTTCATTCCCCTTCCATCTCATCACCCTTTTCCATTTGAGAAAGACCTATCTCTTTACTTCCCATATTCTATATTTTATTTTGCTCTTTATTTTTATTCAAAAGTTCAAACGCCTAATGAGCCCAGTGCTGGAAATCAACTCACCTGCCTGATTCTGAAGCACAGAAATTTTCTTTATCTTTTGGATCTCTCCTACTGTGATTTTTCTCATGAAAGAATTATATATTTCAGTGATGAGGGGAAAATATTACAGAATGATCATTTAAAAGTTTGACCAGAAAATATTAATTACTATTAATCACTTTTGCCTGAATCTTTTTAAAGCCAGGATTAAGGAGGAAATATTTCGAATTTTAATTCCTTTGAACTCTCAATGGCCTCAAAACAACTTGTAATGCCAGTACCAGATGTTCTCAACAGCAATTTTGATTTACCAGTTGATAATTATGTCATAAGAGTTCAAGATCTGATACATTCAAACTTAACCAGAAAAAAGAAAGATAAAGGAAAAACAAATGAGAGAAAGATAGACTACATAGATTCTTTCTGAACCACTGAATTCCTAGGTAAAGATGAGTTCTCTCACACAGTACTGTGTATATTTCTCTACCTTCTGACACAAAAAGGATATTACCTTTTTAAAAGATAATCTTTCTTATTTGTGAACTGCCTTAATTTCTTTGACTCAGCAGATCTCTTGTAGATGGATTTTTAATGACTACCTTTACTACGAATTTGTGTTCTTTTTCTTCTTCTTTTTTAAACTGAACAAAAATGAGTTACATTTAAACCAAGATGCAGATTATTTGCCTAGCTTCATCCTAGGAAATTACACATAAGTCTCTCTATCATTTCTTAGATGAGTTAAAGCACACAAGTGGGACTTCGTTGCAATGCCAGACGACAGGACAAAAGACAAGCTTGGGAATCTAACATGAGGTCTGTCCATTAGTCCACAGCATGTCGTAAAGGAATATATGCAGACATAGAATAGTACCATGGGGATGAAGATTTCTCATACACAATTCATTATAAAACCTGATAACAAGATGACCTAAATGAGGTGTCAGAATTTTAACTCGTGTATTTAACTTATTACTCTGGGAAATAAATGGCTATTCAATCTGGAAGATGAGCACTTGACATTTAGCAGAGGCAATCTTGAATCCCACATGAAACAGACACCTAGCCCCTTATTCTGTGATTCTCTTCCACACTGAATTTTTCTTATAGTGATTCTCTGAGATTGTGGTTAACTTTAAAATTAATGAATCACAATAAACCACAGCCAAAGTTAAATTAAGAATCAACAACTGCAGGGTGAAAAGATGCCAAGAAGATATTTTTGTGGCACTGGATGTGGATCTGATAGTTAGCCAGGAGCACTGAAGAAATAAAGGTCTCAACTCTTTGTAGCCTATAGCTTGGAATAAGAATTTTCTAGGCAACAGCTAAAAGTAAGTCCAGACTGTGATTTGGATAAGTGTTTGCTAAAGGCTTTTGTGTTAAAACTTGGTCCACAGAGTAAGGGAGGTGGGAGGTGGTGGAACCCTCAGGAGTTAGTGCACAGTGGCAGAAGGTTAGCTCATAAGGATGATGCTCCAGAAAGGGACATTGTGACTTAGCTCCTTCTCTTTCTATTTCCGTTTCCTGGCCATAATGAAATGAGCAGTTTCTTCCACTACATGGTACCCCTGTGATGTAAACCCACAGTGCCAGAAAGGTGGCACAGCTTGGTAAATTTACTACAATACATTGACCTGTGCAATTAAATATATTTTTATGGTATGTGGATGGTATCTTAACTAACTTCTTTTCAAAGTCTTTAAATTTAGACTTCTCTGACCAACTAGCTTTACTCTTCACTGCCTTTTCTTTAAAATGTGTTCTTTCATTAGTTACATTTTAATTCTGTGTGATTCCTTGTGGTTCATAAAGTTTCTCAGGACAGAAAAAAAATCCCAAACCAATGTTCAGATTTCTTGATATAACAAAAAATTGTCATTTTATTTCTCATGGAAAGTAGAATAGAGAAACAAACAAAACTTGATGTCTTTTTGCTTAAACAAAATGCAGAAGGTCTTGAAGCTCTTACCAAAATACAAACCTCTATTCTATAATGAAAGACTATGGCATGGCTGCCAGTCTTCATTTATAGTCCTTTATGTTAGAACCACACTAATCATTTTGTTTTCAAGCCTCCATAAAATAAGAAGACACCATCCATTTTTCTTGAGATGTATGAGAAAATTGGGAAAGCTACTACAGACTAACACTAAGAAGAGACACAAAAGATATCATAAAAAACATCTCTCCTCCTAATTGCCACCCTGTAAGCATTAAGAGGGAATAGTTCCATAATATATCCTTCCAATCCACAATTTTTGTCCACAAATTAATTTGTCTTCTGCCATCTTTTTCTGAGTAAGCCAGTCCAATTCTTTGGATCAACACTGGTAAATTATCAGATAAACTCACTTTTGGGAAGAGGGGGTGAATCTAAGAAGAGCTAGTGGTTTTGAACTTGATAATCTATGCAGCCTTTAAAAATAGCTGATAAATAAATATCTCTAAAAATAGACTTTAAGGTCTGGATAATACGTGGGAAGGATTCCAAAATTTGGTAGATTCTAAATTTCATAGGCTATTCCAAATCCTCTAGAAATAATTTCCTAGAAGAGCTATGTGATCAAAATATTGGTCTATTGAAAATTTTCAAAGTCTTTCATGTAATTATCATAAGCAAGCAAGCAGTTCAAGTCGGCATAAAATTTTTTATATTAACTTTTGGGGGTCCTTGTTTATCCAGTATGATGTGAGAACAAGTGTTTGAGGATCTAGTTTTTCTCACTATAAGGTTTCTTACACAATTTTTAAAATTCTATTATAGTTAATGCAATTTTTAGGTACTTTTAATCTGTGACAATCTTTCATTTATTTTACTAAAATGAGTTCCTTTCTTTCAACTTACATACTCTGGTTTTGCCCCAGGGAAATGTTATTTCATTAAAGCTTTATTTCCTGGTCCAACTTTTCCCATATTTTGCATTCTTTATTAATATGTATTATTTGAGAGCTTGTTTCCCCCTCTATTGTTAGTTTTTATTTAATCTTACATATCTCTTTGAACTTTTCATCTGTACTCCTAAAGGTCACCCCTCCCATATGTTTGCATTTTCTACAATGTAAATCTTGCTTTTATTACTCCAATGTAGGTTTACTTTTTTTGTATATTTGTATGTTTCTTGAAAAGATTTATTATATTTTTTTTTATTAATTTCATGCTATTGTACATGTATTATAGCCTATTGTTTACTTATGTCAGTTCACTATTCAAAGAAGCCAAGTATTCTTTTTACTGTGTTAATAAAGACTAAACATAAAATTTATCATGTTAACAATTTTTAATTTCATAAAATTAAGATGTTCATACTGTTATATAACAACCTTTCAGAATATTTTTATTTTGCAAGTCAGAAACCCTGTATCCATTAAAAAATTTCCCCTTTTGATTCCTCCAACTCATGATCAGAACTATTTTGCTTTTTGTTTCTATTAATTTGACCACTTTAGATACTATATATAAATGGTGTCATGTTTGTTATCTTGTGACAGGTTTATTTCATTAGCCTAACATCTTCAAAGTTCATCCATGATGTAGCATATGGCAAAAATTCTTTTCTCTTTCAGGTAAATACTATTCTATGCTGTGTTCATCAACTCTCCAGTCAATGGGACAAATTTTGTTGATCCATTCATTAGTATTTGGAAGTTTGGGCTGACTCAATCTTTTGCTCATTTTGAATTGTGCTTCTATGAACATGGGTTTGCAAATGTATGTTCATGACTCTGCTTTTAATTCTTTTGTAAATATACTCATAAATAGGATTATTGAGCCATATAGTTGTTCTATTTTAAGTTTTTAAAAAAAGCTTTCATGTAATTTTTCATACAGGATGAACTTTATAATCCTGACAATATGCACAAGGATTGGAATTTCTCTATTTCCTTCCAAGTGCTTATTACTGATCTTAAAAAATAATGCCGAACCTAATAGGTGTGCCGTGATATCTCACTGTAGTTTTCATTTGCATTTGTTTGATATTGTTGGTTATATTCCCATATGAATCCTGGACATTTTAAATCATCTTTAGGAAGACTTCTAGTCATTTGCCAATTTTACAATTTCTTTTTGATATTTTTCTTTAGCTGTAGGAATTTTTCATTTACTCTGCACATTAATTTCTTATCAACTATAAATTTACAAAGATTTTCTCCCATTCTGTATGTTGCATTTCACTCTTGATTGTTTTCTTTGGAACATAAATTATTTAAATTTGATATATTCTCTTTTTCTGTTTTTGATGTTTGTGCTTATGTTGTTATATCCAAGAAATCATCGTCCAGTCTTGAAGATTTTCCTCTCAGCTTTCTTCTAGGAGTACTGTAGTTTTAGATCTTACATTGACATATTGAATGCATTTTGAGTTTAATGTTGTATAGTATAAGACTAGCATCAACTTCATTGGATGTGCAGTTTTCTGTAATATTTGTGAGGGGATAATCAGCTGAGTGGTGAATGCTTTTGACACTAGCTGAGTATCACTTTACAATATCTGCTAATGGTATGTTTCTGTGCTTATTTTTGTTTCTATTCATTCATTGGCCTGTCTTTATACTGGTAGCATAAATATAAGCATATTTTGATTACTTGGCCTTTGGAGTATATTTCCAAGTTATGAAATATGCGCGCCCAACTTTGTCCTTATTTTGAAAACTTATTTTAGTTATTTGTGATCTTTTGAAATACCATATGAATTTTTCTATTACTAAAAATGCTATTGAAATTTTAAAGGCTATATATATATTTTCAACCTGAGAAAACTGAGCATTTTCCAGGCCTTTTTTCATGTTTTTGAAGACTTTTTAAAGATTTTCATTTGATGTTTAAATTTTATAGTTTTCTGTCATTTTTGACCCTTGAGAACAATGAAATTATTTTAAAATTGTCAAAAAAAACTGTGAGAATATAGATTGAGTTTTATATAAAAATAACCTCATCTGCTTTTAAGATTTATAAATGGAAAGCATTTGGATAAATATGTGTCGGCAAGAATAGCAGTTATTTCTCTATTGTACATAATCCCTTAAATTACACTCTCTTTTCCAATCTAAAAAAAATTGTGAAATACACGTGAAACTACATCTTCAAACTAGAACTACCATAGGTAATCTATAACTCATGATATAAATTGATGATTAAGATATCTCATTTGTGAAATGGGCTATATCCTAGAGG
The DNA here is from genome assembly GCF_053883595.1 of Heterocephalus glaber. Taxonomy (NCBI): domain Eukaryota; kingdom Metazoa; phylum Chordata; class Mammalia; order Rodentia; family Bathyergidae; genus Heterocephalus; species Heterocephalus glaber. Next base: position 12,896,091 of record NW_028258333.1, read on the forward strand.
CATAAAATCTCCCTGATCCTAGTAAAATATGGTGAAACGTTGTTCTCATTAAATACAATGTAAATGGTCTAAATAGTAAGAGAGTTTCTCTTTCATCATATGCTGTGTGTAATCTTAAAGGTATGTAACATGTCTTTAAAAATTGTTATCTGTCTTAATATTACTATATATATGTAAATTGTAGCCTAGTTTTGAAGCTCTTTACTTATTTTAACTAAGAAAAAGTAGAATTTTATCAAAGAACACTGTGAAATCTCCATTTAATGTGATGCTTTTCTAAAATATATTTTACTAGCGTCCTTTCAATAATTAATACTAAATGATTTCTTCATAGATAACTGTATAAACAGATATAAATTGGATCAACAACTTCATCAGAAAGCCATTGTTCTCCACACTTTGTGATTTTTGGAAGTTACATGTATTTTATTTTATTTTTACTATATCAGTGCATGTTTGCAGTACATGATGATTACATCCATTATGGGGAGGTGGTACAATTACAAAATATACACTATTTCTTTATACAGCCCCTTCAGTTCCCCTCTGAAACCATAAAATATTTATGATTGTGTGTCTGATTTAATTCACTTAATGTTATTGTTTTAGGGTGTATCTACTTTCCAACAGATGACTCAAGTTTATCCTTCGTTATGGCAGAATAGAAATCCACTGTGTATAATCATCACATTTTCTTTATCCATTCATCTGTTGATGGAAATACAGGCCAATTTGAAAATTTAGCTATTATGAGTTGTGCTGGTATATACTTGGGTATGCATGTATCATTGTAATATAGTGCCTTAACTCTTTCAGGAATATACCTAGAAGGATAATAGCTTGTTTGAATAAAATTTCTAATTTTATTTTAATTTATTTTAGTTTTTGCAATTATATTTAATTTTTATTTTAGTTTATTAGCGCATGTGTGTGGTCCATAATGTTTACATTCCTTGTGGGAAGGCGATACATGGAGATAGCACATTTTAGTTTCTTTGTATATCCCCTTTCCCTTCCCTCCCTCCCCTGCCAAACCACCTCTTGGTCCGCTTCCTTTTGACCTTTCTTGTGTATTGCTTTTTTTCATACATGTTTGCAGAACATATTTCCATTCCTTGTGTAGAGTTGGAGCATACACTTAACACATCCCAGTTCCTTTTTTTCATTCCCTTTTTCCTACAAATGGCTGAAATTTTCTCCATGGCAGAGTAGTACTCCATAGAACTAAAAAATATTAGACCCCCCAAAACAAACGATTGTAACAAAAAATCTGCAAGAAAAATGAATAGACAGTTCACAGAGGAGGTAGACATGGCCAATAAATACATGAAGAAATGCTCAATATCCCTGGCCATTGGAGAAATAGAATTTAATACAACACATTTTACCTCAAAAAGAATGGTCATCATCAAGAAAACAAAAAATAGCAAATATTGGAGAGACTGTGGGGAAAAAACCCTTCTACACTGTTGGTGGGAATTTAAACTATTACAATCTCTATGCAAGTCACTATAGAAATTCCTCAAAAAGCTGAAATTAGAATTACATTTGACCCAGTTATCACCCTTGTAATTATCTTCTAAAAAGAATTAATAACATCATATTACAGTAATACATGCATACCCATGTTTATAGCAGCATAATTTATAATAGCTAAATTTTAGAAGTGGCTTATATATCCATGAACAGATGGATGGATAAAGAAAATGTGGTATTTACATCTAATTTTACTTTTTACATGTAATTTTGTGTTCTAAATATGAGTCCTCTAGCAGAGAAGTAGCTGCCAAATTTTTCCATTCTGTAAGTTGTTTCTTCACTCTGTTGATTATTGTGTTTTCTGTACAAAAGCTTTCTAAATTTCATATAACATGATTGTTGATCCTTTATGTTATTTCTTGTGCAAATGGGGTTCTTTTCAGAAATCCATTGCTTATGCCTGGATCTTCAATAATTTTACCTATTTTATCTTTCAACAGATTAAGTGCATCTGTTTTAATGTTTAGATCTTTGATCTGTTTTTAAAATTTTTATTACATGTGAGAGATATGGGTCTAGATTCAACTATCGGCAAATGGATAGCCAGTTTTCACAGCAACATTTTTTAGAGGCTTTCCTTCATCAAGCATATGTTTTTTACCTCTTTGTCAAAGATCAGGTAGTTGAATGCATCTAAGGAATGTTCTACATTCTTTCTTCTGCTAGCTTGATCCATGTGTCTGTTTTTTGACTGCCATCTCGTTTTTATCACTGTAGCTTCGTAATACAACTCAAAATCCAGGATTTTGATTTTTCTTGCTTTGTTCTTGTTGCTTAGGATTGATTTTGCTATTCTAGTTTACTTCTGACTCCATATGGATTTTAAGGTTTTTTTTTTCTTTCTAGTTCAACAGCATTTTGAATGGAATTGCATTAATATTTTGTATCAGTTTTGCAAGTATGGCTATTTTGACAATATTGATTTTGCCTATTTAGAAACAAGGCATAATCCTTTCATTTTCTAGTATTGCTGTAGCTTTCTTTATAAATGTCCTTCACTTCTTTTCTTAGGGTAATTCCCAAGTATTTTATTTTTCTTAAGAGATTATGAATGATGTAGTTTTTTTAGTATCTTTCTCTGTAGTTTCTTTATTGATGCCCAAGAACATCACTTATTTTCTTTTTATGGATTTTATATTCTATACCTTGCTGAATATATTTATTAGTTCTAGGAGAATTTGGGTTGAGAATTTTTAGATTTCTATGTAAATTATTATGTTGTCCATATCAGGTAAGGCTAGTTTGATTTCTTTCTTTTGTATACATGCAACTTTTATTTTGTTTTCTGGACTAAATGCTGTGGCTAAAGTTTTGAAACCTAGAAGTGGTGATAATGGACATCCTTGTCTTATTACCGATTTTACAGGAAAGGTTTTCAGTTTTTCCTCATTTAATATGATGTTGGCAGTAGGTTTGTTATAAATGGTATTTTTCAGATTGAGACAAGGGCCTTTTATACATATTTTCTTCAGGGTTTCTATTAACAGATGTTGGATATTATGTTAGGATTTTTTTGCATCTATTGACACTATCATGTATTTTTTCTCCTTTATACTAAATTTATTGATGTTCATGTGTTGAAGCATTCATGAAGCCCTGTGATAAATCTACTTGGTCATGAAAGATGATTTTTAAATGATTTATTGCACTTTGTCAGTATCTTGTTGAGAACTTTTGCATCTATGTTTCCTTAAGAGGTTGGTGTGTAGTTTACCTTCTTAGTTCAGTCCTTCTCTGGTTTTGGAATCAAAGCAATACTAGCTTCCAGTAATGAATGTGGCACTACTCCTTTTATTCCATTTAATTAAAGAAATTTGAGGAATAATGATATTAGAATTTCCCTTTTGTTCTTGTTGAATTCATTGGCAAGCCCAGCAAGTTTTGGGATTTCTTTTATTTCTAGAATAGTCACAGCTGCCTCATTTTCATTGCCTGTTATTGGATGATGCAGAGTTTTTATACTTTCTTGGTTCAATTTTGGTAATTTATATGTATCTAGGAATTTAACCAGATTTTCTATGTTCTTCATTTTATTACAGTACAGTCTTGAAGAAATGTATAATATATATTTCAAATGTGTCTGTTGTGATTTCTCCCTTTTCATTTGTAATTGCATTGATACGGGTCTTTTTTTACCATTTCTTGGAAAGATTAGCTAAGGGTTTGGATCTTTTTATTTTTTAGAAGAACCAACTCTTTGATTGATTCATTGATTTTTGTAATCTTGTAAGTCTCAAGTTCATTCATTTTTGCTCTCTTTATAACTTCCTCCCTTGTACTAGCTTTTTTTCAATTGTTCTTGTTTTTCTAGGACCTCGAGGTACATCATTAGACTATTATTTGGGCTCATTCTATTTTTCTAAGGTAACCATGGAGAAAATATGCCGTTCCCATGAGAGAGAACAGGACAGGCTCCAGCACTAGCCCCAAGAAAAGCCCACAGTTGTAAACTACAAAATCAGCATGGAGTTTTACTCTGAAGGTAACTCCTGTGTGGCAGGCTGGAGTTGGAGAAGAGATCCAGTGCCGTGTCTACCATATTTGACAACAATTAATCAAGATCCATTTGGGGAATTGAATATTCATTAAAGATTGAGAAACAAAACAACTATAGAACAAATACACTTCAGGGTTTCTGGCTCACATTACTTGAGTGACTGTATGGAAAAGCCACAAGAGACAATTGCAGGGAGTGCACAAGCTAGACATTGAAACCATGAAAAGTTTAAGCTCAGGACATAGTGGTCCCTCCCACTTTGGTAGAAAATCCTCTAGCCATGTTTTCTTTTGTGAAGGAGCTGGGTCTAAAAGTACTTCCTTTAAGTGCAATTGACTGCTTGAAATGTCTTGCTCCTGCCTACATCCAGCACAGAATTCAGCAGTCTATTTGCTTTCTCTATCTTCCAAAGAGATCATGGATACACCTTAGCTTGGATGGCTGCTACAGTCTGGTATGTATAGACAGACGAATCTGACTGGATGTCTCACAAACACAAAGATATTAAAGCTAGGTAGAGAAAGCAGTTAATTGGGGAACACAGAGGGGCACAAAAACCGGGAGCAGTTGCAGTGAATATATTCTAGGTTGGACACCACTGATTGAACATTTCCAAATGGAAAGACAGGGCAAGATCAGCGTTCACACATAAAACCCTGAGTGTGGAAACAAAATACAACTTATCTAATGACTCACTTTGTCCCTCACTAAGGATATTTTAGGAAGGTTTTATCAGCTAAACTGGTAAACATTAGGAAAAATTTAGTGTTTATATATTTCTCTAAAAATTTTAAATTTGTATGATTCAACTCAGTCAGGATCAAGATTTAGATCTGGAGGGCCAGAGATTTAGCTCGGTGGTTCCAGCGTTGGCCTACAAGCACAAGGTTCAGAGTTCGATCCCCAGTAACCCCCCACCACACATTAAAAAAAGATTTAGGTCTGAATTTCTCTTTTCTGGGAAAAATCTCCAGATGACAAACATTTTTCCAAATACATCATCTTTCTTATCCTGTCTACATTTTCTCTGGCATAATTCAATTTTTGTTTAAAAATATTTCCCTGCAAGTTAGTTTTCCATTCCTTCAAGTTATTTTTCATTCCATTATTTTTAAAGCAAATTCACTATGATCCTCAACTCTTTTATTTATTTATTTATTTATTTATTTATTTATTTATTGGTACCAGGGATCGAACTCAGGACCTTGCACTTGTGAGACAGGTATGGTGCCATTGAGCTAAATCCCTGGCTCTCTTCCCTTTAAAATAAATCTTTAGACCTCAAGGTCTACTTCATTTCATGATATTTGTATAAGCATTTTCTGGTGGCATTATTAGTTCTGTAATGAAGTTGTCCATAGTAAACTATTTCCTCAGTGGCTATAAGAAGCCTGGGCACCAAGAAACACTTTATCATTGGAAAATATTTAGATTTGCCTTCTATATATGCATACACAGAGTTTGGCCTCTTTTTCTAGTTTTATGTAAAAAAAATATTAATTTTGTAAGGGAAATTTCATATTTCCTTTTATGTATACTGTTTGCACATTAAGGTATGTAAAGACAGCAATTTTAGATCCCAACCATTAGTAATTAAATCTCTCCAAGTTTTCTCTTTTATATTACAGAGTATATTTTAAGAAATACATGTAAATTGTTAAGAATCTGACCAAAAACAATGTAATTCTTATAGTTTTTATGTTAGAAATGCTTTTCATCTTAATGAATGAAAGTTTTATTAAACTATTCTGTTTTCTATATTAAAAAGTTTCACAACTTTTTGGAGTTCTTCACATGTAGTATATGATAGAAGTAAATGAATATACCATGACTTCAATGGGCTTAGAATTTTATCAAATCAGAAAATAAGTTCATAAATTATGGGTAAAAAGAGGCCAAAATATGAATATCAGAGCAGATGATAATAAAATCGAATTGTATCATTTTTGCTTTGAAATACAAAACTGTATCCACGTATGTCCATGCATGTCTGTATTCCTAGCTTTTTGGAAGCTGAAGTAGGAGGACTGAAAATCGTAAAACATTCTGGGCAACTTTAAGACTTAGCAAGATCCCATCTTACAGTTAAATGTAAAAAAATTCAACAAAGATCTGGGAATATAAATTTGTGTTATGACTCTGGGCTCTATTTACAGTTACACACACACACACATTATCATGTATAACACTGCTAATAATAAAATAATTTTAGATGAAATTATCAAGTACACCACCACATAGGGATTTAAAGTTAATTTACATATTATGCAGTCTTATAGATAATCCATTAATCTGAAGTCCAGTTCTCCTTTGAAAACATGAGTTAAAACAATGTGTTCAAAAATAAGCTTTTATTCTCCTAATTTATTTTTCATCATCTAAGACATTAAAAATATTTTAACCAAAATTATCATTTCTAATTCAATGATAGGGGAAGGAAGGAAAAAAATACAAAGGTTATAAGGTTAATATATTTAAATGCATAATTTCATTTAGTAATTTAAAAATGGTTTTGAAATCTACATCACAAAAAGCACTTAAGAAATTTTCATATTTATATTATCATAATCCTCACTTTCCAAAATTCTGACTTACAACTTACAGAAAGAAAATTATAACAAATGTGCAATTGCTAGACCATTTACTAATTATCATTCAGTGTTTCCAAATAACTGCTATAGAGCTTAATGTAATAGGAGGTTGATACAATATTTCCAAAATACATTCTGTACTCTTTTCTCTTTTTCTTATGTCTTTTAGTAACACCATATACTAACTCTCCTTTTTTAATTTTCTTCAACCCTACAGCTACCACTTCATTACAACTCTCAAACTCATTGTAGCTTCCTTAGACTATTGAATTAAGCTTCAACAAATTTCTTGCTTCCTCTTCCAATTCAGAAGCACAATGGTGCCAGATTAATTTTCTAAAGTCACCAAAATCATGTTACACTTTGCATAAAATCTCTTAAGGAGTCTTCATTACATGCCAAATAAAATTACCTTCTTTTTTTTATGTGAAGCTCCAAATTATGTATCCCCAAGCCAACTTTTCCAATTTTATCTAATCTTATTTTCTTGCTACAAAGATCTCTCTGTTTTATTTTGCTTTCAACTACAAACCAATTAAACTGTTCACCATACACTCCTTAAGTTACTCCTCTAGTCAATTTTATGATTAGGGAGGCCCAAGGTCAAAACAATTCCCAATTTGCACAGCTGAAGGCCAACCATCTAAAACCACATAACAATGATTTTCCTTTCTCCATTAACTTTATATTTAAAATCATGTTAAATAATGACTTACATATGTCTTTCTTTCCTAGAGCATATGTTCTATGAACCTATTTCATAGAATTCTATGAACTTTATTTCAGCTCCATACATTTTCAGAACCTATTCAAAGCTACTTGCATACTACAGACTAAAATTTATGAACATAATACAAAAAAATCTGGGTTTTATATTTTGGTGTTTGCTACTTTTGAATCTGTATTCATATTATACCAAGTATGTTTTATTTTATCAGAGTGTATGTGAATGAATTCACTGGACTCAATATTTAATATATATTGATATTCAATTTATTGTGGTTGACATTAATTGGATTATTAATATCTCATATATTGTGTGGAAATTATTTTATGTTATTATCATAAATATATATATAGTTAGAACAAGAAAGTCCAAATCAAATCATATTACCAATTTCCATTTCCTGCTTGAAATTTTGTGGTGTTTAAAAATCATTTTATATGATTTAGCACACACTTTAAATATCACCTCTAATTTCTCTCTTACTTTACAAAAGTATCTTAGACAAGTTTAGTAGTGTTAGTTTTTTATCATCAGGTAAATATACCTCAAGAAAATATTTGCTATTGTCACAGTTTTTGTTGGCCAACCAGATTCCCATCAATAAATTAGACAATGTCCACAAATAGAGGTATCTATGATTACCCAATCTTCTTTGAAAAATTTGACCAGCAACTGAATCTATCTGAAAAATATTATTTATTCTTAAGTTTAATATTAATATTTATCTATTAAAGAATTAAATTCATCCCAAAATATATATCAAACAACTTTGACCATGTTTATGTAAAAATAGTTAAAGAAAATTAAGTTTATATGTAATTAGGAATAGTCCATCACACAATTGTAAGATAAAACAGAATTTCAATCCACTGTAAAATGTAATATTTGAATGAATACTTCACAATAAAATATTATGTATGTATGTATTATATATTATATATAATATTACTAGGTGATTTTTAGACATATTTTCAGGTTTTGAAATAGTGGAATTTGTATGTGGCTTTGTACAGATACATTAAACTTTACTAGCTGAAAGTGAACAAATTTTTCCTATTCTATGAGCTGGGATCATGTCTCAGTGGTAGAGTAAATATGTACCAGAAGGAAGATCTGGGTTTGATGCCCAAGATGAGAACAAAATTACTAATATGACTTTTCCCTCAGAAATTCCCCTTAATATAATATATATGTGATGGAAATGTTCATATTTTCTTGAAACTTTATGAAATATAATTTGCAAATGAATTCTTATTTTGAACTAAAATTATGTTTGTTTCATATAAGATCATCACTGTGAATTTTTATTGTATTTTTCTTGGAATATTCTTTCTTTTATAAATTTTGATGTATACACCAAATTAATATAGTTAGAGATTAGAAAATAAAATATTATTGCAAGTTTGAAATAAACTATTCTAAACATCAGGTATTAGAAAACATAAGTAGTTAAGATTTGGATAGCATGAAGGGGATTAAGTAAAATGTGCAAAATATTGAAATAATTTTCCCTTGTATTTTTTCCATTACATATTTGTTGAAATAATTCTTTTACCTCATGTGACTTTGATGCTTCTCAGTTTTAATAAAGTTATTACTCAATTATAGGTAGATGTTCTGTAGGTAATTAATTGTACCAGTTCAGATTTTTTTTAAAGGAGTCCATTTATATAGAGATGGTATAAATTGTCATCTAGAAATTATGTGCAGGTAAGGATAGTACAAGGAGAAGAGTTTTATGTCTTTTTTTTTGAAGTACACTAATACCTTCCTTCAATGAAAAAAAAAAAAAAACAGCTGAGTATCTACAAATACCAGAAAGCATATTAGAAAATTGGAAGAAATTGGGCAATGCTGAAAAAAATGGGATACTGATGAAAAAATGAAAATATAGTTAGCCCTTTTTAACTTTAGCTGTGGATTCAAAAAGGAAGACACCAAAATTATTTGGAAAAATATTGCATCTCTAGTTTTTATGTTTGGATGTGGAACATACCCCATTGAAAACTTTGTCCCAAGTAAAAATATTCAGAGTTAGGGCTTTGGTAAGGTGATTATATCATGAAGGAGTTAATACCATTAGTGACTTAATTCACTGATGGATTCATAATTTGATGAAGAAAGGGTTAAATCAGTCATAATTATCATTAAGTAGAAATAATGAAGACAAAGAAAATTACAGGTTTCAAAGTGGATGAGTGGAACTCCAATTTTGGGCATTTGACAACAGTTCATGATGAGAGCTCTGTTTTGTTTTAATTAAGTATTCGTAGATAGTGATAGAGCTGGATGAAGTTATCTAAAGGTAGCTGAACATGCACAGTATAATTTTCAAAAGAAACAGAAATAAGAGACACCTGACTCTTTTGAAGAACTGTAAGTCTAGGCCAGGCAATATTAAAAGCCTTCAGGCATTCTCTTACCAATCATTGAAAAATTCTGTGAACTGTGTCTGCTATTATGTGCATTTAACCTGTGAAAAAATAAGACAATAAAGGCAGAGTAGTTTATCAATGCAGCACTATTAATAGGTGGGGCAACAGGATTGGAACCCATCTTATCCCACTTCAGTAGTTTTACTCAGTTAGATTTTTAAAAAAATAAGCTAATTTTACAAATTTAGATGACATTCCTGAAAGTTAAGAGTCAAGAAGACCAGAATCATAGTCCTCTGAATATATGAAGTAATACTCTCTATAGTAACTACTTTCTAGCTCTCAAAAATTAATTAAATCTTCCCTACCTAGACATAGGCACTTTCTTTCCTTTTGAAACAGAGATTATTTTAGTTCAAATGACCATCAAGTGATTCTTGAAGCCAGTTTACAAACAATCGCTTTGAAGGTATACTTTCAGATATCATTTATACTAAACCATAGTCTAAAAGGTAGATTTATATAGTATATAACAATTCTAAATAGAAAGGATTTAAAGTTTTATACCATAGGAGTATCTGGAGTACCTCTGTTGCTATATCCTAAATTTAATTAAAGTACACATAAGGCGCTTGCTATGTAAAAATGGGTTATTCTTTTTGAGAGTATTTTATGAAAAGTTTCAGTAAAAGGTAAATGAGGTAATAATAGTAATATGCCAGAAGGGACATAGTTTTCCATGAATGTCATATTTCTCCAGCGATTTGAACTGGATGGATTACTTTTTCTACTTCTCCCTTTAACTAGCTTCAACATGAGTGCAGTAGACTATTTTCTATATTTAGCCTAAAGCTGAGTAAGTTTCACTGAACTATGAAGTAATTTTAAATATGTTTTGTATAAAGCTTTGGTGAATTTTAAAGCAGTTTGACATCATAGGAAATGGAAATTCCTCAAAACACAACTCTGTGTCATTAAATATAATGACCATGCATGCTTTTTGAAATATGAAATTAGGCTACTGTTTTTATCCCAGATAGAAAGTAATATGTTTAAAAAAAAATCACAATTACCATTGAATCATTTCTATAGAAAATAAGTACTGGGCATAGTAATGGATATTATTTAAAATAAATTTCACTACTACAACCTTAATATAATAAAAAGAAAAGTAATCACTAAAGAAATTACTTTTGATTTTCTAGCTTTTAAGGAAACCATGGTGTATTTTAGTTTACTGAGGATAAATTGACCTGATTTCTACAAGGCTTAGTTGACCATAGATACTACTAAGTCAGTTTCTTTCAGGAATGTATGATCATAACCCATTTTAGAATACTATATATCAGGATTATAATAAAAATGTAAGTTATATATAGAAAAAGAGTAATGATAAAGTGGCAGTGATGTTTGTTTTATTTTAAGATATTTACCAAACTAAATAAAGTAACCAGATAATAAAATTATTACATGTCCAAAATTATTTAGTGAAAAGTAAATATTTAATGAACAATGGAAATATAACTTTCTTGATGTGATGTGATTCTTCAACAACTACTAATATATTGTGTGAAATCTCAGTAAATACATTCATTTAACACTTTTCATTTAAAAAAATCCAAAATCCATTTAATTGTATTTGTATTCCACAGACATATTTTAAATTAGCATGGCCTTTCTTTTAATCCAATGTTTAGTATATGACTGGGTGCTGTGTTTAATAAAGTTATGTCCAGTGAATAACAGAATAATCATGAAGTATCCACTTATGATTTCCACTTATATTAACTCTGATTTGATATTTGTGATCTTTGAAAATTTAAATTATTGAAAGAAGTAAAAAACAGGTATAATTTGTTGCATAATTTCTATGGATAGAAAAGTGTCTCTTGTTAGAGGACTAAGCTTAGATTGAATAGACCTTTTTGATGTGAATATAAAAGTTTGAATTTCATACAGTAGTCTTTTTATTCTTGTGCTTTTGCCCTAACATCTTTTAAAACATGGATATGTATTAAAACCAATGATATTTGAAATTCTCCTTTCTAGTGTATCAATCATTTCGAAAAGAGAAATCATCAAGCTTGAAAAGTATTGTACTCAGTATTAGCTTTTACACTGAAGGTGAACAAATACTGCTCAGTAGTGTGGAAATGAAGCAGACAGTTCTCTGTCTTGCCAAAAGATAGTTAAAAATCTGAAATTATTTATGAAGACAAGTCAATGGACATTCTAACAAAAAATTGGAATGTGTTATGTGTATATGCCAGTTCCCCATGAGGAATGTAATCATTAAGTACTGCAAACATATGTGAATAAAAATCAAAATAAATAGAATTAGAAATAGAATTTCATTTCCCTTTTTTTTTTATAAAAAGAGAGACAAGGAGCATAATTAAGAGCACTGTTTAGCTCTCAGAAGTAAATTCTATAATCCAGTAACCTTTATTGTTAAAACAGCAACAAATACTTATTAAAAATTTAAAATGTTAGACAGTTGCTGTTACATGTGATCTCAGAATTTTTACATTATATTTGTGATAATGTAATGTGCTTCAGTAAAATGACATTCATTACCTTATTTTCAAAATTAGTTCACTATGTATTTGCCTTGAGAAAAATATAAATAATAATGAATACCAAATTTTGCCTCCACCAATCTTTAACAGAGAAAATAGTGAATTTATTTCAAATTATGACCTTTTAGGAAGGCAATGGATTTTAGAATTATGTGTTAAACAGTCAAAGACAAACATTTGTTATAAACAGAGACGGATATTCCTTTATACATATACCTTTTCCTTTCCTTTCAATGTCTTCACTTTGGTTGGTAAAACTGATGAATCTGGTGTCATTGAAACTCATTTTCATAAGCAAAATAATTCAGGCTATTTTGTCTAACAAAGAAACTAATCAGCCAGAACAATTATTTGATACTGCAAATCTTGTATGACCAATGGATAGAATATATATATATATATATATGTACTTATATATAGGTACATATATACTAAAGTATATATATATAAAGTATATATGCTGAGGTATACATACATATATATATATATATATATATATATATATATATATATATATAGCTATGAGTACATGAGGTTTTGGGGGACATATAGATATTAGCCATAACAGAGATAATTAGCATATATAGCAATAATTGTACCAATTATTTTAGTGATTATTGTGTGTGTGTGTGTGTGTGTGTGTGCGTGCACATGCACCCATATGTGGTAAGAATAAAAACTCTATTATTTGGGGGATTTCCAAAATATGTGCATTGTCATTAACTATAAACACCATGTACTCTAGTTTATATCTAAATTCTGCCCCAAAGTCTCAAAAGTTCATAGGCAGGGTTTTCAAAAAGTGATTGGATTAGGAGGGCATTATAGCTGATTTACCCATGCTCCCTGTTTCCCTCTTTTGTTTCCTGTTGCCATTAGGTGAGCAGCCTCTCTTCCACCATGAATCTCTGTCATGCTGATCTTTCTTGAGAGCCGGCTGAACATGTACTGAAATGTGAGCCAAAATAAAACTTGCCTTTAAATTGCTTGGCTAAGAGATTTGGTCACCAAAGAAGTGTTTGTTTTTGTTGAGAGTGCACTTGCCTGTATGGTTCCAAAGTCTCTGGAAGCAGTTCTCAGGAGGAGTTTGGCAAAGGCTTAGCATATGTAAGGTGAATGAATATATAAAAGGAAGCTGAATGAAAAGTAGGTAATAGATAAGGTAATATAATCCATACCATTCTGACAGGGAGTAACCATTGATATTCTACTTAAAGATGATGATCATTTCTCTGGAATAGGATATTAAGTTTCATTATCTCTTTTTCATTACTATATCAAAGTCTCATGTAACATTTCTAATTGGTGCTTAGAGAAATAAGGTATACACCCCCTTTTCCTCATAAATTTTCGTAAAACACTTCAGAGCTCTTAAAAATTTGCTTTTGAGAAAGCTGAATAAACATGTCTCAGAGATGATGTGCCAAATAACCTATGCTACCTCCTAATCTGTTTCAGTTTGTTTTGAATCTTCTAACATACCTTGTAGCATTGAGAATTGTATAGTGACAATGCATTTCTCAAAATGATAGTTGTATGTTTCATAAACAGCTAGTAATAGACAAGTTTGTAATTTTTATTTTAAGGAAAATAACCCAGCAATTATAATCACAAAACCTCAAACTAATAGATTTTTTTTTTTAGGGAGACTTATTCCATTAACAATACTTTCTTTAGCGTAGGAATGCTATCTATAGCATCGAAGGTATATTCATAAATTCTTTTCTTTTCTTCATAAAGTTTATTGGTACATTTTAGGTCCACATTATGATCACATTTATAATTGGGAATTTGGACTGTACATGCTATATCTTAGTTCTTGTTTTTTCCCATCCCCTACCCTTCCTTCAATCCCTGCAGCCCTTTCTATTTACAGAAGCTTTGTTTCTGTTTTTTGCTTCTTCTCTCATATTTTTTCTTTCCCTTCTTTCCTTTCTCCCACCCCCACTACTCCCATTCTTCTCTGTAATAATCCTCAATACTTCTTCCTGAAACCAATTTGGTAAAATCTCCAATCAACACAAAAGTCTTCCTATATTGATCCAATGTATCTCTCTTTAATACTCTCAGCTTTTAAATTCAAATTACCTCCCAGAGTAGTATTAAAATGTTTAAACTTGATTTTAACAAGTTTATGCTTTTTACCAAATGCTTTTAGTTTTTACCAAATGCTTTAACATTACCGATTCCTTTTTGGGGAACAAATATGTTTGGTCCACACAGCTCACGGTTCTCAAGCTACTTATCCCCAAAGCACTCTTGTTAAGCCTGTCTTACATTGATTTTCAGAAATGCATTTATGCTAAATTTCATCTTGTTCACATTTTAACATTTTGCTGTTTTCTTTTTTATGCCACATTAGCTGTCTCCCAGAGCTTTGTTTATTCTACAAATCTTGGTAAATCTTCTCCATTTATAACAAAACATTAAGAATGAATGAATGAAGACAAACAATTCTGTGAATCACTGATAGGCATCTCTTCCATTTTCAGCAATTTGTCACAGTATATTATCTGAACAATATTCTATAAAAAACTTAAACATGATGGATAACTTTTGACAGAGTTTTTTATATGCAGACCTGAGCATTTCGGGAAATTATAGAAATAATTGAGTCAAAAATGCAGAGGAGTCTAAAATATGAAACAGATGGAAAAGACTAGGAACTAGTTTGCTACTTTTGCGGATGGACACACTTCTGTAACATGTTTTGAAGTTAATGTGCCAACCACAGTCATAGAATATGTCTGTCATGAGGTAGGAAGACGATAACTTACAAAGAGGAACCCTGAAAAACACAAGCAAGCAAGGAACCAGGCTACTTTAATGGACTACTGGTGAGTGAAAATGTGCATTATAAATGCAGACGTAAAAGATGACTACAATGAAGACAAGCATGACTGGGAGCCTCCTTTTAGGCTCCAAGGAGAATAAAAAGAGCAAAGAATTCTCTTACCTGACAACTGATAACCACAGGTTTTCTTTGATGGCTGCTTGAATTTGAATTGACCTTATTCCCATGATCCTGAAGTGCAGACAGAAAAATAACTATTAACTACTTCTACACTGTTAATAAAAAGTGATTGATGAAATAAACTCCCAAAATACTTTTAAAATACTGAAAAATACTTAAAAATGTAAAGTATGGTGATTGACAACTTTCTGTTGAACAGAAGCTTATATTTCAAAATACAAAGATATATTTCCAAAAAATCTGTCAGTATAAATAAAAACAGCAGAATTTGAAAACCAGGAAGTCAGAGTATAAAAACCAAATATGAAGCAAACATATATCAAAAACATAGGAAAGCTGTAAGTTAAAGGAATAAGCTAAAACAGAAAGATTTTAAACCACAAACAGTGTATTCACTAGAGAAAAAAATGTTCAAGGATGGGCAAATAAAAAAGTAATGGTAACTTTATACTAAAATATCTTGAGTAAAAAAGGAAATTAACAAGGAGAAAGAAATTATGAGAACAAAGGCACAGAGAAGTTTTGAAAACTAAAAGAATGATTAAAAGAGTAACCTTAAAAAAGAGTGAAATGATTTGACTAACAGATGCTTTATCACAACAGAAGCCAAGGAAAATTAAATAATTTCTTCAAAGAACTAAAAAAAAAAGCTGTCAAACAAAAATACAAGGATCAGCTAAACTATCATTTGAAAAAAAGCACCTAAAAAAGTTTAGATTTTCTAAACTTGGATTTTAGGAAATATAAAATTAAACCCTGAAGGAAGATATCTCTTTTAACAAAGAATAAAGATGCAGGGAAAATAACTAAGTATGTTGGGGAAAAATATTGCTGTTATATTAAACAATAATCATGAATTATTCTAGGCTAAAAGAAACAAAGAAAAATCATTCTAAAATAAGAGGAGATATTAATTACATGTGGAAAGAAAATGAATGATCTGAAGAAAATTATTTCAGGTCATTAATATTTTCTAGAAGGTGACAGAGCTCTTTGGGATTGATTTCTTAAATCAGGTTTAAATGCTAAGTCAGCCACTATCAAAATAACAATAAAAATGGTCATTTAACATCCCAACACCAGATTTTATAATAAGTAATAAAAAAAGATAGAGGACACGAAATAAAATGATAATACAATGAAGAACTAATATCTCCAGTGCTCCAGGCAAATGGAAGGCAAGCTGTAAACGTGGAATGGTTTTTACATCATGAACTATTTTTTTCCATTGAGCATACCAGAGTTTACCAAGCAATCTCATATCTATTTTTCTCATTTAATCCTTATGAAACTTTGATTATATGAGAGTGTATCTGCTTGCATTTTATAGATGTCATTTAGTTATGCCTTTTCTTTTATGTTTAATTTATTCGTGTCATTGGTTCCTAAAATTAAAGAGGCTTGAGAAAAAACATTCAGATCCATGTCTTTTGTGTTAAGCAATTTTTCCATTTCCCTTGTGTCCATCAGTTGGTCAAACACTTATGAATATGTGGACCATGATAAAACCTATTTTACAAAATTAATATGAGAGAAGTTTCCACTTTTCATTCCATCATCAAGTTGTATTTTGATTTTATCATTCTCCCACAGGAAAGGATTTAAAATTTAAATGTAGTCTGCCTCAGTACTATTATGCATTTTCAGAATCTTTCCTTCTATTCTAACTTTGTTTGAACAAGAAAATAGTTCTCTCATCTTCTGAAATTCTTTAATTTCAAATTTTAATGATCACCAATAGTGTATATTGACTTTCTGAAATTACATAACTACTTAGACACTGATAGTCATTTTTTCTTGTGTGTTTATTCTTCACTTTTCCATATGCAGTGTACTCTTCTTTGAAGTTTAGAAAAAAAGCAAAACAAATATGTCACGTTTCTTTTTCTTTTTTTCTTTTTGTTTTTAGTCCCAAACATATTGAGACTAGTCTCTGTCATCTTTTTCTTTGACTATAGATTAAAACAAATACTTTGTTCCTAAAAACAAAATAGATCAAAACAAAATTATTGGTTGCCTTTGGAAGTTTTTATTATATTGCTTTCAAATGTTGCACTCAATCTTTTTTATTCTATTGATTTTATCTTGTATTTGAAATTTTACCTTGGTTAGTTATACAATGATTTAATTTTTGTACATTTTATTTTATATAAAATTATTATGAAAATTCTTTTCCTGATACTAATTAAGATCTTTTAAAATTTGTATAAATATATTATAATAAAATAAATGATGATTTGGTATATTGTATACAAATCAACAGATTTTATTTTCAAGATGTTCTAAAAGTTGAGCACCAATTCAAAGACGTGTTATATGCTAGCAGATCAGTTTTGTACGATGACTACTTATGGTTAAGCCTTGCATTTATCTATCTATTTATTGCTAGACTTATGATCTTGAAATTTAAATATTTTATCCATTTGTGTGCATGTTTTATTGTTGTTGCTATTCTTGTGCAATAAATAATTTACATGCATTAAATAATCTTACATACATTAGATAATTTTATCCCACAAGGAGCCTGTAATCTGATATTTTTAGGATATTATAGTATAAAATCAGAAAGTTAGAAAAAGACTGTATGACATGTATGATGAGCTCGGTTTTGCAGTAGTAACAGGTAACTCCTTGATAATAAGCAACCTGCTGAAAAACTCTAAAATATAGATGACCCTTCAAACTCCCTGTGCCTCAGAGCTGGATGAGGAAGGCCTATGCTGGGTGAACACAGAGGCCCCGGCTAACAGAAATCCCATACTCCACACTTCTGTATCTGCACTTTGTGAGACAATCGCCATGGCTGGCACAGCATTAAAGAACTATGCTGACATTTCAGAGCAGCTCTCTGGTCCATAACCATTGGCCAGAATATGACCATAGGTAAGTTTACAGAATCTTTATATTATGGAAAATTACTGAAATTTGGGCAAGCACTGCTGTCTCTGCTCCAGGTTTAAAAAGTCAGAATTTGACCCCTGAGCGTCTGGGTTTTGAGCTCTCTTAGCTAAGTTGTTGTTCTCATTCCTAAAATAACTTGAAATGTCATAATGGCAGAAGAGCCTGCTCATCATTGCCAAAAGCATGATGCTCCTCTTCCCGAGCAAACAATGAAGATCTTAAGAGCTCAACAATGAAATATGAGAAATGGCATGAGGCAAGCTTACAGGAAGTGAGGATACTCCTTCTTCCTTTTCTCTTGACACTGGATGTAGCCCTAGGGCAGGAAACAGGTACACAGCATAAGCTTTTGTGTTCCTTGGTGGCTTGACAGCTACTCAAAGATTAGAGACACCTTTGTGATAACCTATATATGAGACTCTTATTTTGAGTCATTTTAATTATGGATCTACTTCTTCTAGATTACTTTGCATACCATTATTGAGCTATTTAAAATTGTTGACATTTGAATATTTTTGACATATAAAGTGACTTTTTTATAGTTTAACTCAATAACTTAGCAATGATGCCAAGCATTTTCAATAAATTCCTTTTATCTAATTAAAATATAAATTTATTTATTACATATTTTTTAAAACACATTCAGCTACAGTCGCAGATATACTGACTGTTCAAGGTGTTGTCTCTTACTAAAATGAACTCCAGGAACAAATTTCTTCACTCTCAAAGACTTCATCCATTTCTAAATCAATAGATGGTTCTTCCATTCTTATTAGATTTTAGTTTCACATGGAAGTTTCTCTTGATCCCTTTATTACCTACCAGTTCAAACCAAAAGAGTAGTAAACCAGGGATATCTTTACCCTTCCTGTCTACCTCAGTAAGCTTCATTAGCTTTCCCCAATTAATTTCTCTATCCAATTATATGTTCTTCTAAATTCATAAATTAATTTAACCTGATTTGATGTTTCTTAATATATATGATTCCTTTCATATACAGTCATATCCTTTCAGTCATTATTTACATCCAAAGATACACACCATATTATTATTATATTCCCTGTGGGTTACTAGGAAATTTTTGTTGGATTATTTTATTTTTATTCCTATTGACTGCACACTTGTTCTATTTGTCCCAGTGTTAGAATTCCTCTTTGGGGTATGTTGCTGCTTTTCCTCAGAAAAGCCCTGTAATTAATATATACACATTCATGCCTGAAAAGTCATATTATCTTTATTCCAGAGAATTTTCTATTAGCCTGAGTCTGTAAAACTCAGTTGGTGTTATATCTATCTATATCTATATCTATCTATATCTATATCTACATCTATACGTGTATAGATGTTTACAGCAGTTTATCTGCTACACTATTTCCCTTATATCCCTACATTTTCAAATCTCACTTTTGATTAGAAGAGAAGATACAAACTCAACTTTAGTTGTCTGGGACATCAATGTCATCTCTACATTGAAAGATGTCTTTGCCAGACAAAAATGCAATATCTTACACAAAATTAGGTTTGATAACTTTTAAATTAATACTTCGTAATACTTCTCAAAAATATTTGCTGAAAACATTAGCTATGACCTCTTTTATTATTTTTCTGTAATTGGTCTTCGTAGGACAAGTCTAGGCATTAACAAATAGAAACTATCTACAATTCATTATGTGATTTTTTTTCTTGCTAATTAAGTTCTCGTTATATTCAGAAAAATGAAAACTCTCAGAAACGTGTTCTACAAAACCAGCTGGCCAAGGAGGGGATCTTAACCAAGGGGAAGCATTGTGATATTCTTCCACAGATTTCATATGTAGCCATGATTGCCCCTTAATCAACCATATCAGTGGGATAACATTCTCAAAATGGCTGAATAGATCTGGCTTATGAAGAATAATTTCTGAAATTAACTTGCCAAACTAAACCATTTTTCCCTCTATGAAGCCAATTTTTATTTCCATCCACACCATCTGTTCCTCATGAAAATGGAAAATTAGTTTCATGTTGACCTGGCATCAGTTAGTTCTATTATCTTCAACTGATTCATTAAAAATTCTGGGGTTTCCTCTACTAAAATACACCACTAGTACATTATTTATTAATGCATAATAAATATAACAATAAACCATCTTTATGATTTACCATGTCAATTCTCTCTTCAGCATTTTATGAAATCAATCAACTCAACTTTATTGACATACTTATTAGGTGTTCTACTGGTGACATTACTTACATTGTTCCTTGCTCCCTATGAACTGTGGACTCAATTTCTCTCAAGCTACACTCATACATTAAAACTCAGTACATTATTTTTAGGTTCAAAGTGAGTACTGGTCTAGATTCATAGTATTTTAAAAATAATTAGCATTTGAAAATGGTTCATTTTTCATGAAGTTAACTTAGCAAATGCTACACAAAGAACACAGCAGATTGTAACAAAATATCTAACATTTGTGAATGAATTACATTAATTTAATTTCATTTTTAAGCTGTATCTGATCTCTTAGAGCCAAGTTTTTCAACAACTAGTCATGGTAGAATGGGTAAATTTGTAACTCAAATAAGATATAAACCTACATATTTCTATAAATAACACTTGAATGTATAGAGGGATCATTAACACTCCAGTAGGAATTTCTACTAAATTACTTTTATACGGCCTTTCAACAATACATGTAAAATGATTCATTTAAAAATAAATATGTTTAAACTATTCATTAAATCTCAGTGAATGGTTATTGAATATGTGAAATTTTAAAACAAATTTCTATAGCACATTAGGACAATAATGAAATATATAGAATATATATATATATACACACACACATATATGTTTAAAGTATAATGAAGTGTTCACACTTTGCATTGAGGAAAATGTATTGGTTGCCCAGAAAAAGTAAAGGGCATGATAGGAATTCACACTAGAAACATTTGCTAGAATATGATTCATATTGACAGGAGATGCTTAGTCATCAAGTAAAGAAAACAGGGACCAAGGTCGGCAATCTCCACACATGTTTAACAAAACTGTCATAAAGAAGACATGTCTAAAATTGTGTAAACTTGGGTAAACTTGGGTAGAACTTGATGCCTAGGGGGCAGGACCAGCTCCCTGGATACATACTTCTTTACCATCTGGGAAATAGTACAAAAGATAAGACAGTCCTTGTTCTAATCCATTCCACCTATGCTGCTTCCTGGACTTAGTTCACATCTTTTGAGATGATTTTGCTTCCCTATCTAATCTATCATAAGCATCTTTAGTCTCTTGATTTAAATGATTTTATTTCCTAATCATAAAAGTAATATGTAAACCTAAAACATTTCAAAAAAGGATAACTTTTATTATTTTTAATCAAGGGTTATGTTTAGAAAAAAAGTCCCCTGTGAGACACTTTTCTTTAGTTTCTCAGCTTTGTTCACTGCTTATGCTTCAACAACATAAGATTGTCACTCTATAAGGCACTTAATATTTGTTAGGTCTAACATGTGAATAACTTTCACTTCAAAATGCATGTGGCCAGAAGGACATACCTATCTTCTCTTAACTAGACTGTCCTGTTTCAGGTAACATATTTGGTAGACTACAGAAGTGATAACTTTAAACTACCAATACATTATAAATATATTCTATTTAATACTTTCTACATACTACAAACCACTTACTACATTTTTATCAGAAGAAGTGTTTCATTAATAGATATACAATTTGAATTTCCCTGCTAAACTCTCTGTCAAATAAATCAAACTAAGTGATGTCTTCATGGAAATAAATAATAGCATGTGTGCGTGCACACACACACACACACACACACAATTCAACTGGAGTTGCTTCTAGCAATTTCTCAGTAAAGGGACAACATTTTGTTCTGTCTTTGAATCCCTTGGCATGCTGGTGAGCCGGAGATTATATTATAAACGAAGTTACATGTTTACTCTCTTAGAAATGAAACAATGCCAGACTAGAGCCCATCTCTGATCTTGGTCACAATGTGTATTAGTTTCAGCTTGCTGTTGTAATAAATGACTACAAATGAAATAGGTTCAATGCACACAGACTTATGCTCTTATATCTGTGGAGGTCAGAAGTCAAAAGTTAAATTGTTGACAGAACTGTGCTCCTGGAAATTTCAAGATAGAACCCATTATCTTGCTTTTTCCAGTTACCAGAGGCATTTCTTGCCTTGTGTTGCACTTTTCCATTTTCAAATGACATTACTACAGCTTCTTTGATCATTACATATCTTTTTATTCACAGAAACTACCTTGAACCCTTCCTCTGTACATGGACCCTGTGATTACTTGGATGCCAGAATAATTTTCCTACCTCATGGTCCTTAACTCAATTACATCTGTAAAGTTCCTTCTTCATAAGTGCTCACATACTTACCAATTTCACTGTAATTTTTCTCTGTTCACTATCGTTTCTAATGCAATTATAAGTCAAAGCATTTTCATATTTCTGTATTCTTGATTTTAGTCAGCTAAGCAATATGACCATTAATTATGATATGCCACTTTGTTTAGATTAAAAATTGCCTGGAAGATTGATGAAACCCAGTTCTGTGAGTTTCTGTGGGTGACTGGCATGTAGACCAGCAAATTGAGAGGCGAAGACCCCAGATGTGACTTCCACCAACAAATAAACTTATAACCTGTATGGAATAAAGAGGGAACAGAAGAAGTAGGAGATATCCAGTCTTTTCTGCTGCCTTTTGATATGGTGTCCAGCTTCTTCAGCTTTCCAGTGCAAACTCACACCAGTGACAACACAGTGAATTTCCAGGCCTTTAGTCTGTGTCGTTGATCTCTACTCTTCTTTGGCGTCCATCCCTTGGAGTTGAGCAGCTAGTAGAGCCTCAGGATCTCCAGCATGAAGGCTGCCATTCTGACTGTCACCATCAACCTTGTAAACCTACCTAATAAATCCACTTCCATAATTGTATGTACATTTTCAATTGATTGTGTTTCTCTAGAGAACCGTGATACAGAAATTCTTTAGAAATTTATTCACTCATGCTCATCTAGTTTTCTACAAACTGATATCCTTGATATTGTACGTTCACTGACAATTCTTTTGCTAAGACCAGTCATGTCCTATTTGTGTGTATATACACACACAAACATTTTACTTTTTGCCTTTACCTCTGAGATAAATGTGTCTATTATCTCCAAGGTTATCCTTCCATTATTTATCATGCCTCCTTATATTTCATCCAACTCTTTAATTCATTCAAGTTTTTAGAGAATATCTGCCAAGGAATGAGTTATAGGCTCTGATTAATAATAATAATAATAATAATAATAATAATAGAAGAAGAAGAAATATATAGAGTGCCGAGTATCTAGTATCCTAGAAATTGTAAAGTGTATGTAATTATAAAAAGAAATCACTGAAAGAAATTAGCAAGATGCTATTTTTTTTGTTTTGCTTTGTTTTTGTTTTCTTGGTACTGGGGATCGAACTTGGGACCTTGCACTTGCGAGGCAGGCGGTGGCACTGCTGAGCTAAATTTTTAGGGTTGGGGATTTAGCTCAGTGGTTCCATCGCCTGCCTCGCAAGCGCAAGGTCCCGGGTTCAATCCCCAGTACCAAAAAAAAAACAACTCTAGGAATCTCACAATAAAATAATGGAACAAATATTAAAAAAAAAAAAAGATGTTATTTTTTGTGATATCATGAAGGAAAATCTATTTTGTGCAGGGAAATGAAATAATACCCTCTGTCTTTCTGCTGGTGGTTTTCTATATCACTTTGCATTAGGTTTCACTATACTTAAAATACATTCACGTCTTGTGTATATTACAGATATTTTGCCTAAATTCACATATTTGCCTTTTAACTTGGCTCATGGTCTATTTGGCATATACTGTATTATTCCTCCAACAACATAGCATAACTGTCAGAATTCCTTCTATGACTTTTGATCTTTGTGTAATGATTAAAAAATAATTTTCTATACATAATAAAATTTTATTCCATTTTGTACTTTTTTATTTAAATGTATATTTAGCACATGTATGGATTTATTTTGTAATAAATTTTGAAATATAGATAGATGATTATTTGTTTCTATACTGTTCCTCGAATAATCAAATCTTTCCATACTGACTTGAAATATTATCTTGTCATAAGTTTTATATACATACTTGTGTTCCAATTTATTCCATTGAGCTGAAGGTATATTATTACTAAATGTAAAGTAAATAAAATTTGAATACTATAAGCTATTTTAATAAAAGATTATCAATCCCCCAAATATTAAATATGATATATATATATATATGTATATATCTCCAATTTGGCCATGTAAATCTCAAATTCAGCTAGAAAGATGATTTTACTAATAAAAGCTGCATTATTCAGTAAATATAAAAAGACCGTCTTCATAATAATCACTTTTGTAATTTCTAGTTGTTTATTCTTACAGATTTTTCATGATCTTTAAAAGTGTAATAGGTCCAACCAAAACAATGTGAACAATTTATTGCATTTTTAAAGTAACATTTATGCATAAAACTTTTCTTCTGTACCAGTAAGGAGCTATTAACATATGCTGGTTAAATCCTGTCTTCTTGTTGCTGCCTAAATCTGTTTTCATTCAGGTTGGTTGCTTTATGCCTTCAAGCTAAAAAAGGATATTTAAAATCTTGAGAGAAATGATTCACACTCTCTTTGGCAGCTTAAGTTAAAATTTTTGCCTTTTGCTCACTCGTTAGAATATGATGAATTAAAAGATTAAGACAGCCATACCACATGTATAAACCAAATGCTTTTATTTCTTGTACTGACAACACAATTGCTTGTGGATTTGCAAAGAAAAGTCACTCATCACTTTTGTTAAAACTGTTTTCACACACTAAAAGTGATGGGAACCCATCTTAAGAATACTTTTTTTTTCTACTAATGAAAGTGAAAAAGGTCGATTCTCAATGAGAGCTATAAAACAAAGCATGAACAATTTGCGACTCAGATTCTCTGCGTGTCTCCATATTGAGACCCATGAAACGTGATGAGGTTTGGTAACACCATATTTATAAGTCAAATAGACATTTTGATACATATCTATTGTGCTGAGACAAATTTTTCCACAAAAGAGGTAAAATATAGGGTCATTTGAGTTTTATTATATGCACATTACTTGAAAATTTGCTGAATACTTGTAAAAAATATTGTGACAAGCTGTGTTCTGAACACATAAAATAAAATAGGGGAGGGACTACAATTTAGTAGATGGATTTTTTTTTAACCAAACCATGTTAAGTTTATTTTTGAAGAGTCACAGCATCTGTATACATGTTACCCTGTTACAAGAAGGAAATTCCAAATAACTTTCATCTGCTTCCCAATTATTATCTACAGTGAGAGAAAAACTAGGGATATAAATCAGGCTTTGTTGAATTCTGGACCTTTGCCTCAACAAAATAACATCATAAAATACTTCAATAGAAGTGTCTTGCCTCAAAGGTTAAAATTCTAATAATATAACTTCCATACTAATTAAGATTGGCTAAGATAATTGGTCTAGGGCCAGGGATTTAGCTTAGTGGTTCCACCGCCTGCCTTGCAAGAGCAAGGACCTGAGTTCAATCCCTGGTACCAAAAAAAAAGATACTTGGTCTGTTTAGGTTGATAGAATCTGCTTCATAATGCTTTTATCATGTAATATATCTAATAATAAATAAGATAAGTTAGGAAATAAATATCAAATGTATCTGGTGTTCCTTTTTCTTAATTAAGTTTATGGGCACCTTTTAGATACACATAATGATCACATTCATCATAGACAAATTGTACCTGTAAACAATATGTATATCTTGATTCCTGTTTTTTCTCATTCCTCTTCCCTACTTTCAACCCCTCTTCTCCTTATTTACAAAAGCTTTGTTTCTGTTTTTTCCTTCTTTTCTTATTTTTTCTTTTCCCTTCCTTCCTTTATCCCATCACCCTTCCTGTTCTCCTTTCTATTAGAGCACTTTATCCCTATTTCATAATATCTAGTGCACATTTTCATCCTTATTTAAATTTTAATTTTTTCACAAGTGCAATATTTACATATGTGTCTGATTTATTTCATTTAAGATTATGGTCTTCAGGTGCATCCATTTACCAAGAAATGTCTCAAGTTTATCCTTCTTTATGGCAGAGTATACTTTATTGTATAAAAAATACATCTCCATCTATTCTTAAGTTGATGGACATTATGGCTGTTTTCAAGAATTAGCTATTACAAACATGGGTACTGCTATAAACATGGGTGTGCATATATCCCTGTGGTATGATGCTTTAAATACTTTTGGGAAGATACCAAGAAAGGGAATAGTTGGATCAAATGAAACCTCTAGTTTTTAGTTTTTTGAGGAATCTCCACATTTATTTCCACAGTGGATGTACCAGTCTATATCCATCCAACAGTGGAGAAGTGTTCCTTTTTCCCCTAGCCCCAGCAGTATTTATTATTGCTTGATTTCTTTATATAGTGGACACTTGATTTATGAACTCAATTCATCCTTGAAAGCTGGTTGCAACTCAGGTTGGTCAATTGCCTTCAGAGTCTCTCTCCTGTATAAATTGAGGCCACACATTCTTCCAGGCAGATCTCAGTGTCTTTAGACATTGGCTCAGGATTTCTCGAATAACCACACACAGGAAAGGATGTTGTAATGTTCTTCCAGAACTCTTTAAGTGTTAAATCTGTATCTGAGAAAATCTGGAAGCACAAGTGGCCAGCATTAGGATCATAACCCAAGACTTTGGTCATAAGTTAAAACTAAATTTCTGCTCATAACTCAAGTTGTTCATATGTCAGGATGGTCATAATGTGAGTTCTCTCTGTAATTGCTATCCTATCTGGAGTGGGATGAAATCTCCATGTTGTTTTAATACTTAGGAATCAATCCCACAAAGGCAGTAAAGATCTTTACATTGAAAATTACAGTACTCCAAAAAAGGAGATTGAAGAGGATATCAGAAAATGGAAAGATATCATTTGCTCTTGAGTAGGAACCACCAATATAGTGAAAATGGTCATACTCTCGAGATTGTTATACAGATTTAATGCATTCTCAATAAAAATATCTATAGCATACCACAAAAAGTTGGAGAAAGCAAACTTTAAATTTATTTGGAACCAGAACACACCTAGAATAGCAAAAACAATTTTGGGCAACAAAGGCAAAGTAGGAGGCATTACAATCCCTGACTTGAAATTATACTATAAAGCTACTGTGATTAAAAAAAATAGACCAAAGGATCAATGGAACAGATTAAAAGATGCAGAAACAACACCAAACACACTCAGCTACATTTTCATTGACAAAGGAGTTAAACATCTTCACTGGAAGACAGATAGCCTCTTTGGGGCCGGGGATTTAGCTCAGTGGTTTCACCGCTTGCTGCTCAAATTGCAAGGACCGGAGTTCAATCCCCGGTAACCAAAAAAAAAAAAAAAAAAAAAAAGAAAGATAGCCTCTTTAATAAATGATGCTGGAAAAACTGGTTTCCATATGCTGATGTCTAAAACTACCCATGTCTCTATTCAGTAAACTAAAATTGAAACAGATGAAAGATCTAAATATTAAGACAGAAACACTGAATCTGCTGGTAGAGAGGATAGGTAGAACTCTTCAAAACATAAGTGTGGGCAAAGACTTTATGAACAAAACCCTGATTGCACAGGGAATATTACAAAGAATCAACAACAGAAATCTCATCTTATTAAAAAGCTTTTACACAGCAAGAGAAATCATCAACAGAGCGAAGAGACAACCCACAGAGTGGGAAAAAAATTTTCCAGCTGTTCCTCAGACAAATGACTAATATCTAGAATATATAAAGAACAGAAAAAAACCAAACACCCTCAATTTAAAGATGAGACCAAAAATGGGCATCTGAAATGAATAAACACTTCTCAGATGAAGTAGAAATGGTAAATAAATTTATGTTCATCATAAATGTTCAACATCACTGCTATTCTAATAAAATTCTTGGCTATAGTCTTAATGTTCTTTCCAAGAGGACACCAGGCCTGACTTTAGAGATCTTAAATCTTAGGATCTGACCAAATTTTCTAATACTCACTAACAAAGTAGGATTTAATGAGATATTAAGACGTAGATGAATAGTAAAGATGAGCAAGCAAAGGACCATAGAGATCGAGAACAGAGAAAGATCAATTCTAGTTTTAAAATGTGTAAGAAAACTAGAAAAATGAGTTGAGATGTGTATTCCAAGTTTGAAAAATAAGCATTTAATAGATATTGAGAAGGTTGTTATAGAGGATATCTTTAGGTATAGGAGAGTAATGTAGAATAGAAATAATATTTCTAAACAATAATAGGGAAATTCATTTTGATCAGACTGTATAAATTTTACTGCCATTTGTAAAATAATTGGTGAAAGACAAGTTTAAAAATATCAGTTGGGACAATATGAGAGCAATCGGTATGACATTCTGGATTTTGGGTGACTAGTATCATTAACATTAATGTTACATGCTTGATGAATACAATTTAGTGCAAAAAATTCTTTCTGAAATTATTTATTTTAAGATTTATATTTTATATTTTTAATGCTTGTTTATTGCTAAATATATGGACAAAAGCCAATATTAACAAGCACAAACAATGTCCCTTAATTTAAAGGGGATTGTCTTAGATGTAGGCCATACATATTTTGTGTAATAACACAAACTACTCTTTTGATGCTTATGGATGCTTTTGACAAGCATCCACAAATTGCATAAATTGTATTTATAAAATGAAATTTTTGTCAATTTATTAACATTTGTAGTAAAATTACACAGTTAAGAAATACCTAAGCTATGGGATATTTAAAAAAATTAATATACTACCTTCAAAAATTCAGGACTCAATTGTAACCCAACTCTCTAACTTGGTATAAAATATTGCATCTATTATTCTATTATTCAAAACTCAGAGACTTTTGTTTCAATATTCCTAAACAAATGAAAGATTAACTGACAATTCATGTTCATTTGTGTCCAAATCATTTTAGATTCCAAAAATGGAATATAAAGTATTATTTTAAAAATTCATGAGTAGTATACATTTCAAATTTATCAAATATCATGCTGTGGTTTTTATTTTTCCATATAAAAGAAGTACTGAATCTTAGCCATACTGTACCTTCCTACCTCAGTAGGAACAGTAGGATATGATTTGGTGGTTCTATATGCTAACCTGTAGAGGACAATATGAATTAGGAAAGATGTGAAGGACTGTATTTCTCTTCTGCTATGCATTAGAACTCTAGAACTTGGAACTGAAGCCGGGGCCTTGCTCATGTTCACAAGTACTCAGTCACTGGGCCACACTCTCAACTCTTGAGAGGACCAGAGGCCTCCAGCATCTAGCAGCTGAGGCTTTCCAGCTGCCTCACCACTGCCCCCAACTCACAGGAGCAGAGCCCCTCCCAGCTCTGAGGAGGAGAGCCACAAGGGCACCAGTAGCCACAAACCCCACCCTGTTAAAATGAGAAGACACATAAACAAGTCTCAATACAAGACTTCCAAATCTCCTAAAGCAACCCCAAAAGGAAAAGGGATGGAAAAATCTGATACTAAACCACCTGGACTCCCTGAACTGGCAAAGAAAAACAGTCTGGAAAAAATGAAATCAGACATAATTTTTCAGATAACAGCAGGGATTGTGTCCACAGTGCAAAACATGATTAATAAATCTAGAGAAGACACAGATAAAAAAATAGAGGAGCTGGTAACATGGAATTCCAACATAGGAAACAAATGGAATCCATAAAACAGATGTAAATGGATTTCCAGGAGATTAAAATTCCATTGGCAGTTTAGGCACTAGAATGAGCCAATGTGAGGACAGAGTTTCAGATATAGAAGGCAAGATTGCAATTAGTGAAGAGGAAAAGAAAAATTTCTTTACAATAATAAGGGACCATGAGAAATCAATCCAGCAGCTGCTAGGTGATGTAAAGAAGAATAACATAAGACTGATCAGAATCAAGGAAGAAACAGGAGAGAGTGTAGATGAAATAAAAAAAAAATATTCACAGAAGTGATGGCAGAAAATTTCCCAAGCAGGGTAAAAGAACATGACAGATAAGTGAAGCATATAGGACTCCAATTAGCCTTGATCAAACAATTCTACACATAGACATACAATAGTTAAGATTCCAGAAACTGAACAGAAGAACAAACTTCTCAAGCAGTAAGAGAAAAGAAACAAATCACATACAAAGGAAAGCCCATCAGAATCGCTGAAGGCTTCTCAATGTAAACTCTCAAAGCAAGAAGAGCTTGGAGTGACTTATTTCAAGCAATAAAGGAAAACAGCCTCCAACCCAGATTGATGGACCCTGCAAAACTATTTTTCAAAATTGATTGAGAAATAAAATACATTCATGACAAAGAGTACCTTAGGAACTTCATGAATATCAAACCAGCACTCCAAAAAATTTTAGACACAATCTTAGGAAAAGACAATGAGAATCACAACCCCAGGAAGCCCAGCAGAATGAATCCACTGGGCATGACAAAAATTAAATATAAAGCGGGAGAATCCAACAAAAAGAAAAAGTCATGACAATGATAAGTCAATACATATCTGTTATAACCATCATTGTTAATGGTCTCAATTCACCAGCCAAAAGAAATAGATGGGCAGAATGGGTCAAGAAACAATATCCAACAATATGCTGCATGCAAGAAACACACTTAATTCAAAAGGAAACTCATAGACTGAAAGTTAAAGGGTGGAAAACAATACTCCATGTGACAAGAACCCGAAAAAAAGCAGAGGTAGCTATCCTCTTTGCAGATCAAGTGGATTTCAAACCAACACTGATTAAGAGAGACCCTGTATCCTTAGGGTACAATCCAAGAAGAAGAGATGACAATCATAAATATATATCCACCAAACACTAGTGCACCCAATTATGTAAAACAAATATTAATGGACTTGAAAAATCAAATAATCACTAATACAATAGTAGTGGGGGAGCTCACTAGCCCAGTGTATCAAATAGATAGATCAAGTAAACAAAAAATAAGTAACAAAATACTAGAATTCAATCAAACTCTTGAATAAATGAACTTAACAGATGTTTACAGAGTGTTCCTTACCACAAAATCAGAATACACATTCTTTTCAGTTGCACATGGGCCATTCTCCAAAATAGACCACATACTCGTGCATAGAACATGTTTAAGTAAGTGCAAAGGAATTGAAGTAATCCCCTGTATATTATCAGATCATAGTGTGATGAAATTGGAGATCAATAGCAAAAGAGACAGCAAAAATTTTATAAACACATGGAAACTGAACAGCACATTTCTGAATAACCAATGGGTCACAGAGGAAATTAAAGAAGAAATCAGATAGTTCCGACAATTAAATGACAATGACAATACAACATATTGGAATCTATGGGAAACAATGAAAGCAGTCTTATGAGGGAAATTCACAGCAGTGAATACTCATATTAGGAAAATAGAGCAAGCCCAATTAAACAACCTGGTGCTGAACTTCAAGCTTCTAGAAAGAGAAGAGCAGCACAAACCCAAAGCTCATACAAGTTATGAAATTATAAAGATCAGAACAGAAATCAATACAATGGAGACTAAGAGAACAATACAAAAAATCAATGAAGCCAAGAGTTGGTTCTTCAAAAGAATAAACAAAATTGACCAACCCTTAGCCAATTGTATAAACAAAAGGGGGAAAAAGGCCCAAATCCATGCAATTAGAATGAAAACGATGAAATTACAGTGGACCCAGCTGAAATCCAGAGGAGCATCAATACCTACTTGAGAACTTATATACCAATAACATGGAAAACACAGAAGAAAAAGACAGATTCGTAGATATGTATAAATTACCAAAGTTGAACGAAGACCTAAAAATTCTAAATGACCCAATATCAATCAATGAAATTGAAAATGTAATTAAAAACTTACCAACTAAAAAAAGCTTGCATTTTGATGGCTTCAGTGCTGAATTGTAGAAGACATTAAGAGAGGAACTACTGCCACTACTATTTAAACTCTTCAATGAAATTGAAAGGGAAGCAACACTCCCAAATTCATTCCTGGAAGGAAGCATCACCTTGATCCTCAAAGCAGAGAAAGACTCAACTGAAAAAGAGAACTATAGGCCAATCTCACTAATGAACATAGGTGCAAAAATCCTTACTAAGATACGGGCAAGTAGAATTCAGAAGATCATCAAAAAGATCATACACCCTGACCAAATGAAGATGAAGAGATGGTTCAACATATGAAAATCAATAAATGTAATATACCACATCAATACAGCCAAGCACAAAAAAACTATGATCATCTCAATCAATGCAGAAGAAGCATTTGACAAAATACAACGTGGATTCGAGGTAAAAAAAAAAAACCCTACAAAAAACTGGAATAGATGGTCTGCAACTCAATCTGATAAAGCCATCTATAAAAAACCAACAGCTGATGTCATGATAAATGGTCAAAAACTGAAATTCTTCATGCTAAAATCAGGAACTAGACAAAGATATACATTATCACCACTCCTGTTCAATATAGTTTAGGAAACATTAGCCACAGCCATCAGACAAGAGAAAGAAATAAAAGGAAGAAAGATGGGAAGAAAGAAGTCAAATTGTCATTATTTGCAGATGACATGATACTCTATAAAGAAGATCCTAAGAACTCCACCAAAAGTTTTCTAGACTAAATAACCAAATTCAGTAAAGTAGCTAGATACAAGGTCTATACACAAAAATCAATAGTTTTCCTCTACACAAACAACATACTCATTGAGAGAGAAATAGGGCAAATAATTCCTTTCACAATAGCATCCAAAAAACTGAAATACCAAGGAATTTACCTAACAAAAGAAATCAAAGACTGCTTCTCTGAAAACTATAGCACTCTGAAAAGAGAAATTGAAAACGGTATCAGAAAATAGAAGGACATCCTTTGCTCCTGTGTAGGAAGAATCAACAGTGAAAATGGCCATAATTCCAAAACTGCTATACAGATTCAACTCAATCCCAATTTACGTCCCAGCAGCATACTTCACGGACATTGAGAAAACAATCCAAAAATTCATTTGGAACAAGAAGAGACCTAGAAAACTAAAAGCAATTCTAGGTAACAGAGACAAAGCAAGGTGTATCACAATCTGCAACTTGAAACTGTACTACAAAGCTACTGTGATAAAACAGCATGGTACTGGCAAAGAAACAGACTGGAGGATCAATGGAATAGTTTAGAAGATGCAGAAACAACTCCAGACACACTCAGCCACCTCATCTGTGACAAAGGATCCAACAACCCTCATTGGAGGAAAGATAGCCTATTTAATAAATGGTGTTGAAAAAACTGGATTTCAACCTGCCAAAGATTAAAACTAGAGCCATACCTATCACCATGCACTAAACTAAGATGGAAGTGGATTAAAAATCTAAATATTAAGACAGAAACACTAAACTTGCTGGAAGATAAGTTATGTAGAACTCTTGAAGACACTGGCATAGGAAAAGACTTCATGAACAAAACCTCAGTAACATGGAAACTAGCACAAAGAATCAACAACTGGGATCTCATCTTATTAAAAAGCTTCTGCACTGCAAGAGTAGCAAACCAATAGAACTAAGAAACAACCTACAATGTGGGGAAAAATTTTTAGTAGCTCTACCTCAGACAAAGGACTACTATCTAGAATATATAAAGAACTGAAAAAAATCAGACCCCTCAAATTCAAAAACCCAATTCAAAAATGAGCATCTGAAGTGAACAGACATTTCTCAGACAAAGAATTAAAAACAGCAAATAAATATAGGCAAAAATGTTCAACATCACTGGTCTTTCAAGAGATGCAGATGAAAGCAACACTGAGATTCCACCTCACCCCAGAAAGAATGGCTGGTATCAAGAAATCAACCAATAACAAATGTTGGCAGGGGTGTGGGGAGAAAGAATCCCTTCTCCATTGTTGGCTGGTGTGCAGACTGGTGCAACCACTTTGGAAATCTGTATGGAGATACCTCAAAGAACTAGGGCTAGAGGTCCCATTTGACCTAGCTATTCCCCTGCTGGGTATTTTCCCAAAAGAATTAAAAGAATCATACCACAGCAATATATGTGCATCCATGTTTATAGCAGCACAGTTTGCAGTAGCTAAAGCTTGGAAACAGCCCAAGTGCCCATCAGCTGGAGACTGGATAAAGAAGATGTGTTTTTGTTTTGTTTTGTTTTGTTTTTTTATAAAATGGAGTACTACTCAGCCATAAAGAATGAGAAACTAGAGACATTTATACCTAAAGGGATGCAAATTGAGGCCACACTCATAAATGAAATAAATAAGACAGACATGTGTAAATACCAAATAGTTTCTCTAGTGTGAGAACTGAAAGTGTAAATAAGGATTAAAGTGATTAATACAAATAATAGATAATTTGAAATAGGAAGAAAAGATCCAAAGGGGTAGGGGTGGTGGAAGGGGAGGGGGAAAAGAAAGAATCAAAAGGAAAAATTATTAGCAAAGAAAAAGAAATGTAAACAAATTCTATGTAAATAGGGAAGGGATGGAGGGGTTGAAGGGAGAGCAGGGGAATGAGGAAACAAATAAGAACCATTAGAGATTATGTAAAGGTGCAAATTTCCAATGATGAATTTCATTTTATTGTATATCTAAAATGTAACAATAAAATAAAATTAATAACAACAACAAAAAAAGAAGTACTGGTAATTTTCAGTAACTTATCTATACCTCAAAACCATTCCACAATCCACAAATGCTCCAACATGTATAAGGGTGTTTTAAAACCTCTTGCAGTTTTGCCAATTTTTTGCTTCCTTCTTGTTCCTTCCTGTTCTCTCATGCAATGTGGGGTTAGGGCAGTGCTTCCCAAATTTTAAGACACATGTAAATCATTGAGGTTTTTGTGAATAAGAGCATTCTGGTTTATTAGGTTGGACAAAGATTCTGCAATGCTAATAAAATTTTAGGTGATGGCTATGTTACTATTTAAAAGATCCTTCTTCAAATGTGTTTCCATTTATAGATTTTGTAGACTTTTTAGTAGATCTTAATGATATAGATCTTCTGAAACTATATAAATAACAATATATATGGCCAAATTATTTGGGAGCAAAATCATGGGATTTTTCCTTTCTCTTACATCCAATATTCAATACTTTTGGAGTCACTTTTAATTATATTCAGAATATGATAGTTTTTATCTTGCTGAAATAAGTACTTCTAACACTTATAGAAGACATTAAACTCTTCCTGGGTTGTTTTAATAGTTTTGTAACTACTTCCATTTGAATATATTTGCCTATGAAAATATATTGGACACTTTAAAAACTGAAATCCAATTATGTTACTCTTTTGCTCAATACCATCATCATAACCATTTCACTTTGAATGAATCACATTTACCTTTCATTGTTTTACAATAGCATACATAATTTTATTTTCCCTAACTCTATAAGTTTATTTTCTAAACTTATTCTTACTCCAGCCACATTGACCTCTTGGATGTTACTTGAACATGGCAGGGATATATTACTTGCAATTCACATAACTATTTTTATCATTTACCTTAAATCCTCTTTCAAATGCCAAGTTTTTAATAAGGTGAATTATTACCACAATTTAAAATTGTAACTAATCTCTCAGGCCAATTCCCATTGTCTTTTCTGATTTTCTTTTTAAAATTTTATTGTTCAATATCAGTTGCCAGCACTTAATGTACTACATGATTTACTTATTGTGTTTTTTGATTTCTTAAAAATATCTTCATATTTCCAGTAAGATGTAAACTTCTTGAAGGCAAGGGTATTGTGATAACATTTAGATATTATCCATTAGTGGAAATAATCTGTAAGGGATTATGAAGAGACAAGGGAAAGAGAAAGGTAAAGGTAGCACAATATAACAAAGGATTGCAGATTATCTTGAACTGAAAAATTAGAAATTATGAATGTATAAAGCCTATAATGTTTCATGAGGATAATTCAGTAACATGAAGTTTACAGTGTTGGGAAGACATTGAGTTGAAATTTGCTAACAAGCTCAACTGAAGAAGTGAAAGTGTGCAAGAGATCAAATGTTATGGCTAGTTTAGGTGAATATTTTCTAAAACCAGGTGAAACTTATGAAGTATTTCCATTGTTGAAATAAAAATCTGAAGAAGACTAAGGGATTCTGTTGGAATTTGGGATATTATAGTTGAAGACTGGATGAGGATAGAGAGACGATATTGCCCAGGCTAAAAAAATCCATGTGAGAGGCCATGATAGGTTACAGGAGGAGAGAATTAGAGTTAAGGTGATTAAAAAAGCAGTAAGTGTTTATATTTGACTTATTACTTGCAACAAAATAGGGTCCATATACATCTTCAAATGACCAGGGCAGTTTTGATTTATAACTCTTTCTCCAGCTTAAAAAGCAACCAAACTTTGTTAGTATTTAAATGGGTATCAATTTGAATGATAAAATTATTTGATAATCATGTAAATGACATGCCAAAATATTTAAAAAGTTTGAAAGCTTATCAGTGAGTCAAGAAGCCACTTTTTTCTGTTTTTTTTTCCTTTTCTCATATTCAATAAAGCACTTTTCTAAAAAAGTAGGTAAATAATTAAAACATGCTAGGTATAGGAAATCAAATACTTCACATTAGAGATTCTTCGGATTAGTTTTCTTACTTGTGTAATAAAATCATTTATATGATATGTATTTCTCATAAGTCTATGCAAAGATTTACTTGAAGCAAAGAAAATCATTCTTAAACCATACACTACTTCCAATGTTAGAAAGCATTGTGAATTATTCTTTAAATTCAAAACCTTAATTTTTTCAATTATTTTTCATTTAAATAATTTTAGCTCTTCACATCTCTGTTTTAAAAAGGGACTGATCAAAAACTAAATAAAACACTTTGTCCTCTCTGATTCATAAAGTCTAAAATTGGATTGTAGTATCTCTTACTGACTGCTAATATTTCTAATACAACTCAAATATCAATTATTCTTTGATGTCTTTCATTTTTTAAATTTTCTTTTATTTGATGTAATATCATGGTACACACCCAACTTTTTGTTGTGTTTGGCTAATTAATCTAGAGTTACTTGTATAGGAAGATAAAACTAGG
Source organism: Heterocephalus glaber (assembly GCF_053883595.1). NCBI lineage: Eukaryota > Metazoa > Chordata > Mammalia > Rodentia > Bathyergidae > Heterocephalus > Heterocephalus glaber. The sequence goes on from NW_028258333.1 coordinate 12,933,414, forward strand.
AAAACATAGATATTTATAGTTTCTTAATTATATGCTCATTCTTTTTTTTCATTAAATTCTTTTGATGGTACATTTTAGGTAAACAATACATTTATATTTATCACTGGGTGTTTGTACCTGTACATGATGTATCTTGGTTCTTATTTTTTTACCCATTACCTGTGTGCCCTCCATCCCCTCCACCCTTAGCTATTTACATAGAATTTGTTTAAATTTTTTTTCTCATAATTTTTCCTTTTCATTCTTTCTTTTCTCCTTCCCCTCCCTCCACCACTACCCCTTTGGACCTTTTCTTCCTATTTCAAATTATCAATTACTCGTATTAATCACTTTAATCCTTATTTACACTTTTACAGATTTCCACAGTGGTTGCACCAGCCTGCCCTCCCACCAACAATGGAGAAGGGTTCCTTTCTCCCCACATCCCCATCAGCATTTGTTATTGGTTAATTTCTTGATAGCAGGCATTCTTTCTGGGGTGAGGTGGAATCTCAGTGTTGTTTTCATCTGTATCTCTCAAATGACCAGTGATGTTGAATATTTTTTCATTTATTTATTTGCTGCTTTTAATTCTTTGTCTGAGAAATGTCTGTTCACTTCAGATGCTTATTTTTGAATTAGGTTTTTGAATTTGGTGAGTCTGATTTTTTTGAGTTCTTTATATGTTCTAGATAGTAGTCCTTTGTCTGAGGTACAGCTGCTAAAAATTTTTCCCCACATTGTAGGTTGTCTCTTAACTCTATTGGTTTGTTTCTCTTGCAGTGCAGAAGCTTTTTAATGAGATCCCAGTTGTTGATTCTTTGTGCTAATTCCTGTGCTACTGAGGTTTTGTTCATAAAGTGTTTTCCAATGCCAGTGTCTTCAAGAGTTCTACATAACTTATCTTCCAGCAAGTTTAGTGTTTCTGTCTTAATATTTAGATCTTTAATCCACTTCCATCTTAGTTTAGTGCATGATGATAAGCATTGGTCTGGTTTTAATCATTGGCAGGTTGAAATCCAGTTTTTTCAACATCATTTATTAAATAGGCTACCTTTCCTCCAATGAGGGTTGTTGGCTCCTTTGTCAAAGATGAGGTGACTCAGTTTGTCTGGACTTGTTTCTGCATATTCTAATCTATTGTACAGATCTTCGAGTCAGTTTCTTTGGTAGTATCCTGTTGTTTTTATCACAGTAGCTTTGTAGTATAGTTTCAAGCTGGCGATTGTGATACCCCCAGCAATGTCTTCGTTGCCTAGAATTGCTTTTGGTATTCTAGGTATCTTCTTGTTCCAAATGAATTTTTGGATTTTTGTTTGTTTGTTTGTTTTGTATGGGGGATCGAACTTGTGTCCTTGCATGTATGAGGCAGGCAGTGTAAACATTGAGCTAAATTCCCAGCTCCCAAATTTTTGAATTGTTTTATCTAGTTCTGTGAGGTATATTGTTGGAATTTCAATCAGCATTGTAGTAAATCTATGTAGTATTTTTGGAAGTATGGCCATTTTTACTATATTGGTTCTTCCTACTCATGAACAAGGGATGTCTTTCCATTTTCTTATTTCCTCCTCGATCTCCTTTTTAGAGTGCTGTAGTTTTCAGTGTAGAGGTCTTTTGCTTCCTTTGTTAGATTCATTCTTACACATTTCATTTTTTTAGATGCTATTGGGAAAGGAATTGTTTCCCTAATTTCTCTGTGAGTCTGCTATTTGTGTACAAGAAGGGCATTGTTTTTTGAGTGTTGACCTTATATCCAGCTACTCTACAGAATCTGTCAATTAAATCTAGAAGTCCTTTGGGCGAGTTCATTGGGTCTTCTATGTAAAGTATTATATCATGAGCAAATAATAAGTTTAACGTGTTCCTTTCCTATATTTATTCCTTTTATTTCTTTCTCTTTTCTAATTACAGTGACTAATGTTTCCAGAACTATATTAAACAGGAGTGGTGATAGTGGGCATCCTTGTCTTGTTCCTGATTTTAGTGTGAAAGTTTTCAGTTTTTGATGATTTAGTATGATGTTGGCTGTTGGTTTGTCATAGATAGCCTTAATCAGGTTGAGATTAAAGACCTTCTATTCCAATTTTCTGTAGTGTTTTTATCATGAATGAGTGTTGGATCTTGTCAAATGCCTTTTCTGCATCTATTGAGATGATCATATGGTTTTTGCCCTTGGCTCTGTTAATATAGTGTATTACATTTATGGATTTATGAATGTTGAACCATCCTTGCATCCCTGGGATAAATCCGACTTGGTCAGGGTGTATGATCTTCTTGATGACTCTCTGTATTCTGTTTGCCAGTATCTTGTTGAGGATTTTTGCATCTAAGTTTATTAGGGAGATTGGCATGTAGTTCTCTTTTTGTGTTTGGTCTTTCCCTGGATTTGGAATCAAAGTAGCACTTGCTTCCAGGAATGAATTTGGAAGCCTTGCTTCCCTTTAAATTTCCTTGATGAGTTTAAAGAGTAATGGCCATAGTTCTTCTTTAAATGTCTTGTAGAATTCAGCAGCGAAGCCATCAGGACCTAGGATTTTCTTTGTTGGAAAATTTTTTACTACATTTTCAATTTCACTCATTGTAATTGGGGTGTTTAGAATTTCTATATGTTCTTCATTTAACTTTGGCAGTTCATATGTATCTAAGAATCTGCCCATTTTTTCTCTGTTTTCCAAGTTATTAGAGTACAGGTTCTCGAAGTAGATATTGATGACCTTCTGGATTTCTGCTGGGTCTGTTGTGAGATCCTTTTTTTGTTCTTAGTTGCATGGATTTTTAGCTTTTCTTTCCTTTTTTTTGATAAGGTCGGCTAAAGGTTTATTGATTTTATTTATTCTTTTGAAAAACTAACTCGGATTCGTTAATTTTCTGTATCATTCTCAGTCTCCATTGCATTGATTTCTGCTCTGATATTTATGATTTCTTCCCATGTATGAACTTTGGGTTTTTTGTGCTCTTCTTTTTCTAGAAGCTTGAGTTTCTGCATTAGGTTATTTATCTAAGTTCTCTGTTTTCCTAATATGGGCATTCACCACTATGAATTTCCTGTGTAGAACTGCTTTCATTGTGTCCCGTAGATTTCTGTATGTTGTACGGGCATTATCATTTACTTGTAGAAACTGTCTAATTTCTTCTTTAATTTCCTCTGTGACCCATTGGTTGTTCAGGAGGGTGTTGTTCAATTTCCATATGTTTGCGGGAATTTTGCAATTTCTTATGTTATTGATCTTCAATTTTATTGCACTATGGTCTGATAATATACAGGGGTTAACTTCAATTCTTTTATATTCACTTAGTCATGTCCTATGAGCTAGCATGTGGTCTATTTTGGAGAATGACCCATGTGCAGCTGAAAAGACTGTGTATTCTGACTTTGTGGTGTTGACCACTCTGTAAACATCTATTAAGTCCATTTCTTCAGTAGCTTGGTTCAGTTCTAGAATTTCATTCTTTCTTTTGGTCTGGATGATGTGTCTATTTGTGATAGTTGGGTAATGACATTCCCCACTACAGTTGTATTAGTGCTTATTTGGTTTTTCATGTCCATTACTATTTGTTTTATATAGTTGGGGGCATTCATATTTTGTGCATGTGTATTTAGGTTTATCATCTCTTCCTCTTGGATTGTTCCCTTCACAAGGATGTAGTGACAATCTTTGTCTCTCTTAATTAGTTTTGCTTTGAAATCTACTTTGTCTTCAAATAAGATTGCTATGCCTGCTTTTTTCTGGGTTCCTGTCACATGGAGATGTTTTCCATCCTTTTACTTTCAGTCTATGAATTTCCTTTTGAGTTAGGTGTGTTTCTTTTACACAGCACACTGCTGGATTTTGCTTGCTAATCCATTCTGCCAGTCTGTTTCTTTTGATTGGTGAATGGAGGCCATTCATATTGATAGTTATAATTGATAGATACTGACTCATCCTTGTCATGATGTTTTGCTGTTGTTGGCTCTTTAATTTACTATTTTCCCCCTTTCCCTTTAGTGTCTTACTTTGCCAGGTGGCTTCCCTCTGTTGGGCCTCATGGACCTGTGACTTTCATTGTCTTTTTCTAGGATATTGTTTAGAATTATTTGGTGTGCTGGTTTGGTGTTCATGAAAGTTCTCAAGTGTTCTTTTTAGTGGAAGTATCTAATTTCCCCAATGATTTTGAAAGATAATTTTGCAAGATACAAGTGTCTAGGTTAGAAGTCATTTTCTTTTAGGGCTTGAAATACTTCACTCCAGCCTCTCCTTGATTTGAGGGTTTGTATTGAGAAGTCTGCTGTGATTCTAATGGGCTTTCCTTTGTAGGTGATTTGTTTCTTTTCTTAACTGCCTGTAGGATTTTGTTCTTCTGTTGGGTTTCTGGGATCTTGACTATTATATGTCTATGTGTAGATTTCTTTTTTGATCATGGCTAGTTGGAGTTCTGTATGCCTTACTTATCTGTGTGTCCAATTCTCCACCTCTGAGTGGGAAGTTTTCTACTATTACTTCTGTGGACAGATTTTTTTTGTCATTTGTACTTTCTCCCATTTTTTCATGGATTCCTATCAGTCTTACGTTATTCTTCTTTCCATAATCTAGCAGCTGCTGGATTGATTTCTCATGGTCCCTTACTACTTTTTAGAAATCTCTGTTTCCATGGTCCTTCATCGCAATCCTGTCTTCTATATCTGATATTCTATCTTCAGTTTCCCTCAATCTGCTCTGCATGCTTTCAACGGAGTTTTTAATCTCCTGAATATCTGTTTGAATCTGTTTCATTTATTCCATTTCTTTCTTATGTTGGGTGATCATGGTTTCCATTTCTTTCTTATGCTGGGCATTCATGGCTTCCAGCATATTTCTGAGCTCATCTCTTTTTTTGTCTGTTTCTATTCTAGAGCCTCTAATCATGTCTTTCACTCTACTCACCATATCTGTAGTTGTCTGGGAGATTATTTCTGTTTTGAATTTTTATAGAGCCTCATTCATCTGTTTTGTTACTTCCTGTGCTATCAGTTCAGGGCATCCAGGTGGTTGATTATTGGACTTTTTTACCTTGTTTCTCCCAGAATTTGCCTTTTGTGGGGTGGAAGTCTGAGTTTGTGCCTTACTTAAATGTCTTCTCATGTTTTTTTGTTTTTGTTACTGTCCTTGGTTTAATTCCTGGGTTGATCCTTTGAAGTTGCTTATTGTAAGTATCTTTATTGCTGTATTTAGAACCCTTATGGAATGATTGCTTCTCAGGGGTGTCTTCCAGATATAGCTGGTCTTTAGGTTTTAAGTCTCTAATGACTCTGAGGCTGTCTCATTTTCATTATTCCAGGATGGACAACTGATTAGATCAATCACAACTCCTTAGCCCAAGTGATACAATCAGAAACACAATAGCATCAAGTACTCCTTAGAAAATGACAATTTGTTGTTGCTATTAATCTATCACCTTTAACTCTGTGAATTAAATCAAAATCAAGGACCAACCCAACATATTTTTATAGTGAATAAACTTTTCAATATAGCAACTTTTCCCTTCAGAATCGGGAGTTAGAAGTAGTTGGGAAGGGAGTGATAGGTAGGTCGAAGGATAGATGAAGGTTAGAAGTGAGGCCCAAGGACACAGTTTAAAGAAGGAAAGAGAAGAAAAGAAAAATAAAGAAGAAGTATGAATTATGGCCAGAACAGGAGCACAAAGGGAGTTGAAGAACAATGTGAGACAGAAAGAAACTGAGGGAGAGAGAAAGAAAAGAGAAAAGAAAGAAAAAAGAGAAAAATAAAAATTTTAAAAAAGTAGAAAAAACAAGGAAAAAAATTAAAAATAAGAGCAAAATATAGTGGTAATTTTGAAAATAACAAATAAAAAATAAAAATAATGGGTCTCCTTCAGTGTATGCCTCTGGTGTCACAATAGACACTGTGGGCAGCAGTATGCAGTTATGAGTCAATGAGTCTCAGTAAGCCAGTCAATATGCTCATTCTTAAAAGTTAGTCTTTGCAGTATCTATTTAATTATATTTGCCTTGTCTTTATTCTTTTTTTCTTCTTTTCTCAATTTTATGGACTTAATTTAAGTATATTTTCTTCATGGCAGTGAGTCATATAATTGTTTGTCATTGTTAAATTAAACTTAGATATTCCTAAGGTGTACTAGCAGGCTTAAATAAAAATTCTATTACTACTTTTAAAAGAAAATCAAAACACACTTACATCTCCCTTTCTTCATTGTTATAATCTCTTTCCAAGTAATATTTTCAGCCTTTACTACACTTAATCTCACTAATCATTACTTGTATTTCTGTAATTTTCACCACATTTTAATGTCCACAATATAATAAATATGTCTTTCTTTCTTTCTTTCTTTCTTTCTTTCTTCCTTCCTTCCTTCCTTCCTTCCTTCTTCCTTCCTTCTCTCTTTCTCTCTCTCTCTCTCTCTCTTGCTCTCTCTCTTCTTTTTTTTTGTACCAGGGATTGTACTCAGGACCTTGAGCTTGCAAGGGAGCTGTGGTGCCACTGAACTAAATCCCTGGCCCTCTACTTGCTTTCAGTCAGTCTGCAAATTATGCCAAATTTATTTATGCTTTGGAGAGTTCCTTTTCTATGTATCCTCTGTGTCTTCATTTAGTTGTTCTCAATGATAATAAGTCAATTTTTTACTCACGTATGCTACAGTCTAAAATGAGCTTGTTGTTATGTTACTTGTGTTTACCTTTTCTACCAGTCCCCAATTTATGAATAAGTTAAAATTTGCTTCTATTTTTGACAAAGTGCATATTGTGTACCTTTGACACAAATATGTAATATATATTGCTTTGTGCTTCCTAGCAGTCGCCTCCACATCACCACTGCATTTCCTCTTGCTTCTGGACATCCCTGGCTCTGACAGAGCACTGTACTACTGTACACTATCACACTGTACAGTAAGCACACAATAGCACAACTGTAAAAGTGTCCATCAGACGTGTGAACTATTTCCATGATTTGTCCACATCTACAAATGTTCATATAAATTCATATCTGTGAAAGTTTACAACTCAAATGTTCATAAATCAGGGATTTACTGTATTAATGATATGTCTTCTCTCAGATAACACCGTATTACCAATATCTATGAAAGTATCTGGGATAAGATAACATCTTCATAAATATTTATAAATTCTTTATTACCTTAAATTAAGAAAAGTAGATGCCTGAAACCATTCAAAATCTGAGATAATTGTTATGGTTTATATCTGGATGCACCCCCCCCAAAGCCTCATGTGCTCATAAGTGGGGCTTTTGGAGGTGGCTGAATCATGGAGGTGTGATATTGGATTAATCCACTGTCTGGTTTAGCATAGTGCTGGTGTGGGTGATGGACCTATTAAAGAGGGAAGACCCATCTTGATTGTGGGTGGCACCAACAATTAGGCTTATAGCCTGGATGGCACAAAAAGCGAAAGAAAGGGCCAGGGATTTAGCTCAGTGGCTTCACTGCCTGCTGCACAAGTGCAAGGACCCAAGTTCAATCCCCCATACCAAAAAAAAAAAAGGGAAAGTAAAAGGAAGTCTTGCTTCCCCCTGCTTACCACTTTATGAATTGTTTCTCCTCTGTGGTGCCCCTCTGCCATATTTCCTTGTCTTGGAGCCAGCTGACTATGAACTGAAACTTCTACAGACTATGGGCTAAAATAAATCTTTTCTCCTTTAACTTGTGGATGTCAGGTAGTCTTCCCAGCAATGAGAAATAAACTAAGACAATTGTATATATTATAGTAAGGATAAGCATTTTACCCTTTTTTAAAATAAACAAAAGAAAACCAAGCACATATTTTTAATTATTTATTTGAAGAAGGGTTGAGTAACCCTAGCAAATAATAGAATATTTTTATAATATGCAAACTGTATTTATAGCTCATTTGAATCTGTTTAGGTTTTCTGAGAAAAACACAAACATAAAAATTATAATGATTTGTTCTATTAAAATTATAACAATATTGTAAAGAGATTAGAGAAGTTGTGCTTTGGGGGTTTTCTCCACTTGGAAGACTTAGAGTATTGCTTAATATATTTCACTTGGTGATCAAGAATTGAACAAATCTGAAAAAAAGAATTAACAGAATCTGCTACATATAGATTGATCATATAAATTTTACCACAGTCCTAATTGCTAAACTCAGTAATTATATTAATTGAATCAAATGTGTGCTACAGAATATTGATATTCATTACATTAATTTCTATTTTCTTATTTTTAATGTTCATTTTTTACCAATTATCTTTACTAAACCTATTTACTATTTTTTTACTTTTGTATCTCACGTGTGTGGAATTAAGCTTATATATATATTTCATGGCACAAATGGTTATCATTTTTTGAAGCATGTGTTTTCTACTGCTGTTATTTATTTAAAACTTTTAATATTTCATTATAATTTTTTCATTATGTTTTAAATAATATTTTGTTATAATTTTTTCTTTTACTAGTGCATATATTGAAACTTTAAAAATCTCTATTTTTCTTTTTTTTATGTGCTGATCTGTGGAAGAAATCAAAACACACCCTCTCAGTTTGATCTCCACTATTAATAATCCACTTATTGAAAAGCACATTATAACTAAGTTTCCCCACTATATTGTATTTGAGTCTGACAAATGAAAATTCCTTCCTTCCTTTAACCTTCCTTTCCTCCTCTTTTTATCTCTCTTTTTCCCTCCTTTTCTTCCTTGCTTCTTCCCTCCCTATCTCTCTTTTTCTCTCTGTCATTTCTTCTTTCCTTCCTTCTTTCCTTCCTTCCTTCCTTGCTTCCTTCATTCTTTTTCTCATTTATCAGTAACTGGTATATATTATGTGGAATTTCAAGTAAACAACAGCAATTATAAAGAGAAAATTACTAAGAATTATAAAACAAAATTTTAAACCATAATTGTTTTTGTGAACACAATAAACACATATAGGGAGTTATTATCAATATTATGTTAATCAAATAACTTGTATAGACTGAAGAAATGCAACCATATGTCTGTTTCAGTTTGATGTTTTTCAGTATGATCTATATGATTCATAATTCTGATATTCATTAGTGATGTTCATGTTGTTTTGAAAAGTTATTATTCTAAATTTTGTTCTCTGATTCTTCAAAAACAGAGGAAAACATATAGCATGGAGGCTAACAAAATAAATGTAGATATTCTGTAAGACTTGCTTTGATTCTTGGCTCTAATACAGACTTTGGATAAGTAATTTAATTTCCCTAAATTTCTACAAATATATATAATAATTGTCACAAATGAGAAATTCTCTTCTTTTCTTCAGCATGAATTTTTGAAAATCATTTTAGTTTTTACATCAGTTATTTGTGGTATTTATAGTTGAGTCATCTATTAGATAAATAAAATATAAATGTTTATTCCATTTTACAGGTAAACATCTGAAATATTCCAATTTGAGTGTATTATAAAATTGTTATGAATATTCCTGTAAAAGTCATTTGTGAAAGTAATACAAATTGTTTGGATTAAAATTGTTTCAATGTAGCGATATCTTGAATTCCATAATTTACTGAAAAAATTTTAATAGTGTAGCAGTTTTTATCATCAGTGAGACAAAAATCCAACACTCACAATGTACAACTTAATGAAGAAAATGCTAAATTTAGTACATGGTTTTAGAGGTTTCAGTCCATGGTTTTCAGGTTCTAAGGCAGAAGTATCCTGGAAAAAAGGCATGGCAGTGCAAAGCTGCTCATTCATGACATCTAGGAAGCAGCGAATCAGTGGAGAACACCAGCAAGAGTTAGACCCTCCAAAATCAAGCACCCAGGTACCCACCTCTAAGTGAAGCCCACTTCTTAGTACCTATGAAAATCACTTGATTTTTCCCCTGACAACTGTGAGGTATGACTGAAACATATGGTTAATGTTTAAATAAAAATATTACAATAAAAGGTACATCGACCTTAACCCCTCTCAAAATTCTGCTTATTTCTTCACATACACTTATTCCATCGTTCTTGCCACTTTCTGAAGCAGTTCAAGAATTTTTTCCTGAGTGTCTTCAATTGTGCTCTCCCTGCAGCCTTAATACATCAAATTGATACAGAATTTTTATTTTTCATGATCATCTTGATTTTTGAGTGGACGTAGAATTCAAGGCTTCCAGTAAAAATGAAAAAAGGGCATGAGAACACACCACAATGTTTATAACAACATGCATTTCTATTGCATAGTACTTGCCTGTAGCATTCATTGTATGTTTTGAATCACAACTTTTAAGACACCAAAGAATGAGGACTTCCAGCAATGATTGAGAAAGTGCTAAGAGCTGTAGGAGAATTGTGTTCAAAGTGACAGTGAATATTTTCAGGGAGATTAATGGCAATGTATCTTTTACTATAAGTTTTATTAAAACTTTCCCTGTATAGTTTGATTTCACTTGTATCAGCCCTTGCTCCAATCACGTTTGTAGGAATTTCTTAATCTGGTCAAATTTAGCATTCAATCTTAAATTAATATTTCACCCATCTCTAACTAAACACTCAAATACATCTCCTTAAACTGTCCTAAATCTCTAAAATAGAGAACAAGAAGGTCTTAATTCCACCTAACCCAATGTAATTATCCTGTATAAAACTGAATCACACAGACAAGTCTCAAGGGAATATTCTGGAATTCCAGGCCTCTTTTTGAAATTTTCTTCCATGAGACCACAAATATTTTATTATGCATTTCTGTAAAACCAGCCTCACATGGATGACAACAAGGTCTACTCACAGCAGTAGCCGGGACCCCTTGGACAAAGGTTATAGTAACCTCTGAGTGCCTGGGTGGCTAAGCATAGCGAAATGAATTTCAGGTGAGGTGACCACGACTTTAGGTGAACTTTCTTGAGCAGAATGCACAGGGTTGCTCCTCTCAAATTAAAGCTTAGTATTTCCACCAATGGTGCTTTGATAATTGAGATCTTGCTAACTCCAGAAGTGACATCAAGGTAATATCAAGTCATCTTTCTTTTTGTCCTGGTTCACAGTACTTGGTATGTTTTAATGATATTAAACTCTTCAGCAACCATACTTACTTTGCCCTCAGTGATATACATTGGCTCTTTTGTTGTCAAAATTTAAAATTTTCAAATAATTCTGTTTTCCAGTTTGCTCCCAATTCTCACTGTAAACCTGGGCAAAAGCAGCCAGGAATACACCTCTCACAGTATAAAATGCTGAACTACTTTGAATTTTCCTCTGCCAGATCAATTAGTCTTTCACCCTATAAAGTCTCAGAAGATGAGCAAAATGTAGGTATTTTTTGCAAGAGTGTAACATAGTATTCAAATTCTCAATAAAATACTCATTCCCAACTGAAACCTCATGAACCTACCCTTATTGGTCAGTGTTCTGATCAGCATTCCAATCAAGCATTGACAAGCTTTCCTTTCAGCAACCTAGATCTTCTTTAGCCTGCATCTCCAAACACTTTCAAACTCTCCCATATTCTACTTTTGGATAGCTTCCAAACTACATGGTTAAGTGTAGTAGTAGTAACAATCTCAATTCTTCATTATTCATTTTCTGTACTAGCGACTTTCTCATTGCTGAGACAAAATTCCCAACACTATCGCCTTAATGATGGGAAGGTTAATTTGACTCAACATTTCAGAGATTTCAATCTACTATCAGTTGACTCAAAGGGAGAAATCATGACAGAAAGTCAAGGCAAACTAATGCTGCTCATTACATGGTGACCAGGTATCAGGGGACAAGGGAAGAACACTTAGAGATATATCCCAAGAAGGCATACACCTATGAACCTACCCCTAGTTACACCCCACCTACTAACAGTGCATTCAACTGTGAAGATCAGTGGCTATTCTACTAATGGGTATACCACCCCCATAATCTGGTCATCTCTCCAGGAGTCTCTCAATCCAGTGAACTTGAGAATGAAGCTTAACTGTCATAGTATTTATAAACTTTTACACATCAATCAACTATGCTTGAGAATTGCATTTAATTTTCAATTTTGTTAACTTTCAGTATCACCTTTCTTTTTATTATGCATAATATAACATATTCCTAGTGCTAGGTCAATAAGGGTTTTTTTTTAATGTATTTTATTTTCCTCATCATTAGTTCTGCTGACTCTATTCATGAATTTCTTGGTCACATGTATATTTTTCTTTGCACTTTGTCAGTTGACAACATTTATTCATTTTAAGTGATTGTTATTTTATTAGTCACTGGAAGGTATTATTTATGCACCCTTTTACATTTTTTTCACATAAATGCTTTGGCAAATTTCTCCTAGACTGTGTCAATTTTTTCCCTGTTCTTTTCTTTGATACATTTTTAATGAAAAAAATGCTAATTTTTCTAACATCTTATTTATTACTTTTTGCAGTCTTTTATAGCTATTGCTTTTTGACATCTTGTTCAAAATAATTTCTCTTGTTTTTGGAAAATCTTCTCCATGATATTATTCTAAACTATATTAGGGTTGGGGATTTGGCTCAGTGGTTCTGGAACCTGCTTCGCAAGCGCAAGGTCCTAAGTTCGATCCCCGGTACCAAAAAAAAAATGGTAAATCTAAACTATATAACTGTAATATTTATGTTTAGGTGAGTTATCCATCTCAATTTTCATTTTGTATGGATTTTATTTTTGTCTTATATGGATTTCTAATTGGTATAATTTGTTGAAATGACATTAAACATTTTTTGGTTATGATGGTGATAGAACTGAATCTTTGTAATAATTCTTGAAATATAAGAAGTGTAAGCTATTCAACATGGTTCCTTAAAAAACTGCTTTAAATAATCTAGGGCCTTTGCATATACACAAGCATTTTAGAAGTAGTTTTGCATTTCAAGAACAATAACAAAAAAAAGAGTGGAAATTTTTAAATGAGATTGAACTAAGTTTTTAAGTCACTCTGGAAAGAGGAAATCCTTCTGTATATTTTTTGTTTTCAATTGTCCTTTTCTTTCATTTCTTCTCAATATTTTAAAAATCTTTCATAGTATAAGTTTACACTACATCCACTGCTAAAATTTCCTCTTCAATATTTTAATTTTGATAGTATTTATATTCCCCTTGCTTGAAACCAAGTGTACAATAAAATTTTATTTGCATAAATTGACTTTGTTTCCAGTACCCTTTCTAAATTACTAGTTCTGGTGGTTGGTTTTTCTTGTCTTTATAATTTTTATTATAGATTGTGTAATCTGAAAATTCAGAAATGTACCTTCATTCTTTATTTCCTCTCTCCTTTTCTTTCTGCCATCTGCCTCCATTCTCCTTTCTCTGTGATTAATTCTTTTACTTGTGATTTATGTTTTATTAAAGTTAATGAGAACTACAGTAAATTATGAAATAGAAGTATTCCTGATTTTAATGAGAATGTGTCCTGTATTTTAAAATAGTTGCATCATTGACTGTTTTATTATCTTTAAAAGAATGAATTTCTTTGTATTTCTAATTTTCTATGAGATGTAGTAAGATACTAAATGTTTTGAAGCACTTCAAGTTTTTCTTTTTTTGAAATTACTGCTTTATCTACCTGCTGTCATGTCAATTCATTCTGAAAAACTTTCTGAGGTATCTTTTACTGCAGGTCCACTAGTTAAAAAAAAAATGTGTACACACACACACATATATATATATATATATATATATATATATATATATATATATATATGTACTGGGAATTTAGCTCAGTGGTTCCACAGCCTGCCTCTGAAGTGCAAGGTCCTGAGTTTGATCCCCAGTACAACAAAACAAAACAAAACAAAAAAAATATATATATATATATATATACACACACACACACACATATATATATATATATACATACACACACACATAGCTTTTACTTCTCACTACAAATATCTTCCTTTCAATTTATTCTTGAAAAGTACCTTCACAGTATAGAATTCTGGCTTGCTTGTTTGTGTGTCTTTCAAATTCTAATGGTATTGTCTCATTGTCAATATTTCTCCATTACTATTGGTGAAAAGTTTGTGATAATTTGAAATAATATTTCTCTGAATGCTATAGTTTCACTTGTAACTATATTACAATTTTATTTTTTTCTTATACACATTAGTTATGGTGCTGAATCTTCCTCTTCCTTCTCCTCCTCCTCCCTTTTCTCCTCCTCCTCTTTCTGTTTCTCACATTTGAACTCTAGGCTTTAAACTGAATATTGTAAATTTCACATTTTCTTAAATGTTTTAGATTTATTCAGTTGGCCAACTAATTACATTAGTTTTACATTGCTTCTAGAACAAAGTAACACAAACCTATTGGTTAGCACAACACAGTTTGATGATTTCACAGTATGTAATTTAGAAGTCTCACAGAGATTTCATTGTCATAAAATCAATGATAGGCAAGGCTGTCTTCACTTCTGGAATACCATCAAGAGGATCTGTTTACTTTTCTTTTTTGGGTTTTAAATCATTTGCATTCTTTGATTTATGATATTCTTTTACCACCATCAAACCCAGTAGTGACCAGTAGAATCTTTGCATTCTTCTGACCTCTTCCATAGCAAAATCTTCCTTTTTGCTCCCAGATTCATATTTCTAAGTTTCCATTTGTCATTTAAAATAGTTTATTCCCATGCCCTGAGATAAAATATGAAGATCTTTGAGGTTTTCTGCCAACTCTAAGCAGTGACACTTGCATTTTAGTTACTTGATGTGATAGGTCCATAGTTTCAATTTGAATTTTTATCGTGGTTCTTTTTTGTTTCAACAGGAATTTCTTACATTTTCATTCAGTATGAAAATATTTTCTTTTCCATCAATAAATATAGTTACAATATCTACCTTCATATTTCTACTTCCAGTATCTGTATTTTCCTCATATTCTATTGAAATTCAATCCTACTTTTCCATCTCTTCCTATACTGAGTAGTTATGTGGTGTGTGATGGTTAATTCTGATTGTCAATTTCATTAGCTCAAAGGATGCTCAGAAAGCTGGTACAGCACTAGTTGTGGGTGTGGATGTCAGTGTATTTCTGGATGAGTTTGACATGTGACTCTAGTGTTGGCCAGCATCATCCAATGCTAGGACCTGTCTAGCACAAACAAACAAGTAGAAAGTCAATTTATTGGTGGCATAACCTTTTTGGGTTTTTTTTCCTTCAACATTAAAACTTCAGATTTTCCTCCCAATGCTCCCTTCTCACTGTATTCTATGATGAGGCAGCAGAGAAAAAGGTGAAGGGTCAGGTTTGCAAGTTGTTCTGCTTGATATGCACCCATCACCAAAAATGGATAGGTATGACATTACAAGCCCTTTGTGAGATATTCTAGAAGGATGGTGAAGGAAAAGTATCCCAGCAAGCAGAGATTTGGACAGGGTACCTGAGTGTGCACTTTTCTCCTTAGGAGAAAAGGCCAGATGTACAATGATATCCTCATTTTTGACTTGTAGCTAATAGTTTGCTGGATATTCAGAGACTTAGCTGAACCATAACTTGAAAATCAGTGATAAAGAAAGTTAGAGTATAAGATATGTGAATATGTAGATGGTGGAACACTCTTCTTTTTCTTCTCAATGGATCATAACCCCAAGTTGTACAGCTTCTGTCTTCTGGGACTTACACCATCATGAATCTAAATTCTCGGGCCAAAAGACTGAAAGTTACACCACAAGATCCCTTGGTTCTGAAGACTTTGGACTTGGAATGTATTGTATTACTGGCTTCTCTGAACCAACTCTGCTAGCAAATCCCCTTATTGTCTATCTGTCTGTCTGTCTGTCAATGAATCTATCCATGCTATTGGTTCTAAATTTATAAAAAAAAAAACCTGACTAATACAGAAGGTATCTCCTGGACATTTTGAATACTATGTGTTGGATAATATAGATTCTCTTATATTCCATCAAAGGTGTTAATTTTGTGTATAATTCTGTTTTAGCAGACAACTAATTTGTATATAACATGAAATCTTTGTCTTTGATGTAAGATAAAAGTCAATAAAGTTATTTCAGCCTTTCTTGTGCTGATTAGAATATGCTCTGTGCATGCATGCAGATCATCGGCCAGAGATCTGAGCATACATCATGCACAACATCTGTAGTTTCTTTTCTTATAATCTATCCTTCTTTAAGATACCTCCATACCTTTAAAGCAGAGTTATTCATTCCAATATTGTGTTCTCTTATGCTTTAAGGAAAAAAAAATCCTGTAGAATTCTCAGAGATTTATTTGCCTTTCTGTCTTAATCAGTTGATATAAAGTTACTCATTCATGACCATTCCCATCTTCAAAGAATTTACTCCCATCGAGCCTTTATTTTTCTTTTCTTACTCTCCTTGTGGTTTTCTGACTTGGTTATTTTCTTATATTTTATTATTTGAAGGAGTGTTAGTCTAATAGGAGCATAAATTTGTAAAGTAATATTGTGAAAAGAATGGTGAAACTTTCTAAATTTTATGCTGCAACTTTTCATTTTTGTTAGTTCTAGGCTTGCTATTATTTAAAGAGGATAGGAATCATCATTTCTTGCTCAAAGGCTAACTGAAATTCGATTTTTATTTTTATAATATCTTGAAACATTTTAAAAGATACCATCAAACACAAAGATTGATGTGGATCAATTCATGTCTGATTTTTTAATGCTTTGAAGCCAGGTGTAAACAAAATATACTTCATTTATTTTTTCACTCATATATTTAATATTTACTCAGCTCTACCTTCATGCTGATTCTTAAGTGAAATAAACATAAAGGTGACTAGAAATGACATAGTCTGTGCAGTTTAATTGGAAAGAAAATGTAGAGCAGATTTACACCAGCAAAAATCTGCAAGAAAGATGAGAAACACAGAGAAGATTGGCATGCTGATGAGAGAGTATGTATTAGATGAAAACCATTCAGGCATGCATTTTAGCATAGGCTTTCCTCAGGAAGTGACTATTGTACTAAGAGCTGACAGAAAATAAGATTTAACTAGCTGACGATTGTGTGAAATGGATGAACAGTGAATGAGAGAAAATTTCAGGTAACATAAGTATTGGAATATTCAAGATCAACTTAAAAAGAGTTCAGAATACCTCAAGCACATAGTTTGAAGTGAAAACATAATGATAAATGAGATTTTTTATGTCATCAGTGACCAGTTGATCCACAGGTATGCAGGCCAAGCTAAAAATTTCTGTCTTTGTTCTTCAAGCAGTATATATCAATATAATCCATACTCCATATTCTCGTAATTATCTCTTGCAGCATTCACAGGTTGACAGTATAAGTTTCTTGTATCTTAACATAATAAAGAGTAAGGTTTTTTCCCTCATAAAAATCACGTCTGTATTCTAATTTACAGAAACTTAATATAGGGATAACAAAAGAGAAAAAACTAAATATAAAAATTTTGAATGTTATATATAAATAAAACATTTGGTCATGTTTTTGTTTAAAAATGTGTTTAATTTTGAAAGAAGGGTAGCTGATATTAAACAATTAGTTTGGTGGAAGATGTTCTATATATGAAATGTTGTATATTTTGGATAGTATTTGAACTATATTGATTATGTATGTATGTGAATAAAATTATGACAAAATGTTTCAAATAGCTGCAATTTTTGCAAAATCCATTGTTTGCAAACTCACTGGGGCATGGTCTCATCTTTATGTTGTCTGAAATATCATGAATTATGCATATCCTTTTGGTGGGGTCTCTGAGAATCACTGATCATACAGTTATGCACTGGTAATGTTGAACTTATGGAAAAATGTATTAAGTAATATTTCTTTTTTCTGAAACGTCAGCATAGACAAATGAGATGGCTAATATCTACATTTAACAAGGAATAACATAATTTATTGTCAATAAATAGCCTAGTACTTTGACTCATTCAGAAATGTTTTTTAAGACTGAGGGAAGTATGTGCTGTTGAGAAATACCAGATGAAATCCAGCTGTATTCTAATCCTACTTCAATCTATCATCACAGGAAATATTGACTATTTTCCCTTAGATGTGCAGCTGTCAACTATCTAACTATGGTCCTAGATTTACATTGCAGTTTTATTTCCTACCTATTCATTTTCATCTAAAACACTTGTTCCATGAATCAGCTTTTGCTCTCTGAAAAAAGAAAGCAGGATGTGCAATGTCATCAAACCTGACAATGAATGAGTGTGGGTTCAGCGAATAATATTTGCTAAATTCAAGGGAATCTATTTCTACTTTGAAGAAATGGAAAATCTTTACACATGCATTATTAAGGTCATATCTACCAATCTATTAAGAATTATTAGAATCTAGCACTCTACTTTTACAAGAACCTACTACACATTCAAATATTTCCACTATCTATGTCACTCTTGGAAAGCAGCCCAAGTAATACAATGTCATGTGCTCATGAAAAGCTTGAGATCTGTGGGAAACTTAAAAGGTTTTGTCATCACAATGAGAAAAATACATAATGAAAGTGTGAAAGACTCCCATGATAATGGAACCCCAAATGTAATCTAATGGCTCCACAAAATAAAGCATTGTAGCTTCCCCGTAAAAACAATCTTTGGTAAACAGACTTACAGGGTTACTCTCTTCTGTGTGGTTTTGCAAGAATCCAGGCTCCTTTTGTTTCATAGTGCAAGCATATACTGTACCAGCATGCTGTTTACTGTTACATTCAGTCATTATGTGGCAGAAAAGGGGTCACTGGAAAGAATTATTTAAAGCCTTTCTCAAGAAGTATGATATACCACTTTAATTTACCTTCTAATGAGAAGAATTAATCATATGATGAGTGATAACCACAAAGATTTGGGGAAATGTACTTCATTACTCACTTTTTTATTTTAAGATATGATTTGGTTTTATACTTGAAATAGTAAAAATTAAGCAGATATAATGATAAGTCAGGCTCCAAGATTTCACAGGTAAATAAAATATGCCAGTTTCTTACATGACTTAACTTTAAACACTACAAAATTGTGTGTGTGTGCGTGTGCATGAGTATGTGTGTGTGTGTTTTAAGAAAGCTTCCTTTAAAAATGGTTTCCTTCATTTCAGTAGATATTTCTGTGAGTTTTCCTATTTTGACTCTGGATGTGTATAAGTCCTAGGATCATTAGATCTCTGAGGACAGTATATGTTTTCTATATAAGCTAAAAAATAGAAGCAAAAGAACACAGATGAAGTAGTCAAAATCCAAAAAAAAAGAAATACAAAATAGAAAACAAAAGTTTTAGCTGTTGCAAACTGTGCCTCTATAAACATGGGTGCACATATATCACTGTGGGATGATTTTTAAAATTCTTGTGGGAAGATACCCAGCAGGAGAATAGCTGGGTCAAATGGAACCTCTAATCCTAATTACTTGGAGTATGTCCATACTGATTTCCACAGTGGTTGCACCAGTCTACACTCCCATCAGCAGTGGAGAAGGGTTCCTTTTTCTGCCAACATTTGTTACTGGTTGATTTTTTGATAGCAGCCATTCTTTCTGGAGTGAAGTGGAATCTCAGCATTGTTTTCATCCGCATCTCTCCAATGACCAGTGATGTTGAACATTTTTTCATATGTTTATTTGCTATTTCTACTTCTTTGTCTGAGAAAAGCCTGTTCATTTCAGATTCTCATGGATGCACATTGAGGCCCTACTGTTAAGTGAAATAAATAGGACACACATATGTAAATACTGAATAGTTTCTCTGGTGTGAGAAACTGAAAGTGTAAATAAGGATCAAAATGTATAATAAGGGCCTGGGATTTAGCTCAGTGGTTCTGCCACCTGCCTTACAAGCTCAAGGTCCCAAGTTTGATCCCCAGTACAAAAAGATGTATAATAAATAATAGGAAATAAGGCTCAAAGTGCAAAAGGAAGTGGGTCCAATAAGGGAAGGGAAATGAATAAATATGAGAAAAGGAAGAAACAGAAACAAAGTCTTCATAAATAGGGAAGAGTGGAGGGCATGAAGGGAGGGCAGGGGAATGGGGAAAAAATAAGAATCAAGATATATCATTTGTAAAGGTACAAATTCCCAATGATGAATAGCATCATATCGAATGCCTAAAATGTACCAATAAACTTAATGAATTTTTTTAAAAAAGAAAAAAAAGCAACAAACAAACAAAAACAAAATTACAACCTAATTTAAAAGAAGAATTTTCTAAAAAAAAAATCCAAGGTAGTATAAAGGGAAAAATAAAAAAAGTAAAGGAATTCCTACCCATCGAAAAATTAAATTAATAAAAAAGGCAAAACTTTACTGTGATGTAGCAAGGTAGAAGGATAAATATAAAGAAATTCCTAACCAAGTAGAAAATAAAAAAGAGGGGCACAGGCAAGAAGATACTAGGTGTGACTAAAAAATATAGTGAACCTTAAATTTAAAAAAAATTATTACAGTAAAGGGCATCCTTGTTGTGTTCCTGATTTTAGAGGGCAAGCCTTCAGTTTTCTCCCATTTAATATGATGTTGGAAGTAGATTTGTCATAAATACCTTTTATCAGATAGAGAGAAGATCCTTCTATACACATCTTCAGTATATTTATAATGAAAGCATGCTAGATTTTGTCAAGGGATTTTTCAGTTTCTACTAAGGTAATCATGTAATTTTTTACCTTTCTTCTATTTATATGACATATTACATTTATTGATTTCTATATGTTGAGTCCTCCTTTCATCTCTCAGATGATGCCTACTTGGTAATAACATATGATGTTTTTAATGATTCATTTCATTCTGTTTACCAATAACTTACTGAGGAATTTTGCATCTATATTGAAGAGATCCAACCATTTTTGGTTGAATTCTTATCTAGTTTTGGAATCAGCATAGTGGTAGCATCTGCAATGACTTGTAAATATTCTTTCCCTTTTAATTTCATGAAAAACCTTGAGTAATATTTGTGTTAGAATTTTTCTGAAGTTTTTGTAAATTCAGCAGTGAACTCACCTGGATCTGGGCTTTTCTTAGTTGGTAGGTAATGTATTACTGATTTGGTTTCATAGCCTATTATTGAATTAATCTTATTGGCTCATTTGGTTTTTAAATCTTATTGGCTCAATTTTGGTAATTCAAATGTATCTAGGAATCTATTTCTTCTAAATTCTCCAATTTATTAGCATACATGTTTGCAAAGTAGTTAATATTTTTTGTAGTTATGGCTATATCTATCATGATTTCATCTTTTCCATTAGTATGCATTGATTTGAGTCTTCTTTTCCTTTGGTTTGTTCAGTTTGGTGAAGGGTTTGTCTACTTTATTTATTCTTTCAAAGAGAAAACACTTAGATTCATTCATTCTTTGTAAAAGACATATTGCTATTAATCCTCCTCAAAATACTTTCCCTCCAACTTGAACACACCATGAAAGGTCAAAGTTCTGAAATGATTCAGGACATTGAAGCATTGAAGCATCCAGGAGGGCACAACTAAAGAAATGAAAAAAGACTTCCAGAAATGCTTCAGAAAATGCTAAGAACAGTGAGATAATTGTGTTAGAAGACAGGGGGAGTATATTTAAAGGAATTAAGGAAAATAGTGATGTGTCTTTTACATTGAAATTTTTTTAAAAAATTTAAACATTCATCCTATACTTTGATCACAGTTCCTTTCAGAAAATGAAAGAATCAAGGCAAGAATTGAACGACTCAATTTATTAGAATTCCATGGAAGAAAAGAAAATGATGGAAATACATATCACATAATTTATTACTTCAGCACTAAATCTTTAAATTTCCAGATACAAAAGTGCTCATCATAGTGAATGCAAAATGGTGTCATTATTATGACACATTATTGTTAAAATAAGGTGGACACAAAGAGAGAAAGGCATATGTATATATACATCTATTTGCATATGGATATATAGATAAAGAGAAAGAAAAATTTAAAAAGCTTTAATATTGAGAAAAAACAAAAAACTTTGAGGATTTAATAACAGAAATTTTTGGAAAGAAGAATGTTGGACAATAGTGGATTAGAAGAAAATGGATAATAAACATCTCAAAAATTTTGAGGAACAGTTGATTTCAATCTAAAATTATACATCTAGATTAATTCAGCTATCACAAGTGTATAATAAATTTTAAATAAATAATAATTCTCAAAAAATTGCTTCTATAATATCTGTCTCTGGGTAGTGAGATCCACAAGAATTAGCACTTAAGTCTAGGAAAGGAAAGAGTGGAATCCTGATAACAGAGACTTTAATAAAGAAAACTGGAAGGCAAATCCTCATAATGGAAGCAAATAACAAGAAAGCTAGAGCATCCTTGGGTACACAGTTATCACTGATCTGAAGCACAGGAGAAAGAATTACTAGAAGGGAAGAAGGGAGACTGGGGTAGCATTTTCCAGTTTAGGGTATCGCTTTGAGATGCTGTTTGAGACATTCAGAGAGTGAGGATAATTAGCAATAAGTACAAAAAAAAAAGAGCATGTAATTTTAGAGAAGAAGAAAACATTTTAGAACTAGGTGTATCTAAATGTAAACATAAATATAGTGCATTACTATTTCAAAGAAGATATCTGCATAGTTATAAGACGGTGAGTGCTCAATACTCATTTAACCAAAACTTGTCATCTGACTATGACAAAAGCAGAGAAAGGGAAAGGAGTGGTATCTGGTAATACAAACTTACAAACATGTCCACAGATTATGCTTAAAAATATCAAATAAAATATAAAAATTTCTGTGAAAATGTGTAAGCAAATAGCACTTAAATTATGTAGAAATAAAATTTAAGAAGTATCAGGCAGGACTTGAATGTAAGAGTCTATTTCATTAATAACATTATAATTTTGAATGTTTCAAGTGGGTGATGATTTAAAAACTCATTTTAAATGCTTCTAAATAATTTACTTTCTTCATTATAATTAGCTTAAAGGAAAATAGACCCTGCATCACTCAAGGGGTCCAAGCTGGACACTCTCGAATTTGCTTTCTCTTCTGGATCTCATTATTCATCCATTCTCAGCGAGATGGAATAAGAGGAGACTAGCACATTCTCAGAACATGGCAAAGACACCATGCAGAGCCACTGCGGTGACAGGAGGAATAAAGAATGAAGGCAAATCACTTCCAAGTTGTCAAGGACCTGAATTAGAACTGGAACAGATTTTTAGTGTATGAGCCAAGGAGCTTTGTGGTTTTGTAGCCTGGATTTGTTGAATTGGAGTGGCCAGTTTTCACTTACTTTCATCCAAGTTTACCTATTTTTTTTTTCTTTTTTGCTTATGATCAAAGGAGAAATACACCTTCAATACTTGACTATAAGTATATTCTTTCACATATCATAGCTTATGTATGTCTGTATATATCTACAGGGTAAAATGTGATATTTGATATGCTAATGCATATAGAAATAGTTGCTATAGTTAAGAAAATTAATACAGCATCATCTTACCTCATTATCCTTCTTCATCCAGTTGAAGTTAGTACCCTATAGTACACATCACCAAACTAAAGTTTAACTGTCGTCAAATTTGGCCCACTGTTGATTTGCCTATGATCATTTATATTTTTAACAGACTGAAAGAAATCAGAAGGCTATTGTACAATATCTAAAAACCACATGAAATTTAAACTTCAGCATTCATATTTAATATTTTGTAGGAATGCAGTCGCGTTCGATGGTTTTCTTGCTTTCTCTGGCTCTGCTTGTGCTCCAGTTCCACACTTACACAGCTGCCAAAGGGACTGTAAGCTAAAAAAGTCTAAGATTGACTGTCCGGTCCTCAAAAAAGTTTGCTGATACTTGTTCTGTAAGAAAATATATACCATTGAGATGATTAACTTTTTAATTTTTTCTACATATTCCAAAGAGATACATCAAGCTATTATGATGAACACAGAAGGATTTAAATAACTTAGGTAGAATAATTGAAACAACCTTAAATCTTAGCCATTTTAACCTAACCCTGTGGCGTGAAAAGCCTAATCTATGTATATGGACAAACCCACCCTAAAACACATAATGTAGTTAGATTTTGGACATCTTGAAAGTGCCATTCTGGACCAACTCAGGTACCCAGACACTATGGTTATTTATCAACAGGCAGAAGAGTGTTTTTGTGGACTGAACTATGTGCTATCAACTAAGTTTTATTCTATCAAACAGAGCCAATACCTATACAGCTAGGGACATAGAGTCAAAAAGTGGGATTCATTTGGGGGAAAATACCTTGAAAATATCATTGAACACAATGTGAATCTTAGACATCTGGTAACTTCTCATTTCCTCCTTCCCCAAATGGCCAAAGCATCAGAAAATCCAAACTGAAATAATATTGAGACAAGATTACTCTTTCTGAGGAACAAGGTTCATAGCTAACTTTGAAAATGCATACCCTTGCTTACTGACATTCAATCATAGTAAGAATATGCCCTGAAAGGTACTATTTCAGATTTTCATAATCTTTCATATCACATATAATTTTTAAAATGCGTTATTCTAACTCTAGCCAGTTTCCCATTCTTCTTCCTCCACAAAAGTAATGGAGAGGATCCAGTAGGAGATCTTCTCAGTCCTGCAGAAAATGTTAGTTGACAAAATTAGAGAAGAACATATTAAGGAGTGCCTGATTAGCAATTGCTTCCAAAAGCTTGAATAAATATTTTCCAAAGTGCCTCCCCCTGTAAGTATCTACTGGATGTTTCAAAACTGACTCAGTCCCCAATAAACCACAGGTGGTTCCTAGTAGAGGATTTCTGATACAAAATAACCACAAAGACAAGCACAAAGCACTCAGGTCCACATCAAATTCAGTTCTTGTAAATCTGGAGACCAATTCATCCGGAGAATACAACCTTCTAAGGAAACTTTGAAGACATGCTCGCGCACGCGCACACACACACACACACTGGTTTGTTAAATCAACAACAAATGTTTTGAACCCCTACCAAACTCCAGGTAGGATATCTTAAGCGTGGACCCATATTTTGAAGAGCTAATAAATATAGAGTTATTATTGATACAGATGTGAAAAGAAGTCTTTTGAAATCTCATACTGTGGACTTGTCTCCATAGTTTCCATTTCTGTTCATTTCTTGAGATTAAATGTAAGGCCAATTCAGAAGAAGAAGAGGAGGAGGAAGAGGAAGAAGAAGAAGAAGAAGGAGGAGGAGAAGGGGAAGGGGAAGGGGAAGGGGAAGAAGAGGAAGAGGAAGAAGAAGAAGAAGAGGAAGAAGAAAAGAAGAAGAGGAGGAGGAGGAGAGGAAAGAAGAAATTAATACATATACTAAAAGAATTAGAATTCAAAATCCTAAAAATAAGAAATGAAGTTCTCAGTAATGATATTTATAAACAGCAAAAAAAAGTTTATTAGGGTGAGTTCTTGAAAATATCCATAACTTGCAGAAAGGTATTATGTTTTTGAGTAAAGATGATATGCTCATAAAACTACACTGATTATATGTTTAATTTATTTATGCCAAGCCTCTTTGGTATATAAGGGAATGAACTGATTCGTGGTTGATTAATGTCTCATTATATATCTATCAGTAGTGAATTTTGAATATTTTAGGTGAATATATTCCATCAGTACATTGTAACTTCATTTACTTTGTTTTTTATAACAATTGTAAAGACAATTCACATGCTTTTCAGTTTTAACTGTAATTGAAACATATCTGACAAAAATATTTTGATGCCTGATTTTAAAGATTTATATCTATCTAAATCATATTGATGATATTTTTTACAATTTTTCCATTTAGATTTCTTAGTTTGTGATGTGAAATCAATAATTAAACATAGCTTTGTTCTCAATAAGTTTACCATAAATTACCTTAAATGAGTTTCTTATAAACAATGTAAAATTTTTAGCATTATTTTTTTTTTTCTAAATTTAATGTTTCTAGGATTTTTTTATATGTTGATACATGCTTCTGTGTTACTAAATTTTACTTTTTCCCTATACAATTTAAAAGTGTACACTTGCGCTATGAACTGCGTGTGTTGGCACATGCCTGTAATCTTAGGACTCAGGAGGCTGAGGCAGGAGGATTGTCATGAGTTTGAGGCCAGCCTGGACTTCATAATGAGTTCCAGATCAACCAGAACTACACAGGAAGAGGTTGTCTCCAAAGAAACATAAAAAAAAAAAAAATCCAAAAGGAATAAAAAGTTACAAAGCCTTTTTAATTAAAAAGGTGGACAAATATACCAATTATAATCATCTTTTAAATTTTTATTTCATAGTCAAAGGAGTTTTGGTTTTGGTTTTGCATTACTGGAGATTGAACTTAGGACCTCATGTAAGAATGAGTAACATCCTCAGCCCTCAATGGCTATTAAGTGAAACGCCAAAATATATTGCATATTCTATCCCCTCTTCCTGCTCCAAAACCATGCTAAATTAAATGATTTCTTTTTTTTTCCTTTCTCATTTTCTTACTTTTTTTTTAATCCAGGGCTTTATTTTTAACATATTAATGTTAGCTTTCTATTTTTTTAAATAATATTTTAAACTCTAATACTGTAAATTATCATTTTATTGCCTTATCTAAATTGTTTCATATTTATACTTTTACTTTTAAGATGTAACTATTTATTGACTGGTATACTTATTCTAGTCAACTTTTTAAAAGTAAAACGATGTTTTAAATCACACCAATTCAAATATTTATTCTGTTTTCTTGTCATGAAAAGCAGCTTTCATTAGTTTTGAATGGGTTGATTTCAGGCCTTTTTTTTTAGAAATCTCCAGACTGATTCCTTGCTGTATATAATGTTTCTAAAAAGATGGTTGAGAGAAGATTTGCTTTATAGGTTATCAGATTCTTCTCAAATTATCTGGACTTGTAAGATTATTTTAGAAGGTTAATTCCAATAACTACAAAGTTGGCAAATTAAGCAATCATCACCAATCTATCTTTCATCATCTATTTAACTTTCTTTTTACTTTTTACTGAGCAAGTAATCATTGTCAGTTCATTCAACTCAAGAAAAGTTATTCAAAACTTGAATTTTGTAGTGGTTGCTATTTCTCTTGGAAAAGTATAACACTCTCTGTTGGTCTTCTATAGCTTTATTTCAAAAGTCTCACTTTCTTTTGGTTTTTAATGTCTTTTTGTTTTTAAATAATTCTGTGTCTTTTTGTCTTTTTCTGATATTTTGTGAGATTTTCCTCAAATAAATAATCAGTGATCATAATTTATGTTAATGTTTTCATTCTGTGCTTTGCTCTTCCCGGTTAGTTTTGCAAATTGTAAGTGACCATTTCCTTCTTTCACAAATTTACTTTTTATCACATCTATTGTTTTATCACTCCTGGTTTCAGAGCACACATTTTTTTTTTGAGAATTCCAGAGAGACTGAGTAGTTTTAGTCTGAAATTTAATTTTATTTCTGTTGCAGTACACTGGTACATTGTATTCATTTTTATGCTGCTTGACATTTCCCTTTTCCCCTTCCTCTGCTGTACTTGCAAAAGAACTCTGCAAGATTCCCTTTGATGCTGTGTTTTTTCTTCAATTTATTCATCTTTGAAGAGATACAGTTCTCTGTACCTAGTCTTTTACCAAGAAGACTTATTGAAATTGCCTTTATTCTTCCTCCTGTTTATATTGATGCTTTTGGTATTTATCAAAGAAATTATAAGTGGACATTATCAGGGTTGGTAATTTATGTAGTGTTTAATACTGTAAACATCTTGAATTTGGGGAAAAGGAAGGAATAGAGAAGAAATTAGAGTTAACAAGCTGTATTCTAGAATATTTATCTCTCTGCCTTTATCTAAAATTCATGATAAACCACTTACTGTAACCCAGCAAATTATAGGAACACTCTGCCCAATTGTGAGTCTTGTAATTATGACAATCTTTGTGAACACTTTTTTCATGGAATTATCTCAGAATTTTTTTCCTTGATTTTCTTTTATAGATAGCATCTTGCCAATGATATAAGCATCAATCTAATTCTAAGTCGTTTCCTTAAAATCGAAGAAGCTAAAATATCCATCATCTGAAATACTTAGCATTTATTTGTCTTGTTTAATTGAAATGATTTATTTTTTGTTCAACATTTTCCAATTCTATATCCCAGACCCCTTATTGAATCATTACATATTTTACGCATATCTCATAAGATCACTTTGCACATCTTTTTTTTTTTTTTGGTACCGGGGATCGAACTCGGGACCTTGAGTTTGTGAGGCAGGTGGCGGCACCACTGAGCTAAATCCCTGACCCTACTTTGCACATCTTTAATGTGCAATTTGTAAATATTTAATAAAATTAAAGTTATAATACTGTTACTACAAAATATAAACAAAAAAGTGTAAAAGAAATTTCATTTATCCATTTGTTTTATTTTTAAAGAAATATCATAGAATAGTTAAATATTTTCAAAATCTTTCCATATTCTGTTTCAGAGATAGGCTTCCTTGCTATGTAGCTATGTTACCAAAAGTATGAAAATAGGGCAGAGTACAAAGCTATTTTCTAAAGATATGAAATGAGGGCAGAATAGAAAGTTATTTTCCCTTATTGGACCTATACTTGAAATGAGAGGAAATATTCTTATCTTTTTATTACATTATCTGGTTTAGAAATTATTAGTCATGGGGATTCTATCACACAAAATCTCTTATTTTACCTGAAGCAATTTCAGTACACAGTCACCTGATTGTCATATAGTATTAATAAAAAATAAATCTACACATTATTTTTAAAAGATTATCACATAAAATAACATAATCATACTATGTTTATATAACAAAATGAATCTGTCTTAAAAATGCAAATTTTTAAGTCACTTTGATTTGTTTATTTTAAGAAAAGGTAAAAATAACCCCTATAATTCCGGAGTGTAAGAAGAGTTTTTGATTTTGTATGTGACAGAAAAAAAACATATTTTGGAAAAGAGGTTAGGCATAAAATGATTAAATAACCAGGCTATAATTTTTGATAAAGAAGAATGCTTTGAAGAGTAATGAGAGAATGAGTTTCAGAAAGTAAACCTCTGAAGAGTTCAATTTTATCTAAGCTTTTGTTACTAAATGTTTCAGTTTTCATCTTTGGTACATGAGTCTATGCAACATAGTCTTTAATATGCAGACTGCAGATCCTTGAATTATCACAGTTGAAGGAATTAAAAATGTGCACATCAAACTTAATTGTCCTAAGTGTCATACCCCTTTTCACTACCCTTTACAAAAGAAAATGAAAGTTGAGTGCTAGATTGAAATGTAAAGGAAGGTACTTAAAATCAACCAATCATAGTATAAGCATTTATTTTTGCTAATCACAGTTTCAAGAAAAACTGAAAACACACAGATACATTGAGGAAGTAATATAAGACAAAATTTGTTTTCAGGGGCAAAACAAGAGGGTTTTCCTCTGGTATAGTGAGCAGAATTATGGTTCCCAAAGGCGTTGAATTCCTGATCCCCACAACTCATGCATATGTCACCCAACATAGAAAAACTATTTAGATTTGATCAAATAACAACTTTGAGATAAGGTCTTCATCCTGCATTATTCAGAGGGAACCAACGTAATCCAGTAGATCTTTAAATTAAAGAAATTTTTCTCTATGTAGTGAGATGTAAATGTGCAAAAATGGTCTGAGATGCAGCCTGGCTGACAGAAGCTGGAGGGAAAGACTACAAGCGAAAGAACGTGGAAGGCTGTCATACCCAGGAAAGAAGAGAGTAGCGATTAATACTTACGGCTTCCAAAGAGAAATGGAGATGCTTTGATTTGAGCCCAGTGAGACTCATGACTGGCTTGTAACCTAAATACCTATAAGAAAATATATTTATAAGCCGTTAAGTGTGTGGACTGTTTTGGCAGCAGTATTAGGGAAAAAAATGCAATCATTCTACTCAAACACACCTACTAGAACCAAAAACAAGTCAACAGGTATTCAGAGCTCTGCTCATTCCTAATTCTGTCCTGAGCTGTTTTTCCTTCCAGGGGGTTTGGGGTAAGATATTTGATATGCACATGTGTTGGGAAGATGGAAATTATGGGCCGAGATTCTAAGCAGATAGGGAAGTAGGGGACAGGGAGCACCTCACTGACCAGAATCAGATGACAATGATATTTCAGTCATTAGACTGTTCCAAGGCCTGCCATAAACAGAGGCCTGAGCTTAGAGCAGGCACACATTGTGAACATCTGTGATGTGTATCAGTTTCTGCCCTTCCCTTCATTAAGTTTGTCATGGAGGGACAAATACAGGTCATCTCCAGGGCTCATCCCTCCAGAGTAAGAAGCTAGTTTTGTTTTGTTTTGTTTTGTTTTGTTAATAATGGAATTGAACCCAGGGCATGCTATGGATGTATTCTGCCATTGAGTTATATCCCCATCCCTTCCTTTACTTATTGCATTTTGAGAAGGGAGTTTTGCTAAATTGCCCAGGCTGGACTGCTGGGATCACATGTGCGTATAGCCATGGCCAACATGAGATAGCTTTTCGAGTGTATTTTGTCTGGTAGTGTTTTTTTCTAGTTCTTTCATTGTTGCCAAGAGCAAGAGAATTTCTGACCTCCCCACAGCTTGCCCATGTCTCTAGCCTTCACCTCATCAAAGCACATGATGGGTGTTAACAGCATACTTCAAATTCTGGGTCATGTTCTACAATATTGTCTCTTGATTCATAATAGAAAAGTAAATTCTATGTTGATCTAAAAGGCATTCATTTTATTTTTTAAATCAATGTTCTGTTAACTGCAAGTGCTGCTTAATCTCTATAAAATAATATATTTCTAGATTACTGTGTATACATATTTCTGTTTGCTCTTGGTTTTAAGTAAGCTGAAGGTAAAATAATTTAGATAACAAATTTTAAAACCATTGTATTTTTCTAGAAATTTAAACAAGCCTGTTAAATTTATTGTCGTGTAACAGAAAAAAAAAAAAACAGTGCATTTTTCATTGATAATCAGGATTTCACAAATTACCAGAACATTTTCCCATTTGCATGAGGAGAGGCTGATGAATATCTAGAACCCACTAGAGAACCTGAAAATGACAGCCTGATAGACTGAGTGCACTAAATGTGGGGAGAAGACAGCTTTTTTTTTTTTTGAGACGGGGTCTCACTATGTAGTTCAGGCTGGCCTCGAACTCATGGCAGTCCTCCTGCCTCAACCTCCTGAGTGCTGGGCTTAGAAGTGTGCACCACCACTTTTGGCTGAGAAGAAAGTTTGAAGAGGAGTAGAAGATGCAAATGTCACATGCTTTCTTTGTGGTATATCAGAGGCCAACTGGGGTTCTGTTATCTCCTGTATTGACTTATTAACAAATATTAAATTTGGGGTATTTTCATACTTCCTACCATTTTACTACACTTTTACTGAACACATAGCTTAATATATTTTGGGAAAATTCTCTAAGTTAATAAAACTCTTGAAATCTTTTCCAGTAATTTATTATTAAATAAAACATTAAGGTTCCTACAGATCAGGTAATATTATAGATAAGTGGGAAGCATCTTGTGTAGTTAACCTTGTAAAATTTTTGAACAGTATAATACTGTTGACAAATATTTTAATAAACCATCAATATAGATTCCAGTAAAATGATCATTGTCTCCCATCCTCCCACCAAATACTCAAAATAATTATCTTTCTAAAAACAGAAAGAAAGCTATTTTAAACAGATTTCATTGGTGATTAACACTGAACACGTTGTGAAAAATATGTCTGTCTCAAATCCCACCCTGGTGTATAGAATTTGACACCAGATGGCTTCATTTAAAGGAGAAATTAACAGTTTGTGGAATGCTAATTTGTTGCATTATATAAAGCACTGTTGAAAGTAAATAAGAAATACACTTCCATAACATACAGCCGAAGATGTAATTGTAAAATAAAACAAATTTTGAATCTAAATTTCAGTAATAGCAGAAGTGTGAGAGAAAAGTCCAAGTATTATTTTTATTATTTTAATCATTGCTTTTTTTCCTCTACTTCTTCCTGTTTTGATTATTTCAAGTAGAAGTCACCATCACTATAACTTAAACACAGGCAAAATGTTAATGCATTAATAGACTATGTGATTATTAATTGTATGTGTCACTATAACTCGGTTAAAGTATACTCAGATATTTTGTAATATGTTATTTTTGGTTTGCCCCTGACCATGTTTCCTAAAGATTGACATTTGAATCAGTAGACTTCATAAAGAAACACTTAATGAGTGTGGGCAGGCAACATCCAGTCTGTTCTGGGATTGACTAGATCTGTTGGATCACTTTTCTTTGAGGAAAGACAAATCTACCCTCTTTGCTCGAGCTGCAACGATTATTTCCCTTGCTCTTAGACAATGACTCTGCTAGTTCTTGGGCATTGGACTCAGACCTAATCACACTGTTCTCCTTTGTCTTCCAGCTTGCAGAAAACAGACAGAGGGACTTCTTAGCATTCATAATTACAAGAACCAATTCTCCTAATAAATTGCCTTTTATCTACCTAGGTATCTATAGAGTCTACTGGTTGTATTTCTCTGAAGGATCCTAATGAACACATCTTATTGAATATCATTTCCATCAATTTATTTTCTTGTACGTTGTCTTCACTTTTACTTTTTGACATGTAACTATGCTGAGCTGTTCCTATTTGACCATTCCGTGAATATTACATATTGTATTTGACAACCACACAAAAGGGACAAGTCTGACTTCAAAAATCTTAAAAACTTGTATAATTTTAATTACTTTTTAAAGAAGTTGCATATATTTTCAGGAAATGAGGACTTTAATAAAAGGCTAGAAGAGAAATTCTCAAAATTTTTTATTTCAGGATAAATTTATACCCTTAAATGTTACAGAAGAAAACAGATTTTTGTTTTATGAGCTATATCATAGAACATTTACTATAATATAAATAAAACTGATTTAAAAATACTTATTCATAAAAAACACTTCTTGATAAATTTAAAAATAACAAGATGAACTCATTACATTCAAACATAAATAATTCATCTTCCTAAAAATGTACTTTTCTAGCCAAAAATAATTTAAGGGGAGAGCATTTGTCTGCATATTTTTACAAATATTTTAAATATAATGATTATTAGAGAATAGCTGAATTCTCATATAATCTTCTGCATCCAATCTATTATAATATGTTGTTTTGACTAATATAGATGAAAAATAATTCAGCCTTAAATAAAAATATAATTGGAAAAGTGACAAGTAGTTTTATAATATAAAGATAGGTCCAAGTTAGGGATAAAATTAATAAAAGTTATTTATTCATGAGTTTGTGTTATGGTTTAGATCTTAAAGTTATGGCTTGAAAGTTGGGGTTTTCAGGATGCAATTGAATCATGATATGCTATTCTCGTCAGTGGATTAATCCCCTGATGAGTTCATCTCTACAGGTGTTGTTAGGAGATGAGACTCAGTGTGTGTGAGTGGGTGTCATCCTTTAGAGGGTATCTCTCTCTCTCTCTGGATCATATTGAATCCTTGATTTTGTGGCAGCCATGAGTTAAGCAGGTTTAGTCTATCAAGCCTTTCTACCATGACATTTCTGCCTTGCAGCGTGGTGACTATAGACTGAATCCTCTGAAATCGTGAGCCCAAATAAACATCTCTTCCCTTAAATTGGGTAGGTTAGATATTTTGTCTCAGTAAAGGGAAACCTTGAAGCATAAATGGAATCCTTTTGTGCCCATGTTCTATTCATTATATTTCAAAAGTATTTGAAGGAAGATACAGTTTCTTCCAGAGGAAGAAGTCTGTCAGAGTTCCGAGTGGTAAGTGTTTTAAATGTTAGGATAGGATTTTTGGAAATAGTGGGAACTTTCTAATTGGTCTACAGGAACATTTAAAAATCTTTGCTTCAAGTATGCAGGTGAGCAATTTGAAGAGATTTCTAATAAGGAAACATGTTACTTTTCAGAATGAAGAGTTCTTCTGTGATTAGACATGTTTTGGGATATCTAGAGGTTGTTAGAATACTCTTGTAAGTCAAACTCGTGATGTTCTTTAGGCAATCTTGCAATATTTTCCCTTGGAGGTAGAAAACAGTTTTATTATTTGATATTACACCAAAACTCCACAGCAGTAGTTTGTTCATATTAGATGTGATGTGTTAACAGAAATGTGTTCACGTCAGTAAACCGTTCATCTTCTGGAATACTAAAATCCATTGGTCCATCTTGCCTGTAAATGCATATTTCCCAGTACATGATTTTATAATATTTTACATTTGTCGATTGGAAAATATTGGCTCACTGATTTATGCATATCTTTTAAAAATTGGTACATTTAATTATAACATTTTATGTTATTCATTTATAGACTTACAGACCTTGTAAGAAAATAAAATACAGTCATATTTTGGTACTTAACTATTTTAAAACTCACTGAATTTGTTGCTTAATGCGCTTGACATGAAAATTCTGTCCTGGTACTCTAGTTTGTTTAGAACTGGCAGATGTCCGGCTTGTGACTGACTACACTTTCTAGTTAAGACAGTTTGTTTGGTATTCATCCATTTGGTACTCATCAAGTTACCTAGAACAAATTACCAACAATTACCAAGGTAACACTGTATTGAAAGTTTGTGATATGCCCAGTCATAGATAATATTTTATTCTAAAATATCAGTTTTCACAATAAAGCTTCAATTTGAATAGCAACACATATTTTAGTTATCATTCTTGAAATGACACGGTCGCTCTATTTTCTAGAAAGTGTCTGCCAAGTAGCAAGGTTTAAATGATAACCAGAAGATTGTAAATCACTCTTTTAAATAAAATGCTGTTCAGTAGGAAAACATGATCACCTGGTTCAGTTTGCATCTAAAACAATAATGCAAGTGCTTTTCTTCAAGACAGTTACCAATCAATATGTTTAAATAGCAACATGAGTGCCTTATGAGGCCTTTCTATTTTATTTGACAACATATCAAAGTGCATATACTTAAAATCACTATTTAATAAAATTAACCATATTTTACTATTTCAAGAACAATAAGCTATTTTCCCTCCTTCTGAATGAATGTAAGTGAATAATGCAATGAGTTGTAGTATGGGTTGGTTTCACATCCTTCATTAATGTGAAGTCAACAGAAGGTTTAACTACAATTGCTTTTGCATCATAAATCCAAATATCAATACAAAAAAAAGAGTAAATAATAACTATGTATCATTATGGAAGTATTTCTGACTTAATACTCTCTAAAATACTCTTGAGTATCCAAATGATATACAATTCAACTCTTGATAATTGCATGCTAAAAAAGACAAGATCTGAGCGCTAGCTTGGTCCCATCATCTATCTCACAGGATTGCTGTGGAAAACAAAAGCAAATGAAATTAATTATTGCTAATTATGTTAATTGTGAAGATTTATTGGAAGGAAAATAATTATTAGTACCAGTAGTCCGATTAATTGAGCTGTTATAGATGATTATATTGACCTAACATATGAAACTGTTCATTATTACAGAATGATTTTGGCACAGGTGGCAGACTTACATTGTTTTCTTTTTCCCATAAATTTGGAACTTGTTCATTATAGTTGGGAATTATCTACTACTCAAGCGTTTTTGCCTCAAACTATACCCCCAAATGTTCTCCCATTGCCTCCTTCGGAGCCTAATCTTAGGCCAACAGTATAGGTTTCAGAAATAATACTCAATCAAATGCCCATCAATTGGTGACTGGATAAAGAAGATACTTTTTTAAAACATGGAGTACTACTGAGCCATAAAAAACGATAAAGTAGAGACATTTATAGCTAAATGGCTGCACCTTGAGAGCACGCTCTTAAGTGAAATAAATAGGACACGTATGTGTAGATACCAACTTGTTTCTCTCATGTGAGAAACTGAAAATGTAAATGAGGACCAAAACATATAATAGATAATGTGGAATAAGAAGAAAAGGTTCAAAGGGAAAGGAGAACTGGGGGGGTGGGGGGTGGAAGAAAGTAAAGAAGGGAAAGAAAAAAATGTGAAAAGAAGGAAAAAATGGAAACAAAGCTATTGTCAATAGGGAGGAATAGAAGGTAGAAGGGAGGGAAGAGGAACAGGAAAAAGAAGAATCGAGATATAACATGTACAGGTACAAATTTCCAATGATGAATGTGATCATAATGTATACCTAAAATGTACCAATAAATTTAATGAATAAATAAAAGATTCAATTCAGACGAGTATCATAAGGAAAGTGCCTTCATGTGAATCAACTGTGTCAGCAACAGTGACCTTAGTTGCTTATTATGTTGATCACTTTCCTGTTGTTGAGACAAAATTCTCAAAACCCAGAACTTAAAGGAAGAGATGTTTATTTTAGTGGACAGTTTTTAGACAATTCAGCCCATGTTTGGTTGCCTCCAAAGCACCAAAGGACATGGTAGAAGGAGATGGCAAAGAAAAGCTGTCCAAGCTATGGCAGCAAGGAGGCAGAGAGAGAGAGAGAGGGAGAGAAGAGGAGCTAGAAACAAGGATACATCCTTCACATTTGTGTACCCAGTGATCCCTCTCCAATATCCCATTCTGGTATGAACTCATCAAAGGGTGAATACACTGATGAATACAGTGCCCCTCCATTCAATCACCCTCTAAGCGTACCACCTCTAAATACAGGAGACTTTGGGGGGTCATTTTAGATCTAAATAATAATACTTGCAGGTTATTCAGAAAGAATGGCTACACCATGCAATGCCATGGATGGTGCCAATATCACAGACTGCAAGGTAAGTTAAAATAAACTTGAGACATTTGTCAGAAAATGGATGCACCTTGAGACAATCATGTTAACTGAAATACATCACACACAAAAGGTTAAATGTTGCAAATTTAAATACAAACATTGCTTGAATATAAATAAAGAGCGAAATTAAAAGCAGACAGTAGGAAACAGCTTGATGGATGTTTTTCTAATGGGAGTAAGACCAAGAGCTAGAGGAAGGGAAAGGGGATGAAAAAATAATTAAGATGTGTCATGTACATGTAACAACTCCCCACAAGGAATGTAATCAATATGTACTGCAAACATGTACTAATAAACAGTAGAAGTTGAAAAAGTTCCCCACATCAGTACACATGGGGATGTATGGTAACCAGGGCACCGGTGGGCATTTCTAATTTAAAGAGATTTGCCTGAGGTTCTGTGCTCTGTTTCTGAATGTTTGTGCTCTAATCTCTCCTGAGAGTCTTCCAAAGTGGATTTTGAGCTCACAAACATTCTTCTCACTTATTTTTATATTTAATCATCTAAAATCAAATTCCTTGCCCAGAGAAGTAGTCTGTCTTAAACAGGTAATAGTTCATGTTGGGCCGTTCTGTTTTAGCACTAGGTACACAGTGCCTTAGTCTTTTTCTCCACACTGGGCAAAACACCTGACACCCTCAAATTAAAGGAGAGGAAAAACTACTCATGTGCCAGGATCCAGGAAGCAGAAGGAGCAGAGAGAAGGCAGGGTGGGCCATACACTCCTCCAGGTCACACCTCCAACAACCTCTCCCCCATCCCAACCAGACCTCATCTCCTAACAGCAAGTCACCTACAGTGCCCGCCTCAGTCCAAACCTCACCTAAAAGTGCTGTTTACAAGCACATGAGGCCTTTCAGGGACATTTTCAATATAAAC
Organism: Heterocephalus glaber; assembly: GCF_053883595.1. NCBI lineage: Eukaryota > Metazoa > Chordata > Mammalia > Rodentia > Bathyergidae > Heterocephalus > Heterocephalus glaber. The sequence goes on from NW_028258333.1 coordinate 12,970,863, forward strand.
CGTAACATACACTGAGAAATATTTCATATAAGATGTCTTAGTAAAAATCAAATCTGATTGTATTAGTTTCTCAGTAGAAACAAAATCAGTAGTGTGTGTGTATTTATATGTATAAAAGGAGATTTATTTAAGGAATTAATTTATACAATTATGGAGGGTGAGAAGTCCCACAGTCAGCTACCTGCGGGATGGCAGGAAAAGATGCAGGAAAGCCACTGTTGTCATTTGGTCTGATTCCAGGGGTTATGGTGTAAATACCAGTCTACAGCCCCTAGAAAATGATGTTTTCCACTTCAAGAAGCATGTAGCATACAAAAATGAGTGAATTCTTCTATCTTCTGCTTTTCTTTTCTTTTTTTTTTTTTTTTGGTACCAGGGATCGAACTCAGGACCTTGTGCTTGTGAGGCAGGCAGCAGCACCACTGAGCTAAATCCTCGGCCCTTCTGCTTTTTTTTTTTTTTATTTGAGCCTTCAATTGATTGAATGGTGGCCATCCACATTAGGTGGGCCACCGAGTTTATTGATTACACTTATTCAAATGCTGACCTCAAGGAAGATCACCATTACAAACCTACCCAGAAATAATATTTTACCAGATGTCTGGGCATCTTAAAAATATACACAATATAATTAACAATCACATTTGTCACCACCATAAAGGAATATATGGAAATCTTACTAATTTCTATGGCCAAGTTTTCAGGTTATAGAAAAAGAAGACTAATCCTGCCGCCTGCCCCATAAGGACCCCAGTTCAATCCCAGGTAGCAGAAACACAACAACAACAACAATAACAAAAAGAAGATTAATTATATATACATGTATAGTAGTATTAAGTACAGCATACTAGTACATAAGCTTAACAGATATTTTTTTCTGTCCCATTATGAGAATCTTCTAAGCCCTAGTATAATATTTAAATGTATGTTTAATAAAATGCACTTAGTAGTTTATAAAAGAACTAACTAAAAATTAATGTCCAATGGAAAAACCATGCAAGCTGTATGAAGTCTTGTGGTTTATTTGTTTGCTTATTTCTGAATTTTCAGTAGATGAAAATGTATGAATAATTGACAAACAGTAGTGTCTTTTATGCTACGCATTGGCTTGCTGCATATATGAGACATTTGTTGGGCACAGACAATTTTTCATTGAAGAAAATCTTATTCCAACACTTAGAGCTCAACTACTCAATGGTATGAGCCTATAGTTTTAATAAAGAGATTGTATTTTCATAAATTCTTGTATAAAACATATTAATGAACAATTGAATTAATTAATTTATTTATTAATTCAATTGCTTCCATAGAAGATGTGAGAATAACAGGTACCCACAGAGTTGCTGAATCTTTCTTTTCTTTCTATTTTCTTTCTTTGGGAAGAAAGACTGTTTGGAAATATAATTTTGAACTAGCTTTAAATTTAACATACTTTTGAACTAGTTTAAAAATACTAGTATTAGTCCTAACATTAATACTAATATTAGTAATTTAATGTTAATACTAATATTAGTAATTTAATATTAATATTATTTGAATACTAATAATAAGATAGCTTGACTTTAAAGAATGGTTGTAAAACTCACATGTAGTTCATTGATATTCCTTTGATCTGAAAAAATTCAGTTACTGCACTAATATAATTTTATTCATTAAAGCCAATATAAAATAAAAATGTTTGAATACATTTTGGAAGTTGAAATTATATAATAAGCTCTTTTGAGAGATTGTTATTTAGGTAAAATGACAAAATTTTAATTATGGATCCATCAATTATGAGTTTAATTTGTCAGAGCATGTGCCTTACAGAAACAATATTTTACAACCTTACTTTTGCTGGAATAAGAAAACAAACCCTGCAACTGCTTCAATACACATCTAAAAAAAAGGGATTTTCTCTACTTCATCTCTGCGTGTGTGCGTATGCAAGCACGCTTGTGTGTGTGTGTGTGTGTGTGTGTCTGTCTGTCTGTCACCTGAGTGGAAGATGACAGAAGCAGATAGAGCTAAAGGAATTTCTAAAAATAAAATGCACTGCAGAAAAGCTCTGCCATCATACTAGGAGTGCCAAAATATCAATGCATCAGTAGCCAAGGGGATAAAAGGGTATAAAAATTCCATTTCCTTAAACTCCACACTTTTCTAAAACAATGTAGAGAAGAGAACATTTCTGCCAAATAAGACCTTAACTTGAAATGCCAAAGTCTCTCAAGAGCAGATGGGATTTTAGGGCAAAGGGTCAGCAAGCCTTCAGTTCCTAGTGTTTCTTTACTTTATGTTACTGCTAAAGGTGAAAATAATGAATTTGGAAATAGGATTCAAATATAAGAAAATGGAGTGTTTTAAATCACAGTATCAGACACACATCACCTGTCTTTTGTTTTCTCCCTATGCTGTTTGTACTCATTTGTCAGTTTATGCATTCTAATTCAAACTTGCTTCCCTATGAAGCCATCCTCTGTTCAGGAAGTAAAACTTCTCTATCACAGAAATATTAGGAAAATTTATTTGTTGCAATTTCACTTGACTGCTTTAGAAAACTGTAGGAATGTTGTGGGGTCTAAGCCTTTCTCTCAGAATTAGCTAGTGGAATTATGGGCAGGTCTTTCTAACATTTAATCTGAGTGAAAGAATATGACAAAGAATTAGCACAGAAATCCCTCTCTATATGATCTCATCTATGACATCATTATTTAATTCATAATGATATTTTTCCATCTTATCAAATATAATCCAACTATTATATATTTCATTCCAATTTCTCTCTGGTTATTTTTTAGCAGCTGGACAATTATATGGCTTCTTACATAGCTTTCCATCAGAGAAATATTTGAAACATTTTGGTCATGCCTTCTACAAGTTGTAACAGAGTTATCAGGTAGTTTGAATTCTTTATAGAAATATGACCTGCAGATAAATGATAGGTCTAAAACATGTGATCATATGTAAGATATGTGTGTATAGATTTGTAGACTTTTCCAGATACATTTTTATCTAGTATGACCTAGTTAGTACACAAGATAATTATATATAAATTTTAAATAATTTCCAAATAACTAAAAAGACCTCTGTGTGATATAAACTAGTTCAATAATCCTAAATTCTTCATGTTTAGTACATTGATAAACTTTTACTTTTTCACCACTTATCCTGAGCAAAACTTCACTATTGTATTTGAATTGTACTTTAACATTTGATTTATGACCTATTTTCCCAATAGATAGATTTTTTAAGTCATAGCTTAAATCACTTTTTTTCTATATCCTTTGCAACTATAATTTAACCTGAAATGTAATTTCTGTGCTGTAAATTTGTTTAGGTATTTATCATTTATGGTATATAGAAAGTGAGAGACAGAGACAGAGACAAAACTAGAGTCTTATTTTGTCCTTTATATATGGTATACTCAGATTGATTTATTTTGTTAAAATGAGATACACTGTGATGTGTGCTTACCCTGCACAACATTTAGTAGATCCATTAGGAATTAGGCAGATGAGATTTCATGCTGAGCCTGTACCATTTCTTTTTCTCACTCAGGGGGAGTCAAATGTGACATGCTACTTTTCTAAGTATTTAATCATTCTTTTCATTTCCTGTACTTTCTCAGAATAAAAGCTATTCCCTTGAAGAATTTCTAGCCCAATTATAAAGTTCAACTGACAGTTTTCAACATAGGTTAATAGTTTCTCAAAACTGTGAAAATTTCCCAAAATATGTTCATCATTGTCTTCCCTTTCTACCTAGAAAGTCTGTTTCCAGTTGCTTACTGAACATGTCTCTAACTTTATACATTTCACAAATTAATTGAACATGTGAAAAAAAAACTCACCAATACTTTCTCACCCGGATCAGGTGTTCTCTCTCTTTAGCTAAATCTCCTCGTGTCAGCCTTGTATCTTGTATCCAGCCTTCACTATCACTTTTCTCTATCTATTCTTCTGACATTGAAGCCATCCCTCAATGGCCATTATCTGTCCCTAGCCATGGTATGATTTCCCCTCCCCAGTTTCAGGTACATCTTTTCTGGATAAAAATCACTATATTCATTTTTCATGGCCACCACCAGAGCTTCTGCTCAAGACCTAATTATTTTCTTAGAATATTGAATGAATACATATTAATTCTAAAGAAATTAGGTAATTTACTTAATAAGAATGCAGCTGAAGCTTTGACTTTTCTATTATATAGTTATAATTGCTTAGCATCTAGGATTTCAGGGTTAGACCTAAACAACCTTCCATTTATGTTTCCTATGTTAAAATAATGATAACATTAATAATTTCAGCAGCATAAGCATCGGTGTTTGTATAATATTCTTTTTTTTTTGGTGCCGGGGATCGAACTCGGGTCCTTGTGCTTGCAAGGCAAGCAGCCGAACCACTGAGCTAAATCCTTAGCCCTAATATAATATTCTTTTAAATGTGGTTTTCTTTTTCTTTTTTTATGTTGTTGTCAGAAACCTCCTGAATAAGATCCAACATGGGGCCTAAACATGAAAAAAGGATGAAGACAAAGATACGCTGAGTGGAACAGACTACACAGAATCTCTCTGTTGCTTTTGTTCCATATAAAAGTGCCCAGTCAGAAGCCATTCTAACATACTAGGGCTCTACAAATTGTGTTGGACAAAATATTCTTGTGAATAAATGATATGTTACTGAAGGAGTAATGAGCAAGCAAAAACATTTAGATTCTACTAGTAAAATAAGTACAAACAGGGTGATCCTTATTGTTTATGGTAGTTCTGGTCTATAAATCACCAAAAATACTAGATTAGTGAATTCTGACCATTGGTTCAAATGCAGCATATATGTAATCTATAAATAATGAGGATAGACTACAATACCTTCCCGTGTCAGGAGTAAAACACAACACGTTCAGTATTGACATATTTTTCAATGTTGATTTAACCCTAATGTAATATTATCCAGCTTGTTGAAGGAAAGCAAAGAGAGCCATTTGTAGAGGATGCACAAATGGCTTTATGCATAATCTCAGACTAGAATCACTTTGATGCTTTTGCTCTTTAAAAAGTAAAAAACAAAATAATTCATGCTTAATAACAGAATTAAACATATTCTTACATGTGAGAAATATAAATAGTTAATTCATGAAAATCTGCAATACCAACAATTAGAAATTAAGTACTAAAGTGTTTTCTAGTTGTTACTTTCAGGTTGTTGCAAAATATCAATACATTTAATTTTTTTAACTATATTTCATGAACTAAACCTTTTTTACAAAACAGAAGAAATCAGAAACAATTTTGCTAGCTGCCTTACATTGTCCAATATGAATGAACTATATTTTTAATCAGGAAAGATTAAGGAACTTATAATATTTTATAATAAATTAATGGACTGTAATAAGAAATCTTGGACTCAGATATTTAGAGTAGTCCTGAGAAGTACAGTCTGACAGGTAGGATTTAGAGCTATAGTACTTAAAATCTCATCAATAAAACAAAACCCATGCCATAAGGAACAATAGACAGTACTTCAAATTAGAAACTTGTTACAAATCTACTTTTAAGAACCAGTTTGAAAGACAAATGAGATAATGAGAAAAGTCAGAAATTAAGAAAAACTTGAAGCTGCTATACTCATTTGGGTTTAAAGTCAACCAGAGAGCTAGTATTGCTGTCCCCCAAGAATAGGGGCTGGCTCCTGGGTGGGAGCTGAAACCTCAGCCTGCACAACATAATAGGAATTTGAAGCCACAGAGATTTCCAGCCAGCAATAAGGATAGAATACTGCACATCTTCTTTCCACCGGCCTGTGAACTGCCAACAAAGGCTCATGTTGGTTCAACCTACTCTTGAATAAAGCGGACGAACAACTTGAAATACATCTGCAAGGAAATGGGTGATTTTCCATCTCTCGGAAGGGTTTGACAACCTGAAGGATTTTGATAATATGCTTTTACCTTATTAAAGAATTGTTCAAAACATTTAAGCCAACTTATGAAATCCCTTAAGGGTATCTCATATTCGTTAGATCTTGGTTCTCCATACACTTATAATAGCAGTAAATATTATTTACTGACTTGGGTTTCCAGTTGGTGGGCACAGAAGCCAGTTTCACTTTTATTTTCTTATTTATTTGTTCGTTTTTTTTTTTTATTGATAAGTACTGTTGTAGCTTAATATTCTAATTTTTGCAGGCTATTATATGTCCCAGTAAAGTCTTTTTAGATGTTTTCATATCTATTCTGAAATTCTCTTATTAAATTTGTTCTCACACTGCTGTTGTGAGTAGGAAATTGCCTTTCATTTCTGTTTTCTAGTGGTTTATTATTTTTTAATTATACTCTTAATTTGAAAAAGAGGGTCAGATCTTCATAAAAGTTTCAAATATTTCCAAATAGCTTTTATAACAACAATACCTAAACTCACATATTTTTCTTGTATTTTCCTTATACTTTGTCTATTGATTTTTTTTTCCCTTGAAAAATTGGCAAGTACAGTGTAAACATCAGGCACTGTTGCCTTAAATGGTTTTTCGTGTACTTAATAGCAAAGGCACTATCTGATATAATCACAGATAATTCATCAGATTTTGAAAATTTAACATTATTAGAAATTATTACCCCTATTGAAATTATGCTCATTTTTATAGTGCCTTTCCTTTTTGGGGGGACAACACCTTCTGTCCAACCAAGATACATTTAATTTAGTCATGGTGTCATTCGTGACATTTTTTGTTTTGTGTTGTTTTGTTTTTCCTCTTTTTTTTTTACCATATTTTAATAAAATGGAGAGATTCACTTTTTGCAGAATGTCACCACTCTGTTTAGAGCCTCTGTTCATTCTCTTTTGTGTGGTCTTTTTGTCCAAAGCTTTCCTGGAGGCTGCTCTGTGACGGACGTACTCCATCTCTCCAATATTGTAGATTTCACCTTCAGCCAGGCTCAGGAGACCTGCAGATCCACTGTACGACATGTTGTGTCTAGACTGATGTAAATATTGACATCATGTTTGAAACCAACACCTTTTACATTATGTATCTTAGTTCAATTCATTGATCTGGACCTGTTAGCAGGTGTTTTATCGACATTTCGATGAGTAAGACAAATCCTGTTTGGTTCTTTCAGCTCTTCAATATGATGCTATTTTGTTCTGAATTGTCTAAAGGTTGTGCTTGTCATAAGAAGGAACCCATTGTGAACACAACCCTAAGACATAAATTCCTCTTGTTCAAGCTGACCTCACAGTCCAGAGAATTTGTTTCTTCCCAGTCTAATGTTAGTTTAGTGTATTTCCCTCTGTGTCACTGTACAAATCTTTTTTGATTCTATAGCAGGCCATTATAAATTTGGGTGCTTTAATTTTCTTAAAGTTCTGGTGGTCAAAAGTCTGAAAGTATTTTCGCTGCAGAAAATTCAGGGTGTCAGTATGATTGTGTTCCTCCTAAAGGCCCTAGAGAAAAGTCCATTTCTTTGTCTTTTCCAGTTTCTATAAAGCACTTCCCCATATACCATCTTTAAAGATAACAGAGTGCTACTTCAAGTCTCTCTCTAACTCTGTCTCTTTTGGCTCTCATTCACTTTTAAAAGGACCTTGCATTTACTTTGGGGTACATTGTATAATACCAAATAATTACCCTGTATCCCTATCATTGGCATAGTCACATCTACCAGTTTCTTTTTCAATAATAGCCTCTTTTCTTCCACTTGGTTCTGTATGTCCTATTATCTATATGTCCTATTATGAGTTATACCTTTGATCCTCCTCCACACACAGCTCTCTTTATGACTATTTTCCTTGTGCAAACATTTGTTTTCATCCTCAACAACTCTTCCAAGACATACAACATACCTATTGCCTTCAGAAATTCAGTACTCCCAAGATCAAGTACCCAGGCAATTAGAATTGAAACCTTTGACTCATGCCTAGCTATGTTATAATTAAGAATTCTCCCATACACAGACAAAGCCAGAAACATCGTAGAATAATGTAAAACTCCTTTGAAAGCACACAATTTTAGGTTACTTGATATATATCAACTTGGACACATGCTGTTTGCAACATCAGACACTAAATTATAGATGCCAAAAAAATGGATTGGACTGACCCAGAAAGGCAACTGCAGAGTCCTCCTTTCCACAGTTATTGTGAGCTTAAATAAAGAGCATTCACATTAATGCAATATCTTCGGAAAATCTTATCAGAGTTAATTCCAATAAAAATCAATCGCTCTCTAACTCAATTATGAAAACAGAGAAAGGATAAATGATAGGATAGTTTCAGGAGAGAAAAAAACTAAACTTTGATACTATTTTACAGAAGGTATCAATGTTGCATTAGCCCTTTCATCTCATTTTGTGAGTGAAGCTAAACCTAAACTGTGGACCTAGTTGAAAACTAGGACCTAGTTGAAAACAGAAGTTAGAAAAGAAGATTGTTCTGTGAACTGAAATACAGTGTATGACAGAACATTTTAAAAGGCTTTTTGAACCAAAACAACATAAGATTTTCAAACTATAGCTTTGGAAGCCAAACACCTAGGTGGCCCATTTGATAACTAATTACCATGAGCAAGGAGAATTTACAGATATTACAGATATTACAAGGAGATTATTACAGATATTATAAAGTGCTCTGGAAAAAACAAATAGATCTGCCTTAAAAATAGAGAACCAAGACATAGCAATAGCCCTCCATTCAGACTAATGAGTTGTTTCCCAAGACAGAATGTACACCCATTATATTCTACTGTATCTTTTAACACTCAGAACAATACACACCAAATATTTTATCTTTTCACATTTATATATAAAAAGAGTAGGTCTTTCTAACTGCTATCAGATATGGGCATTTCTCTTTCTACTTTAAGATCTTCTACCTTTAATAAATATCTTCCCCAGGGTATATATGCCACATTTATTCATAGAGTTTTCACATCAACAAGCCCATAAGTATAACCCTTGGCACTTAATTGAAAAACATAGATTCCTGTTCTATGAGTCAACCTCATTAAATTTATTGGAGAAATATTGTGTAAATGAGATTGTTATATTAACTCTTCACCAGAGGACCTATCTTTCAAGATTGCAGGGGCACTATTATTCATAATCAAATTGTATCTGCTCTGAATACACTTTTGTCTCCTCTTTTGTCCTTAAAACAGTCTCTACATTAAAAAAAAAAAAAAAAAAAAAAAAAAAAACTATGACAGCATACCTGACATTTTATGGGCTAAAAATTCTTGTGATATAAAGAAAAATCATTAGAGAAGAACATGTTACAATTTACATGGTTTCTACCAAGCCATTACCTAATATTCCCCAATGTCTTTTAGAACTAGAACCAAAGGAAGAAGTAAAACAGCTTTACATTAAACAGTCTTCCAATACTCAGGGCTGGTGTAGAAGCAAATCCTCCTCTTTCTGCTGGCAAAGAAAAATGGAAAAAGATGGACACCATGTCAGTTTTTCAGACAGCAGTGACATCCGGTAAGTTGTTACTCATCACTTCCCAAATAATTCAAATCTAAACCTTTCTCCATCCTCAGGTATACTTGGAGAAAATTGTTCACTATAGTGGATCTTTACTTTGCTTTTCTTCAGTGCATCTACAGACAGACCAAGATAGTACTTTTTGTTTGCCTTAAACTGGGGAGGATAGGAACACACTTTGTTAGTCTTGCTGCAAGGATTTATCAAAGCTCTACTGTTTTTGTTAAGATTCTTAACCACTGTATAAGAGACTGAAATGGCCTCCTTGAATTGAGTGCTAATGTAATATATAGTGTTATACTTTATTCAGAAATGAGGCAAATTGTTAATATTATTTCATTTACTTGGTCTGATGTTTAGGAGAAAGTTGAATAGGAGTTATAATTGTACTAAACTAGAGGTTATTACTTAAGAAGTGATGTTTTTGAGAGAAAACTACTTGTTCCTGATAAAAAATAGTAATACAATCCAAACTGAGATCTTTCACAAGATAACAATTGAGAGAATCTCTAATTTTAACTGATATTTTGGACAAAGGGTTCCAGAATTTCCTAGGATTCTGTATGAACTAATTCATTTTTTCATGACACCTCATTGACTCAGAACCCAGACATGACCAGGCTTTCTGTAACTTTAAGAAGACACTTCAATGATTTCATTCTCTAGGTAACTCTATGTATGGAAAGAGGAATTTCATCTCGTTATAAATGAATGGCTTGAAAAATTATTGAGAGTTTTCATTCACGTCAAGGAAACTGCCCCAATCCTTTTATGCTTGATGTTTTGCTATTTATCCCATTTGTCTTCTGAAAATCCCTGGTGCTTCAGTCTTGCCAATCATTCCGGGTTGGGGGTAGTTCCAAGGTCTTCATTTGATCTCATGGACATTTATGCAGTGTAGACATGACTACTGCCTCACAACATTCAACCCACTTCAGGCGGTTAATTATGAGAGTTCATTACTCTTTCCCTCACATATCACTGATCACCCCAGCAATATTCTGAGATCTACCATTCCTCTGTCCATCCAAAAGAAAGTAAATCTCATAATTATCTTATCTCAGTTTGAAAACTTCCTGTATATCACTGAGATTTAAGAGACTCCCTTTAAGCATTCCAAACTAATGTTATTTGTGAATGAATCAGAATGAAGTGACTTAGAATGATAATCAAGAAGGATAGGCGGAGGTTAGTAACTTAAGGTTTCCTTTAGAATACTGTTCTCCTATCCCTTCTCAGCCTTTTGACTAAGATCAACTGTAGAATATTGTGCTCTACTTGAAATAAAATTGGCTTAGATGACAGAGTTTATTGTGGTTACCATGATACATCAGCTAACTGAACACCCCAAAATAACATATATTATATACTGATAGCCGGTAGAATTTTGGAGTAGTGAAGGACCTTTGAGATGTTTTGAAACCATAGAAGAGATTTCATCTTCTAGAAATCCTATCACAAAGGGGTCAAAAGTTGAGGGAATTTAGATAACCTCCTACTTCATTAAGAAGCTGATTATTATAAAGGGGGACAAGTATAAGAAAAAAGGACATGTTATAGGATGATAAATGACAAACAAGTACCTTACGTGTAGTTATATTTCAAACTGAGCCCCAAACGAATAAATACGTAAAGACATTCAGTGAGATTATTTGAAAATAGTGAACCTGGTTTTGAAAAAAGTGAAAGGAAAAATGTCTGATATTACCTTTCACTTAGATTAATTTCTGGCACTTCTCAAAATGATTCCCTAATGCAAATGTATAGAGTTGCTTTCAAATAGATGTTACTTGAACTTATCCACTAAAGTGATTACCTTGTTAGAAACAAATTGATATTATGTTAAATGTACATTAATCAGAAAAAAAAACACTGCAGGTATTTTAATGTCAGGTGTTACTGGTTAACTATGCACCTGCAGAAAGTTGTAAAGATAAGGAATTTGAAAGGGTCATCGAGACCTTCAGATATGTTTTATCTGGCTTCCCATCTCCAAGGTACTGAATATGTTTTAATTATTTTCTCAGAAAGGATCGAAACAGTTCAAAGTTGTTATAAAGATGCTAATTTTTTCCATTATTGAGCATACAAAACTGAATATGAAGTGAATAAACATATATTTTGCAACCATTATAAAAGAATTCTGTAAAGTTGTTACAAGCTATGATAAATCTCTCCTGGATTTTCTATCTACGACCTTCTCAAAAGGTTGAAAGAATCAATGACATTTTTTAAATTAGCAAAAATTTTAGGAACACTTGAACTCCCCTGGTAATAAGTAACCCTAGTAATGTAAGAGGCTGTTTCGATCCACTCTCAGGGACATGCGCCTATATCCATGTGAACTGAAAGACTGTATCTTTAGGGATTTCTCTCCAGTGTTACAAAGGCCTGCTGCAAACTAATCTGAGATAATGTTGCAACTGACTTCTTACTGTCCACATATCACCAACTAGTTAATTTTCACAATATCTTTTAAAGTAATTTCATTATGGTCTTCAATGAGGAATTTTCCCTATTGGAGCCAGCAAAAGAAAAGTGGGTTTGAATCTCATTATAAGAGAACTTCTAAGATATTAGCCAGAGTGAATCATTATGGAATAAATACTTTAGTTGAAATTTCACAACTAAATAAATATTCAGAATTCCTCACTATTATGAATCCAATCCAAAAAGTGATGAAGATTCACACAAATACTTCTTAAGCAACCGATCTTTGGAAGTAAATAACTGACCCTAGAACACTGGAAGTCAACTATGGCCTTGAATAGTAAGCAACTTCCAAGATCCCTGTCTAAATCCTGTTCTGTTTGCAGTATTGTTTATATCACTTTCCTGCTATTTTCTATGGATTCTTGATCTGTCCAACCATAATGCTAACTTTTTTTTTTGCTATCTTTAGTAAAATCATCTGTTCAGAAAATACTTTTCCTAGAAGTAGTCTTACATTATCTCAAAAAATAGCTATCACCCTTAAAATTTCTGACTAGTAGCTATGATGGCCATAACTGTATTTTCATTGAAGATTCTGGGAAATTACAGTTTCATAAAAAGAAAAATAAAGAGAATTATAGCCAAATGGTCTTCCAGTAGTACCTCCGTGAACAGATGACCTCGAATAAATTAACCCCTAATATTTCCAGTTTCTGCTCCCTCAGAAGAAAAATCATTAGAATTCATTGATCATCTTCCAAGTCATTCTATAGTTGACCTTAAAAGCCTTCAGAGAATAGTTAAAAAAAATCACCATAGGAAGAAATTAAGAGTAGTTAAAATGTAATTCTGCATATCCAAACTTCCATGATGATCTAGAGGTTTCCCTGTCATACGTCCATCTCTCATTCACCTCACTGAGCTGTCCCTCACAGTATCTATAGTGCATTTCAGGAAAAGCTTCAATGTAGGCATTCTTCTAATCCCCTTGGGCCTCCATAAATACATCCAGGATACTTCAGCCTTTTTCTACACCCCATTTAAACCTACTTACTGGCTTCAAAATTCAAGTGAAGAGAAAGGACGAAAGAATAAAAAATGGAAGAGCAATATTATCCATTTATACTAATACGTGTAAATGTACCACATAAAATAGACATATGTGTTATTGTAATTTTGTCATTGCAAGCCAAGCTATATAAATTGAGGGCCCAGGTGAGGTATTTTCTCCCTCTACCTCTGTCACTGGCTTCTGGAGCCTCAAGGGATGCCTGTACAGCCAATCACTCAGCCCCTAATTTTTCAGGGTGTTTCACTACTCTGTGAGTACTCAGAATGACTTAGACAAATATCGGTAAGTTTCCTGCCCTACCTCCTGCCTGAAAGCCTTCAATGGATAGGACAGATTATTCTTAGCCTCCATTTCTCAGTCACTAAAACCCTGAAGTGCCTCGAATAGGTGAATCTCACATCTCATGTGCTTCCACACAGTTTGAATAACCACTTTTTAAATGAATGTCTATGGGAAGGACTGGGTAGGTAAATGGACGTCCACTCTATCACTGAGATGTCTCAGAATTTTTATGTATCTCATTAGTCCACATGTAACCAGAACAAATGTCAACATTACATGTTATGAAATGTATGACAAGATTCTTTGTATCAGTAAATATGGTAGGTACTTCTCTCTCCTATAGCTCTGACAGGAATGAGTGTCACAGTTTGTCACTTGATAGTGTTTATTTAGATCTTTTTGTATCTTCATTTCTTAGATGTATTTTTATTTTTAAAATCTCATATTATTTATTCTACCTTATACTTTTACTGGTGGTTAGAAATACAATAGTACTCCTTGTGATTTTTATTTAGAAAAGGAAATTCTCATTATTTTCATTACCTTTTTCAAAGCTAGGAAATGTGTTTGCAGTCATTTGTCAAATCAAGATGTTTGATAGATTCATATTTTTAATGTCCAGCATTCACTTTGGAATTTTGGAAGAAATCCAATCTGATTCTCTACTCTCTATTAAAATAACTTTTATATCTCAACCTTGGACTCTTATCCCTTTATGGTTACATGTTAATTCTCTTACATGGCATTTAAGCATTTTCTGTTCATATAGGATTTTTTTCTGTCCTGCAAAATCATTTATAATATTGTCTGAAATTTTATTTCATCCTAGTCTTACATGCTCAAAATCATTCAAGAACCAATTTAAATGTTAGTGTCCAATTAGCCCATCCTAATGTAAAATAATTTATGTTTTCCCACCTGTATTTTGGCATTATAATGTGCATGCTACTTCCATTTTTAAGCTGTCAAATAAAATTAGCTATGTCTAAAATTAAGTTCCAATTGCGTGCACTAACAAATATAGAAGAATGGTATTTGTTAGTTCAGTATTTATTCAAATACATTCTATATAGTTTTATGACACATCTAAGAATGTTGTTTTTCAAAAAAATTTGGTACATGACCCATTCATATCACTTCAAATTACAAATCATATCTGAAATACTCATGTCATACAGATTACTATATCTTAGACATCAAGAGGTCAGAAGATATTTTATTTCTACAACACAAAATCTATTTAATATACTATTTACATATCAGTAATACTTATTAGTAAGGTTTTGGTTTAGGATTTCTAAAGTTATATTATAAACCTTTGTGATGATTATGTATATATAAATCATAGTCTGTATTTTGTTTCCAGAGTCTATCGAAAGAGTTTTCTAGAACCGAAATTGTGTTTGTAAAAGGTGAAATCTTTTTAAAATTATTTGATGTGTTTTCTAAACTTTCTCTCTATAAAAGATACATTGACTCAAACTTCCAAAAATAGCTGTGAAAACATTAAAGTTAAAAGAGTAGTAATTTTTGGCATAAATAATTATTTATTATTGTAAATTTGATAAAAGTCTATCTTATGATGTACTTGGAAATTAAAAAATTCTACACAGTAACATTTCTAAATATTTTTGTTTGCATATTTATTTTTATATTTTGAGTGTTTATAATTATTCTGTGCTTTCTATTAGTTTCAAGGCAGGCACAGTGCCACTGAGCTAAATCCCCAGCCCATCTAATAGTTTCTTAACTCTTCTAGAGTTTCTTAACTCTTCTAGAGTTTCTTTCCACCTCTTCATTCTGCACTCTTGAATATTGTATGCTCTGAAACATGTCAGCAAGGTAAAAATCTCACTCTTTTGTGTAGTTTGTAAAGTGCCTTTTTCCAACAGTATTTTCTATTCAGACAGTTGCTACTGATATTGGTTTTGCTGATACTTTTTGAGAGTCAGAGGAAAAGGTCTGAACCCTAAATACTGAAGCTAAGTTTTCTTACTCCAGAATATATCCTAAAGAGGCATCATTCTCTTTAGCACTGCTTCAACATAAGTGATGAATACTTATCCTTTTTGAAGAATTTCTTCAAACTCACTTCCTAGCATCTTGAAGTTACTCAATACTTGATCTTTTATTTGATTTAAAATACACACCTTATTCAACTTTCATAACTCCTTGTTCTTGAATGATTGTTCATCATTTCGACTAGTGCCTACTTTTTTTCTTTAATATTTCCTTGAAAATGTAATTATTGACTAGGTTGTAAATTATTATTAAACAAAAAGAGAGTGAAAAGATATCAATTAGGAAAATTAAAATTAAGCATAATATAACTAATATGTTAAATAATAAATATAAGTTAAATAAGTTAAATAAATAATATGTTAAAAATTGAAAAAATGTATGTTTTCTGTGACAATACAACTTCTAAGTCTTATTAGTCCTAATTCATCCATGTCATAATATAAACTTATTTTTAAATTGTATGTATTCTGTGGCCTGTAAACTAAAAGTGATTTTATATATTCAATTTTTGGGGGGGAAAATATGAGTCTAAGCTTGTACTTCACTTGAAAAGCTTAAAATATTTACTTTTGAACTTTATAGGAGAAATTTTCCAGTTGTAGTAGAGGACTTCTGTGAGGCTTTTAACCTACTCATGATATTATAAATTACTGACTCAATCCCTTCCAACTCTGCACCAAAAATAACACAAGTAATAACTGAAAGGTTAAGGCAATCATTTAATTTGGGTTTTCTAAATTAAAATCCAATACTAATATACTCGTGCTACAACAAAACATAATTTTAAGAAAGATTGCCAATGCAAAGACAGTCAAATACCTAGCTTTTGCAGATTACATATAGGGAAACTATTGTACGTAAGCTAATGGACTGGAACTACATTAATGTTATAAAATCAAACAATACTGCAGTGTACCTTAGGCTACAGCACTCAGTTCAAAAGAAATATCCCAGACCACTGCTTATAATCATAAAATAATGATTGTTAATAAATAGTATGATCAGAAAAATGAGCAGGAATTTATAGCAAGAAAAGGGGGCTAAGCTGCCACTTTATCCATTGTTAAAACATAACTTTGTTGATATACAAAGCTACAGGGAACAATATAAAATGATCTTCTGACTTGATAGTTCCAAATGAAAGAAACTATTGAGTAGTCACACTGAATATGAGGACAGAGAAGTAATAAACAAATCCAATATTTAATAAAGGTAAAAAGAAAGAAAAAATCCATCACAATTTAAAATAATGGATGTGAAAACACCCCTGAAAACTAAAGCACAAAAAGATAAATTCTTTTTTATTAATTTTATTTGTACATTTTAGATATACAATATAATGACACTCATCATTGGAAATTTGTTCCTTTATGTATTCTCTTGGTTCCTCTTTTTTTCCCCTTTCAGCTGTCCTCCCTTCAACCCCTCCATTCCTCCTTATGGAAAGACTTTGTTTCCATTTTTCATTTTCTCATATTGATTCCATTCCTTCTTTCCTTTTGCCTAACCCTCCCACTTCCCCTTCCCCTTTGCACCTTTTTTTCCTATTTCACATTATTATCCATTAAAACTTCTAGTCTTTATTTACACTTTCAGTTTCTCACACCAGAGAAACTATTCAGTATTTACACACGTGTGTCCTATTTATTTCACTTAAGAGTATCGGCTCAATGTGCATTCATTTAGCTACAAATGTCTCTAATTTCTAATACTTTATGGCTGAGTAGTACTCCATTTTATTAAAAAAAAAAAACACATTTTCTTTAAGCAGTCTCGAGTTGATAGGCATTTGGGCTGTTTCCAAGTTTTAACTATTACAAAATGTGCCGCTATGAACATGGGTGCACATATATCACTGTGGTATGATTCTTTTATTTCCTTTGGGAAAATAACCAGCAGGGGAATAGCTAGGTCAAATGAGACTTGCAATCCTAGTTCTTTGAGGTACTTTCATACTGATTTCCACAGTGGTTGCACTGGTTTGTACTCCTACCAGAATTGGAGCAGGGTTCCTTTTCCCTCACAGCCCCTCCAGCATTTGTTATTGGTTGATTTCTTGATAGCAGCCATTCTTGATGGGTTGAGGTGGAATCTCAGTGTTGTTTTCACTTGCATCTCTCCAATGACCAGTGATGTTGAACATTTTTTCATGTGTTTATTTGCTGTTTCTATTTCTTTGTCTGAGAAATGTCTGTTCATTTCAGATGCCCATTTTTGGATTGGGTCTTTAAATTTTGGAGGTCTGATTTTTTTTAAGTTCTTTATATATTCTAGATAGTAGACCTTTGTCTGAGAAATAGCTGATGAAAAATTTATCCCCCATTGTGGGTTGTCTCTTCACACTGCTGGTGGTTTCTCTTGCTGTGCAGAAGCTTTTTAATAAGAAGAGATCCCACTTGTTGATTGTACAGGTTCACTGGCAACTGAGGTTTTGTTCATAAAATCTTTTCCTATGCCAATGTCTTCAAGAGTTATACCTAACCTCTCTTATAGTTTGTTAGTTTTAATCCATTTTGATTTTCATTTAGTGCATAGTGAGAGATCCAGGTCTAGTTTTAATCTTTGGTAAATTGAAACCCAGTTTTTCTAGCACCATTTAATAAAAAGGCTATTTTTCCTCCAGTGAGGATGTTTGGCTCCTTTGTCGAAGATGAGGTGGCTGAGTGTGTCTGGAGTTGTTTCTGCATCTTTGAATCTTTTCCACTGGTCCTCAGGTCTGTTTCTTTTCCAGTACGATGCTTTTTTAAATCACAGTAGCTTTGTAGTATAGTTTCAATTTGGGGATTGTGATACCCCCTACCTTGTCTTTATGGCCTAGAATTGCTTTTGCTATTCTAGGTCTCTTCTTGTTCCAAATGAATTATTGGATTACTTTCTCAAGGTCTGTGAAGTATGCGGTTGCAATTTCAATTGGGATTGCATTGAATCTATATACTAGTTTTGGAAGTATGGCCATTTTCACTGTGTTGGTTCTTCCCACCCAGCAGCGAGGTATGTCTTTCCCTTTTATGATATCCTCTTCAATCTCTCTTTTCAGAGTGCAATAGTTTTCAGAAAAGTGGTCTTTGATTTCTTTCCATAGGATGATTCCTAGGTATTTCAATTTTTTGGATGCTATTGTGAAAGGAATTGTTTGCCTTATTTCTCTCTCAGTAAGTCTGTTGCTTGTTTACAGGAAAGCTATTGATTTTTGTGTGTTGACCTTGTATCCAGCTACATTACTGAATTTGGTTATTAAGTCTAGAAGAGTTTTGGTGGAGTTCTTGGGGTTTTCTGTATAGAGTATCATGTCATCTGCAAATAATGACAATTTGACTTTGTTTCCTACCTTTATTCCTTTTATTTTTATCTCTTGTCTAATTGCCTTGGCTAATGTTTCCAAAACTATATTGAACAGGAGTGGTGATAGTGCACATCTTTATGTTTTTCCTGAATTTAGTGTGAAGGATTTCAGTTTTTGACCATTTAGTATGATATCAGCTGTTGGTTTTTCATAGATGGCTTTTATCAGATTGAGGTAGAGACCATTTATTCCAATTTTTGTAGGGATTTTATCACGATTGCATGTTGGATTTTGTCAAATTCTTTTTCTGCCTCTATTGAGATGATTATTTTTTTTTCCCTTGGCTCTATTGATGTAGTGTATTATATTTATTGATTTGCGTATGTTGAAACATCCCTGCAATCCCGGGGATGAATCCCACTTGGTCAGAGTGTATAATCTTCTTGATGATCTTCTGCATTCTATTTGCCAGTATCTTATTAAGGATTTTTGCATCTAGATTCATTAGTGAGATTGGACTATAGTTTTCTTTTGGGGTTGACTCTTTCTCTGCTTTGGGGATCAAGGTCGTTCTTGCTTCCAGGAATGAATTTGGGAATATTACCACCCTTTCAATTTCATTAAAATGTTTAAACAGTATTGACAATAGTTCCTCTCTAAATATCTTGTAAAATTCAGGAGTGTAGCCATCAGGGCTCAAGTTTTTCTTAGTTGGCCAGTTTTTAATTATGTTTTCAATTTCATTGATTTATATTAGGTGTTTAGAATTTTTATGTCTTTTTTCATTCAACTTTAGTAATTCATATGTATCTAGGAATCTGTCAATTTCTTTGGTGTTTTCCACTTTATTGGCATATAGGTTCTCAAAGTAGGTATTGGTGATCCTCTGGATTTCTGCTGGATCTGTTGTAATTTGATCTTTTTCATTTCTAATTGCATGGATTTGAGCCTTTTCTTTCCTTTTTTTTTTTTTTTTTTTTGATTTGATAAGTTTGGCTAAGGGATTGTCAATTTTGCTTATTCTTTCAAAGAACCAACTCTTGGCTTCATTGATTTTTTGTATTATTCTCTTAGTCTCCATTTCATTGATTTCTGCTCTGATCTTTATAATTTCCTCCCTTGTGTGAGATTTGGGCTTGTCCTGCTCTTCTTTTTCTAGAAGCTTGAGGTTCAGCATTATGTTGTTTAACTGACCTCGCTCTGTTTTGCTACTATGAGTATTCATTGCCATGATTTTTCCTCACAGGGCTGCTTTCATTGTGACCCATAGATTCTGATATGTTGTATTGACATAGTCATTTAATTGTAGAAACTGCTGATTTCTTTAATTTCTTCTGTAACCCATTGGTTATTCAGAAGTATGTTGTTCAATTTACTTGTGTTTATGAACCTCTTGGATTTTCTTTTGCTACCGATCTCCAATTTCATCACACTATGTCCTGGTAATATACAGGGGATAACTTCAATTCCTTTGTACTTACTTAAACATGTCCTATGAGCAAGTATGTGGTCTATTTTGGAGAACAAACCATATACAGCTGAACAGAATGTGTATTCTGATTTTGTGGAGTGAGACACTGTGGAAACATCTGTTAAGTTCATTTCTTCAAGAGATTGTTTGTGTTGTAGTTTTTTGTTTGTTAATTTTTGTGTCTAATTGATCTATTTGTGAGAATGGGGTGTTGAGGTCCCCCACTACTATTGTATTAGTGCTGATTTGATTTTTCATGTCTTTTAGTATTTTTTATATAGTTGGGAGCACTAATATTTGTTGTATGTATATTTATGACTGGTATCTCCCTCTTGGATTGTTCCCATTACAAGGGTGTAGTGTCCTTCATTGTCTCTCTTAAACAATGTTGGTTTGAAATCCATTTGATCTTAAAGAGGATAGCTACTCCTGCTTTTTTTTTGATTCCTGTCTCATGGAGTATTGTTTTCCCCCATTTATCTTTCAGTCTATGAGTTTCTTTTATAATTAAGTGTGTTTCTTGTATGCAACATGTTATTGGATCTTGATTCATGACTCATTTTGCCAGTCTATTTCTTTTCACTGGTGAATTGAGACCATTAGCATTGATGGATATAGCTGATATCTGTTGACTTACCCTTGACATGGCTTTTTCTTTTTGTTGGATTCTCCCCTTTTGTGTTTAATTCCTTGTCATGCCCAATGGATTCATTCTGCTGGGCTTCCTGTGATTATGATGCTCATTGTCTTTCCTAGGTTATTATCTAAAATTTTAGGAGTGCTGGTTTGGTATTCATGATGTTCCTCAGGTGCTCTTTGTCATGAAAGTATCTCATTTCTCCATCAATTTTGCAAGATAGTTTTGAAGGGTCAATCAATCTGGGTTGGAGGTTCTTTTCCTTAGGGCTTGAAATACATCACTCCAAGCTCTTTTTGCCTTGAGAGTTTGTGCTGAGAAGTCTGCTGTGATTGTGATGGGCTTTCCTTTGTATGTGATTTGTTTCTTTTCTCTAACTGCTTGTAGAATTTTGTTCTTCTGTTGAGTTTCAGAATCTTAACTATTATATGCCTATATGTATATATATATTTTTTACTCCCGAATAGTTGCAGTCCTATATGCCTCACTTATTTGTATGTCAAGTTCTTTTTCCCTACTTGGGAAGTTTTCTGTCATTACTTCTGTGAACAGTTTTTTTATGTCATCTTGATTCTTTCCTTTTTTTCATCGACTCCAATCAGTCTTATGTTATTCTTCTTTACATCATCTAGTGGCTGCTGAATTGATTTCTTGTGGTCCCTTAATATTTTTAAGAAATTTTACTTTTCCTGGTCACTAATTGCAATCCTGTCTTCTATATCTGAAATTCTGTCCTCAAATTGGCTCATTCTGCTGTGTAAACTTTTAATGGAATTTTTAATCTCCTGGAAATCTTTTTGCATCTATTTTATGGTTTTAATTTTTATCCTATTTTGGGATTCCATCATGTTCCTCAGCTACTCTATTTTTTTACCTGTCTGCTCTAGATTTATTAATCATGTCTTACTCTATGGGCACAATCTCTGTTGTTAGCTGAGAAATTGTTTCTGAATTAATTTTTTCCTGATTCTCTTTTGTTGCCAATTCAGGGAGTCCAGGTGGTTGAGTATCAGATTGTTCCATCTCGTTTCCCCTTGGGGTTGCTTTAAGTGATCTGGAAGTCTTGTTTTGAGACTTGTTTAAGTGTCTTCTCATTTCAACAGATGTAGCCTGCTGTGCCCTTGTTGAGACAACTTTTTGTTCACCCAGTGGTCTTCAATTCTCAGCAAACCACTGAGGTCATTTCTCTGCTGTTCACCGGTGCACCAATTCCTGGTTTCAGAATGGTTGCTTTCTGGATCCCTGAGCTGACCTGTTGTCTGGACAGGCTTCTGCCTGAAGCATGTGTTCACTTGGGATGTTATCTAGGTGTCCCTCTGGGTAGGGTCTGACTTCCTTTGTAGCTGTTGTCTGGGAGGGGGAGGGCCTTTAGCTGTGTGCTGTGCACCCCAGTCTCTGGTTCCTGAGAAGGCTTCTGGCTAGGGTCTCTACTTACCAATGGTATCAGTGTGAGACTCTGGCTGTTGCCTGTGCACCTGTGCAGCTCTTTTCCAGGCAGGCTTTTGGGTTGGACCTGTGTCCAAGCTGCTGGAGTTGGGGTGGGGCCCTGGCTGGACCTGCCTGAAACTCTTTTCCACACCACTGCTCACTAAGATCTCAATAAATTCTTGATGAAATAAAAATTATCTAGTATTTTAATAGTTTTTAAATGTCTCTTGGAGTTCCTCAAAGTCATAATGGATACACAATGAATACTAAAAATTGTTAAGGTTTGAAACCAAGAGAAATAAAGAATATATGTGGAGTCATACAGAAGACACCGAATCACCTTGCTGCAGACAGGCAGGTCTGCCCACACCCTACCGAGATCCCCAGTTGAGCAGAACAAACACCGAATCAGCCCGCTGCAGATAGGCAGGTCTGTGCATGCCCTACCGAGGTCCTGAGTCACACAGAAGACACCGAATCACCCTGATGCAGACAGGCAGCCACCTGATTCTACACTACAAAGATGCAGAGGACACCAGACCACCAGACCAAGGTACTGAGTCTCACTGTTCCTGGACCAGAGGTAGGGGGTTCTGAGCCATTGTCCCACTGCTCCTGGTCCAGAGGAAGGGGCTTCCTGGTCACCATCCCTCCCACTGCTCCCAGCCAAGAGGAAAGGGCTTTTGGGCCACCTTCTGTCCCGCTGCTCCTGGCCCAGAGGGAGGGGCTTCTGAGCCACCATCCCTCTGCTCCTGGTCCAGAGGAAGGGGTTTCCCAGCCACCAACCCTCCGGCTGCTCCCTGCCCACAGGAAAGGGCTTTTGGATCACCATCCCTACCTCTGCTCCCGGCCCCTGTCCCACCTCACCCAGCTCAGATGAAGTAATCTGTGCAGGTGCTAACAGCCCCCTGCCCCAGTCAAAATGAGAAAACATGTAAATAAGTCTCAAAACCAGACTTCCAGATCACCTACAGCAAACCCAAGGGGTAATGAGACTGAGACGGAACACTCTGATGCTCAACCACCTGGACCCACTGAACTGGCAACAAAAGGGGATCTGGAAAAAATGAAATCAGAAATAATTTCTCAGATCACAGGAGAAATTGTGCCCCTAGTACAAGACATGATTAATAAATCTAGAGCAGAGCTGAGGAACATGATGGAATCCCAACATAAGAACCAAATGGAATCTATAAAACATATGCAAATAGATTTCCAGGACATGAAAAACTCCACTGAAAGTCTACACAGCAGAATGAGCCAATGTGAGGACAGAATTTCAGATATAGAAGATAAGATTGCAATTAGTGACCAGGAAAAGAAAAATTGCTTCAAAATTATAAGGGAACATGAGAAATCAATCCAGCACCTGCTAGATGATGCAAAAAAGAAGAACATAATACTGATTGGGCTCAATGAAGAAACAGGAGAGAGTGCAGATGACATAAAAAAATCTCTTCACAGAAATAATGGCAGAAAACTTCCCAAGCAGGGGAAAAGAGCTTGACATACAGATAAGCGAGGCATATAGAACTCCAAATAGCCTTGATCAAAAAAGATCTACACATAGGCGTATAATTGTTAAGGTTCTAGAAACACAACAGAAGAACAAAGTTCTCCGAGCAGTCAGAGAAAAGAAACAAATCACATACAAAGGAAAGCCCATCAGAATCACAGCAGACTTCTCAACACAAACCATCAAGGCAAGAAGAGCTTGGAGTGACATATTCCAAGCCCTAAAAGAAAACAGCCTCCAACCCAGATTGATGTACCCTGCAAAACTATTTTTCAAAATGGATGGAGAAATAAGATACTTTCAGGACAAAGAGCACCTTAGGAACTTCGTGAATACCAAACCACCACTCCAAAGAATTCTACACAATATTCTAGGAACAGACATTGAGAATCACAACCCCAGGAAGCAAAGCAGATTGAACCCATCTGGCATGAAAAGAAATTAAATGTAAAGGGAGAGAACCCAACAAAAAGAAAAAGTCATGGCAATGACAAGTCAATATGTTTCAGTTATAACCATCAATGTTAATGGTCTCAATTCACCAATCAAAAGAAATAGACTGGCAGAATGGGTCAAGAAGCAAAATCCAACAATACGCTGCATACAAGAAACACACTTAAATCAAGAGGAAACTCATAGACTCATAGACTGAAAATTAAAGGGTAGAAAACAATACTGCATGTGACAGGAACCCAAAAAAAAAGCAGTTGTAGCTATCTTCTTGGCAGATCAAGTAGATTTCAAACCAACACTGATTAAGAGAGATGAAGAAGGACACTACATCCTTGTAAAGGGAAGAATCCAAGAGGAAGAGATGACAATCATAAATATCTATGCACCAAACACTAGTGCACCTAACTATATAAAACAAATACTAATGGACATGAAAAGTCATATATGCACTAATACAATTGTACTGGGGGAACTCAACACCCCACTGTCACAAATAGATAGATCAACTAGACTAAAAATAAGTAATGAAATACTAGAATTCAATTGAACTCTTGAACAAATGAACTTAACAGATGTTTACAGAGTCTTCCATCCCACAAAATCAGAATACACATTCTTCTCAACTGCACATGGGTCATTTTCCAAAATATACCACATACTCACACATAGAACATGTTTAAGGAAGTGCAAAGGAATTGAAGTTATCCCCTGTATATTATCAGATCATAGTGCCATGAAATTGGAGATCCATTGCAAAAGAAACTCAAACAATTTCATAAACACGTGGAAATTGAACAACACATTTCTGAATAACCAATGGGTCACAGAGGAAATTAAAGAAGAAATCAGACAGTTCCTTCAATTAAATGATGACAATACAACATATCGGAATCTATGGGACACAATGAAAGCAGTCTTATGACTGAAATTCATAGCAGTAAATACGCATATTAGGAAAACAGAGCAAGACCAATTAAACAACCTGATGCTGAACCTCAAGCTTCTAGAAAAAGAAGAGCAGGACAAGCCCAAAGCTCATACAAGGGAGGAAATTATAAAGATCAGAGGAGAAATCAATGCAATGGAGACTAAGAGAATGATACAAAAAATCAATGAGGTCAAGAGTTGGTTCTTCAAAAGAATCAACAAAATTGGCAAACCTTTAGCCAACCTTGTCAGAAAAAGGAAAGAAAAGGCCCAAATCCATGCAATTAGGAATGAAAAGGGTGAAATGACAACAGACCCAGCAGAAATCCAGAGGATCATCAATACCTACTCCCAGAACCTACACGCCAACAAGATGGACAACACAGAAGAAATGGACAGATTCCTAGACACATATGAATTACCAAATTTGAACGAAGAAGACCAAAAAACAACCCAATATCAACCAATGAAATTGAAAATGTAATTAAAAACTTATCAACTAAGGCAAGCCTGAGCCCTGATGGCTTCACTGCTGAATTCTACAAGACATTTAGAGAGGAACTGCTGCCATTACTGTTTAAACTCTTCAATAAAATTGAAAGGGAAGCAATACTCCCAAATTCATTCCTGGAAGAAAGCATTACCTTGATCCCCAAAGCAGAGAAAGACCCAACTGAAGAAGAGAACTATAGGACAATCTCACTAATGAACATAGATGCAAAAATCCTTAATAAGATAATGGCAAACAGAATGCAGAAGATCATCAAGAAGATCATATACCCTCATCAAGTGGGGTTCATCCCAGGGATGCAGGGATGGTTCAATATATGCAAATCAATCAATGTAATACACTGTATCAATAGAGCCAAGGACAAAAACCATATGATTATCTCCATAGATGCAGAAAAAGCATTTGACAAAATCCAATATGCATTTATGATAAAAACCCTCCAAAAAACTGGAATAGATGGTCTCTACCTCAAACTGATAGAAGCCATCTATGAAAAACCAACAGCCAATATCATACTAAATGGTCAAAAGCTGAAATCCTTCACACTAAAATCAGGAACAAGACAAGGATGTCCACTATCACCACTCTTGTTCAATATAGTTCTGGAAACATTAGCCACAGCAATTAGATAAGAGAAAGAAATAAAAGGAATAAAGATAGGTAATGAAGAAGTCAAATTGTCATTATTTGCAGATGAAATGATATTCTATAGAGAAGACCCCAAGAACTCCACCAAAAGTCTTCTAGACTTAATAACCAAATTCAGTCAAGTACCTGGATACAAGGTCAACACACAAAAATCAATAGCTTTCCTCTACACCAATGACAGACTCACTGAGAGAGAAATAGGGTACATAATTCCTTTCACAATAGCATCCAAAAACCTGAAATACCTAGGAATCATCCTAAAGAAAGAAATCAAAGTCCTCTTCTCTGAAAACTATGGTACTCTGAAAAGAGAGATTGAAGATGATATCAGCAAATGGACTGACATCCCCTGCTCCTGGGTAGGAAGGATTAATATAGTGAAAATGGCCATACTTCTAAAACTGCTATATAGATTTAATGCAATTCCATTTGACATTCCAGCTGCATACTTCATAGACCTCGAGAAAACAATCCAAAAATTCATTTGGAGCAAGAAGAGACCCAGAATAGCAAAAAGAATTCTAGATAACAGAGACATGGCAGGGAGTATCCCAATCCCCAAGCTGCAAGGATACTACAAAGCTGCTGTGATAAAAACAGCATGGTACTGGCAAAGAAACAGACTTGAAGACCAGTGGAACAGATTAGAAGATGTAGAAACAACTCCAGATACACTCAGCCATCTCATCTTTGACAAAGGAGCCAAACACCCTCACTGGAGGAAAGATAGCCTCTTTAATAAATGGTGCTGGAAAAATTGGGCTTCAACTTGCCAAAGATTAAAACTAAACCTGTATCTCTCACCATGCACTAAACTCAAATCAAAATGGATTAAAGATCTAATTATAAAAATAGGAACTCTGAACCAGTTGGAACAGAGGTTAGGTAGAGCCCTTGAAGACATCGGTGTAGGAACAGATTTTATGAACAAAACCTGAGTTGCCCGTGAACTAGCACAAACAATCAACAAATGGGATCTCTTCTTATTGAAAAGCTTCTGCACAGCAAGAGAAACCACCAGCAGTGTGAAGAGACAACCCACAATGTGGGAAAAAATCTTCACCTGTTCTTCCTCAGACAAAGGTCTACTATCTCGAATCTATAAAGAACTTAAAAAGATCAAACCTCCCAAATATAAAGACCCAACCCAAAAATGGGCATCTGAAATGAACAGACATTTCTCAGACAAAGAAGTAGAAATAGCAAATAAATACATGAAATTATGTTCAACATCACCGAGAGATGCAAATGAAAACAATGCTGAGATTCCACTTCACTCCAGAAAGAATGGCTGCTATCATGAAATCAACCAATAACAAATGCTGGCAGGGCTGTGGGGAAAGAGGAACCCTGCTTCACTGCTGGTGGGAGTGTAGACTGGTGCAACCACTGTGGAAATCAGTATGGAGATACCTCAAAGAACTAGGACTGGAAGTCCCATTTGACCCCACTATTCCACTGCTAGGGATCTTTCCCAAAGAATTAAAAGAATCATACCACAGAGATATATGTGCACCCATGTTCATAGCGGCGCAGTTTGTAATAGCTAAAACTTGGAAACAGCCCAAATTCCCATCAACTGGAGACTGGATAAAGAAAATGTGTTTTATTTTATAAAATGGAGTACTACTCAGCCATAAAAATTGAGAAATTAGAGACATTTATAGCTAAGTGGATACACATTGAGGGAATACTCTTAAGTGAAATAAATAGGACACACATGTATAAATACCAAATAGTTTCTCTGGTGTGAGAAACTGAAAGTGTAAATAAGGACTAAATGTATAATAGGTAATGTGAAATAGGAAGAAAAGGGGCAAAGGGGAATGAAGTGGGAGTGCTAGGGAAAGGATAGAATGGAATGGGATTAATATGAGAAAATGGAAAAATAGGAAGAAAATCTTTGTAAATAGGGAGGACTGGAGGGGTTGAAGGGAGGGCTGGGCAAAGGTGAGAAATAAGAACCAAGAGAGACTATGTAAAGGTGCAAATTTCCAATGATGAATGTCATTATATTGTATACCTAAAATGCACCAATTATTAGAATAAATAATCGATAATGTAAAATAGGAAGAAAAGGTCCAAAGGGGTAGGGGTAGTGGGAGGGGCAGGGGAAAGTAAAGAAGGGAAAGGAAAAAATGTTGAGAAATGGAAAAAATGGAAATAAAGTCTTTGTAAATAGTCAAGGGTGGAGGGCGTGAAGGGAGGGTAGGAATGGGGAAAAATAAGAACCAAGATGCACTATATAAAGGTGCAATTCCCAATGAGAAATGTAATTGTGTTGTATACCTACAATGTACCAATAAAAGAATTTAATACAAAAAAATATAAAAAGGATACGTGACTACACTTAAAACAGAAAAAAAGAAATTTAAAAACTAGAATAAAAATATAAGGACACAGAAGATGCATTTATTTTACCTTATGAATGTAATTTAATAGCATTAGAGAATCAATTAGGTGAATCAATTTATTGAAATAATTTTGAAAAAATTATGCAGTAATGCTATCCAAAGCTATAAAAATACAAATGTGAAAGAAGTTTTTTAAGGGTGGAGAAAAAGATAGTAGTGTTAGACTATAATAAAACATAGAGTAAAAATATAGAGTCTAAAAATATAGAGTGTAAAACATAGAGCAAAAACTATGAAAATGCACTATTGCGGAAGGAATAATTTAAGAAATAATAAATGAATAAATACTTGACATATGGCACTACAAAAATGCATGAAGTGCTAAATTGCATGAATGAATGCACGATAAATAAGAAATATGAAATAATTAGGTGTAGATAAAATAACCTGGTTACAAATATTTTTCAAACCGAACTTAAAATTTTCATTTATGTATTGCTTACAAAATACACAGCTTAATTAAAACAAAGTAGTGGCTGCCATTAAAGGAATGAAAAATATCTTTGCAAAATGCTAAAATTAAAAAAAGTATGTGTCATATTTTTTCATATCAAAGAAAATAGAACTCTTTGCTCTTGATTTGTTGATTTATTTGCTTTTCCCTTCTTCAAATTTAAGGAGATTTTAAGGACATATCAGCCATTTTAAAACATGAAAAAAAGCCACAAATTAAAAGTGAAGATATCTATATGTAGAAGGATCTTGGTACTTGATACTTTTAAGTGGTTGTCAAGACTATATATGAAGACAAATTATGTGGGAAAAATAAACCTTTTTTATATTACATTTAACCAGTTTTTCTGTTGCTTGAGTTCAAAATGAAATATTTGGGTATATTTAGTTCCAATCAAGATAATGGAATGGTAAGCAGCAGAGAAACAGCCTCTCTGGGATTTGGTGTTCAGACACTGGAATATAGCAAAGTGAGGAAGAAAAGAGAGAGATGTGGGTTCCTGGGACACAAGAAGGATCTGAAGAGAGAATTGAAGCCCACAGGGAGAGTGCAGAGGGAGACCTCAATGCAGAAGAAGGAGATGGGAAATTGTACTTTCTCCCTGAACCCTGACTTACTGCGTGGGAGGGCTGCCTCAAACCTACAGATGGACAGTGACTACTGGTGACCTCGGAGGCCTCAATGGAGAAATGCACCAATGGAATGGAGCAGTGGACTCAGAGCTGCATAGGCTGCTGACTTATTCATGTTCAAAGTCCCCCAGGAGAGTGTTGGTAGCCATTTTAGAGAGGGCCTAGCTGACCTCAGAACTCAGAGCAACTGCTGGCACCATCTAGTGGCTCCCAGTGTCAGGATGAGGCTGCTGAATTCAAGTAAACAGGAGACCAAGGAGTGGTTACAGACTGAATGAACTGGATTCCAGGCTCACAGCCAGAAAACAGCCTGAACTTCAGTGAAACTAAGGGTGCAGGCTTGCTGGGATTATCCGCTACCCCATTGTACAGATAAAGCTGGCCTGCTGGGATAAATCAACTTGAATCTGGACTCTGTCTGACCACTTTGTCTACCAGTTACAGCAGAGACATGCCTTGAAGTGAGCATTTTTTCTTTTCTAGTTTTGTTTTCCTTTTTTCTTGTTCGTTTTTGTTTTTATATAAGTGTGAAAATGGTTTCTAGTTTTTTTGTTGTTGTTCTATTCTGTTTTGTTTTTAATTCTTCCTCCTCACTTTCCCTTCATCTTCAGTTTCCCAAAGTTTGTAAAATCTTCCACCACCCTTCCTTCTAATATCTTCTTCCTCTTTTATTTATCTATTTTCCCCCTAACTCCTTTTCAATTTTCTCCCCTTAGAGTAAAATCATTACTCTGAGGGTTTATTTACTTTATGCAATTTTGTAGTTTGTTTTAGAATTTGTTATGTAACCATAAATCTAGTTCATAGGCACTACAGTTTGTCTTTATCAAGGGTATGTTTGATACTATTCTAATAGCAGACTGTACTACTTTAACCAAGGTGACATAATTGTTCTAATCAGGTTTTCTTCCTAGTATACCAAGACTGAGGTTGCTTAAGGGTCACAAACAATTCTATAGTCTAGTGCCAAAGAACCAGGGGCTGGGCCAAGTAGGCAGAAATTTCTCATTCCCAATAAATTGAAGAGGTAGGTAGCCATTTCCTAAAGGTTCTAAATACTAGCAATAAAACTACTTACTATCAGTAATTTACAAGCATTAACCCAGTGGTTAAATTTTTTAAAAAATAGAACATGAGAAGATACTTAATCAATATGCAACCTCAGACTTCCAGTTAACCAAAACCAAACCTAGGGACAATTGAGGTGGAACAAGTCAAAAGCCACTCACCTGGACTCTCTGAAGTGGTAACAGGAGAAATAACAGAGCAGAAAATGGAGGCTCTAGAAAAAAATCAAATCAGAAATAATTTCTCAGATAACTATAGAAATGGTGACCATAGTTAAGGACATGCTAATGACTATAGAGTAGATACAGATTAAAAAATAGGGGTGCTTAGGAAAATGATGAAAACTACGAAAACCAAACATAGGAAAGACATGAGATCCATGAAACAGTTCCAAACAGATATGCAGGAGATTAAAAATGCCATTGAAAGTATACATAGCAGAATGAGCCAATGTGATGAAAAAATATCAGATATAGAAGAAAAGATTCCAATTACTGATCATTAAAAGAAAGATTTCTAAAAATTAGCAAGGGACAATGAAAAATCAATCCAAGAGCTGCTAGATGATGCACAGAATAACATAAGATTGATCAGAGTCAATGAAAAATCAGGGGATAGCACAAATGACATAAAAAATAACTGTTCACAGAAATAATGGCAGAAAACTTCCCAAGGAGAGAAAAAGAATTCAGTATATAGATAAATGAGGCATTTAGAACTCCAGTTAGCCATAATAAAAAAGAAACTGCCCCAAAGCATATAATAGTCAAGGCTCTAGAAATTCAACACAACAGGAAATTAAAAGCTGTTAGAGAAAAGAAATAAATCACCTATAAAAGAAAGCCCATCCAAATCACAGCAGACTTCTAAATACAACTCTCAAGTAAAGGAGAGCTTGGATTGAGGTATTTCAAGCCCTAAAAGCAAACAACCTCCAACCAAGATTGATGTAACCTTCAAAACTGTCTTTCAAACTTAATGGAGAAGCAATATAATTCCATGACAAAGAATACCTGAGGAAATTAATAACCACCAAACCAGCACTCCAAAATGTTCTGAAGGACGTTCTAGAAAGAGATAATAAGGACAACTCCATGAACTCAAAAAGAATGAATCCACTAGGCAAGGCTAGAAATTAAATGGGGGGAGAGGTGTAAAAGGGAACCAGCAACAGGAAAATAACATAAAAAGGAAAAGTCAATACATATCAGTTATAGCTATCAATGTTACTGGTCTCAATTCACCAATCAAAAGAAACAGACTGGCAAAATGGATCAAGAAGCAAGGTCCAACAATATGCTGCATATAAGAAACACATTTAATTCAAAAAGAAATTCATAAACTGAAAGTCAAAGGATTGGAAAATAGTTCCTCATTTAATAGGAATCTGGAAAAGGGCAAGGTTAGCTATTCTATTTATAAAGTACATTTCAAACTAAGACTGATTAAGAGAAACAAAGAAGGTCACTACCTCCTTGTAAAGGTAAAAATCCAAGAGGAAAAGATAACAATCATAAATGTACATATACGAAATACTTGTGCACCCAACTATATAAAATGAATATTAATGAACATGAAAAATAAAATAAGCACTAATATAATTGTAATTGGGGACCGCAATACTCCACTGTCAGAAATAGACAGATCGACTAGACAAAAAATCAGCAATTAAATAACAGAACTGAACCAAATTTTTGAACAAATGGACTTACTAGATGTTTGCAATGTTACACTCCACAAGACCACAATTCACTTTCTTATCAGCTGCACATGCCAAAATAGACCAATACTAGCTCATAGATTATGCTTAAATAAATGAAAAGGAATTGAAATTATCCTATACATATTATCAAACCATAGTGCATTGAAATTGGACATCAGTGGCAAATATAAACCACAAGAACTTCATAAACACATGAAAAACAAGTAACACTTCCATGAACCAATGGGTTACAGATGAAATTAAAGAAGAAATTAGATAATTTCTACAATTAAGTTATGATGCCAATACAACAAAACAGAACTTTCAGGACACAATGAAAGCAGTCCTATGAGGAAAATTCATAATGGTGAATTCTTATATCAGAAAAATATAGCGAGCTCAAATAAACAAACTAATGTTGAACCTCAAATTTTTAGAAAAAGATGAGTAAGCCACATCCAAAGCTCATAGGAGGGAGTAAATTATAAAGATCAGATTAAAATTAATGCAATGGAGACCAAAAAGTAATACAAAGAATCAATGAATTGAAGAGGTGGTTTTTTGAAAGATTAAATAAAATTGAAAAATCCTTACCAACCTTATCAAAAAAGGAAAGATTCAAATCCATGCAATTAGCAATGAAAAAGATGAAACCACAACAGATCCTGCAGAAATCCAGAAGATCATCAATACTTACTTTAAGAACCTGTATTCTAATAAGATGGAAAAAAACAGTAGACATGTATAGATTTGAGATACATATGAGTTACCAAAGCTAAATTAAGAGGATATATGAAATTGACAATGTTATTTAATAACTATTAATCAAGAAAAGCCCAGGCCCTGATGGAATTACTGCTGAATTCTACAAAAAAATTAAAAAAGAACTTATGGTGATACCTTTCAAACTTTTAATGAAATTGATAGGGATGCAATAGTCTCAAATTCATTCCTGGAAGCAATCATTACCCTGACACTAAAACCAGGGAAGTTTCCAACCAAAAATGAGAGCTGCAGACTAATCTCCCTAATGAAAATAGATGCAAAAATCCTCAGTAAGAGACTGGCAAACAGAACGCAACAAATCATCAAGGAGATTATATACCATGACCAAGTAGGATGAATCCCAGGGATACAGGGATGGTTCAACACACACAAATCAATAAATGTCATACACTATATTAATAAACCTAAGGACAAAAACCACACGATCATCTCAAGAGATGTAGAAAACACATTTGGCAGAGTCCAACATGCATTCATGATGAAAATCTTACAGAAAATTAGAATCGATCATCTTTATTTCAATGTGATAAAAAGCTATCTATGACAAACCTATAGTCGAGATCATACTCAATGATCAATAAAAGGAAAGCTTTCACACTAAAATGAGGAACAAAACAAGGATGTCCACTGTCACCACTCTTATTCAATATAGCTGTGAGAACATTAGCCATAGCAGTTAAACAAGAGAAAGAAAGAAAAAGAATAAGGATAGGAAAAGAAGAGGTTAAATTATCTTTATTTGCAGATGACATGATACTCTACATAGAAGATCCCAAAATCTCCACCAAAAGACTTCTAGATTTAATAACCAAATTCAGTAATGTATCTGGACACAAAGTCAATATTCAAGAAACAATAGCATTCCTTCTCATGGAGAGAGAAATTAGGGAAATAACATCTTTCAAATTTGTGTCCAAAAATCAATCTAACAACAGAAATAAAAGACCTCTACATTGTAAATGACACTATTCTGCAAAAGGAGATCAAAGAAGATATCAGAAAATGGAATGATATACTTGATAAACCAATATAATCAAAATGACCATATTTCCAAAATTGTTATAAAGATTTAATGAAATCCCAATCAAAATACCAATAGCATATCTAACATAATTAGAGAAAACAGTTCTAAAATTCATTTGAAACTAGAAGAGACCTAGAATAGAAAAAGCAATTCCAGGCAACAAAGGCAAAACCGGAGGCATCACAATCTCTGATTGAAATTATATGACAGAGCTACTCTGATGAAAAACAACATAGTACTGGTGAAGAAAACAGACCCAAGGATCAATGGCATAGATTCGAAGATGCAGAAACAACTCCAGACACACTTAGCCACCTAATCTTTAACAAAGGAGCCAAACACCTTCATTGGAAGAAAGATAGACTCTTTAGTAAACTGTGCTGGAGTAACTGGCTTTCCACATGCCAAAGTTTAAAACTAGACCCATATCTTTCATCATACACTAAATTAAAGTCAAAATGGATCAAAGATCTAACTATTAAAAAAGAAACTCTAAATTTACTGGAAGATAAAATAAGTAGAACTCTTGAAGACTTTTGTGTGGGCAAAGACTTCATGAAATACCCCAATCACAGAGAACATATCGCGAAGATTCAACAACTGGAATCTCTCATTTTATGAAAAAGATTTGGCGTAACAAATGAAACCACTAACGGAGTAAAAAGACAACACTTATTGTGGAAAAAAATTTTACTGGTTGTTTCTCAGACAAATGACTAATATCTAGGACCTAAAAAATGTAAAAAAATCAGTCATCCAAAATTTAAAGACCCGATTTAAAAATAGGCATGTGAAATGACACTTCTCAGATGAAGAAGCAAAAAATGGCAAATAAATATATGAAAACTTGTTCAGCATCACAGATCACTTGAGAAATGCCAATAAAAACAATGCTGTGATTCCATCTTACTCCAGAAAGGTCTATTATTACAAAACAACCAATAACAAACACTGGTGGGGCTGTGGGTAAATGCTGGCAGGGCCCCACTGTTGCTAGGAGTGGAGACTGTGCAACCACTGGGGAAATCAGTGTGGAGATTTCTCAAAAAAATAAAACTAGAGGTTCCATTCAACCCAGCTATTCTCCTTCTTGGTATCTTCCCCAAAGAATTAACAATATCATACCACAGTGATATATACACACCCATGTTTACAATAGCACAGCTTGTAATAGCTAAATCTTGGAAACTACCCAAATGCCCATTAACCAATGAATGGATAAAGATGTGGATTTTTTTTTAATACAGTGGAATACTACTCTGCTATAATGAAGGTTAAGTTTGAGCCATTTCTAACTAAATGGATGTACTTTGAGACTATACTCTTAAGTGAAATTAATCAGACATGTGTGTTCAAATTTCACATGATTTCTCTGCTGTAAGAAACTGAAAGTGTAAATCGCCAACAAAATGTACAATAAATATTGGGAAGTGGGAAGAAAATGTCCAAAATGAGAGGGGGAAAAAAGGAGAGGGAAGAGGGGAAGGAAAAAATGGAGAAGAAAAAAAATCTAGAAGGAAAAAAATGGAAACAAAGATTTTGTAAATAAAGAGTAGAAGGAGGGTTGAAGAGGGGAGGGAAATGGGAAAAAAATAAGAAGCAAGATAAATCATAAGAAGGTACAAATTCCCTATGTTGGATGTTATCATTATGCATGATGTACCAATACAATAAAAAGGGGAAAAAAGGGAAAAAATAAGTATAAATGTCCAAAATATTTCTGATAATGATAAAATTTACTTGAATCATTATAAACAAGTGGTGACCAAAAAACTTAATTGTACTTGAAAGAAAAAATCATATAAAATTATAAAATTATTCATTTTACACACACACAAACTTACACACGTATACACATATATGTAAAAAGCATCATTCTACATATATGCATGCATAATCTTTTAAATGATATACATTTAAAAGATACATGTATCTATATCAGTAAGACTATATACACATATACAGTCTTGCTGTTATAGATAGCCTTGTTGAAGTATAATTGATATATAAAATCCATGCATACTTAATATCTGATTTGATATTTGGATATATGCAAGCACCTACAATTCCATCACTAAAATGAAGGTAATAGACATTTTCAATATTTCCTGAAGTTTCCTTGTGTCTCACTGTATTTGTATGTATGTGCTTATTTTATTTATTTTGTTGTATATGTATAGTAAGTCTATAAGAGATTTACTCTTTTAAATTTTGAAAGGCAAAATGCTACATTATTAACCATGAGCATAAGAAGAAAATTTTTTAAATCAAAGAATTTTACAAAGGTCAGAGTTTAGAGCTAATGTAGAACAGGAAATGCAGGTGAGAATTTTGTTATTAGTACATGTTTGCAGCACATATTGATTATATTGCTCATGGAGAATTGCTACTCTTATGAATCACATCTCAATTATTTTCTTGCATACCTTTTCCCCTTTCTACTTCCTCTTTTCATCTCTTAGTCTCCTTCCCTTTAAAAAAGATCTATCTCCCTTTTTTCTATTATCTAGTTTTCGTATTGTCATTTATTTCTATGTTGGGTTTCTCATATGAGAGCAACCATGAGATACTTGGGCTTGTGCGTCTGCATTATTTCACTTAACATTATTGTCTCAAGGTGCAACCATTTTCGTACTAATGACTCATGTTTATCATTCTTTATGGCAGAAGAGTACTCCATTGCGGACAAAGCCCATGTTTTCTATATCCATTCTTCTATTGATGGACATACAGGCTCCTTCCAAGAAATTTATAATTGATGATGTTTAGACTTAAATGAGGCAAGAGGGTTTCTGACCTAGGACATAGTATGTTAGTTTGGGGTTCAAAGAATTCCTGTTCTAAAATAAATATGCAAGACTATGCTTAAAATAACCCAGATAGAATATGTTAGAGTAAAAGAATAGTGTACAATACATTTGTTGTTAATTAATTTTGTACATTTATATTTTTCTGTTTACATTGTTCACCAAAGTTTGGTTGTTACAAAATTAAAGAGTCAAATTCCTTACACATTTGTATGTTTATATATTTTTATGTTTATATATTTGTATGCAAAATTATACTTAATATATTTTCATAAGAAATGGGTTAAATTTTTGAAAAGTCTTTAGAAAGGATAATGTAGTGATTTTGCACAGTGAAAAACAATGGCTGTGAGAGCCAGGAAATGTTGCTACACTAGGAATGAAATGTCCAGGGTAGTAATTTATATTCTTGATAAAGGGCAAAAGAAAGGTTGTTATAGCTTTGAAGTGTTGTAATAGGAAACTATATTTCACAGAATTCCTTTCCTTACATGTTTCAGGTTAGCTGGTACCACAACAGGGTTTCTACATACTTAGCCCCAAATATATTTTTCATTTCTCTCTGAAGGACTGTGTTGCTCCACAGAACCCATATCATCAAAGTAGATGCTTCAGCTTTCTTTATGTCTACTTTCCATTCCCAGACTGTCCTATGGATTTTGTCAAAGCAGAAAATACACTGGAAAAAATTAAAATGGTAAGACAATTCACAGCAATGCTGTGTATGCAAAGGAGGAGGTAGGGCATCTGCACTTACTAATTTGGTCTATACAGTGGTACAATGGAAATGTTAATTTTTTCCCACCTCGGAAAGAGGTGTCTACCAGAGGTAGGTTGGAACCCTCCCACGGAGTGCATGCATTAGTGGAGCTAAGGCCTGCCACCAAGATGCTTGTGAAATAAGTGACTGCTTTATACAACTCTCAAGAGGCTATTAAAAAGATTTACATTTCAAAGAGGCAGAAAAAAAATTGAGAACCATAGTTTTTGCAAAATAAATTTTCTAATACTTTCTAATAGGTGGTGTTCTTAACACACACACACACACAAATTAAAATGATCAATATGTTAATCATATTTATTATGATTACTTCAAAATGTATAAGTATTTTCAAACATTAACTATCACACCCTAAAGATAATTATTTCTTAATTTAAATAAATTAAATTTAAAATATAATTTAGAATATATTTGTCAATAACACCTCAGTAAACTTGAGGGAGGATCGGAGTTCAGAGCCTAGCACTAGGAAGAAGCCTACCTAAAGTTTAGTCAAGCTGAAGTAAATCTGAAGTCTACCTTGGTTGCATTCATGGTGCAGGGTTAGATACAAAGACAAAAGCCTTAGAAAGGTTGATTAAGCATTTTAAGCGTCCCTGTAAGTTCAAACTCAGTGACAAATTCAGATATGAGTGCATCTATCTCCTAGCAACTGTGCTTCTCTGATTGAAAGGTAACTGAGTCAGGTCTGAGTGTAAATGTGGAGACTGTGAAAGGTCAGACATAGGTGAGCAGGTTCCAGGCTGTAAGAAAGTATTAAGAAACATTTGAGTCTAGAGGAGACTTCTACCTGGAAGTTGTCTCTAATGGCAACACAGTGTCATGGGGAGAGGCAGAGGGATGATGAATGCTTTTGTTTGGGTCTGATAAAGCTGATTTTAGACAGTGCAATGGCTTGGATAAGGTTTGAGATTGTCCCCGAAGCATTCCTGGGTTGAAATTTTATCTCTATTTTGAGGTATTAAGAGGTTGGACACTAACTGGACTTCGGTGTTTGGAGGTGGGAAATTCAGGAAACGAGGATGATTCAGTGAGGTCACTGGCCTGAAGCCACTACAACTGAAAACTGGTGTCTTTATAAGATGAGAACAACTAGAGGAGATAGACGCACATATACACTCTCTGTCTTGTTATGTGACGTCCTGTGTCACTCTATGACCCTGACAGTCAGAAAACCATCACCAAATGTGGCCACTTGTCTTTGAACCTCCAAACATAACCTCTTTTCTTTATTATAAATTTAACCAACCACAGGTATTTCATTATAGCCAAGAGACAAGATTTATTGCCTTCCTACAAGCAGGGCTTGACCCACAGGCACCTGTATAGTAGGCGTGGGTGCACTTCGTAGGACAGAGTGCTAGGGTTCTGAAAGGCACAACAAATGGCCATGAGTTATCAAAGTGAGCCAGAATAAAAATAACTTACCCAGTGTAAATTTTAAAGACTGAAGAACTTAAAAGAAGCTCTGAAAATATAAAGTATCTGGCAAAAGAAAATGCTTACAACTATACTGATAGCTAAAAAGGAAAATGAACTGCAGTATAACCATGTCCTAGAAGTACAAATAGAAGAGAAAAATACATGAGCTAGAGGTCAAAGTGCAGGTTTTACCAAAGATGTCAAACAAAAAGAATGAGAAGTAAAATTCCAAGTATTCTGAGTTTTAATGTTAGGACATGGGTGCTTAAGCTTGATAGTGCCAAATTGATTATCTTTGTGATCAGCCAGAGAGATTTGGAACACAATTCTGAGTGTATCTGAAGAGGTTCTGGAGGTATCCTTTTGAGCTATATCTGGTCCCTTACCCTTTCCTTTCTGGCATTGTTCTGCTGTTTCTTTTCTGTCATGAGTTAAGCAGCTGTGTTTGTCATGCCCTCCTGCCATGAAGTTTCTGTCTTGGAGAGAGGTGACCATGGACTGAATCCCCTGCACTTATGCCCTAAATTAAACTTGTAGTCTTTAAGTTATGGGTGTCTGGTATTGTGCTTTAATGATGGGAAAACTGACTAATATAAGATTACAACTTTCTTGCCGGATGATTCAAAGCCATGTTTTCCATACTGGACCTTCTCGTTAGTAAAATTTGTCAGAATAACAAAGATATTCATCAGTTATTCTTCTACAGCATTCCTCAATTTATTGAAACTTTGTCCTATTTATTCAAAACCTATGTATTACTCCAGTCTTTTGTGGAAGTGCTCGAGAAAATAACAAACAAGACAAAGAACTGGAATTTTAGAGACAAAAGTTACCCATTGCAGGATTTTTATTGTTTGAAGTTTTATATTATTAGATGTATAAGCATATTATCTGTATAAGCAAGTTCTTTTGATATTAGAGTTCATAGATCATTATATGGTTCAGCTATTACTTTTTCCTTTTTAAATAAGTTTTAATTGTATATAATTTACACATAGTAAATTCCATTTTTTAAAGTTTGAACTCAATGAATTTTTAAAAACATGAACAGTTCTTTTCTGTGCCACCACAAATAAGATGTATAGCATTTCTTTCACCCTAAATAGTTTTCTCATGTACCCTTTCAGTTAATCATTCTTTCTAGATCCTATTATTTGGTGATCACTGATCACTTTTCTATCCCCATGAAGTTTTTCTTGTATATTTTGACACATCATTTAAAAATATAGTTGTACTGGGATACAATCATACTTAACCTCTTTAAATGGACAATTTACTTAACTTTGGTTTAACTTCTCATATCTAAAGACTGTGCTCAAAGCTTTGAGTTAGTCATATGCTACTTTCACTTTGGAAAGACCTGCAATTTATGGCAACAAAGTACATACATGAAAAGATTTTTTGAAGAGGTATCTTAGTTCACTTTTGCCCCTTTAACAAAAAATATCTCTGACTGAATCATTTATAAATAACTAAAATTTATTACTCAAAATTTTGGAGCCTGGGCAGTCCAAGGTCAAAGTGTCAGGAGATTTAGTTTATGATGAGGGCTTTTTCTCTGATTCTAAAATGATGTTTTCCAGCTGTGATTTCACACTATGAAAGGACAAAACATCCCACTTCAACCTCTTTCTTGAGTCCATTAATGCCTTAATCATTACCTTAAAACCCCCACCCTAAAAATACTATGGCGGGGTTAGGTTTTGACATGTATCATGGAGGGAAATATTCAAACTAAATTAAGATGGCGAGAATCTAAGCCAGTGTTGGCGAACCTAAGGCATGGGTGCTGTAGCCAGCTGTTTATTATCACTGAAAGCTCTAAAATGTTCACCATCACTGATAGGGTATACCTCAGCAAGGGCTATAAAAAAGTGCATAAGCAGCATCACAAGGAGCCTATGTGACATCAGTAGACAGTTACAAGCTATAGAGGCTGCTACTTTTAAACTAACTTGAGGATGAAATTTGAATTTAACGTCCATATTGGTGGCATCTCTTGTTTCTGATACATAGAAGATATGGGCAAAATTATGAATCTGAAGATTTTTAGTCAGTGCTGAATTCTGCAAGTTCTTGTTTGCACTGCCAAGGTTGGAACTAGAAAGCAGAGAGTATGAATTTTGCTAAGAAATCCTAAATCACTAGGCAAGAGTTGCATCCTTTTTTTCCAGGGTAATAACTAAACTTGAATCCTATGGTGACTTCTACCAGTGCTGAGATGAGAGGTCCAGTGCATAGTTCACAGATTACTTCTTGGTTGATCAGCTTTAAATGATAAACTTTTACTAGGAGAGAGATTGTTTAAACCAAAAGAATTCCCATCCTGCACAGTTCTGAAAATCCTGCTCAAAATAGTATTAATAATGTTATTTTATAAAATTTGCAACCAGTTCTGTACTGTCATGTTAGAAATGAGGTACTAAAGAAAATGGAAATTATAGGATCAAGTATAGGTGGAATTGTCCCCAGAGGTAAATATATTTACAAATGTATATACAAATGTCAATTATGTGCTGAAAATTCATTCTAAGTAAACTCAAAATCCATAGAATGTGGTTGGAGGACTGTGTATTCAACAGACTTCTTGACAAAACTGAAACCACGTGTTCTTCCCTCATCCCCTCAGGTTTTGTTGATTTTATTCTAAAGCCCATCACAACAGTAAGCACTAGTTCTGGCAGCATAATTGTGTTTATGAGAACTGGATTAGAGACCATGTGGTTTGCTAGATGTAAAAGATACAAGGCCAATGGAGTGGTGCTCTTTTGTGACCCACTAATCTTGGGCTGTATTGAAAGGGGAGAACAGTAGAAACTGACATGGAAATAAAGCATTTCTGAAGAAAATACTCATTTTTACATGTGTGTTGTCCTTTCTGTACTGATATTGGAAAGGCTAAATGTTTTCTAAGCACTGAGAATTTCTAGACCTGAAACCATACAAAATAGAAAAGTCGGAGACAGATTGTGTATTTTCATTTTTTGGGAATAGTAAATCACATATGCTTGATAAATTAATTTTGAACTTCATCTGTCGGGAGTTAACTTTAAAGTCAATATTTGAAATTCAATTTTTTCATGGTATTAGATATTAAGGATGAATATATGTTATATAAAGCATATATGTTTATTGGAGTTTTATTTTTACATTAGTTTCACACATCTGATTTTAAGAATAATGTACTATTTTCATTATTACAGAACTTTTGTTATCATTTCAAATAAAATATGGCTGGATATAATCTGGTATGACAAGTAAAACACCAGTAAACTTTCAAGATTGGTAGCAGTAAGGAGTAGTTCATCTGATCATTAAATTCTACTTACATATTTAAGAAAATGTTAGGGACAATATTCACGCTCTACCTCATCATTCCAAGAGGGTGTACAAAAGTGAAGTGGCTTAGTGTATGAGAAATATCTAGTAAAAATTGATCCAGATTACCTGCTACCAGCCACTCTAAACTTGTAAGAGGTTAGTCACATATCCATTCAACTGTGTGCTTAATCCAAAAGCTCAGTAAACTTAGTAAATGATGGTTAAGAAAATGCTAATGGAGGAAAAGCTCCTCTCTATGCCTGGCTTCTATGAGAGTAAATATTGTTTACTAAACACATGCTTCTTTCTTTTATTTAACTTTTTCTACCCCAATAGAGGGCATAAGAGTGACAGTGATTGACATATTTATGTATATCTAAGCATATTCATAAGCTTTCCTTGCTCTTCTTTTTGATATAGAGAGCAACCAGATAATTTTGATTTGAAAGAAAGCATTTTCCTATTCCTCTTTTACCATTAGGCTTTCATTAGATGCATAAAATACTTGATTATTGAAGTATGACATATGAATGGAATATGCCCAATATACAAGTTACTAACATTATCTGTACAATAATTAATGGTTCATATGCAATTCAATATTTCCCGTATTCCTCCTTTGCTCTATTCTCTCTACAGAGAAAAAAAGTACTATTCATTGAGCTTCAATAATTAGTCCACGGTACTGTTACACATAGATTTTACTTCCATTTTCATAGAAAGAATGACACGAGAGAGGTCAAAAATGACTAGAATAAAATAGTATTTTAAAACTTTAAACAAATACCTACTCTAAAATAGATACTTTTAAAATTAATATACAGTAGCTCATTTAGAATGAGATATTAACAAAGACATTTTCCTTTTCTTAGTTTTACTAAATGTTATAAGTAGAAAGTAAGAAAAATTATTGCTACATACTTTGAAAATGGAAAGTATTATGCATGCCTGATTTTAATAAAGAGTAAAAATGGATTCCTGATGAAAAGCTTCTGTGAAATTAATGAAAATACTTACAAAGATAAATAGGATACTTGTGGACAACCAGTGAAGAAAGTATAATTGGAAAGACTATAAAATGTCAACATAATGAATCTCTCCAACATTAGATGTTCTGTGAGCAACTATACTTTTTTATGAATGTTGTGAGTTGTTAAATCAAGAAAAGGCCAATGATGAACAAATGAACAGGCACAAGGAAGAAATAAAGGCATAGAGAACTAAATAAATGAGTAAGAAAGAGAACAGCTTTAGGGTCAAGGGAATAAACAAATTAAAACTATTGAATAACTTGTAAACTCATCAATGTTAATGAGATCTTTAGGCAGAGCATTAAACCAGTTCTATAAGATTCAAACACTGAATGTGTACTGATTTAGAGACCAAACTATACACATAAGCAAACAAATTCAGAGTACCCAGGACTGCAAAAAAAAGTTCAAATATGTGTTGGGATTAAGATTAGAGAAAAATAAATGAGAAATAAATAAAATTTGAAAATAATTAATTTCATGTTTTTAATCCCTTAAGGAAAAACATTGGAATAAAGATCAAAAATATAAAAGCACAATTTTAATTTGAATAATGACGAAGCATTTGAGAACAGTTTTGAAAATTACACAGTTTTGGTTTTTTCTTAATTCCAAAATTAATGCATGTCAAAAAGAATTTATAGAAATTAAAATACACAGTAAAATTACACCAGTTGTTTTATTTCACATTAAAACAACAGGAATAATCCCCAGTACCAAAAAAAAAAAAAACCCAACAGTAATAGATAGATTGTTTATAATTTACATACTTCTTATATATTCATAACTATAAATATAAAATTCAAATGTGTTACAATGTAATGAAAAGTGCACACTACATTACTGAAATGCAAAAGCAAATCAACCTTTAAGAATTTAATTTAAACCACAATAGATAAGAATCATTTTTACAGTGAAGTGTGAATTAATGGAATAATAATTTATGCACATTATTCTCCTTTTTAAAGTAAAATTAAAATATATGAAGACAGAACATTTTTTTCAATCAAAATGTTATGTAAATACATTGTTAGTAACATGATTTGAAATTTCTGAAAAAAAAATAAAACCAGAAAGTCGAGATACATTTCTTACTTACCTAAACTGAAAATTTCTATTAGCATATTTTATTGTAAAAGGAGA
Organism: Heterocephalus glaber; assembly: GCF_053883595.1. NCBI lineage: Eukaryota > Metazoa > Chordata > Mammalia > Rodentia > Bathyergidae > Heterocephalus > Heterocephalus glaber. The sequence goes on from NW_028258333.1 coordinate 13,015,590, forward strand.
ATAATGAAAACATTGTAGTTTGACATGAAAGAATTTTGTCTCCATCAATCCACATTTCAAACCATAAAAAAGGGTTGTTTATGATCTATCAACCAAAAGTTGAGTATTTCTCAGTCTATATGATGTGTGATATGAAATTTTTCATATAGAGATTTTTCATTTGCTCTACAAAATTGATGAATGTTTATTGTTAATGTGATTCAAATTTAAGCATTGGTTTTAATAGCGATTATTTTTACTAGGTATCCACAAGTACTTTTATTCTTATTGCTAATTGTATTTTTAATCGATATCATAGGCATAGCACTTAGAGTCATAACGTCTCAAGGCTAGGTAAAAAAAGCATTAACAATTTAGTCTTAATCTCTGCATGTCCTAGAATAAAGTGAAAACATCTTCCAATATTAATTATTAAGTTTTAAAACAGCTATCAAAGATTTAAGTAACACATTTTATTTTTCAGTAATTTAGGTATTCATTTTTAAGATGAAAACTTTTAAAATTCCAAATATCTATCTGATTCTTAAGCACTGCAGAATAGCTTTTATGGCTTATGTCTAGATGTTGCCCCAAAGCTTTATGCAGTCAAAGGTGGGGGCTTCTCAGAGGTGGCTGGATCCAGAGTGTGTGATGTTATGACCAAGGATGTGTGAGTACTAAATTAGTGCACTGATTGGTTTGGCATAGTTCTGGGTAGAATTAAGGGTCCCCCAGAGTGCCTGCAAATGTTTTCTGCCCTTGGTTCTCCCTAGCCACTGGCCCCAGGATTGGTAGCACTGGCCCTGTCCTCACCTCTACTGGGTTTTTATGCTTTTAATCTCAAGTTAGTATTTACCTCATTAGCTTCCATGATTCTGAATGGGATAGAATGAACATACACTTACTGGACACTGACAGCCCAAAAATATGTTCCAGGTTCTTGTTGTCCCAGTACACACAAAGACAGCAGCATAGCCTTATTTTTTTTGGTACTGGAGATCGAACTCAGGTCCTTGTGCTTGCAAGGCAGGCAGTGGAACCACTGAGCTAAATCCCCAGCCCATAGCCTTATGTTTTTAAAAAGTACATTCCACAGGATGGGAGTGGGGCAGCAAAAGGAAGCAAGGTGTGTTTTTTACAGAGGCAGGGCAGCTCTAGGAAATGACACAGGGAGTTATTACAGTTAGAGAAAACCATCCTTATTTCTGTCGGAGATGTGAGTTTTGTCCTTATAAGGACTTTTGTAGAACTGCCACAGCACCCAATGTCCATGGGGATGGAGTTTCAAAACCACAACACAAATGAGATTATAATTAATTTGGGTTTACTTTCAGGTGCTCAAGATAGCTTATAGTTCATGCTATATCCTTGTTTTTATTAGGTGTGGCTTGTTAGAAGCAGACACTCTGCACTCCGCAATTTAGGAAAGCTGACATTTTTAACAGCCTTTGCTTCCCAGCCCTCCTCCTGGAACTTCATGCTTCTACTTCCTGATTTAGTACTGCCAACCTCTTGGCTTGCAGAAAGGATATTGTAGGATCTATCAGCTCCACAAATGTCTGAGCCAATTTCTTGTAGAACCTCCTCTCTCTATCTGTCCATCCATCCATCTATACATCTTTTCTTTGTTCTGTTTCTCTGAGGAACCTGGTCTCTTTACTAAACTTTAATGTACTGTTTTCTTATTAATATATTATTCTAAAATCGTATAAATTAAAAACTATATATCTCTTTGAAGAATAAATCAAAATATATTTACTTTTAATAAAACAACAATTTTGTATGACATGTATGCTAAAGTAATAGGCTAAAATAGTGAAGAGTATGATGACTAATAAACATGTTATAAACACTGATATATCTAATTGTAGATTCAATAAATGTAGATAAAATTATTATTATTATTATTATTATTATTATTATTGTAACCGGGGTTCGAACTTGGGAACTTGTGCTTGCAAAGCAGGCAGCGGAACCACTAAGTTAAATCCCTAGCCCGTTACAATTATTTATGTACTTTTTCCAATATGAACATGCACTATGGAGATTTTGTCAGAAAATTTTGAATATATATGGGAATAGTAAAGTTTAAATATTAGATGTAAATTATCCCACATAATTTGAAATAATCCAAAACATCTATGCTCCTTTTCTAGTTGAAGATAAAAAAGGAGAAATAACAAAGAAGAGGAAAATTATTTGGAAGAGATAACCTCAATGAAACAGTAAGTATACCATATATATATTTCAGATACACTAATAAAGGGCAGATCCTCAGAGTTAATTTTGATGTTAAGTCAAGTTGTTAACATAAAATATAAACAAAATATTCTATATTAAAATGTCCTAAATAGAATGAAGAAAACTTCCAAAAGATAACTATTTAGAAAAATAACCCCAGTAGTAGCATGTTTTCTATCAAATCAAATTCATAGGTAAGTTGAAAAATACATAAGCCTCAGCTAATGTACATATTTGAAAGATACTTAAATTTATACAAATAATGTTATTATACTTTGGATATATACAAAAATAACAATAGAAATACACATATAAAGAAAAACTGGTAACAGTTTATACAACATGAAACATAGCTAAAAAGATAATGTTACTTGGATTATTACATGACATCTAACTCCAAATTCAACAATATATGTGCTTTTTAATGCATGCATGACTGCATTAGATGATAAATGAAAAATTTTACACAGAAAAGGCAATTTTCTGAGATCTGAGATAAATTTTTGAGTAAAATGTATGTGTCAAAGACCACAAATCCACTAAGTAAATTCAAAGGTAATACTACTATTCTTATTAGATTTTGGTGAGGTGATGAAGTAATAAAAACAATAAAAGAAAATGTTAAATAAGCATAACTAGAAGACAATTACAACATAAGATTTGTGTTAACATTTATTAGGAAAATTATAAAACACTGAAGACTAATGACATTGTGAACACATCACTTAAAATTTTGAGACTTAAACACAGCACTTTAAAAAAAAAGTAGTTTTTGGTTTCTCTGAAGTGTGATTCCGCTACACCACTTAATGTGCCAGGTGAGTATCAAACTTCAAGAGGCCACTCCCAGACTTCACTGAAGATTATCACTGCAAAGTGATAAACCTCACAGAACCAATGAAGTAAAATTTATAGCATCAATCATCATAAAATCATTTTAAAGAGTTGAATATTAAGCTTTACCATTTAAATGATTCATCTACCTTTATTAAAAATGCATTTTCAATGAGTTTGTTATAAAATATCAAAATCAATTATTTTACTTAATTAAAAACTTCATATTTTCCATGCTAGAGATTGATCTGAGGGCTCAGTGAATGCTAGGAAAGCACTGTACCTTGAACTATGTGTGGTGAATGAGTAGCACAAATAATATTCAAATTTTTGAAGCAGTAGTTAGTAAAACCATAAGTCTGATTTTCTCTATGTGTATAAATTAAAACCTTTTGAGAATTCATGTTTCAAATTTGAAATGATAATTACAGATGTTTAAAAAAATTCTCATCACTGAAATGCTTACAGTCTTTTCAGAAGAAGTCACTGAATTATAAAACTTTTAATATGCAGAGGTGTGCAGTAAACAATGTTCTGTTTAAAAAAATATTACTCATTGATAATGTTTCATACGTACTATGCTTACTAAATTCCTTTCCAGTTGTTTTCTAGATAGAAACAAATGGTTTGAGAATATTTTTATGTTAAATTTACATACACTGAAGTACTCAGTAAGTTAAATGCAAACCACAACTGAAATGTAGAAATTTTCTTGAGCCTAAATATTTCCCTTGAATGTTTTTCCATTCAATTCTTCATGTAATAAGCAATATTTGGTCTGATTGTTTTACTCCAATGTAAAACTTTATCTCTCCTTTATGTCTCAAGAAATGGAATTACAGAGTATATCACTCGTTGTTTGACTCTTCACTTAATTACATGCATGATAATGGATTCTATTTCATTGATAAATAGTACTCTGTTATATGTTTAAATCATAATGTGTTTATCTAATAAATTGTCAGTATGCATCGCATTCAACTTATTTCAGAGTTTTGTCTATGATGAATAAAACGCTTATATTTTTGGCATTCTCAAGCAGTGAAATTTCTTTTTTCATTTTCCTTTCGTTGGGCCTTTGTTTTTGTTTCTACTTTGGACTATTAAAATAACCTGCAACAATCATTTCTGTACAAGTTGTCAGGTTGACAAATGATTTTCATTTGTGGGTAAATACATAGAAATGAAATTAGTATATCACAGAAAACGTTTATCTTTAATTTCATTAAAAAAAAGAAAAACTTGCCTGGCCATTTTCCACATTTTCCAATACTTTATACTCTGACAAGAAAAACAGAAAGTTTTACTAGTTTCTCCACGTTTTAAATTTATTGTGCTAAACCTTTTATTTCAACATTCTAGTAAGAAAGGGGGTGTGATATATCATTGTGGGTTCATTTCCTCCCTGACTAGAGATGTTGTATAGTTTTTAATTCGTTTATTGACCACTCTTATCTTTTTCAATGAAGTATCTTATTTCTTGTTGTTGTGTCCTATTTTGGACATATTTTTTGACTTTTAAAGATTATTTTCTGATGGTTCATTGCAATTTTATATAATAGTCTTTGCTGAAATTGATATGTTATTTGTATTGCCGCCAACTTCTTGCCTGACATTTCATTTATTAATGGTGTCTTTTGATGATTAGACATTTTAATTTTAATGAAGTCAATTTAGCAAATTTTCCTCAGAGTTAATGATTTAGGTGTTTGTTGTCATTAAAAGCTTTCCTTACCATGGAGATATTCTTTGATGAGTTATGGGAGTTTGAGCAATTAGGCTAAAGTATATGATTCATTTTTAATTGTAGAGTCTGGGACATGGTACAGTTCTAGATTTATTTATTCTCTCTATTATTTAATCAGCTTTGACTTGCCCAAGCACCTTTTTTGAAAATAAATTTAGGGTTATCTCTTTTTTATCATTTCTGTTTCAGCAATCTATTTTATTTTTTGTACATAAATATCACACTTTTATGGTTACTATATCATTATAGTAATATTTAGACTCCAATTCATTCATTATTTTAATGATTTTTTAGACATTCTAGGTCCTATAAATTTACACACAAGTAATAAAAATTTGCCTTTAAAAAAAAGAAAGTCCAGTTCTGGCTCTTAATATATTAAATCTATAGCATAATTTGTTGATGATAACTTCTAAAATATGAACCATTTCACTTCATTGACTCATTCCACCTTAACATTCATTTAAATCTTTTGTAATATCTTTGCTTAATAACACTAAAATATTCTGTTAATTATTTTGCTTGACTTTTATCTAGAACATACTTAAATATTTTGGAATTTTTTTATGTTTTAAAAGTAATTTATTTCTAAAAATAATTTTTAATTTTATTTAGTACTTGAAATATATTTTTGTAATGACCTATCCTTTAACTTGGCTAAATATACTTATTCATTTTAGCAGATTATATAGAGTTTTCTGTGTAAATATGTCATTTGACAAAAACTATATATATGTATATATAGCATATATATAAATATATATATGTCATTTGACAGAAACCATATATATGTATATTGGCATATATATGTATATATAGTATATAGTATATATATATAATTTTTCTCTTGTTCTGAATGAATTCTCCCAGCCTTATAGAGACTTATAAAGGAAGATGTCTTGGATAATATTGTGTAGATCTATTGATAGTGGATATTGCCTCATTTCTACTTTAAGATTAGAAATTTAATATTTCAGACATAACTATAATATTTGGCTCTTTCATGGAGGTAAACTTTTTCTGACTGAATTTTTCCTATTTGCTCAGTTTTCATAAGCAGGATTATTACATTTTGCCATATGCTTTACTGTACCTAATGAGATAATATGTAATTTGTTAGTATGGAGACTTATATGATGGTTTTTCAAAGTAAGCTAACCTGCATTGGATTGCTAACATATAATTGAAAATGATATATTGTCAGCTTGGTATGTGCCTGTCTTTGATTTGCTAAAATTTTCTTGATATTTCACATATGTTTTCATAGGAGATAGCTCTAGTTTTCTCCACCACCTCCTTCTCTTCTCCTTCTTTTATTGTGTATTGCACGGTAGGCACCAGGGCCATAAGACACACATAAACACACACAAACACACACATGCATGCATACAACTTGGATATCATCCATTATTCCTTATTTTCTAGAGTTGATATGAAACTAGCATTTTTTACTTGAAGAACTATTTTTTTTTTTTACCAGTACACATATGTAGTACATAATATTTATGTTTCTTGTGAGGAATGGGTACATGTACATAATATCTTAATTATGTTTTATCCGCTATCCCTTCCCTCCTACCTCAATCCATCTATGTCTCGATCTCCTTTCTTTTTGTTTGTGTATCTTTGCAGTATGGAATGTTCACATCTTAATCCCTTTTAAAAATCCCCTTTCTTTTCCCTCTCTCACCCCTCCTTCCATCTCTTGGCTGCTGTCTTGTTTGAAAAAGATTTAACTCCATACTTCCTATGATCTAACATTAATTCCTTCTTCAATGTATCAAGAAATTCACCAGTAAAGTCATCTGGGACTGAAGCTGTGGGAAATGTTGCTATTACACATTTAAATCATTATCAGACATACAAGTTTCCCATTTTTCCATTACTCTACATCAATTTCAGTAGGTTGAGCATTCAGAAATTTTTTTCACAAAATTTGTCAAAGGTTTTTCATAAATTTTATATTATCTTTGAAATAACTCTAGTTTTAAATATTCCACTATTTATTCTGTATATTGGAATTTTCTATTCTTACCCCTTTTTGGAGAACAGCTTTGCTAAGGGATTTTTTTCATTAAAATTTCAAAATATAAACCTTTGTCTTTTTAATTTTCTTATTTAAATTTATAAATTATTCATATTCCTTCATGTGTATTGTTTACTTACTTCTTTTTACTCTGGGTTTCTATATTTGTTCCTAGCTATTTAACATGAAAATTTAGCTTACTTATACTTAAACTTTCCTTCTGTTTCAAATACTTTCAATTCATACAGATTTTTAGTATCTTTAGAGAACAGAAAATTCTGTTAAGACTTACTCTGATATTATGAGATGTAAAACAATTATTTTCTAGCTTTGTTTTTTATTTTTTTTACATATAATTTCTTCACTAATTTTAAAAAATTCATCAAAGGTCAAAAGTTCTGAAATGTGAAATAAGTCATTCAATTATTAATATTTTAGTAGTGAAAGTATTTAATTTCTATATACACATTTATAAAGCTGAAATATTCTTCTTTTTATTTTCACTTCTGTCAGGAAATATTATCAACCACTATACTGACAAGGACTGAAACAAGATTTTCATTGGTATAGATTGTGCTACATATTAATTCAAAAAGAAAAAGATAACTTGTTATGTTCTATATAATTTATAAAACTTTTCATGACATATTTGTTGTATATGTAACCTAATTTTATGATGATGAAACTGTTCATCACTAGATAAATCTGAAAGAAATTGAAGCTGTATTAACAATGAGAGTACCAAGTAAAAAATTTACTATCTAAAATCTTAAAATATTTCAATGACATTTTAAAGTAAATTTCTCTGAGGAAAGAATATTTTAAGTAGGACTACAAAATATGACTAATCCAGACATGTTCAACTCTAATTAAGAACATTTGTCACTGATAACCTGATTCTTTTTCTTATAATTGCCACTGCATAAAAATGTCTGATCGACATAAATGTTTGATTAGTAAAACATTTTATTACTTATAGTAATGCATAACATAATTGGCTCTGTATGCAGAAGATAGTGTTTTTTGTGAGCACTATAGTTACACAGTGAAATGTTAATTAAAACGGAAGTTGTAAACTGTTTGTTCCAAGTTCAATTACTTAATTATGGAATTAAAACAATATAAAGCTAAATAATTTTCCACTTCTACTCTCCCTGGTATTCTAAAATGCTATCCAAATGATTTTCAAAATGATTAGCATTGCTCTAACTGTCATGATCTGCAGATTGCCAGGTTATTGAAATCTCCAAACAGCTCGTAGGTATTTTTTTTATTCCCCATAGCAGCAGTCAGTGTACCACTGCAACATAGCAATATATGTAAGTACATATTTTGGAAGCATTAGAATGAAAAAGTTATTGTCTTTCTTTTTTGAAAATTGCTACTATAATACCACAAATCTTTGAGTCTTATTTACCTTGGTTTGCTTTCCAGTAGACCTTATTGGTTCATAAAGATTTTACCATGTAGCACGCTTTTGAATAATGCTTTGAAAGGCAAATGCTTTGAAAGTTGGCTAAGCTAAGTTCCAGTTGTGAATTCACCACTTTCAATCACTGCATGGAATAGTGCTTATAAGGGATTATATTTAAAACCAGCACACATCTTTCTGCCCATAGCAATATTATTTTTCTCATGAATTACTACTAGGTGATTAAAAATATTAAATGATATGCGTTTCAATAGTAAAATAATTATATGGTTGACTATATCCAGAAATTAGATCCATTCATTTCATTATGTTATGCATAACTTTTTAGCTTGTCTAATGCTATGGAACAAGAAAAACAAACAATTAATCTGAAAATATGTGCTTATGTCTGTTCATAGCATAAAAATGGACTACCTTTAAACAGAGATTACTTTACATAAAATTTCAATAGATGAGATAAAATGGCCCATCAACAACTTTAGAATACAAATGGGAGAAATAATTCTTTCTGTTACTTATTTTTACAACATCAAATTTTACAACAGTATGATGCTATTGTTGGCATTGTCTATTATTTTATATGGCCTGAAGTTAGAATAGCTCTCCTCAATATAGGCAAAATGCATGTTCCAAAGAATTTTACATACTTTAAAGAATGTGGAGTTACAACAATGACAAGTTGCACACTTGGAACCTATTTCCTGGTATTTGTAACATTGTAGTTTTTAGAAATTTGGTCTCAGGGCTGGTCTACATGAAAAAAAGTGTGCAACGAAAGCGATGGTATACCACTTCAGAGATAAGGTTATAAAGACGGTGGAGTGTTTCTTGGGCTTTCTTGCTTAAGTGTACTCTCTGTATTAGGGTCAGCTATGAGAGGTGATCAATGTGGCAAGTAACAAAAGCCTCTCCGCCAAAGTCATGTGTGGAAGCTGCGAGACAGTTTCTCCAGCCCACTGGACCTTATATTAGCGGAACCCCGAACTGCAGCTTGACCTCAACTTGTGAGTGACTCTGAATCAGAACGTTTCAATAAATCACTCTTGAATCCTTCATTCTGAGAGTCTATGAAATACTAAATGTTTGATCTTTTAAGCTGCTAAGTATAAAATAATTTGTTATACAGCAACATATAATGAATATAATAGGGAAGTAAGTTTGAAGTAATTAAGTACAAATATATGTTTAATATATTGAAATCAATATTTATCTCTTTCCACCCGGCCCTGTGTTAGGAACCTGAACTACTGCTGTTATTTATATGATTGTGCGTGACTCAACAGGTTTTTCACTTGAGGGTAATCTTGGAATAGTGTATAAGGATATGTTTGATAATATCGTAATGCTGCAAAAAACCTTAATGTTGATAACTTTAGTAACACTTTAGCAATAATGTATCAAAATTATTCCTCTATTCATCTAGTATCCAAAACTATTCCTTGACACCATAGCCTCTGAAGATGTAACATCTGTTGTTACTAAAATATTTGCTTTTGCTTTTGGCATTTTTAATGACTTCTTAGGAAGATTTTGAGGTTTTAGTGTATAAGCTACATGAATATTAAATTAATCCTACTACTCCTTTAGTAGTTTTATTTTGGGAGTTTTAAAAATGTCATTTGAAGTTAAAATTCTTCACTTAGACACTCATCTAACATGTTTTCTAAATATGTGGAAATAACACTAATCTGCTTGACTTTCAAGTGGTGACTTGGACATTAGGAAAATACACACATTACCATGAGCAAAAAAATCTGCTCTGAATTTTTTGGCTTTTGATTTATAAATATTATTTTCATGCTTTACTGAAGTTTTATCTCTGATCATCCTATCAACTGATTTATTAATGTAGAAAATACAAAGATATATCACGTTTCATTTCTGTAAAATCACTGTTTATCATATACAATATAAGTAGATATTTATCATGTTCACTCAAAATATGTAAGTTTAATATTCATTAGAAGTAGCATAAAATTAGTTTATTAGTTTAACTTGCTATAAAATAACGGATTATACAGAAATCTACTCTACAAATGAAGTATCTTAAATAATTCAGAGAAACCCATAATGTAGGAGTAAATTGTTTGAATGTTCCAAGGTTTATCATACTATGTTCATTAAAGTATCCACTTTATATGCTTCATTAAGAACCCAGCTGGCCAATCAACCTCCAAGTTTAATTTTCTGTTCATATTTAAGAGAATATAATTTTTTTTCCTTGAAGAAATAGTTAATTTATCTACTTAATATGGTCTACAATTTGAGTCTGAATAACTCATACATATATATATCACAGATGGTGAAGTTTTCAATGGTTATATATTTGATATTTTCTATACATATCATATTTAAAAGTATGATGCACAGTATAAATTCTAGATATTTTGGAGTATAAACATGAAACTGATGAACTAGAATTAATATGACAAATTTTAATGCTTTCTGTTCTTTGATGATCTTGATAGTTTGGATGAATGCTGGACAGAAATTTGTATAATTATTGTTCAGTTAGAATTTTCAATGTTTTACTCCTGGTTAGATTTGGGTTATATATTTCTGTGTTGCAGTATCGAAATTTTGAATAATTATATATTCTCTTGCTACATCACATTTAAAAGTTTAATACACAATATAATTTCTATAATTTTGGAAGATAAGCATTTCTGATTTCATTGATAACCACATGGTATGTGGAAGACATTTACTTATTTACTTATTCTGTTAAAGGGTATTTTATAAAAAATAGGGGTCTTGCTTTCTATATATAACTATGAACACACTGTTATACATATAATCAAAGACACTATGTTTTAATGCAATGGGTTTGATGGTAATTGGTGATGCAATGGCATCATTAAGCAGTACATTAGGACATTCCGATTCACTCCTTTACATTTCAAGCTTAAAAGGCCATTACATTCTTAATGACCCTAACTGATGAAGGCAGAAGTTTTCCTCTCAAAGGAGAGTCCAGGGCTACAGTTGTGTCTTCTGATTTATATACTAACTGGATGTAGTTAATTATAAAATTCCAATGTTTAGTTCAGAAAAGCAGGGTGGATGCTACTTTTTTCTTTGGCCATCATTCCTGAGGAAATGTCCAATATAATTTCAATTGTAAGTTTCCATGATAAAGATCTATGAGTTCAAATTTGTATATTGTAAAGCAAAGTGTTCTTGGTAAGATACGAAAGTGGAACTCAAATTATTTCTGTGACTGAAGATAAAGCAACTCAAAAATTTTAAGAGTTATTATTCTTGCAATATTATTGGTCAATTGCTCTTGAATGCCAAAAATTGTCACTTGATTATTCACATGTACAGTGTGGATACCTTCATAATTGATTCACTCAGCAAGAAAACTGAAGGAACTTTACCTTGCTAGTTGTAGTTCATTATTGAAAACTAGGGAACTTTAAATTTCCATCTTACTGTTTTGCTCAATTGCCTTGGTTTATTTGCAGTTTCTCTCTTTTATTTTATAACAGCTTTCCATGTTGTTTTCTATTTGTCCTGAATTGTTTTTATTACTCTGTTTTATGAAAAGAATTAAAGGGTTCATTATCAGGGCCTCTGAATACAAAAATGCTTTCTCTCCCCTGCACCATTCCATGCTGCAATAAACCAGAAGCAAATAATTTCAAAGATTCTCATTAAAAATATAGGAAGGTGGAAATTCATTTGTTTTAATTTATTTAATAATGAGCACTCTGTTGGTATGAGCTACATATAACCTTTCTTCAAATGTCTTAGCTTGGAAAGATCAAAATAATTTATAATTGTACTGTGATAAATGGCAACATGAAACCAAAATACTCACAAAAATTGATGACTTTTCAAATTGCAAAAAAGACTTATTTTTAAACATCATTTTTGGATTCTTACAGGAAAAATTAAAATATGTCTGGGAAAAGCCTAAGTAACATACAGAATACACTCCTAATAATATTAAAATTCTGAATATTCTTCTTGAATGAGATACAGTAATTCTATGTTTCCCCCTACTTTTCTGTTTTCTCTTATTCTTGAAGATCTACTATGGATAAGAAATCCTCCACTCTTACATGTTTTATAGTTTGATTATCTTCAGTTCAACAAATTACTAACTATATTCAACAGTGCAAGAATATTGCTCTTAGATTTTTCTCTTTCTATAGGCAGTCTCCTTACTCTGTAATACATTTTTGCATTGTCTTTTGCTATGCATGCCTTTTATGATTGGATCCTGCTTATTACTGATACTATGAGAAAGAAGTACCTGAAATAACATTTAAAATACTCTGCAGTTTATGTTCGTATTACTTAGTTCAGTGTTTCTGTTTCTATAGAATCTGATTACTCACTACTATTCTTGTTGCATATTAGCATTCTTCATCAAGGCTCCATTCAAACCAAAATTATCTCTGAAAATGCATGCTTCTTCACCTCCTATATTTGCCCTAGAATGTTCCTTCCCAGGTATATTCTCCTCTTCTTGGTTTTATCAAAATTTATTGCATTCCTTAATTTAATTTTTACCCTCTCATTATTCTTTAGCTAAGTAGCTATATTTCAGGGAAATTCCCTCAGCTAAATTTCCTGAGTATCCACAGGCTTGCCATTTATTTGTAAATTAATTCAAAAGCACAGAGTTGAATAGTTATAGAAACTTTTATTTTTAGGCCTTGCTACATAAAAGGACTGTAAGGAGCTAAGTTTTAGAAAGTGGTGTGTATGTATGCATATATTTTCATCCTTCACTCTTAGAAGAGTTTTGCCCTATAAAAATCTGTTCATAAATTGTTTATATCTTGTTAAATTCATCAATCAATTCTATGTGCTAAGTACCCAAAAATGAAAAAGAAAAATTGTCTCTAGTAAATGTGATAGAGGGACAAAACCCATGCAGAATGTTGGTATTTTCATTTCTTTCTTTAATTTGAACACTGTAGAGAGAGGAAAGGAGAAAATGGTACACAAAGGTAACATATGATTCAATTTTTTAAGGAGGAACACAAGTTTGGATTGTATGGCCTATTCTATTAGAATTATGAAACCTAGCAAAAAATCAAAATGCATCTCTGAATAACTAAAGATAATGTTTGAAAAGAATTTATTTAATAAGATAATGAGTTTAAAATTAAACTAAGTAATGTACTATAGAATATAGAAACAAATATATCAACAAATGTAATACACAGGGAAAATATAATTTTCAAGAGTAATAATGAATAAGAACTCAAAATTTTCTTACTGATTCATTCTTGAAATATAGTAAAACTAATGCACACCTCATTTATATATGTCTACCATTATTTTATTAGGTGAAATAAAAAAGTCTTCAGTTATAATCTTCTAATAATGTCATTTTCTAAGAAATTCAGTTATATACCTATTTGTATAGTTGATGTCTAATGTAAAATTATGGTGGAATAAATTGAGGGAAAGATAAAAGTTGAAATAAGAAAGCTCCATTGTTTTAGAGCTCAACATTTTTCACAAGAATAAATAAACTGATGATGCATTTAGGTATGATTTAAAACTTAATTGGACCACAACATGACAATTGTAGTGGTCCTCATCTTTAGGTATTTGAAGATGTAATGTTAAAAATTAAAATAGCAGAATTATTCAAGCATAATTGATTACCATTGTACCCACTTGACACCCAGATGAAGAGGCCAAAAGCTACACAATTTGCTGCTATAACAGATTCATCCTAAATGACACTGTATTTCATACATTTTTATTTGCATACTTTTTTACAATTAATTTGTAACCTCATGTTTTAATATTTTCTTTTTGGAGAAAAACATGTAGATTACGTTTCTTTATTATAATTAGAGTATAGTTAAGTTCATTTTTCTGTGTGCACCAAGGTTGAATAATTGTGTTTTTGTTTTGTTTTTATATTTTATTTTCTATTAGAACATAGTTGCACCAAATAATCTATACATCTATCATGGAAGATGTATACAAAGATGTAAATAACACATTGTAATTCATTTTTTCCCTTCCTCTATTCTCCCTCCAACAATTCTTCCCTTCCCTATTTACAAAAGGTTTGTTTTTATTTTTTCTTTCAATCTTTTTTTCTTTAAATCTCTTTACATTTTCTTCCCTCCCCCACTCCCTTTTTCTGTTCCCCTTCCCATTTGAACAAGTTCTTCCTTTTTCCCAATATCTATCCCACATCTTGCTCCTTATTTATACTTTAGGTTTCTCACACAAGTGAATCAATGTGATGTTTAAACTTGTGTGCTTGGTTTATTTCACTCAAAATTATTATCTCAAAGTGCATCCATTCACCTAAAAATAACTCAAATTTGCCATCTTTTATTTGCAGAGTAATACTCCATTGTATATAAATTTCACGTTTTCTTTAACCAGTCATCTGTTGATGGGATATGAGCTGTTTCCAAAACGTAGCTATTATAAATTGTGCTGCTATAAACATGGGTAAGCATATATCACTGTGTAATGGTCACTTTAACTCTTTCCAGAAATTTTCTAGAAATGGAATAGCTGGGTCATATGGAACTTCTAGATTTTTTTTTTTTTTTGAGAAATCTTTATACTGATTTTCATAGTGGGTATGGCAATTACACCAACAATGGAGGTTTTTGGTTTTTTTTCTACCCACATCCTAGCCAGCATTTGTTATTGGTTGATTTCTTGATGATAGCAATTTTTTCTCTAGTCAAATGGAATCTCAGTGTTATTTCAATTTTTATTTCTTGAATGATCAGCGGTGTTAAGTTTTCTTTCATGTATTTATTGGGCATTTGTATTTTATCACCTGTGAAGTTTCTATTCATTTCAGATACTCATTTTTGGATTGGGTCTGTAAGCTTGAGGGATCTAATTTTTTTAAGTTCTTTATATAGTCTTATTATTAGTCCTCTATATGAAGAGTACCTGGCAAAAGATTTTTCCCATTCTGTGGATTGTCTCTTCACTCTGTTGGTGATTTATTTTGCTGTGCAGAAGCTTTTTAATTTGGCAAAATCCCATTGTTGAATCTAACTTTTCCTGTGCTACTGGGATTTTGTTAATAAAGTCATTTTCTATACCTATGTCTTCATGAGTTTTATCTATTCTATCTTCCAGCAGATTATTTCTGTATTAACATTTAGATCTTTGATACACTTTGATATTAGTTTATAGTGAAAGATATGGATCTAGGTTTTACCTTTGGCATATGGATAGCCAGTTTTCCCAGGAACATTTGTTATAGAAGCTATCTTTTCTCCATTGGAGGTGTTTGGTCTTTTTGTGAATGATAGGTTAGCTGAATGTACTTGGAGATGTTTCTTCATCCTCTATTCTTTTCCATTGACCCACAAGTCCATTGTATTGCCAGTATCATGCTGTTTTTATCACTGTAGCTATGTAATATAACTTGAATTCCAGAGTTATGCTATCCCCTGGTTTGGTCTTATTCCCCAGAATTAGTTTTGCTATTCTAGGTCTTTTCTGGTTCCATATGAATTTTAGGATTTTTTCTCTAGTTCTATATTGGTATTTTTATTAGAATTACATTAAATCTGTATAACAGTTTTGGAAGTATGGATACTTTCATTATATTGGTTCTGTCTATCCATGAACAGGCGATATCATTCCATTTTTATGTCCTTTTTGATATCCTTTTTCAGAGAACTATAATTTTCATTGCAGAAGTATTTCACTTTCTTGATCAGGTAATTTCTAAGTAATTTATTTCTTTCAGTCTACTATGATAAGTGTTGTTTCCCTAATTTTTCTCTTGGTGAGTTTGCTATTGGTGTACAGGAATGCTATCAGTGTACAGGATGTTTTGGGGGGTTTTTTCTTCTTTTTTTTGAGGCCTTGAACTCATGGTGATCCTTCAGCCTCCCCAGTGCTGGGAATAGAGGAGTGTGCCACCACACCCAGCCCTGATTTAGAGTGTTGATATGTGTCCTGTTATGTTGTCAAATTTAGTTATTAATTCTATGAGTCTTTTGGTATTTTGGAGGGTCTTTTATATAGAAGATCATGTTCTCAGCAAATAATGATAATTTAATTATTGCTTTCCTATCCATATTTCTTTTATTTCAATCTCTTGTCTGATTGTTCTGGATAATGTTTTGAAGACTGCCTTGAAAAACAGAAGAGATAGTAGGCATCCTTCTCTTGCTCGTGATTTTAGAATGAAAGCTTCCAGGTTGTCTCCATTTAATGTGTTGTTCATTGTTGGTTTGTCATACATGGGTTTTATCAGGTTAAGATAAAGATCCTTTACTCCAATTTTATTCAGGTATTTATCATGAATTAATATTGGATTTTGTCAAATGCTTTCTTTGAATCTATTACAATGATCAAGAGGTTTTTTTCTATAAGTTCTTGAAAATATCAAATAACTAGAACAATCTAATTTATGTTGTGTGAAAATCCCTAAGCATTATTGATGGTACTAGAAAAATTTATTTCTTATTCAAGATACATATCCCTTGTGAATAGACACTTCTCTGTTTATTGGATTCACTCAGGAGCCCTAGATATTCCACCATAAGTTTTCATGGTTCTCTTTAGCAGGGAAGAGAAATGGAATATCATGACCAATTTTTGAAATATTTATACTTCATGAAACTTCTCACATTGTTTTCTTAACTTCAAAAGATGTAAAAAGTAGATATTCTTTTGAAAGAAAGAAATATTACTGTTCACAGCAATAGTTGCCAAGGTAGCTTTATAATAATCTGCAGATTTGAATTGTCAAATGAAATATTTATCTCACATTTCATTTTTAATAGTGAGCATTAGGTAACATAGGGAAAACTAGGACTATATATGTATATGTTATATGTATAAAAGTCATGTAAGTAATGTATCAAAATTTTATGTATTACCTTGACTGGGCCCTGTGGTGCTCAGGTATGTGATTACAAATGATTTTTTGAGGATGTTTCTGCATGAGATTAACCTAAGAATTGTTACATTAAAAAAAGCAAATTGCATTTCTCAATCTGCATGAGCCTCATCCAACCCACTGAAATACCAAATAGAATAAAATGACAGAATAAGATAAAATATTCACCATCTTTCTAATGGTCTTTGACATATTTGTACCTAGAGTGCATTTAAATTAAAACAAACATACACATATATGCATGCACACACACACACACACACACACACACACACACACACACACACGTTTGGAATATTTTTCTCTGGAGAGCCAAAACAAATACAGACTTTGGTACCACAATAATTTCAGAGAAACACAAGGCAAAAGATAAGTTTTCTGAGCTTGTTCTGGGGTTTCTGGAATTGACTCTCTATTCTCATTAGATTTAAAGTTTCTAACAGCTCCATTTCTAGCAGTAAAGAGAGCACTGACTGTCCATGAAGTCATCTGACAATAGAGTTGTGTGAAATATTTCTATTGAATACTTCTAGTCAATCTCTTTTAAGAAGCAATAACCTAGGTGATTACATTTATAATACTTGTAAGTATTTTTGCAAATGAAAACACATAATGAGGCTGGCTGATTGCTCCTAATGTAATTGGACAAGTAATAAAAGAAAAACTGAGTTTATTGATTCAAATTACTAGATTAAGATTAATTACTAGATTAAGTGTTGTATAAATGACGAGATGGCCTTTAAGTGGGCCCTGAAGTAAGCTTCTATTTTTGGTAGGTATAAAAGAATTGCAAAAAATCAAACAGAGAATTTTATTCTGCAAATGGCTAAATTGTAGTAGAAGTGGAAGTTTAACCTAACAAAGTTATCTACTCTCTAACAGAAGGGATTGATTGAGAAAAAATGAGGAATTAAAGTTAGAATGTCAATGTATGTGGAGACAGTAATGAAAATTGGGGCATTGAGCTCTTATATATCTTCTCAGCCAGTAAAAAATTTAGTCTCTTCACTGCCAGTGGAAATGACCTCTCCAACCTCAATGAAGTAGTTTCTTTAAACCTCAATGTAAGCAACCACACTATTCTCCTCAGATTTTGTCCCACTACCATCAATTCAGGTAATTAATCCTACAACGACTGAGGGAAATGTAGTTGGCCCTTCTGATGCATTTTCTATGCAAGGCAATGCTCGTTCTTCTCGACACCCAGCCCCATAATTCATCTTTTGCTTCTAATCCTAGAAAACTAGACTCAAGTCCCAGCAGACCTTTAAATGTAAAGTTCAAAATGTAACCCATGAGGAAATGTGCCAGACTAAAAATTTTGTGGGGTTGGATGTGTATAGGTAATACACAAAGTAAATAAATTTGAATCAGGACAACTTTAGTGATATGGAGAGCAGGTTAGCATTATTGTTACAGTCTAGCGCCAGGAAGGGCTATAACAGTTTAGATTATTGCCTGAAATATGGACCAAAAAATGGCCTACAGTAAGTGAAATAGAAATGTCAGACACTGCTTGGTTTCATATGTACAAAGAGACTCAAAGTTTTGGGTGTTTGGAATGCTATAGTATGAATTTGTCATTTAAGACCAATGGGAGATTCCAGAAAATATACTCCACTTATGCTGTGAACAATAAATTTGTGAAAAATTCTGTGGCATCTTGTAAAGCTCTATGGTTGTCCTCTCTTAGGACAGAATTTATAGTGATAATGCAGTCACTAAATTGGGAAACCTAAAAATGGAAGTACTTGGATCCAGTGCTGGCAGTACCCAAGTGGCTGTGTTCAGTCTCCAAAGGCAAGTTGAATGTAGTTACCATAAGGGTAGCCTGGTAAAAGCTATGAGCAGAATAGTCTGAATTTTGCAATACTACAGCACTGATTACTTGATCATAGTGTTTGATGAGGTAAAATAGATAAGAAGGAGCTATGGTTTTTGTTCTAATTTGTCTCACAAAGTTCATGTTGGCAAGTTTGGTTCCAGTGTGGCAGTGTTGAAACTTTTAAAAGGTGGAGCTAAATGCAAGGTGATTTAAGTCATGGGACCATCACCACAGAATGGATTCATGCTAGTCTCAGTGAATGAGTTTGTTCTTGCAAGGGTAAGTTGTTATAATACATAGCTACCCTTGTTTGTCCCTTTCTGCATATGACTGATTCCTTTTTTGTTTCTGTTGCATCTTGTCACACAAACAAAGGCTGACACAATGATGCTTGGCCATGAGAACCATAAGTGAAACAAACAAACTTTTTGTTTCATTTATGATTTTTTTTTTTTTTTTTGCTGTACTACGGGTGAAATTCAGGCACTCATGTATGCTAGGCAAGTGCTCTAATACTGAAATACACCCCCAGCCTTTCTCTTCTTAAAAACTGTTCAGGTACTTTTAGTAGCCACAGAAAATGAACTACAATAGATTGACTAAGTTCTTATTTACTACTTATGAGTAGAAAGGATCCAAGTCAAATGAACAAAAGTCTGAACTTATGAAGAAGAGATAATAAAAACAGTCATGGACTCTCTCTTAACTTTCAAACTAAAATCAATTTACAGATCCATGACCTCTTCCATGAAGGGAAGTAGAGCTTTTCATTAGGGTAATTATACATTCAATGTGAAAATTAAATAATCAGACCTTTGTAATTGGACTACTGGATCCTGGCTCTGTACTTATGCTAATTCTAGCAGGCAAAAATATCATTATGGCCTTACAGTCAGAATAGGAAATTATACAGGCCAGGAGATCAATGGATTTTATTTTAGGTGCATGTTTCCATGGGTCTAGTGAGTCTCTGACATAATTTTGTGGTTATTTCCTTTACACCAGAAAATATCATTGGAATAGACCATCAGCTAGAAGGATCACCACAGTGTTTCTTATGCTTTCAATTGATGACTACTGCGGTAGACAAAGTGAAAGTGAAATCACCAGAAATGCCTCTACCTAGCTAAATAATAAGCTAAAACAATACCACGTTCATGGAGGAAATACAGGCCTACTTTTGATAGCTTGAAAAATGCAGCTGTAGAGATTCCCACCATATCTTTATCCAACTCACCTAAACAGCTTGTGCTGAAAACAGAGGGGCGTGGGAAGATGACAGTGGATTATCACAAGTCTAACCAGATGGTGACTCCAATTGCTGCTGTACCAGATGTGGTTTCAGTGGTTGAGCAAATCTTTACTTCTCCTTGTATTGGCACACAGCCATTGAATAAGCAAATGCCATTTTTCTAGATCCATTACTGTCAAAGTGATCCATTAGAAGTAGTTTTCTTTCAACTGGTAAAGCCAACAGTACACCTTCCCTATTCCATCTTAGGGCTATTTTGACCCCTCAGCAATATTTCATAATTTATTTTAAAAGAATTGATCAACTTCCCCTCCATAAGCTGCAACATCGGTTCATTACATTGATGCTGTTATACTTATCAGACCTGGTAGAGTAGCAGCAACAACTGTTCTACTTTTATTTGTTGACTTAGAGAGTGAGAAATACATTTTCTAACTCCTGACTAAAAATTAGGAAATTTGCTGAAATTTCTAGGGCTTTTGTAGTTTGAGGCATGTGAAAATATACATTCTAAGGTGAAGGAAAAGTTATTGCAACCGACTTCCCCTGTAACAAACTGAAAGGCATACTATCCAATGGGCCTATTTAGATTTTGGAAGCAAAATACTTCTTATATGGGCTTGTTAACCTGCTACAATGGTGTCTGAAGTGTCAGCAGCAGAGAGAGAGGCTTTGTGGAGCCTATGGCAGATTCTTATAAGTGAATCGTTTTTCAGTGCCTTATAATTTTGGAGAAGACCCTACTGTTATCTGTAGATAAATATCCTTCTGAGAATCAGTCCATTACTTGCTACTGGGCCTTAGTAAAAACTGAACAATTAAATATGCATCACCAAGTTATCATACAACCATAGTTACCCATTATGAATTGATGTTATTTAGTCCACAAACCATAAACTTAGTCCTGCAGACCAGCATTAGATCTTCAAATTGAGGCAGTCTACATGTGAGCGGGACCAATCAATCCCTGAAAGTATAGGTAAAACCTTACTTAAGTTTTTCAACAGTGCTTTGACAGAAAAGAGGAAGAATAACAGCTCAGTTTAGAGGCAATTCTGCATGATACACACAAAACATCCTGAAGCAGACAGCTGCTGTACTTTATTTCCTGTCTGGGACTTTCTTGAAAGACAATGGGTAGACAGTGGGTAGACATTGCAGTGGGTAGAGATTCAAGTAGCAGAAGTGGCTGTTCAATTTGCTCCAAAAGAGAAATATTCAGGTATGTGATTACATACTGGTTCATGGGCTCTAATCAATAATTTTGCTGAGTGTAGCTAGAGGGTTGGAAGGGATATAACTGAAAATTTGAAGGCAAGAAAATTTGGGGCTTAGATTTAATAACAGATCTCTGAATGGTCAAAAAGAAATTGTGATGTTATATTTTGTCCTCTGTGATACTTCTTAAAGGGTGGCCTCATCAGATAAATATTTTAATAATTAACAGAATATGGTGACGAATTTTACGTATATCAGCCTCACTAACCAACTACCGCTGTGGTCATTCAATGGGCTCAAGAATAAAATGTGCTTGGTCAGTTTTCTGTTGCTGAACAAAGTACCTGAGAAAAACAACTTAAAGGAGGAAAGGTTTATTTTGGCTCAGTCTTGTAAAGATTTCAGTATAGGTATTTTAGTGAGGCAGAACATCGGAGTGGAAGGACATAGCCGAGAAACCTGGGAAGCAGACAGTGAGTGTTCCTGTGAAAGCACACTGCTTCCTTCTGCTTCTGATCCATCTCAGCCGCCATTGTATTGGATGGCGCTAGCCACGTTCAGAAGAGATCTTCCTCCTCACTTTGCTTCTCAGGTGCCAATCATTCTTGAGCACATCACAGACACACCCAGAAGTGTGCTTTACTAATTTTCTAGACATTTCTAATACCAGTCAGGTTGACAAGCAAGATTAACCATCATAAAGTTCCTGGCGGCAATTATGGAGAATAAGCATGAGCTGAAAATCACAACTTCTTACAAGGCCAGGGTTACCATTGTCATATTGATTTCCCAATCTGTTAACAGCAGAAATCAACACAGATTCCCTTAAACGGTACCAAATCTCAGTGTAATCGGCCAGTGACTTGTTGGCAGGGTAATTACACTGGGCCCCTTCCATGATAGAAGGGGAAACATTTAGGTTTTCTTTGTCATGTTATATCCACTTACTATATAGATAAACTAGCCTTTCCTGAATGTAATATTTCTGCCAAAACCACCCATTGACTTATAGAATGTCTTATCAACTCGTGTGTCATTCCACACAGCACTGTTCTTATCTAAAAGCATGATCGACAGCAAAATAAGCATGGGCCATGTTAATGGAATTTAGTGGCCTTCCTATGACCCCAGTATTCTTTAAACTGACTCATGAAATTGCCCTTTGAACACTCAGTTAGAGCCCAAGCTAGGTGGTAATACTTTGCATCACTAAAATAATGCTTTCAATAGGCTTTATGTTCTCTTAATCAGCTCTACTCTATGATATCATTTCTCCCAGATAAATTGTCTTATTTCAAGATACTAAAACAATATGCTAGTTTGCTCAACAATGGAAAATTATTTCTCAGAGTTCTGGAGGATGAAGATATGAGATTCAGGTATCACAAGTGTCATATTCAAATGAGAGCCCTCTTCATGATTACAGTTGTTTGGCTTCTCATTGTTTCCTTATATAGCACAGAAAAAAAATAGCTAATGCATTTATTTCTTATATAGGCACTCATCTCATTCATGAGCTCTCTATGGTAACAAACTAATCATTTCCCATGTACCTTAAACCCAATTATAATATTGGGACTATGGTTTCAACATTAATAATAGGAAAGACAATTCAGGCTAATGCAGGCAGGATTCACATGTCCAAGAATCAAGATGTGGAGATGGTAGTAGTGTCATGCATTACTCCTAGAGACTCAGTAGCAAATATTTTGCTTTCTGATTCCATGAATTTATGAGTAATCTCTGCTTTCAAACTCATAGTTCTGAATTAATAGGAAAATTAACGAGTTATTTAGTTGGCTTGATCAACAGATTTTGAGTCCCATGGGGAAATTTGATAGTTATTTCATAAAAGAGGTTGAGAAAAAGATTTCTGGATTATAAGATAACTTAGAATATCACTAGTAATGCTATTACCAGTGATTAAGGTCAATGGAAACTAGTGAACAATCCAGGTAGAACTACTAAATGTCTAGGATCCTTAGAAATGAAGGTTTGGTTCTTCATACAGGTAAAATCCACAAAATGAGGTGCTTAATGATGGTAACGGAATATGTATTGTAAGGAGATAATTATAAATACCATCTTTCACCAATTGATCAGTTACCCAAACAAGGACTAAATTTCTGTAATTACTATTATTTTATATGTGTATGTTTGTATATGTGTAGAAAAACAAATAGATAATGTTTCTGTTTTCTTTCATTTCTTATTTTCTGGTGCTGTTACAGAAGATATATTGACTTTGTATCACATTGTTTAGCTATTATTAATTTCACATCATATACAAATTACAGAATAGAAAGGAAAAATAAACTTTACTCAAAGACTGTCCCTTGATTTGGGAAGAAAGTTGAACAGTTTTCTATTTTCGTGGGGCAAAATGACAAGATTGTTATATCGTACAAGATATAATTGAAACCTCATCAATTTCTTTGGATACAAAATATCATTAAAAGAGAAGTACACAAAGGTCAAACTGAAAAATGATAATATTCTGATGGTTGATCTTATCTGTCAACATGACTTTACCACAGAGCTCCCAGATACTTGGTTAAATATTATTCCATGTATCTGTGGAAGCTGTTCTGGATGAAGCTGATGTGCCAGTCAGTAGACTGAGTAAAGTAAGTTGACTTCCCTTTCTGAGTGGATTAAATGATAAAGGTCAGAAAAGAAACAAAATGAGGAATAAGAACACTTTCTCTTCCTGACCATCTTCATGACAGGACATAAGTATTTTAACCACAAATTCAAAATTATACTAAGGCATGAAGCATCGCATTAGCCCCACTGAATCTCCCACTTATCATCTGCTCTTCTTACAACTTTTATAGCCTCCATAATCACGAATCAATCACATATAATACCTTTATATATAGTCACATATATAACGAGTTGCATGTGTGTGTTGTGTATATCTCTCACTGGTTTGTTTCACTGGAGAGCCCAAGTCCATATGTTTAATATTTAAATAAGGAAAGTGCCATATCCTTTAGGGGATAGTATAATGTGTAAATAGTCATTTCTCTTTCAATTAAAATTCACATATTTTTGAAGTTATAGTAAACTAAGGGGAAACAGGTTTGTGAAAGTTTTCTAGTTTTACAAATGAAAAATTCATTCATACAAATGCAGAGGCTACAGTGATGGAACTGTTTTTCTATTTTCTCTTAAATTAAGTTTATTGGAAATTTAGAAGTAAAAGGGAGTAACATTCTACCAATAAAATAGTCTGGTTATGAGACACTTGTTATCCATTTCCACAAACCCTATATCCTGCCACCTCGGAAAAGTACCAAATATGAGCACATGAACCTTTGGGCAGACATGGAAGTTATAAAATTCCACCCCGGCCCCTAAAAGATTTGGGGATGTCCTTTTATGAAACATGCATTTAGCCCATTTCTAAGTGCTGCCCATCCTAACAGTTTCAGCCTTGCTGAAAAGTCCAACTCCAAACTCTTCTCTGAAATTTAAGGAAAACTCTTAGCTGTGAGCCCCAGTGAAACTGAAAAGAAATTTAAACATTTCCAACATACTATGGTACAAGATGAACATTCCCCTTCCAAAAGGTACAAATACAGAGACAGAAAGGAATGGGACAAAAGTCAAACCAAAATCCAGCAGGGGAAACATTAAATCATGTAGTTCCATGTCCAGCATCTAGTGCAATCTGTGACAAGATGTGAAGTCCACAGGGTTTGGGTAAATCCATCCCTATGGCACTGTTGGTAGTTGTAGCCCTTATGGTTTCTTTCGTGGGCTGGAGTTGCTCAATCCTTGCAGCTTCCTCAGACGATTGACTTCCTGTATTCTCCAGCCTTCTGGGGTCTCCAGGGCACATTCAGCTTTCCAACCACAGCTTTACACATTGCCCTCTCAGAGCCACACTACCTGGCCTCCTAGGCCTTCTTCTTCCATCTGGGTTGAAGACTTGCAAACTTCATAACTCTTGCATTCTGCATGCACCTATGAGATGAGAAAGGAGGTGACTGAGGTGACTTTCCCTTGGAAAAAGAAAAGGAATGTTTTGCTTTATTTTAGCATCTAACAGTATATTCAGTTAGATGTCTATTGAATGTAATACCTTTCAACAAATTTCTTACAGGTGATTTGATAATCAGAACTAAAGCTGTGAGTGGAATCTATGATGTTTATTTTGAAGAGTCATCAGCATATATACAAAATATACATTAAATGTAATTTAAAATGTCATGAAAATCTTAGCAAAACTAACTTGAATGCATTGCTAAGGCTGAAACACATTAATATAATCCAAAAGTAAAAATAATGAGCTATTATGTACCTATATTTAATAACAAATCCTTAAATTGAGTATTGAGATAGGATGATAGCTCAAAAGGGATTTGTGTATACGTGTGCTTTTCACTTTTTCCTTACCCATTTCCTTTCTTTCTCCTCCTCTTTCTGTTCCTCCTCTCTATTCTCCTTATTATTTTAGTATGTTCAGAGATCATATGTTAACATAAGAGTCCCAACAGTGTGAAGATATTTATCAAAAGAACTAGCAGAGCTGAGTGCATCAGTAATACTCAGAAAAAGATCAGTTGTGTTTTCTAAGATTCTGACAATGTATGGAAACACAAGAGCAGGAGTACACACCTCAATAGGAGTATCAAGATCACTTTTATTATAATCATGAAGGAGAATACAGTAATAGGGTGGGATTAAGTAAGTATTAGGACTCATTCACAACTCTCTGATGAAACTTGCATTATGGCCTGTAATTTGGAAATAATTTTAGGATAAATGTGAACTTTGGTTGATGATGACTGATCAAGTTGATACAATTTAACATTACCTCTAGAGGTTACAGAAGAGAAAAATTGATGTTGATGATTTTAACTTTCTTTGACAGAAATTTATATGATGAGCATTCAATTGAGGAGAACTTACGATAAGAAGCAGAATTAGTCATTATTTAATGAAGTGTAACTGAAGTGTAATGGACAAGGAGATTGATTAGAAAATAATAGAAGGTATGGAATATTGAAATCAATTGGGTTCAGAAGAAAATGAGAGGAGAAAATTGATAAGCAAAAGGAGAATTAAGGGATCTATGAGCTAGAGGTTCTAATGAAATAATATAGAATTCTGAAAAAAATTTTGAATGAAATACTAAGATAATAGTTCCAGGGCAATGTTGTATTATGAACAAGACTATTGATATCTGAAACTCTTGATATTATTATGGTCAGAAATATCATAATGTTGGTATTTATCATTTTTCTTTTTAACATCATGATTAAAAATGTGCTATTTAAGTAAAGGCAGCATCTTAAGTAAGAAGAAGCAGCCCAGAAATGAATCAAATGAAAAAGACAGAGGAGATCCCAAGAGTAACTCATGTTGATGAACATTCTACAACTTCTTTGACATTATTAGGTAAAGGATTCACAAGTAGTATTAGAGAAAAAAATTCAATCAAATTAAGTGCTTTTAAAACTAACTCATTAAAATAAATTGACACTGAAGAAATTTTAAAACATGAGTAATAGAAAGATTTACCACTAAATGTAGTTTCCCATCTAGAATTTCCATTCTTTTATATTTGTGGCAGCAACAAAACATGATAGCATTATAATCCTTGGAATAAGGTCTAAGCTAATATAAAAATTCATATTTCAATTATTTGCTGCAAGAAAAGTCAAATATTAAAATTGAGTCTCATAAAATCTTTCACATTTCATCTTACAATGAAGTATAAAAACTATTTAAAATACACATTTCCCAATTAGTAATTAAGATTCAGGGATGCTTTCCCCAAAGAGTTATTAGGAAAAATAAGCACAGATTTATATTTTGTCAATCATATAAATGCGGAAACCATTTCCCTCCTGGATTATTGGCAGTAGTTTGGATGTAGGAAGCTCCTCAATGGCCTATGAGCTAAAAGCTTGCTCCCTGTTGTGGACTGTTAGGATTCATGGAGCATTTTTATGTGCAGTAGGTGGGGAGTCCTTCGGTGATCACAAATGTGCCCACAAATGGTACCTTTGGACTCCAGTCCTTCCTCCTTCTCTTTTGCTTCTTGACCATACAGTGATTCTACTCCACACATGTATCAGCCATGATGTGATGCTGGCCACAGGTCCCCTAAATAGGGCTAATAGGTCATGGATTGGAATCTCCAAAACTGTGAGCCAAGAAAAGTGTTTTTTTTTTAATTTAATTATTTCAGATATTTTGTTATAGAGATGGAAAGTTAATATAAATTGTAAAATAATTTTTACAACTTATCTAAACATCTAAATATTCTGCTACCAGTAGTTATAATAATTTCTCTGATCTTTGGTATCACAAATGTTGTACAGCATAAAGACATTGATATTTGTTCCTTTTTCTTCAACTACACATCAAATGGAAACAAACAAAAACAAACCTTCTACATATAAATATTTTAGTTACAACATTATAAAGCAAATATATGTAATTAGCACAGAAGAATGTAGACTATATGCTATTTTATGTTAATTTATAAATGGCAGATAGATTTTATGAATGGATTATAATTTAACAGCATAATGAGTGAACATGTCTTTCCAATGAACTGTATCCTCATATTGCTTACTTTCTTATTCATAGAGTCTCTTACCATTATTTAAGGGTGAAATATTCAAACAAACCTTCATTTTTATCCATATGGGAATCATTTTTTTAAACTTGGTATTTCATTCATTTTGACTATTAATTTCAATTAAGATCAAAGTCAATATTATTATTATTAAAGTTTGTTTTATATTTTTAATGTTGTGAGAGAATGATATGTTGATATTATTAATGAAAAACAATAATGATTTAACACTAACAAAGTAAAAGAAAGTATTTTCTGTGAATTTACTGGCTTTCAGGCACTACTTTGAGAACATTCTGCATATTTTTTATGATGACCTATGAGACAGACACCATTATTATCATTTGAGAATAAATTTTTAAAATGACATAGAGTTGGACTCTTCTCCTCAGTGCCTCGGTCAAGTGAGAAACTACTGTTTTTGTCGTTGTTGTTGTTGTTGTTGTTTGTTTGCTCTTGATGGTGCTTTCTTCTCTAGGAATAAACTTGTGATGGAAGCGCTTCCGCCTAGAGCACGGCCCGTGCTCATGTGCGCTCATGTGCTCCATGATAAGAACTTGAAACTCCTCATGCATTGTATGACTTTGTAACTCTTTATGTAAACTCTGTGCCCCTTTATGTAAATCTCACCTCTTGCTTTAAGTCTGGAAAGACCTGATGTTAAATTTCAAGTATAAAACATATTTATGTCATCATTTTCTACTTTAAAAATTAAAGAATTCTAAATTTCTGATCTCCTTTTTCTAATTACTAAATCTGACATTTTGTAACTCAATTTACACTTTTAAATTTAATATTATTGGTATTTAAACATAATCTTTATTAGAAATAGACATAGCTACAGTTTACAAAACAATTTTAGGCACATTGTCTCACAAGTACTATTGCTCTAATGTAGGAAAATGAAGAAAGTGTTTAAAAACTATGATATTTCTACTAATATTTTAATGATGTAATTAATAATATACACATATAGTTCAGGCGTTTTTCCTTATTGCTCAAATTTTTGACCTTAGAAAGATATTGTTGTGTCATAAGTTTTGAAGCTATGAAACAATTCTTTGTAAATACTGTATATTAATGAAGCTTCTGCTTCTTTGGTTTACTGGTGATGTGTGAATAAATAGCAATAAATATATTTTACACAATAGCAAATTAATATGTTCAAATTCCTTAGATATATTTTTATCAATTTTTTTCATCCTGACAATGAGTAATAATAATTCTGATATAAAATTGGTGACCTCATGAGTAGAGAAACAATTACACAGAAATTTTGCATAGCAAAGGTGCATACTTCATTGTCTTAGCAAATGTAATTTTATAGGAGTAAGCCCATGCTATGGTTTGGATTTTAAGTATACACTACAGCTCCATATGTTGAAGACTTGATCTGTAGTTTGGAGGTGGTAGAACCTTTAAAGTGCGCATTCTAGACAGTATTTGGTTCTTTGGTGGTACGACTTAAAGAGGTAGGAGGGGCCACTTTTGCTTTCCCCAATGCTTGGGCAATAATGTGTTGACTCACCTGAGTAAAGAAGCAAATAGCCAATTGATCATGGACAGAAACCACCAAACTGTGAGACATAATAAAACTATCTTTATTCCTTTATAATTTAACTCATCCTAGGTATTTTGTATAATGACTGCCTTAGTTTCTTTCTCATTGCTGTACCGCAATACCTGATACCTACAACTAAAAGGAGGCAAAGTTTACTTAGGCTCATGGTTTCATATATAGTTGGCTGGTTCCAAGCAGAGTGGCATGCCACAGGCATGTGACAGAGAAAATTCTGCTCACATAATTGTGACCAGGAAGCAAACTGACTGAGGGAGGACCCAGGGTGGGAGATCACTCTTCCCACTCATACCCTTAGTGGCCCACCTCACCCACCCAGACCTTGTCTCCTCAAGCAAGTTATCTATACTGCCCCAGTGATCCGGTCGCTTTCCAAAAGTCCACACATGAGCTCATCAGTCCTTTGATAGACACTCTGGATCTAAAACGAAATAGTGACAGAAAGCCTGCACAACCTATCTTTAAAGATGTCTGCTATATTTTGGGATGGCATTTCCCTGCAAAGGCCTAGATGTTAATACCTCAATTCCCAGTAGGACGATAACCAGTAGATGCTGCAACCATCAAGAAGTGTCTCCATGTGAAAGGTCTTCTGGTCAGAGCCAAGTCCTTGAAAGGAGTAACAGACACCTCCCCTCCTCCCTCCTTCCAATACCTTCCATGAGGTGAACAGTTACTTTGTCACACAGTCCTCAAAAGGTTTTACTGCCTCAATCCAAGCTCTAAAGCAGCAGGGTTGACTGACCATGGAATACATTTTCCAAAACTTTGAGGCAAACTAAACCTTTTCTTTTCAATAAAATAATTACCTCAAGTATTTGTTATAATAATGCATATCTGGTGAACCAAAATGGAGACCAAAAAC
Source organism: Heterocephalus glaber (assembly GCF_053883595.1). NCBI lineage: Eukaryota > Metazoa > Chordata > Mammalia > Rodentia > Bathyergidae > Heterocephalus > Heterocephalus glaber. The sequence continues at coordinate 13,046,058 of NW_028258333.1, forward strand.
AGAGTTGGTACTCTGGTCATACTTAGTAGTATGGTTCAGAGAACTTTGGAATAGGATTTCAGGAGAGGTTTGGAAAGATTTGGACCATCAGGGTACTGAAATCCTAGAAGGTTGTAAGCAGAACTTAACCTTATGATTCAGGGGAGTGGGAGAAGTTCAGAAGAACAGAGTGCTGATAGAAATGCAGAAAGTAAAATTATGATGCTGAGATTTCAGATAAAATGAAGACAGTATTGGGAATTCCAGTAGAGGCTATGTATCACACCAACACAAAGAATTTGTGTGAATTATTTCCACACTCTGAAGGTGTAAGAAGTTAAGCACTTTAGTTTGGCTCTGGAATGTCCTCATATGTTAAAGAAGCCCATATGTTAAAGATACGTTAAAGATTTGGTCCTCAACTTGGCACTATGGGGGACAGTGAGAACTTTAAGGGGTGAGGTCTAATGATAGCTCATCTTATTATTTGGTACATTCTCTACAAATCATAACAGAGCCTCTTCTCCTTTTTCATTCTCTTTCATGTCCTGGCATGTGGTGAATGGATGGCTTCATCACACATGACAGACCATATCATGCTGCCTCATCACAGACCAAAAAGTAGCAGGAATATTCAACCATTGACTTAACTCTCCCAAACTGTGAGCCCAAAATCAAACTTTTCTCATTATAATATGTTCTATCAGGTGATACCTACCATAATTCAAAGTGATTCAAAAAAGTGATCCGGGTCCCAGCCTGCCGAGGGCCACCGGGTGAGTCACCTCCGCCGAGCTGACTCCTCCCAGGGCTTGCCTCTGGCACGCTCCTGCCTGGCTGAGAGGCGACTCCGACTCCTGGGACCCAGACACATTCTCCTTGGAAGACCCGGAGCGGAAGGTGGTGGGGAGCGGTACCGCCGGCAGGGACCTCTGGGAAGGCGAGGAGAAAGACTAGGACGTTAAGGATAACTGGGATGATGATGAAGACGACAAAAAAGAGGAAGCAGAAGTAAAACCAGAAATAAAAACTTCAGAAAAGAAAAAAATAGCAGAGAAGATAAAAGAGAAAGAACGGCAACAGAAGAAAAGGCAGGAAGGAATTAAAAAGAGGTTAGAAGAACCCGAAGAACCTAAAGTGCTGACATGGGAAGAACAATTGGCAGATAAACTGCGGCTAAAGAAATTACAGGAAAAGTCAGACCTTGAATTAGCAAAGTAAACTTTTGGTGTTAATAATACGGTTTATGGAATTGATGCTATGAATCTATCTTCAAGAGATGATTTCACAGTGTTTAGAAAATTACTAAAAGATAAAATTACACAATATGAAAAGTCACTGTATTATGCCAGTTTTTTGGAACCCTTAGTTCAAGATGTGTGTATTTCATCAAAGCAAAGCCAAAAAGAAGAAGAAAGCTGTGGTTCCTGGAGGGGCACTAAAGGCCACCGTGAAAGTCGATCTGGCAGATTATGGTGGTTATGATGGAGGATATGTACAAGACCGTGAAGACTTCATGTGACATTTTATCTTCCGGTGTCTTCTTTCTGTTGCCCACAATCCCTTCAACATGTAGCACAACTTCCTTTCCTTTCAGTTCTGCCAAATGCTACAATCAGAAGTGCAGCATCTTTTGTGCTGGTTACTCAACCCCTTGACACTTAGGTGCTAATGTGCAAATGAGGGAACTCGGATCTTGCTGCCAAGGGGTTAAAATCAGGAACCTCAATTGCCACTAAATCATAGTTTAAAAACAGATCTAATAATGTTGTCATTGTTGCTATATGATTCCATAGCGGCATTCACTAAATTGGAAACGAAGGTTGCAACATGACAAAAAATTACATAGTATTTCAGTAACACAGTCAGTAATACAGCCCTAACCATACCTCCTTGAACTACTTCATAACTTGTCAAGAAAAGCCGTTTGCAGCAAGGGCATGTGGTGTGCACCTAGTATTAAAATTGCTTTGTCTTAAAATTGAGCAAGAGGATATTAAAAATCCATTGTGAAGAAGACTGCTTATCTCAGAGTGAAGATACTTGAAAATTAAATGACCAAAACGCTCCAACTTTGAAGCTGAAGAAGGCTGCAGTGGAACAACTTTAACAGGGTTGTGGCATTTCCTGGTCCTTTATAAAACATGCTCAACAAACTGCACCGGTTAACTACAGTTTGGTAAATTGTTATGTTCACAATTATGACATCTACAATGTTTTATAAAGTAACTAATTTAATAAAATTACTATTGTGAGGAGAAAAAAAAAAGTGATCTGGAATTCCCTCCAAAAGCCTATGTGTTAAAGGCTTGGCACATCTGGGAGATGGTGGTAATTTTACAAAATGAGGCTAATAGGGAGGATTTAGGTAATTAGAGGCATGCCACCAGAGGGGATTGTGAGACCACATGCATTTTTATGCATGTGCATTTTTTTATTTTGCATTTTTATGTGTAGCTTCTCAAATGCATTTCTTTCAAAACTACATGTTAGATTTAGTTCCAGATGTGTTTTTCTTTTGTAACTCTGTTTTCATAATGTTCTCCTTATAAATACTAAATAAATGTTCAACTTTGGTGAAATATTTTTTCTGAAAAGCAGCAAATACTAATTATTTTCTGATTTGTAGGCTGTACAGTCTCTGATGTCATTACCCAGCTCTGTCCTGTCAATGCAAATGCTATCATAGACAATATGTTAAAATGTGACTCTTTCAATAAACCTTTATTTGCAAAACTAGGTGTAGAGTTGGATTTGTCCTGACAGCTCTGTAGTTTGAAAATCCCTGGCCTATGTCATTTAAGATTGTCTTGCCCATTAGTATCACATCAGTACTTTCAAAGTCTACCTTTCCAAAGCCATGGACCCCAATATAAAAATTGTATGTTTGATTTTTTTAAGAGGGAAAGGAAAAATTATGAGAAAAGAAAAAAAATGGAAATGAAATCTATGTAAATAGGGAAGGGTGGAGGGGGAGAAGGAAGTACAGGTAATGGGGAAAAAATAAGAACCAAGATACATCATGTACAGGTACAAGCACCCAATGATAAATGTAAACATATTGTATACCTACAATGTACCAATAATAGAATTTTTTAAAAAGAGGTATATTGTGACCACTTTCACATTGCCATCTTTATATTATGACATATTTATCTTAAATCTCTTAGTGTGTAAAGCACTCCTTTTGGAGTTAACTATGTTAACAATGTTGCAAAATTTCAGAGTGGATAGAACTGGAAGGACACTTCACAGAAATAATTTTTCACACCATACCCTGGAGTTATCCAAGGGAAAGTGGTAACGACTGAGCTTCCAAATATCAGTGGGAGACAGCGCATCATAGGATAAGTCAATTGTTCTTGGCACCTGAACTGTTTACCTACCTGACTGGGAGAATCATTGGACTAGGAGTAATGCTTTTCCAGCAAGCAGATTGAAACTTCATGTAGGGCTCTAGCTGTCGGTGATAACATTCAGCTGTGAGAAACTCAAAATTTTTCATCACCAGCTTGAACAACAATGGGGCTATTTTTTTTAAATTAGAAGGCTAAAACTATATCAATGCCTCATGAGAGACAGTGCTGAGATTTCTTTCCTTATCCTTAGCTTCCTACTGCTTGTATTGCTCAAGTTCCAGCCTCCAAGATATAGTTTAAGCAGCAAGAAAGTGTGGGCAACAGGGAACAATAAAGTGAATACATTAAAACAACAGTTCCTAACCTCTTTCTACATTGCCAAAATTATGCTGATTGTCCTTGCATATGACATATGAAAACATCTATAAGCCTGGTACATGGATCTTGCTATAAATGATGATCCAACCACCTCTCAATTAAAATGATCGTTTTATAGAAGTGTTTCACTCCCTAATTATTCTATGGATAAAACACAACTATTGGTAATAATCAGTATTCTGAAAATATATCTTTGACCAACACATTGTTCCCTGGCAAATGTATCTAGTATAATTCTGACTTTATTTCATTTAATAATTGCCACATACCTGGTTTATTTACTTTGCTACATGTTTATTACTGTTTGTATACTCTACAAGGTAACTATCAAGGCTCTTTCAACTCCAATTTATTGAAGGTTTGGTTGAATAGAATAGTTTCCGTTCATCATTTCTTCTGGATAATAGTCCTAGAAATTTTCTAAATTTTGATAACCACTCTTTATCTTTGTAATCATATTTTTCTGTAATCATATTTTTCTGTTCACACATTCTGTTTGTTTACTCTATAAATTCACTAAATCACATTCTGTATTGCTTCTCCATAGGTGTTTTATACATTTACTGATAGCATAAGAGACTGCAGGTCTTTTTCTACCTGAAAACTGTTGTGTTTTCTACAAGCTGATTAGTTGGCAGAAATTAATTTTCCATTAGATATTCACCTGGGTTTTTGTTGTTGTTGTTGTCTTTGGCATTTGGATTTTTACCAGTGCCATTAAAGCTAAGTGCTGTGCAGTTTTTACTGTCAGGAAGTTTTTGTCTGGTTCTGTGAAATTCTATGATGATGATGATAGGTTCTGATATTGGTTTCTGGGTAGTTGTTTGGCTCTGAGGGATACTTTCAGTTCTGGGAAGTGTTTCTACTGCTTCTTTAATATTGTCCTTCATTTAGTACTCTGTTTCTCTCTGTATCCTTATACATTGGAAGGTCTAACAAGCTCCACAGAGTCTCTTTTTTAAGCTCACTGAATCCATTCTTTAAGATTTTGTCCTTGGGGTTAGGATTAGGGTTAGGGTTACAGTTAAGGGATAGATTTCAGTTGCTCAATTTCTGGAGTCTGAAGAAAACCTGTCTGCCTTTAGAACTGGCCCTGACACAGCCCTTGGGAAAATACTCTAAGCCCTTTTTATCATCGGCCAGATAAGATTGTCTTGTACCCAAGGCCTTGTCCAAAGCTGTATTTAGCCTGTTTTGTATTCTTAAGGACTTGAGCCATGTTGTAATGCTTATTTCAACAATGAGTTTATGCAAACAATGAACAACTCTTCAATGTTCTTAGTGGTGAACAACTCTTTTTTTTTTTTTTTTTTTTTTGGTACTGGGGATCAAACTCAGGACCTTGCGCTTGCGAGGCAGGAGCAGGAACCACTGAGCTAAATCCCTGGCCCCTGGTGAACAACTCTTAACTCTTCTCTTTTGCTGTGGCAGAGGCTTGAGGTCTGAGTGCCTGACATTAGTCACACGAGTGCTGAGACACTGTGATTGGCCTTCTATGAAAACTCTGTACACTAGGGTTGGAGTGAGCTTGCCTTGATGGTTACAGTTCACATTTGTTATCACAGGTTGTTGGTGGAAAATTCTGAACATTTCTGAAATTCCATTGGGAAGGGACAGCTGTACCTTACCCTACTTAGGCTATTGTACCAAAATGTCATAGATTGGTTATTTATAAACAGCAGAAATATACTCTTAACATTCTAGAGGCTGCCAAGTGCAAGATCCAGATACCAACGTGCTTGATTTGTGATGTCAGTTTTTCACTCATGATTACTTCTATTTACATACACATGGAGAAGGGATGAGTGTACTTCGTTGAGCTTTTTTACAAGTACACTAATGACATTCATGACAGCAGAGCCCCTGTGTCCCAGTTATCTCCTAAAGCCTCCAGGTCTTGATCCCATCACTTAGGGTGTAAGTGTCAGTGTATGAATTTCATGAAGAAGTAAACATTTGGACAACAGCAACCAGAAAGTTTGTTCATTTTTTTTTTCCCCAGACTTTAGCCTACACATCTTTTCCTTTGCAGATTTTTGTTTATATGTTTTCATTGTAATGAACATTAATAATGAGTACATTTCTTGAGTCCTTTGTCTTTCTATGCCATCTTAGTTACTTTTCTCATTGCTGAGACAAAATACCTGACACTCAAAGTAAAAGGAGGAAAGGTTTATTTAATTCACAGTTTGTAGAGGTTTCAGCTCATAGTCAGCTGGCTCCAAGGCAGGATGGCATGGCAGAGAGTCATCACAGAGAAATAATCCATGGGAAGCAGGCAGGCAAGAGCAAGCAAGGGATGACCACAACACTTTTTATCCTTTATATATTGTCCAGGCTGCTTATGGCAGGTAACCCTCCCGCCTTTAATCCTAGTGCCCTTGATTTCAGCATTGCACCATGAGTCAATTCCAGTGTCACACACACTAGATTTGGCCACCCATGCAAAACCCTGACCTATGACTGTATGGGGCTTTGGGGCAACATCCAGACACAACCCAAAACATTCTGCCCCTGGTCTCCAAAGATTCATGCATATCCTTTTATGCAAGAGGCATTTAGTCCATCTCCAAGAGTTGCCAAAGTCCTAAAAGTTTCAGCACTGCTGAAAGTCCAAGTCCAAAATCTCCTTTGAGATTTATGGCAAATTCCTAGCTACAGCCCCCCACCCCCTGTACAAATGAAAAGAAAATTAAAAACTTCCAACATCCAATGGCACAAGACAGACATTTCCATTCCAAAAGTTAGAAATAGGGGGATAGAAAGGAATGGGTGCAAAGCAAGAACAAAATCTAACAAGGCAAACATTAACCTCAACAGTTTCTCTTCCAGCATCCCAAGCAACTTGTGGCAAATTGTGAACTAAGTTGTGAACTCCAAAGGGCTTGGGTGGCTCCACTCTTGTAGTTCTGCCAGTGGATGTAGCTCATATCTTCTCTCTTGGCCCAGCTTTGCTCTCTTGCAGTTTTCCTCAGATAATCCACATTCTAGGCTTCTCCAAACTTTGGGGTTTCCAATTTTAGTATATGTGCTGCGGAAGTGAGCACAGCTTTGGGGTTTCCAATGCACTTTTAGCGCACACTCACAGTTTCACATACTGCCCTATCAGGGGGACACTGACTGACCTCCCAGACCTTCTTTTGAAATCTTGGTGGAACCATTCCTGACCTCACAACTCTTGCTCTACATGCACCAAAAACCAGCACCAACACCACATGGATGATGCCAGGGTTTGTCAACAGTTGGAGAAGTAGCTGGGGTTCCTTCTCTCTTGGTTGTAAGGGTTGAGTGTTTGTGTTGCTTAGCACTCTGAATTCAATCCTTAGGAACAAATTTTCTATGCCACTACCAATCTGGAATATGGTGCTCTAGGGCTTTCTTATCAAAGCAAAGACTTTCAACTTTCCAACTCTGAAGCTACAAAGGCTAGAGTCCTACTGGTTCTTGTGAGATCCTCAGACTATCTTTTCTGTTGTTTTCTTCTGAAATACTTGACTTTTTCTTGTTAGTCTTTTCAGTGACCAATTTCTCCTTTGTTCCAGGTCAGAATTTTACTGGGCCTTCCTTTCTATCTAAATTTACAATATTTTGAATCATTCTGCTGGGCTCTTTGTTCTTGATTCTCAACATAAATCTATCTAAAAGCCCTCAACAGTAGTCATATCAGTACCTCAATACTATATTCCCTTGAAATTCCTTCTGCCAGATTCATTAATCCACCACCCTTAATCACAATCTCAGGCAAAGTCTCTGGAGATGAGCAAAATGCAGACAAACTTTATGCTGAGGCATAACACAAAATGGCTGGAGTCCAGCAGCAAATACAGTCTTTCTTCCCATCAGAAACCTCCTGAACTTGGTTTTTACTGGGAGCATTTCTCTCAGCTTTCTGGTCTTCTGAGCTCTGATCAGAATTTCCCATCAGGTACAGAGTAAGGCATTCCAACTCTACTCTTTTACTCTATTCTCCAAACCTTTCTTAACTCTTCTTCTTCCCATATACCATCTCCCAAGGCTCCTAATCCTAAACATCATGATCAGGCAAAGCCATAGCAATAATCCCACTCCTGGTACCAAATTCTGTCTTAGTTACTTTTTTCACTGCTGAGACAATATACCTGACTACCAAAGTAAAAGGAGGAAAGGTTTATTTAGCTCATAGTTCATAGAAGTTTCAGCTCATATATGGCTGGCTCCAAGAGCTAAAACCTCTACCAATATGCTGTCTTTGCCAATATGTTGTCTTAGCAGGGAAAAAAGTAGCTAAATAAACTTACTATTATATTATCCTTGACTTTGAGGTCCTTAGCTAATCTGCCTTCTTTTTAAAATTTCAGTATCTTGCTGAATGAGTTTCATATTTGAGGGATTTTGGGTTGGGTCTAACAAAAACAAAAAATTTTGTTCACTTCGTATGTCCAAAATTGCATTGATATAATTGATGCTTATATATTAATTTATACTCTGTATCCTTCTATTTAACTTATTATTTATAGCAGCTACAATATACTCATTAGAACTTTCTTAATAGCTTTGTCTATTCATAAAATATATTTTATGTCATTTTCAGTTCTATATGTCTTTTTTCGCTTGTCAAAATACTCAATGAATTGTATGCTCAATAAGATATGGGAAAAGAATTTTTCAAAACTTATGAGGAAAGTATTTTATATTTCACCATTGTGATGATGGTAAGTTTTTATTTGTTTGTTGTGGATATTTATTGTTAGACTGTGGAAAGTTCCTTGTAGTTCCAGTTTCTTGCCAATTTTGATTGTGAATGGATAGAAAAATTTAATCATATTATTTTTCTGCATCCTGAAGATAGTCACAAGTTTACATTTTCCTGTTTCTCTATACACAGTGTAAATTGCACTGACATTTAGTTTCTAAATTTTAAGTTAAAAATGACACCTATACTGACTGGACAGTTTTGAATTTTGAAGAATACTATAGCTATGTAAGCACTAAAGGTATCAAAAAATAAAATTTAACATTATTTTATAAACTCTTTTTTGTTCTGTGGCTAACAGTCCCTACTTTGAGGATATTCATTAGTTTTACAAATTCAAGAACTTTCTAATATTGAGTTAAATGATTCATTGCCTTTTGTAAATTATTTCCCTCAAATTAATATTAAATAATAATTTACACTTGTATTCTTAAATGTATTTGACCTTTTTTTCATTTTTATTGCTGAGTTGTTCATTATTTAATGTGGTTGCACTCTTTTTGTACATTGTGTGTGTGTGTGTGTGTGTGTGTGTGTGTGTGTGTGTGTCATACTGAGGACTGAACCCAGGTGGTTTGTACTAAGCTACATCCCAGCTGGGTTTATTTATTTAAATTGCAAACAAGTTTCATTACATTACTGTGTTACCCAGGGTGATCTTAAATTTGTGGATCTTCTTGCCTCAGCCCCCTAAAGTGCTAAGGTTATCAGGATGAGCCACCACACCAGTCTTCCGCTTATATTTTGATAGATACATACTTCATATTTTTGGACATTAAGAGAAGAAACTGCTATGTACACTTGAAAGCATTGTTTGTGTGATATCCTTTTGTTCTTCTCCGGAAAACAGCTAATTCAAATTGCTGAGTCCCACAATAGGTGTGCAAGTAATTTAATATGAAACTACCAAACTAACACCCAAAATGGTTATGCTATTTGACACACCTCACAGTAGTGAAAATAAAAGTTTAATTTTCTTCTTCATCATGTCAAATCTTAATATTGCCATATGTTAAATTTAAGCTACTTAACTTTGTCTTTAGTTATAATTAATTGTGGTTCTAACTTAAAATTTCTTTATTATTGAAAATGTGAAATACTGCTTTTGTAGTATTGAAAAAATATTTGCACATTTTCTTTTTTGAATACTTTGTTCAAATCTCTTACTGATTATTAGAGGAATATTTGATACAGTGTTGTGTGGATTTACATTATATACTTTAAAAACAAATCTCCCTTTTTCATATATATATGATTTTCTCTCAAGATATGGGTTGTAAAACCTTCAATTTTGATGAAAGCAAAACTATTATTATTTTTTATTTGTGTGTTTAAAAATTTTTTTAACTCAAATAATAAGGAATTGTTCATTACTTTTAAAAGGAGTTAATATCATTGCTTACATTTACATTGATAGATCATGTCAAGGCATTTAATGTATATCATATGAGAAAATGTATTTAATCCAAACTACATAAATAGTATGTATAATATTTATAATTTGGACTATAATCCAAACTACATAAATAGTATGTATAATAGAAAATGTATTTAATCCAAACTACGTAAATTGTATGTATAATATTTATCATTTGGACTATAATCCAAACTATGTAAATAGTATGTATAATATTGATCATTTGGATTTAAGGAACATTTCACATTAGTATATCACAATAAGGTTTTAAAGATAACTAATAAAAATAACATGAATAAACAGAAATTTTAATTTTCTAGTTTATATAGAAATGGAATATTTGTAATGTTTTAAAAATAATAATAGCTGATTTTGCATATTTTTTGCCTTTATTAGCTTTGCAAGTATTATTACAAATTTTAATCCTTTATATCAACTTTAATTAAAATAACAAATGAGAAAATAAATAGAGATATGGCTTTACAAAAGTTTCCAAGTGCCTGAGAATCAAGACACAATAGCAGACTCCTGTCTCCTACATTAGTCAATACAATACCGCATCATACTCATGGGGATTGTGTAATGTTGTTTGGCACAAAATATCCTTAAAATATAACTTTAAGACTATTTCAATAAATTTTTAAAGAAATAAAACAATTAACAAACTTTGAATTAGAGTGTTTTAAAACTTCACTTACAATCAATGAGAACTTCCACTTTTTTTTTAAGTACACACTGATAAATTATAAAGGTGAAAAACATGACTGGAGCTTATGGAAATTTTTTTTTTTTTACTATTGCTATTCTACGTAATTGAAACAAACCTTTTTAATTCATTAGACTTCAGCAGTTCTCATTTGGGATCTAAACTGCTAAAATAGGTTATTTCTGCAATAGAGATGAATTCTTCATTTGAAAATCATCTTTTCTACAACTTGATATTTTTTTCAACTGGAGAAAAAGAGAAAGAAACTCAGCCATCAATCAAACTATCTTTATGTCAGACAGTAATTTTCTCTGGTTTTTCCAAAGTACACAAACCAAAATTAAAAATGTTACATTTGGTTTAATACATAGATTATTTTACTCATTTTCAAAATCCTTTGTAATAATAGATTTTGACTCTCATAGAAAAAAATTGGCTTTAATCCTATTTTTAGTCTTTTCATATTTTCAGTTGTGCTGTGAGGGTTCCTTCAGAATAATTGGCCGACTTATCAAGGAATGAATGGTGGTACCATGGGGTATGAAACCAATCCACATCATCATAGTAATTGTGCATATGCTTACTATGTGTTTGAATATGCATGTTTGATAGTAATGTGCATATTTGTGCTCATTAATGGGAATCTAGCTAAAATTTTAAAACAATTACCAAGTATTTGTCTTAGTCTTTTTTCTGTTGCATAACAGAAAACTACACTCTAAGTACTTTATAGAGAAAATGATTGTTACAATTCTAAAGATTAAAATGTCCAAAATAAAGGTAATAGCGACTGATGAGGTCTCAGGGCTGCATTATGCTAGAGGGAAAGCGAGAAAGTGAGCTTGGGAGAGACTAAAAGATCAAACTGGGACTCAAGGCCTTTTACAGTTGCCATGAATCCATTCAGGAGGGTGATACTCTCAGCAACTGAACACCTGCATCAGGCCCCACTGCCCAACCCTGTTGTATTGGGGATTAAGTTTTCAATGTATGGTTTTGGGTGGATATATTTGAATTATATCAATTATATGTGCATATGGGAATCATTTTCTTTGGTTTAACTAAAGAATGTACCATAAATTTCTATGCCAAAATTATTAATGAAGCTTGGCATACATTCAAGTTGTGCTGATGATTACAACTAGGGTGACTAATAAAATAGTTATGACATACTCAATTCACATTTCAACATATAAGATCTACATTTTCCATATCAGAAAGCCAAATAGCAAGGTTCTGAGTTCAATCCCAGTACAAAAAAAGCAAAATAGTTTGCAGTTTATATTAAAAATTTCCTGTATCCACTCAGAGATTAGCTACTATGTATTTTAGATACCGAGCACATGATAGCTATGACCTACAGAATTAACAAAACATAAATTTAAAGGTAAAATAATAAGTAATGCCATTTATTTCAGAGGTTTTACATATCCTGAGAGCACCACCATTAGCATCCATGGAAGCATGTTACAATGTAAATTCTGAGGGCCTACACAGCACAGTGTATCAGAACATCAGAAAAGGGGTCCAGTAATCTATTTAATCAAGAAAAGCTGATGATTCTGATATATCCTTAACTTTGTGAAACTTTGACCTATTTATTAAATGAATTTGTCATTAATGCTTAATAAAACATAGATGTCCATTTAGGTGATCATGAAACAATTGATTTTTTGTACACATGCCATTTAAAAAGTTATATAAGCTTTCCAATTACAAATAGTGTAAACTATTTGTAATGTATGGTGGTTCTAATTTCTCCTTGTGCATCAAATCATTGTCAGTTTTCATCTGTGCATAGCACACGCCATTTTCACTGCTTCTGGCTCTGTCTTCTGTTTTAATTTACCTCTATTGATTAATATTGTAAACTTCTTCCCAAAACACAGTTACAGTTTTCTGCTCTTCAGTGTTCCTATACAGTCTGCAAATCTTGATAGATTCTTTAGATAAAGTTATGTTTCCAGTTGTTAGTTTCTAAGACTTCTGTCCTTTGCTGCCCTCTCCTCTTGGGTTGGAGGGCTTTGCCTTTTTAGGAGAGACGGTGCTGGGAGCGAGCATACCTGCCTAAGGCTGCTGTCATTTCCATCTGCTGAAGAGGGAAGCAATCCATGGTCTTAGAGCTCAGGATTTTATTTTTGCTTTCTGTACATTTCAGTCAAATAAATATACTTAGAAGATTAAAACTATTTCTCTGTGAAAACCCTAAACAGCCAAAATAGAAGGGAATCTGAAACCAGAACACTGATCAAAGCCCAGCTTGGACAGTGATTAATAATATTGTCTTAGGGAAGTCCATTCACGTTTGTGGGACTTGGTTTCTTCGTATGTAACGTGAATGATCATTTCTGAATTTCAAGTAGTCACAAAGTTTTAGATTTAAATTTAAATGAATGATACAACTCCAGGCATCAGAGATACCTCTTGCATAGGGTTAAGAAATGGTCACTCTGGGCCAGGGATTTAGCTCAGTGGTTTCACTGCCTGCTGCGCAAGCACAAGGACCAGAGTTCGATCCCAGGTATCAAAAAAGAAATGGTCACTCTATGCATATAAATTTGTGACAAAGTCTAGAAAATTATAGAAGAATCCCTTAGATTTAGAAATTTTAGGGATTTTTGAATCCCTTAGCTTTAGAAAAGGCTATATTCTACCCTAAATAAACACTTCATTTTACACTAGTTACCAAATAATAGGTTATTTTCCCACAAACTCATTTAATTATAATAATATTCCAAAGGATGACTCAGTATATGAGCAACTAAAAATATAAAAATATCTTTATACTGTAAATTATTGCTACTTTTTCCATATAACTTATATACAAATCGTCAAATATAAAGTTGAGAATTTATCTCATAGTAAAAAAAAAAAAAAAAAAAGACACTGAGTAGTTACCATATAGGATTTGTTTCATTTTGCTTAACTTTAAAACAAACCCATGTATGGGTAATATTTTCCTCTGATTCTACAGATAAGAAAATTGATGTAAAGAAACATTGAATAATTTGCTCAAGGTTACAAAACTAGTAACTGATATCCAGGATTTAAATGTTAGCAAGTCATTTCTGGAAGCTATTCTTAAAGTAAAGTGCTCTACTGCATCTACAACTGACAAAGACTAAAATGATAAAGACTGACACTTTTGTGATTCAAAATACAGGAAATATAAACCCATTGTTATAGTGCCTCATAATAATCTCTTACAGAGAAACCATGCAAAAAATGCAAACACATGCACACACACACATACATGCATGTACCTGTGCTTGTATGCACATACAGTAAAATCCACCCAAAGTATGACAAGATTGAGATGTGGTGGGCCAACTTGAGATCAGAGGATACATCTTTGTTTCTTTTGATAGCTCCACACCAATTTGTGAGCAATAATTACTAGATTAAAGTACTAATATTTTGCAGGAAAAATCTAGGGACGATAAAACCAAGTGTTGAAATGGCTTTAGACAACAGAGCTTTGGTTTCTTTGGGGAATGGTTCTAAAAGCCTTGCTCAATCCTGATATCTGAACTTTGAAAACAGCTTTTTTGAGATAATTTTTATACTTTGGCTTAACACTGGAAAACCTGAAAAAAATTTAGGGAATAAAACTCATGTTTTTGTTAGACTTTTGGCTCAAGGTAAAAAAAGAAAAGGAGATGTGCTGATTTTCTTCCAAACTCTCTAATCTATTTTCTCCGGAAAGGAAAATAGACAAAGAAATGGGACGACTGCCTTTTCAGGAGCTATAAATGGACTGTTTGGCTGCAGTTCCTTCTCTTGCAATCTCTTAGGAATCTGCTAACAGAGAGCAAGACATAGATAAACGCAAATAAAAAGTAACTTAATGATTGACTATTTTTTTTTAATTTACTTTCTGCCTTAACTTTTGTTTTCCTTACGCTCTATCAACTCCAATACCAATGTCTTTTCTTACGAACATATCTCTACATTAGCACTTCAATGCCTGTAGCAAACTCTAGCTTCATAATTTATGGGTCTGAGCACTCTTTGGAAACTGCTATAATCTCCAAACCATGTTAAAATGCCTGTGTGACCCTTTCCGTGAGAAGACTGACATCGGAATCAGGTTGATTGATTCAGGGGAGGGAATAGATGTGGTATCACATTCCAAACTGGTTTAGAAAAGGAGCAGATAATTTAAAAATAGTCTAGTAGAAAGATAGGAAGCTCAAGAGCTGAGTCCCACTTTATATCCACTATTTAACTGGTGGGCTGGATTGCATTTAATATCTTTTCATGTTATGACATGTAAGGAGTATGAAAGGAAATAACAAGTACGGATATAGGACAAATAAACAGTGTTTCTCACATCAATGTAGCACACTGTACCATAAAGATAAACTAAATATTGGTAAATACGATTCACATTTATTTTTATTTCTCTCAATATATTTCTCACAAACTTGTCTGTATTCACTGATTCTTCAAGAATATCCCATTGCTGCACCATTCAAGAAAATGTTGACATGCTCTGAATAAAGGTTTGCCATCTTTCAGGTTGTTTGTAGTTTCTGATCATTAACATTTGCCTCTTGGACTATCACGTAGGAAAACATGCTCACATCTTTCTTTAACTAGGTCCTTGGGGTCTTTGCATTTGGGCAGCCTTATAAGACTTACAGCAAGGTCCTTTGGCATAACAGGACTTGGCTGTGATTCAGGATGGATTCGCCTCACAACAAAAGAGCTTTTGGAGGGTGATAAGAGGATTTCAAAGCATTTTTGGAAATGCTTTTTTATTTTTTTTATCTTGCTTTCAGTTTTACAAACTCAGACATGATAGTTTGTAATGCTATCTGGCCATAAATATTTTTCTATTTTTGTCCATTCATGTGACAAGACGTATGTCCTATTTTGCATTTCTAATATTCAAAAAAATCTCTTATTTTCCCAATTCTTGAGTTACTTAGTCTATTCTGTTTTACTCTGAATAGATGACTTGTGAGGTTCTCAAATCTTCTGATCCCAACTGGATGGCAACAATTCAATTCAATTCTGAAACTATCAAATTTACCTTCAGACTACAGGCTTGAGGGCTCAGCCCTACAAAATTGCCTACACTTTAGATGGCTCCCACAAATAGGATGCTAGGTAACTTCAGTTCTGCCCATCCAATACAAATTGAAGGGTTTCCACATCCTTCGTCCCTGAAATGTCTTATATTTCATTAGCATTGGTCACAGAAGTGAGCAAAATGAGTTATTTATCTCAGAAACATCAAATAGAACACATACGTAGATCAAGACACAGCATTGTGGCTCACAAGCCATCCCGAAGTGTCCAGAAACTCTTTGCTTAAGACTTCATACAGTTCCATCTCCAGTACTCTCTTACCTTCTTGGAAGTCTCAAGTAGGATGGAAAATTCCCACCCTCTAATTATTTGGTCTTTCTGGTGACCATACCATGCTGTTATGATTTGGAAGTCCTCTTCCAGAGCCATTTTATTAGAATGAACTATGGGTCTAAGAGGGCTCATTATGAATAGCAAAAGATTCTTCTGTCATTTAGACATTTTTAAGGCTTTTAGAAGGTAAGTACTATTAGTCAAAAATATATATACTTGTTTCACTACATTACTATAAAAATTATAAAAAAAAATATGGCATGAGATATTACTAACTGCCATCTAGCTGAAAAGCAGGGATTTTCAAGAGGAGAAATGTTGTTTTGTACGTGAGTGACAGTGAGCATCAAGTTTGAACTTGTTTGGTGTGGTCAGTTGTTTGGGAACTACAGTTCAGAAGTTTGTTTTAGTGTGCTGTAAATCATACACCACAACCAAGACATTTTATGGTAGCTGGGTGACAGTGCCACTTCAGATTCCGTCTTTTTAAGAAATCTCATCATGAGAGATGAAACTCCAATCTATAGTTGATTTTAGGACTGAGGTTTACAGTTCTCCATGGAAATCACACAGTTCTCCAGTAATAACAGTGAATAAAATAAATACAGCATTGAGGTTGTTCTGATTGTGTTTTTTTAAACTTTTGGAATTGTGCAAGTTGAGTCTGTACCCTGGAACACTATGTTGAGCTTTGGATATTATATCTTATTTATGTGAGAGATAATGTGCAGATATAATGGCCTAAGAAATGGGCAAATATTTTCTTCTTCCCTCATGACAGTGTCACACATTGTTTCTGGTATGGTATTTTCAGTCAAATAAAAAACCTTACAGTGTGTCCTCATCTTCTTTGTTCAATAAATCTTTCACTATGTGACTTCTGCTTCTATCCCATAGTTAAAATGTGCATGAAAGCTAAATGTTTTGAATCTTTTTAGAGCAGCAAGGCATCCAGGACAGCATAAGAGAAGGCACAAGAGAGAACCTCAAGAACTGCTTCACACAGTGATAATAATGGTGGATAAGTGGACATAAAGTGAGGCAGAGTATTGTAAGGGCGATTAATGTCAATGCATTTTTTTTATTGTTGAAACATTCACTGTATTTTTTGATCACGGTCATAATTTGCTACTGCATATCTGCTTGAATAGAAGTTTTTCCAATTGCATATATTTTGACATATTCACATCAACTCTAAGAAACTTACTTCCTTTTGAACATTTTCTATCTCTATTATTTTATTTATACATTTATCAATACTGTAATTTACTTCTGGCTTACTTAAATAATAAAATTTTGATTAATCCATGGTGCAGAATCAAGCACTTTATTAGAAAGAAAGCACATTGAACAATACTGTTTCAGAGATTGCTCTCCTCTTCTTTGCTTTTTAATACTATTTCTTTACCTCTCTATTCTCTCTCTCTCTCTCTCTCTCTCTCTCTCTCTCTCTCTCTCTCTGGAGCCTCTGCTCTCTATGCATACCCCATTCATCCATTTTTATTACTTAGGTCACATTCCTCTTCTAAAGAATATTATTCTGGTCCACTAGTTTAGGAACTAAATCAAAGGAGATAGATTTATCTCATTGAAATGATCACTACTTCCAAATTGATATCTCACTCTACTATGATGAAATGAATAGAAAATGACTTAAAAATGAAAACTCATTTCAAGCCCTTAGAATACAAGGAGTCAGCAAACTCATATTCAAAATGTTTAATACTTTTTTGTTTCAAATTTTTGTAATTTTTGAACTCTTCTGCAGTTGGAGAATATTTTTATTCTGTATAACTCTTCATACACGATAAAGTGACTCAAGATCTTTCTGGTGCCATAGCGTGTTTTATTGATAATTTTACCTCCTATTCTTTTTTCATGATTCTCATAAGCAGCTATCATTATCCTGGTCAGATTCTCTAATTTATTGAAATTTTAACTTAGAAGTCTTTAACTCCAAAACTTTTTATCTTTCTCTGTGACTTCATACTCTGTAGATGAACATCAAATATCTAGACTTCGATCACAGTTTGCTTGACCTTGATAAAATGTCCTCAATGTTAGCCTTGACTATTTCTGGTTAAAAATTCAAAATTTTCACCACATCTGAATCTTTATTTAAACATGCCAAACTCTTTTCATGTACTCCTCAACATGTAGTTTACTTGCTCATGTACTGCCACTGAAATTGCTCTCTAATCTCATCAGTGATTTAAAAACATTCACCGTCCTTTTTCTCTGTGAGCCTCTTCCTATCTACAACTGGCTGTTTAACTGCATGTATGGTTTGAATATTTTATATTCCCTCAAAGGTGCACTTGTTTGTAGTTTGGTCCTCAGACCAGTGGATTCAACCAACATCGAACCTGTAAGAGGTTGCACCTAGTGAGAAGTCTTTAGGCAAATGGAATGTGAGTTTGAAAGAATTAAAGAATTCCTTGTGAAATCCTGGTTCTCATAATTAGATTGTTATAAAAGCCTGAGCTTAACCACGGAGTTGCTCTCTGGGTTCCTGTTAGAGAGGTAACACTTCGTTTTGTATTATCCACCCTGGGCGCTTCACCAGAGACTATACTATACATAGTTTGGAATCCCAGCTTTGAAAACTGAATTAACTTATTTCTCCTATAAAGTTACCCTGCTTTGTGACAAAAAGCAGAGTGCTATATCCACCTTAGTTTGTATAGTCTTCCATTCTATTCATTTTATA
This sequence comes from Heterocephalus glaber, assembly GCF_053883595.1. Classification (NCBI taxonomy): domain Eukaryota; kingdom Metazoa; phylum Chordata; class Mammalia; order Rodentia; family Bathyergidae; genus Heterocephalus; species Heterocephalus glaber. The sequence continues at coordinate 13,064,709 of NW_028258333.1, forward strand.
TAAATATCAAGGATATGTTTGGTCCTCTCTCCTTTTGTTCTGCTTTGCTGACTTTTCTTCCTCTATGAACTCAATATTCAGTTTATTCTGTGATCCATCATTTTCACTGTGTGGTTGACATACAGTATTTCTTCCCTTGACCTATTATTTTAGTCCTTAGTTTAGAGCTTTTTCCTTTAGAGTCATTTATCCATGTGCATTCCTGGTATTACCATAAAATCATATATATTTATGTTTTTAATAAAGCTATAATGAAATAAAATGGTGAATATTACATTTTAAAAATTATTACAGTAAAGAAAAATTACCATTAATCTCATTGAAAATATTCCCTCTTGAATACTTATACAATCACTCTTGCCACATTCTCAAGCAATTCTAAAAGTCCTCTGTAATATTTTAAGTTTCAATATATTCTATACCTGTCAAAATCTGTTCAGTGAAATTCTTGCAAAGTGATTGATTATTTCCATGGCTAGGTAACTAAAGTAAATCTTCATGTTGGGTCTCCTAGGTAATCAAAATCAGGATGCTCTAGAAAAAATTTAAAAGTAAAGGGAAAAAAATAGAAAGCAAACCATGTACCATGAAAAATTATTTAACAAACAATAAACTGAGGAATGGTAACTGAAAATTATATTAAGTATAAAGAGATGATTTATTAATTAGCTTTCCCATGGATTGAACAATTTAAAGGAGGAGAGTTTGTTTGGGCTTAGGATTCAATCTATGGTTGTCCTTCTACAAGGCATAAACACTGTGGAAAAACACATGGAAGCACTTCATCAGGCTGTAGCCAGAAAGCATAGAGCAGGAGAACAGCCAGGGATGAAGGGATGAAGGTTGACATATGTTCCCCTAGGCCCCACTTTCATGACTCAACCAAACACTTGCACAGTGTGCTTTACTAATCTCTGAGGCATCTCTGAATTCAATCAAAGGGACAAGATTAGCTGCCAAAGATGAGAAACATAGTCAACATATAATAAAACTTTAGGGCAAACACAAAATAGAAAAGTAGGAAAATATGGAAATGTATTTAAACATATACAATGTTCAGCTTCACTCATAATTAGAGAAATGCAAGTAAAATCTACACAGGAATAAAATTTCCTACGAATCATCTATAAATTTTTTTAATGTTAATGAGTATACAATGTATTTTGGTGAGTCTATAGATAACAGACTCTAACAATTGGTTGGTGGAACTCAAACTGATAAAAAATTGTATTATTAGGCTGCCTTTATGAAATACATTTACAAATGCATACACTTTGGCCTAAGCAAGTCCATTTCCTGGTACTTATGATGATCATTTGCCTCCAATATTTTGAACATGTATGTTGTAGTATATTAATTCATAAAACTATTTTATATATTAAAATAGTGAAATATTTTTACATGTATATGTAAAGCAACAATAGTTATATAACACATGATCCATCCACACATTGGAATACTATGTAGTAGAAATCAATATTTCTATGAAGTAATAAGGAATTTCTAAAGTAGACTCCATATTTTAAAAAGATTTCAAAAGTATAGCATATTACTTTTCATACAAAAATGACTGTATACATATGGATGGATAAACACACACATTTCAGTACACAATTAAGAACTGCATTGCTAGTCAAAGAATTAGTAAATGAGTCATATAAAAATGAAAATAAAGTAAAAAACTGATCCATTCTGCTAGGTACATTTGTATCTCAAAGTAAGAAAATTAAGAGTCTTCATGAGAGATAAAATTTGGACAAATAATTTAATAACCCATGACGTGACACAGAGCAGACTGGGGTAGAAAACAACCAGAAATCACTCTCTGAGGAGACTAGCCACTGATATGTGAGGCTTTTTATATTGAGTTTTGAAACTGTGGTTCTTGGCATATCTTTAGTCTGAATTAGTTTTTCATGAGTAAGCTCCTTGGTGAATGGGAAGAAGACATTGATTTCAATTATGTAAGATTTAATGCTTTCCTTATTATTTCAAGTGACAGTACAATCACGAAAAGAATAAACACTATTAACAAGCTGCACTTCCTGCAACTGAGGCAGGTATCTTGGTAGAAAGTCTTCATGATTATGAGTTAACTGTATTTAGAGTAACTTATGGTGTGATCTTCATCAATGATCCATAGCTCAGTTGTAAGTTTAGAGGGATTAGTATTTTTTCTCTTTCTTTCAGAAATTAAATGATAAAATTGATTTATCATAGCCACAACTTATTGTTGAGCTAAATAACTGAACTCTAAGCATTTAAAAGAAAAATAAGATAAAGGATGGATTCAAAATGTCATAATGATATAAGTGATATGAGCCATAACAAATGTGTTGAGAACAATCTAGTAATAAATTTAGAAAGATAGAGAATTCTTATGAGAGAAAAGCAAATCCAAGTTTGTGGACCTTAATACAAAACAATTTGTGATGACAAGGCTGTAGGAATGGAGGGCAGTCATGAGTCAAATGACAAATAAGCCAAGTCATTCAGAGACCATTGTATAGCTCAGAGAAAGAATATCCATATTAATATAAAATTTTCCCAGTATGATGACAAGATATCACAAAATGGAATACAAATCATAGTCAAAAATTTTAATTACTACATAAAATGAAATGAATTAAATAAATTTAAAATATGAATAATTAAATAGGAAAAAATTTGTTGTATAGCACTGCAGAATAATTATAGTTTACAACAATTCATTTCATATTTTATAAAAAATCTTGAAGAGAGTTCAAAAATTACCAAAATTAGGAAATAATAAATGTTTAAGGAGATGGAAATGTTAAATATTCTGACCTCATTAAGCAGTGTATGCGTGCATCATCTTATCACACTTTATTCCATAAATATGTATGATTATCACTTCAATTAATACTTTTTAAATGAATTTAAATGATGACTCAAGTAATTGTACTGAATCCTAGAAAGAAATGATTAGAGTCCTAAAAAAAGAAAAACTAAATTAAAAAGTAAAACATTATTAAAGAAATTTAAAATATTAGTATATTTTGTCTACTGTTCTCACTATATTTGAACTCATGATTGAGATTAGTGAGATGTAAATTTCTGATTTATGATTTAATGAATATATTGTAATGGTGAGGGTTGAATTTTTCATTTTGTCAAAGAGAAAGCCCAATTGTTGCATTACTAGTGTGATCATAATTTCTGCATTTATTCTAGGGCTTATTCCCATTGCTTTTGTGCCTGACTGACTTAAAGAAGCCCTCTCCGAGAGTGCCTCACCTACCCCCTGCTCCATATTTCTCCTTTCCTATCATAGAGATTCTTTTGTTGAAGCTGAAGGTCAAGAAGCCATGAACTTTGCTTGAGTTCTCATATAGGTGAATGAAAAAGTACAAGGAAGTTAATGTCTTAAGAGGAAATGTTCTGATGAGAAGAATCTAGAAGTGTCCTTTCCCTAGTGCCCAACAGTCCAAAATTGCCATGGATTGATCATAAGGGCATTCAGAACACATTTTCACAACATTTAACAGTTGCACTGGGTTCCAACAGATGAGCAGCTGTGTAACATTTCTTTCATGCTCAGACTACCTATCCCTTGATCATGGTCCTCAGTATTACATTACCTTTTAAAATACTAGTACATGATTATTTGTATTCTGTAGAACTTAGGCTGAGAAATTCCCATTATTAAGTGTTTATAATTTTTAATTACTTTAATTATTTAATATACTGTCCCTGAGTGTTGTGAGATGTTACAAGTTTAAGAAGTTGGATTTAAAATTTCTTTTACTTTATTTTTGTAGAAAATGTCATTAAAACTTCTGCATTCTTAACTCTACCCTTTTATAAAAGTGTCAATTGAATGGAGCCCAAAAGTAAGCAGGTATAGCTATCCTATTTTGATACAAAGTGGACTTCAAGACAAAATTGATGAGGAGAATCAAATAAAGTTGATATGTATGATAAAGGGAACAAATAGCAGGGAGATATAAAAATTTAAAATAGATGTTCTGCAAACGGCAATACATCCAATGTTATAAAACAAATAATGCCCAACATAAAAGGTGAGACAAAAACATCAATACAATCTTAGTGCTAGACTTTAATAACTCACCCTCACGAACAGGTCAATTGGGTAATAAATCAACAAAGAAATGCCAGAGTTAAACCATACCATCAAATAAATTCACTTAGCAGTGTTTTATCCAACAAGAACAACAACAACAGTGTACATATTTTTAGAATCACACAGAACCTTTTCTAAAGTAGACCATATTTTAGAGTCCAAAGCATACTTATTCAAATATAAAATAATTGATATCCTCAGCATCCTATTGGTTCATAGAAGAATGAAACTAGCAGTGAATAGCAAAAAAACACAAAAATTACACAAACACATGAAGATTAAATAATGTAAGATTTAATAATTTATCACTTATGGAAGAAATCAGAAAAGCAATTCAAAAGTTTCTAAAATCTAACGAGAGTGGTAATAAAACAACAAAACCTATTGGACATAATGGAAGCAGTTTTAAGAGGACAGGTTATAACCTACATCAAAAAAGGAAAGTGATCCCAAATAAGTAATCTAATGATACATCACATGTTTCTAAAGAAACTAGATTTATCAATATCCAAAACTCCTAGAAGGAAAGAAAATATAAAAGTCTAAGAGTAAATTAATGAAATTGAGACTAAGAAAATGATATAAAAGTAAATGAATCAAAGAATTGGAAGGATAGCTAAGATTGACACACATTTATCCAAACTTATCAAAAGAATAAAAGTTTTATATCTGCAAATATAAATTTAAAAATCTATTATAAATGAAAAAGTCAAAATCAAGAATTTTCAGAGAATTACATGATACTTTTAAAAATTTATATTCCAATGATTGGTCAATCTAGAAGAAATGGTTAAATTTCTAGATATATATGAATTACCAACATTGAACTAAGAATATATAAAAACCCTGAATAGACAAAAAATAGACACTGAAATTGAAACAATATAAAAACCTTACTCACTAAGAGAACCCCAGTATCTGATACATTTACTGCAAAATTTTCCCAAAACTTCAGGGAAGAACTAACCCCAATATTTCCTAAAGTCTTCAATGAAAGTTAAAGAGAATGAACACTGCCAAACACATTTTGTCAAAATAGAATTACCTGATATGAAAATCTGACAAAGGCTCAGAAACAAACAGCAGCAACAACAGAAAATCTAAGGGCTAATCTCAATAAACATAGATGCAATCTCCTCAATAATATACTTTCAAAAAGAATGTAACAAATCATTAAAAAGATGAAACATCATGAACAATTAGGCAATCGTCCTAGGGATGCAAGGATGGTTCAACATATGTAAATCAATAAATGTGATAAGCATAATAGACAACATAACCAGAAATAAATATCAAAGGCACCCAACCCTCTGAATATATTTCTAAAATGTCACCGACAAAATCCAACACCCATTCATGACAACACTCAAATGAAAACAGGTAGAGAAGGACCTTACATAAAAAGACAAAAATCATTTATTACAAGCCCACCATCAACACCATACTAAATAAACACTGAAAGCATATTCTGCAAAATTAGGAACTAGACAAGGATGTGCACTCTAACTACTCCTGTTTAATACAGTACTCAGAGCTTTAGCCAGAGCAATCAGGCAAGAAACAAAATATGAAAAGGATATTAATAGGAAAGAAAGGAGTCATACTCTCCCTATTGTAAATGACAAAATCTTTTACATAAGAAAACACAAAAAAAATCCACAAGAAGACTCTTAAAACTTATAAACATATTAATCAAAGTAGCAGGATATAAAATAAACACACAAGAATCAATAATATTCCTGAACATTAACAATGAACACTATTGTGGTTTAGATTTGGGGTGTCCCCCCAAAACCTCATGTATTTGGAAGATTACTGGATTATGGGGCACTATACTTAAAGATGAAAGTGCATTGGGAGTCAGGTCCTGGTCAGAAATGGTGGGTGCCTGGGGATATGATGTGAAAGAATAAATCTCCCTCCCAAGTTCCTCCCTTCCTTTTCATGATATAAACAGACTCTATCTAGGCATTCCCACCTTGTCATTTCTGTCTTAGAGCCTACTGACTTAAAACTCCCAAAACTGTGAGCCAAAAAGTAACCTCTTCTCCTTTAAGGTGTGGGTTTCAGGTTTTGTGTCTCAATGTTGATACCTGTATCAGTTCCCCAAAATGAATGTAATTATTATGTATCATAAACACACAATAATATTTTTTTAAATTAAAATAAAAATTTTGAAAGAAAAAAAATGTCAAATCCTATCTAGTTGAAAAATACTTTTTGACTAAAGATGTCACAGTTTTCTTATGAAAATCTTTTTTTTTGTTTTCATTAAGAAATACTTAACAACAAAAATAAGTTTCAGATCAGTTCAGTATGTTCAAAAGCAAGTTGATAATCTGCATGAACCCTTAAATAAAAATCCTCTGCATGAACCTTTAAATAGAGATCCTCTGAGGATCCCTACTTCCTTTTACTAGTTATTGTAGTTTAACTCCCCTCAAGCAATTTGTTTCCTCTGCTGATCATGTTTTCCAAATTTGATCAGTAATCAAAATCTTTTATTCACTCGTTAATAACATCTCTTGTATCGACACCCTAGTTAATATGAAAACATACAAATAAAATAATAGTTCACATTGAAAGAAGTAAAGAGATGCAATATTGCTGCAGAGGGGCAGAAAGTGAACAGATAAAAATTGGTTAGGGAAGTATAAAATCAATGAGGCAACTGAAAAAACAGCTTAGCTGTACAGAGAAAAATAGAGGATTACAGAAGAGGAGACCTACTACTCTTTGTAAAATATGTAGTAGATCTCTCCAAGGTTTTGAAGGTCAGTTCTATGATTAAACGTAATGAAATACGCCGCTTAAGATTTAGGTAAAATATACACAAATGATTCTATATATTAGCAATATGCTTTTATTAAGGATTTTTGATTATATACTCTTCCAAGGACAAGTAACTAGTGGCTAGATAATAATATAAACTGGAATAAATGAATATATACATGTATTTCCATAAACACATATACATATATTTCTGTATAAGTCTATATTGCAATTTGTATATGCGTTGCTGTTGACTAAATATTTTTCCTAAAATTTATATGTTGCATTCTTAACTCCTATTCATTTGATTATGGCCTAATAAACTCATTGTAAATTGGAAATACTTTAAATCAAAAATATATTTAATACAGCTAATCTACTGAACATCATAGCTAAGCAAGATGATACATTGTGTAGAATACTGGATGTTTACCCTCATGATTACATATCTGAGAATATATATATATAGATATGTACACAAATATTATATACAAAATATATAATGTAGATAATTTTACAGTGTCAGCTTTATTTTCTCAAGGAAATTATATTTTAATTACTTAGTTATTATTTTGAGAAATGGAAAATGATTAATATACACTTATATTTCAGAAATTCTAACCCCAGTCATTTCTGTGTTTAACTGATTTTATCGTTAAATGGGTATAAGCATAAGAAGAGGTGATGGTTCACTTAAGGGATTTTATATTTTTAATATATTTTAAATGGGCCGTTTATGTAGTTGAGGGTACCATACACCATTTATTCAAAGAAATAACTTTCATTTTCAATATTAATTTTTAATTTATCTCATGCATGATATTTCTATTGTTATTTATTCTCTTATTATTCTACAGTCTACACTTTATTTGGTTTGTACCCAAGACATCATATTCTCCCACACAACAAATCAGTCCGCTGAAGACAGGCAGGTCTGCGCATGCCCTACCAAGGTAGCAAGTAGTGTGGAACATGCAGAATCAGCCCGCTGCAGACAGGCAGCCACCTGGTTCCACACTACAAAGATGCAGAGGACACCAGACCACCAGACCACGGTACTGAGTCCCGCTGCTCCCGGCCCAGAGGTAGGGGCTTCTGAGCCACCATCCCATTACTCCTGGTCCAGAGGAAGGGGCTTCAGGGCCACCATCCCCCCCACTGTTCCCAGCCCACAGGAAAGGGCTTTTGGGCCACCATCCGTACCACTGCTCCTGGCACCTGTCCCACCTCTCCCAGCTCAGAGGAGGTAATTCATGCAGGCACCAAAAGCCCCCCCCCAGGTCGAAATGAGAAAACATGGAAATAAGTCTCAAAACCAGATCATCTACAGCAACCCAAAAGGGAAATGAGATGGAACACTATGATATTCAACCACCTGGACCCACTGAACTGGCAAAAAAAGGGGATCTGGAAAAAATGAAATCAGAAATAATTTCTCAGATAACAGGAGAAATTGTGTCCCTAGTGCAAGACATGATTAATAAATCTAGAGAGGAGCTGAGAAACATGATGGAATCCCAACATAGTAAACAAAAGGAATCCATAAAACAGATGCAAATAGAATTCCAGAACATGAAAAACTCCATTGAAAGTCTACACAGAAGAATGAGCCAACGTGAGGACAGAATTTCAGATATAGAAGATAAGTTTGCAATTAATGACCAGAAAAAGAAAAATTGCTTCAAAATTATAAGGGAACATGGGAAATCAATCCAGCAGCTGCTAGATGGTGCAAAGAAGAATAAAATAAGACTGATTGGAGTCAATGAAGAAATAGGAGAGAGTGCAGATGACATAAAAAATTCTCTTCACAGAAATAATGGCAGAAAACTTCCCAACCAGGGGAAAAGAGCTTTACATACAAATAAGTGAGGCATTTAGGACTCCAAATAGCCTTGATCAAAAAAAATCTACACATAAGCATATAATTGTTAAGATTCCAGAAATTCAACAGAAGAACAAAGTTCTACAAGCAGTGAGAGAAAAGAAACAAATCACATACAAAGGAAAACCCATCAGAATCACAGCAGACTTCTCAACACAAACCATCAAGGGAAGAAGAGCTTGGAGTGACATATTCCAAGCCCTAAAAGAAAACAGCCTCCAACCCAGATTGATGTACCCTGCAAAACTATCTTTCAAAATGGATGGAGAAATAAGATACTTTCATGACAAAGAGCACCTTTGGAACTTCATGAATACCAAACTAGCACTCCAAAGAATTTTACACAATATTCTAGGAACAGACATTGAGGATCGCAACCCCAGGAAGCAAAGCAGAATAAATCCATCTGGCATGACAAGAAATTAAATGTAAAGGGGGAGAACCCAACAAAAAGAAAAAGTCATGGCAATGACAAGTCAATACATTTCAGTTTTAACCATCAACATTAATGGTCTCAATGCACCAATCAAAAGAATTAGACTGGCAGAATGGGTCAAGAAGCAAAATCCAACAATTTGCTGCATACAAGAAACACACTTAAATCAAAAGGAAACTCATAGACTCATAGACTGAAAATTAAAGGGTGGAAAACAATACTGCATGTGACAGGAACCCAAAAAAAAGCAGTTGTAGCTATCCTCTTGGCAGATCAAGTAGATTTCAAACCAACACTGATTAAGAGAGATGAAGAAGGACACTACATCCTTGTAAAGGGAAGAATCCAAGAGGAAGAGATGACAATCATAAATATCTATGCACCAAACACTAGTGCACCTAACTATATAAAACAAATACTAACAGACATGAAAAGTCATATATGCACTAATACAATTGTAGTGGGGGAACTCAACACCCCACTGTCACAAATAGATAGATCAGTTAGACAAAAAATAAGTAATGAAATACTAGAACTCAATCGAACTCTTGAACAAATGAACTTAACAGATGTTTACAGAGTCTTCCACCCCACAAAATCAGAATACACATTCTTCTCAGCTGGACATAGGTCATTCTCCAAAATAGATCACCTACTCACACATAGAAAATGTTTCAATGGCTGCAAAAGGAATTGAAGTTATTCCGTGTATATTATCAGACCATAGTGCGATGAAATTGGAGATCCATAGCAAAAGAAACTCAAAAAATTTCATAAACACGTGGAAATTGAACAACACTTCTGAATAACCAATGGGTCACAGAGGAAATTAAAGAACAAATCAGACAGTTCCTTCAATTAAATGACAATGACAATACAACATATTGGAATCTATGGGACACAATGAAAGCAGACTTACTAGGGAAATTCATAGCAGTGAATACATATATTAAAAAATAGAATGAGCCCAATTAAACAACCTGATGCTGAACCTCAAGCTTCTAGAAAAAGAAGAGCAGGACAACCCCAGAGCTCATACAAGGGAGGAAATTATAAAGATCAGCGGAGAAATCAATGCAATGGAGACTAAGAGAATGATACAAAAAATCAATGAAGCCAAGAGTTGGTTCTTTGAAAGAATCAACAAAATTGACAAACCCTTAGCCAACCTTATCATAGAAACCCAAATCCATGCAATTAGGAATGCAAAGGGTGAAAATACAACAGACCCAGCAGAAATCCAGAGGATCATCAATACCTACTTCCAGAACCTATACGCCAATAAGATGGACAACACAGAAGAAACAGACAGATTCCTAGATACATATGAATTACCAAAGTTGAATGAAGAAGACCTATAAATTCTGAACAACCCAATATCAACCAATGAAATTGAAAATGTAATTAAAAACTTATCAACTAAGAAAAGCCTGGGACCTGATGGCTTCACTGCTGAATTCTACAAGACATTAGAGAGGAACTACTGCCACTACTGTTTAAACTCTTCAATGAAATTGAAAGGGAAGCAATACTCCTAAATGCATTCCTGGAAGCAAGCATTACCTTGATCCCCAAAGCAGAGAAAGACCCAACTGAAAAGGAGAGCTATAGGCCAATCTCACTAATGAACATAGATGCAAAAATCCTTAATAAGATAATGGCAAACAGAATTCAGAAGATCATCAAGAAGATCATATACCCTCGTCAAGTGGGGTTCATCCCAGGGATGCAGGGATGGTTCAATATACGCAAATCAATCAATGTAATACACTATATCAATAGAGCCATGGACAAAATCCATATGATTATCTCCATAGACACAGAAAAAGCATTTGGCAAAACCCAACATGCATTTATGATAAAAAAAAAACCCTAGAAAAAAATTGGAATGGATGGTCTCTACCACAAACTGATAAAAGGCTTCAATGAAAAACCAACAGCCAATATCGTACTAAATGGTCAAAAACTGAAATCCTTCACACTAAAATCAGGAACAAGACAAGGATGTCCACTATCACCACTCTTGTTCAATATAATTCTGGAAATATTACCCTCAGCAATTAGACAAGAGAAAGAAATAAAAGGAATAAAGATAGGAAATGAAGAAGTCAAATTGTCATTATTTGCAGATGACATGATACTCTATATAGAAGACCCCAAGAACTCCACCAAAAGTCTTCTAGACTTAATAACCAAATTCAGTCAAGTAGCTGGTTACAATGTCAACACACAAAAATCAATAGCTTTCCTCTACACCAATGACAGACTCACTGAGAGAGAAATAGGGCAAATAATTCCTTTCACAATAGCATCCAAAAAACTGAAATGCCTAGGAATCAACCTAACAAAAGAAATCAAAGACCTCTTCTCTGAAAACTATGGCACTCTGAAAAGAGAGATTGAAGATGATATCAGAAAATGGACTGACATCCCCTGCTCCTGGGTAGGAAGGATTAATATAGTGAAAATGGCCATACTTCTAAAACTGCTATATAGATTTAATGCAATTCCAATTCAGATCCCAGCAGCATACTTCATGGACCTGGAGAAAACAATCCAAAAATTCATTTGGAACAAGAAGAGACCCAGAACAGCAAAAGCAATTCTAGGTAACAGAGATATGGCAGGGGGTATCACAATCCCCAACCTGCAAGGATACTACAAAGCTGCTGTGATAAAAACAGCATGGTACTGGCAAAGAAACAGACCTGAGGACCAGGGGAACAGATTAGAAGATGCAGAAACAATGCCAGACACACTCAGCCATTTCATCTTTGATAAAGGAGCCAAACACCCTCACTAGAGGAAAGATATTCTCTTTAATAAATGGTGCTGGATAAATTGGGCTTCAACTTGCCAAAGATTAAAGCTAGACCTATATCTCTCACCATGCACTAAAATAAAATCAAAATGGATTAAATATCTAAGTATTAAAATAGAAACTCTGAACCAGTTGGAACAGAGGTTAGGTAGTACTCTTGAAGACATCGGTGTAGGAAAAGATTTTATGAACAAAACCTCAGTTGCCCGTGAACTAGCAAGAACAGTCAACAAGTGGGATCTCTTCTTATTAAAAAGCTTCTGCACAGCAAGAGAAAACACCAGTAGTGTGAAGAGATAACCCACAATGTGGGAAAAATTCTTCACCTGCTCTTCCTCAGACAAAGGTCTACTATCTCAAATCTATAAAGAACTTAAAAAGATCAGACCTCCCAAATTTAAAGACCCAATCTGAAAATGGGCATCTGAAATGAACAGACATTTCTCAGACAAAGAAGTAGAAATAGCAAATAAATACATGAAAAAATGCTCAACATCACTGGTCATTAGAGAGATGCAAATGAAAACAATGCTGAGATTCCACCTCACTCCAGAAAGAATGGCTGCTATCATGAAATCAACCAATAAGAAATTCTGGTGGGGCTGTGGGGAAAAAGGAACCCTGCTCCACTGCTGGTGGGAGTGTAGACTGGTGCAAGCACTGTAGAAATCAGTGTGGAGATACCTCAAAGAACTAGGACTGGAAGTCCCATTTGACCCCACTATTCCACTGCTGGGGTTCTTCCCCAAAGAATTCAAAAAATCATACCACAGTGGTATATGTGTGCCCATGTTCATAGCAGTACAGTTTGTAATAGCTAAAACTTGGAAACAGCCCAAATGCCCATCAACTGGAGACTGGATAAAGAAAATGTGTTGTTGGTTTTTTTTTTTAAGTGGATGGACATTGAGGCGATACTCTTAAGTGAAATGAAAAGGGCACACATGTATAAATACTGAATAGTTTCTCTGGTGTGAGAAACTGAAAGTGTAAATAAGAACTAAAATGTATAATAGGTAATGTGAAATAGGAAGAAAAGGGGCAAAGGGGAAGGAAGTGGGAGGGCTAGGGGAAAGGAAAGAATGGAATGGGATTAATATGAGAAAATGGAAAAATAGGAACAAAATCTTTCTATGTAGGGAGAAATGGAGGGGTTGAAGATAGGGATGGGCAAGTGTGAAAAGTAAGAACCAAGAGTCATTATGTGCAAATTTCCAATGAAGAATGTCATTATATTGTATACCTAAAATGTACCAATGATTAGAATGAATAATCTATAATGCAAAATAGGAAGAAAAGGTCCAAAGGGGTATTGGTAGTGGGAGGGTCAGGGGAAAGGAAAGAAGGGAAAGGAAAAATGATGAGAAATGGAAAAAATGGAAATAAAGTCTTTGTAAATAGGGAAGGATGGAGGGGGTGAAGGGAGGGCTAGGAATTGGGAAAAAATAAGAACCAAGATGCTTTATGTAAAGGTACAATAAAAAAAAGACATCATACTCTCCTTCATAATTAAAATTTCACTTCTTTTACTTTTGTTGTCTTATTTGTTGGTTGATTTTACATGCTCTTTTATGATTTATTTATATTTCATTTAAATATTATTTTGATAATGAAATACTATTTTGAATTCCACTTGTGCTCATTTTCCGCATTTAAGTAGTACTGTGTTGTTTACATGTCATAAACATTTTTATTATTCAAGAAAGAAAATAATTTTGGAAACACTTCTGAAACAAAAAGCATACACATATCTAAAATGACAATGTTGTGGTCAGTAAGTTGGATAAAATAGTACAAACTATGGTGACTAGGTCTAGACCATTTGTGGCAATGAAAAAGTAAAGGAGGTGCCTCATACTTGATACTGGAATCTTCATTTCAGAGTTCTGTTAATTCATCTGCTACTTTTTGAAAGATACTGACCAAAAGAATTCAAGATGTCTTAGACTGAATGAATGGGTGGCAAAATAATCCTTTTCTGAGAATAAAAGTGAGAAATCCCTGAGTGTGTGTTGTAATTCTAATAACTGCTGGCAGTGTGGCCTTTATAAAGTCATTCAACTTCTCTTTGTCCTTAAATTTGAAATGGAAAGGACAATATTTTTATCCAAACTCTCTGCTTTCAAGATTTTGTGCATAAATGTTAATAATGATCAGCATTTATAGATAGAAATTTCATTTCTGTATGCGAAGAGTGTGAACATCCCTTTTTGTTTTATCTTCTTGAGACAGGGTGTCACTATGTAATTTAGGCTGGGCTTGAACTCTTGATGATGATCCTCCTGCCTCAGTGTCAGGAAAAGAGTTTGAATATTTCATACAGTTTGGTTTTTACTTATGTTATACATGATGAAAGTAGAGCTGAGATTTGTAATTTACCTGTGACTGTTGCTATGATTTAGTTGTGTCTCTCTGAATTCCTGTGTTGGAACTCAAACCCTAGTGCAGCATGGTTGGATGATGCACTCTGCCCTCTGGGATGAATTAGTATTGCTCTAACAGGGTTTGCAGGCATCAGTCTATCCCTTTTCTTCTGCCACTTGACAGCCAAAGTTCATGGTTTTCTTCTTCTGCCTTCTGCCATGTGAGGATGGAGCAAGAATGCCATCAAGAGACCAAATGTTGGCATCTTGGTCTTAGACTTTTCAGCACAGAAAAATGTAAGAAATCAAATTTTTTTTAAATTAGCCATTTTCAGGTAATCACAATTGAACTAAGAAAATGGCTGGCTTATTGGAAACCTATAAAGGAGAATAAATGCAAAGGATATGTCAATCTGAAGTCTCCATTCTATCAAGTAAATTTACAGCCATAATGATATATGTAATAAATTGCAGATAGAGATCACATTCCTCTTCTGAACTGAGATAGTAATGAGAAAGGGAGAAAAAAACCATTGATAATTTCAAAGAAGTTTCATTGAGTAATTTAAACTGCAGTGAAGACTAGGAAGGTGAAAGAAAGGATCATTGAGAAAAACTAGAAAAAAATATGGACATTTACATAATGTGTCTGAGAGACAGATCCATTTGGATGAAAAACATAGTTCATGAAGAGGAACTAGTAGATCTATTTCAGAGATTTACATGGAAGTAAATTTATATTTGTTGCAAAGACAAACAAAATATTAACAATGTGGAGGGTAATGTTACAGATGTGTCATGATACTTAAGGCCAATCATTTTTATGCTATTTCCCAATTTTTGAAATTTACCATAGGCCTACAACCATTCAGAATTCTACAACTATTCAGTTATGTGTATGAATTTTAGTTAAAACTAGCAAACACTTATTTTGAGTAAGAAGAAATGCAGTACCATATGTTAGTATTCCAGCTAATGGCAGCTCACATAATTTTATTAAAGAGTGCACTTAAAATCTGTACAAATATCTTTAGTACTTATGACTAGATGTCATGTAAATAAGACAAAAGACATAGATATATATGGTGACTATCTTTTGTTTGGTGTTCCCTGTCAACTCTCCCTTCCTTTCACTTGCTCTGTGCCTGGGAATCAGGACATTACACACTGCCTCATGGGCTGCGTTGACTCAGGGATTCAATTAAATTCTACAGCTAGATTAGAGGAGAGGCTGTTCTCCTCTATTTATTCCCCCAATCATATTACTCTGAATGATTCCATTAAGATGAGTGCATCATTCATACCTTATGATCTCCAAATAACTACCATTTCTGACCCTAACTATCCTTTCTTTGCTGGTCTAAGCATGGCAAAGTCTTCCTCCTATTGCTAGTTCAGGCAGAGGTGTGAGTGTGCTGAAGTTAGAAATAACCAGCTCATGATATTTAAGTGTGGGTATTGCTTCTCTATCTTGTCTTCACTTGTAGCTGACAGTACATATGCCCGGTAAAATAATGTAGATATAAAGAAAGTTTTTGTGATTGTTTTTCTGGAAAACCAGTTTTTAAATACATCTGAACATTTCACTGCCTCAGAGGTTCTGTATTACTGTCCCTCTCCTGCCTTTTAAAAAAATTTCCTAAACCATAAATACATGTTCATAAAAGGTTTTGCTTTGTTAAAAGTTTCACAAAGCACCAATTTTAGAATTTTGTTTTTGATTTTTCTTATTTTGGGCTATAAATCTTAACTGATATGTAATTGGTATCAGAAATGGCTCTAGGAAACTAATACTGAGATGAAATTATACATATATTGAGAACCTCACATATATATAAAAGGATTTCCAAAGAAATTGAACACTAGTAAATTGAAAGACGCTGTAGTGTCAGTCTTCTCAAACTGTCACTGGTATTAGCATGGAAAGAAATGCAATTAAAATCTAAGCATTTAGAGACAAAGATTCTTTGGAATTCCATTCTGTTGCTAACAATAATGACTGCAAAAAATTTTTTTAGTTGACTACTCCTAAGAGCCCTAGAAAATGTAATTATATAAAAGGCAGAATAAAAACTATGAATATCCAACAGAGATAAAAGGGAAAATTAGAAATTATAGTGACAGTTTTAAGGAGTGCTTTACTTAATCCAGATGAAGAGCAGATAGCTGATGACCAATAATCAAAACTTGTGCTAGGAGTTGTAGATTTACAATGTCAGTAGAATCCTCATTTTAAAGAATGCATGAGGAAGTAATGGGGTCCTAAGTTATGAGATAAGGAAAATTAGAAAGACAGGCTGAGAATCGCGGACTCCCTTCCCCACGTACCTGTGTCTTCTTTGTTAGCAGAGAAACTTTTAGCCCTTTCTGAAGGAATTAGACTTTGCTTTCATAAATAGTTGCAGATAAGTAAATTTGGAACTGTTTCCTCTACAAAAGTCATGAGAAGAATTCCTCATTACACTCAGGCCTATGAGACTTGTCCATTATAAGACAAATAAGAACAAAAATTGGCTCTGGTAGGAATGTATTTACAGAGAGGTCACGGAAATTTACTAGCTTCAGATGACAGGACTCCAGAGAACAGACATGTTAGTGTTAGATATTTTGGAGATGGTAACAAAAGAACAGAATAAAACAATATATGTCACCCAATCAGTTTAAAAGTTATTTTTTAATCTGGATCTTGGGATTAATATCTTGTTCGAATCTAGCACATGGGAATAAGGTTGATATATAACACCTACTTTGGCTCAGTGAATCCTATTTTCAACAGGGAATTACAGAAATTACCAATATAAATCTGATTGTAATATCAGAATCTTCAAGGAAATCTTTTATAGGAAGAAACCAAACCCTTGATGGATGTTGAAATGATGGGATTGAAACATTATATTACCTCATTAGATAAACTTTGGCCATATCCTCTGTAAGGGAATAAAGATCATTACTTTATTAGACATTGAGAAAGGCCTAGATAAGAAACCATCAGCATTTTTAGAACTCTCTAAGTGACTATTACCTACCTACCAACTAGGATAATAGCATAAAATGTAGCAAAAACCACAAATTCCTTTAATCTCAACAGAAGTATTGTGATACTTGAGTGCTATAGGCCAAGTTGCTAATGCTTGAACTTCAGAGAAAGGTGTATGTAAATGTCTCAATAAATATCAATGCAGGAATAATATTTAAATGTTTAATTTGCATTAATAATTCATGATGTTTAAATAAAGCACAGGTTTTGAATGGTAAGACAGATTGACAGCCTACTATGGGGTTGTGCAGTAGATATTAGCAGAAAAGTTGTGTGGCCATAGAAGAAAAAAGGTAAGTCAGGGGCCACACATGGGACAGTTCACAGAGTCAATGGTTTTTATCAGAATTCTAGGTTATTAAAGAAAGGCTTAGCAAAAGGATGCATGATTTTACCACAATTCCACCCTAACAGTTTTGTAGAAGGAATTTCAGACATTTAATGATGGCAGACCTCTCATTCCCAAAAATAATAAAGTAACTAAGCATCCTGTAGTTTGTCATATCACTTCTGAACTGATACTAATATTTAAACTTTTCTCATTTTACTGTGGACTGCATGGAGTATAGATTTTTAATGATTAATGAAATCTTAATTTGATACTTCCTTCAGGGGATTCAGTGGGACCACATGTTCATTCTGTGGTCATTTTTCTATTCCTCGAAAGCCTACCATAATTAGACATACATAATACCTGGAAAAACATCTGATAATCTTCTACACACTAGAGATAGTTGTATTTTAATAAGAAATACTTGTACTTTAATAAGGATTTACCTAAGAATTATGAAGTCATATTCCAGGATTTGGTAATTGTGATGGCATATATATATATATATTTCTGGTACTTGCAATGTAGATATTATGGTTTTTGGAAATGATGAGAAAGAAGAACATAGCTTCACAGCTATGGGTGAAAAACCAGAACATATGCTGTTGAGGAAGATGGAGTAGAAGGAGAATTCTCAAGGATATCTTTGGAGTGCTTATCTAAGAACATTATCTTACCTTCTCTGCACTCCATCATGGTCTGGAAAGCTGATGGATATTCAGACTGCCTCAATGATTTGCTTTGAATTTGATATGTTTGCACACAGACAGAATGCTGGGATCAGTAAGAGATCTGAGAGGCATGAGTTTTTATATTTATTTTTCTGTATTCCTTAAAATTATATTGTTATTTTTTGCCTATACTAGACTGCTTCTTCTCCTCTATTATCTTCATATTTGACCAATTGATATTTACATCTTAGTCTTTCTGGAATAGGGAGAATAATAGTTTCTTCTTGATATTAGTTTCAGAGTATTGCATTACTCCTTTCATATTTAAATATTACCCAAAGCAGCATAAATAATAACTTCATAAACCTCTTCTCCATTTTCCTAGTCTGAACTTTCAAATTTTTGGAGGGATCATGACTAATACTCTAATTCACTGAATTGCTTAAGTAAGACATATTTACACTATGTTTATCTCTCACCTACAATATTTACCCACACAATAATATACTTTTCTAGAGTATGGTGTCAAAAATATAGAATTATGAATCTATATACATTAGTTTTACAGTGGACCCTCCATTACGACTGCCCTGATATATGAACAACATGGATTACGACTGGAATTTTAGTTTTAACTTACAAACAAAATCTTGATTTACAACTCCAAGGGCAGCCACGTGCTTCCAGATGGGCTGAGATACAGATGTATCCATTAAAGTGTTCTGGAAGAACATTAAGAAAGCCTTTCCTGAATGGAGTTAATTACAAAATCCTGGGCTAATATCACTCTAAGGACATTGAGATCAGCTGGCAAGAAAAAGTGTCTTAAAATTATACAGGAGAGAGACTTGGAAGGCTTTGTAGAGGAGCCTGATCAATTTGAGTTACAACCAGCCCTCATGAATGAATTGAGTTTGTAATTCAAGTGTCCATTGTATGTAAATTAAATTGTATTTTTTCTGTGAATGGAAATTTTAATATTAAGCTGTAAATATATACTTTTCATTTCCATTTACTAAAATTAGAAAAAACATTATTAGCAATACAAATAAAATAATATCTTCTTAGTAATATGTTGCACTGCTACTAACCTTCAAATTCCATACCTTCTATGTAAATACTTGTATTTTCCTACTTTAATTACTAGTTTATTGAAAAATTTCCACACAAATGCAGACATCTATATGAATTAGGCTTCCTAGAGAAGCGAAGAATAAAAGAGCAATCTGAAACTCAAACTATTTTAATTTGATTTGTTAGTTATGTGTTTGGTTTAACTGTTAATCAAGATAGTACACTCATACTAGCTAATTTGTAAGAAGAGTTAATTTCTATAACATTACTTGTACATATGTTTCAAGAGTCATACAAATAAAACATTGTTTATTTAATAGTTTTTTTCATTCTAGTCTTTTTTGGGAAAATACTATAATGTTTCAGAATGATTCAGCTTTGTGTTCATAGTCATTTGTTTGGGAAATTCAGCAATCAATCTGGTATAAGATAATCTCTTTTGCTCACCATTCCACTTTGAGTTCATGTACCATGAATCTGAAATTGTCTGTGTTCTTCTGACTTCATCTATTTGTTCATATCTCCCTGCCTTTGCCCATGATTTTTTTGCCATAGAAAAACTTTCTCTTACTATCTCTCAAGTTAAATAATTTCTTTTCTTAAAACTTTTAAAAAATCCTATCTGTTCACCTCAATCACAATAATTTTTTCCTTCTGCTAATTGCATTCTCAGTGAATACACTGCATATTTCATCTGTAGTATGAAATTATTTAGAAGATAGATTCAGCATCTATTTAGTGCCCCTGTTGAGCAATCATAAAAAGGGAAAATGGTAACAATGCCCAGGCTTATTTTATTTTTAAAATATGAGGTGACACATTTTTATCAACTCTTACTTGCACATTCTCCAACATTTTCACATCTCTGACATCAGAAGACATCTTAAAATTGATAGCATTCTATAAGTTAACAAGAATATAAATTTCTTTCTTTGTGGTATTATAATAATATGTACTATAATTTGTGAAGATAGGACTACATGAAATTTCAGAAATCTTTTAAACTTACTTATGTTTATTTCCTGACTTGACCATTCTCTTCAATCTCATCTCTCTAAATAAGTATAACTTTCTATCACCTGCCCAATCCAGCTCGCACCAAGCACACCTGCGGGGACCAACCAGACGGTGAGGACCCCTCGTCACAGGTCACACCCCTGGCGGCGATCCGCTTAGCCTCCTGGGTGCCTGCAGGACACATCCTACCCCCAAAACCCCACCTCCTCTGGCCTCCTGGCTGTACCGCTACCTGGTTCCACATTACAAAGACACAGGGGACATCATACCACCATACTGGGTAAGCTGGAGGGATCATCACCTCCCATTGGAACCTGTACTATCTTCAGGGGAAGGGCAGTTCGAACCTGCAGTACAACCTTGCAGAGTTCAACCCTACAGGAGGACAGGGAGCTGAACTTGGGACTTGCAACCAGATATCTGGCTGAATCCCATGGGTCTGTGACTGGCTTACTGAGACTCACTGACTTATATTTGCACGCTGCTGCCCACATTGTCTATTGTGACATCAGAGACATACCCTGAAGAAGGTTCTGTATTTTTATTTTTTATTTGTTATTTTCAAAGTTATTATTATTGAGGGGTTTTTTGCACTTATTTTTAATTTTTTTCCTACTCTTCACATTTTTATTTTTTCCCTTTTTTTTTTTTCTCTTTCCTTTCTCTCTCTCATACTCATTCTCTTGCTATCCCACATTGTTCTTCATCTCCCTGTTTGATCCTGTTTTGGCCCTAATTCTGATTTCTTCTTTATTTTTCTTGTATTCATTTTCCTTCTCTAGCCTGTGTCTTCTGGCTTCACTGCTAACCTTCCCCTATCCTTCTACCTATCTATCCCTCTCTCCCCAACTCCTTCTAACTCCCCATCACATAGGGTAAAGTTGCTATATTAAAGAGTTTATTCACATAAACATAAGTTGGGTTGTTCCTCTATTTTGATTTAATTCACACAGTTAAAGGTGATAGATTAATAACTTTCACAAATTGCCATTTTCAAAGATGTACTTGATGCTATGGTATTGCTGATTGTATCACTTGGGCTAAGGTGATGTGATTGATCTAGTCAGTGGTCCTTTCTGGTATAATGAAAATGAGATAGCCTCAGAGTATTTAGAGACTCAATACCTAAAGACCAGCTATATCTGGAAGAGAACTCTGAGAAGAAATCATTCCATAAGAGTTCTAATTACATTCAACAAAGATACTTAACAAAAAGAAATTTTGAAGTATCAACCCAGGAATTAAACCAAGGGCGGTACCAAAAACAAAAATGAGAAGACATTTAAGCAAGGCACAAACTCAGACTTGAACTCCACCAAGGGTAAATGCTTGGGGAAAGGAGGTAGAAAAGTCTGATAATCAACCACCTGCAGAAATAATTTCCCAGATATCTACAGGGATGGTGAGCAGAGTGAAAGACATGATTAGAGCCTCTAAAACAGAGACAGATAAAAAAATTAGATGAGCTCAGAAACATACTCAGATGACCTCAGAAGCCATGAATGCCCAGCACAAGAAAGAAATGGAAACCATGATTGGCCAACATAAGAAAGAAATGGAATCCATGAAACAGATTCAAACAGATATTCAGCAGATTAAAAACTCCACTGAAAGTATGAACAGCAAATTAAAGGAATTTGAAGATAGAATATCAGATATAGAAGACAAGATTGCACTTAAGGACTGTGGAAACAGAGATTTCTTAAAAATAGTAAGGGACCACGAGAAATCAATCCAGCAGCTGCTAGACAATACAAGGAAGAATAACATAAGACTGATAGGAGTCCAAGAAAAAACAGGAGAAACAACAATTGACATTAAAAAAAACTGTTCACAAAAATAAGAGTTAAAATTTCCAGAAAGAGGTAGAGAATTGGACATACAGATAAATGAGGCATGTAGGACTCCAACTAGCCATGATAAAAAATATCTACACCTAGATGTATAATAGTCAAGATCCCAGAAACCCAACAGAAGAACAAAATCCTACAGGCAGTTAGAGAAAAGAAACAAATCACCTACAAAAGAAAGCTCATCAGAATCACAGCAGACTTCTCAACATAAACCCTCAAGTCCAGGAGAGTCTGCAGTGAAGTATTTTAAGCCCTAAAAGAAAATAACTTCCAAGCTAGACTGTTGTATCCTCCAAAATTTTCTTTCAAAATCAATGGGGACATTAGATATTTCCATGACAAAAAACACCTGAGAAATTTAATGAACACCAAACCAGCACTGTAAAAAATTCTAGGCAATATCCTAGAAAAAGACAATGAAGGTCACAACTTTATGAGACCCAACAGAGGGAAGCCACCAGGCAAGTTAAGACACTAAAGGGAAAGGGGGGAAAATATGAAATAAAAGAGCCAACAACAGTAAAACATCATGACAAGGATGACTCAATATCTATCCATTATAACCATCAATGTTAATGGCCTCAATTCACCAATCAAAACAAATAGACTGGCAGAATGGATTAAGAAGCAAAATCCAACAATATGCTGTATACAAGAAACACACCTAACTCAAAAAGAAATTCATAGACTGAAAATAAAAGGATGGAAAATAGTTCTCCACACCACAGGAACCCAGAAAAAGGCAGCAGTAGCAATCTTATTTGCAGACAAAGTAGATTTCAAACAAAAACTAATTAAGAGAGACAAAAATGGTTACTACATCTTTGTGAAGGGGACAATCCAAGAGGAAGAGATGACAATCATAAATATATATGCACCAAATACAAATGCCCCCAACTATACAAAAAAAATATTAATGGACATGAAAAACCAAATAAGCACTAATACAGTTGTAGTGGGGGACCTCAATACCCCACTGTCACAAATAGACAGATCATCTAGACAAAAAATTAACAATGAAATTCTAGAAGTGAACCGAGCTATTGAACAGATGGACTTAATAGATCTTTACAGAGTGTTCCACGACACAAAATCAGAATACACATTCTTTTCAGCTGCATATGTGTCATTCTCCAAAACAGACCACATGCTACCTCATAGGATATGTCTAAGTAAATTTAAAAGAATTTAAGTTATCCCCTGTATATTATCAGACCATAATGCAATAAAATTGGAGGTCAATAACATAAGAAACTGCAAAACCCCCACAAACACATGGAAGCTGAATAGCACCCTCCTGAACAACCAGTGCATCACAGAGGAAATTAAAGAAGAAATTAGACAATTTCTACAAGTAAATGATAATGCCAGTACAACATACAGGAATCTATGGGACATAATGAAAGTAGTTCTAAGAGGGAAATTCATAGCAGAGAATGCCCATATTAGGAAATTTTGAGAGAACTCAAATAAATAACCTAATGTAGAACCTCAATCTCCTAGAAAAAGAAGAGCATAGTAAACTCAAAGCTCATACAAGAGTGGAAATTATAAAGATCAGAGCAGAAATCAATGCAATGGAGACTAAGAGAACTATACAAAAAATGAATGAATCAAAGAGTTGGTTTTTCAAAAGAATAAATAAATTCAATAAACCTTTAGCCAACCTTATAAAAACAGGAAAGAAAGGGCTCAAACCCATGCAATTAAGAATGAAAAAGCTGAAGTCACAACAGACCCAGCAGAAATCCAGAGGATCATCAATACCTACTTTGAGAACCTCTACTCTAATAAAATGGAAAACACAGATGAAATGGGCAGATTCCTAGATACATATGAATTGCCAAAGTTAAATGAAGAAGATATAGAAATTCTAAACACCCCATTTAAAATGAGTGAAATTGAAAATGTAATAAAATTTTTTTCCAACAAAGAAAAGCCCAGGTCCTGATGGCTTCACTGCTGAATTCTACAAGAACTATCGCCATTATTCCTTAAACTCAACAAGGAAATTTAAAGGGAAGCAAGGCTTCCAAATTCATACCTGGAAGCAAGTGTTACTTTGATTCTAAAACCAGAGAAAGACCCAACCCAAAAAGAGAACTACAGGTCAATCTCCCTAATGAATATAGATGCAAAAATCCTCAACAAGATACTGGCAAACAGAATACAGAGGGTCATCAAGAAGATCATATACCCTGATCAAGTTACATTCATCCCAGGGATACAAGGATGCTTCAACATAAGTAAATCAATAAATGTAATACATTATATTAACAGACCCAAGGACAAAATCAGTATGATCATCTCAAGAGATACAGAAAAAGCATTTGACAAATTCCAACACACATTCATGATAAAAAAAAAAAAACCCTACAGAAAACTGGAATAGAAGATCTTTATCTCAACCTGATTAAAGCTATCTATGAAAAACTAACAGCCAACTTCATATTAAATGGTCAAAAACTGAAAACTTTCACACTAAAATCAGGAACAGGACAAAGATGCCCACTATCACCACTCCTGTTCAATATAGTCCTGGAAACATTAGCCACAGCAATTAGAAAAGAGAAAGAAACAAAAGGAATAAAGATAGGAAAGGAAGAAGTTAAACTGTCATTATTTGCTGACAATGTGATACTTCACATAGAAGAACCAAAAAACACTGCCAAAAGATTTCTAGAATTAGTTGAAAGATTCAGTAGAGTAGCTGGATACAAGGTCAACACTCAAAACACAATAGCCTTCTTATACAAAATAACAGACTCACTGAGAGAGAAATTAGGAAAATAATTCCTTTTATAATAGCATCCAAAAAATGAAATATCTAGGAATCAATCTAAAACCAAAAGACCTCTACAGTGAAAACTACAGCACTCTGAAAAAAGAGATCAATGAGGATATGTGAAAATGGAAAGACATCCCTTGCTTCTGGGTAGGAAGAACTAACATAGTGAAAATGGCCAGACTTCCCAAACTACTATATAGATTTAATGCAATGTTGATTGAAATTCCAACAATATACTTCACAGAAGTAGAGAAAACAATACAAAAATTCATTTGGAACCAGAATAGACCTAGAATAGCAAAAGCAATTCTAAGGAACAGAGACATGTCAGGGGGTATCACAATACCCAACTTGAAACTGTACTACAAAGCTACTGTGATAAAAACAGCATGGTACTGGCAAAAAAAAAAAAAAAAAAAAAAAAACCAGACCTGAGGATGCATGGAATAGATTAGAGATGCAGAAACATCTCCAGACATACTCAGCCACCTCATCTTTGACAAAGGATCCAACTACCCTTATTGGAGGAAAGATGACCTATTTAATAAATGGTGTTGGAAAAATTGGATCCCAACCTGCCAAAGATTAAAACTAGACCCAAATCTATCATCATGCACTAAACTTAGATTGAAGTGGGTTAAAGATCTAAACATTAAAACAGAAACGCTAAACTTGTTGGAAGATAGGTAGAACTCGTGTAGGAAAAGACATTATGAACAAAAAAAACCCCTCAGTAGCATGGTAACTAGCAAAAAGAATCAAAAACTGGGATCTCATTAAAAAGCTTTTGCACTGAAACAGAAACCACCCACAGAGCTAAGAGAAAACCTACAATGTGGTAAAAAATGTTTAGCAGCTGTACCTCAGACAAAGGACTACTATCAAGAATATATAAAGAATGCAAAAAAATGAGACCCTCTATATTCAAAGACTGATTTCAAAAATGGGCATCTGAAATGAACCCACATTTCTCAGACAAAGAAGTAAAAGAAGCAAATAAGCATATGAAAAAATGTTCGACATCACTGGCCATTTGAGAGATCCAGATGAAAACAACCCTGAGATTCCACCTCACCCCAGAAAGAATGGCTGCTATCAAGAAATCAACCAATAACAAATGCTGGCAGGGTTGTGGGGAGAAAAGAACCCTTCTGCATTGTTGGTGGGAGTGCAGACTGATGCAACAACTGTGGAAATTAGTATGGAGATACCTCAAAGAACTAGGACTAGAGGTCCCATTTGACCCAGCTATTCCCCTTCTGGGTATCTTCCCAAAAGAATTAAAAGAATCATACCACAGTGATATATGTGCACCCATGTTTCTAGCACCACAGTTTGTAATAGCTAAAGCTTGGAAACAGCCCAAGTGCCCATCAACTGGAAACTGGATAAAGATGTGGGTTTTTTTTTTTATAAAATAGTGTACTATTCAGCCATGAAGAATGAGAAACTAGAGACATTTATAGCTAAATGGATACATATTGAGGCCATATTCTTAAGTGAAATAAATAGGATACACATGTGTAAATACAGAATAATTTCTCTAGTGTGAGAAACTGGAAGTGTAAATAAGGGTTAAAATAATTAAAATGAATAATTGTGATTTGAAAGAGGAAAAAAGGTCCAAAGACAAAGGAGTGAAGGGAGGAGAAGGGGAAAGGAAAAGAGGGAAAGGAAATATTATGAGAAAAGAACAAAATGGAAAGGAAGTCTAATTAAATAGGGAAGTGTTTAGAGGGGGAAGGGCAGACAGGTAACGGGGAAAAACTAACACCCAAGATACATTATGTACAGGTACAAGCACCCAATGAGAAATACAAACTTATTTTACACCTAAAATGTACCAATAAAAGAATTTAAGCCGAAAAAGTATAACTTTATATCCAATTTTGAGATACTAGATAAAAGGAGATTATTTCATTCCATGTTGGTCAGCTCAATAATATAGAATGTGATTAATTATCTTTGCTTTATATTGACTCATGAAGAGTGAAGTAAATCAATATGAAAGACAAGAAAAATTTGCAATATTTGAACATACATTTCATAATCACTGTCAGTAAATTTTAGAAGTTTTCACATTCATTTTTATGAATGGAATCAAACTATGGAATGCCAATTTTATATTCAAACACATTTCTTTCTTTTTTTCCGCATGACAAACTGTTTACTTTAAATGATTAGAGGGCTATTCTCTTCTGGTAGCTGTAAATGGCTGTCCTGAGACTGAATTTATTACTGAGAAGAGACAGGATGATATAGGATGGGATGATATAGGTTGGGATGGGATGGGATGGGATGGGGTGGGATGGATGGGAAGCCTAAATCTTCAAGGTCAAATCAGCTGACTTGTCTGTCCAGATCTGTCCCCTGCCCCAAAGCCTTTTTAATTTTTAAATTTTCTTTTCCTTCTTTTAAAAGTCTATATTTATGATACGTAATAATTGCACACACTTTGTGGAGCTGTACATGTGTGCATTGCCTTAATCATATTTACTTCTCCTTCCCCCTTCTACCCTCCCTGTTCTCACATCCTCTTCCCAAAGTCTACCTCTTGTAACACGTCATATATTTTTTTTCGTTTTCTCTTTCAGTTATATATATTTTGGGTTTCTCATATAGGAGAAAACATATGATGTTTAACTTTTGTATCTGATTTATGGTCTCAATGTGTATTTATTTTCATAAAAGTGACCCAAATTTATCTTTCTCTATGGATGTGTTCTTGGTAGCTTTCCAAAATATAAGCCTGCTACATGTAAGACAGTGTATTTGGAGTTTTCTGAGAGGGGAAATGTCCAAATGTACCTAGTGGCTACTTGTAAAGGAGTTTTAAAAGATGGATCAGGCATAAATTCAAGGACAAAGATGTTAAATAGTTGACATTTCTTTTACAACCAAATTTGATGGCTTTGCAAATCCTGGCAAGGGAAAAATAGACAAGGGAAATGGGGTTTTTTTGGAATCATGATAAAGACAGGTCACTAATTATTCTCTTAAAAATGAAATAAAGTAAATATTACCTACACAAAATTGAAATAAATAAGCATCCCTGTCCTGCTGGAAGTAGGTCTGGAAGATGTTTCTCTTCCATAAACCTTAAAAGAAGAAACAGAGAAGTGCTGCAACCTTTAAGAAAAATGTACCTAGAAATAATAATGAATCACCTAGGGATCAAGGAACAGATCATACATATGATTCTTCCGGGGAAATGCAAGTAAATGGAAAGAGCACAACTGCATTCAGAAAAGTGGGCTGAACCTGCATCCACCAAATTCTACTGCCTACAGGTTCAACATCATCACATCCCCAATATGATTTTAAAACAAATTAAAATAAATTTTGCATGAAATGGTTATAAAGTAAACTAAAAGTTATCTGAATCTCATGTGAACACCAAGAACATATAGATTTGCCTGAAAACATGAATAATATGGTAGTGGTAATGTTTAAGCTTAAAAGTAGAGAAAAATTTAAAAATATATATGTATGTCATAAATGCACACTCATATACAGACACACACATATATATATATATATATATGCATAAAAACAATCACTTAAAAACGTAGTTAATGAACCTCACCTACTGTATATCATAGTGTGGTTTCTACTGCATGTATATTAAGTTTGCAGCATTTTAAACTCAAAGAATGATAAGTTGAACCATTGCAAGAAAGGGATCTTCTGTATGTTCATATTCCTTATGGAAAAAATATAGTAAAAAACACAAAAATGTGGCTCACAAAGTAGGGATGAAGAATACAAATAAATCAAGAACAAAATGAGTATAAGAAAAGATTAGTTATAAAGATAAAATTCATTGCTTAAAATTTTTTGAAATCTACGACAGCACCATTATAGAATTTTAAAAAAATATATAAAAAGGCAGAGGTCTCCAAAATAAATACATCAACATGGCAAACATACTGAAGAAAACAACAGCATGGCAAAGTGTATAAAATCTGGTAAAATATACCAGGAATGTGATCACTAAATTATACACACTAAAATAATGTTTCCTATAAATCTCACGGTCATAAAAAATAATCTGTTCACTTTTAAGGTAAACTATTTTAGCAATGAAGGAGTAAATGAATTTTCAGGTTGCACAGTACAATATATTTTTGAAAAACATACAGATTGATCAATACAAACACATTCCAATAAATCAACAACTGGGATCTCATCTTATTTAAAAGCTTCTGCACTGCAAGTGAAACCACCAACCAAGCTAAGAGACAACCTACAGTGTGGGGAAAAATTTTAACCAGCTGTGTCTCAGACAAAGGTCTACTATCTAGAATATATAAAGAATGCAAAAAAATCAGAACATCCCCAAATATAAAGACACAATTCAAAAATGGCCATCTGAAATGAACAGACATTTCTCAGACAAAGAAGTCAAAGCAGCAAATAAGCATATGGAAAAACGTTCAACGTTATTGGTCTTTGGAGAGATGCAGATGAAAACAACCCTGATATTCTACCTCACCCCAGAAAGAATGGCTGTTATCAAGAAATTAACCAATAATAAGTGCTGGCAGGGATGAGGGGAGAAAGGAACACTTCTCATTGTTGGTGGGAGTGCAGACTGGTGCAACCACTGTGGAAATCAATAGGGAGATACCTCAAACAACTAGGATTAGAAGTCCCATTTGACCCAGCTATTCCCCTGCTGGGTATCTTCCCAAAAGAATTAAAAGAATCATATCACAATGATATATGCGCATCCATGTTTATAGTGGCACAGTTTGTAATAGCTAAAACTTGGAAACAGCCCAATTGTCCATCAACTGGAAAGTGGATAAAGAAGATGTGAGTTTTTTATACAATGGAGTATTAGTCAGCCATAAAGAATGAGAAACTAGAGACATTTATAGCTAAGTGGATGCACAATGAGGCCATACTCTTAAGTGAAATAAATAGGACACATATGTGTAAATACCAAATAGTTTCTCTGGTGTGAAAAACTGAAAGTGTAAATAAGAATCAAAATGTATAATTGATATTGTAAAATAGGAAGAAAATGTCTAAAGGAGTAGGGGAAGTGAGAGGGGTAGGGAAAAGGAAAGAAGGGAAAAGAAAAAATATGAGAAAAAGAAAAAGATGGAAATAAAGTCCTTGTAAATAGGGAAGGGCGGAGGGGGTGAAGGGAGGGCAGGGGAAAAATTAGGAACTGAGATACATCATGTAAAGCTACAAGATCCCAATGATGAATGTAACTGTATTGTATAACTAAAATGTACTAATAAACTTAATGGAAAAAAAATACTAACATATACCAGTAAAGCTACTATCTTTCAAAGACAAACACAAAAACTGCAAGCCAACTATGGCAATAACAACAAAATTAGCCAGGAGCCAACCTTGTACAAAGCAATTTTTAGTGGTATATACACCAGTGAACATTATTCCTCATATTTAAGCAAATCCCAACATTAAGAATACGTTATCTTTCCTATGTACATACAACAGATCCATGACACAGGTCATTTTGTTAAATAATGCTGATGATATAAATTTGGAAAGTAAAATTGACATAATTTCTGAGAAACCTAAAATGAATTAGCCAAATAAAACCCTGAGAAATAGAAAATTGTGATGAATAGTGAATGGGTTAACTTTGAGTCAATGTTTGTACTACATAATAATGGCATTGTTTGTGTGGAGTTGATACATGCACACAACATCTTCATTCCTTGTTTCATTCCCTCCCCTTCCTTCTCCTCCCTCCACCTCTTGATTCCTTTACATTTGAGAAAAAAATCTATCTGCTTATTTCCTGTTTTCTTTTACTTTTCTCTTCATTTATAATTTATCTTCATGGAAGAGAAATCATGGAACGTTTAAGAGATATTATAGTAAAGACAGCCGAAATGGTATGTGTTCAAAACTATTGGAAATATTTTGAGGGCAATTAATTGAAATGTGCCTCTTACTGAAATATTTAAAATTTAAATATTCACTGTATTTGTCAAGCACAACTCTTATCATAACAAGAAAAATAATTATAAAAAAAGAGGAAGGCACTAGTGAATTATTGCTTTTTTATTTAAATTTCTTTACATTGTACAACTTGGTGTTATATGCAATTCAAGAGACAATAATTCACCCACAGAATTCTGCTCAACTCCTCTAGTCTAAGATGAATTGTTTCCCTCTTATTAGCTGATGTTACCTCTTGCTAGGTGATGTTATTGTAAACACTGAAGAGTTTTGAATGTGTAAAACAATAAATTGTAAAAATTCTATGATTTTAATGCAGAACAAGTAAAACAAAACAGAAAATATAAAACAGATATATATATATATTCAGGTTAGCAAAATTTTGGCGTCTAATTTTCATAAAAGTGTGATGATTAGCTTTTTAATTGTCATGATAACGTCAATATATTTGTCTGAGTTAATACCTCTAGTAAATGTGATTTAACTTTTTACATTTATGATTTTTATTTTGATGCTTAAAATACAATTTGTGTGTATTTTAATCAATATTTAAAGATTTATTATATAATTTATTTTTACATTCTTCTTTTTTTTTTATTCTCTGTGTAAATCCCATAATGAGAAAGCTGTTAAATCAAGTTTAAATAATTTTATAATATTGTGTATATACAAATCCATATATATATGAATATTACTATTATCAGCATCATCATCATTATCATTATTATTCACTTATCAATCCTGGGGTATTCCCAGATTGTAGATATTCCCAGCTTGTTTTATTTTATTTTATTTTTTATTTTGAGGCAGAGTCTCACAAAGTCATGAATTTGCCCATGATAGAATCAAACATGTGATCCTCTTGCCTCGGCCTTCCTGAGTACTGACATTCTAGACATCTGTCTACATATACAGCTGCTCATATTTTTTAAATTAAATAATTCTATATATCCTTCTTTGTACATAAAAATAATTCTTATATTGAAAAATCTTCCAAACCCTGAATGTCTAATAAGATGTAAAAAGTATGTGTTATTTAGGAACCATGGAGAAAAAGACTGTATGGCAATTTCTTCAGAGTCATGAGTTCACTTACAGTTTAAAATCTATTTTAACTTCTTTTTTGAATGATGGAAACAATGAAGTTTCAATTTGATCATCTGAGGAAGAAATACAATTTGTTTTCGTACAGAGCTGTAGAGAATTTGATCCCATAGAGCAAAGGTGATTGACTTTTATTCTTTTTTTGTTTTTGGTACCAGGGATCAAACTTGGGACTTTGCTCTTACAAGGCAGGTGGCAGCACCACTGAGCTAATTCCCAGGCCCTTGACTTCTATTCTTTATTTGCAGTCCAGAAATACTTACTGATCACAATTGTGCATTTGTCATTGTTACAGGCTTTGGGAAAATAGTGATGGTTAACACAGGCACGATATCTACATTCACGGAAGGTAAAATTCAGCAGAAGACATAGGCAGTAAAGAGAAACACATGTAGATAAAATAATTGTATTTGTTTTGAAGAAAGGGAGGAAGAAAACCCAAGGTACTAGGCATAATACATATGACTTGTTACCTATTTTTTTAGGGAGAGGCAGAACATCTCACTAATGAACTGAAATTTAAATGTATTCATGTGGAATAAGATTTATGTAGGCACAAACAAGGGACAAGTCTTACATTAGAGCTGATCTAGTCATAATGTTATATTACCCAAAATGGCAATGTGATTGGCAGAATATATTGTTAGGGATTCTATAGAAACCGAAGAACAAAAATTCTTGCAGCTCAGCTTAGTCTTTTATAAATTGTTATTCCTATAAAATGGTAAATGCAGAAGAGGTTTAAGGTGGTGTTATGATCAGGAATAGCATACAGTTTATTATGAGCTTACTGCTTCCTGATTACTATCCTATTTTTTTAACATGTATGTTCTCCATTGTTTGTGAACAGCTCATGGTCCAATCTGCCTGGGAAATGGCCCTGGAGGCCCACCCAGATGTCCTCCTCCACCTCTGCCTGACTCTAGTACCTCAGGCCAGCAGCCAAAGGAAGAAAGCATCCTGTGAGCCACCAAGATGAATGGGCCACTGGGCAGAGAGAGAAGCTCAAGAGATTTCCCTGCAGGCACTGCTCATTCTGAGCTATCTACCTCTCTGAAAGTCGTGGGCTGAGAGTTACGGAGAAAACCTGGTGTCCATGTCTTGCATTACCCACTTGTGACCTGCAAAGTGGGAGGCAACATGTATCCTCCTCTTGCAAGAGTAGCTTTGTAGTATCCTACTTGTTTTCTCTCTGGCTTTTTCCTTGCTAACCCTCTACATAATGCTACTCAGTGCATGACCTCAGTGCCCCCTTTCCACATAAGAGGAACCCAGGCTCAGTGAGGCTTCTCCATTCCACAGCCAACAGCACGATTTGGGAGGATAATATTCAAGTCCAGAAAATAAACAACAGGAACTGAGATGAATTCAAAAGTAGTAGATAGGGAGGAAGAAAGAAACTTAGAGTTTATTTCAAATGTAAAACTGGTAAATTTGTCAAGGTTTATGTTTGAATTTCTTGTAGGGATGTGGAGAGGATAAGCAGATTAATTTTTAAAAGTCTTCCTTTAAAGTGGGAGTAAGTTTGAGATCAGATGAGAGAGGAGGAGAAAGAGTGAATAATCAAGTTTACCCCCCACCATTGGAAATATCTGTAAGACTTTTAAAACTCCTCTAATTATGAAACTGGATACAAGTTTCTGGTACTTTCTGATACAAGCTTATTAACAAAACAGTCACCTTAGATCTGGAAAGGAAGTACCTATTGCTCTGTAGGGTTTGCTTTGCTTTCCTCTCTCATCTGCTTGGAAAACATGAATACAAAACTGAAAAGCAAGCTGCAGTTTTCAGCAGTAAGACCAACAGAGCAGGAAAAGATAAGCATGAGAAGTCTTGGATATTCACTGTATTAAAGAAAAGTGCCAATGATATGAAGTTTCCATCCAGAGTTAAATTACAGAACTTGAAGTAATGTAGCATTTATTTCAAAATTCATGTTGTCACTTTATGGTATATTATTATGAGTGTTCCTAGACACCTCACCTCAATGTTTAGGAATAGACCGGCATATTTGTGTAGCTTAGAATTCCCAAGTTTTCTGCAATAAAAGAGAGGTTAAGAAATAGTAACCTTAGTAAATTAAGTTAATATGAAACAAAATTAATTCCAAACTGAATACAAGGCCATGCACCCCCCTCCCTTTTTTATCAAATATGCTGGCTGTATAGTGTTGAATTATCTTACATTGAATAAATAAATGGAAGATCTTTCCATTTGATAGTGTGTGTGTGTGTGTGTGTGTGTGTGCGTGTGTGTGTGTGAGTCCAGTCACTTGTGGTGCTAAGGAACAAATCCATAGTCTTTTTTTTTTTGTTCCCGGGAATCGAACTCAGGTCTTTGCGCTTACGAGGCTAGGGGTGGAACCACTGAGCTAAATCCCAGGCCAAATCCAGAGTTTTATATATACTAAACAAATGCTCCACCACTAAGCTTCTGCAACACCACCTCCATACAGTTGTTAATATCCTGTCTTGGTTTATTTAACCCACTTACAGCTTGTCAGAGATGTGAAGTGTAAAAAGGTCTATTTGAAGTTGGAAATCATCAACTCACATTTTACAGAAAATATCCTGATTGTTACTAAAGATTAATAAAAATGATAGAAAATTATAACCTGTTAAGAAATTGGATATTTTTAAATTCTTTATTTTTCCACATTAAAATATTTAGAGCAGAGATTTTAATGGCATAATCAATCTCCTCTGTCCTCTAAAGTAAAAGATACTAATATGTTTGTAGCCTAGTGTGTTCCAATAGTTTCCACTGGGATGTTAGTACAATACATGTCAAAAAAGTTTTGGAAAGCACAATTAAAATCTAACTGCTCAAATGATCGGAAATTAAGCAGAAACCGTTAGGGACAAAGGAGCAGTAATTGAAGAAGAAAAATTATAAAGTTAGCATATATTTTTAAATGTCTTGAAGGAACAACAATGATTTGAATGAGAGTAGGCAGAACAATTTCATTTTTTCTCCTAGTTTTAACCATATATACTCTTCTCAGGTGACTAGAAAGGCCTGAGCTTTCTCTCCTGAGCTTTTTGGAAGAGCGGAAATGGTGAGGAGCATGGTGGGAGGTTCATATTCTATTATATACATTGTTTGATGCTTTGACCCTCTGGCCTTGACAGAAAAGTGTCCTTTGTTTTCTGTTGTCACAGAAAATATTTAAGGACAAAAGCTGAATATATTTCCATATCCATAAGATTTGGACTGTTCCCAATTCCTATTTTAAGCAAGTCTGCTCTCAAACTAAAGAGGCATATTTACCAGATCTGGAAAGCAATTCATCAAAAGCTTAAATGTTATCGAATTAGAATCTTAAATTTTTGAATCTAAAGGAGAAAAAGAGAGAAGGGACCACAAAACAAAAATAATGGAAATGAAAATCAAAGTATTTCTTCTGTTATGTGATTTTAAAATTTTTTGGATTATTTCTTCTATTATATGATTATATATACTTTTAAGAATTCTCCAGTGGTATAATAGATCAGAAGTGATTATGAAATCCCAATTCTATTTGAGTACCAGTGCTGATTTATTTGAACATGAAACAGGTGACATTATTTATTTGGACCGGTTTCTTAGGTTTTTAATAATATTTGAAACCAATATGTAAATTGAAATTTAAATTGTATAACAAGCACTGAATATTTTTCACACAGAGAGTTTTCCCTATTGGAGTTATGAGAATGTTAGATGGCTTATGATACATATGTTTATATGTAGATGCATGTATATATATGCACATATAAAAGAAATATGAAACATAATACAGTACATTCTGTTTTTAAACAATATTTTTGCTCAAATCTGTGATTATTTATATTTAATATTGCATTCCTCATTCTTGTGTTAATATTTTTATTGATATCAATTATTTAAGGAGATTTTTAAACTTTTTTTTTCTTTTGGTACCAAGAATTGAACTCAGGGCCTTGGGCTTGCCAGTCAGGCACTGCACTGCTGAGCTACATCCCTGGCCCTGATATAAATTTTTTTAACTTATATTATAATCCTTTGGCTACCTATTTTTACTACTTTTATTGAAATATTTTAGAAAATACTTTTCTTCTTTGTTAACATGCATACACATTCAAAACACAGACATACTGGTAACAAAAATTGCTTTAAAATTTTATTCTTACTACTAATACTAAGAGTACAAATTACTATCCCAAATGCATCTTTGTTACTGAAATTTAATATTCTTCATAATACTAAAGATTTCAAAATGAAGGCAGATTTATTTTGATTTCTGGGCCATTACTATCTTCAAATGTCTGTTACATAAAAGAGAAATTTCTCCAGAAATAAATTACAATGAGAGAGAGAGAGAGAGAGAGAGAGAGAGAGAGAGAGACGTTATTTCATTTGCTCAGACCCTTTCCATCTGGAAACAATGAAAATGTTTTAGGTTTGAGGGGCCAGGTCAGAGCACTTATGATGTAAGATTTTATAGTAATAGAGACTTGAGGAAAATTTACGCGAATTTTATCAGCTAAAATTTATCCATTTCATGTGTCTCCCAGTCGTAATTTGAAACACAATTTTTGTTACTACTACTATAAATTGGCTTAGGTATTTATTTAAAAAGTCACCTATAATCTATACATTTTCACTTGTATTTTTATATCTGCTTCTAATTATTATTGTACTTGAAAATAATTAAATGAATCAAATAATACTTTGTATTTTAGGAATTATGTCAAATGTCTTGAGTCACTTTTTTAATATTAGTAAATTTTTAAAATATGATTCTTGCTTGAACATTATATGAATGATAGTACTCTACAAGGCCAACAGTATAGTAAATTTCTTTTGGGATAAATTCCATATTATGACTCATAAGACTCCTTAATCAGTAAATGATTATCTTATTTTATTTTCTAGAGTGCATATTTAAAATATAAATATTTCTTGAAACTCTGCTGTTACATTAATGAACATAAATAAGAACATATTTTGCTTAAAAATGAATAAACTATAGCATTTTGTGGTTTTAATTCATAGATTTTTAGAGCATTATGATGGTCTTGATAAAAATGTGTAGTTTTTAGTACATAAAGACTTATGTTTATCTAAAATTTTAAGAAATGTATTTCAAATAACTCTTTTTAATAGTCTGGCATGACCATAAAAGATTTAAACCATGAAATCTGCTGATATGCTATGAATCTATGTGTGAAAAGTAGAATATATTTTTGTGTGATGCAAAATATAATAGCAATATCAAAGAAACATCTACTAAAATATAGAATTAACTACTTTAAATATACAAACATAAATAAAAGTCTATTGTTTCATAGGAGTACAGACATTTTTAAAATATGAATTAGATTTTCATGTCAAAATAATAGAAGCCATAAATGCCTTCTCTTTAACAGAAAAAAAGAAAAAGCATCATGATATATGTCATGGAAAATATTCACTAGTAACAACAGAGAAAAGAAAATGGAAGTAGCTGAATGCCATAATACTTGAAATATACAGAAAAAATAAGAAAATTCTAGGTCTGTGTAGAGAGCAGATTTTGGCTTTCAAAGCATCCTACACTTCCAAACTATGCAATTGATTCTCAATATCCACAAACTTCTCATTGATAACTGTAAGAAAGAGGTCAGCTCACAGAGATTGAGATGATGAATTTTTTCTTGTGCTAGGGCTGAGAGGTAAAGAGAAGGTGAGCAGTAATGGACATGAAGAGATACTTGAAAATAGAGGATGCACAAAGTGTGGCTACGCAGAAGAAAATTGCCCTGTCATGTGCACTGAAAAGTGTGATGTATGCTCCACCTGAGAGCATCTACATTTTGGATTGAGTGGCATTGTCCAAATATATGGATAGAATAAAACAAATCTTA
Organism: Heterocephalus glaber; assembly: GCF_053883595.1. NCBI lineage: Eukaryota > Metazoa > Chordata > Mammalia > Rodentia > Bathyergidae > Heterocephalus > Heterocephalus glaber. Next base: position 13,102,779 of record NW_028258333.1, read on the forward strand.
AAAGTAAAAGCAGAGAATGTTCTCAGAAATATAGACCATTTCCTCAGTAAGCACTGACTTCTCTCACACCACATAAAACTAGCAAGTAGTGTAGACTGTTTTTTATCTGGAGCTCAGAAGGGCTTTCCATATATTAGAAAAGAAGTGAAGGCATCCTCAATAGCATAAATATGAAATTCTCAAGTTGCAACAGTATGAAAAAAAAATATAAAGGTATAGAAACAAAGAAATGCATTTTGGAGAGGAAAACAAAACCAAGAAACTATAAAAACAAACACATACCATAGAAGAGGTTAAAAAAAAAAAAAGTCAAGATAGAAGTAAATTTTATCCAAGAAACAGAAAGGAATTTGCCCGAGTTTTTCAGTGGAATACAGCAGGTCATTAAGCACATTCGTTCAATTAAATGAGAGTTCAGGTAAATGAGATGAGAAAATTTAAGAAAAAAAAATTGAATTAAAATGTCACTACTAAATTCAAAAAATTAGAATCATCAGAAAAAAGAGAAAGAATAGATGACAGAAAAAGCATAAGATAATTATGAGATATTAGAAGAAAAATGAAGAAATAAAGAGACAAATTGTATAAAAATAAAGATGATTGACCTTCTTGAAGAATAGCTCAAAAATTCAAAATAACAAAAAAATGATTTAACACAATAGTAAAAGTAAAATTCACAAGGCTCCACCCCCAGGTCCAAGTTAGTAAGCCTGCACACATGTTGAATTTTAAGTATCATGCACCTACTTTTAGTCAAGTTGCTCTACAACAATATAGAAACACTTGAGACCGTGGTAAAGAGAGTAGGTCACATACAAGGTTGGGGGTTCAGCCTCCTGTTAGATCACTGTGAAGTAACACTCAATGCTAAGGCCACAGAGTTCAAAGAGAAGAAAAGATATGAGCCAAATGATGTAGCTATTCTTAAGACTCAGTAGAGGACTCTAAAGCTATTAATTTATTGAATAAATACAAATGAATAAAGATAACAAAATAAGAAATTAATCAGCATAAGTATTCTCCAAAACATAGAACATGTGATAACAGTAAAAGGTTCATTTAAACAAGAAAGTATTGGTAAAATTAAGGTGTAATTGGTAAAGTAATTGGTAAAATTAGTCTACAACAAATTGAAAAATAAGAAAAAGTTGTAGTGTAAATTTCAAATATTCAAACAAAAAGAAAGTAAAACTGGCAATGGCTTTATCTTTTATAGAAAAGCATAAAAAATTTGAGAACATATAGAATTGATAATAAGCCTTCTTTGGTTTTTTTTGTTCTTCTTTTCTTAAACAGAATCTTGCCATGTGTGTCCAGGCTGGTATTAAACTCCTGGGCTCAAACAATCCTTGTTTCAGCCTCCTGAAATAGAAAGGACAATAGGTATACAACTCTCTACCAAATTTATAGCCTACCTAATAATGATTTGAATATATTTCTGTATAATCATATGGTCTTTGAGGTGATGACATGTATCCAGGATAATACAGATTTAAAAATTTAGAATGTTTTTAGTTTCACCTCCATTTCACATTTTTTCTGGTAATTCAAGCAAAAATTTTAATATATATTTTTACTGAATAACGAAGGGGCAAGAAATCTTTTTTAATAAACAAATGCATGTTTACTTATTTGTCATGTTTGGAAAACCTTCTGGAATTATTTTTACCTAAAAATAATTACATACATAATTAAAATGTGTTCTGTAATCTTATTTTCTTCCTATACTTGTTAATATTATATAAAGATTTCAGCTGTAGTTTTGACATTCTGCAATAAATTATACTGTTTTTATTATTTTACAATATTATTGTGTGATTATATTATAATTTGAAAATATTAATTTAAAATATGAATAGTTCAGATTTATCCCCAAAATATTTTTAGAATTAAAAAGATGATGTCACAGAGACTTATATCAATGAAACAGTACTTAGCAATAACAAATATGATTTAAATTTCTTTTTTTTTCTGGTACTGGAAATTGAACTCAGGATCTTGTGCTTGCTAGGCAGGTACAGCACCACTGATCTATGTACCCGGCCCCCTGATTTAATAATATACATAAACTCAACACAAACAGAACTTGGAGTTCTCAGATGAAAATATTTAGTTAAAAATAGGACAATTTACCTAAAGTACTGAAGTTTGTCAACAATGCTAGGAGACACTAATGACTGTGTGAACAAATGAATTTGAAAACATATATAGAGAAAATATATACAAATAGATAAAATTCATTTTAGATTTTAAATTTCTATTTCTGGTTGTGTCAACTTGCTAATCCTCTTCTTCATCTTTCCAAAGATGAATTCATAACCAAGTATGGTGGTGAACACCTGTAATCCTAGCACTTGGGAGGCTGAGGCCAGAGGATCACTGCAAGTTTGAGATCAGCCTGTAGACAGGGCTTTGCAGTGAGTTCAAGGTCAGCCTGAAGTACATAGGAGGCTCTATCTCAAAAATCCAATAAATAAATAAACCAAAACAAAGGTTAATTTGTAATAGGAAAAAGTTGACTTTTATAACATATACGATATTTTGTCCAGCAGTAACCAGCAACTCTTAGGAATTGTTTATCCTAAATAGACACAAGGAAAACACAAACAGTGAAAGACAGAGCGTAGTAGTGACGTGGATCATGGACATTTCTTTTTTTTTTAAATCAATTTTATTGATACATTTAAGGTATACAATATAATGACATTCATTTTGGATTCATTCACCTTTACATAATCCATCTTGATTCTTATTTTTCCCCCATTCCCCTGCCCTCCCTTCAACCCCTCCACCCCTCCCTATCTACAAAGATTTTGTTTCCATTTTTTCTTTTTCTCATATTAATTCCATTCCCTTCTTTCTTTTCCCCTGATACTTTTGAAACTTTTATTTTGTGACTGTAACCTGTAGCACAGTTACTGAATGGAAATCCCATGAAGAAAAGGAGAAAGATGCCCAAACTCTTAGACCAGATTTATTGATATGTAGCAGGCTCATAAGGTTTTCCTGAGCTAACATTTTCATGATACCTGAAGCAGATAAGGATCCAATCAAAGAAAGATAACTACAGGCCAATCTAATGAAAATAGATAGAAAAAAATCCTTAGTAGGATACTGGCAAACAGTATGTAACAAATCATTAGAAAGATCTTACTTCAAGACCAAGTAAACTTTATCCCAGAGATGCAAGGATGGCTCAACATATACAAATCCATATGTATAATCCATCATATCAATGGAGCCCAGGACAAAAGTCACATGATCTTCTCAACAGATATAGAAAAAGCCTTTGACAAAATCCAATATCCATTCATGATAAATAAAATACCTTGAAGAAAATAGTTATAGGACCTTATCTCAAATCTGATTAAAGGCATTTGTAGAAGGACCTTATCTCAATCTGATTAAGATTGAGATGATAACCAACTAACTGCCAAAAACATATTAAAGAGAAACTATCAAAGCTTTCCTTCTAAAATCAGGAAAAAGACAAACATGTCTATTATCGTCGTTTCTATTCAACATAGTCCTCAACATGTTAGAATAATCAGGGAGGAGAAATATTTAAAAGGATATGTACAGGAAAAGACAAAATCAAAGTATCATTATTTGCAAATTACATGATCATCTAATTACATGAACATAAACCTCCACCAAAAGACTTCTAGAATTAATACCCAATTTAGCAGTGTAGCAGAATACAAATCAAACACACAAAAAAGCAATAGCACTCCTCTACATTGATAAGGAACTAAATGAAAAAAGTTAAGAAAACAATACCATTCACAATAGCATCAAAAAAGTAAAATATTTAGTAATTAACCTAACCAAGGAAGTGAAAGACCTCTATGATGAAAATTATATCATTCTGTAAAAGTAAATCAAAGAGGACATCTGAAAATGGAAAGATATCCCATTTCTGAATAGGCAAAACCAGTATTATAAAAATGGCTATAATTCCAAAACTTATATACAGATTTAATGCAATTCTTATCAAACCAGTTCATTGATCACATATGTAGGAAGAAAACCCTAAAATTCATATGGAACCAGAAGAGACCTAGAATAACAAAAGCAATCCCTGATCACAAACCCAAAGCAATAATCCCAGATTTGAAGTAATACTATAAAGCTATGGTAATTAAAACAGCATGGTCCATGGACAAAAACAGACATGATGATCAGTGGAATATAAAAATGAACAAAAGCAATCCCAGGCTAATACAACTATTTGATTTTTGACAAAATGGCCATAAACATACCCTGGACCATGGATAACTTCTTTAATAAAGACGTTGGGAAAACTGGGTATCCACATGCAGAAAATTGAGTCTAGACCCATATATTTCACTGTGTATTTAATTGAAATCAAAGTGGATTGACATCTGAACATTAAAGCACAAACACTTATGCTGAAAGATAAAATATGTACAATTCTTGAAGGTATATGAATAGGCAAGTATTTTTTTTTAACAGAACCCCACTGTCACAAGAAACAGTACTGAGAATCAACAAAAGGGATCATATCAGATTAAAGAGCTTCTGCACAGCAAAGGAAACAAACAATAGAGTGAAGAAGGAACTTACAAAATGGGAAAAAACTTTACCAGGGATTTTTCAGACAGAGGGTAAACATCTAAAATATACCAAAAATTCAAAAAATTTAGACTTTCAAAAACAAAAGATCCATTAAAAAATGGGCAACTGAAGTGATTAAGCATTTTTCAGAGGAAATACAAAGGCCTAATAATTACATAAAAATTTTTCAACTTTCCTGGTCATTAGAAAATCGTGAATTAAAACTACATTGAATTGCCGTCTTAGCCCAGAAAGAACAGCTATCATCAAAATCTCTAATAATTAACAAATGCTAGTGAGGATATAGAGAAAAAGAAATAATTGTACATTGTTAGTGAAAATGTAAACTGGTACAACCACTTTAGAAATCAGTATGCAGATTTCTCAGAAAACTAAAAATAGAATTACCACTTGACCAATCTATCCCCATGCTACTTGGCTGCTCAGAGGAATTAAAATCAGCATTTTTTTCGTAGTTATATCCATACCCATGTTTATAGGAACATAATTTATAACAGCTAGATTTTGAAAATAGCATATATGTCCATCAACAGATGAATGGATAAGGGAAATGTGGTATTTATACACAATGAAATATTACATTGTAATAGGGAAAGATAAACTTGAGGTATTTGTACATAAATAAATGTAATTTGAGAACATGTTAAATGAAATAAGTCAGACATACAAAATTAAATATTGGATGGTTTATAAAAAACTCAAAATACATATGAGCAAATAGAGAGCAAAAAATGATAGATAAATAGGAAGTAGGGAAAAGTTCAAATAATTCCGCACATTACCTACTCCATTCTTTCAAACATATTTTAATATATATGCTAATTTAATTAATTTATACTAGTTTGTCTTAGTTCATTGAAATGAAAGTTTTATGCTATCATGTTTTTCTCTGTAAAAGAAAATATTTTTGTCTATATCTTTTAATCTGAGTGAATACTTTGAAGAAATCAAAATATAGTGTATTAGCTATTTTATTCCCTTATTACTTTGTTATGCAGGTTTTTCTCATAAAATAAAAAAAATTCAGATTGGTATAGTTATTCAAGAAAATATAAAGAAGGGAGAAAAGGTGCCTTACAATTACTTTAAACTTTAAAAAGAAAAAGGGAAAATGAAAAGTAAGAGTAGAGAGAAACCTGGTTTACCGAGGAAAAACAGATTAGTAATTATAATTCCACAGATTCTCTATTCTTTGTACCCTTTATTCACCTCATAGTCCTTCCATCAAACCTCTATCAAGGATCCATAGAATAGAGGATCTTTAGTTACACATTCAACAGAGACCACACTCCTTATGAAGTTGGACAAGAGTATTTTCTTAAACATATATGACAGCTAATTTTCTGAGGTCTCTTCAGAGCTAATTTGGACAAAAACATCCTAAAGATCTCTATAATTTGTTTTCTGTGAGTACGCAAATCTCACTGAGCCAACAATAATCAATAGTCATAATTTAGCCACGAGATTTGTCCCATAGCTAGAGAATACTAGCAGTAGACAGGAGATTGCATACCTGGATTCATTCATTCCTTTCTGTTAGATCTCTAATTGTGTTCACTCTGTAGTTTCCTTGTCTTTATCTCCTTTTCAGGTTGTAATGCACTGAAGTAGTCTTTGCTTTCACCCTCTTGGTATGATGAATGGCAACGTGTGTGCACATGTGTCAAAAGGTAAATGTGTGAATTTTGCCCATGTATATGCTGTGTCACAATTTTGTATATTTACAATTTTTATTACATGTTTTGTTTTGATTTTTTTTCTTGTAGAATTAGCCCAATTCAGTACAATGTTGCATAAAACCTTTGCTTTTACAACTTTGGGAGGAGGTTGGAAATGATTCATCTAGTGATTCAGCTACTGATGATGACATGGATCATGTAAGCCAAAGAAGTTAGCAAGATATGACAGGTAGGAAGTACAGAATAAACACTTTGATTTAGATGAAGAAGAAATAGTAATGTAAATAAATATTTAACTAGTCAAAATGCTACAAATGGTCACATATACTTGAATGATCCAACATTAGAACTAGGTGGAAAAATGTTATTAGGTTCTTGCCAGGATGAAAGCTATTGCCAACACCACAGTTTAATGCTGGAAATTGTTTATAAGGGACAATATGTTAAAAGATGTTTCAAAATGCACTAATAATGAAATACAAGTAAAACATTCTATATACATCAATAGTAATACTCAAAAATATATCTATCATGACACTTCACTATCTGAACTAAAAGCCTTCCATAGCAAGATTGTATCATTTTAATTTTCAGAATCTAAAGGATTTATGAAGTGACAAATGTGAAATGGAAATCATTAGAACAATAATGACACTCAAGAGATTTTGTTTCTTTCAAAATTACTATGCTTTGATGACTAAAATGCCCATCAAGAAAGAAAAAAGAAAAAAATCAACAATAGATGGTCTCTACCTCAAACTGATAAAAGGCTTCAATGAAAAACCAACAGCCAATATCATACTAAATGGTCAAAAACTGAAATCCTTCACACTAAAATGAGGAACAAGACAAGGATGTCCACTATCACCACTCTTGTTCAATATAGTTTTGGAAACATTAGCCATGGCAATTAGATAAGAGAAAGAAATAAAAGGAATAAGATAGGAAATGAAGAAGTCAAACTGTCATTATTTGCAGATGACATGATATTCTATATAGAAGACCCCAAGAACTCCACCAAAAGTCTTCAAGACTTAAAAACCAAATTCAGTCAAGTAGCTGGTTACAATGTCAACACACAAAAATCAATAGCTTTTGCTGTACATTAGCAACAGACTCACTGAGAGAGGAATTGGAGAAACAACTCCTTTCACAATAGCATGCAAAATATGAAATACTCAAGAGTCAACCAAATGAAAGAAATCAAAGATCTCTACGCTGAAAACTATAACACTCTGAAAAAAGAAATCAAAGAGGATATTATAAAATGGAAAGACATCCTTTGTTCCTGTCTAGGAAGAACCAATATAGTGAAAATGGTCAAAACTTCCAAAACTGCTACATAGATTCAATGCAATCCCAATTGAAATTATAATAGCACACTTCAGAGAACTTTAGAAAACAATCCAAAAATTCATTTAGAACAAGAAGAGACCTAGAATAGCAAAAGCAATTCTAGTCAGCAAGGACAAGGTAGGGATTATCATATTCCCCAACTTGAATCTATACTACAAAGTTACTGTGATAAAAATAGCATGGTATTGACAAAGAAACAGAGCTGAGAATCAGTGGAACAAATTAGAAGATTCAGAAACAACTTCAGACATACTCAACCACCTCATCTTTGACAAAGGAGCCAAGCATTCTCCCTGGAGGAAAGATAACCTCTTTAATAAATGGTGCTGGAAAAATTGGGTTTCAACTTGCCAAATATTAAAACTAGACCTATATTGCCCACCATCCACTAATTTAAAACCAAAACTGATCAAAGATCTAAATACTAAAACAGAAACACTATACTGTCTGGAAGAGAGGCTAGGTAGAAGACTTGAAGACATTGGCAAAGGAAAAGATTTCATGAACAAAACCTCAGTTGCATGTGTACTAGCACAAAGAGTCAACAAGTTGGATCTCATATTATTAAAAAGCTTTTGCACAGCAAGAGAAACCACCAACAGCATGAGGAGACAAGCCATGCTGTGGGAAAAAATTTTTACCAGCTGTTCCTCTAAGGTACTCTCTAGAATATATAAAGAACTTAAAATATCAAACTTTTCAAATTTGAAGACACAGCCAAAAATGAGCATCTGAAATGAACAGACATTTCTCAGACAAAGAAGTAGAAATACCAAATAAATTTGTACAAAGATATTCAACATCACTGGGCGTTTGAGAGATGCAAATGAAAATAATACTGAGATTCCACTTCACTACAGAAAGAATGGCTTCTATCAAGAAATCAACCAATAACAGACGCTGGCGGGATTGTGGGGAAAAAAGAATCGTTCTCCACTGTTGGTGGGAGTGTAAACTGGTGCAACCACTGTGGAAAGCAGTATGAAGATACCTCAAAACACTAGAAATAGGGACTGGGGATTTAGCTCAGTGGTGCCGCCACCTGCCTCAAAAGCGCAAAGTCCTGATTCCGATCCCTGGTACCACAAACAAAACAAAACAAAACAAAACAAAAAACAAAAACAGAAAAAAACAAAAAACTAGAATTAGACTTCCTATTTTATCTAGCTATTACCCTGCTAGTTATCTTCCCAAAAGAATTTTTTAAAATCATACCACAGTGATATATGTACACCCATCTTGATAGCAGCACAGTTTCTATTTGCTAAAACTTGGAAACAGCCCAAATGCCCATCAACTGGAGAATGTATGCTTTTTATAAAAGAGATTACTATTCATCTATAAAGAATGAGAAATTAGAGACATTTATAGCTAAATGGATGCACATTGAGGCCATGCTCTTAAGTGAAATAAATAGGACACACATATGTCAACATCGAATAGTTTCTCTGGTGTGAGAAACTGAAAGTTTAAACAAGGCTCATAATGTATAATATATAATATGAAATAGGAAGCAAAGGTCCAAATGGGAACAGGAAGTGGCAGGGGCAGGGGAAAGGAAAGAAGGAAAAGGAATAAATATGAGAAAAGGGAGAAATGAAAACTAAGTCTTTGTAAAGTAGGGAGAGGTGAAAGGGTTGAAGGGAGGGCAGGGGGATGGGGAAAAAATAAGAACCAAGATATATCATGTAAAGGTACAAATTCTCAGTGATGAATGTCATCATATCGTACACCTAAAATATACCAATTAATTTAACAAAGTTTTAAAAAAGAAAATGAAAGCTCAATGATGTTTTTATGCTACTAACATAGCTTTGGTCAATATATGGTTGAAGCAGTAATTACAATGTCAAATTTTACATTGCTTAATAAACATATGTTCGAAGGCTATAACTTCCAATGCATGGTGATTCCTCTGTTGTATTTGGCCAAAATAAGCTGAAATTTCTGTAAGTTTTACCATTTAGACATCACTAAGAATTCTAGAGGTTCATAGAAAGAGGTCAAAATATCAACATTAACAAGAGTTTTGAGTAAATTGATTCAAACTCTCATGAATTAATCCAGGGAGGAAGACCTCCATGAAGAAAGTAACTGCAAATATGTTACAAATAACAAGGAAATGAGAATCAAAAGTGGAACCAAAAATTTGACTGAATTACTGGATTTGGATGTTAACTCTTCAATTACTAGTGTCTTTGAAAAGAACATTCAAGTATCTTTTGACAAGATATCTAGAAGTGAAATACCTGAGTTTGATGGAATTTCTGGTTTTAATCTTTTGAGGTATCTCCATACTGTTTTCCATGCAGTTATACTAGTTTAAATTCCCCACCAACAATATAGAAGGGTTCCTTTTTCTTCACAGCCTCTCCACTATTTGTTATTGTTTGTTCTCTTGATGACGGCCATTTTTCTGGAGTAAGACATGCATCTCTCTATATATTAAATTAAAATCAACATGGAGCAAAGATCTAAATGTTAAAAGGGAAACACTTAATCTTTTGATAGATAAAATAAGTAAAACTCTTCAGGACATAGGCATAGGTAGAGATTTCCTCAAAAGAACCCCAATTGCATAAGAAATAGCATCAAAAATCCACAAATGAGACATCAAGTTAAAAACCTTCTGGACAGTTAAGGAAACAATCAATAGAGTGAAGAGATGAACTATAGAATAGGAAAAATTTTGACCAGTTATTCCTTGGATTGCTCATAGAGAAAGGACTAATATCTAGAATATATGAAGAACTTTTAAAAATTAGATACCTCTAAAGACAAAATCAAATGATAGGTAAACAAAATGAACAGACAATTCACAGAAGTACGAATGGCCAATATATACACAAAGTAATGTTCATCACTGGTCATTAGAAAAATGGAAAATTAAAACAACACTGAAATTCCACGTTCTTTTAGTATGAGGTGATTCAGAGTATTTAAAACATTTACTTATGGCAGTTTATCCTAAGAAACAATGTTCCTTTTTTTCCCCCTCTCAATTCAAGTTTCCTTTAGTTGAGTATTTTTATGCCAATTGTATTACAAATACTTTTATTCTGTTCAGTTTTCTCATTTGCTTTTCAAGTACTAAGTATCAGTCCTCACCTACCCATTTTTACTTAAAACTTTTCATTTTCACTTTGTTTTCAAAAAAAGAATTAAGGTGTGTTATATATATGTACCAACTTCACACAAGGAATGTAAACATTATGTACTGCCAACACGCAATAATAAAAAATAAAGAAAACAGAAAGAAATTGTTTAAGCCAACATTCTAAACATTTATTGTTTTCAGGACTGTTTACTTTTTCATTGTGTAGAATGTGATAATTTTCCTACTGGAAATTTCTTGAGATGTGCCACCCCACAATCCTCACTGATACTTAAGAATTCTTCCTTGAACTTTTGTACATCTTATTTGAGCTCTCCGAAACACTTTGTTTTGGCAAGATCTTTATTTACTATTTTTGGCTTCAAGTTTTTTTCTCTTATATTTCTTTATATTTAAAAGTGTCTTGTTCAAATTACTTTTTAACTATAAAATATCACTTAATGTTAGAAGTTCACTTCATATTAGCTTTTTTGCAGTAAATATATATTGATTTGTGGAGAATGTAGTGGTTAAGGTGGAAAAGTTCATGTGTATGATTTATTTTAGGATTTATTATTCTTTTTCCTGCAGAACTGAGGTTTGAGTACAGGAAACAAGCAACAATGAGCTATATTTCAAGCCTTTTAATCTAATTTTCATTTTGAGACAGGATCACCCTAAATTGCCCGATCTGGGCTCAAACGTGGGATGATTCTAACTCAGCCTCTGAGAGTACTGAAAACATACATATGCAGGACAATATAAGGCTTATTTTAGTTCTTTATTCTCACCATACCAACAAAGATTTCCAACTACAAGGATATTTCAAACTTAGCATCTTCTGAAGTGTCAGACTGGGAAGAATTTGTATATTCCCTCTGTTTGTATGCTGCTCGCTTCTCTGTTCCATCAGTAGACTGGTGTCCATGGGAGCTCATCACTTTCCTGACCTCACAGGCTCCTCTATTCCCTTCCCTTCTCTTCCCTTTTCTTTTCCTTTGTTCTCCTTTGCTTTTTAATTATTTGCTCTTTTGTTTTCTACTCAGAATTTGTCACTCGCTCTCAAGAATTGTTATTTTCTGGATTGGCCTGAGAGCTGTTTCTAAAATCACCCTCATTTGACATATTACTGAAATCTTGCTGAACACCAACTGCATTCTGTACTCCACCCTCTTATATACAGTCTGAGTGACATAAAATCTCTTGCTTATTTTGAAGCTCAAGTTTTCATTTCCTTTTGCTGGTAGCCATTGCATTATTTGGTTGACTTATAGGAGTCAGAGGAGTCATCATTTGGTCCTATTTAAACATAAAATACTTTTTAATGTTTGTCTCAGGGCTCATAACTGCAATGAAGTGCTCATCCTACTCTATTGCATTTTCTAACAGTATATTGCCAACACTAGCATAGCTCCAGAATAATTTCATGTTGTATCCAAATTATTTTTGGGTGTGCTATAAGAACTTTTTTTACTGTCTCATGATTTCAGTGTAGTTGAATGGAAAGCCTAATTTATGTTTATTTTATTGACCCTAAAGCATCACTTACAAATTATAAAACTTAGAGGCTTCTATGTCTGTTAAGTCATAAATTTCATGCTAGTCTGATTGTTGTCATATATATGAATATTGCAGATTATTAAATTCTTTTTAAAGAAGTGATCTTGATTGCTTTATTCTTAAGGAACTATGTGATCTGTTTTAAAGAAATTTCATTCAAAAAAGTGCTCTGAGGAATTCATTATGCTAAAAAAATATAAATTGACCATAAAACAATCTTTGATATAGTTCCAATTGAGACAATAATAAGGGCTAGAGATATTCTAACAGCAGCCTTAATTAAATGTATAAATCACATATACAACAACATAATTTGAATGTAAAGTCATTGGGTTTATAAAATATTGGACATTAACCACTGCTAAGGAATTTTTATGTATCTCAGATTTTGATAATTTAGAAGAAAAACATCTTTTGTAATAACTTGGAATCTAATAATTGACATTATCTCTGGCTCTAAAATGGAGCTTAATTGGGATACATTTTTACCCACATTTACATGTGTGGCTTTTCATGTTCTAGGCCGAATGTCTTTGTGTTATTCTTAGAAAATTTCTATAAATTTTTAAATATCAGGAATGTAATTTTTTATAGGTATCTTAAAATGGAGTGTTTGTCAAGCAATCTGTATTTTGGTAAACTGTGTTAAACACATTACCAAATATCCTATGTCAAATATTTTGTCTAAGAACAATAACATAATTAATTTTCAGGAAGCAAAGGTTCTTGAAAATGAAATTCTGTTCAAATATTTCAAATTAAAACTAAATTTATTATATTTTAATTAAATCTCTTCTCTTACTAGCTTAATAATCATTCTCATCACTATAGTCTACAAAGTGCTGATTTTTTCATTAGTGCAATAGAATTGATATTGTCTTCTCTTATGTTTATATTCCACTTGAGCAACAAAGAATATTACTTCTTAACATAATATACAGAAGTTGAAATTGAGAGTTATTAATAATTATCTGTTATAGGTCTAGATTAAGCATGAATATTGGCCATTCAGATCGTGGTTTTTTTCTTAAATAGAAGGACACTATTTGATTTTTTTCTAAGATTTGGATGATAAAAACTAATAAATAAATATGAAAGTAAATAAATAAAACACTGAGGAACATACTTCATGTATTTAGGGCAATTTGAGCTCTACAATCATAACCTAGTACAATATCATTGATTCTCCCAGTCATGCATCCTCTTGTTACGCTCTATGTGCCCGTGGAGTTGTGGAGACATGTACATTAGTTTTGCTGAGACCTTATACCTCTGAAATTGTAGTTTTCATCATTGTTATTGCTAACATTTAATTTTGAAATAATTTCTCACCTAATAGTTGCAAAATAGTACTGAATATGTTCCATATAGTCTCCTCATAAAATCCTTAAATATTAGATATTTTTTGTCTCTTTAAAAATATTGAGACATTTGAGATTGTCATAAACCATAAATGTTTAGTGGCATTACTTCTAAGTGTATTCATATCTGGATCCTGTGAAGAAATATAGCCTCTTAAAAGATTACAGTACAAATTTAAAAATCATAAAATTCATGTTAATGAAACATTACTTCATCTATAAGTATTTGAATTTTATCAATTCTTTACTAATGTATTTTATTACAACAGATTAAATCTTATCCTTTGTTTATAATTAATCTAGAAAAACTCTTCAGGCTTTCTTTGTATTTCCTAATATTGACATTGTGCCAGAGCTTTGACCAATAAAGACGTGACCAAAGATGAGAGAATGTGTGTGAAATCAAAATGAAAGTTAGACTGTAATACTTCTAGTAGCCAAACTGGGGACTATTTAAATATCAAGCAACTAACAAAAGAAACACAGTGTAATCCACAGATAAAATAAGAATCCACGAATCCACACTGACAGAAATAAATGAATTAGAGAAGTAAATGCACGTCATAAAAGGAAATTTTAGTAATCTCATAATCTAAAATGCAGAAGCAGTGAAGGAAATAGAAAATTCAAAATTGGCACCTATAGTAGTTGCAACTAACGCTGGCAAAAAATTGTCAATAGATGTTGAAAGTGTAAAAAATATGATTGAAAAAAGAGATAGTTGCATAGTCCCAAGTTTTTTAATACAGACCTTTATTGGTTGAAAAAGTTCAAGTAGCAACTCTATAATAGAAAACCTTAGCACAAACCACTTTAACCAGGTGATAAAGTTAACATCACCACCAATGAGACGTCCAATGTACTAATATAATGGACTGAGCAGGTATCACAACACTTCTATCAGATTTTGGCCAAAAGTGGATAACCATAATATATCCCCATAATATAATGGGGATGTTACTGAGATAGTCCCAAGTTAAGGGACCTTCTGCGAAATACTAGTCTGTCCTCTCTTGAAATGCTATGTATTTCAGACTTATTTATTACTTGAGGTATAGTGTGACTCTTTCTCTCATGGAAGGATATTTATTTATTTACTCCAGGCTCTCTTACTTTTTGTCATATATATATAAAATTATATCGTATGAAATGGCTGTACACAATAATGCCCTCTATCACAATTTGAGAGTATACTGTGGACACAAATCTTGGCTAAGTTGATGAATAAAATATTTTGTGATCACCCAGATAACAGATATAATTCAGTTTTTCTCTATCAAGGTAACAGAAACTTTTTATTTGGCCTATCCATTCTGTTTTGTCTTAAAGTGTTAGGACAGCAATGATTCATCTCATGAACTCAATTCATTAAGAGGATTATTCATGGTTTAGTCACTTTTGTGTACGTGAGAGTGTACATACGTAGTTGGTAAATAATTTGAGTCTAGATTCTGTGCCACGTGTTCAGGTCTTGATATTCTTCCTTTTGTTGTTTACTAAGACAGGTCATAGTTTCTCTCATCCTTCTTTAGCTCAGTTCATGTACGTATTCCCTTACCTGAACTCAAATAGGTTTGCCTGTAAAGCTCATTATTTCAGCTCCATGGCTGTTACTTTAGTTTTCAAAGAAAAATTCATCTTCCTTTATATTCCCATTGACCATAGATGCATATATACAAATGTAAGTCAATGAAGAATTCAAAGTAACTTACAATATTTTAATATATATATTATTTTAATATTACATGGAAACAAACTGATTTTTAAAAGGATATACAATCTTACATTTTGCAATATTTTGCTTGAGCATGCTTTCATGTCTGAGGTACATTTCCAGTTATGTTTAGTGTTTCTTCTCTCAACAATATGAAACATTTTACTTTTTATTTTATCAACCTGTAATGAGATCAATTGTGTAGCTATTTTCCTTTTGCCTATTTTAAGGAATGAGAATTTGATTCACTCTTCTTTGTGGTGCAAAAAAAAAGAAAGTCTACAGGAAAAGATTTAGATTGAAAAGTTTCTTTTACAGTCATTTTTCAATAAGGAGATGTATAATTAGGAGGAATATGTTCTAATATAGATTCTTAAGTAATTGTCCATATGAAAGGCTGATAATTAACCCCAATATTGTTTACAACTTGCCTTTTTGGAAAAACAAATTCCTAATAGATATGAGAAAATTTCTGAAGTATTAGTTTTACACTTGAAGATCATAAAACCATGTTCTAATTATTCCAGTGCCACAGAGTAGTGTATAAGTACTCATAAAAATCATTATCTGCACATACAAGTTTTCTTGGTTGAAATCAACTTTGCTTAGTTTCTCTACAATTTTAATTAATGAATCATCTAGAAATTTTAAAATATTCTGATGTATTTCACTTAACTTCAATAATTACAATAAAATAGGCAGTGTTTCAAGGAGAACCATGGCAATATTGTTATGCAGAAGTTGCATAAAATTAGTAAAATGACATTTTGATATTAATGTTAAAGTTTGTTTTATGTAGGGAAGCTGATAGAATATCCATAGAAGTGATTTTCAATACTGCATGCGCAACTGCATTAAAATGAGCCCACAAGCTACAATTTGTGAGTCAAATTCAGTTAAAAGTCTAAATCCAGTTAAGGGTTTATAAATCCAGTTAGAGGCCACTTGAAGTTTGTGATTATAAATAAAGTTTTAATGAAAACATCCACATTTATTTTTTATTTAATCTTTATGGTTGTTTTTCACAATGATATTATGGAGAAATTATAATATAACCCAGATTGCATGCAAAATCTTAAATATTTACTCTCTCTTCTTTAGCAGAAAAATCTTGCTGAAGTCTAAAAAAAAAAGAAATGACCAAAATTAGCCCTCATATTTGTGAATAGGACATAAATATTAAAATACCTGATATAGATGCCACATTTTATTATTTGACTTCCCACTGAAAAAGTAATTCAATATTCAGTGAAACAAGCTTAATTTGATAATGCAATGAATCGTTCACACTGAGTTAAGTAGATAAAATATTGCCTCAGCCATATATTATATATTTTCTAAATATCTGACCTTTCTAAAAATATTCTTTATCTTATGTTAGCATTAAAGAAAATACAATTTTTAAAAACCACTTTAAAAGTTCTAGTCCATTGCCATTTTTTTTTATTTTTAGTAGACTCAACTGTATAACTGTTTTAGTCACTGATCTGCATATTTATTTAGAAGGATTATTTTTTAGGAAATAAAAGTGATATGCCATTTAGAATATCACAAAGTAATATTTTTTAAGAAACTTAGTAAACGTGAGGCAACAATCAAAAGTATTCCTTGGTCATTTGAGTTGGACTTAGATCTTTTTTTTTTATTTCATAGCCATTGATTTTCATACTGAGGGTTAGTTAAAACTATTTGGCTCTTGGAATGTATAATAAAACATCTGCAATGCAAAGCAAATTTTAATCTTTCCATTTCAGCAATAAAATATTTTTAGGCATTGATTTTTTTCAGTAGATGTAGCTGTAATATTAGAAATTTCCTGTAATTTTTAAATTCACTGTACAATATAAATGTATATTTGAATAAGATTTCATCCAGGTACTAAAGTCACTTTCGATATCTCTGCAGAATCACTTTGTACGGATTGCTGACCTAACTCAGAAGTTCTGCAACCATCAAACACCCTGTAGCTGTGGATCTAAGTGACCTATTCAGAGTTCAGAAAGTCTCATTCCAAGGCTCCGTATTACATGTTGAGCTGCTTCAGTGTTTACATAACATTTCTAAAAATGGAACCTGAAGCAATAATTCCATGTAACTATAAAAACTGCTTGGTGAAGGAATCCGACATCCGTCATCGTAGGCTGACCAGAGAGCACTGTAAGCCTCCCCCATCCCCTTATATCTGCTAAACATGTATAACCACACCCGCTAAAGATGTATAGCCATGGGTTAATAAGGGCCAGCAACCATGGCTACACTCCGTAACTCCATCATTCCTCAGCCCTTCGCCTGACAGGCAACCGCCACTCCCTGTACTTTCTTCAGCCTTTTTCCCACCAGGTAGCCACAGTACCTTTTCATTGAACTCTCCCCCTTCAACAATCCATTTGCATCTTTTCTTTTCACAGCCCCCAATTATGCCCATGACCCTATAAAAAGACCTTATAGCCTGTACCAGTGTTGCTAGTCTGGTCTAAGTGCCAGGGCGGTCCCTCTCAGGTTTGTTCTGAAATAAACCTGTCCTGCAGAGCTCGTACCTGTATTTTTCCCTCTCTTTTTCTTAACAATTGGATTTTTCAAAACAATGGATGAAATGTGGAATTATTAGACTACAGTGAAATGATTAAGAATATAAAACTTAAGGTAATTTTTCTATTTAAGCTCTTAAAATTAAGAGTATGTACCCAAATTCCTTTGCATCTCGGATCCCAGGTTACTTCACTACTGTGCCATAGTTAAACAGGACCACAAGAACTGTGCAAGTAGTTCCGTGTCTGTGATAGATTTATTCAACTAATTTAGTCAAATGGCCAAAAAATTGACCAAAGAATCAGCTTTTATAGACATTGAAGGCATATTAGCCTTCTTTCTTTGAGTCAAGTAACTTCTTTCTTGTTATTCAAATTGTTATGGAATGTAAACTGAGTCTATTTTGCATGTATTGGCCTTACATATAAGAATAGCCACTGCTAAGTAGAAAACACTGATTCATAATTAAATCGCATGGGATTCTTCTCTTGGCCTCTTTAGGTTTTAATAAAGGGCTTTGAAGGTATATACTTAAATCTAACTTTTAAATAATGCATTTTTGGAATTCATAATTTTACTTTAGCTTCAAATTATTGGTTTGTTTTAGCCCTGGGATTTTTATTCCTTAGAGGCATAATTAGCTAATGAAAAATAGTTATTTCTCAGAGAGTTTAAAAAGTAAGATATTTGCATACAAATGAGGAAATATGAAGTCAACATATTTAATAGAAAAAATTGTCTTAAATTACTTATATGTAGGGAAGCTTTATATATTAAAGATATATAAATATATATGTATCTTTCTAGAGAAGATAGAAAAACTATTGTTTAAAAATACATAATAGTACTTAAATACTTTAACAGTAGAAAGTAATTTTTAATTATATTTATTATTTTTATTGTGACTTCAAAACATTCAGTTGTTTCTTAGGGATAAAGTAAATATATTTTTGTCATTTTTTTCTATTTCAACAATGTGTGCTAATTTAGTCTATCCTACTTCCTCTCTTTATTTCAAAATCATTGCTTTTCACAAACACTTAAAGGAGTGGTAATGAAATTTGATACAATATTAACATCTGTTTTTTGTTCTTTTCTCCTTCTTGAAATATCGCACTTCTCTAATTTGGACCCTGACAAGAGTCAAAGTCTGAAAAGCGAGAAAGAGAAGGAGAGAAGAGGTGGGGCTTGTGCTACTGCAGAAATATTTTCCTTGGCTGAACCCATTTGGCAAGGATGTAAGTAACACCATGATTCATTCTGTGTGTCGCCTTTGTTAACCTGCACTGGTCACTTTGGCCAAATGCCAGTCTAGATGGTGTGGTGTGGTGAATCTAGTTTGCAGGATGTAGTTAACTTTTGCAATCAGTTGACTATAAACCAAGAGATCCTTTTCCAACGTTTTTGTTACCCTCCCAATTTTTAGTGAAAGAATCTACATGTAGTGTTATTAACCACAATAAACTGATTGCAGTTGTGAGTATAACTTTCAAAACTTAGGAAGAAAAACTCCAAATAAATAAACATTTAGATGAATGTTGGAAATCAAGTCCAATTCTTTAATGTTTGACGAACAAGAAACTACAGAGAATGCTAACTAAACATTTTAAATTAAATGCTTGAAATTAAGATCTGTGGTACATATAAGCAATGATCTAGGAGAGAATTGTAAGATTGTTTTCAAGGGATAGGGAATGGATATTTCTAGGTTCTCAGTCATAATGATATTGGTACAGATAAAAATAACCTGACATAGGGCCAGGGATTTAGCTCAGTGGTTCCACGGCCTGCTCCGCAAGTGCAAGGACCTAAGTTCGATCCCTGGTACCAAAAAAAAAAAAAAAAAATCTGACAGAAATTAATATTAGAACCCAGCTAAATTCCATTATGCTAGAGATTTTTAAAAATTATAATAATAAGAAGTAGTAGTTCTTTTATTATCAACTTTAGTTTTGATATTAGCATTTTAATATATTTAATTTTAAATGAATTAATAAACAACTTTTGAGCATTAATTCCTAGTATGATACATCCTAATATGATACTTCTATAAATCCCTTCTTTATCTGTTCAGACTGATATACCAGAGTACCATACATTGGATGGTACAAATACCAGAAATTTATGACTCTCAGTTTTAGAAAATGAGAAAGCCATGATAAAGTCTCTGAAGGTTGTTGTACTACAAAGGATTTCCTTTCCATTCATAGATAGCCATCTCTCCGTGTTCTCACATGACAGAAGAGATAAGGGAAGATTCTAGGACTTCTTAAAAAAAAAAGAGCACATTCCTCATGACATAATCCCCTCTGAAAGTCTCAACTTCCAAATATTAATATATTAATATATCAATTTATAGGGACATAAGCAATCACTCCATAGCACCTGTATCATCAAAACTTCTTTCGAGTCCTCAGTACTTTGAGTAAATAGATCCTGAGACAAATTTGTGTTAATTTTAACCGATACAGATATCTTCTAACTAATGCTTTAAACCTAATTCTAGCATGCCCTTTGAGTGTCTATATGTATTGAGGAAGCATTTCTAACAAATAACAAATTTAACTTTCATGGAAAATTAAATTTTTATTTTTTAACAAAATCTTCGAAATTGTAAGATTGCTAAATTCATTCTGTTTGTGTCTATTGAATAGCAAATATGGATTCTAATTATTTGTTGTTTTAAAAAATTATATCATGGGATGTATGTCATATCCTTTCTTACGAAAATTTTACATTTTTGTACCTTTAGGCATTATTTATATTTTCATGAATATAGTAAAACTGAGAGTATGTTGGCAAAATTCAAATTTTCATAGCTATCAAATCTGTTAAAATTATCATAATTTTATCAGTATATTACAAAGTAAATTTTGACTTTCATATTACATCATATGTGTTACAGATTTTATAGATGAGTTGTGGAACACTTGTAGAGTTTAAGTAAAAAAACTAAAGTACTATAATAAAATAATATGTAATATATATTATATATCATATTATTATACTACATAATATGTGATATAAATAATGATATATTAATTATTTAATATACAATAATATTTAGTATATAATTAATAGGACAGAAAAATTTAGAAAGTAGAGTATTGAAATTGTAATTCTGCAGAAAACACTTTCTTATTTTATAGTAAAGTTTTAACTGAAAATACTAATATTCAATATTAAATGTAACACACAATTGAAAAAATGTAAATATGCATGAAAAATAATATGTTGAATTGCATTTTCATGTGATTTAGCTTCCAAAAATTTAAATAATTCTGTTTCATCACTAAACCTCTTTTTTAGCTTTAAATCATAACATATTATTTTGAAGCAAATTTTATACCTCATATCATTGATACTAGCCTCATAAATGAGAAATATTCACTCATTAATGGGAAGACTTTCTTAATGATTTGTGCTAAACATGCATAGTGCATAATCCACTGGTAGATATATATTTGGTTGAGGATTTTTGCATTTTTATTCCAAAGGGAGATTGATTTTTTTCTTTACTTGTGAAATCTTTGTTTGATATTTAGTGACAAGATGATGCTGGATTCATATTAGTTTTGCTAGTGATGAGATTGCTTCTGTATTTTGAAAGACTTTGAGAAAGATGAATGTTACTTTTCCTGTAAATATTTGGTAGAATTCTCGAGTTAGCCATCTCATTATGGATTGTATTAATC
This sequence comes from Heterocephalus glaber, assembly GCF_053883595.1. Taxonomy (NCBI): domain Eukaryota; kingdom Metazoa; phylum Chordata; class Mammalia; order Rodentia; family Bathyergidae; genus Heterocephalus; species Heterocephalus glaber. Next base: position 13,124,366 of record NW_028258333.1, read on the forward strand.
AACTTTCCATCGCTGTGACAAAATACCTGAGATATATCAATTAAATGGCATAGGAGGAAAGATTTTTTTGGCTCATGGTTTTGGGGATTCCAGTCCTGGATCAGTTGGAGATTCCCTTTCTGGATCTGTGGTGAAAACATCATGACAAGGAGCATGTGATAAAGCAAAGGTGTCCACATTATGGCAGCAAGAAGCAAAGAAAGAGAGGAAGGGACAGGGACAAAACATATCCCTGAGGGTAATGCCCCAGTCACCTACTTCTTCCCATTAAAATTTTCCAATGCCTAAAATGCCCACCATCTCCCGGTAGCCCAGTAAGTTATGAATCCATAAATGGGATTAATCTACTAATAATCCAAATACACCCCAAGGTCTGGCCTTTGGACACTGCTGTACTGGGGACCAAGCCTCACGTACACATATAATTTTTGGAGATATCTCAGATCCAAACTATAATGTAAGCATTCTGTGTCAGAAGGATTTTGATTATTGATTCAGTCTCTTCATTAGATTATAGGTGTGTTCTGATTGTTATAATTATTTTCCCCAGTTTGCTGCCTTATCACCCACCTAAAAACATCAGGCCAAGTCCACCATGGACTGAAGCTTACAAAATATTTTATAAGTCAATTGTCTCAAGTATGTTTATAGAAATAGAAGGCCAATACAGGGTGATCAATAAGACTATAAAAATGAGTATTTTATGCTAAGAAAAGATATGTTCATAATTAATACAATTATTTAACCAATTATAATGATTTTTAAACTTTTAAAATTATATTAGTACATATTTGCAGTGTGTAAAAACTACATTCATCTTGGGGAGTTGTTACACATGCATAACGCATCTACTTCTTACATCACCCTCCCTCCCCTCGGACACTGTGCCTGTAATGCGTGAATCCACACCTAAAAGTGAAGAAAATAAGTTTGATAGGAAACAAAAGAAAGGAGAGAATAAAGGCTGTTAATAGCCAAAATTATATTTAATTCTCAAGTTGGCAGAAGGTTTACACTGATCAAACAAAATACAGTGCAGTTAAACACATAGGAAAACTTGTAGAGAACAATTTTCTATTATAACAAAAAGACTGTAGGCTTTGAGAAGAAGGGTATATTATTATTCAAAAAGAATGCAGGCAAATTAAAAACAGAATTGTAGTATTAGTAATTGTAAATCATAACATTTATTAAATGATCCACGTTTTTTCTTTAATTTATAGTGCTGATTTTACCTAATATATTTTTTCTCTAATTATTAATTTATCTCCTGCTCATTGTTCTGTATGCCTGTTGAAGGACCAGCATCACAAGTATTTAACCAATGAAGTCTCATAATGTTCCTATATTATTTATGGTGAATTCCCTACATATTAATTTTTCCTACATATTAATTTTTTTTTTAGTACTGGGGATCAAACTCAGGTCCTTGCGCTTGCGCAGCAGCAGCGAAATTACTGAGCTAAATCCCCGGCCCTACATATTAATTTTTAATAATTTTTATTTCTTATATCAATTGTAAAGTGAATTTTTAAAGCTAGTGGGAAAATAAAGCACTTCAATTAAAATTTTGCAATTCCACAAGATAAAGTAGAGAAATTTGATCTTTTCATTACTTAGTTTACAACTTTGAAATTCTCCATTAGATTCAATTTATTGAAATAAAATTTTGACTTATAGTCTGACTTTCGTAATCCATCATCCTTGCTTATTTCATATTGATATCATAGTTATTATATAATATTGCGTGCTATTGTTAAAATTATCTTTAACTCTCCTTTTCTGATAAGTTATTGTTATATTAATGATAATTTTAATTCTAGATAATAACATTATAGGTAGTTCAATACTCATACTCTTATTTACTTTCAAGAATTCTTACTATAACATTTTTCTGTGAAAAGGATAATAACCATAACGTACAGATTTCTACCCTTTAGTTTCCAAATCGTCTGTAAAAATGAATTTCCCATTTGATTAAATGAGTATTTAGAGGTTGACTTAATATTTAAGTGGCTGTATATTTTTTATATTTCATTAAAATTAAGTTATGTAAAGTTTTTAATAAATCTAGAAGAAATTGATTGTTCAATATGGTTCATAAACCACTTCAAACTATTTTACACGTTCATCCCTGGTACTTTTTGCCTGAATATTTATTTATGTATTTCTCAGGGTCACTTTAATTTTTAAATGTACATCCTTATATTCTTAATTGCATTTCAAAAGAGCCACAATAGAAAATTTCTTATAACACTCCATTGAGTTTAAAAAAAAAAAAAAAGGCTCTATGGTCTCCACTCTGTGTCTTTTAAACATGCCAATGCTTTTTTTCTTCATTTTCAATTACTGCTCAGATTAAACTCCTTACTACAGAAGTTATTCTCATATTGCCTCCTGAACTTACGTCCGCTGGCTCGGACCTTGGTGTCAGTTCTTGTGGAGAAGTCAACAGTCGGACCATTTGGTTTTCCTCTGACTTATTTCAGCCATTCCCTCTTTAAAGTCTTGCTGTTCCTCATTCCCAAAGGGAATATTTGGATTATGTAATTTTCTGACTTTAAACAAGAATATGAATGAATTCCTCACTAAATCATTACTTTATTTTTAGTTGTAATTCTAAAGGTTGTTTCATAAAAATTCAGCCATTTTAAAATGCAATGTTCTGTTAAACTGTACAAGCATATTTATAAAATCATAAAATTAAAGGGAATGGACACTGCATTCAAATGCTTTTAACCTGTAATTATCCTTGAAACCATTTGAATATATTGTGTGTCCCAAACGTAGGAGAAAATAATTGAAAGGAAGTAGGTGGTAAATATGTGCATGTGTAAAAGACCTTATAACTCTTTTGTATATTAATAAATCTGAATGTAGTGCTAGCAACCCAAAATATTTCTTTGTTGTATGGCTAAGCTGTAACTCATGCTGTTTCATGTCCTCTGTAGATTGTTTTTCAACAAAAATGTAACAAATTGTCCCATAGTTCCCAGTAAAAAATCGAAGACATTAACTTACTTAAAATTAACAGAATTTGAAAATGGAAATTTTAACATCACATAGAGCAAAAGGTTAGAAGATTTGCCAAAAGTTGTTATAGAGGATGAATTAAAATAAATCAAAAACCATGGAGGTAACTTGATCTTTTGTTTAATTTTAACCAAAGTAAGAAACTGTTATGGAAAGATTCTGGTGTGATGAGCACCATCTGGTCTTATTTTGTTATATAACAATTTGCATAAAATCTATTAAGTTTTCGGTATTGCATGCTTCAGAAATTTAATAACCCAGAATTATGGATGATATACAGTACTTGGCAACAAATATTAATAAACAGAAATTGTACTTCCAGCTAGAAATGTATATAGAAACCAATATGTAATTTTAGAGAAAATGAAGCTATTGCAAATTGATTTCACCATGTTTAGTAATTAATTTATTTTAATTAGAATGTATGATTTGTATTTCTAGGCTTGCATTTCTTTGGAGTATTAAAGAAAATGAAGTTTCATCATTAACGTGGTAGAACATATTAAACATCTCATAATTCCTCTTGTTAGTCTATCTGTTTTGTAATTTGTCTTTATAAAGTGATGAATCCACATGAAATCCTCAGTTAGATGTGAAAATTAAAGCATTTGTTGAAAGACATTTCTCCTATCTGCTAACCTGTTATCTACATGGCCTTGAGTATAACAAGGTTGCATTCTGTTTCTCTTGTGTATATAGTTATTGTTCTCTCTCATCCACTCTAAATCAATGCATGGTTTGGTCTCTGAGACAAAGAATAATGCCTCAATTTTTCAGCAGTCTTTTTTCTATAATACCTCATTTTAAGGTATACATTCTCTTTTTCTTTATCCTGAAAAATTCAAAGTTATTCCAATTCTCTTCAGCCTTTCATTGAGGTCCTTTCTAAATTACAAAGTTCTGCAAGTTTATGAAGGTGTATCTGCAACATCGGGATGGTATTACTTAAAGCATATAGCTTTTTATTCATAGGTCCCTCCCTCCCTATAATCATATCTGGATCTCACCTCAAGCTAGTTCCCTGAAAGATCTTAGACAAATTTGTTTTCTAATCATAACTTTTTCAAGAAATAGGAAACCTAGTAGTAACAACTACTAGGATTAATGTGGAGATTAAATAGAATGGACACCTGTGGCAACTCCTGGTGAAGAGAAACAACACAACGAATGCTAGCATTTTCAAACTGTTCCTCTCAGGAGTTGTATAAAACCATTAAGTATTCCATCTTTATACACTATAATTTGTGGAACCAAACAAAATGAAGTCTTTATATGATTCCTGATATATTTACTACTTTATAAAATTTGAGGATTTATTTTTTCATACAATGGCGCAATGTCAGAGAACATGTGTGTGTGTGTGTGTGTGTGTGTGTCCGTGTGTGTCTTTGTGTGTATGTGAGTTATGTGTGCATGTTCTGTCCTTTGCCTGATCTCTGTCAGATCCATAAGGAATTAATAAAAATAACTAGAACTTTGTGTTATTTTTTATTTCTAATAAAGCGAACCTCATTATTTCAGCTCATTTATTTTTGTCAGCATTATTGTTATTTTGGGAGGGGAATAAAATAATTTTGCTTTTATTTTTCAATGGTGTCTCTTAATTTACCATCTTTTATTCACTTTACAGCAAAACTTGAAAGAAATAATCTCTTCCAACTAGCCAGGCAGCCAATCAGTGACTTTGTATTGATTATCTGTTATGGGTTAGATTTAACGGACACTTATTTTTTTTTTTTTTACTGGAATTGAACTCGGGATATTGTACTTGCAAGGCAGGCAAGGTACCACTGAGCTAAATCCCCAGCCCTGTTATGGATTAGGACAAAAATAAGAGGTATTACACACATAATAATTGTTCAATAAACAGTGATGATACAATCCTGTTTTTAGAGAATAGCTGAATATTGGTAAATATAGACAAAGAAATAAGCACAATGAATGGATATGGAATTCAAATAAAAAATGTATACATGACACCAAGAGAACAGAGAGTAATTATCTTTACTGGTTTAGCAGAGGGATAATAATCAATATAATTCCTGCAGTATAAATAAAAATTTACACGGTTAAGGAGAAATATGTTATTTTATCTAATAAGAGCAGACCTAATAATATTAGATAAATATGATCCTCAAATAATGAGAAAATCTAACATCAATAGTAAATATTTTCCAAAGTAATGATATATACTATAAATTTAGTGTAGTATTTTAGGATAATTGTTTTCAGATGAATAAATTGAGAAGAATAAAACATTTGCAATAAAAATTATTTTATAATATTATAAAACTACTAAATATTGAGTGTCCTCCATAGAGTATTTAATAAATAATGTTACACAAGAACATACAAGAGTACAAGAGGATAATTTTGCCTGTGATCATATAACTGATAAGTGGACGCAGTTTTTTTCATCCAAGCATTCATTTTATTCAAACTGTCTACTTTTCTCCAGAATATATTAGTTTTGAATTTTATTACTTTAAATACTTTCACGTAACTCCATTTTATTTTTGGCAAATAAGTAGTTTGTTGTATTGGACAGGGTGATTTTCTCTATTCTGTTCACCTCACTCAAAACACATGTGATGAGTTCTCTATTGACTTTCTAAAATCTTCCGAGAGATATATCTTACCTTCCAATCTGTCTAGTATGTAAGACAGGTTAGAACACAGGTAATTATGATGTAGAATCTGAACAGAGAACGGTAGTATGACTGAATTTAAGTAGTTGCACTCCTTTTATGTCTCAAAATTAAGCTTAAGTTTCTAAACTTTGACGTGTCAAAGTTAAAATTATACTGAAGAAAGTAGAAAAGACATTATTCAAGATTTGTACAATAGAAGTGAGAGGATGGAATTCTTGTGAACTCAACTCCACTGAAACAAAGCATAGATTTTTGAAGTTCTGACGTGAGTTGGGGCCTAATTACTGGAGCACTTACTTTCAGAATAAGGTTGGTATGTTAGGAATGATGTTCATGTATTCTTCAGTCTACAAATAATTTTCTCTCTGTTATCACATCATTTTATATTTGCCAACTGGCTCCCATCAATGCTAAGTCCTCATGTCTTGAGGTGACAGGCAAATAGTGTTGCAATTTTTATTGTCCTTTACATTTTAAAGTGATGGCCACCATGTCCTTGAGGAGAAGATTCTTGGAGTAAGACTGGGAAAAGGCTTTTAGAGGCATTCAGATCTCAAAGGGGCAGAAAAAGATTTTATAACTGTAAGTCTTCCTGAGGTAAATGTACTAAGACAGGTTATAGGAGAGATTCAGGAAGAAGGCTGTCTGAAATATGATCAAGTTGAGGAGACCATTACAGCTTTTCACATGCTTTCATATAGTTTATGTCCTCAAAGCTCATGTCAAAATTTGATTGCCTTTGTGGTGGTTTTCACAGGTGGCGCTTTGAAGAGGAAATTGGCTCATTATTAAGGGTTATTGTCTCTCTTAGAGATTGGGTTGTTGCCTTGACAGCAGGTTATTACAGTGTAAAGCCACCCTTCTTAATTGAACTTCTCTGGAGTATTTACCTGACCTTCCACAACACATCTCCACCATGAACTGAAGCAGTACATGACACCATAGGAGACCACCTGAACTTGAGCTTTCCAGCCTGCAGAATTAAACCTCTTTTACATCTTTATAAATTGATTTTTCTCAGATATTCTCAAATTATTTGTTACAGACATAGGAAATTCATTAACACACATTTTTTTGGTCACAAAATGTGCTGGATTGTCAATATGTATCTCAGCATACTATTTTTTCCATTTTCTCTTCCTATTATCATTCCATATACTTAAATAAACTGAGCTCTGGTGGCAGGAAGCTTTTGTTTCATACATTTTGTTTAGACCATGAATTATTATTATTCTTTTCTGATGCTAGGGATTAAACATAGGTACATGTGCATGCCAATTGAGTGTTTTCTACCACTGAGCTAAGCTCCAGCACGCACAATGTGAATTATGGTCCCAAATAGTATCTGAAATAAATATAGATGGTATTTTCAACTTAGAAAATCCCTTTTATTTTAATACATTAATTTCTTACTGCTCTTAGAAAACATGAAAATGTGACTCTCTTGGGCATTTGTATTTATAACACTTGTTTAATACAATTCAAAGCAAAGTTGTCACCAACTCCATAAGGATTTTGAGGGAAGTGCTAATATCTAATAGCCCACTGTTCCCATTTCTGTCTTTGATCTACTCCACCATGTGCCATAGCTGCTGAATATTAACTATATGCCTTCAAGTTTTCTTTGGATTTCACTAACCCAGAAGCAATGTGGACTTTCAGTGAAGAAGCCAGTGATAAAGCCCTTTACTTGTGTCTACCACAATGAATTCATCTTTCCAAAGTAGACTTATACTCAAGTCATAGTACATTTTTATGATAGATAACTGAATTTCAGAGTATATGTTAAGGGCTTTGTATATAACATATTGAGAAACACACCAGATCATTCTTTTGGTTTTTTTCTTTCTGGGTACCAGGGATTGAACTCAGGACCTTGCACTTGCCAGACAGGTGGGATGCCACTGAGCTAACTCCTCAACCTCAGATTATTCTTTTATAGAAAAGCTGTTCTAGTCAAAAACTATTGAATAATGGGCCCACTTTAAATGAAGTCATTATATACAATAGCTTCAAATTATTTTTCTCCATAAAATAGTTTATTCTATGAGTAATATGAAAAGAAGTTTATTTTACAGTTTTGGAATAAACATACGAGTGGTTTGGGGTAGATAATTTGACTCAGTTATATGATTGTACTACCACAGTAGAAACCTTTATAAAACAATTTTTAGAAAGTAAACAGTCCACTTAAACAAAAGGCTTGGAATTTTAATCTACTTTGTAGCTCTTCCTGAAATACCAAACAAGCTTACATTATTCAACAGTAGTATTCAGACCTCAGGATAAAGTATAACAATACTTCTCTTAACTTATATTAGTGAAATTCTTTCAATAGTATTAAATTCAGTCTGGAGGCAACTTTTTATGAGTGAGATCAATAGTTTACGGTAAATCTAGCAGCTGCACATAATTATTAAATCAATCAATAAACAAGTTAATCCAGAGACACTTATGAAAGGTCTGGAGTGCTATTATTAAAAAAAAATTCTTTTAACTGGCAATAAGGTTATAGTTGAAAAAGATCAGCCTATATTCTATTATGTTAACTTTAAAATAAACTACATGCTTTTCTACAGAATATTATTTTACATGTAAAACAATATTGGAATTCAAGAATAATAAAAGTCGAATATGCCATTATGTTGTGATAAATTGATTTGTCATCTAACATAAAGAAAATTAAAAGTCCTAAATGTATCCTCCTAAATTAAACAGAAGCTTCTCTGAGTGAAAATCACATAGATAATCCTAAATATAAATAATCTCTCAGGGTCTTCAAATATAAGAAAAAATCATTTCATCATTTTTATAGAATAGCCATTTTAAAGCTGTGCTTGGAAACATCAATAAAAATAAGATTCAGGAAGTTTTTGTACTTTAATTCTAACCCAGAGCTTATAAGATTTGCCTTCATAAAATTGGAAAAACAAGAAAAATTAAGTTTGTAAAATTGATTTTTAAAGAACAGGGATTTTTTTGAGCTCAGCGGGTATGTGATAGGATTAATATATTTTCATAGCTAAAAAAGAATTCAAAAACTAAAGAAGCTTTCAACATGAGACTGGATATTGTGATTGTCTGGGGAACCAAGATTTAAATGTTAGTTTAAAATTAAACTTCTTAAAGTGGTAATACAAGTGTCTAAATGTACATGTATACATGTACTTTATGTGTTTTCAAACAGAAGATGATGTACAAAATCTCTCTAGCAGTTAATTTGAATTCAGTGGCTCTGAAAGGGCAATCACAAACCTTCCCCAAATCACAGTTGTGCTGTTCTCTGGTAGGGTATCAAAGTAAGGAAGAGTTGAGAGAGAAATTGTCATTTCTGTATTCTTAGAGTATGCCAATTAAATGAGAATTTTTATGGTTGAAGTTTAATATATATGTTAACAAGCATGTAGAAAAACTACTGAAAATTCCATAGCCATAATCAATCTTAGCTTTCCAATATGTAAATGACAGAAAATACATATTACCTGAAGGAAAAGGTAGCTACTGTCTTGAGTGATTGAAGCATTCTAATATGGCTACAGTTGCACATTCTTTAATAAAAAGATGTTATTATCACCATATTGTGGTTCTGAATTCTACTGTGCTTCCTAAATTCAGACTAGATGTTCCCCACTTTGCAAGTTGACCTGCAGTAGCATTAAACTTTCACTATCTTATTTTCACATCAGTGGAAGTAGATTGTTTATATTTACAATAACATCAGCAATAATTCTAGACTGAATCTCATTGTTGAAGGCTTGCATACTCATTCTACTAATCAGAGACTAGAGAAAACTTGTAGCAATCTTAAATACACAACCAAGTGATAGTAGTTTAAGACATGAAGTTTCTGTTTGTTGCTCGACTCATTTCTAGTACAGTCATACCATTTTTTTCCCATGGGGTTCAATATCTCTGTAGCAGTAAAGACACAGGAAATATAGCAAAATATTCTGACCTGACTTGGCAAAGCTTCAATCGATGCAAAGAAGACTGAAAAGTGCATTTTTATCTATGCCAAGAAAGAGAAGACGCAAAGAGATTTATTTTTCTCATATCTTTCTATTTCTACTCACTTTTCACAGAGGTTTGGAATGCTAATGCAGCAGGAGAGGGCATTATGTCCACCACTGAAGTTGGGAGATGGTAGGAAAACTAATCTCATCATTGTTGGAGTCATACTGGGAGTGGGGTGATTTCTCAAAACGATGCAGTTGATTTTAGGGCCAAATAGAGGAGAATCAGCCCCAAAACACAAACAACTCTGATTATAAACTTCTTTTTTACAAGGCAAGAAAAGGAAAATGTACATCTTCTAATTTTTACCAATTAACAATACGTTTGTCACACCTGAGATATTAGTTTCTTTTATATACCCACATATGTATATTAAAATTGCTATAGATTACAAGTGGTTCTAGAGATAAGATACCCATGTTACTGATAAATATCTAAAGTTGTGAAAATATATTTAGATTTTTTTCAGAAATGATATATTTATAGAATCTCAGAGTTAAAATTTTTATAAAAATCATAAAATTAACCTAACACAATAAAGATCTTATGCATAAATAACTTCTATATGATTATGTGTTGTGCAAATACTTGAGAATGCTGCTTTTGAATAGATTTAAGCCATATACTGAAATATTAAGAGCTGTCACATTTATTCATAAAACTATTATCAGATTTTAATGAAAATTGAGTGACATGAATATAAAGTTCAATTGTCACCTAATAAATGCTGCACAGAGATCAGAGGTTCTGCTCACTCTTGTATGCAAAACTGACATTGTTTCTTTTCTGTCAGGTTTATTATCTTGCCATATTTTTTTCTTCAGGTACTAAATAGAATTGATCTGCTGTCTATAAAAGAGAAAATTTCATTTTAATGTACTATGTAAATGAATTGCAAATCTATCACATTCTCATTTAGTCTTTTAAAATACCATACAACAGGCTTACCTTAAAAATGTGCTGTTACATAGTTTCTAGATGCACAAGATGCTACCACTTTTGCCCTGCCTTTCAACAAATTCTATGTGGAAAGGCTGCCTGGATTCTTAGAACTCTGGCAATTATTCCTGCCCACCTGGGAAGAAATTCTGCTGCCTTTGCTATGAGGACATGGCCTGGCTGACTCTGTGTTGCTTTAGCTAACAGGGAACATTAATATTTATAAATATTTATGTTAAGAGAAGTACAGAGATTAGTAGTGCAAATCTTTTTGGAAGAGGCTGCTACCTGAAGTATAAAAGGATTAGGGAAACACAACACTGTGGCAGTGTTTGCGCTCTGCAAGACATTGCCTGCATGCAGATTGTCCCCGGAGAGAAAGGGAAGGACTCAGCAAGCCATGTTTATTTACATTGCATTCACTTGCACTCTGTGCAGTTGATCAATGCATTCTTGGTTAAATAAATCAGAAAAAAAGCGTGCCTTTTCCCAACAAATTATGTCTCATTTGAAAATATTCAAGGTTTTTATGAAGGTTCTACATATTTCCTAGTTTACCTTTATGACATTGGAACAGTAGTGTCCCTCATTGCTTTGAATAGCCCTTAATGACCTCACCCAATTCATCAAGCTCTGAATCTAACTTCTATTCACAGAAAATGTAAGTAATGGGGAAATATGTTCGATGACAATATGAGGAGGAAAAAACGCGAATCCAGAAAATGGGAAAGTCTATAGAATAAATGACTGCATTTAAATAATAAATGAATAAATAAAAGGCATGATCATGATAAACTCAGGAAGAGACTGTAATAGATTGTATAATAAACCCTGTTTAGATCTAATGGAAACAACAGCATAACTGTAAACATGTATTCTTGATACATAAGTAAGCATAAACATGCACTGTCTTACATGACTATGAGATCATAATGTATACCCAAAATGTACCAATAAACTTAATGAACAACAACAACAACAAAACAATAGTAGTCTTATAGAAAAATATGTATTTATTATACGTAGTAATTTTTAATGGAGGAAAACCTGTTGTACTGTCTTTCATTTTTGGGCTGATTTTGGGAGAGACTGGAATTTGACTGAGTTTTCTTGATTTGTTTTTGATAATGGCATTGTGGAGTGACGGAAGTGTCTGAGGCAGGGCTTACCTGAGAGAGACAGACGGCTGCTCTTCATGTAGTATGCAACATCACCACTGTGACAGTCAGAATGTTTGATGGGCTCAGGTGTTAGAAGCAGTCACCGCCACCTCATATGCACATGTATAGTATGTAAGAAGATACAGTATGTATATGCCCATGTACACATAGACATTTTCATGAGTGAGGGTTTTTTTTCACCTTGAATACTTTTCAGTTTTTTTGAAAGAATCCAAAATATTTATACTGGTTACCTGAGAAAGAAAATTGAATTTTCATAATTTTTAAGATTCTTCTTTACATCCAATATCAAGATTCATGTATTTTATTAGTGGTAAAGTTTTAATATATATATATATATATTACCCTATTAATATCTTTTAAATTCTTTAGTAATTGGACATAAAACACCGTCAATTTTTGGATGTGAATATAAAATTCAAAAACACACCCTATATGTAGGTACTTTTGTAAACTTCCAAGAGCTTTGAATAAATGTTTAGACATTATGGGCAAGACTGTACCAAATGCTATGATTAATGTTACTAAACAGTTTCTATTATAAACTTCTGTTTTCAGAACCTGACATGATTCTGAAAAAGTCTCGGTTTGCACTAAAGTGTTGCATGTTTTGACTCTTTCCAAAGGTGATTTTTTTCTCAAGTGTGGGAGGAAAATCTGTTCCTTTTTCCTTCAAGTGAGAGTATGGAAAAATACATTTTTCATTGTAAAAATAGTGTGCTACCTATTTGTATTTAAAGTAGTTTAAATGACATGCTTACAAAATGATTATAAATATTTTATTATGATTATAAAAACTATGCATAATCACTGTAGGACTATTTAGAAACACAGAAACATTTAAGGAAATACAAAAATATACTTAGAAATACCATGGTTTATATTTTTCTATTCCTTTGGAATCATTAAAATATGTATACTGAGAATTTAAACATTGGATATATAAATCCATAACAAAATGTAGATTTTCAGACATTCTGAATTTTGATTCTTAATGGCTTCTTCATAATTAGTTAATGAAAGCACTGAAATTTTATAATGAATCATCAAGAATGGAAGCAGTATTTTGTCTGCAATTTCCTATTGTAAATAATTAAAATATATACATAATTGTGTATACATATATTTGTGTGGCTTTGGATTTTTTTTCTTTTGTAGAAAGTGTTTTAAGCTAGAAGAGATTTCTAGTTTTCAACTGATATCTGCTCTTCCATTTATTGAAGATATATGTAGATCATTTTTCCCATCTCCTTCAAAATTCAGCCTGGCTAATTTTTTTTCAATCAAAAGCACAGTTGATGCATATTACTTTCAGAACTGTCTCATAAAATCTTGCAGGTATCACTCTCTCTGTTTTAATTTTTTTCCACCTTGAATGACTGGCATAGTTGTAACCCAGGAGATCTTTGAAACATTTGTTTAATTTAATAGCTGCTGTGCTCTTAGGTTCTGAATTATGTGGTAGAAAAGTATTTTGCCCATAATTATTTCTTGAGAAACAATATTATTTTTCCTTTAGCCTGCCAGATTTTAAAATATATTTTATTATAAATGTTCAAACTACTTTATTAAGAGGTGTTTGACATATACAAATATGTGCACATTTAATGAACACATCTTGATAATTTTGGGGAAATTTATCAACCCATGAAACTATCAGGGGCATAAGGCAAATATTTGCTTATATTTGCTTTATATTTGCTTTTAGTATCTAAACCAAAAAATACTGTCCATACTAAAATTAAGGAGGCTTTATCCTTAGTTTTCTTTGAGGTGTTTTATGGTTTCAAGTTTTATATTTAAGTCTTTCCTTTTAGTTGATTTTTGCATATTTCATAACACAAAATTCTTATTTAATTATTTTGCACGTGGACTTACAGTTTTCTTAAAACCATTTATGGAAATGTTTACTTCTTTCTTGTTATGTATTTATTCTTGATGTCTTGTCCAAAATGGGTTGACTGTATGATACAAATTTTGGCACATTTTTGGCTTTCATTTCCATTGGTCTAATACTTTGTTTTTTGCCAGTACTGTACTGTCTTTGACTACTACAGCTTTGTAATACAGTTCTGAGACAGATGAGAAGTATCTGACTCTCTGGAACCCACCCTCCCACTGGAAGGAGGTGTGGCCAGGGCTAAAGCCAGCCCATCCCTCCCGCTGGCTGCTTTTGCTGTCTGTTGGCCCTCCCCCACCCTATGAACCTGGACGACTTGCTTTGGTGTCCTCCCTGGTTATCTAGTGGCCAGTGTCCTCCAGTCAGCTCCAACATGAGTGCAGCTCCATTATCAGTGCTTTTCCCCTGTCCCACACCTGCCTTTTCAGAAACTGCTGGCGTCTCTTTGAAGAAGGGGAGAGGGTACCCTGGTGTGGCTAGGATTGGAGAAGGTGATCTAGGCCCATTGTTTACATCTGTAATGCCCCACGGAGACCTTTCCAGAAGATTTCCTGTTTTCATGTCCATCCCCTCACTGAATCACTGCTATGACAGCTGGGGCTGTCCTGGAGGCCTGCAACCACTTGGACAAATCAAGGGCCTGTATTTGGATCAATCACAGGCCTGCAGCTGCTGTATAAGCAGTACTCCCACACACTGTTTGGGTTGGCCTAGGAGGCCTCCCTGTATTGTTCTGATCCTTTTGTGTACTGATCCCTCACAGGCCCTGTTAAAGACTCACTTTGGTGGTCCTGCAAACCTGCTTGACATTTACTTCTTGAGTAGTGTGGACTGCTAAAGCCTAAAAATTTACTCAGAGCTCTTATACTGAGTAGTGTGGACAGAGCCGTTGTCTCAAAAGAAAGAAGAAAAATGCTAGGGGTTGTTATCTCTGAAGGGCTCCAGAGACCAGCAGCTAATGAAAATAAGCAGCAGAGACAGGGAGCAGCAGGGTGGCCCTGCACCAACAGTTGATACTTGCTGGTGGTGGCCAAAAGTGGTTGTGACCTGCAGCTGGCTGTAGCAACTGTTGGCATCCCACATTATCTGGTGTTCTCTGGTGACATCAGGACTGCTAGCAAAGCTGCACTTTGAGGCTCACAATTTGCATTTGAATGGAACAAAAGAACCATCAACTGATTGTCACAATTTGATATCAGGAACCATACCTGCAGCTTTGCTTTTCTTGTTCAAGATAGTTGTGGATGTTTGTTTCCATATAAATTGAGATTCACTGGGCTATTTTGTGTCTTTTGTGATTTCACACAAAGTTTAGAAATTTTTTCTCTTTCTGTGAAAACTGGCATTGGAATTTTCATGAGAATTGCAATGAAAATATAGATTTTTTTAGTAGTATGAGCATTTTACCAAGTATGTCAACAAACTGTATAATCTAGAAGAAATGGGTAGATTCCTAGATATATACTACTTAACAAAATGGAGATGGGAAGAATAGTAAGTCTGAATAGATCAAATGAGTAATCTCTCAATAAAGAAAAGCCATGGCTTCAAGAGAGAATTCTACGAAATATTTAAAGAGAAATTAACAGTAATCCTTTCAAATTCTCCCCAAAAGCTGAAGAAAGGACAATACTTCCAAAGTCATTTCTATGCTATGTCCTATTATTGCAAGTACTATGATCCTGTCTTAAAATAAAATGAGGCTAGAGATATATCTCAGTGGTAGACTGCTTGCCTAATATCCACAGGCTCTGGATTCAATGCTTAATGCTGAAAAACAACAACAAAATTAATCATCCAACATGATCAAATGGTTTTTTTGTCCCCAGGAGAGCAAGTATCATTTAACATTCACAAGTGTGTGTGTGGTGTGTGTGTGTTTGTGTGTGTGTGATACTAACAGAATGAAGGACAAAATCCATGTGCCATCTCAGTCACTACAGAAAAAAAATTAATAAAATTTAACATCCTGGGCCGGGGATTTAGCTCAGTGTTTCTGCTTCCTGCCTTGCAAGTGGAAGGTCCCGAATTCGATCCTCTTTACAAAAATAAAAAATAAAAAAAAAATAAGTGAAATTTAACATCCATATTTTATTACAAAAGCTCTTGAGAAATTCAATATAGAAGTAATATAATTCAACAAAGTAAGGACCATATATGAAAAATCCACTGCTAGCATCATGCTCAGTTGTAAAAAATCTCAGTTTTTCCTCAAAGAATAAAAAGCAAAGATGTTTGCTCTCATCAATTCTATTTAACAGAATCTTGAAAGTCATTACTAGAGAAATTAGGAATTAAAAATTTGGAAACTACATCCATTTCATTCTGAGTCAGAAAAGTAAAATTATCTATTTTCAGATGACAAAATCATGTATGTAAAAATGCCAGTGCAGATGAAGGGAGGGCAGGGGAATGGGGAAAAAATTAAGAACCAAGATACATCATGTAAAGGTACAAGATCCCAAATGATGAATGTAACTATATTGTATACCTAAAATGTACCAATAAATAAACAATAAAAAACAGTAAATTCTCTTTTAAAAAAAAGAAAATAAAGACGATACCAAGAAATGGGAAGGCAGTGGGACAACAGCCTGCATTTATGGACTAGAAGAATTAATAATGTTGCATTTTTGTCACAGTTTAGCATGCTAAAACTAACATTTTTTTTCAAAAGTCTTAATATATATGATAAAACACCTCTCTGAAAAATTTGCAGTTTTTAGCTAAGCAGTACTTTGCAATGTTATCAAACTAGTATGCTTGCCAATGATTGAATAGCTTATTAATTACAGCCTGATTAGGAAAATGTATGGAAAGTTTATGTTAGAACAATTTGCTGAGAATATATTTAAAGACTATTTAAAAGCATTCGGGCTCTGCATAAGGAAACTATGAGAGAAATAACACTGGGACTAGAAATAATTGGGGTCCTCTACCACCTAATGTCCGAAAACCTAAGGCAGGGAGGAATTACATTTTTTTTTTTTTTTTTGTACTGGGGATCAAACGCAGGACCTTGTGCTTGCGAGGCAGGTGATAGAACCACTGAGCTAAATCCCCGGCCCAGAAAAGACTTTTTTGAGTAACTGCTTGACAGAAAGTGAGAAGGTACAAAGAATCAACTTTGATTTTGTTCATATAGACTAGGGCCCTAAGACACAGAAAAGACAGCTAGATAGTACATCTGAAGGGGCATTGTTTGCTATCCAGGATGTGCACACTGCACAACGCTTGCCCCTGGGGATAGAGATATATAATTTGTATGTGCAAAAGACGCAGGGCATTGTTTCTGGCTCTCTGTTGTCCATAAGGTTATCATAATAGCATATGAATCCTAGGAATAAGACTCTAGTATCTTTCGTATGTGACACTGTTCAAAGGATGAAACATGAACAAGTACAATAAGATTATTTCATTCCTTACTTTTATAGCTCATTTTAAAGTGTAAACTGGTGCTTCCTTGACATTACAGTGGTAACCAGGCTGTATAGGACTGTTTTATCTACCTGGATGAAACTTTGCTGTTTTAATTCTCTGCTGGGCTCTTGATATTTAAGTCTCCAGTTTATTGGATCACTGCAATCTTCGATTAACTAGAATTTCACAAGACTTGTAAGTGACACTCCAATTTCCTGGGTTCTGAGCATTGTCTTTACTGCTGTGATTTACAGTAGCAGCCCAGTCTGCCTACAAATTTACTCTGACCAACAGAGGATCCACATATCTGACTGTTAATCTATATTGTGAGCCCGGATTGTGCAAGATAAAGTGGCATTCCTGTAAATCAGGAGCTAGCGTGAAGGAAGGGGAAACGTAAATTAAAACTCCTGTTCTCAAATATCAGTCAATTCCTTGTACTTACCAGTGAGCAAAGGAATCATTTGGTGTAGACATTACAGGTTAGTATTGCTGTAGTAGAATGAAGAAAGAACAAAATCAAAAGGACCAAAATGTTGATGGCCAGAACTGGTAATATTGTCTTTTCTATACAATTTGAATGTTACTAAGTTTTGTCTTAGTATGCAGTTTAAATGCTACTGACTTCACAATTCTAAGTGGATTTTTTTAGTTTTAAAGTCATGTAATCTTTTGTTATGTATTTATTCATTTTTATGTCTTTCAAAGAATTGCTTATTGTTTTCACATTTTTAAAAATTTTGCAAGAAAGATATGCTAATAGTTTTCAATTTTGATTCATTCTTGAGTTCACTGGTCCATGTTATCCAATATTTCAATGAAAATGAAGGCACCAATGAGTTTTTTCAAACTCATACCTAGCTGTTAACATGGTGGGTTTTTAATTTCATGTTTTTGTGTTTTATTGCTACCTAACAGATATATTTTGGCATAGATTTCAGAAATCATACCAGGGGTCTCTGTGATCGTATTGGAGAAATCCATAGGAATCCAAAATGAATAAATGAATATATGTTTTTACTAACTTAGACACATATTTAGGTGTTGAAGAATTTCTTCAGCTTAGTGAAATGTTCTTTTCTATTTCCATATGGCAGACTGAATATCATACTTCCACTTACTCATTAAGATAGGCATTATGCCTTTCAATTTAATTTCTAAAACATAATAAACATTTGAAATTTTAAAGTAATTTTTAACTTATAACATGAATATAAACATGACTATTTCTTCCAAGATTTGCAGAGTTTATGGAGTCTGCAAGATACAGAACCAATATTTTAAAAGATATGAGCAGATTTCTAGCAACACGCAGTAAGTACTCTATAACCTAGATGAATCTAACATATTTAGAAAAAATACAGTTCAAATAGAATGGTACTACTTATTCTCCTTCAAGGGATGGATGGAAACTCTCTTAAAAGATATTACTCTAGAATTACTAACTAATATCTTATTTTATAATTTTATCTTCTGACGTTCAGCGAGTGCTATTAATTGGTGATTGGCAAAATTTAGCTTTTGAGATGCATAAGTCATTTTAAATGGCTAAATTGGCATTTGGGTTTATGTATTATTCTCTTTGAAGTTTTATTGGTGTGATTTAAATGATAAAATCTCATCATTTCTTATTTAATGTGAGAAGTTGGAGGCAGATTTAAGCTTTTTAAAATGAACAGCCAAATGATCCACGTAAATTTCTTTGGCCCAAGACCATTAAACATACTTCTAGAATTTTTAGGATCACTGATTTTCATCCTGTCTTTCTATATATTTTTCTATGATCATACGCTAATACATTCTTTTCCTTATTAGCTTATGCTTTTTTATGTGATGGTTTTAGTATACTACATATTAGTGTAAATATTTAGGCAACTATATAATAAAATTCCTAATTAAAATATTTGTTGTTCTTTTTGCCTTATTCATGGCTAACAACTCAAAATTTATCTTAGCACTCTCATCTAAAATAAAGTACTTGGTTTGCCTAAGGTAGACTCATGAAATCATTAATAATTTGTTAACTTGACCAGGTATGAGAAATGGCTGCGCCTCCTTTGAATAATCTTTCCTTTTTGGTCAAACATATGTTATCTATAACTTTTAGTGTATCTGAACAGTGGGGAATTCAACAACTGATTCAAAAATTAAAACTATTTTCAATTCACTTAAAATATATCAATTTTCTACAATCTATGAAATAATGAAAAATTTTCAGTTGGAAAAAACAACTATTTTCTATTACCTATCACCTTAAGACAAAAACTTACCATAGTTTCCCTAACTCTATTTCTTATATTTTAAAATGACTAAAACTTAAGAGAATTCTCAGAGTGCTTTGGAAATTTTTTGGATATGTTTGTTTGGGGATCTTTGCAAAGCAAGTTTTTGCAAATGTAAAAATGATATGACATGGGATTTTAGCTAAAAGTTACTAGATTTTTTTCTTTTTTTCACTGTTTGAAGAGAAAAATCAGTCTGATCATTTTGTTAAAAGATATTAATGTAGGTTATTCAGAGTGTATGAACTATAATAATTAAAATTAAGTAACATCTATAATAATACGGCTCATACAGTTTTCAAGAAAAATGTATAATTCACTAAGATGTCATATTCAACTTGGCATGGTGGCAAATTCCTATAATCCCAGACACTTGCCAGGCTGAGGCAGGAGGATTGCAAATTTGAGGCTAGCCTAGACAATTTAGTGAGACCCTGTCTAAAAATAAAGAAAATATAAAAGGCTGGGACTGAATCCCAGTGCTGTATGGGTATTCATCCAAAACAAATGATAATCAATAATTATTTAATTATAATATTAATTATAATATTTTGCCTATAATTATCATACTATTATTTATTTTTCTCATATTAATTAATTTTACTATAATTATTGTACTGTTTATTTACCTTTACTTATACTGTCATTTTTAAGGCAAGATGAACTCTTTAAAGATGTATCTACTGTATACTCTCACTCTCAGTTTTTTCATTGTAATATTTTGTAATCATTACTTTTCATAATAATATTTTTTATAAGGAATGTAATATATTGCTTATATTCAAATATGTAAGTATGATACATAATTGAGGGATCTAGCATAAAAACTAGTATATGTAAAAATTAATATTTTCTAAACTGATGGAATTTTAAATATATCCCTTGAGATTCTATAGTAAAATTAAATCATATTTATCTTCTTTTAGGAGAGAAACATTAAATTTCTAATAATCAATGATATGTGTTTATGAGTTTAAAATATTACCTGTAATGGTTTCTTACCTATAAGTCCTTAGTATTTATGTTCATATCTTATCCTATATGAATTTCTATTTTTTTATTTTAATATATTATAAGTAGATATTAATAAAGAAAATATAAAAGTTGTTCTATGAAATCCTAGACTCAGACTTTGATTCCAGATAATACTGTTGTTTGAATATCAGAAAAGATACAACTCTCGATATTCCATGCTTTGAGGTAAAAAAGCATTTACATATTATAAATGTATATACATATATATAAGAAGACATAAATATTTCTAGAAGGAAATAGATCAATTTGCTTGACATGGTTTAGTTCTTAATTATTTTCTATTTATGTTGAGAGTTCTTTTGTTTATCAAATCTAGGAATAAAAAATGAAAATGCCAATGGAGAAGTTAAGTCATTTTAGGTTAATTATGAATATATATATTCAATATATTAATGTGAATATGTTTTAATGCATGTGTATTTCTCAGGTTAAAGGAACCATATGCAAGTTTTATGCATGGAATAAGATCATAACTGTCAACAAACCAATTCTTAAATGAACTAAACAGTTGAGGAAAACAATTGTCAATCACTGACTTCCATAATATGCTTTTACAGAATTAACTCAAGTATGAAGATTAGCTAATATCCTCATTGTCACTTTCTCTCTTATCACTATCCATCAGTGTAACATCCTGAACCCAGTATCTCCACTAGGGAAAGAGTCGTGCTCAGTACCGACCATGTAAAATTATTTTGAGAAACTCTGATTCAATGTTATTTCTTGAAGATTCATACCTCACAGATATAAAAAAAAGTCTACAGAATCAAACATATAAGGTCATCGTTTAGTATATAATATTCCCTTAAAGATAATTCAACTCAAATGACTAGACTGCTTATCAAGCATTCAGCTAACCATAAGTATTTCTACAGATAGTAGGTGTGATTTTAGGGTGGGCTTTGATCAATTTGAATATTTATACAAAAATGCTCCCTGAGCACTACAGGATTTCTCAGAGGATAGAACTTTGTAACTTGCCTTTGCATAGGTTGCCACAACAGAATTAGAATGTCATTCCCAGCTGATGACCACCCCCAGAAAAGCATTGTTAAAAAAAGCAGTTGTTCTTGTGTATGGAGTGCACATTCAACCTAATGTGTTAGCTTGCTCTTAGGATAGATTCAGGCTTTTCTCTTGCCAGTGATACAGCAAAAAATAAAAATTTAACAGCAGGAAAAATAAACAAAAATTACTTAATATGTTTTATTTCTAAACTGGGAATTCCAACCTACTATTCTTGGGTCAAGGTTGCAAATTTCACTAGCAATGAGCCTAGAAAAATTTTAAATAACCTATTCTTGTTCAAAATATCTATTGCCCATATCATAATCTGTAAGGAGTAAAGATAGCCAAAGAACTCTAAAGGAACGCTAGCATGTTGCTCAGGAGAGCTCCCTTAGGAAATACCCGATTCTCGATTCATGCATGGTATATGAGCTGCAATGCCAATTGTGTGACACTCCAGCTAAAGAAAAGGTTCTAAATTTTGTTTCTGACAATTGCCTGGGCCTAGCTTTTCCCTTGGCTACTCAAGGGAACTTGTATTAATGCAAACACTTCTTGTTGCCACTGCAAATGATAAACAATGATCGTGTGGAACAATTCATGAACATTCAATATTCCACTGAAAATGATGAATTAGTTCTAGAATACGCTTAGCTGCTTTTTGAAATATGCCGTCCTGATCTATGCTTGGTAATCTATGTTTCTACTTTCAGAGTCTATTATTAGGACTTATTTTGTAGCTGGGAATTGCCTATATTGCAATTGGTCAATATATTCTGTCCAGAGAGTTAATTGTTATTGTGTAAACATTGTCAGGAAACAATTAACAAAATCTCTTGCAGTCAAAAACAAAAACATGAAGGACTTTGTCTGAAAAAGTGTAGAAATAAGCATTTCAAAATAAATGTTGAGTAGCTTAAGACCCAGATACTGACAGCAAGCACCCAGAACGTTATGCACAATAGTCAAAGGTTTGTCTGTGACTATTTAGTTGTTTTAGTAATCAGGTTTCTCTTTGCTGGGATAAATTACTCAACATTTACCACAGAGAGGAGGAGAGGAGAGGTTTATTCTGGCTCAAAGTTTTCAGAGGAATCAGACCATGGTTCCTTGGCTCCAAGGCAGAATTGGTCTGGCAAAAAAAGCCATGGTAGAGGAATGCTGCTCACCTCATGGCAGCCAGGAAGCAGAGAAAGATGGCAGGTGGAGTGCGTGGAGCCTGAATAAAAACACTGAATTCCCTTTGAGGCCACACCTCCAGTGACCATCCTCCCCCAAGCCCGCCTCCCAAGAGCACATCCAGCAATGAACATCATTAATGCATTAACCCACTGATGAATAAAATGTCCCCAAGAGCCACCCATATGTCAAAAGCCTCATCTCTAAAATCATGAGACTTTTCAGAGACATTTTAAGTCTAAATCAATAGATACTCACTCTAAAATAAGGCAAATACAAACAATACAAACTCAAAATGATGACTAAAGAGTTTCCCTCTCACCACTCTGTTTCAACTAACAGCTATAGCCAAGCTTCCTCTTTCTTTCTAGATTAAATAACAATAACAATAACAAAGTAACCAGTAATTTAATAACCAAATAACTTCATTGTCCTTGTTCCTCCCAGCACTCACTTGTCACTTACTCTTGGTTTCCTTGAATCCCCTTTAGAGTTACCCAGCCCAGTCTCAAATTTCATAAAATGCCCTTCTCGATTTCCTCTTATGAAGACAGCCCTAGCATTTCTGAGGGAGAGTAATATCTTTTCCTAATCTATTGCAAAGCTCATGGCTGAGACCTCTGTAACAAGACACAGATTAGTAACAGACAAGTGTATAAATTTATCATAAATTGTATATGACAGGACACTTCAGAGATAAAGACCAAAGGACCCAGGAACACTGTATGATTTCATGAACAATGATACAGTTATAGGAGTGAAGGAACAAAGGGCGCGTTCTTAGGCAATCAACTGGGATAACTTAGCAATTTTTCTGACAGGGCACCCTATTATGAGAGGGCTTGGGAGAGGAAGGAGGGGAGGGTCAGAAAGTAATCTGCCTAGGGAGTCTTTCTGCTGCATGGAAAAAAGAACAAGGGGAATTTCAGCCTCTATGGTTCCTTTCAGAAGAGAAGGAGCTGGAGAAAAGATCAGAGATGAACTTCTACTTCTGTAGTTTTCTCAGTTTCTTTCACCCTGTGGTGTTCAGTATCCAAAGGAGCCATAGTTTTCCATATCACGTTCTGAGCCCCAAAATACTGGTATTTGTCATGTTACAAAAATTTAAAAATAGGCCTAATTTTAAATGTAGGGACGTTCTCAGCAAATGTTGACATATGAGCTTCTATATTTCTTAATGCCTTTAATGAATTTTTCTAATTTATTCTTTCATTTACGATTTGAAAAAATATATAAAACAACGTATCACTGAAAAGACAAAATCATTATGCATTATTGTGGTAAGTAAGTACCTCACAAAACAACTTTAGCTACCAGTTGTCCATATTCTCAGTTCTAATAGTTTGAGAAAGTTGCGCATTTTCTTAGTTCTAACAGTTTGAATTTATTTCTCCTGTTTTTCTAGACCTGTAATGTATACAAATCCCAAAATTTGTTTCTTTCTTTTCTCCAATATTAGAATCAGTGGAGTTCCTTCTTGCATACTCTATTTTGCCCAAATTCCTCTGAAACTATGAACATGAGAAATATGATTAACAGTCAAGATTATTGATTTCAGAGTTCATTATTTACTACGAGATGAAGTTCATATATATATAATTTTTGAAAGTATATTCCTTTTCATTTTACTTAAATCATGATCTTTATATGATGATATAAGGAAATTTTACTTTTCTTCTGTCAAACTCACGGTAAAAAACTGCAATATGGCTTGAATGTGTGCCATGAATGAAAATTGACTCAACAACAGATCTTTGGAATATCCCCTCACATTGCTGCTTCACTAGTGATTTCTTCTTTGTCTGGAATGACTATTACCCATCTTCCTTTCAAAGTAATGGCTAATTTTTCTGCATTCTTTTTGGCTCATGTGTCATCTCTTCCAGGAATCCATCGCCGACCCTTTCACACTGAATTAGTCTGCTCTTTTCAATGACTGCATGACACACTGTGCAAATCTATCATAGAATATACTTAAACTTGTGTTTTTTTAAATTCTGTTGCCTCTAGATGATGGGCTTATTGAGAGAAACTTCACCTTTTTATTTGTGTATCTGCAGTACCTAGCTAAGTGATTTTACAATAATCTCTTAGTAAATGTGGGAAAAATAAATGAGTACTTACAGTGTTTTCCTACTTAAAATGTTAAATTCTAGTAGAGACATCCAGGTGCTTCTTATTTAAAATACATCATTTTGAAAACCTAACAAATTCTCCCATATTTGCTATTATGACTGATTAAGTGTTCTCTACTATGCATAATGAAATTACTCTCTTTGTATTGAGAGTGACTCTGTTGCACTACTGAAAAAATATCAATTAGATACTAATTAGTCTTGCTTTCTGCTTGTGGAGGGTTTGAGGTGAATGGGTGTGGAAGAGAATGGGAGCAATAATTAAGTAAACATTTAGGCAAGTCAAACCTTGTGCTTCTTACAGATAAAAATGCAAATCAGGATGGCAGTATAACCTCCACATACACAGCCAGGGCAGATACTAATGAATTTAACATATTTGTCATGAGTAGTTTAGTTTTAAAACCATTGATTTTTTTTTTTTACAAAGAAAAGCTGTGAAACATAAAGTTGTTATGCTGCACCAAACATGGAAAATTAGAGGCTGCTAATGGCCCTTTGTAATACATTGTGAGGATGATGATTAGGAAATAGAGCAGAAGTTCTGATGAATAACTCTCATCTGGGAAGAGGTCCTGGCTTATTTGACAGAAGGTGTCTTGCATAGATCAGCATAAGAAAGTGAGAGATACCAGCTATTGCGTTATATAATAGTGTAATCATACAACATTTATAGGTTTAAAAGTATAAGTGAAAAACAATAAAAGTGAAGAATTTCACAGTTAAGAAGGCAAAGTGCCTGTCTGCCCTTTTGCAGAAAGTCACAAACCAGAATTAAGGCACTCCTGACTGGGGTTGAATGGTGTCTTTGTTTTTTAAAGAAATAGCCTGCATCAATTGCTCAAGTTTTTTATTATTTAAATTTTTCCACACTTAGGAAAATACAGACTTCCTTTAAAATGCCAGGGTAACAAACTCTCTTAAAATTTATGATTTCACTTCCAAGGTCCAAAAATCAGTTTGGTGACCAGTTGCCAATTTTGTGAGAGGCAAGCATTCGGGCACAGGTCTCTCGTATCTGTAAATCTGGGATGCCCACATCTCCAAATTTGGTTTCCTCTCTTCTCCAATTGCACCATCTACTGGAATTACTTCTCCTTGGTTTATGACAGTGCTTGAAAGCTTTTATTTGCATGGGTCAATCTCCTCCTCATTGGTAATTCCTTCCTTTTCCTGTATGCCCATGGTGTTCCACTCCCTGCGTCTGACTCATATTTCCTAAGTTCAACTCAAATCCTATCATCTATAAAATAACTTTCATTTTTACTGAAATATTTTTATGTGTCAACATGGCCTGAGAAGTTAATGTTCAAGACATTATTTAATCATTATAAAGTTGTTGAGGTCATGATAATTTTTTGCATTCCACAGATAAGGAAGCTCAGGCAGAAAAAATGTCATATAATATCCCCTAGATATGGAAATAGCAGGGCTTGAACCTGTTTACAATAAGCTGATTGTAAAAATTCCTTTGTGTTTCTTATTTACAGATAAGCAGTAACTGAAAATTTACATTTTAAACATATTATTTTACTTTCATATGAATTATGTACTTAATAAGAGATATATAAAATAGATGAAATAAATTTTTTCCTATCTGAATTGCTAGAATATTTCTAATGTTTACTAAGAAAAGTATTAATAAGCAAAGATAAGTGGAAACACATAGAAATTAAAAATTCTTGGTTTGAAACAATATATAATAAATATGAAATATATCATGTTCATTAAAAAGGAAAATTCAATATCTATTAAAACTTTTAAGACAAGTTGTGGTTATGTTGCCAAAAAAATAGAAAGTACCATATGTAAAGAGTTGTATTGAAGATCTCCAATGAAATTACACAAGAACTGGGGGCTGTGAAGCCCCTGACTAAAAGTTCATGAGAGGCAGGGGTGAAACACAGAAAAGTAAGGACTAGGAGTAAAATATGTACCAGAAGTTATTGGCCACAGAGAAGTAATGCACAATGATAGGTAAGACTTCCTGGATGCTTGAATGCCTGAGATGATCTAAGATATCTGAGAGTTAATCAGGAAAATAGAGAAAGAGAAGAACAAAAAAGAGATAGAGTGGACACAGGAAAGAAGGTCAGAGAACAATAGTGGATATGCAAATGATTCAAAGAATCTGGACTAAAAGGCTCAAAGGAAACAGTGGGTAATTCTGAAACCAAGCAAGGTAAATGCCTGCTGTGTCCCTAATTGCTTTTCCTGCCCCTGCTAAAAAGATCTGAACATTTCTAGAGGCCTTTAGAAGTTTTGTAGAACTTTTTACAAAGAGAGTTATTGCCATTGTTTGAATGTGGTGTGTTGCTCCCAAAATCATGTTGGTGTTTGCTCCTTACTGTGAAGTGTTAAGGCTGAGAACTTAATCCAGCTGTGGTGTTCAGTGGTGCAGCCTTCTGGAGGCAATTAGGATTAGACAAATCCATCAGGATGAAGATTCTGTGATTGACCTGAAGAGAGAGATAGTTCAGTGCCAGTACAGGCACCTCGTGCCTGTTTCTGACCATGTGATGTCCTAAACCACCCTGGGTTCTGAGAGCAAGAAGGCCAGATGTGTCTCCATGACTTTGGACCAGAACATCAGCCCAAAGAAATCTCTTTTCTTTGTAATTTTCCCAGTCAGTGGCATCATGTTGTTAACAACATAAAATCCACTCATATAGATATGCAATTAAATCCCTAACTTATAAAATCATTATGGTAAAAACACTGAAGTTAATTAGAGGTGTTAAAGAAGTGAATTCTGAGACAAGTTGTTACAATCAAGAAAGAAATAACAAACCAGCAGGGAAGGACATTCAAAAAATACTAAGAAACCTGAAGCACAGGAATCTGGTGAAATTTCGGGTTGAAAGACATAGCTGAGGAAATTATAGAGGCAGAGATTTGGTATATGACTTTAGAAACCTGATAGATGGAAATTACTGGCTGAGATAGAAGAAAAAACATACTGATACCATACTGTGAAGATGATAAGATCAATCTGAATATTTATATTTGTGATTCTAAGCCAAGACTGTTAGCTGACAGTCTTGACCTCTGAGTGAGATCTGGCAGGAGCTATAAATATGAAGATGATTCGATATTTAGGCCAAGGAGTGAATTCCATTACCTGAGGAATATGGATATAGCACAAAAAAAGGAAGCCAGTAATTGATCCCCAAGGAAAGCAAACATTCAAAGGATAAGCAATAGAGGGGGAAGCAGCATAAAAAATGGGCCAAGCGGGAATGAAAGACTAAGTGGAAATAGGAAGGGGAAGCTTGGTAGTCAAAGGTATTCTGAAAAAAAGAGTCATTCCATATATTACAAATGCAGAGGAGATTCAAAACATGTAAGAGGTCAAAAATGTGCCACAAAGTTCAGTATAGGAAAAAGATTAATTAAAATTGTATAAGTCTAATAAATCCTTACCAACACTATGTTGAAAGAACCAGATAGTGTAATTGCTCAATTGCAGAAGCGAATACTTTCCTGCAGCTATTATGGCTACTTTGGAAAACTGTTCTATTCCCTATCATAATTATGGCTGCCTTCCAAACATGCTGGAACCCACACTGCTTCGCATACTACCACAATAGCATGGAAGCCCAGACAGATTCAATGATTTTGCTTCTGACCAAACCCAAGAGTTTGGAAGTCAATGCCACCAAGTCTATGTTGAAGACATATCCAGAAGCCAAAGGAAAGGGTGTATGGCACCTCTGTCATTTATTAGGCTTTAGATGCTTTCCGTTGGAAGATTCTATCAGGAAATACAGTTTTCAGTCTTTCAATGGAGCAGAAAGATGGATATAAAGTTGAGGAAAAATAACAGATAAAAGACAAGTGTGCATCATTTTAAGAGTAGATGGTCAACATAGAAGATTTGAACTCTGAAATTTTGGGTTAATCGCAAACTATCAAACTGCTTTCTGAAATGTCACATCAGTTTAATTTCTTTCTGGAAATAGTGTTTACACATTTATGAATGGTCAATATTATTACATCTTTCATCTTTGTAAATTTAATAGAAACAGATATCAAAGTTTTTTGCTCAGTTGTATTCAAAAGTTATGATAGTCTACTGATTATTTTTCTTTTTTAACAAATATTTTAATTAACATATGTTTGTGATATATAATAATTACATTCATTTTAGGATATTGGTACATATACATACCATATCTTAACGCTCTTACTAATTAAGATCTTTTCCATCTCTCAACATTTAGTTCGAGTTCCTCAAATACAGATCCTGAGACAAGGATTTGGATGTATTTCATTTAATGATTGAGCTCAAGAACTACTAAAGATATATGGAGGTGTATGTTTCCAATTTTGTGGGTTACCAGAGTATTTCATGCTCCTTCCTTGACCGGAATGGTGATAGTCTGAGAAAGGTAGAAAATAAGGGAAACATGTCAAAGAATGTGTTAATGAATTGAACATTGTTTCAAGAAATTGGCATTTGTATAGTCATCTTGTTGATAGATTTATGAAGACAGTCCCCTCAAACTTGACTCTCCAAATCCAAGTAGTATGGACTAATTTACAAGTACTAGGTGTAATTTGCAGAGACTGTCTTGGGTTGTTAATTGTGTTGAGATTTCTGTTTATCAGTTAACGTCATTCTTTGAGCAGATGAACAAGGCAGCTATTGTAATGAGAGTCATTGTTTTTTGTATAAAAATGGACCAAGGTGAAATTGGTGGAGCTCTGGTCAGTTTCTTTCATTTCAATACACTTTTTCAAAATGAAATTGTCTTTTTCTAATTAATGACTCATCAGTATTGGAACTAGGTGAGGCCTCCAAAATGACCTTCAATTGGAGAGTTAATGGTGTACTTTATGCTTCCCATGCCACCGCTATTCTTTAGGATATAATTAATATTCATTTTTATTTCCTTATCACACTCCTGGATTCCTCCTGTTCCTTGTCCAGTATTTCTGCTGGCATAGGTTACTTTTCCGGTGCAGTGACTGAGACTGTCATTTTGAGAGGCCAGAACCTTTTTTATTCTCCCTGTGACTGGGCATGGCCAGCCAGATATCAACAATTTTATGTCTCTATATGGATGGATCAGAAATCATTCTACTAAAATCTCTACGTTGTAGATCTACTCCTTACTTTCCCATTGTAGACCACGATACTTTTTCTCCATGAACATCAAGGAAGTTTATCCCAGTCAGTAGGAGTCACTAATTCCTTTAGCCTTACCATCAATGTATCCAAACAGCAGTAACGGTTTTAGTATTCAAAAAATCCTTACTGTGACCCAGATGGAAGTGTTCCAATTTTGAAAAAGCATGTTTAATTTCACAGAGTCTAAACCTACAAGTTCAAGGAGGACACATTTTGCAAGTCAATCTCTGGCAGAGAGTGATGATGAGCAAGGGAGTCACCAGGTGCGTAGCATCACATGATGACTTTTTAATCCACTGAGTGTGTCATAGCTTGAAAGACAGTAGCCTCAATACCAGTATCAGTCATCATCTTCCTGGCAATCTCTTAATAAATACTTGAAGTGACCAGCCCAGCATTCTTTCAGGAGGGAAGTTTATAATGGATGTGGTCCATCATCAAACCTGGGGGTTCCGGGACCTTTACTCAAATTACGTTTATTGTGGCTTATGATAAATATTTTGGTGAGGTAATTGTTAGGCACCCTCCACTATCCATGAATTATACACATTGTGAGTTCTTGATTGACACTTCAGATAGTCACTGAGGTCGGGCAGTCCGACCTATAATTAAAATACATGTCAGTTAAACTAAGAACGAGTAAAGCCCTATCCCTTTCCCTTAATGGAAAAGGTTTAGTGCTTTCTAAGATCATCAACAATTAGGTCACTAGTCTCAACTGGTAGAATCATTCTATTCTAGTAAGCTACACATTAGAGAACAGTAGTAGCTAGCTCAGATTCGTAAGGATTATTCTTTTGGCCCATGAATATTTTATTTTTCTACAAAAACAATCTCCTCATTCATTGACCCACTGGACAGTATTTAGATGGACAAAGACAAAGAATAGCTGGCATGTATTGAAGTAATAAATTTCCAACTTCTATAATTGGTGCATTCTATGGACATTGACATGAAATCCAAAGATCTGTACTCTTTATGTCCACTATGATGGAATCATCCTCACGACACATTCAGCCATTGCCTGCGATAGCTAATACGTTCTTAATGCTTACTATATCTCTTTAGGTATTCTGCCTATTGAGATATTTAACTATCAATTCAAAGCTACACTAATTTCAGCTATAGTGTAAATACAGCCAATATATTGAGGTGATTTATCCAGATGTTGTTTTTCTTCTGCATGAACTGTTCATAGAGCCTTCTACATACATATTTGCCATGCCAAATATATGAATTGAGGAAGAGCCTATGGAATAACCACTTATACTTTTTGTGAGGGCTGATATAACAAAGTACCACAGAGTAAAGGGCCTAATTAGAAGCAACATTCTTTCTTACAATTTTGGAAGCTAGAAATCTGATGTTTAAGTATTGATGGGTTTCGTTCTTATGACATTGATAAGGGAGAATTTGATCCAAGCTTCTCCTGTAGTGTGTAGTGGTTTGCTGGCCATGTGTTTTGTTTCTGCTTTTATAGCTCTCTAATTTCATCTTCACATAGCATTCTTCTTATATGGATATCTTTGTCCAAATTCCTCCATTTTATGAGGACAGCAGTTATGTTCATTTAGAACACCATAATACTCTTGAATGCCTTCATTTTAACTAATTATATATGAAATGATTATATTTCCAAAAATGGTCAAATTCTTATGCATTGGGGATTATGGACTTACACATGTGACGTTTGAAGGGCATAATCAAACCAGTAAGATTCTCCACAGATAGATGGAGTCTAACTTTTCTCTTAATGTGTCTATGTGTTTATGTATAATCTATATTTGTTTAAGACGATCCCTAAATGTCTACAGAGATTTCATCTGTGCCTACTCGTTACTGCTCTATACAACCAGATCATCATAGATGTCTGTCATCAAATAGTTTCTTCACATGAATAAGACAAAACTCAGCCAGTTAGTTGTTCCTTTTTGATATATTTCAGATGGTGTTGTTCTAGAATTCTATGCATTGGCATTAGGTTTGTTCTATTAGAGAGTGCCACAGACACCATATGCCATTCCTATCTGTGGCAAATCACAGACTATAGTCTCCTGTGTCGTATTGCCAAATGTGATACACCTTTTATCAAAGTCAGAATGTACTGTGGAAATTCTCTTCTCTAGACCTCACTCAAACATGGCAGACTTCTTTGTCAGTTAAAGTAGTATTCCCTCCTGTACTTTGTGGTATCTGCAGAATACAAGGTGGTGTATCATTATGAACTATGTCTCTTTCTTCCTTAGAAGACTTGAAACACTTAATAACTTGTCATATATTGGAGAGAATGTCTAGATATTAGAAGTGCTCCTATACTTTGTGGTATCTGCAAAATACAAAGTGGTATATCATTATGAACTATATCTCTTTCTTTCTTAGAAGACTTGAAACACTTAATAACATGTCATACCTTAGAGAGAATGTCTAGATATTAGAAGTGTTCCTAACAGCGCAGAAACGTCAAATCATGTAGAATTTATGTCAACCCTTTGCAGAGCATGTAGAGTATATAATACTTTTAACTTTTAGTGTGAAACTGAACTCTACTATACCATCTGAGAGGAATTTTTATGTTTCTAATAGACTCTATCGACTAAAGAAATACAAGTTTCTGGGCCTCCAAATTGATTTCTCTTGGCGTAAGCTCATTTATTACACATATCATGGAACTATTGTAACAGTCTGCTTAGTGATATGTGAATTTTCCAATATTATATAATGAAAAAAATGGTAGACTTCAGGATGTGCCCATTGAATCACTAGATATAGTATGAATTGCCTGGGTCCTATAATCCTTTCATAACCTTTATCACATACATTCATTCAGGGAAGCTCTGATTGTATACTGTGTCTCCTGGTATTCGGATAACCTCACCTTTTAATCAATTCCTCTTCCAAGTTCTGGATATTCACATTATTTTGTGTATAGTGTTTCTGGCTGTAACACTCAAAGAAAATAATTACAGTACAACCTATTATTAATTATTTTTTATTCCTTTCCTGAAGTTTGTTGGACCTGCTCAGTTGTCTCTTAGTGTAACAACTGGCTCTGTTCTAAATACTGGGTGAGAGATAATAATTCTTCATGAAATCAATGACATAAACTCTCAGTATGGCACCACAGTCAGGATGTTTTGGTTAATCAGCAGTCACTAACCTCACTGGTCATTCGTCTGTCTTTCAGGTGTTATATTATGTTTTATTACCTCCTCCAATTGACTCCTCCATACCAAGGCAGGCTTTCATTCAGCTTTGCTACCCAATATGGTAACTTAACCTATCTTGCCTCGGACAGTTATCTGCTGCCATCTAGTCCAACTCTTCCAGAATTTCATTACCACTGATACTAACAAATGGTTTCTAATAGAAAATAATCAGAATGAAAGCACATAGTACTTGCTAGTCCAAAGCAATTCTGAAAATCATTGTGCTAATGTTGTGAGATTCCATTAACATGGCACTATGGATTGTTTCTTTCTTTGACCTAGATTTGCTCCCTGAGAGAATTCCCTGAATATTTATTTTTCATGGCTCTTTACTGTGCTTCTGAGATGCTTCAATTTCCGTTGTTCCCCTATGGCACACAAAGTAGGCAGTAGAGAATATATTCACCGAGTGATTTAGCAATTTATTTAGTATGCTTCCTGCAAAGGGAAAATCAGGATCTAAAAACATTTTCCCTATCAAACAGCTACAATATGTTTTAAAGAAAAATGGTGGAACTTTTTTCCTTATTAATTTAGATTGCCTTGGTGAGATATTTCTTACAGTAGGAGGGAATAGATTATATATGTTAGTGGATTTACAATGGCATTACCTCCAGATAAATCCATTGTAAACTGATACGTCAGGAGTCAGAAATACTTTTGATATACTTATCTTATTAAACATTTGCTCTGATGCAGTGCCCTGTGGGGTACCAGTTGTTTCCCCGAATGATTCCATGGGTGAGTGGTGTCTGTAGCTCACTGTTGCTGTCCAGCATTGTCACAGTACTGCATTCTGCTAGCCCAAGGGGAATCAAAATTCAAAACTGAAGTACGGTTTTTACTGAATGTACACTGCTTTTGCTACCATGAGTCAAAGTTTCTTAAATCAAACTTCGTAAGTTGGAACCACTTGTATTTACTGGAGACAAAAGGAGAAGGAAGGATGAAATAAAGGGAGGAAGAAAAGAAGAAAGCAGCAGTAGAAAAAATGAAAAATCACAGAGAAGAGAAGTTGAAAGAAGAATGGTCAGATTGATAGTTACTAACAAGAGCCAGAATACTAGATGTGAGTGTGGATCTTGACAATGTCAAGTGAGTAGAGAGTCTGATTTTTTCTTCAGGCTGGGACTTTTGTAAAGCTCTGCTTTGTTCTGTAGATATGGCAGGAAAAGTTCTGCCTTCTATGATTCTCATCCTCTTGAGAAGACCAGACTGTCTAGAACATGTTCTTCTCCAGATGATGACTAATATATGGCAGGAAACACTACCAAGGCTCAGTACTGGCCCACTGCCACACCCATTGACATTCAGATGTTCACCTCGTGTCTGGAGTTAGCAGGGATGTGAATGAGGCATTCAGCTGCTCCATGAAACTTAATGGCTGCCCAATGCTTCATTAAGCAAGAAAAATGAATACAATTTTCTATAGAATGCAACAAGTTCTCCAGTAAATAAAATATCAGAATTTTTTATGAAGTGGAACCTGGCCTTAAATTTTCGTGGATTTTCTTTACTTTCCCTAATCTCACCTTTTAAGTTATCTAAGGCAACGTTCACAGGATGAGAAATATAGCTATTTATTCATCCAGGCTGGATTTAATGAATATAATACTTTTGAGAAACTGTTCTAAAAAATGCATCATGATATTTCAATGAGAAAAATATATCAGAGTAAAGTATGAATGGGAATAAAATGTGATAATCCTAGTTCTGAGAACATGTTGGAAAAAGGCAAGTATGCTTGTTAGAACAATGATATTAATAAGAGTTCCATATGAATATGTTAAATTGTGTATTCAGATAAAGTAATTTAACTACTTTGAAAGTAAAAGTTCCTTTACTTTTAGGCTGCATTTGAAAGGCAGTACATTTTTGGAAGAAGCTGACAAAAATTCAAACTAGTGCAGTTAAAAAGGTTATTCATTAGCACAAATAACTAAATTTCAAGTACACAATAAGTCTTTCTAGATACAAAACAGGACAAAAGAATTTAAATCTGATGACAGGGCTATACTGTTGTGCAGAAACATTTATTATATCCGGTAGTCTCTAAATTATGTTCTTTGAAATCCTTGATTAAAGGACTACCCTCTCTTTTCAGCTACATATCAAGTATTCCCAGGTAAAGAAGGATAAAGAAGTTTGAGGTAGCAATTTTCATTAAACTCAAAAGATTAACGAATAGAATAGACATTCCCAGGCAGTAAGTTAGTTGGGTTAAACCACACTGTAAAACCAGGCACCCTGTCACACCTTCTAACTTTCAGAGCATTGTCTAAGTATTTGCATGAGAAATAAAGTGAACTCTAAACTCTAAGTTAAAGCATATATCATCATCTTATCACAGAACACACATCATGCTAGCAATATTCAGTGTTTTCCTTGAATTCTAATAGTTTTCATTTTCAGATAAGCTATATTGGAGATTCCATGTGAATAAAGAAGAAGCTGGTTGTCCACCTGAATAATCAGGCTTTTTTCTTCTACTTGTTATTTAGAATTATAATTGATGCCTTTGGACTTAGCAAGTTCTTACATTTTTTTTTTTTGCAAATATGGAGCTAATTCAGCCTCAAAAAATTAGTTAAAAATAAAATGTGGGAGTGATCTTTACTAGTTCCATAAGTTAGTAGAGCAGAATATTTTGACATTATGTATAATAATGTGACTCATCATCCAAAGGTCAAATTTTTCCAGCTCACACTCATAATTTTTGTCCTTAAGGGAATTTAATGCCTGATGTGTTCTGCAATAATACTATGTGTACCATTGTTTTAGGCACTTAATTGAGGCTCAAGGAGTATAAGAAGAAGCTGACCTGCATGGTAACCGGTGATATTGGGGTTTAAATCTAGGAAGTCTAGTCCCATAGTGTTTAATCCTCATCAAAATTAGGTCCATTTTTAAACAAATACTCCATATAACCATGGTTAAAAGACAGGATCTTTTTCTTTCCTGATATCCATTAACACTTTCAATTTTGACTATTCTACTCCCTTGAAAAATCCTCTCCTCAACTAGTTTCATTCCTGTTCCTGTAAACTATGGGTGTTGAAACTTTTGCCTCGCTGAGTCTCATGGAGTGAAGAGGAATTGTTTTGGAATATATGATAGAGTTATATACCATAGTTAAGGTATATAAGTAACAAAAGCACTCTTTTCTCTGGTACTGGGATTGCACCCAGCACCTTCACATTGAGTTCAGAACACCAAACTTTTTTGTTTTTTTAATTCGGAAAGGAGGTCTTTTTAAGTCTGAATTTCCTTAGCTGGGATAAATTCACAATCCTCCTGGCTCAAACTGGTCTCAAACTGCTGTGATTACTGGATTACAGGCATGCACCAGTACATCCAGCATTTCTGTATTTTTATTATAAGATTAAAAAAATTTTCAAATCAACAAATTCTTTGTGTGAAGAGCCAGAGATTGAAGTAGCAGCTTAGCATTGTCCCCTAAGTACTTTGGAAGCCTTTGTAAATAGGGAGGGGTGGAGGGGTTGAAGGGAGGGGAGGGGATTGGGGAAAAAATAAGAACTAAGAGAGATTATGTAAAGGTGCCAATTCCGAATGATGAATCTCATTATATTGTGTACCTTTAATGTACCAGTAAAATTAATTTTAAAAATAGTTTGCATTTGAGGATTGTATAATTGAGTCATGAAAAATATCACTAACATCACTTAAAATGTTAAGTATCTCCAATCATGTGGGGCCACATTACTAGCTGTCCAGGAATTCATGCTGCCCAACAAGTTGCAGGTGGGACAAGGTTGTTAACTCTGACACTCATAAATCCAGTGACCACAGGAAGCAGCAATCAGCTCCCATAATCTCATATGATTATTTCTGCCAAACATTCTGTTGTAGCTACTCACTGCTTTGATTCTATAGTGTATCTTACCACATGAAAATGCATTACTAACCTAACAAATATTTATCTTTCCCAATTTAGATAATTTTATATGATTTTCTCTGCATTATTATTCTGAGTTTGATTCTATTTCATTATCCCCTTCAATTATCCCACAACAGACTGTCATTACCCTTAAAATCAGCTTAAATTATAGGGCCTGACATTTAAACCATTCTCCAATATCAGGGTTCTGCTCATCATTGAGGAAAATATAAACTCAACTTATATTTATTGATTATGTTTCCTGAGAACTCTTCAGGCTATTGAGCCTCCTTCGTGGGAATCTCAGATTCAAACACATTGTTAAATATAAATCTATTCTTAGAAACTACAACTTGCCCTGAATGCCTCATGTAAAAATCTGCTTTACTTCTAAGAAAACTTTTAATTCTGCATTACTTCTTAGGCCTCAGAACATAAACACTACTGCCAGACTTAGTTTACAAACTTGGCTCCAAATATAAAGAAGGATCAGAAACCACCAGACAGAAAATTTATAAGATTCTGTGATGAACATTTTTCTTACTTTCATTTATTTCAGTGAAGCCTTTTGCCTTTATCATACATGCAGACCATATCATCATGTATTATGTTCAGTGTTTATCATTTATACACTTTCAGAAATGAAGAAGTGAATGATTCTAAGTAAAAATAAAACCAGGATGGAAAAGGATATTTTTAAGATGTTTAGGTACTTTTATACATGCATTTATTCTTACACCAAATTGTTCAAAATTGAATTATTTAGTATGTTTGATGGGGCTCCTACCAATGCTGGATGTTGCGGAAGAAGGAACAAGGAAATCAGATGAGGCCAATGTCTCAGTCACTTTCTTGTTGGTGAGACACAATACTCAACATCTGCAAGTTAAAGAGGTTCATTTTGGCTCACAGTCTGTAGAGGTTTCAGTCCACAGTCCACAGTCCACAGTCCACAGTCCACAGTCCACTGCCCAGGGGGACATGGCAGAGCAGAAGGTGCTAATGACCTGGTGGTGCAGAAGGAGAAAGATCAAGGCAGAGCCAAGAAGGGAGATCAATCCACCCAAGGCTCTCCTGCAGTGACTCAGGTCTTCCCAGCAGGCCCCACCCCCTAACCGCAAGTCAGCTGCAAGCCTCTGTAAATCAGTCTCCTTCCGAAGGAACCACCTATGAGTGCTAAAGGCTCTTGGGGGATGTCTAGATATAATCCATAACACAAACTGTGATGTAAGCAAAGTTATAAATTTTGAAAGGAAACAATGTAAAAGAAAGAATAGGAAAACACAGATTTTGTATATAATAAAAGGGATTATGTGGGAAGCAATTAGTTATGGTCAGAGAATTGTGCAGGGAATACAACAATGTAAAAAAATAAAGGCCTATCCCAGAGAACAAAAAGAAAACAGAAAAAGCAGAATCCACAAAGCCTTAAATACAGATCAGTGTCTGCTGCATCTGAGGGGGAAAAAAATAACAGAAAGATGAACAAAGCAAACAAAACGTGAAGTGGCTGGAACAGGGGAGAGGGAAAGCAGACTTGTCAGGTGAATTGAAAAATAGTCAGATGCCATAAGTAGAAAGACAAGAAATTTAAATTTATTTTAAGGTGAAATATATTGATAGGTTTGAACCCAAACAGGCAGATAATCTAAATGATATTTTTCTTTCGTTTTTTGGAGGGATGTTAGATTTTTTTCCTTTCATTATTTTAAAATTGTATTTAAGCTTGTAAATTTGCAGTCACAACATTGAATTCTTTTACAGAGAGAAAAAAATTAAATAGAAGAAATTGTTTAATTTTGTATGATGTGTATAAATATATGTATGCAAGAAAATAATCCCAGGATCAAAAGACTAAGCGGGAAGTATATTAAAGACTTGTTTGTCATTTCTACCTGACTGGAGCTCTTTTATTATTTATTTATTTCCAGATTTAGTAATGGAGTATTAAGCATTAAAATTATATATATATATATATTCATTTAATGTGATGTTTTGATGTATATATTATAAAGTGTGAAATAAGTCTATAATGATGCTAATTAATACATTCATCTCCACACATAGCTAAGATTTTGTGTTATCTGTGAGATGCCAATACTTAAGATCTATACTCATTACAAATTTTATATCACATTGTACATCTTTAGTAGTTGCAGACAAAAATGGTAACTTTGGATTTCTGCAAAATAGTCATATTTTTAAACTGTATATTGGAGATTTATTAGTTTTTAAAAATTTTACATATATTTGTCTTATAATGAAATTTTTTGCACTTTAATCAATATCTCTATTTCCTCCTCCATTCACATCTGCTCACTATTTTTCCACGACTCTGAGCACTGTTAAACCCTTCAATACCTCTCTATGAATTATACTTTATTTTATTCAACATAAAAGTAAAATCAGAGTATTTTTCTTCTTCAGGCCTACTTCAGGTAATATGCTGTTCTTCAGGTTTATCTTTATTGTCTTGAATGGACAGATTCTTTTCTTTAATGTGGAATACTATTTCATCATATATATTTTATATATGATATATAAATATATATTAATATATAAATATATATCGCATTTCCCTGAAAATAATACCTAATGAAAAAATAAGCCCTAGTATGATTTTTCTGGATCTTCTTAATATAAGATCTATCCCCAAAATAAACCTCAGTTAAGCTCTTCAGCCAGATGGATATATTTAGTATGTATATTGCAACTCATGACAGATATATTGAATTATAAAATAATAACAATAATACATCATTTAAAATATATAATAATGATATTAATACTTAAATGGTAATAAAATTATAATTAGTTGTAAATACCCAAGTGGACTCTTTTGGACAAGAGGTAAATGTCTATATAAACAGATAAACTACAGACTTCCTGCTGAATTACCAATCAGGGTGCAGACACAACGCATGAATAACATGCGCACTTGATAATGAGTAGACATGGTTGTGTCTAATATGGTCTTCACAACTCAGTACATCATGTGTTGCGATACTGCACTATAAGCAGGTTACATGAGCAGAAAGTGTTCATTTTAAGAAGAACCCTATTTCTGGACATGAGAAATCAGGGCCAATGGTTCCACAGGAAATGAAGCTGGAAGAAATTCAGGCTGGAATTCGAGATTTGCAGGGTTCTATGACAATTTTCCAGAAGTCGATGACATGATTGTATTTGAATGAATGTAGATTTCTGTATGTGAATAAATGTAGATTTTTGTACAGGAATAAATGAATCAGTGTAGATAATTGTACATGAAAAAGTAAGGCATCCGTTCAAAATTAGCCCCACTACAAGATTTGGAGCAAAAATTAATACAAGTCCCAGTCATATTTCCAGGGAAATAAATATATATTCACAAGTACTTTATCCATTCATTTATTAATGTATATTTATATTGTTTCTATATATTAGCTATTATGAATAATTCTGCAAAAATCTGAGAGTACAAATGTATTTTCAAGATATTTATTTCCTATTTTACATTATCTATTATAGATTTTAGTCCTTATTTACAGGAAGAAAAGGGGCAAAGGGGCAGGGAAAGTGGAAGGGGTAGAGGAAAGGAAAGAAGGGAATGGAATTAATATGAGAAGATGAAAAACTAGAAACAAAGTCTGTAAGTAGGGAGGGATGGAGGGGTTGAAGAGAGGGCAGGGGAATGAGGAAAAAATAAGACCCGAGAGAAATTATGTAAAGCTGAAAATTTCCAATGATGAATGTCATTATATTGTATACCTAAAATGTACCAATATTAATTTTAAAAAAGATTAAACGTAGGGCTGGGGGTTTAGCTCAGTGGTTTCAGTACCTGCCTCGCAAGCTCAAGGACCTGAGTTCGATCCCTGGTACCAAAAAAAAATAATAATAATAATAATAATAATCAAGCAATAGTTATAGTTGTGGCAGGTAAGCAATATCATTGTAAGACAATATAGAATCCAAGCAAGAAGCATTAAAGGATATAAAGTATTAAAAAAAAAAAGATTAAACGTTTAAGGAAATTAAGTCTTAAGAAGTTCGTATTTGAGCTGGGGAATTAGCTCAGTGGTTCCACTGCCTGCCTTGCAAGTGCAAGGTCCCTAGTTCGATCTCCGATACAAAAAAACAAAACAAAAAGAAGTTCATATTTACTTAGACATCTGTTTAAAGTTTTGTTTTATGCTTCTGGTTACAGAAACTACTATTATGTGATTTTATTTATTTTTTAAAAACGTAATTGTCCTAGTGTAATGCAGATAGTCATGATTGTTATCTTAATATGCTGCAAAATTTACTAAATTGTTTTGCTAAATTGCTAACTTGGGTACTGCTTATAGTCAAAAGCCATGTTCTTCTTGGTAGGTAAGAAAAAGTATTGCTCAAAACTATGTATTAAAAAATGTTTACGATTTTGTATGTGTATCTAAAAATTTCTCAAAGTGTTACTAAACTGCAGTTCTTGGTCTTGGCCTAAGTAAATTGTGGTGCTTTCCCCCCCCACAAAAAAATGTGTATTTCAATTCTTTTGATAGATATGCAAAAGTGGGATCACTATATCATACTGCAGTTCATTCTTTAAGAGGAAATTCATAC
The DNA here is from genome assembly GCF_053883595.1 of Heterocephalus glaber. Lineage (NCBI taxonomy): Eukaryota > Metazoa > Chordata > Mammalia > Rodentia > Bathyergidae > Heterocephalus > Heterocephalus glaber. The sequence continues at coordinate 13,165,968 of NW_028258333.1, forward strand.
TCTTTTCCATACAGAGTGTACCAATTTATATTCCCACCACTAGTGTATAAGTCTTCCCCTTTCACCACATCTTCTCCAACACTTTTTATTTTTGATTTTTTGATGCTAGTCATCCTAACAGGTATGGAGCAGTAGTCGTGACAGATTTTGTTTACCTTTCCTTAACAATTAGTGATGTTGAGTATGTTTCATATACTTATTAAACATTTCTACTTTCTCTTTGGAGAACTATCTATTCATATCCTTTTATTCCTTTGCAAATTGAAATATTAATCAATCTTTTCATTTACTTCAGATCAGATAATAAAATCATAAGTAATAAACACAAAAATAAAGGAATGGTGTCACATCAAACTAAAAACTTCCTGCACAGCAAAGAAACAAATAGCAAAATGAAAGACAGCATATGGAATGACAGAAAATGTTTCCAAATCCTGTACCCAGTATTGGGTTTATACTACCAAAGATACATAAAAAATTTCAAAAACTCTTAAGTAACATTTGTAAAAATCATGATTGTATCAGGGCTTAAAAATATCAGAAAAGGGCTGGGAATGTAGCTCAGTGGTGCCGCTCCTAACTGGCAAGCACAAGGTCTAGAGTTTGATTCCCTATACTGAAGGAAAAAGAAAAAGAAAGAAAAGAAAAGAAAAACTTAACTAAGGGAAAGCAGCAAAACAAATAAGTGTGCACTGCACTAGACCATTAGAGAAAGGATGGTAGCAAATATCAAGATTTCTGTGTTTGCTGTTATTTTTTGTGTAAGAACACTTTCTCTGACATGTACCCTTTTAAGAGGGTTTTAAATACTTAAGGCAATATTATTGCCTATATACATATATACAGTAGATATATGTATTTAGAATTTGTTCATCTTACAAAGCAAAAACTGTACTTGTTAGCAGCAACTCTCCATTTTCCTCTTCCCACATCCCCATCAGCCACTCTTTTACTTTGTTTCTATGAGTTTAACAATTTTCTACTATACTTAAAGGAAGTTATACATATTTGTCCTTCTAGGATTGGCTTATTTTACTTAGGAAAAAATCCTCCAGATTTATTTATGTTAACATATTTGGTTGAATCGCCTTTTCAAAATTGAATAATATTCCACTGTATCTATGTATGATGTTTTTAAACATAGATAGGTCAATATTATGGGAAATAGACATATATCTAGTTATAGGCATATGAGACACAATTGAAAATATGGAGACACTACAGCAATGTAGATATTTTGAAATATGAAATGGTAAAAGGGTAAGCAAGATATATTTAATTTCTCAAATATAATCAGGTTAATTTAGAGAAATTACAGAGATATATTTGAAATAGAATTGAGGAATGGAAACCAAAACTAATGAAAAATTGTGAGTTTGTGAAATGCAATAGTTGATAGTCCTGTCCCTGAGAATGAACACACTAAACAAGGCAAATGTTAGATACAGGACAAAGTCATTAGTTTTTTCTGGTATCTGTTGAGTATAATGTATCATTTTGTCATATAATATGTTTTAATAAACTGTTTATTATAAATTTCTGCAGTTGATTCAGAATAAAGCATTTAAGTTTAATCTACTATAATTATAATTTCATGATTTTTAAACTAACATGAAACTCTCCCTCTTTTTAGTATTTTTATAATTATTAACAATATCTAAATTTCATCTTTATGATATATTTCTAACAATATTAAATATGAATATTTATAATTGATAGTATTACAAAATAAATTTTATAGTTGTCCAGAATTAGTGTCACTATTTTGTATCACCTTTGAACATAACCCTTTCTTAAAAAATTATATTCTATAATTCATTTATAGATGATTTTAGATATATTTATTTTCTTTTAATTTTGTGGCATCAGTTCTTTGTAGAAAATCATCAATCATCCTCATTTCTTTCATTGGAATATTGATGCAATTTACTCAAGTGTTTTGTTTCAAATGATGTTTAAACATATGACCAGGCAAACTGTTGGGACATACATTTTACAATAGATGCTTTTTATCTATCATAGGAAAATCAAATTACTATGAGAACATACATATGTGTGCATATATACACATGTATGTAAATATATATATTATCATTCTCTATGAATTAAAATGTTTCTTACTCCTGACAGTAAATCAAGGTGTTTTATGTGCAAGTGTTCAATTTTCTCTATGCTTTTGGTAGCTTCTATTCATTTTTTTTGAGGTCCATTAATTAATATTGCACCTTCTTAAATTATCTACTTTCACTTTTAGAAAGTATTGATGAATTTAATAAAGATATTCATATTTTAATTTACTAACAATTTATTCTAACATTTATTACTAATACTATGACTTTAGCTATTCAAATATGAAAATAATCCCAAAGAATTTGCCAAAAATAAAATTTTGTGATCTAACTGTGATTTGATGGAAGAAAAAAGATTTTAAAAAGCATAAAGAAATAGGGATGTCTGGAATATATTTTGTACAGTTGCCCAAAATAGCAAAAATTATTAGTAGGGAAAGTCTTTTTGTGGAAACACAAGATTAATTGTTAATGAATTATCTAATAAAGAAGATTTGTTAAATTTTTTGTTTTGGAAGAAACATAGTATAAACTTTTGTCATATATCCACAGTGAGGATTTTAATACAAGTGAAAACATAAATTTGTACCATCTTATTACCATTTTCTTGGTTGTGTCTTTGAAAATCTTTTTGTAATAAAGTATATGAAGATTAGAAATTGTGTATAATTTTTTAAAATTTGGACTTTTTCTTTAAAATACAAGTCAAGCTTTTCCCAATATTTAGAAAACTTAGAAAATACCAAGGATATGTAAAAATAATATAATTTTGACATTAACATACATATTATAAATCAATAGATATTTGGTTTAAGTTTTCATTTACTTTTTACTTGAAAGTCATCATTTTTAGATAATTTTGAATATACACTTTTGTCTTTTTTTTTTGGTACTGGGGATCAAACTCGGGTCCTTAGCTTGCAAGGCAGGCAGTGGAACCACTGGCTGTTACATTTTTGTCTTTTGTAAAACAGTTTGCAACTAATTTAATGATCACATTTTAAGAAATTCTTTAGATAGGCATATTATCAAAATATTTAAAATTATAGATTGCATAAATAAATGTATTGTTTTTCCCTGAAGTTTGGCCTGTTGGTCTTCTTGAAATTTCATTTCTTTATGGAAAATTATACAATTTTTACAATCCTTATGAAGAATATTTTTAGTTTCACTGAGATCATTTGCATATTAAATTTTTAGATTACTTTTGAGGGAAACTGTTGGATGTTTTTTATGTTCAAAGACATTACAGTGTTAAACCAAAAAGCAAAATTAAAATAAACAAGCTGGTACTTCAGTGAAATTTTTTATCATTTAAAACAAAGAAATGGCATATTAATCAAATATTTTTATATTTCTGTATTTTTCACTTGATCTCAATATCCAAATTTTGTTTTACTATTACCTGAGATATTGAACTCTTATATGGATTTCCTATGGTATTCCCTCCATCACTTTCCATAAAATTATTTTTTAGTTTTATTAATGCAATAATTTATTTTAAAGTATTCTTTATTATTAGCTTTTTTGCAGCATATAGCATTGTATAACCCTATCTCTGGATATTCTTACCACATGTATAACTATATATTTATCTCTAAACTCTTTAGCTAACTCAGAGTATGAAAGAAACATTTATGATTGTTATTCAGCTGAAGATTTACTAGTTTTTAATAAAGTAGTTTAACTTTATTGTACAGAGTTGTCATTTATATGCAACTGTACTACATAAAATGACAGCATTTATTGTATTGAAGAATAGCTTTTAAATAGCTGACACAATTCATTAGCCATAAACCGCCAATAGAAAAATAGGTCTTCCATTTATAAGCCATAGGGGAGACATTTACAAATCCTTAACACAGTTTTTGGCCTATATATATGTTATGCTTGGCAAGTGTTAAAAAACTTATTCTACTTGGACAAATATTGTAAAATTTTTATTGAAATTGAACAGTTAAATATAGTTTAGTATTGATGTTACATTTTACAAATATTCTTCAAATTTTGTGTTTTTGTTCAATAAAAATGAATGTACTGAGATTTGTTATGTGATAAAAATGTGCATATATTTGTACTTGTCAAATGATTTTTGTATTTACTTTAAGAAAAAAACATATGTTATATCATAACATTGACATTTATGATGTTGGTAACAAATATCTGATACAGTCCATGCATATTAAAGTGAAAATATTAAAATAACTAAAATCTCTTTTAATCTCTTCTAAAATGACTTTAAGAACAATTCATCACAATAGAACATGAATTGTTAGATTGTAAATGAATAAAACACATCTAGTTCCAATATTATTTATTCCAAACTGACCAGTTACTGGGCCTACAAAGTGCATATTCCTAGCATTTATTATTTAACTTTTAGATTTATTAATATTAATAAATCCATGGGAAATTATCACAATTTACTCAATATTTGTCTGTTTTTAATATGATGTATAAATTAGCTCTTTTTTTAAAAACCTGACCAGTCCAATTTTTTTCTTTTCACTCTTCACCATCATATATCTGAACATTTTTCTACTTTGCCACTGCAAATTTTCACTTTCAGATCTCAATAACTGTATTATTCCCATATTTCGTAATATTGCAATAATACAAATGTACTAACAGACTACTTTTCCCTCTGAACTATTAACTCTTTTGGTAAAACAGCAAAATAAAAATAAATTCTAAGTTAATTTATATAAAAATATTGTATCAAAACATTACATTTCAAAACAGTGAACAAATAAAATTTCTATATATGCTTATTAATATTTCTCAAGTACAATACGTCTCCAACTTATGAACAAGCTCTATTTCAGTTGAATGTTCATAAGTCAGACTCGTTTATAATCTAACAAAGTGAATCTTATACATCTGTGAATCTTACACACAACACCTGTGAAAATTCTGGACTCGAATGTCCACATGTCAGAAACTTATAGTAATAGTTTAAGTTAAGCATGAGATTCCAAAGATAGCTATCATTTAATAATTCATCATTCTCTTAATAGCTAATGATTGTTAGGGACCCCTGAGACATGATTGTGAAAAAATTCTAAAAATAAATATATCATATACTACTAAATAATGTAATTAATAATAATAATAGTTTGTTTCACCTTGAAGTATGCTATTAATTGCAATCTTCTTTCCAGATCTCCACATCAGGTCAGTGAAGCACTTCTTGTTACCTAAATCAGAGTCCATATGTATGTATATTTTTGTTATGTATTAATTTTAATATATTTTGAATGAAAATTTATAATTAGAACTCATCAAAATGACATAAGTATTTTGTAGCTCTCTGATTTTGGCATATCCAGTTCAATCACAGTCACAGAAATTATGGAAAATTACTTTTCTTTGGGTAAACTTTCAAATGTGATGATATGATAAGTTACAGCTTTCAAATGCTGAGGTTGTTTCTCTTGTGTAGGAGAAAATAAGGATCTATAAATGGTCACTTCATTTGGTATTTATTTGTCTTCTAGAAATAATTTACCCACAATCTTCTTCACTGTCTGAATAAGGGTTTATATTATTGCCTTAATATGTTTTCCCTAATAAGGAGAAAATAATCATTTCTTTGGAATTTTCAATTTATATTTAGTGAGTAATAAAACCACAAATTCATTACTTAAATATGTAGATTTTTATCCTTAAAATTAAATATTCTAAAATGATCTTGTTGAAGACATAGACTAAAGTTGTTCAAAATAGTAAGCATACCTATGAGACGTACCTATTAACCAAATAACTCTGGATTTATAAAAATAGTATTAGTACCACCTTTTTCACAAAGTAATATTACATTTCAAATGTTCATGCTGAGATGATTTCTGAAACGTCTTAAAAATAGAACAAATGATAAAACTTTTTTAAAAACAATATTAAATTTCAGCCACAATAGCAAGAGTTGCATTTGACCATAACTAACAATTTCCCCATCCTCTGCCTGCTGAATGTGATGGAAATCGTATCCTACTTATGTGCATGCATTAGTATAGTTCCTCCTCTCTCCAGCTCTCACTCTGCTGCTGTTTCTCCTCAGGAAGGGTAAGCTGACTAGAATTTTTCTATCTTTAGTTCCATGTTGTAGAGTTATTGCTTCACATGAGAGAAAGTGAGAGGTCTGATCTTTCTAGCTCTATTTACAGCATGGTCTCTACCAACAATGAGATGGGCTAAAACTAATCAGACACATTACTATTACCCCAACTTTGAGGCAAGGCAGAGTGTTCATGCTAAAAAGGGAAAACTGGGAAGTTCCCATGCCCCTTTGTGCTTATGAAGCCACAGATCATTCCATGACAAAAGGGTTACTGCCTCCATTCTCAGCTCTTGTATAGTGGTTCCAAGACTTTTCCTAGTGAGTTAGGCTATGAGGGCAGTGTTGTGGACTAGATGTTTTTGCAATTCCTCAATCATGTTTTGTTTTATTTATATCTATATGTTTTCCAAAGCTTCATGCACTAATACCTGGGGTTTTGGAGTGATGATTAAATTACTAGGGTGAATACTCATTGACTGATTAGTCCACTGATGAGTTTTAAACTAAATGTACCTTTAGAAGATGAGGCCTGGTTGTTAGAAGACGTTTGTCACTGAGAGGATGGTCAAGATTGGTATGTCTTCCTCCTTGGCTCCTCCTTCACTCTCTGCTTTCCTGGCTACCATGACATGGGCATATTTTCCTCTGCCACTTGTTTCTTCTTTGCAGCTGAAAGAACATACAATGAGAAAAGAGACTAAGACAAATAGTGAAATTTTAACCCTCAATGTCCCTGTATTTGAAGCTGAAGATAGGGCCAGTGAAGCAGTATTCAAGGTTATATGAGGTCATAAGAATAAGGACCCAAAGGGCCAATGTTAGTACCCTTATAAGAAGAGGGAAAGAGACCAGAGCTGATGGCTTATATCTGAATGTTCCCCCAAACACTCACAGTCTCACAGGTCGGGTTTTTGGGAGGTAACTGGATCATAACTGTGTGATATTAGATCATGAGTGTATGATACTGAATTAGTGCACTGATAGGTTTACTGCTGGGTGTGGTGTTGGGAAGTGGAGCCTGGTAGGTCACTGTGGGCACGATGGCTCCTGCATTCATGGCTCTGTTTCTTACCTGCCAGCCCATGAACTGTTTCTCCTCTACCATGCCCCTCTGCCTTGGAGCCAGTAGATTATGGACTGAAAGCTCTACAAACTGTAAGCTAAAATAAAGCTTTCCTCTGTTAACTTGTGGGGTCAGGTACTTTGTTCTAGCAGTGAAAAAGTAACTAAGACAACAGCCTTCTGCACAATAGAGATAGCCCTTACCAAGTCCTAATTTGGCTAGTCTTTGATTTTGGACTTTTCATCATTAAAACTATGAGAAAACAATTCTGTTTTTTAAAGCTACCTAGTCTGTGGTATATCCCAACAGAATAATGCAAAGATGGATGGAATTTCTCTGAAATAATTAATTTTTAGCATAATATGAGGAAGCAACAACCCAAGAGAAGCCTCTATAATATTGAAATTTTGTTGGAAAAAATTCAAAAGAGGGTAATAGTTCCATGAGATCCACAAGCTAATCCATATACTGGCTAGAAATTTTCCAGAATCAGGGTAGGAAACAGCTAGGATGAGCTCTCTTGGGGTGAAAGCAAATTTCAAAGATGAGATAAAGAGTAGATGTACAAAGCAAGGCAAATGCAATCATAATATGAAGGAATTTCAGCTACAGGAAATTTTAGTGTAAAAGAAAACTCAGTCAACTGGCAGTAGAACCTAACAGATGGAGGAGATTCTGAAGTAAGAAGATAGATTAACAAAGAGTTTGAGGAAAGAGAGCATCAAAGACAGTGACTGAGTGCATGTCCTGGCCTCTGCTGGAGGAGACTAACAAGATAGGGTTCAAGCAATGAAGGAAATTGACTCCTTTAAAATATTTCACCCAAGTTAAAAACAAACAATACAACAACAACAACCACAACAGCAAAACCCAGGAATGGAAGAAACTCACTATAATATATTTATTTAAAGTGCTAAAATATCAACAAAAGTTATAACACATGGAATTAACAGGGAAATTAATAAAAGAATTAAAAAGAAAATAAGAAACCAAAGGGGCCCAAGTGGAAGGATTAGCAGATACAACCTAAACACAGCTGTTAGATATATGTTCAAAGAACTAAAGAAAACATGCTGAAAGAACTAAAGCATGATGATAATGTCTCACCAAGTAGAAAATATCAATAAATAGATAAAATTATTTTAATAATTGTAATTCCAGAATTGAAAAGGACAAAAAGAACCACTACAGAATCTCTCTCCATTTGAACTAGCAAAAGAGTCTGCAAAATTGAAGTATGACTGAAAGGTTATACACTTTGAATAATAAAGAGAAAAGGAATTAACAAAAATAAACATAGAAATGTGAGACACTCTCAGTGCACCAGTATATTCACATGGAAATATAAGTGCATCAGGACAGACATAAAAAAAGGAAATATATTAAAAAATAATATCTGAAATTTCTTTAACATTTGAAAAATAGTAAACCATGCCTCCAAAGAGGTTAATGGAGCACAAGTAGAATAAGTGGAAGGCATGTACATCTACACATATAATAAAAAAATCAAAGGATAGAGGTAATGACAATATCTCTAAATCAGCAAGAGAAAATAACTAAACACCTCCCTGAAATAGAAGGGAGACACCAAAGTTTATAGCTGACTTCTCATTAGAAATAGTGATGACCAGAGTTGGTACAATAGTGTTTACAGAGTCCTTAGAGAAACAGAATATATAAACTTGTCAATCAAAAGTCTCCATCCAAGCCAAATTATTCTGAAGGTATGGTGAAACAGACTTAGTGGTCAAAACATAACATTTTTTTTCTAGTAGCAAAAACAACTTTTTGCTGGGAAACATACCTTCGAGGGAATACTAAAGGAGTTTCTGCAAGTACCCTCAGATAGTAATTAAAATCCACTTAAAACACAATGAATATAGGTAGTAGTAACTATATAATTCAAAAGAAAAATAATAGTGTATTTTTTATTCCTTATCTTAGTTGAATTAAAAACAATACGTAACTCTATCGATGGATGTCTTAACTTATTTGTGCATCTATATCAAAATGTCTACAACTAGCTAATCTATATAAAACAGAAATTGTATCTCTTCTCCCCAGTTCTAGATGTTCCAGAGTCCAACATTAAAATATCAGTACATTCCAGGTCCAATGAGGGCCCAGTGTCTCTGCTGCTAAGAGGATGCGTTTAGTAAATTTTATTCCAAATATTTTACTTTTAACTTCTAGATATTTTCATTGGATTAATTGCACACTTTTTGATTCCTTGAAGAGATTCCCTTTTATTTGTTATGAATATATTTCCTCTCAGTTTGTGCATAAATTTTCAATAGCTGTTTTAAAGTTCATTTCTGCTGCTTTAAAAAATGATTCTTATGTTGTGGTGTGTTCCTATATTATGATATTTATATCAAATGTATGCCATTTTTCCCTCCACAGTGCCCCAAAGTTTGATTATACATAGAACAATGTCAATGATATATTTCAACAGTTCTCAATTCCTTAGTTTTCCTCTAGATAGTATTAATTTTTATTTTTAATATTACTTAACTATGTTGATTTGTCTCCCTTGCAATGGGCAGTAGTTGAAATCTTTACTCAGTTCTTACTGTCTCCTCATTCTCCTGTTATTAGCCTTGTTGTTTACTACTTGCATCATAATTTTAGGGTTTAATCAATGGTTTGGGCAGAGTTTATGCACTCTTTTCTACATTATTTTACTGTTTAGGTGCCCTTGGTCTTTAAATTTCTTCTAACATTTTAAAGTTGTTAGGCACATGTACTTCTGATTGAATCTAGTGTTACTGTATCATGAGTGAAAGCCTGCCCAGAAATTTCATGACAGCATTAATCACCTACATTGCATTTCCCTTTTGTAAAGTTCTGCCTCCATCATAATTTCCCATTTTTCTCATGGATTTTGTCAATCACTAGGTCCTTTGCATATGTGAAATATTTCTTGGTTCAGAATATATATGTGTGTGTCTGTGTGTGTGTGTTTAATGTACGTACGTGGTGTGTGTGTATAAGTATGTGATCTCTCAAAACATTATTTTGATCAAGCTATACATTATCAGAAGTGAAACTCTTGGTCCGGAGATTTAGCTCAGTGGTTTTGCTGCCTGCTGCACAAGCTCAAGGACCCGAGTTCGATCCCTGGTACCAAAAAAAAAAGCAAGTGAAACTCTTAAAGTCTTAAATGAAATTTCTATGAAGCATTTATTACTCAAGCATTACTATATAGCATAACAGTCTCATAGTACAGATTCAAAAGTTCCGATTCAGCTCCTTCAACAACCTAGCCACTGAAACACTGGATAGAATGCACACATAAAATAATTTACCTATTTTTACATACTTTACATTATCATATTATGAGGTGTCCAGCACTATGTTTATATAATTAATTTTCATAGGAAATCTAATATAATTATCCACACCTCACACACATGCATTCTTAATGCATTCATCAATACTTTAGTAATTTACTGTATAAACTCATAACTTAGCTCTAAAAAAAATCAAATTTGACAGATGTATTTAATTTTGGAATCTTTTGTTTTGTGTTTATATTATATCAAATTAAGAGGTCATTTGGCTATAGTGAACAATTACTCTGGAGCACTGACGATTTTCTTCTAGTTTTATGATTTTTCACAATATTTTATGACATCGAATACAATGTTAATGTGACTGAATGTATCAGAGGATCAATAAATTGTAGATTTATTGTGCCCATATTTTTGGTTTTTATATTCAAACTTGTACTTTTGTTTATTTTACAAAAGAGTTGCATTTTGAAATTATTTATAAGTGCATAATATTTATTCCTAACTCAAAACCTAGTCATTATTTATATTTGTAGCATTCATAGGGCAATATTTGTTATTATTTTCATCAAAAAGTTAAATTTAAATGAGCCAGTGATTAATAATATATCTAGTTTCTATGAATAGAGGACATGCTACAACATCAGCACTAAAAAATATTTAGCACATATAAAATAAAACACTTTGAAAAGGAACCACTACTAATAAAACTGAAGCATTAAAAATAATAGAGAAATGACATGGCAGTTTGTCCTCTGAGTATCCAAGGATGATTCAGATGAATTGCATTACAAGATTTTTAGTGTATGTACTCACTTTCAAAGTGTATATTGAAAAATGTAAGAAACATTCAAAAAGAAAAACAATAAAGTTTTATTCTAAATAATTGCTTTTTCCACAGCTATCACCAAGAAGCTACTTGATAGATCAGTATACTGTGTTTTGAGCCTCACCATTCATACATACTGATATTAACGAGCAACAACAAAACCAGTCCAGGCCGAGAGGATTTAGCTCAGTGGTTTCGCCGCCGGCTATGCAAGCGCAAGGACCCAAGTTTGATCCTAAGTACCAAAACAAGAAACAAACGAAAAAACCCCAAAACCAGTCCAAGGGCAATTGTTCCATAAATATCATTCGTCAGTAAATAATATCTACATCAGCGATCTTTCAGAACTGCCTCATGTGATACAAATGTGACACTGATTTTTCAATAAACACATTTCTTGATTTTTATACGTTTCACATTTGTTTGAAGAATAGTTCATTATGAGAAATATTATTCTAAACAGTATATGAGTAGAAACTAATACTACTAAAATAACTTTCAAAATATAATTTTATAAATTAGTCAAAGAAATAAAATTACAAAAACTTGGTTTTCATTTTCTATGATCTATTATAAACACAGCACACATATAGCAATCATTTTTACCACTGAGTAATTAAGGCTGAAGATCATCAAGTCTTTATATTAACTATTAGAATTAAGGTTTCAAGTAGATATTTGAAATATAAGTAGTAGGAAATCATAATTGACTATTTTTTCATTAGAAATTTGTTATTTTATGAGTTTTAAAATAATTACAAAATTAAAAATATTATTATCATTCATGGTAATGATTTTAAATTGAAAATGTATCTCTAGAAATAATAGTTTCAAAAAAAGAGAGATAGTTTTCAGGCATAGTATTCTCTTAAAAACTATCCAGCAAACTCAGTGAAGAAGAGAAACAAAGCTATGGCACTATAGAATCAAGAAGCCATGCATTGAATTTGAGTCGTCATATTTTTGCTAGCAAAAAAAGAAAGCTATATATAAATATATAGGAAAGTTTACAAAGAAGAGATCAGGATTTTGTAGAATTTTAGTCAAAAAATATTACAGATCCAGTAAACATCACTATTCAGTCACAGTTTTTATAACTTTTTATAATTCAGAATCATTTGGAAAAGTACAAGTAGAGTCATTAAAATAATTACATGATTAAAGAACAAAATATTTATTAAGATTTAAGTAATACAATTTTTCAAGTAGAAAATGAATAGTCTTTTGAGAATGGTGAAATATTTTATATTCTATATATAGATTTGAACCTCCACGCAAACTTGAGCATGTGTATCTGTTCGTAATTAATATTGATTTGATTACTGATTTTGCTTTCACTGAAAAGATTACCAGGGCCAGTAGCAATAATAATAAAAACAAAGAAAAAGCACAGTGAAAACTTGTTCTTCAAAAACAAAACTGTCATTTGCTTGAAGTGTCTTACCTCACCTACATTTGCACATTTTTCTCTGTCCTTACTAAATTGGCTATTGCTCTGATTTGCTACACAAAATCTGCAGGAAAACAGTCAATTTTTTGTCATGCTTTGTCAGTGGCTACCAGTGCTGCCACTGCCATCAGTCCTTCAGAGCTCTGTTCTTTGAAGACTCCTATCTACACATCCAGTACTTGTCAGAGATCCACATGTTAGCAGAGCCCCGCAGTGTTCAGATCACCCACAGGGGTCTCTGAGACAAGAATAGGATGATTTCCTCCACAGAAGTATCTTCCTTCTTTGATATAAACCCCTCAGTGAAATGGGAAATCTTGAGAGAGTCCAGGCATCTTCACATGAAAAACAAAATAGAAAATGACTTTACGAGGGGTTTCCTCTCAGTACAAGGAAACTGGATGCTGGATGCATAGAAATCTTTCATTTTATTGGACATCTCAATACATGGAGGAATATTTGGCTTCCTGATTGTTCTTACACCTTTTTTCAAATAACGCTCTATACTCATGTGAAAATTGTCTCTCAGAACCAGGGAGGTTAAGAGAGAAATATCTGAAATGAACACTTGTACCTCCCTTATACTTTGATTCCATTCTTTGCTTCTATTTCTACATAAATTGGAAGAGAAACTATCTTTGGTTCCTCTTTGCTCTACCTCTGCCTTTTTCTCTTTAATGTATCCTGTCACACTCTCTTCATTACGTGAAAGTTGAGTTTGGGATGAACAGCCAGTTCTGTGGATCTTCCTAACTATTGAGGGTAGTTCCCTTTGGATATTTTCAAAGAAATTGCAGATCTGAGTCAACCACACAAAACTTTATGTAAGAGGTTTAGTATTATTGAGAATTTCTAAAAATAAGAATATAATAACTTAATATTAACTTGATGTTCCTGAGACACTCACTCTGTAAAAGCAACTGTTTACGCATTATTTTGAAGTATTCCTCTGCTTTACCTAAGCCTGATTCTGAAATCTGAATAAAAATAAACATGAACATGAGTGGTAGGACTGTAACAAAATGCCATATTAATTTAAAACACATCATATTTTGAAGACATTTCAAAGAAACATGGGCTAAGTTTCCATGCATTTTGTCACTGAACACTTGTCTGACTGTTACCAGATGGAAGGCCCTGTGGAATTCTTTCCAGGTTTTGGCATCCTGAGCAAAGAGTAGTACACCCAGAAAAGGCACTGAAGGTGCACATTTAGTAAAGGTAGAAAGGAGGTATGCTTCACAGGTGAGAGTGCGCCAGAGAACAGTCTCAGCAGCCCAGGGGATGAGAAAAAGGAGTGGGTGAGTCTTCTATCCAAGTTACTGGGTTCGCTTTCATGTGAATAAAGTCTTGGGACAATTTTCCTATCAAAAACTCATTTGGCCTGGCACTAGATTTAAACTGCACTATTCAAAGACTTACCTTGCTGCCCAGCAGGTGTAAATGAAGGATTGAAAATAACATCTTTTCAGATTGGTCCTGCAAATGGGGCTAGATTCAAATAGATTGAGAATATTGCTTTCCGATTGGTTCTCTTTACAGTGCTCAGAACTCATGGGCCCATTCTGGGTCCTGTGTTCTGTGCATGGCTTCTGTGTTTTCATGACATCTGACACATTCCACCCAGTTGGTTGTCTGGTTTGCCCCAGCCTAATCTGTTATCTCGTGACTGACAAGTTGACAATCCTCTTTGGGTTTTTTTTTTTTTTATCTTTAAAATAGGAATAACAATATACACATCTCACAGTTAGTGTCACAAAGTATAATACATTGAAAGTGTATGAAAAGTTACAAATTACTTTAAAGTCATATTCTCATTTTCTTTAAACTTCTGAGGTAGAAACTTTCCTCTTAAGCATGCTTGAACGTTCAGTATCATTTTATTTGGAGAAGCCACCGGTAATTAGTTAAGATTTGGAATTCATTGTCACAGCTTGTTCTTTCTAAGCTCTCACCCATATGAACCATGCTCATTTCCTTTTCACAGTTTGACCTGTTCTAATTAATGCACGGGATCGCCTAACTACGGCTTACACCGAAGTGCTGTGCCTATCAGCGACTGAAAAAAGTTCCAGCTTTATAAATTCCCTAAACCCTTGCACTGAAAAAAAAAATGGATCTTTAAAGTTTTCTTTTCCTTAAATTCTTTCATTGCTACATTTTAGGTATACAATACATTTACACTTATCACTGGGTACTTGTACCTGTATATGATGTATCTTATTCTTATTTTTCCCCATTGCCTGGAGGAGGTGAAGGGAGGATCTTTAAAGTTTTAGTTTGTTGTTGAGTAGCCAAGTTGTTTTTAGTCTATTATTTCTTATTTTCAAAACTTTCATTCTTTAAAATCAGTCTTTTAAAACAGCATATGCGTTTATTGTTTGGTAATAGATGAGAATGGTCAATTAAAGTAAGTCCAGCTAATATTATTAAAGAACTATTGGAATAACCCTATAGAAAGGAGTGATTGAAAGCATTATTAAAAAGTAATATATTTTAGGTTTTCCTTTCTGATTTCTTTTTATTATCCTAATTATGGAACTGTCCTTTTCTCATAATTTTCCATATCATAGAAAATTTAAATTAAATTAAGGCAAATTTAATTTTAAAATGATTGAAGGCTCAAGAGAAGATAAAACAGATCATAAATTACAGCTCCCGCATATTTCAAGCATCCTTAGGGTCACGTAATGAGCTACTTTAGCTCTTCGACTCCCACCATATTGTGTAGGTGACATTGTGTTTCTAGCTTTCTGACACCTCTCTGGAGTCCAGGTCAAAAAAGCTCAAGAATACCAAGTGACCATAAAACAGGCAGAACTCAGAAGCTTTGTAAGTACCCTTTTCTTTCTTCTTTTATTACCAACCAAATTACAATGAATACCCTGAGAAACTTGCACCAAATTTAGCCTGTGACTTGAATCTTTTTTTAGCACATTCATTTATGCATTTATACTTTAGGAAACAATTCAATAAATAAATCTCTCTTAAGAGAGAATTCCAAATTCTAAAACTAAGTTGCTTTGAGCTGACTATTATCTTGCTCTTTCTTAGAAAAAATATTTACTGCTAGAAGAGAAAAGTCCTAAGAGGCATGGAGGTAATTGCTTGCTGTTTTAGATGAACTCAGCACATTTCAAAATAGGAGTATTAGTACCATACATCTTGCAAAAGAGGAAATTTAAATTTGGATCCAATGTCTGCCACAGATGGAGGGAGAAAGGCAAAACCATTTTACATTTTGTGTTTGGAATTTAAAAGTTTTGCTGCCCTGGGAAAGTATTTCTATTGTAGTTCTAACAAATATTACACAGTCATGCCTACCCATTCAATCCACTGGTACTGGGGTCAAAAGTATGATTATGATATTAGTTATATTTACCTTGAAAGATTTTTATATTATTTTAAATTTTATTTTGGGATAGAGTTTCACTAGGTTGTACAGAATGGCCTCAAATTCCCCAACTCAGGCAATCTCCCTGCCTCAGCCTCTCTACTAGGTAGGATTTTAATGTTCCCATTAAATGTAATTACTATATTTTACTTTCAATTAATAGAATTCCCACCAGCACAATTTCTTTGTCATTACCACTTTGGAAGCCTACCCTAGAACTGTGGATGTCCTTTTATGATGAGCCATTGAGCTTGCTGTCCAACAGTAACAGTATGGTTTGTGCCATAATAATTTTGCAAACTTGCACTTTCTGTAGCTGATGATTAACCCTCACAGGCTGCCTGAAGGACCCTCTGAGAAGTCACTACTAATGCTGTCCCATGTGAAATCCCTGTTCTATCATGTGGCACACTGTTGAACTCTCCCAAAGCTGCCACATTCAGGTAAGAAACCTGCTGGATTCCATATTGTGCTACTAGATCATAAATCTCCGTAAATCACTGTTAGGAATTATCTCTTAGATTTCTAAACACCTATCCTCATTTTCACTGTTTGCCAAATTCATGGTAGTAGAATTTTCCTTTATGATCATTGGCTGTAGTGTCAACTAAGCAAAAACAAAAAAATCTCTAAAAACAATAAAGGAAATTGGGGTTGTATTCACTCACTAATCAAAAAGGTATGGAATTATGTAAAACAACAACATTGCTTTATATGTTCTGAAAATAACATGCAGTAAAATAAAGAAATGACATGAGAATGTTATTACATATTTGTAGTCCTAAGGATTGTGAAAGTGAAGGAGAAAGTGCTTAGCCACAATGTCAGAGCTGTGATGAAAGGTTCATTCTGAAGCGTGAGGTCAAATTGTAGCTCCAGTTTGTGTTGTACAGCTGCTAACACTGGTGTTCTTTGAACTTCTGATTTCTTATTTAAAAATAGTTATAATCAAAGAGTCCAAAACTTTGTATAGTCAGATGATTTACTATTAAAACTTTAATGGTTGAAATTATGAATATGATGGATTTGTACTGGTTATATGCACAGGCCACTGCAAAAACTGAAAGGCAGTCTGTTGTTGACTACTTTGTGATGGTTTTCTTGTGATTTTAATCCTCTTTCTATGATTCCGAGCACATCCTGGAATATGTCTGGATCTGGATGTGGTATTTTCCTCTATCCTTCAAAATAGTCAAATGTAAGGTATAGTCCATATAGACAATTTTTGAAATGCCTATAGAATTCCACCGATTTATTTATGTATTCCCTTGCTCTGCAGCTTTCCTAGCTGGTGTCATAGCTGACAGTTTTGGAGACAATACAACATACACTCTGCCTTGTTTCCTACGGACTTTTGTTTATCCTATAAGCCATGTAGGACATGGCGTTCATATCACTGCAATCTCTGGAGATGCAACTTTCCTTCTCTGTTCAGAAATTACTGCCAGTTCCTCTGTGTTCATTTTAAATCAACTCCTTCTATATGTTTTTCTTTAAGTATTTACTTTCCCTGTGCATTTTTCCTCCTTTTTTCATTAGGCTGCATTACCTGGTATTTCTTCAAATCCTTAGCCCTGATCAGGCAAACGACCTCTCTTGGGTTCCCTTCCTGCAGCTGAATGGGAAAATGAACACCCCAAGGAGCGTCTCCTGGTCCTGCAGCACTGCTAGAGCTGTTTCTAGTGTTTCTACCCTTGGGTTTTATCTTTTCAAATAAATTAAATGAGGCTTTTGGTAGACATAGGACCCTCACTGCTCAGTGATTCAGTTGGGAAACTACCCTGCAATTGAAAATCAAACCAGGTGAAATAAGAGTGATCTTTTTTTGTTTGTTTAATAGCTTCTCAAGAGACATGATTAGTAAAAGCTGTTATGATACAGAGTAGAAAGAATATAAGAGAATAAATAGGTATAAAAATGCTACCTTTTCCTAAAGAGCTTCAAATGCATCTGTAACAAATTCACTATGTAGCTGCTGGTTTAGGATTATTTCAGAGTGACTTATATCAATTTCTCTAACAAATTGGAAATTTCTCAAGGAGACCTTAGTCTATTTCTAGGAGCTAAAAATTGTAGCTTGGAAAACCTTTTATACCTTACACTTTCATTATTTATCTTGGTTGCTTTTTCTCAGATATGAAATATATTAAAAGTTGTGCTCTTCATAACTAACTAATGCTTCTGTAATAGATTTGAATATTAAGGGAATTAACATTTTAATTGGTGATTTTCTTTTCAATTGTATGACTAATTTCATGACCTTGAAAATTTACAGTCGAAGTAAGTATTTAATTGACAGCAAAATGATATTATTATTTATATTTTATAACTTCAGGTGAATCACATCATTACTCTGATGACTAACATGCTCACACTATTTCAAATAATTATTTCTGATATATACCACCGATATAACTTTTCAGTCTTTCAAAATCAGTGAGTAAAAGAACTTTTGAAAAAGTTACTGTTTATTCCTTACTTCTTGTGCAGAGTTGTATTATAATTTTGATAGTCTCCTTCTTCCCCAACATTCATACTAGATGGTATTAGTTTGTTATAAATAATCTCTACAAGTAGCCTGGGTGCATGGGTGGGGTCATTCTGACTTTATGTATAGAGAAAAGGGAACATTTTTCTGGTAGTGGGTAGATTCATGAGAAAATTAATTGTTCCATGTTGGAGTCCAGTTCTGCTTCCTTTTTATATATAATTTTTACACTTTATTCTGTAGGCAATCAAGAATAAGAATACTAAATATGCAGAAAAATATAATACATTAATGGTCATTATAATGCAGGAATTGTTCAATACAAATAGTGTAACAAAAGTCCCAGAAGTCATACGTTGCCAAAACAAGAAATTAATTTGGAAAATTATAGAATGTTCTTGTCAAGAAAATTAAAGGATTCAAGCAGGCAAATCCATTCACTGGGCAACTGAGGGCGACATTAGGTGGAAGCAGGGAAGTGGGGCAAAGGCATTGTTCTCAGATTCCTTGGTTGGCGCCTTTGAGTGCAAATGAGCCATCAATGAGTTCAGCCAAAGGAGCAAGTGCTCCTTTCAGTAGAGTAGACAGTTGTTACTATTGGCCTCTTCAGGTCTCATAAGTCATAAAAGTGTATTTGGCTAGTAGAAGTTTGGATGTACATCAACCGGACAATGTTTGAATAAATTATAGTTCATGGAGGACCATGCATCCTTAGACAAAAATTTTTTCTGTGTTAAAATTGCATGGGGAGAATTATGCAGAACTACATCACTTGGTCCAGGATTTTTTTTTTTTGAAGGGCAAAGAATAAAATGAACTAGTTGGTGCTCATAATATTTTATGCATAGACTTATTTTCATAAAGA
Organism: Heterocephalus glaber; assembly: GCF_053883595.1. Lineage (NCBI taxonomy): Eukaryota > Metazoa > Chordata > Mammalia > Rodentia > Bathyergidae > Heterocephalus > Heterocephalus glaber. The sequence goes on from NW_028258333.1 coordinate 13,185,476, forward strand.
AATTTAAAAAGTACGGAGAGAGAAAAAGACAAAAGAAGATGTTGGAGAATACATTTTGGTCTTTGAAAACTGATTTTTCTTCATGAGAAAGGAAGAGAAACTGAAAAAAACATATTTGAATTGAATGTAGATGCATATTCAATTCTGAATTAATAATATTTACTTTCTTAAATTTTAATAAAAGTCAAGTGAAAATATGAAAAACCAATTTTCTTACTATTTTCTTAATTTCATTTTCATTCATTGTTTTATAATATTGAATCCTTCAATATCATTATATTAAACCTGTCAAATATTATTCTCTTTTGGAATTTTATGTTTTAATGCCTTCAACTTATCTCAATTATTAATGTTTTACAACTGAATTTGCTTTGGTATAAATTGAGAGACTTGTTTATTATTTGATTAAAAATTATCAAATATGTACACTCTGCATTCAGGTGACATTATTATAAATGTCTTTTCATAATAAACTCACTTTCAAACTTAAATCATACATCTCTCCTACTCATACCTTTTCAAATATATGCAATAGATTTAAACTTTTAAAGGATAGCCATCAAAATTCTAAAAATATATTACCTGAAGTCATTGTTTTAAAAGTATCAAAAATTATATATGCGATTTATATTGTCCTTTAAAAAACATTCACCTTAAAGTATGAGGACTGTATGTATGTGTATGTATGGGTGCCTAAATTCTTGACTTTATTAAGAATGGTTAAGAACTAAAGTAGAAAATTTAATTTTTCTCCATAAGGATGTATTTTCTGTACTCATGATTTCTTATTCAGAGGATTATTAATGAATCTGAAAGGGTTACAAAATTAAATCTAAAATGATTTTTTATCTTCTCTTCATGGACTTGTAATTTATATTTTATTATTCATTAAAATTAATAATAGTACATTTTAGACATTTGTTACACTTGGGTTAATATAATTATGTTAACAAATGCTACCCACCACACTCCTCCAGCTCCCATTACCTGATAAAAATTAACTGGTGTTTAAAAATGTGTGTGTGTGTGTGTGTGTGTGTGTGTGTGTGTGCAGGTGTGTAGTTAAAATTTTAATTTTCAGTCACAAAACCATGCATGATATGCTTTCCTTGTACTGAAAATATAATCAATTTTGCTAGTTCCTGTTCAGATGAATTAGTTCTTCATAAGTTTTGATGGGAATATCACTTAGTAGATTAATGTAACTTCAGGCCATTACACATAATGGTGGTCAAATTAATTCACTAAAACTTTGACCACATTCGGGAGAGTAAATGAAGGAAATATTAATTAACTTGGTTCTCTGCATTACATGCAGAATTTCACCATGAGTATAAATTATGGAAATTACCTCTTTTCCAAATAGTAGCAAGTATACTGTATAGATTAACTCTTGTAAATTCCATAAGTATTATGAATTGTATTATACTCCAATTTAGTTATCAAATGGTTACAACAAATTGAACAATAATGAACCTTACAACTTAGAAAAGTATGGTTTGATAAATTCAACAATGAAAGCAGTATAATGGAAACTATGAGAAAGAAAAGTGTTGCAAAACTATTAAGTAAAATATCTCAATAAAATAGATTAGTATTATAAATATAATTACTTTAGTCTATTCAAATGTCAGAAGATATTATGAGATGAATCAAACATACAAGACAAACTGTTTTAAATTATATTTAGAACATACATATACAAGTATTGACAGCTTTTCCTATCTCTGGTTAATGAACTTTACTTCAGACATTGCTATATGTTACAGCCTAAAGCAATGAAAAGCACAACAAAATAAAATTGAAACATTCTCTATTTTCAAACCAGATTTGACATGTTTCTTCAAAATTTGGACCACCTGATACATTTTCAAAAAGTGTAATAAATAGATAAACCTCAAAACTTGAATAAATTTTATGAAAGAAAACTCATAAAAAATGTGTGTGCCTGAAGCTCTTAACAAATATCCATCAGAAAGTCAGAGCTTTTTAATGCTCTGAAGAAAGCCTGTCACATTTTGATTTCTACATTTCCTGTTGCTTATTTAGTTTAAAAATAGACTTCCTTTATGTAACATTCCTGTTCCATCACCATCCTCTTCTTCACTATTTACCCATCCATCCATCTATCCATCCATTTGTCCATCCATCTGTCCCTCCATTTATTTATTCATTTATAATGGGGTATATCCCAAAATATTACTCTCTCCTATTTTCAAACATTGTTATAAATGTAATTCAATTTGAATTATTTCTAGATGTTATGGTTGACTTCATAAAAATATAAGCATAAAAGACATAAATACTGATATTTTGGCATATAAATAAGCTTGTGAAAATAAAAAATAAACTGTCAACTGTGTAGGCAATTAGGAAACAATATATTCTCTTTAAAAAAGACAGTAAAAGAATGCTCTTATTATGACTTCAGCCCCTCTAACGACTGGATGGAGTGTTTGTGGTTTGGGAGACTTGAAAAGAAAGAGATGGATCATGACTTAAATGAAGTGAAGATCGGCAGATCTTGTTTCCCAGGTGAGGAAAGAAATGATGAATGGAAACATGCAGAGACTGCTGAGCAAAATGCAGCCAGCCTCAGAGGGCCAAACAAAAGTATGGCTATGTGTGTGTTCTGACGTCTAACACTCTTCACAAAATGCCTCTTTCCTGTGCTGATGTATTTTAACTTTTCTTTTGGTGTGAAGATCTTCTACCAAGAATTTCTAGTATGTCATATCTCTTGTGGATCATTCACTATACAAAGGGAAAACAAAATAAAATGACAACAAAATACTCCTATTTCCAGAGCTTGGTTAAGGTAACTTAAATCACATTGTTTATACTTGTTCATACACCCACCCTGCTATACTTCTATACAGACACCAATAACATTTGTAGTTTCATTACCTTATGAAAATATTTTAACCAAGGAAGACCTGGGTTAAGAGAGAAGGCATAGATCACATCTCTTCATCACTGAAACATACTCTTGATGCTCTTTCAATAAGTATCTTTTGATCAAATTCATATTCAAACCTGGAAGGAACCAGTTACACCAATCTAAGGGTAAAGCCCTCAGTCTTAGAGTTAGAACTGAAATGTGGCAAGTGTTTCGAGTGACCCTGAAATTAGCACCATCCCTGCTCAAACTTCAGGTGGCACTATAATCCCAGCCTAAATCTTGATTGAAGCCTTGTTAGAACCTTACCAAATGACCCACAAAACAATGTCTAAATCTTGTTTCACAAATGCTGTGAGATAATACGTGTGTTGTTTAAGCTGTTAACTCTGTGGTAATACATATCTACTATGGTAATAGAAACTTCAATTTCTGTTTTTTTCATTAATTAATAGTGGCCTTTAGCACAATCATTTATGAAATGTCTCCATTATCATTTAAAATGCTTAGAAGATATTGAAAGAGATACCTCGTATTCATTTACAGAAAACTATCACACAGTGCAAAACTTTTGATTAGCTTCTACATAGAATTTTTCTTAAACATAAATTTTAATCACAACATAATTGAAAACCATGTATACTTAGGGTTCATAGTTCTATGCTATTTTAAGTAATGCTGTAGTTTTAATATGGTTTGTTCTTCCTTGAAATTGAGGTTGAAATTTGATTGCAATTGTGACAGTATCAGGTAGTGAAGCTTTGAAGAGATGATGAAGTCATTAAAGGAAAGTAATGTAACTCTGAGTCATTAAGACTGGGTTGATTCTTGGAGGAATGAGGATCTTCTTATTCTCATGGGACTGGAGTAGTTACTGGAAGAGTGGTTCATTATAAAGCAGGTCCACTGCCCAAGCTCTTCTCCACACACCTGCTTGCACTTCTATTCTTCCACTGTGTTATGCAAGATGAGGCTCTCAACAGATGTGACCAGCTAATCTGACTTTCATCTTCCAGAATATAAGCTAAATTAGCTTATTTCCTTTTGAAATTAATCTGTCTCAGGTGTTCTGTAACAGCAACATAAATGGACTAAGACTGGTATTCTCATAAATACAATAATTACATTGAATAAGTACACTGAATTAGAAAATTTGGCAAAAGTTGTAGGAATTCCTCATTATAGTACTGCACATCTGAACCATATCATTGAACCATAACGAGAATCAGAATGATCTCTGCCCTCAAACAAAAAAAGTATTTTATGCTGATAATAATGATATAACACTTTCACAAAAATAGTAAAATGTTCATTATTTATAGAATAATGTTGTTTGTGGGAAAACAGGGCAGAGAAGACTGTAACTTGGTGTAAAAATGTCTACTGAGTTCGTGGAAAGGAGAACTGCTAGGGTGATTCATGGTCATCAGGAGGCACCAGGGTCTTGTTCCCATGTGTGGCCAGGCCTCCATGTGGTCTGAAATTCTGCAGGGGCCAGAGTAGACAGACACTTACATCAGCTTTCTTAGATTTTAGATAGAGGAGGAAGAGGGAGAGATTAGGCTGAAATGTTGATGTATGTCAAGGTGTCTCTTTATTATAGAGATAAGTTGTGCAATTTTTTTTTCACTTATCAACTCTGCTCTCTTCTTTGTATCTGCAGTTTCCTTGGGCTGATCTGGTGGTTTAAAATGGACACACCTATAAAACGTGGCTCCCCTCCAGCATTTTCTTCCAGTGGTGGTCTAAAAGATCCATAGGAAAAGTTAGAACACTCAGGTACTTGGGTCTATACTTTGGAAGTGGAACCTTGTCACTTCACATTATGTTAACAAAAATAAATCATACATAAAACATAGAGTTAAATGGTAAAAGAGACTCCTTTTCTTAATAGAAAACATTGCAAAATCAAATTGCAAAGGGTACAATGATGGGGAGTGGGATAATTGGAGCCATTTTGTAAACTTTACTGAATATCTTGAGAAAAAATAAACATTATTGTTTCACATTATGTTATACAAATTTCAGGACTTGGAATCCAACTAATATAAGAAGAAAATGTTACAGTTTACACTTCACATTCTTTCCCTCAATCCACAGGATAAGAATTGTACTCACCAAAAATTTGAGGGGCCATCAGTTTTCAATGGAAGTTTATTTTCAATCACTCTGATTACTTTTTTGAAAACTGTTATATAATAGCACCTAATGAACAATGGCTAAAGTCCTTCTAAATCAACATATTCAGAAACAATATCCATGGAAGATAATGCACAACAAGCCTCAAGGATAGTCAAATTTGTAGCACCTTAATTAATATAAGAGGTAGAAGTAGAGGGAGAATGATCCCAAGGAGCAGAATATCAACGCAATATATTTTGTCATCCATTTCATCAATTCAGAATCAGAAAATTTGGCTAAAGCTGTGTGAATTCCTCACCATAGGTGTAAACAGTTCATGTTAAAAGTGGAAGTTAGATTGGCTAAATCTAAACCCGTCCAACATTTATATTTAATAACAGTCCTCAGTGTAATACTAGAAATTAAATGTATGCCAAAGACAGACTTCACTGGATTTTCTGTGGAAATAGAATATTTTAAACTTATTTTATCAGGGAATAACTAATACAATACATATCATCAAGGAGCTTCTGAAAAGACACTTAACCATTAAGTAATGGATTGTTTTAAGGAAAGGAAAATATAATTTGAAATAAAAGAATCTTGAATATAATGATGATTAAAGAACTCTATTAAACAATAACATACTTAATAATAAATTAAGTGAAGATATTATTGTCTACTTGCAATTATATAAGCAGCTGAAATATCACTAAAACAAATGTAATTTATAAGGACTTGGTGCACTACAATGAAGAAATGAATAGCCCTCATTTACATCATGACTAACAAAATAGATACTATGTGTGTTTGTAACAAGGTAGAAACTAAAGTGGAATAAATATTATGTGCACTGTAATCAGCTAAATGATAAGGCTTTCACAGAAGTTAATTATATTATGAATTTATAGTACTGATCAAAATACATGCTTAAATGATAGTCTAAATACTTCTGAATCAAATTCTTTTAAAATCTATTATATTAACATGGGCCTAGTATATATATATATATATTTTTTTTGGTACTGAGGATCGAACTCGGGACCTTGCCCTTGCGAGGCAGGTGCCAGAACCACTGAGCTAAATCCCTGGCCCTAGTATATTTTTAATTACATAAAGTTATTTGAAGCTTTCAATATAAACCTAAAAGAGTTCTTGAAAACAAATACATAATAAATATATAACAATGCAAAAATATTTGTACTATATATTAAAATATATTATTGTCATAAAAAATAGGATTTTATTGGAACAAAAAACAAGTCTGTTAGATCAACTTAATAACAGAACATGTCATAAGAGAGCATTTTGTTAAATATGAATGTAAGTGAATATATATATTTCTACACACATATATAGACCTAAACATACAAACACCTAGACTATAAGAAAAATTAAAAGGAATGCTATTTTTATGCTTTCTGTAAATAATTAATAATACGACATGTGATAATATATTTGTCTTAACTCTGTGTAAGTTATAGGTAAAGTTGATATTATCCTTTATATTTTTGTTTTGATTTTTATGTGAAAAAATAGGGCAATTATTTAACAACATTGTTATACAAACAATGAATTTTAAAAATAAGGAGCATTTTTAAAAAGTAATCATAATTGAACTATTCAATATAGTTGTGTTGATCGTCTGAGATATATAAGTAACAGAGAGCTAATGATTTGCCACTCACAGAGTTATGCTAGGAGACTTCCAAGGCTGGAGACCATCTCACATATTCTCTTCCTTTATGTTCATTCCCACATGTTTGTATCACTGAAAGGATGAAAATAACTACAATAAGAAAAAAAATTCTAGGAGAAAAAAGTTCTGAGAATTGAAATTAATCTCTAAAATGTCCATTATTAGTTTGTGAGGTAGAATACTTTCAGAATGACTCAAAGTGAAAGGTATTTTCATGATGATTCAAAAATTATTTTTTAATTTTACTTTTAATCCCTCATAATTACAATATAGTTTTCTAAAAGCTTCATGATAATATTACTTAATTGATCAGGTCACATATGCAGAGTGAGGAATTGTTTGTTCTGATTTATTAAGTGTATTCCTACGTTTCACAGAATATTCTGAAGTAACAGCTGAATAGATAGTAACAGCGAAAAGATAAGTATGAATACAATGAAGACATAAATACTTCTAAAGATTTTGTCAGTTTTCCTTTGGAGTTCATATTGTACTTTAATTACCTGCTTTAATTATAGCTATGATTATTTCTTTAACTTCATTATTGTCAAATAAATTATTATTTTTGTATACTAAAATTTTTCATGTGTTTGTGCAAAAAACTTAAAAAATGAAGGTTTCTTGTCTTGCCATATTTTTAACAAATCGATACTTTGATTTATTACTGTACATTTAACATTTTTAACTATACTGTATTTTCATAGTTAAGAACAAATCTTTCATTTAAAAGAGAAGTCAAATTGCACCTTCTATATATAAATATGCTCATAGAGGATGAAATCCACATTGGAGAGTTCTGCTTGTTGAACGTAGATGTGGCATTGCCTTTGAAAGCCAGATAGTGTTGCAGCTGTTCAGATGAGAATTGAAAAGCCCACTGGAGTTTCTTATCAGATTTGAATTTCTGTCTCAACCTTGAGTGTACATCTTTTCAATTATCTGTGCTAAGAATTTGGAAATCTACATCAAGGACTTCTTTCTGCTTATTGTTTCTGGGGAAAGTACATGTGTCAATGTTTGAATTGCAAGGTGAATCTCAAACTTTTCTTTTTTCAAGAAAGACCATTTATATGTGAAAGAATTAATTAAGACAAACAATGTATATGAGATTTTAGTGTTTCTCAAATACGTTCCAGAAAAATACATAATGAGTTACTCTTTTCAAAGAAAGTAGCTATCAGTGCTTGTTATTACTGAAAAACATGTTTTAAACAAATAGAATTGTGAAAATTTTTGAACTGATGATTTTTCAATTTTAAATAATTTTCCTTAAAATTGATTTAATAAAAATAATTGTTAATGTCTGATTAATTTCTTTGAGATCAACAGTGATATTTAAAAATGTGATGTCAATTTTGGAAGAAATCTGTAGGCTATTGAAGCAATATTTCCCAAAATGAAAATGAAAAATTATTCATGGGTAATAGATCCATTTAAAGAGGAAGATAGATATATTAATTTCACTATAATCAAGTATGACTACTTCAGGGGTATGTTTTCAGATTCTTCTTCTCCAGATTTAGCTGGACATAGATATATAATATCTATAATTATTTCAAGAGTTGCCAGGGACCAGGGATTTAGCTCAGTGGTTCTGCCGCCTGCCTTGCAAGCGTAAGGATCCGAGTTCAATCCCCGGTACCAAAAAAAGAAAAAAAAAAAGTTGCCAAATTTCTCATTCCCTTACTGAATTCATTTGCCATCCTCCAAACAAAACAATATTTTATAAAGGATTGAATAGAAGACATAAGAATGAAGCTATACTTGATTAAATCACATCTTAAATATATTTTTAAATTTGTAAGAAATATTACTAATCATAGGAGTGTTTAGCTACTGTCTGAAAGGAAAATTTAATGTATTATGTATAATGACTTAATTGGTATTTAAAATTATTTCATAATTTAATGTTTAAAATTTTTCTTATTTTAAATTTATAGTGTAATAGTATTTTACATGTATGTACCATATAAAAACACATTTTGAGAATATTTTTTCCTCCTCCTGAATTCAAATGAGTCAGAAAACTGAAAAAGTTTGAAAAATTCTTGTTTAGATAAACATTATATGAAAAAGTATTATCTGAAAAGGTCTAAAACGATAACAAATGACATAATCCAAGAATATAAAGAAATATTTTTGTTATATTGCTATTAATAACATAGATGGTATCCTGAAAAGGCCAATATAATTCATTCATAATGAAATAGAATGATTGTAAACACACACACACACCTTATAAAATGCTTCACAGATATGGTTAGTGAAAGTTCTATTTCATTCACACCTTAATTACATAGAATGTTCAGTCTTAAAATAACAAACCATATAACTAACTTTGAGTCACTTTAATATCTGACTTTGGACTAATATACCAACTAAAAGGAAAAAATGTAAACAATAAAGTAAATATTAATGTCTGTATTGTAGTTTCCACTGTAGATGATTAAAATATACTCATTAAAATAATAAAGAAAAATGTTATGCTTTTGGATTAGTTTGAATGTGGGACTAATCAACATCTACCAAAAGCAGGCTAGCCACGAATCACTTTTTAGGGAAGAAATAAAGCTCTGTAGAATGAGGGAAGATCACCTTTCCTTTAGCTGTCGTGCGGTCTCCAACTTGTTACTAACTTCAGACTCCTCACTGATGTTTTGATTCCCCATGCAATAGTGTAGCTAGGCCATGTTTGCCACAGAATGACTAATTTTTACATATTCCCTCCAGAACTCCAGCTCATTGCTGAAATCTCAGCTTTGGAAATTGCTGCAGCTTTTTCTGATGATAACGATATTTTGTAATCTCAGTTTTGGAGAATTGCAATTCAAGGAGCTAATTTTGATTGTGTCCCTCTGTTTGGTGATGACTTTGAGTATGGAAGAAGAAGATCTGAATGCTAGAAATGAGTACTTCATGATCATCCCTCTCCTATCTGCTTGTCCCTTCCCTTTCCTTGAGCCAAACTTGCCTATTTCTTGGGGTTTTTCTACAGAATGAAGCTTCCCCTAGATAGCTCTGTCAATTGTTCATGTCTATATAATTACCTAATGATTGGTAAACATCCCAGTTCCCCCAAAATTTCTAGATGTACCTATGTATTTTGTAATCATTGAGTAGACCTATTTTTATTAATTATTATTATGTGTGTGTGTGTGTGTGTGTGTGTGTGAGACAGGATCTCATTATGCAGTCCAGGCTGGTCTTGAACTCACTACTTAGCCTAGGGTGGCCTCAAACTTGTGGCAATCCTCCTGCAGTGACCTCTTGAATGCTGGGATTAGAGGCATATGCCACCACACCCAGAAGATCTATTGTTTTTAAAAGAAGAAGCAAAAGAATCCAGTTCCTTCTAAACACTAGATGATTTTTAAACTTGTTTTATTGTATATTTGTATGTGGTCTATGTTTAAAATATTAATTATTGTTGAATAAAAATAATTATTTAATATATATGTATAATATTCTTTAAACATATATGCTATATTTGTTTTTGTAGTTAGTGGTTGCTACTTGAACATTTGTTTTGTATTTTCATAGATGATTCCAAATGAAAAGTTTACTATACTATATGTACAAACAAATTACATATTGGTTTCATTTAAAAATTTTTACTCAAATTGTTGAAGAGCTAACACTAAAAATAATAGCTATTGTTAGCATAGCTTTCAGAAAAAACAATTCCATATTTTTTTAATTTAGCATTTCAAATATAAATTTGACACATAAAATCATGTATGTAGCATTGATATGTTATAAAATAAATAACAGAATAAATGTTCTGATTTAATTAAAATAACTACAATATTACCAGTATCATGAAATTTACTATTTTATAAATTATATTAATGGTTAATGTGGATTGTCAAAGTTTGACTAATATTAACATTTTGAATTAACATTCATAATTTATATTACCCTATATTGTTATTTTGTTTTACTATGCTTTTCCAGTAGCAATGATGTTTGGTTTCCCAGGTGAGTGTCAACAAGAGAAGCATCATTTGCCTTGAGAGTTTGGTAATACTTGGGCAAATATTAATACCATTTTAGTTTCTACTTTGTGAGAAGATTCCTAGGTACTGGTTCAATTTTTCATTATTATTCCATGAATTTTACTTCTTACATAATTTCTTTGAGTTTTTTGGAAAAATTTTTCTTTCTACCATGTAAGAGATAGGAGAAAAGACTATAGGTGATGATTAGAATGAAAACAAGTTTTTATCCGATATCCACCAGAACAGTTTTCAATTCTAACCTTGTCTTAATATATCATGTTGCAAGTATTGTAATTTGCAATTATGCTATAATAAAAACAAATGCATGAGATAATATTTATAGTCAATGGCAGTATATAATTATACTTTCTGGCAAGTAGACTCTAGAAACAATAAAGCATGTCTCTAGTTGTCTGCATTCAGAAAAGTGCTGAAATCATTAGTGATGTTTGCTCAAGCTCATTGAGGACATAATGTTTCTGAAGTGGAACACTAAGTACATTACTGGCTTTGACTTGAACAGTTTCTGTTACACTGATGGATATATGTAATTTTTGTGAACATAGTTGAAGTATTATTCTAAAAATCAGAAAACAAATCCTATAATTCTACATATCTCACCACCATATTTGCTACATAGGTAACATACATATATTTTTTGAATGAATGCATGGATAACTCTCATGAGAACTACTTTTCCACAAAAACATACTATATTGTTCGGTTATATAAAATTTGTTAATGTTTTTCAAGGGTGTTCTATCTATGTAAGTAAAGTGAGTTTATTTCACTGTTATTTAAATATGGCATTAAACCAACGCAGTTTTCTCAGTTTTCTCTAGTTAGAAGATTCGGAATCACATGCCTAGTGAACCAGTAGCTATATAAAATTAGAATTTGACTCTGCTCGGATAAATAAAATTTTAGGTTAATCCTTCAGACTAAAGTTTACTATTTAGATGTCTGAGCTTATTGATATACATAATTTTTAGTTATTTAAACAAAACTATTCTAGAGCTTTTTATGATCCAGGCTTTGGATTTCAGAGTTCCAAATTGGCTATTTAGGTAAATTTTTAAAGAAGTTCCAGGGTACTCACTATCCAGCACAAAATAAATCATAACATAAAATACAAATAGGATTGAAACCCTCAACGGGAATTCAGAACTGTCTTTTCAAAGAAATGCTAAATTCAGGAAGGATGAGTGTGGAGGGTAATGAAGACTTGCAATTGATTCTAATTGAGTTATAGTAGAAGAAGCCAATAAAATAACCTAAAATACACCCATGGTAAAAAAGATCTTCGGCTGTCTGTCAACAACTTGAATTTTTGATAATAATTTCTAAACCTGAAACAACAACAACAGAAACAAGAAAAGAACATTAAGGCCCTTTCTTGTGCCTTCATGGTAGCTTACCAGAAACTACCAACCCTAAAAATGATATTCATATGAGAAAGTACGAATGTACAACAAATATATGGTACATGTTTGAGAGTGGCAGAAAGAATAAATAGAAAGACAACTAATGAGGAAAACTAATGAGGAAAGGTTCTACAACTAATGAGGAAAGGTTCTCTTTAGTTTTAAGCAAGTAGAACTTAGATCTGCGAAGTGAACAAAGCTGTATTAATGCTAAGTATCATTTACCTGGTTATACTGTTTGGTTTCTATTCTAGTTCAGGGGAAAAGTTATAAATAGATAGCACCAGAGGGTATTTTTGGATTCTCTGTAGTTAAAATTAGTAACTACGGAACAGTGTTGAGTTTCCTGACCTACCGAACCAGGAAGATAGTGTTCTAAATGTCTCAAAATCACCTCATCATGCAAAAACAAATTCATATATTTGACATGTGTTTACTACACTATAAACTGCTTACACTAGATATTAAGCAAGAAATTAAGAGGCGGCCCTTTTTTTCTAGCCACACTGGTACACATCTATAATCCCAAACTCTGTAGGCTGAGGCAGGAGGTTACCAGTTCTAGCCCAGCCTAGGTAGAGGTAGCTTAGTGATTTAGCAGCACCCTGTCAGAGACACAGAGAGAGACAGAAACAGCCAGAGAGAGACAGAGAGAAAGAGAGAGAGAGGAGGAGAAGGAAATGGGAAAGGGAAGGGAAAGGAAGGAAAAAGAAAAGGAAAGAAAGAAAAGATGGATGCTGGAAAGATGGGGATGTAGTTCAGTGGGAAGACCCTGGGGGGTTCTATTCCCAGTGCCAAAGAAAGAGAAAGGAGATGCACTTTTTATATATTTTTCAGTACTTCTGCATTATAACTCAGAGAGCTGTGTGGTCCAAGAAAGATCCTACTGGATAACTAAAATAGCTGACAGTAGTGAACCTTATGTATGTTAAGTACTATATCATATAGCTGTTTTTACTGCCAGTAAGTGGCTTGATGTTATCCTGTTAAGCAGATCTAATCTGTGTATAGATTCAATCCATTGGAACATGTTTTCCTGCTGGTGTGTTCCACTCAAACATAATGCCCTTTATTTTTTCTTTCTTACCTCAGTACTTATGCCCTCCGGACACACCTTTTGCCGTATCAGGTGACAAAAAAAATTAGCATGAGTTTATTTTCCTTCCTCACAATATAACATGTAGAAGATATTTTGCTTCCTACATTTCCTCCCAACTTCAGTACATATTTTTTCTTTTTCTTATACGTCCAAAACGTTCACCTTTCCACTCAAAAGGAGAAACTTTAGAGTGATCCTTTGGTATTCCAGATTGTAACATGACTGTTTCTGTTGGGGGGATCATTATTAAATAAGACAAGGATTACTCGGACACAAGCACTGTGATGCTGTAACAGTTGATTTGGTAACAAAGATGGATTTAACGTGGCCAGCAGGCAGGTAGCATTTTCACTGTGAATTTGGTGGATACAGGGATAATTCAGGTCTCAGACAAGATGAAGTAGGGTGGCTTGAGATTTCATGGTGCTGTTTGGAATGATATGCATTTTGAGATTTATGGATTGCTTATTTGGAAAAGTTGCCACTTCATAATTTAGGACTGCACTTGACCACAGGTAAGTGAGACTGCAGGAAATGAACCTGGATGGGGGTGGTTGTAAATGTAACCAACCAGACATTAGTAATCCAGTTCATAGTGCTCTACTGATCACTATGTCCATTATCACAGTAAATGAATATTGAGATGTTTTCTATTTAAATTACTGAATTACAGATCATAAATTTTTAAGATCATCAATAAAGAATTTCTGTTCATTTTGTATTATGCTTGGTTAAATTAAAATTATTGAAAGTTTTCTGGTTTTTAGATAATAAAAATATACTTTTCAGAGAGCATATTTAGCATCCAATCAATTCTAATACTACTGAAATCCAAAAAGATTATTTATAAATTCTCATGTGTTACAGTGCACATCTACTACCATAGATTTGATCTTATTATTTTTAAATATATTTACAATTGTATTCTAAACCATGTTAGAAACTAAGTAGATTAAAAAGAAATGTTTTATGTCTATATTAGAAATATGTAAAATATTTTTAAGTGCTTGTATTTTAGTTTTGTTTTTTATAATAGAGATTTATTTTCTATGTTTAGCAAATTTCAGAAAATATTTAATGAAGTTTAAAATAAACTACGAATTTATTTTTCACATTCTGTGAAAGTTTTATAAAATTATTAGATATATATGAAAAATAAAGTTAGACTGAAAATAAAAAGGCACTGATTACTATAAATCACAGTCAGTTTCAATTTTAAATTCACATAGTGTTGAATAAGATTTCTATTTGTATACATGCAAAATTCAGTCTATAAAAAAGCACAAATTGAGTTTCCTGTATCTATTTAAGTATGTACACATACATTTGTGTATATATACATATATATGCACAGGTAATTCACTCTTGATCACTTAATAAAGATTTGCAATTATTAAAACTTTCCAAATAAAGAAAATATACATTTCATCTTACATTTATTTTTCTAAAAAAAAAAAAAAAATCTCTTTTTTTTTCTTTTTTTTTTTATAGCAAGAAACACATTTAAACAAAGTTCTGCCAGGTTAGAATTTGTGAGAATTTCTAAGTTTTTTCACCACATGTCACTCTTTAAAATAATAACCTTGTAGTCAAACCTAAAAGGTAATATTTGGAATTATTTCTGATTAATTTAAAACTACCTGATTTTATTTTAATTTTAGAACCAGAAGTGTAATATAATTTATTCCTCATGTAAAAAGCCTAGGGAATTACCTGAATAAAGATGAGGATTAAAATGTTATAATAATAAATACATATTTCTAATCCAATGCTGACTCTTCATTTTGAAAATATACTTGTTATCTCTATAATTAGCTTAATATCACAACAAAAATGACCTTTATTTTTTAAAAATAAAGCAAGTAACCTAACCTCACTGAACATTGATTTTTAAAAATTTTATTCATTTTTCCATTTATGACACTGAATGCTTCTTTCTCTTATTCTCTTTTCTCCCTTCCCTCTTTTCTTTCTTCTCTTATATTTCTTTCCAGTTAGATATAATCGAGAGGCATATGAAGTATTTTCAAAGTTAAAATGTTTGAGAGCAATTCTAAGCAATTAGTGTTAATTTATACAATTGAATGTCTTCCAAATAACCCAACACACATGACTGAATTTACTTAAGTACTAGGAAAAATCAAATATATATATATTTTTTCCCTAAGGCTAAAGAGCAATGTAGTGGTGAATAGTGAAGTGGAGAATACAACCTATATAATAAGTAAGTCAATTTATGGATTGTTTCTAAAAAGTTCTCTAAACCAAAACTGCTATGTAAATACAAAGTGTTTCTTTTAAAGGCTGAAAATTCAAAAGTTAAAAACTAATAGCCACAATTTAAAGTCACAAGTAGGAGCTATTTCAGCAGTGCTCAAATCACTCAACTGTATTTTAATACTATTTATTTCAAATTCATCACAGACAGGATATTATTAAAAATAACTTCAAACCTGCCCTACTTTCTGAGACCACCTGGCTTTCAAAAATCAATGTGAGGCTATCTTTTCGGTGGGAAGTATATATAATCACTTCATTTTGAATAATTGTCTCTTTTCTTTCCCATGAGTGTGGAGGAGTAGAATCAGTTTTATTGATTCACAAACATTATTCTAATAAGTCAGCTGTTTTGGGTATTATTGTTATGAAAAGCATACTTGATTACCTGCTTAACACATGCTTTCTTTTTCTCTAGAGAGAGCCCCTATTTGTCCACATCAATCTCATGCTGAGGAAAACAGACTGGAAAGATGAAAAAAATTGTACATACAGCATGTTTTTATCCTCTAAATTAATGATTTTAAAAATAGCCATATCTCCTCTCCAGATTTTGAAATGAGCTAATGAACACCCTACTGGAACCCATTTGGAGTTGGGATTCTAATATATATATCTATTTGTGTTCTGGTTAACAGTATACTAAGGACTTATGTTGGCTTATGTTCTATAATTGTAATGAATAGAACACTTTCTCCCACCCTCATTTAAAATCATGTTAAAATTAAATTAAATTAAATGGATGAATAAAGTAAGTTCTTTATTCATTTTTATATATTTTTATATTTATAAATATATTATATATTCATTATATATTTTTAAGCTATATTTTTCCTGGAAATATAATATCTTTTATTGAAAATTGGAACTGTAGGAATTTTACTGTGACTTTTTGCATACTCTTTGATTAATAAGTACTTGTCTACCTTTAATTTTACTTTATTTTGGTGTTATTTGCTTAAAATTATAAAGAAGACAATACTGATTATACACCCTAATGAAAATGAAACATACAACTCAATTTTAATTAGATTAAAATGACCTAAAATATTAGTGATTCCATGAAGATTGTAAATGATATTTATATTTCTGGAAACATTATAATTATATCCAAACAAATCCGTAATTATATGCAAACAAAATTTTCTGTATACCTGGTGACTTACAATTTATTAATACTGATGGCTTGTAATACAGATTATTTCCTGGATTCCTGGATTCTGGGTGAAAATAAACATAGCCTCATAATTTCTATCATTGTTCAGTTGTTTCTGTTGCACTTCTCTGATTAGGGACTATCAAATTGCTCCTGAGGGTCAGATAAATAAAACTATGTGGCTGTAACAAAAGTAAATTTCTTTACTGATTTTTCTTAAAAAGCTATTTCTACATTCCACTTGTTGTCACCTAGAGATATCTGGCCTATAAATTTCCTTTTTAATATTATAGATGAAATGCCACTTAAAAGGCTACATTTCCAAGGGTAGTCCGTGAAAATGACCCTCATGTCTCATGTGCACAAAGTAATCATCCTCCAATCTGCAATGAAGAATGTTATTAATTTCCAAAGTTTTCTAAATCTTTATATTCATCGTACTCTCACAATATCAAGGGCTAACTTCTTAAAAATCAGGACAGTGTTCTGAAATTGATATCTGACATTTACTTGAATGAAAAGGGATATCATTTAATGTGAACTTTCATTTTGATCTTTCCATAGCCTAATTTCATTTCAATTACTCTTTTCTCCTTTCTCGCAGAATCCAAAACCAATATTCATTGACCGTGCCCATTTTAAATGACTCATCTGTGAAATAAAATTTATTTATGACCTAGATGTTTAGAATATAAACACTGTAATATTAGTTTTTCTAACTGTAAAGTGGTTGTAACTAAAGATCTAGAGCATGCATTTACACTCAGTGGCACTCCATACTTAGAGATGTAGTCTAAAACGGATGGAATCTGTGAAGCCTGAAGGTTAAATTGACATTTTGGTGCCAAATACAGGCTATGAATGTAGTACCAAGGTGGTAAAGAGATGAAATAATTACTTTAAAAGAGAATGCTCAAAATTTATTGTCTCTCTTACTATATTTTAATGTGCATAATAGACTTCCATTCTAACATTTAGACATATCAATAGATACCTGATGGTCATTAAAATAATAATTTCCCATATTATTAACATAATAATCTATATTGCTACAAATGTCTCATCTATTTGGTTAGGTACCTGGAAGACTCTGTTGACCAGCCTAAATCATCTTTGACTTTACTTAATCACCTATTTTGAGTTGCCAAATTGTTTTGATACAAAAAATTTGAAATGGCGATACTTGTCTTCTCTTTAAGGTTATATTTTTGACACTGAAAATTGCAAATTATTTCTCATTATTGAATGATACAGAAGTAAGAAAATTAAAAAGATGTTAGGGGACAATTTGATATATGTTACATTGATACTGATATTTTGGTTGTGATATCTAGTTTCAATATATTCATCTTTACAAGAGAATGCTTTTCTATGTAGTCTTCTTTGAATTAAGAAAATTAATGATTTTAATATGAATTTAATATGTTGATAATTATTAGAGACTCAGACAAAAATCACATTATGAATATTTAGTGTTATCTTTCATATAATGACAAGCATAGGAAGATAAGATTTTGTCCTAACTTACATTTCTGCATAGGTCTAATTTTTTTGGGGGGAGGGTCATGGACACTGAAACCAGGGGTTAAATATAATAAGGAAGTAGATTAACATTGAGCTGTACTCCTAGATCTATATCTAATTATCTTTATGAAGTCACTATTTTATTATCTACCCTTTATTGCATAAAATAACATTTTATAATTTAAACTTGTAATATAACTCATTTGTTTTTTCTCTGCCAAGTACTGACTTATTTTCATCATGAAACAGCAGAGTTCTGTAGGCTCTTCCTGTGTTTTGGGATAAAAGTTCATGTTTCTCATAAACTAGTCCACTTTAATGTATACATTTACACCTCATTCAATTCCAAAAGACTTGTGAAGATTATGAGTTTGTTTCCTTAACCCCCTTATATATAAAAAAAACCTCTCTCAAGCCTTAAATCACTTACTACCCAATTATACTACTATATCTCAAGTAGTCCTCATTCTCTGGAATTCTTATAATAATTACCTTTAAAAACCTTTGTTTGTTACAGTCCTTATGAGGGAAAGGATTGCATCCTTATTATTCACTATTGTGTCATTGCTCATTAAAAAGTGTTATTGAAGCAGACAAGAAGTACTTGACTCATTTTTCCCTGACCCTGGAGATGGAGGGAAGTGGCTTGGCCAGTAACTATATTCTCCACCCCTTTGCTTGCCTTTGCTTCCCCTTACACTCCAATGGACTGGAGCAGTTTTCTTCAGTGTCTTCCACAGTGATCTACTGGTGTCCTCCCTGACTATCAAACCTCCAACATGAGTATAGCCAGGCAAGCAGCATGGTGCCTCTTCCCAACTCCCAGCACTGTTGCCTCTTTTAAGAAGGGAGAGGGCATCATGGAATGGTAGAGTGGCTGTCATCAGGAAGAGAGGGAGTTGGGCTACATATTTGCATACTTAACATTCATAGCCAGTTTAAGCCCTGACCTTCAATGAAACAGGCCTGCAAGCTGCTATATAAGCACCATTCCCCAACCACTGCTCAGGTTTTAGTCTAGGTGGACTCCCCCCTGTGTACTGACCCTCCTATGCTGCAGCACAGGCTTTGTTAAAATACTCACTTTGGTGCTCCTGTAAACCTGCTCATGATTTATTTCTTGAGTAATATGGGCTCCACAAGCTCTGTAAATCTGTTTGAGATTTTTATCCTGAGTAATGGGGACAGAGCATTTGCTTTTTAAAGAAGGAGCAAAAACACTCAGAGCCATTAACACCGAGGAGATCCAGAGACCAGCAGCCAATGAAGACCAGCAACAGAGAACAGCATCCACTACTGTTGGCCAGCACAAGCTAACACCAGAAGGAGGTCAGGCATGCCAGAGACCAGCACTCAGTGGAGTTCTCCTGTGGAATCTGGCACAAACTGGCACTGGACAATAATGGGCAGCAGCGGCAGGGACCAGCAGCAGGCTGTGTCAACTGTTGACACTTAACATTATCTGGCCTCATCTATTAATATCTGAACTCCAAGCAGAACTGCACTTTGCAGATTGGCAATTTTCATCTGAGTTGAGCAAAAGGACCCTAGGCTGATTGGCAACCTTATGAATTATTTTCTATAACCATACCATATGTAGAATGAATGACATAATTTGAAACTTGGGAATAAATTTATTATATTGCATATTAGGGATAAGATTTGGAAATGTTATATTTGCATATTCACCAACACTTGTGATCTAAAAAATATGTCCTACAGTTTGTGATTATTAAATTCCAAAAGTTTTGTAGCTCTTTTATAACTTGATTTAGTTGTATACTCATCTGATTATAAGATCAGTCCTTGAAAATATTAAAATATTTTTTAATAAATGTTGCGGGTTGCTGATCATTTGGGTTGTACATTTTTTTTCTCATCCTCGTCCATTTAAAATGATTTTTACATCTCAGTTTATTTCATATATCTATATTTTAAGAATATTCAAAACTCAATACCATAATAGGTAAAAATAGAAACAAAGGCCACCATTCCACGCTTCTAGGGCAGAGAAAGTGAGCTGGTCCAAGCCCCAGGAAGGAAACTTCCCCACTGCCATTCCACACTCCTAGGGAAGAGAAGCTGAGCCAGTCCCAGCACCCAGAAGGAAGCTCCCCTACCACCATTCCAGTCTCCTAGGGCAGAGAAGGTAAGTCACATGGGTGCCAGAAGCACCGCCCCCAAAGGGAAATGAGAATACACATAAACAAGCCTCAAAAACAGACTTCCAGATCACCAACAGCAATCCCAAAGGGAAACAAGGTGGAACAATCTGATACTCAACCACCTGGACTCTCTGAACTGGCAAAAAAAAGAGTATCTGGGAAAAATGAAATCAGAAATTTCTCAGATAACAGCAAACATTGTGCTCATAGTGCAAGACATGATTAATAAATCTAGAGAGGACAAAGATTAAAAAAATAGAGGATCTGAGGGACATGATGGAATCCCAACATAGGAAACAAACAGAATCCATAAAACAGATGCAAACAGATTTCCAAATTAAAAACTCCATCGAAAGTCTGCACTGTAGAATGAACCAATGTGAGGATAGAATATCAGATATAGAAGATAAGACTACAATTAGTGACCAGAAAAAGAAAAATTGCTTTAAAATTGTAAAGGAACATGAGAAATCAATCCAGCAGCTGCTGGATGATGCAAAGAAGAATAACATAAGACTGATTAGAGTCAATGAAGAAACAGGAGAGAGTGAAGATGACATATAAAAATCTGTTCACAGAAGTGATGGCAGAAAACTTCCCAAGCAGGTTAAAAACATTTGACATACAGATAAGTGAGGCATATAGGATTCCAGCTAGCCTTGATCAAAATAAATCTACACATAGGCATATAACAGTTAGGATTCCAGAAACCCAACAGAAGAACAAAATTCTACAAGCAGGGAGAGCAAAGAAACAAATCACATACAAAGGAAAGCCCATCAGAGTCACAGCAGACTTCTCAATGCAAACCCTCAAGGCAAGAAGAGCTTGGAGTGATGTATTTCAAGCCCTAAAGGAAAACAGCCTCCAACCTAGATTGATGTACCCTGCAAAACTATCTTTCAAAATTGATGGAGAAATAAGATACTTTCATGATAAAGACCACCTCAGGAGCTTCATGAATACCAAACCAGCCCTCGGAAAATTTTTGGACAATATCCTAGGAAAAGATAATGAGGATCACAACCCCAGGAAACCAGGCAAAATGAATCCATTGGGTGTCACAAATTAAACACAAAGGTGGAGAATCCAACAAAAAGAAAAAGTCTGACAAGGCTTTTAAAACTCTTAACTTCATCTCCCTAATGAGTGTATAATTCAATCTTGTTATTGTACTAACTAGTATTTTTCTGATTCTAGAGTTGCACACCTTTCCTTGTGCTGGCTATTTATCATCTTCTTACATCTACTTTTTAATTGGTTTGTCTATTAATGAGCTGTAAGATTTCTTTATATATTCTGGTCATAGGTTATATGTATTGTAAATATGGTCTGTTTAAGGACTACTTTTTATTTTAATGATATCATTTAAAGTTCTAAATTTTGATGGAATCTCATTTATCAATTTTTTTATACATCATGTTTTTTGTATCCTAGGTAGTTCTTGCCTACCCTAAATTCATAAACATTTTCCCTTATAATTTCTTCTTAAAGATTTATACTTTTAGGCTTTCATATTTATGTTCACAGATCCCTTCAATTTATTTTTATGTGTGGAAATAAAGGGTTGAGGAGATTTTTTATATATGGATACCAGGTGTTCTAGTGTCATTTGCTGAAAACAGTATCTTTTCCTCTGCTCTTGAATTGAGTTTATATTCTATAAAATGCTAATGTTAAATAATCTTTCAAAGCTCAGTGGACCATATATGTGTTGTTCTATTTCTAGATTTTCTGTTTTATTCCAATGATCTATATGTCGTTCCTTACACCAACACTGCCTTGATTACTGCAGCTTTAGAAGAAGTCTTAAAATTAGGTACTAAACGTCTTACAACACTGTTTTTTTGAGTTTTTTTGTTTTGTTTTTTAAAACTTTTTTATGTCCTTTGTACTCTTACATAACTTTTAAATTTCAATATCCAATTCTTCATTTATAGTAAGTATACACAGACCTGAAGTTTTATATATACCTTGTGTTTTCTAATCCTGCTAAACTCGAATACAAGCTCTAGGGGCTCCTAAAGATTTCTTAATATTTTCTCTCTAGATGATCATTTCATCTACATATAAAGATTTTGCTTCTACCTTTCCAATCCTATCCTAATTGTGTCATTTTATTGCCATACTATTTTGCTTGGGCCTAGCTTTCAAAGTTTAATGGACAGATAAAGAGTAAGCATATCTGCCCTTGTTCCCCACCTTAAGAAGAAAGCATTGTATCTTCTCCATTTATATAAGGCATTCTCGCTGGAAGTATGGAGTACATGTCTTTAATCTGTTGAGAAGGGTCTGTTCTACTTCTAGTTTCCTGATAGCTTTTACCATGAACAGTTGTGGAATTTAGTCCAATACTCTTTCTCCAACTGGCGACAGGATCATATGGCTTTTTCCTTTCCTCTGTTAAAATGATGACTTTTGGGGTGGATCTTCCAATGCTGAACCAACACTGCCATGTCTATAACAAAGCCACTTTCTACATACTTCCAGATCTGACTTCTAATAGTTTGTTTTGTTAAACAAATTTCTATCTCTGTTCATAATTTTTCTTCTATTATCTTTATCCAGTTTTAGGATTAGCACAATGTTGATATCCTAAAATGAGGGGAGAAGTGTTCCTTTTTTTTCTGATTTAAATGTTTCATATAATTCGTCAATTAGAATGTTTATGAGTCTGTTGTTGTCATATAGGCAGGTTTTCAAGCTAGGAATATACTTTCTTTAATAGGTGCTACTCAAATTTTATATTTCCTCCAGAGTTAGTTTCATTAATTTGACTTCCAAGGTACTTCTTAGAAGTTGTCAAATTTATTTCAAAACAGATTTTTAAAATATGCTTTCTATATCCTTTTAAATTCTGTAAAATCTGTGGTAATGTCTCCTAGGCCTTGGTATTTTAATTTTAAAAATGTATAATTGATATTGTGTAATATTAAGTAAAGGTCTAAAGAGCAGGGGAAGTGGGAGAGGTAGGGAAAAGGAAAGAAGGGAAAAATATGAGAAAAGGAAGAAAATGGAAACAAAATCTTTGCAAATAGGAAAGGGTGAAGGGGGTGAAGGGAGGGCAGGAGAAGGGGAAAAAAAATAAGAATGCAGATATTCATATAGTGGTAGAAGATCCCAATGATCTATGTAAATGTATTTTATACCTAAAATGTACTAATAAATTTAATGGGGGGAAAAATAGAAAAAAATTATAACAAAAAACATATGTATCTCTAAACACTAACTTTCTTTATAGCAAAAGAAAAAAGGAAAATACTACCTTAATTTGTAATCAAAAAGTATAATAGGTCTTCAAACTATGCTTCATCAAGAGAGGAAGTAAAGTAAATATTTAAAATTATACTTTAAAAATTTATTTTTTCCCCTTTGGAATTAGAAACTTCAAACTTTTACTGTATTTCATGATTTCAGCAGTCCCTAAAATTTCTCCTGAGTTTTTGAATGGGTTTTCTAAAATGTTGTCTCTGCTTTTCCTGTAGAAATTTCTGTGTTCTATGAATGTAAACTTAGAAGAAATTAATATTGTAGATACATGTGGAGAAAAACTCTATGGGCCATTCATGTTTTCCTGTAATAATTCATATCGCACTATATCACAATGAAATGATTACCATATGAATTATGGCTCATGATGGTGTTTCCATAAGCTGGACATTTATTCAATTGTATCTAAAAAAGTATTCATCATAAAATATTGTAGCTAATGATTTCTATAAAACATGAGATATCAATTTTTATAGTTTTTGATAATGACCTTTAGATCAAAAAGTAGAGTTTATATGCAAAACTCTATTTTAAGAATATACTAAATTGATTTCACAGCCAAAGAAAACTGTCTGAAGGACTACATAAAGCTACATGACAAATAACAATCTATTATATTAGGGAACTTTTCTTGTGGTCTATCATAGAGGTCACTCTTTGCTCCATTCAATTTAATATCCTGTTTACCATTTTAATTAAGAATTTAGAAGTGCAAGTAAATTGACTACTAATAAGGTTATCAAATGATAAAAAATAGAGAGATGTTACAAGCTTCATTGAAACCAGGGAAATGATACAAATAAACATAATGAGGCTAGCAGAAGAAAGTATAGAAAATGCAGTATGTTTCAAAAGAAATGAGTTATTGCACATTTGAAAAAACAAGCGTGCAAGTTTTCTTACAATGTCTAGATCAGGAAGATAAAGAATAGGAAAGCATATTACACATGTAGTAGACTTGGATCCCTTTATAGTACTGTACCTCATGCAGAAATGCTCTCTAGGTGCAACTGTGGAATTTAAGATCTAAATTAATGAATTAAGCACTAAATCAAACCCAAAACTTGCTACTATAAATTAAGATCCACACATATTTGATTAATTAATTAAAATATACAAAAAGCTAAAATTCAATAAATACTGTTCTATTTTTTCTACCTTGAAAACTTACCTTAATAACCTCATGAAAGATCAGATATGCATTCCCATCTTCTATTTTAAGACTTCTACCCTGGAATTCAAAGATAGGAAGATAAGCAGCTCTTACCCTCAGAGAACAAGCTCTGCACCACTCAGAAAGAGTGGTACTCAACTTTCTGGACATTTGCATATGCACACTGAAGCATTTTCTTCCACCCTGTAAAGAGTAGATGCATGACCTTTTTTCCATTCTTAATGATGATCACATCTGTAACATGACCCTTGCTCAAGACAGTAGAACTCACGGGAAAACCAGCATTGGCCCTAGAGAACTGAACTCTGTTGTGGCAGGAAGAAGTTCAATATCCTGGCTGCCCAGATGACATCATTAAATTGACATACTGCTACAACATATTTGGTTCTGCAAATTTCTTAACTTAGAGATATAGTCTGAGAAGCGACAAAATATAGTTCAGAACAGGGCCCAGGCAAATGATCTTTTCCTCATTATTTCACAACTGTACTGTGTGATACAATAAAGCATATGGTAGACATCACTATTGTATTATTGAACTACACAGCTGATTTAAAGTAAGATGTGAAGAATTATAGAATAATAGATTTTGTAAGACCTTGCAGCTATAATAGCAGGAACCTGTATCTATAATGAGTTACAATTGAGAAAACCTAAATTCAAAAAAAAATGGATCTGATTGAGCAGTTCAAATTCTCATATTATCTTTGCTTGGCTCCTGTTCCCTGGAAACAGAGTGTGAAAGAAGGATTTGAATGCATGAGGATTGTTAAAAGATTTTCTATTCATTTTAGAAAACAAGAGTGAGGAAGGCAGAAAAGCATAGAGGATAGATGTCTTCAAGGATGAGATCCTACCTGGGCTGAGCTTCAGTCTGATTCCATGATAAGCTCTACAGAAGGGATCATCTCTGAGACTGGTCTCAGCTTGAGTCCAGAGAAAAGCCTTAAGTATCTCTGGGAGTTACCACTGACTGTAGGATGCTCTTTGCAACGAAGTATACTATGGGGAAACAGTGGCTCCTACTTGAACAACAGTAAATCTTTGAAAGACAAAGCATTGTGATCCACTAAAAGCTACTTACTATCAAGCAGCTATCCCAGTAAAAGGGAACTCAGTGGAACACGGTTAACCTCCACCACAGTCTACCCAGTCTGCTGCTTCTCACATTTAGTTTGTTGCATCCAGGCATTTCTTGTCCAGGACATTTGTTGACCAAAATTTCTGAGAAAAGTAACAATGGAAGTGTTACTTCTGTTAATGAGAGCATACTGTACTCCAGTTGGTCCAAAGCTGCAATTGGTACTCATTGTCTACTTCTTTGTCTGCCTAGTCAAGATTTCCCTTCAGTAGTAGTTTCTGGCAACAGAGTTGCCTGGGGAGGAGTGACACCCCTGAGAGATCTGAGTGCCACATTCCATGTGCTCATCAGGTCAATTGCTTTGTTGGTCCATTTTCAATTCAAATTAGGCAGAAGTCTACAACAATACACGGAGTACTTCCTGACTGCTAAGTATTTTTCATTTTGTCCCAGTTTTGTGAAAATAAACATTGTTTTGTTACTTTTATGCCTATGGTAACTTCCTTGTGCCCCTCCCCAAATCTCCAGGCAATAGATACAGCTTTAAATCTAATGATAACATTTTTGCATTACTTTGTGGTAGTGACACACTGGAGCCTTAGAGAGCACAAGAGAAGAGCACACATTCCTGAAGGGACCCTTAGGAGTGACAGTGACTGGGACAACTGCTGCTTCCACTCCCCTTCCTCAATACAAACGTTCCTCCTTTTAGAGATAAAGCACTAAACCATGGCCATTGATTTAAAAATTACACCACATTCTGCATGAAAGAATTTCATTCTCAGAGTTCACTCTCAAGTTAGCACCTCAGTGTTTTGTTTTGTTTTGTTTTCGCCCTAAACAATGGCCTTTGGTATGGATTTAAGACCAAACACATAGTAACTCTTTTAGAGTTCTGTATCACAGAAACAGTGGGAGAACATTGCTGAGTCAGGGTCATTTGCACATCACAGTGACAATTTTGCTTTTAGCAGCGCTTGTTTGGAGAGCGTGTTATAGCAGCTCCTATGTTAGTAGATCATACACTGCCATACTGTATACTGCCTGTTTAAACAAGGGGGCTGTCCGAAGCACAGCACAGAAAAGTCATCTCTGGAATAGGTAACAGTCACATCAGAATGAGTTATTGCACTTGCTGCATTCTAAGGCATTCATTTTAGTTGAATTACTATCAAATTACTTGTTCCACTTGTACTTTGCTATGAATGAGGGTCATTTTCTGTTACTGACAGATCAAGTGCTTAGTAGTCACAGAACTTGATCACCTGGATATTTTGCAAAACTTCCAGATCCTGTATAGTGATAGCATGATAATAACTGCAAGTATTCTGCATGCCTGAGTAAGATACACACAAGCACACACACACTCACACAACATACACCTTAGAAAAAGCAGCTCCCATTTAGTTGTAAATTACTAAGAAGCGAATTTCCAGAAGAGTTTGTAAGATTTACTCAGTTGTCACAGCTGGTAAGTCGGTGCCCTGGACTGAAGTGGGGGACTGTGTAGAGCACACACAGTGGGCACCCCACACAGAGGCATATGTCCGACTCCAGTATTTTTACTCAAACTAACTATTTTCTCTACTATACATGTGATAGTATGGGTCTGTGGGGCATGTATAAAAATTTTTGTTTATTTTTAGGTATCAATAAAAGGAAAGGTGAGTGATTCAGACAAAATAGAATATTTTTATTTTTTGATGTCTATTTTCTTTTCCCCCTACATATCAAATGAGTGCACCAGGTGCTTTACAGCTGGTGTGGTAGCTCCTTAAAACTAAATTTTTTTTTTCATGAATCAGGCTATCAGGAAGGCTCTTCCTACAGAAGGGCAAAGAAATTCACAGGGGACAAATTAATGCACATTTTGAAACTGTTCTTCCTTTAAAAGAATCTGCTATGTAAATGTTTCTCAACCAATTTTTCATATGAAGTCAGATCTGCAATGCAGGGACATTGTATCTGAAAGAATTCTAGGAAATATATATTTTAAAGTCTGTTAATTTCCACATCAATATATGTTGGGAGAAATCAATTACAAATTACAGAAAATAATTGTTATTGATGGCCAAATAGCAATGCACCTAAAAATTTATGAGTTTGTATTATAGCTTAAAAGCGTATATGGATGTATAAACATAGACATGGATATGGAAATATATATATACATAGAAAAACTAAAGATTTTATATTTTTATTATATAAAAAATTAAAAACTTAGTAAAAGGATGTGATTTCCAATTTTGTCATGATTCTAAATAATGTGCCGAGATGAGGTTGCTTCATTTAAGAACTACAGAAATTTTCTGTTTCATTTAATGATTTAAGAATTTAAGATTTATTTCACAAAATTTAAGAATTCATTTCATAATCATGCCTTCTGGATGTTTATGTTCTTTTCCATTTTTATTATTCATTCCTCTCTTCTTGACTGATAATTGTTCAACTCTAAACATAAAACTGATAAATTTCAATTATTTAAGGACAAACATTTAATGAGGTTTTAATATTATAAACTTTAAAAATCATCACTTTAACCAAAATAATAAGCATATACTTCATCCTCTAAAACATCTTCAGGCTCTTTGAAATTGTTCCTACCTCTTCTCAGACTTCAGCATAGCCAAAAACTACTGATCTGTTCTCTTTTTCTTCAAAATTTAAAATAAATGAAATTATATATGACATCATCTTTTCCTTGCTTGGTTTCTTTTAGATAAAAGACTTTGAGACCTAACTCTGTTTTAAAGATGTTAATAATTCAGTTATTTTAACAGTTTAAATTTTTGTAGATGTACAATAATAAGGGTATACATTAATCTGTAGATAAATAGTTTGGGATTTGACTCTTGGGATGTTGTAATTAACAATGCTCTAAATTTGCAAGTTTTTCTGTGGATATGTTCAATACACTTGGTCATATTCAGTCATAATTAGCCCTAAATATTTTAAATTTGAATGCTGTTTTCAACATTATATTCCTAGTTCAACTTATGATTGTTCTGATTGATATTACATAGTACTATAATTTATTCTATGTTGTCCTTTTATATGCTAACATATATTCTGTAATTATGCAAACGTTATTCTTTTGTGTAAATTGCATTAAAATCACTATTCAGAAGATTATGTCACCAGCAACAGTTTTACTTTTCTGATGTGGATTCTTTTTATTTCTTTCTGCTGTTTAATATAATAGCAAGGACCTGGAGGAAAATGCATAAGGATTAGTGAGAGGGTACATCACTTTCAGGTTCCTGAATTTAGAGGAAAAGCATATAATCTTGCACCATTAAACATAATGTCATCATGTACAGTTTCTATACATACACTCTGTATTCATAGTTCACCGGGGTTCTATCTGTAATGGTTGAAGAATTTTTCCAGACTATTTTCTACATCTACGGAAATGAGCATACTCACTAAATAGATTTATTTCAAGAAATTGGCTTATATAGTTGTGAAGATAGCAAGAACATTTTTGTAGGACAAACTGGCAGCTTCAAATCTCAATCACAGGTTTTGGTACTGCAGTCTTGAGTCAGAATTTTTTTTCCTTAGGGAATATTCAGTTTTTCTCTTAAAACTTTTCAATGATTAGATAAGAACCACTCAGTTAATTGGAGATAATCTCCTTTATTTAAAAAATATATGGATGTTTAAGGCATTTACAAAACACCTTTAACACAACATCTAAATTAGTATTTTTAGGATATGTGGGCACTGTAATCTAGCTAAGTAGACAAATAGTCCTTGAAACCTGATTTACCAAAGCAATTTGAATATGAAATTCTGACTTTTATGTTAATACTACTTCAAAATTATTGTTCTATGAAGTAAAGTCCAAACTCCTTAGTTTGATTATTATGACACTGACAAAATTTCATTCTATATTCTTTGTTTTTTTTTAACAAGTCCTTTGTTCTGTGACTTTGTTAATTGCATTCTGTTTACCATAATGTCTCCACTCTCATTTTAGTCTGTTGAAATGCTGTCAAGCCAATGAATCACAGATTGATTTGTCTTTCTTTTTAATTGATGTAGTAATATTGTTCTACCCATTTGAAATGTAACTTGTGTTTATCTTACAGTTATTGAATATCTTTACACTTGTTTCTATTGAGTTGCAAAATTTATAGACTAGTATGTGCAATATATGTGTATTTCATCCATATAGAATACATGTTGCATTTTGTAGATATCCCCAAAATACTTATTTTATTAAAAGAATAGGACTTTACAGAATTATCTGGCAATACATTTTACTCTGGTAAACCAATGACTGAAATTTCAATATATTGCTTTAAAAATTGATTTCAAATAGGATAGAAATTTATTGCTTGTCTGATTTTTATTTTTTCATGAATTCGTAAAGAAACAGTGTGTTCCCAGGTTGCTTCCCACTGAAATAAAGCTATTGAAATGGGAGAAATCTTCTTCAAAGATGCAAGAGAAGCATTCCAATTTTACTCTGGTAAATACTAATTGACAGGTAATAATTGTTATTGCCAGGGAGTTTAAAATAATAATTTGAAATAAATTCATAGATCAATATTGTATTTACTTGGTATTATTTTTAAAAGTTCATTTAGTGTAAAAATATTCATTTTCATAATGTTCAGATTATCAAAAAGTGAATAAAATTCAAGGTGCATCCTAATCTCTTAAATACAGTCAGAGATATTAATTAATGTAGATATATACAGCTAACAAGAGAAGAAATATTCGGTATTTACACGTTTGTCCTACTTATTTCACTTAAGAATATGGCCTCAATATGCATCCATTTAGCTCTAAATGACTCTAGTTTTTCATTCTCTATGACTGAGTAGTACTCCATTTTATAAAGAACCACATCTTCTTTATCCAGTTTCAAGTTGATGGGCACTTAGGCTGTTTCCAAGCTTTAGCTATTACAAACTGTGCCACTATAAATATGGGTGCACATGAGAAACTGAAAGTGCAAATGAGGATTGAAAGGATCAATAATGAATAATTGATACTTTGAAATAGGAAATAGGAATAGGAAAAAGTCCAAAGGGGGAGGGGTAGTGGGAGGGGAAGGGGAAAGGAAAGAAGGGAAAGGAAAAATTATGAGAAAAGAAAAAAAACGGAAACGAAGTTTATGTAAATAGGGAAGGGTGGAGTTGGGTGAAGGGCCCACAGGTAATGGGGAAAAAAGTAAAAACCAAGATACATCATGTACAGGTACAAGCACCCAATGATAAATGTAAATGTATTGCATACCTAGAATATACCAATAAAAGAATTCAAGGAAAAAAATGAAGAAAAGAAATAAAAGAAACATGCCAAAAATCAAATATGGAGTCTGAAATTAAATGTATTTTATGAAATACTGCTAAAATGAAAAATATATGTCACTATTAGAAAGGTGGCAATACATGAATTGAGGAAGAAACTATATAGGGGTAAGTTATTGTACCTGGCAATAATTAATTTATTTTTGAGATTGAAGATATCAACAATTTTTGAGCAGTACATTTCATATATTACTAATAATGACTTCTAATTATACTACTGTAAATTTCTTTAAATAGTCAGATTTCTTGGAGTGGAGTTTTTATTACTAAATTTTATATTAACGTGTGCATGTATAAATCTTTAAAATTAAATTAAAAATAAGTGTTTCTTCTTGGGATTTGACTTGATTTGACTCTGGAAAGAATGAGAAGAAACATATAAACATAGATACACATACACACAAACAGAAACATACACATGGATGCACGCACATTGTGTTTTCACACAAACAGCCTCAATTTTCATCCAATTGGAGATTTTCATTGAATTAAATAAATTGTTAAACCTGATATTTTACATGCTATAATACCAATATACTGATATATGGGATTTAACTTGGTATGGTTTAAACTAGAAAAGTATGAATTACTGAAAAATTTAAAAGTGAAATAATGCATTCATCTGATTAAACAAAAAGAAGTGTAAAATGACATCTTCAAATGTAAGAAAAAATGTTATATGAAATGTAACAAAATTTTCTCTATAGAATAACTTGAAAAAAATAAGTAATATACCCATTAAAACATTTTACAGCTCTTCAAATATAAATAATGAAAACTTAATAAATGAATTAATTAATAAATATTCAATAAATAATTTGTTCAGGGCCAGGGATTTAGCTTAGTGGTTCTGGCACCTGCCTCAAAAGCACAAGGTCCTGAATTGGATCCCTGGTACCAAAAAAAAAACAAAAAACGATAATGAACTGAGGTACTACTTTATATGAAGGTTTATACTGCACTTTTCCATTTTCCTTTCTGTCATTTTCTCCTGTTGCTGCTTTGAGCTCTCTCCCTGGCTCCCTTTCACTGGAGTTCCAGAACTGAGGGTGAAGTTTGGAGATGGCAGAAAAAGCAGAAAATGATTGATAGTCCCTGATTCATGCTTTAGATTGAAAGAGCTATTTTTAAAGTCAAATGTAAAGTAACTCACAGTAGAATACACTCTTTAAGCATACAGTTTGAATTTCCACGAATTTACACAGTCATGTAACCATGATGATAGTCAAGCAATAGAATGTTCCCACCAGCCCAGCCTTCACAACTGATGATCTGGTTTCTATTGCGATTGTTCTGCTTTTTCCAGAATGCTACAGAAACGGGATCATGCAGCATATATCCATTTCTGTATGGTTTGTTAAATAAGCATACTGCTTTTGGGATTCATTGATGTTGTGTGTGATAAGTAGATGATACCTGTTTGTTACTGAGTAGTATTCCATTTTATAGATGTACCACTGTTTATCCATTCATCACTGGATATTTGGATTGTTTATGTGTTTTTTGGCTCTTACAAATAAAGCTGCTATAAATGTTCACATTTAAAATAATAATAATAATAATAATAATAATAATAATAATTTGTTCATCTGCTAAATACAGAGAACCAGTCAAATCAAGAGTAGACCAGGGTGACATTTCTACTTGAAATGTTTGATTCTCTTTACATTAAATGTGATTTAAATAAGTTTTTAAGTACTAGTCAAGTTTTACAAGAGACCTGCAACCAGCAGGAGAGATAGACATTAGATAGATAGATAGACAGATAGATAGATGGATAGGCTGATCAATTTATAATGAGAATATCCTTTTGATTCATGTGATCACGGAGACTCACAAATCTCATGACTTTCCATTTGCCAGATGGAGAAGTGGGAAGGACAGGGATATTACTACATATCTAAAGTCCAAGTACCATGAGTGGCAATATTTTACAGCAGGAAAGGATGTTTATCTCAGCTCAGGGAGAGAAAGAATTCAGTCTCCTTGCCTTTTGATGTTCTGTTCAAACCCTCAAAAGATTGAGTGGTGCCCACATGATGAGGACAGATCTTTTTGAAATAATTTATTCAAACCCTAATCACTTCTGTGACCACTCTCTCAGATATGTCTAGAAAACATGATAGCAGCTCTCAGGGCATTCCTTAACTCAGTCAAGTAGACATATGCAATTAATCATTACAAAAGATTTTGCTTTAAATGCTTGATCATTACAATCTCATTAGATATTGCAGGTTTTAGTTTACAGCATAAAGAAGTTATCATTATCTTAAAAAGTTAAATAATGAAACAATGAAGAGATCACTGCACAACTGAGTTTCTTTTGTTATCACATAGTTTTTATTAGTATTTTAAATTAATTGATGTAATTTTAAAAACTATATATTACCATGTAACTTCACTTTTTTAAACAAATAAAAAATATTTAAGTACAAGGTAGCTAAAATTCCAAACTCATAGTACAGAATTAAAAAGAATACAGATAGCTCATATTTAATACTTTTTCTACTTTTGTTGCATTTCTTGCTTGCTTAGTTTTGTTTGTAAAAAATTTCACCTAAATTATATATGTATAAACATTTACTGTTTAAAATTGAGTGTAGGAGTATACTGTTAACATTTTGAACAATAAAAAAACATAAATATTCAATACATAATTCTGTGTTTTTGAAGGCAATACTCCTATGATTGTTTGATGTTTAAAAATATTTGAAAGATAATGAACTACATATGATGAGAAACAAAGACTTTTTCTGCTAGAGCTCCAGGCTGTTACTTTTGTTTTGTCATCTTTATATTTTTATTTAAAAACCACAAAAATATCACAAATTAAGGAAGAAAAGTTTCTCAGAAACTTTATTTTTAGATTAATAGATTTCTCACCCCTTTTCATACACATTGTTTGACTTTGAACAATTATTTACTCAATTTTTTATCTTGATATTTATAAAATAAAACTAATAATACAAAGAATAATTATTCCTTCAAAATAATGAAACTGTTGTAAAAATAGGATAAAAGCATGCATGCATTTGAAACTTTAAATAAATTTACTTAAAATTTCAATCAAACTTAATTCCTAGCTTCTGCTATCTTTCAGGAGTTGTTTTAGGAAGGGAGAGGAGAGATAGTATAAGCAAGGAAATTGGAGTCAATGTTCTCTTCAGTGCAACAGTAAAATGAAGAAGAAAACTTAGGTGAGGAAATGCCGAGAGTACCATAAAAGTATATAAAGTGATTAGGGAAAGGACTATAAGAAGAAGGACACATAATTTTTTTTTAAGGAGCAATGAATCTCCTCCTATAAATCTTTATTTCTCTGTATTATTCTGAAAAGAGTTCCCCTCCATGCCCTTGTGTCGCCATTTCTATTCAAACTCATTTCCCCTTACAGAGACTGACTTCCACAAGGTTCCTTTTGCAACCTTCCTGTGAAAGAAGTATTGATTGAGTGATAAAGCAAATCCAGTTACATAGCTATGGTGATCTGATTTCACAAAAGAGTCTAGAGAAATAAATGTATCCTTAGAGTCAACCTCAGAACACTTAACAGTTTTGAAATCCTAAAGTGCAAACCAAAACAACATTTCCAGGGCCATGTTGTGGCTAAAAAGAGCATATATCAGAATAGTGCTGAGAGGCAGGAAAAGCAAAATGTTCAGCCCAGGAATAGTCCTGGCTGCAGAGTGACTGATGCTTTTCAAACTTTCTGTGATTTTTTTTTTCCTCTTTTAGGCACTAGGCATGGGATAGGATCCAAAATAATTTTAGAAGTGGTACTAGATCACAGTTTATTTTTTTTTCCTTTTTTCTTCTCTTCCATCCTTTACATCTGGTTTCTTTGTTTGGGTTTCTTAGGTAATTTCTAAGATATTATCAGCGCTATGTATAATGGCTCCAGCAGGGAGACTATTAAAATTTGATACTGTAGAGGACTGTGGAAACTGATCTAAGGAGACTAAAGAACCTGGTCTGAGAGGAATGCCAACATGGAGAAGGATAAGGGTGAAAAGTAACACAGTTTTGGGCTTTGGGATTTGGGACTGAGTAATAAAAGGAAATATCATAAAATTTTCTCAGTGTTGATAAATAGACTCCAAATAAGCATAATATCACATACGTAGTGCCAGACAAATTCTCACAGCACTTGTGCCAATAGCATCTGTCTCCTTAATGGTGGATCGGAGAAAAGAACAGGCAACAGTTGATGAGCCTGGAATACTACAAACACTCAAAATAACCCAGAAAAACAGTCATTTCAGTGGTATACTCAAGCCTGTGCTTATGACAATGAGATTCGGTGAGAACCATATTTCCTGTCCTTTCAGAGGACAATCAGAATCTCAGTGGATTTAATGCCATTGTCTTTCTTTTTGTCCCAAACATCTAAAAAGGATCCAAACCACCCACATTTAGTGGCCTTTTATTTTATTTTTACTTTTCAATTTCATCCATTTTCTTAACCCTTTGCAACAACCAGAGAGAGCAATTGTATTTCTGAGTGTTAGTTTCATGTCTATGTACCTCAAATGAAAAGTTTGTCCTAGCACCACTGGCTACATATGAATAATGTGTCTGCTCTGAGACTCCATTTACCCAAAGTAAAATATTTTGATAGATATAATCATGGCAATTTCAACTGTACTGCTATCAAAATGAAACTAACAATAATGAAATAAAACCACGAACAACACCAATGATGATGGTACAAAATACGTAGTAGTATGTAATATCATTTGAATTTTTACAACGCAAAATAGATGGTTCAAAGCAATCCTTCTGAAAACAAGTATTAAAACTAGACTGCGTATGTGTGTAAGTACAGCACTTGTGCACACAAGGAAATCCAGTTTGTGTATGTAGCTGTTCGCCCTTAAGTGTGAGAGTTTCTTACAGTTGGCATCAGCCCTGGCTTAGCCCACGCAAATCTTCAGAAAAATCAAAGAGAGATAAGATCACAAAACCACATAGAAGATCAAAATAGATTTCTTTCAAAGGATAAAAGTAAGTTTGCCAGTTGATTTCTCAACAGAAAAGACACTGGATTCAGAGGACACTAAAATATAACTTTTAATGTACTAAAACTATCAGTCTAAAATTCTACACCTGTTCAGAAAATCATTCAAAGATGGAGAGAATGTAAATAAATACTCAGACAACAAAATCAGAGAACTTTCAGTCTTTAGCCTCCTAATATTAACTTTTATGGATATTTATTAATACAAAAGAAAAATGATTTATTATGGAAGTTTTGAGGTTAAGCATGGAAAAGAGCAATAGAAAATATAAACATCACATTTCCAAAGGAATACTGCTGTCAAAACAGATTTGTGGACTAAAATATACAGTTACATGACAATAAAATATATACAGAAATATACACACAGACATATAGATGATAATAGATGGTAAAGAGACAAATATGATGGCAAATGAGAGCATGTGGTACAGAAAGATAGAATATAGAATTAAACCTCTGATATTAATTTATTTAGAATTTTGTGAAAACCATGTACACTTATTACAATTTATAATTAACCTCATTAAAACCAGTAAATAAATGTACAACTACAATACCATATGGAAGTGAAAAGGCATTTTAAAATTCCTAATGGAGTAAAAGAATTTAAGTTTTGTGGTACATACATGACAAATAAAAACCAAACATTGGGCCGGGGATTTAGCTCAGTGGTTCTGCCGCCTGCCTCGCAAGCTCAAGGACCCGAGTTTGATCCCTGGTACCAAAAAAAAAAAAAAAATCACTTTTGTATATCAGTAATGATATTTCATTCAATTTAATAAATTCTCTGATTAAATCAAATCCTTTCTAGTCATAAATAGTTTATGAGAAACCAATTTTACTGCAAGAAAATAGCAAAGTAATGGGATAGAAAAACATAGCAAATACGTGTTAAGTAGCCATGTAGATATGAATCAAAGCTTCTCATTATATACCATAAAATGTATAATTATTATGCGTCAATTAATAATAAAAATTGAAAAGGGTAATTCAACATTTGTAATATCTGATCAAGAAGACCAACTAGGGGAAGACAGGATTATGTCTTAATGACCAAATGTATTCCTTGGAAGCACAACATTTAGTTTTGCAGGTGAATGATCTTAATATAATTTTTTGAAAAATTAAAAAGCTAAAAAAGAGTATTTAAACCTATGCAATAAATATTCTCACACGTCTCTCAAAAATTCATAGGATAACCATATACTATATAGAATATTTACAGTGATTTTCGCTCAGCTATAAAATTAATCTCAACTAATTAAAATATTTAAAAACATAACAATAATTTCTAGGTGTAGTGGAAGTGAGATACAAAAAGGCATCAAAAATAAATTTTCATATGTTTGGGTCTTATATATAGTGCTTAAAAATAAAGAAAGTAAGTATTCACACTAGAAATGGAAAATACTTTGATTGGATGGTACTGATAGTCTCAGACCATGAGGCAAAAGTAAACTTAATTGTACAACATTGCAAAGGCTTTTTAATCTTGAAAGTGGATGTAATATTGTCAAAAATATTAGCAAACTCTATAAAATGAAAGATTAAATGGTAAAGTAGTCATGACAAATTTTATTTTAATCTAAGAAAACAGGTTTGCCTTGCTAAAAAATCAACGTATTCTCAAAATGTATTAAAAACAAATATCTTTATCTTAATTTAGGGAGATAATATTAAAATTTTTACCATCTATTTTTTATTTTTAGAAAGAAACCTAGAAAATTCCAACCCTAAGGAATCTTTTTTAAGCTGAGTTAAGGAGTTTATTTTTTCTGAAATTAGGAAAAAAGGAATGTTAATGATATATAAATTTTACCAGTAATATATTTTAACGTGTTAAAAACTTATTAGTTTCTGCAATGAGGAAAGAAAAATTCAAAGATACATGGACTGGCAAAAAGTGACATAACATAATTATCATTAACCTTAGACAAATGATTATAAACATGAAGTAAAAATGATACATAATCGAAATATAAAAATTAACATTCATAAGTGACTTTTAAAAGCCACACAATTCAACAGCAATGTACAAAAATCAATCCTTTCTAAATCATTAGAAAATAAATGAACTTTATTGTAAAAATAGCCAAGAGTAAATCTAATGACATATATGAAATATCTCTCTAGAGTAAATATTTGAGTGTCATGAGATATTAAAAGTAAAATATTTAAAAGTAAAATGCCCAAATTTAAAACTATTTTGTAATACAATGTAATTAATCCAGAACCCCAAAATGTTAAGGCCAAAGTTGTATTTGTTTTGTAGAAACACACTTGCTAATTCTAAAACTTACATGGTAAAGGGAAAAAAATCTTTGAGAAGTATAAAAGAAATTCAATAAATGTATATTTCTTTACTCAAAAGTAAAAGATATTATAAAATTTCAGTAAATTATTTATAACAATTGTACAATAGCAACCAAAGTACTATGTAAATAAATACTTGAATTTACAGACATTTCTATTATGCCACAAGTGGAATTGAAGGAAGTCTAAAAAGATATTCTTCCTCAAAAGTGACATTGTATTGATTGGATATGTGTATATCTATGGAGAAATACATAAAATTAGACTGTTACCTCAAAATAAAGTTATTGTAGATGAATTGTAGGTATAAATGGGAGAGGTAAATAAAAAGCTTCATGAAAATAATATTCAATAGTAGTTTCATAATTCTGAATACAAGGATGATTTAAGTAAGACAAAGAAACTATTAAGTATAAAAAAGAATGGTAAATCATACCTTAAAGAACTTTGGTTCATAAATAAATACTATTAATAAAGCATAATTATATATCTCATTTATATCACTATGAATGAATTGATACTCTAGTAATGAAATATAGAAGTAAAAATGGGTCAATGGTTTTGCACAAGTACATGCATTTCAAAGTTATACCGAGGAAATTAAATGTTAAAGAGTGCACTGCACTTTTCCCCATGTAGAGATTCAGAACAGGTACCACGGTCTCTTTCCTCACTGGTCTAGGAAATAGTTACTTTGTAAGCTTTTTTTTTGTTAACGGGGATCAAATTCGGGACCTTGTGCTTGCGGGCAGGTGGTGGAACCACTGAGCTAAACCCCCAGCCTTGGAAATGGTTACTTTGTAGCTGGGAGGAGCAGGTGTTGGAACAGAAAAAAGAACTTTAGTGTTGTTGTCATTGATCTGCTTTTTGATCAGTATGATGGCTAACCGTCTACTGACTGAGAGTGTTATCTAATTGATTCTACACTTACAGAGTATTATACTTTTTGTGTGTTATATAATTCAGTAAAAACTAAAATATCTAAAACTATACCTTGTTCTTTGGCTCTTATGTATATTAACTTATTTAATTCTTATCAAACAACGAAGTCTATATTATTATGCCTATTTTTAAATTATGATAATACAGAAAGACTATTTTAGTAGTTTAATAAGGAACTTGTATATTTTGGAAATTAATTTAGATATCTACATCTGAGTTCATATCATTAAACATATTTGCTATTATATTCACTTCATGCTTTGCATGTGTGAAATTGTTTTCAGCGTTGAGATGAAGCTGTATTTAATCTGCCTTTATGTTCGAGACTGAAATAGCTCTTTATAGGAGAAAATTTTTAGTCGTCCTTCTCTGTGCCATCCAGCATGATGAGTTCAGCACTTAGTCTTCAGACACAGTTACTTTTTTATCATAATGTCTCAATTATCATTGTCTTGAGGTGTAAATTTAAAAGTTCTTTCCACAGCCATTAGTCACACTTATCCTTGAATAATTATTAGTTTCCTATTTTAAAATTTTTGCAACACTGACTTTCCAATTTCAGTGAATGAATCCAAGCTGCAGAAATTTGTATTAGTCCGTCTTTCCCAGTAACTCAGTTTAGTGGAGAGAACATGCACAAGTAAACATAATGACTGTGTTATATTCAATAATTTGTTGGAGTGATTGTCCATGGAAAGTTTGGGGCTAAAAATTCATGTCAAACTCAGTCTTTCCCATTAGAAAGCATAAATGTATTGTGGTGATTTTTTTTTTAATGTTTTTGGACTGAGTTAAATCCCCAGGTCATATTTTATGGTTCATTTATTTATTTGATTTTGAGACAAAGTCTTTCTAAATTCCCAAGCTGACCCCAGGCTGGACTCAGACTTGCAGACCTCCTTCCTCAGCCTCCCACGGTGCTGGGATCATAGGCACGCCCCACCTTACCTGTCTAATTTTTGTACATGGTGTAGCACTATTGCTACATACCTGTGAAACTGCATCAGGAACTGTAACGTGTAGATTGACGAAACTGGTCTAAGGAATTTTAAAGAGAATTCTAAGCCTTAATATCATGGAAGTTCTGGGTTTATACTATCAAGATATCAAAGACTGCAGCATCAGCAAATTGACCCCAGTTGGAATATATATTACATTAATAAGGGTTGACTTGCAGGTTAACTTTTTCAAATGCTTTGATATTCTCAGAATCATAAAGCATCCATGCCTCAAATATTTGATTACGTTTTGCTCAGAACTTAATTGAAAATATAAAAAAGCAAGAATGATTAACACTATTAAAATTATGATTGTTGAAAAGAAAAAACAAAAAAGGACCTAACTCTCACAAGAATTCATTCTTAGCAGTTTATATTTTCTCCACGATTCTGAAAGGATATTTAATATGAGAATTATTTTCAAGGAAAATTATCTGTATACAAGAACAAGTTACTATGGACATCTGGATGAATTGGACATTGGGTCCACCTGCTTCTCCCTTTACTGATCTTCCATCTAATATATTGTACCAGTTCCTGCTACTGAAACCGAGTTTCTACATAACCCTGGCATAGCCAGTCACCGTTGCTTTTCTCTGATGACTCCTATTGAAGTATTTTTGTTTTATCCAAATCATGCTGTCCAAGCAGGCACCTTTTTTTTTTTTTTTTTTTGGTACCGGGGATCAAACTCAGGACCTTGCTCTTGTGAGGCAGGCAGCGACACCACTGAGCTAAATCCCCAGGCCGAAGCCAGGTAACTTTTGCATCATCAGGATTCTCTTAAAAATGTGTAAAACTTTGTTTTATTTCTTCATAAGAAAATATACTGATGACTGGCTCCTACCTCCAAGTAGCTAAGCTGATTATGGGTCATAGAAAACAAATATTATTATTTTAAAAACGCTGTCTTCTTTTGGAGACATGAATGTTGAAACCTATGAACCATGTAACTTCAATTCTTAATTCTCTTAGAAGTTTTACTTTTTGTGAACCATGACAAATGTCTTTAGTAATGATTCCATTGATAAATATACCAGTGGGATACAGAGTGGTGCTCACATCTCTGATTACATTCATTAACTCTCAAATTTAACTGTTGAAAAGCTTACTTTTAAAATGGTGACTATTCATAGCCAACTAAGTCATTTTATGAAACTACAATGAGAAGCTTAAGACAAAATTGACAATAATTTCTTCCTTCTTAACTAAATTTATTTTTACATGCTTTGTACCAAATTATTCTATTTTGCTATATTTTCCTACCCCATATTTTTTTCTAGACAGATTTTTAAGATTAACTTTTACATTCAACAAAAGTGATACAATCACTGGTCTTTTTATTTAGGCTTTCTGATAATTTCCAAGACGAATAATAACACATATTATAAAGATAAGCACTTTTTTAGTCCCCAAATTTTAAACAGGTTTTTGCTATATTAGATTATATTTCACGCTCCCCTTCCATTTTTCAGATGAAAAGTACTTTTGTCAGAAATAATGAAATTGCCTTTAAATATAATTAAATCACTAAAATTTGACTATGACAGATTAATACAGTAATGTGTCAAAATGTTAACTAATATCTAAATTGATGTGAAAATATGAATAGAATATGTTAAATTCAATTATAACAACTAATATATAAACTATTTGGGGGGAGCAATACAAACTTGCAGATTTGAAATACTCAATTTTCAAATTTTTTGAAAAATTCACAGCTCATTTTCCTTAAGACACACTGTATAAATTTATTATACCAGTTTTATTAATTCAAATATGCTCAAGCAATGCACACTGCCAATTTGGAAATTTTAAGCATAGGAAGCAAAGGATAGTGAAATGTACTATATTTTGCTTGACAGAAAGAATAAATTAGGGAATTTGTTCTCCACTGATTGATTAGTAAGAGCTCTTCCATTCCCATCCTTAATGTCCCTGTATCACAGGTAGGGGCAGAACCCTCCACCAATCTGTCTCCTACAACAGGTTAAACTCTGCTCTGCAGCACTTCAGAATGAAGCCAGTAAGAAGAAATCAAGACAGAAATTCTGCCAAACTTATTAATCATTTTAATTACTTTTATTAAACATAGTTTACTTTAAATTTGAAACAATTATTAAAATAGGCCAAAGATAATTCCAATACTATGACCATTTCCCTGAAACCACTGGAAAGTAGGTTGCAAACAAAAAGACTCATTGCCTAGTTAAATTTGTAATTTTTATAAACAAACACTCTATTATACATGATTGCAATACAACCACAAATACCAAAAACTCAATGTCGACACATTTCTACTATCAGAGATTTTTCCAGTTTTACTCTTTGACCCAGTAATGTTCTCAGTGGTGCATTTCATGTAACTAACGTGTTACTTTTTGTTCTTTCATGGTAGAACATTTTTCCCCTTTGAATTTGACTTACATACATGATCTTGGCACTTTTATGATTATGGTAGGTGTTGCTGTTAAGTGTGCCTCGATTTAGGTTTGTCTTTTCCCTTCTCATCCTTAGGTTGAAAGTGTGGTTCTTCAGTCAGAGTATCATGAAGATCCTTTTCTCCCTTGCCGCTGTCAGATGATGAACATTTTTGATTAATTCTCATAATATTCACATTTATCACTTGATGAAGGTGTGATTATCAAGTCTTGTATTGTGAAGAGCATCTCTATTAATTGATTATACTCATGTATTTGAAGGGGTACATCCAAACTATATTCCATCAATTTCCTAGTAAATCTTCAATTAATACATACATTTATTTTTAACAATATTAATTCATGCATGTCTCTTTTATTCAGTGGCTTAACGCCCATTTTTGCCATTAATTATTGTACAAATTGACAGTCATCTGGTTGATCAAGATAGCCCCATTTTTATTTAAGTATTTTCATACTTGTTGGCAAAATACATATCAGGGTTATTTTTAAATTTTCCTGTTCCAAGTTTAGAATCAGCTATTTCTACAGTCATGTTTCCTTTCAATGGAGAATGGTTCATGGGAGCTGAGCCTACTCATTTCTATCAGTGTGGTGTGTCTTCATGAGGGTGGACTTTCTTTGTATATATGTATGTATTTATATAGATATAGATATATAGATATGAGCATGTCTATCATGTAAGTACATGACATACTTATAAATGTAAATTTAGTTAATAAATATGTCCCTATCAAATTGGACAAATTGTACATTAAATCAATGTAGAAGTCAACATGGATATAAACATATCTATCTCTGTATATAACATATGTATTTATAATAGATAAATAAAATAAAGATGTGGCTGTCATATTTTGCATCATCCTAGATATTTTTATATTCATATTGATTTCTACTTATAGTGATATTGATTTCAGTTATAATATGTCAAATTTCAAATTCTTTATGCTTTTTTTTTTTACTCCAATTCCATATTTGTAACCCATTCTCTGTCACTTAGAAGCCTGGTTCTTGGTTCA
Source organism: Heterocephalus glaber (assembly GCF_053883595.1). NCBI lineage: Eukaryota > Metazoa > Chordata > Mammalia > Rodentia > Bathyergidae > Heterocephalus > Heterocephalus glaber. Next base: position 13,229,423 of record NW_028258333.1, read on the forward strand.
ATTTTGTTTGTTTCATCTTATTGACTTAATTGATCAATTCATGTCTGTGTAATGAACCTCTCATTTCTACTACTTTCTAATGTAGATTTCTCTTCACCACGATTATATATTCTGATATTCTGTTAAATTTTTTCTGCTCTTTAATTACATACAAAACAGATAAAAAATCAATCCAACATGTGTAACTATTCAAAATCTTGCACCATTCCTATTATTCAAAGTTGACTCGGTGTATCTTTAACAGAAAACTAAAAGGACTCATATGACATGACAAAAATAGAACAAATGTTTTCTGAACTGACAATAACACTGGGAATTTTATAATTCAGGTATATTTTTCAGAGGTTTGGAAATTTCTTATAATCTACTTTTTAATTTTTAGCATCTCACAGTCCTCCATTTGTAGTCTTTTAAAACTGTTCAGCTACTTTGTTCACTCACTTATTCACAAATGCTTACTGAACATAAATTTGACACTGGAGTGGCCAAATGAATGGCGTTCTTCAATATCCCATTGCTCTTGCGTATTTTCTTACAGTGGTGAAAAAAGGACACAAGGAAATTATATTTGAATTTTAACATTTTATACTATGCGTTACAACAAAAAATTTTCTGAGCAAGAGACTAAGGAGACCACATCTGAATATATTTATACAGAGAAAACTTCCCTAATGCACTGATGCTAGAGCAAGGGTTTCCAGGGTTCAGAAAGTAGAAGAGGGATTAAAGATAACAGGAAAAATGTATTTGAGCAGGAACTAATAGAAATAGGCAAATTTGGCTTCGGCAAACAAGAACAAAATTATAGTAGGTTGAGGTAGAAATATTTTAGAGTGGATGATATTGCATATTTGAAAAATTGCCACTGTAATTCCAACAAAATGGGAAGAGTGTCAGATTTGGATTTCATAAAGCTTTAATGCTCTGATGAGCACAGACTACATGAAATTTTAGGTAGAAAAAGGGTAAAACAAATGACTTGCACCCCAAATCTGACCAAATGCTTGGTTTTGAAGTAATGCTCACTTGGAACACAGCAGTTCTCATCTGTGCATATCTTAGCTATAGCTTTTCTTTTCACTGTAATAGCAGAATTCAATAGTTGTCACAAAGACCCCATGATGCAAAAGTCTGAAATATTTCCTACATGGATCCTTATAGAAAATGATTACTTACCTTGGATTCAGCGATAAGTAATAGTAAATGTGCCCAAAGAATTAGCAATGTATTTTGCAACACTTGGACAGATTTGCAATGGAAACTGGCAATCAGGAAGAAGAAGAATGATTTTCAGTTTTGCAATTTTACTTAATGATGGACTGTCATTTTTTAAATGGTGGTGGACTATGATGTAAAAATTGTGGTAGCAACACCAGGTGCATGATTTTTTTATCTACCAGTATAACCAACAGCATAAATGTATTGGCTTGTAGAAAAACAAACAAACATAACAAAACAAAAAGAAATCAATTCGCACTGTTCTCTAAGTCATAAATTTGCCACAAACTACTCTGGATAAAATGCTAAGTGTCCTGGACAGGGCCAAAATATTTTCTAGAGGTTCTGTGAGAATTTGTTTCTAGCTTCTGGAAGACTCCTCCATCTTTCAGGCAGAAAATTTGTACCCCTGTCTTTGACTCTTTTTTCCTTATTCACGTCTTTGTTTTAGTCTGACCTTGAATGGAAATGTTCTTAACCATCAAGGAGTCATGTGTGGAGCCCTCTGATAATGCAGCATAATCTCCGCATTTCAACACTAACTGTAATCACATCTCCAACCCATCTTTTAAATATAAAATAACATTCACAGACTCTAGGGATTGGGATGTGGCAATTTCAGGGGATATTCTGGTAACTAGTAATTGTGTATTTAGAGAGAATTTTGACAAATTCTATTTCAGATGTGTAAAAGATCTAAGTAGATAAAAGTAGCAAGTTGACTTTCTTTTAACATTAGATATATTGAAATGTAGTTCATCTATCATTCAGTTCACTCATTGAATGTATAGAGATCAATAGTTCTGGAAACATTACCACGTTATAATTTCAGTATATTTTCCGTAATTTCCAATCCACACTGTGGCCATTAAGTGACTCTGCTTCCCCTCTTTCTTCCCTCACCCTTGGGCTACTGCTAAGCCTTCTTTCTCTACAGATTTGCCTAATATCAACATTTCATATAAATAAATCATATAACCTGATTTTGTGTGACTGGTATTAACATAATGTTGTCAAGACATATCTGCATTGTAGATCCATTAATATTTCATTCATTTATGAAAATAATTTGTCTTAAATTATAGTTGACCAATATTTTTATATATGTATTCCTATAATATAAAACTCTGATAGATACACACATTATAAATGGTAAAAATCAAGCTAATTAAAATATTTATCAACTCACATATTTATCATTTGTTGTAGTGAAAACATTTAAGTTCTAGTCTTTGGGAAATCTGCAAGTATACAACATACAACTACTACTAATAGTTATGGAGCTGTACAATATATATGATCATATTTATGGTGTCTAATTAAAACTTTTATTGCCAAATAACACACTATTGTGTTATTTACTCTTTTTACTATGGTAGATATTCAATTTGATTCTACTTAATAAAAACAAACAAGGATGCTATAAAATTTTTTTCTATATATTGAGTATATGCTTAGGAGTAAAATCATGTGTTAAGTATATCATTAATATTTTGAAGTACTACTAAGCGGTTCCCTAAAGCGGTTGCATCATTTACAATCCCGACATGACCATTTTAGTGCTCACATTTTTCCAACTTTCCCAGCACACGATGGAGTCAGACTTTTTGCAAATCATAAGCATCCTAGTAATAATAAAATTGTACTGTTTCTCACTGTAATTTTTATTTGCATTTATTGATTGTTAAGTGTATTGAGCATACTTTAATGTGCTTATTGGCTATTTGTCTATCTCCTATGAAGTAATGCTTATTCATTACCTTTACCCTATATAAAATTGGAATATTTGACTTTTTAATCATTTACAAATTTCATACACGTAATTTTGAGATACATGACTGAAAAAAATTTTTTCTACATTGTAGATTGTCTTCATTTTTGAAGTTGTTCTTTAAAGTACAGCTTAATTATTTATGAAGTTTAACTTTTTTCTTTTTCATTCAATTTCTTGTAACTTTTGTATCAGATCAGTCAAGATTTGCCTCACCCATGACAGAGAAACTCGACTGCATTTTTTGCAAAAATTTGAGTTTTCTCCCTTAAATTTAAATCTACAATTCTGATTTTTATGCATAATCTAACTAGGCATCCGAATCCATTCTTTTGTATATGCATTTGTGGTTATTCCAGAATAATTTGTTGAAAAAAATTAGTCTTTTTTTCGTCAGATTTTCTTGGCATCCTTGCCATAAATAAATTGCCCATGCATGTAAGGGTTTATTTCTAGACTCTCAAATCTGTTTTGTTAAAGTATATATCTATTTTCTTGCTAGTAATGTACTGACATTTTAATTCTAGATTAGAAGTAGATTTGATTTAAGGAAGTTGGAAGTTGTAGAGATTTGCTCACTTTCAACATTGCCATTCTTGGCCCAGATGCTGTAGGCAATTGCTGTAAAAAAAAAAAAAAAAAAAAAAAGTCAGCTAGAATTTTGAGTAGGGATTATGGTGACTGACACTTGAATCGATTAGGAGCAATTTCTATTCTAACATTATTAAGTATCTTTGTTTTGAAAATCTAGTGTCTTTCCAGGTACCTAGATCTTCTAATTCATTAACAACATTTTAGAATTTTAAATTACAAGCTTAACATATTTATTTAAAGATATTTGTGTTTATACTTTTTCACAATTTTAAGATAATTATTTTCTATTTGTTTAATATTCCAGACTAGTTTATGAACACCAAATTGAGCTTGTATACTGACTACATATCATTCAATGTTGCTGAAATTGTTTATTTTTTTCGTAAAAGTTCAAATTTTTTAGGTATTTATTAGGATTATGCCATTTACAAATACAGTGGATTTTGCCTTTTCCTTTCCAAATTAGATGCTTTTTATTTCTTTTTGTCACTTAACTGGCTTGGCTAGGTCCTTAAGCAAAATATGGATTATAAATAGTAAAAGAAGAATATTTATCTTGTTTCTAACACCAGTGGGGGCAGAGGGAGGACAGTTACTATTCTACTGGTCATTTTGATTTTTCCATGGATATTCTCAATGTATCGCTTATCAGACTGAGGAGATTGCCTTATATTAATGGCTTGTTTCATATTGTTTTTATCAAGACATCAGTTGACATTGGTAGTTCATATACATCTGCTTCCTAAAGTGGATATCTGGATAATTATGGAATTTAAAATTTGGGGACAAAATAAACATATGTGGTATAATTAATTGCTTTGTCACTCACTACTCCTTTTTCTCTTTCTTCAAGGTGGCCTACATTGTACCCACAATGTATGATACCCACAGAGTTTCATTATAAGGTAAAGTCAAATATTACCACAACCAATTTGAAACATTTATCTTTCTGTAGCATGACAGTTTTTCACATAAGGTAGCAAGATATATAAGGTCATATATATATATATATATATATATATATAGAGAGAGAGAGAGAGAGAGAGAGAGAGAATAAGGTCATATATATAGAGAGAGAGAGAGAGAGAGATTGAAAAAGTGTATGAAATAAAGAATTTGATCTCTACTTTGGCATTAGATCTTAAAGACTGTCAAAAATCAATGATATCTTTTATCATCAATCACATGTTTCCTTTAATTTAGTAAGTGATTGGATTTGGTCTTTCACATAAGTGGATAAATAATTTACTCCTTTGAGAAAAAAATTCTTCAAAAATTTATTTTGTGAATTTTATCTTTTTAGTTTTGATCTTCCAGAGGTGTTGTTTATTTTTCTATCATATTTTGAAGGCTCTTTTCACAATATTGGCTTTTGGAATTCTGTATGAGGATTTTTTCTATACTAACTTTGACCTCTAGCATTTGGGCAACATTTTTTCTAGCTATAAATATGTCATCATACCGCTTAATGGGAAAGGAAAGATAAATACCTTGACCTAATAATATTTGAGTAATTACTTGTTTGAAAGTGTACTAATAGAATTGAACATAAACCTCAATGATATTTAGAGTTCTCAATTATCAACTTTTGAGAATGTTCATCTAATAATTTTCATATGAAATTTTATATCGGTTGTCAGTGGCCTTTTCAGTCAGAGATCAAAGTAAGAATATGCAGTATAGATCCCAAACACAGGGGAAAAGATATAAAGAATTGAATCAAAGAGGTTTCCCCTGATATTTCATTTTCTCCTTTCTTTTTCACTGTGGTGAAGAATACAAATGTTAAATTTCAATTCTAGGAAAAGATAAACTGAAAATCCCACATCAATAAATTCAGTGCTCAGTCATATTTAAATCTGCCATTAAATTTAAGATATAGAGTTCTTATGATTTTTCTATCATCTAGATTGCAATGCCACTAACATTATTTTTATATTATTTTTGTTTACAAATGTGACTGTGTGTTTACCTGTGTGTGTGTAAGGCATTAATTGAAATATTGCATTGCAGTATAATATTTCACGCAAATTATTTTATTTAGTTCTCATGATTATTCAGATAAGAGTAACAAATTTTCACAGTTTACATCCAAGGAAAATTCATCACAAAAAGGCTATGTCCTTTGGCAGATACCAAAACAACCAGAGAGACTAAATGTCCATCCTTGTATTTTTTTAGTCAAGTCATCTTTTTAAAAGCAGTTGATATTTCCAAATGCAGATTGACAAAGTACTCTGTGTAAATCAAAAAGATTATGTTGCTCCTATCCAAAGCTATTATTATTCTCCTGCTCTCTGATATACATATTCTGATACAAAGATGTCCAGTGCTAGAGAGCAGGACCATGTCAAATTTTGGTAAAGGAATAACAATATGCTAATATTATAATGAAAAAATATATAGAAGCACATTTAAGATAATATTATATTTACACATCTTACAGGATCAGCATTCAATTCCTCATTGAATAGTTTCCCCTTATCATTTTCAAATCAATAAGGTTTTAATTTTTATCCACTACTTTATTTTTTAATGATGATAAAACTCTTGATTATATAAGATGTTGGCATATTGCTTTTCACTACAAACAATAATCTTTTTAAAAGTGGTTTGTAATGTGTTTTAACAATATCAAAATATTTGAAGAGACTCGTGTCTTCTTTGACATTCTGTATAACACAACGAAGTGCAGACATTTCTGCATTACTTATGTTATTTATTCTCTAAGATGTATTTAATATTTAATTTCACCTTAACTTTCTAAGTATTTGTTGAACATTTAAACTACAAAATTTTTATTAGAATTATCAGCATAAAGAAACAATAAAGTAGGATACCTTATAGCTGTTTCAGAGAGCCTAAGCCTACTTTATGTGAAGCACTTAGGGATCCTGAAAATGTTGTCATTAATTTTTCCAGTTTTTTTTCTCATTTCTATGCTACAAACACAGGTCAGTCAATACCACTTCTTGACTCATACACATCTGTTTGAAAAAGTGGATTCTGATATCTAAACAAAATTGGTCTCTTTTTTCCAGATTCAATTTTAATGCATGCTATTATTCACTTTGATGTAGAAGTATTCGTGAACTGAAATTTCATATTACTCTCAACTACAGGTACTTTCAAAATTATAGGTAAGATGTTGCCTCATGTTATTAAATTAGAACCATAAGGATGAAATTCACAAAATATATTTGATAATTTCCTCAGGTGATGATGGCTCGTTACTGATGTCAAAAAATTCATTCCCATGAATCTGACATTGGTTTGATTAATCAAAAAATTTTAGATTCAGTTGAAATAGTTTCAGTTTTTCCAAGTCTCCATTCACCTCAGCAACCAGCTAGCCATAGAGGTAAACTGAAAAGTACTCTAATATATATTTTTGAAAAAATTTTATTAGCAAATCCTCAGTGGTATAGATTTTATATATTAATTGGAATGCCAATGTATTTTCATGTGATATGAATGTAGGTCTATAATTAATAGAACAAAGAAACTCATCCCAGGCTCCTAGGGCAGAGAAGGTGAGCTGTGTGGGCACCAGAAGCACCCCACCCCCCGTGGAAATGAGAAAACACATAAACAAGCCTCAAAAACAGACTTCCAGATCACCAACAGCAACCCCAAAGGGAAACAAGATGGAACAATCTGATACACAACCACTGGGACTCTCTGAACTGGCAACAAAAGAGGATCTGGGAAAAATGAAATCAGAAATAATTACTCAGTTAACAGCAAAGATTTTGCTCATGGTGGAAGACATGATTAATAAATCTAGAGAGGACACAGATAAAAAAATAGAGGATCTGAGAAACATGATGGAATCCCAACATAGGAAACAAACAGAATCCATAAAACAGATGCAAACAGATTTCCAAGAGATTAAAAACTCCATCGAAAGTCTGCACTGCAGAATGAACCAATCTGAGGATAGAATTTCACATAAAGAAGATAAGATTGCAATTAGTGAGAAGGAAAAGAAAAATTGCTTTAAAATTGTAAGGGAACATGAGAAATCAATCCAGCAGCTGCTAGACAATGCAAAGAAGAATAACATAAGACTGATTGGAGTCAATGAAAGAGGAGAGAGTGCAGATGACATAAAAAAACTGTTCACAGAAGTGATGGCAGAAAACTTCCGAAGAAGGGAAAAAGAACTTGACACACAGATAAGTGAGGCATGTAGGACTCCAGCTAGCTTTGATAAAAAAAAAAAAATCTACACATAGGCATATAATAGGATTCCAGAAACTCAACAGAAGAACAAAATTCTACAAGAAGTGAGAGAAAAGAAACAAATCACATACAAAGGAAAGCCCATCAGAATCACAGCAGACTTCTCAATGCAAACCCTCAAGACAAGAAGAGCTTGGAGTGATGTATTTCAAGCCCTAAAGGAAAACAGCCTCCAACCCAGGTTGATGTACCCTGCAAAACTATCTTTCAAAATTGATGGAGAAGTAAGATACTTTCATGATAAAGAGCACCTCAAGAACTTCATGAATATCAAACTGACACTCCAAAAAATTTTAGACAATACCCTAGGAAAAGACAATGAGGATCGCAACCCCAGGAAACCCAGAAGAATGAATCCATTGGGCGTGACAAATTAAATGCAAAGGGGGAGAATCCAACAAAAAGAAAAAGTCATGACAAGGCTTTTAAAACTTTTAACTTCATCTCCCTAATGAGTGTATAAATCAATCTTATTATTGTACTGATTAGTATTTTTCTGATTCTAGAGTTTCACACCATTCCTCGTGCTATACTGGCTATTTATCATCTTCTTATGTCTACATTTTAATTGAGTTGTGTATTAATGAACTCTAAGAATTCTTTATATATTCTGGTCATAGGTTATATGCATTGTAAATATGTTCTGTTTAAAGACTTTTCATTTTAATGATGTTGCTTAAAGTTCTAAATTTTGATGAAATCTCATTTATCAATTTTTTCTTTTGTACATCATGTTTTTTGTATCCTAAGTAGTTCTTGCCTACCCTGAATTCATAAAGATTTTTCCTTATAATTTCTTCTTAAAGTTTTATACTTTTAGGCTTTCTTATTTAGATTCATAGATTCCTTCAAGTTATTTTCAAGTATGGAAAAAAAAGAGTAACGTTAATTTTTTATATACGGATACCAGGTGTTCAAGTGCCGTTTGCTGAAAACACTATCTCTTCCTCTGCTCTTGAGTTGAGTTTATATTCTATAAAATGCTAATGTTAAATAATCTTTCAAAACTCAGTGGACCATATATGTGTGGTTCTATTTCCAGATTCTGTGTTTTATTCCAATGATCTACATGTCTTTCCTTACAACAACACTGCCTTGATTACTGTAGCTTTAGGAGAAGTCTTAAAATTAGGTACTAAAGTCTTCCAACACTGTTTTTGCTTATGTTTTTAACTTATCTAGGTCCTTTGTACTCCTACATAACTTTTAAATTTCAATATCCAATTCTTCATTTATAGCAAGTATACACAGACCTGAATTTTTATATATACCTTGTGTTTTCTAATCCTGCTAAATTCGAATACAAGTTCTAGGGGCTCCTAGAGATTTCTTAGTATTTTCTCTCTAGATGATCATTTCATCTACATATAAAGATTTTGCTTCTGCCATGCCAATCCTATCCTAGTTGTGTCATTTTATTGCCAGACCTTTTTGGTGGGGACTAGGTTTCAAAGTTTAATGGACAGATGAAGAGTAGGCATATCTGCCCTTGTTCTCCTCCTTAGGGAGAAAGCATTGTATCTACTCCATTCATATAAGTCGTTTTTGCTGGAAGTATGGAGTACATATCTTTGATCTGTTGAGAAGGGTCTGTTCTACTTCTAGTCTCCTGATAGCTTTTACCATGAACAGCTGTATAATTTAGTCCAATACTCTTTCTCCAACTAGTGACAGGATCATATGGCTTTTTCCTTTCCTCTGTTAAAATGATGACTTTTGGGGTGGATCTTCCAATGCTGAACCAACACTGCCATCCCTATAGCAAAACTACTTTCTACATCCTGCCAGATCTGACTTCTATTATTTTTTTTGTTAAACAATTTCTATCTATGTTCATACTTTTTTCTTCTATTATCTTTATCCAGTTTTAGGATTAGCACAATGTTGAGTTCCTAAAAAGAGGGGAGAAGTGCTCCTTCTTTTTTCTGCTTTAATTGTTTGATATAATTTATCTGTTAAAATGTTTATGTGCCTGCTGTTGTCATATAGGTAGGTTTTCAAGCTAGGAATATACTTTCTTTAATGGGAGTTATTCAAATTTTATATTTCCTCCAGAGTTAGTTTTATTAATTTGTCTTCCAAGGTACTTCTAAGAAGTCACCAAATTTATTTCAAAAAAGATTTTTGTAATATGCTTTCTATATTCTTTTAAATTCTGTAAAATATGTGGTAATGTCTCCTAGATCTAAATATTGTAATTTAAAAAATGTCTAACTGATATTGTGTAACAGGAAGAAAAGGTCTAAAAGAGCAGGGTAATTGGGAGGGGTAAGGGAAGGGAAAAAAGGGAAAGGAAAAAATATGAGAAGAGGAAAGAAAATGGAAACAAGTTCTTTGCAACTAGGGAAGGGTGGAGGGGATGAAGGCAGGCAAGGGAAGGGAAAATAAATAAGAACCAAGAGACTCATGTAATGGTACAAGATTCCAATGATGAATGTAACTGTAGTTTATACCTAAAATGTACCAATAAAGTTAATGAGGAAAAAAAAAAGAAACTGAAGCTTTTAAATACCATAGTAGACTTCAAGTTAAATTTGAAAAATTACTATTAGTATACTGTTTTGTATTTTTAATTTTTCAGCAAGTTTAGCTATTTTTAATTAAGATACTTTAATAAAAGTAATAAAGGTCTTTTTTGTAGTGACTAGGAATTGTTACAAAATTTTTAAAAAGAAAGCTACTTCATATATAAATTGCATTTTAAAAATACAACAAAAATAAGCCATCTGAAACTTCTATCTCGATTTCCTTACTAGAGTATGCAACTAGGACACATGTGAAATGATTAATTGTATACTATTCTTGCAGAATATACCAAGCATTGTTTATAATTATAATTGCCATTATTGGTTTTTTAAAACAAGGTCTTGCTGTGTATTCCAGGATGATATTGAACTTGCTATATAGCCCAGACTGGCTTCGAACATGAGGCAATCCTCTTCCCTCAACCTCCTGAGTGATGACATTTAGGCATGTGTCACCATGCCCAGCTTTATTTGCATTATTATTAAGATAAAATATATACTAAGCATAAACTCTACACCCCACATTGAAGGAAATAAAATATATTCAAAGGTATTATATTATATATAAAACACATTTAAAATAAATGAGAAAGTATTAAAATCATAAATGTCTACATAAATGCATATAATTACTTATTATTTTTACCATAAATCAGGTAACAAATGTGTTTAAATTTGAAATAACCCAATACTTTTTAATATAGAGATTAAAAATATTAATTTTATATAATGTAAAACACCAACTCTATTGAAGAAAAAGACCTCAAATTTTAAAAATAAGCATTGCTTTTTAAATTCTATAGGTGTAATTTGTAATGCATATATATACCTTATTTAAATTATTATAACGTGCTACTGAATCACGCTGTGGAATATATTTTTTACTTATTCATTATGAGAGCACTGTGTAATATTTGGATTAAAATACACTTGTATATAACAATCACTTCTATTCTTGTGAGTCTGATTATGTTAGGTTTTATCAGAAATGTGTATTCTATTTCTTAAAGTTAAAAAGTTATCTTTGTTCATTTTTCTTAGATGAAATATGTTTTCTCTTAATTAAAAATATATGCCTGAAACTGTGTTAGGGAGAAAAAGTTATAGTTCTTATAATGGACCTTGTGTCTAAGACCCTGAAACCCATCTTGGTAGACAAAAATGTAACACACCTGACTTAAATAATAATTATGAAATATTGATGAAAAAATAAACACAGCAGATACTGAAAAGTTACTAAGATTTATTACTAATGGTTATGAAAATTTTAAATATAGACCTAGATTATTTGAATGGTAACTTATGTTTGTAGACAGATAAATATATAATCACAGAGAAGGTACAGACAATGAGGTAATGTGGATTTGAAGAGAAGTATATGTTATAAGGAAGCATAAAACTTTTGATAGACATATCATGAAGGTAAAACTAGTTTGCACTTTGTAAATTCTTGAAAGACCTATGTAAACTAGTAAGTACTATAATAAACACTGCCTTTGATTGATATTAATCTTATTAAAGTCTGCAAGTGTGCACAAATAAGCTAATAGAAAAATCTGAAAGAAGTGAGTAACATATGGCCAACTCAATTCTTGGCTTTTAAATATAAAATAACTGTAAATGCATGGAATGGCACGTGATTGGATTTCATAATTCTTACTTCCTTTCAAAAATAGGAATTATTAAAGGAGATAAATAGAATGATCATGACCATGTCCTTATTTTTAGCTAATAGTCATACTTTCTTTCATGCTTACAAACTTAATTACAGTTAACTTTGGCTTTTGCTTTACAGCTGTAACTCGTATGATCTATATAAGGGAAAATTGAAAAAAGTTATAGCTCTTAAATAATAAATTAAATAAAATTTAAAAAATAAATTAAATTTTAAAAGTAGGTAAGTTCAGGTGCTTTAAAAAATTGTTTGGAAATTCCACACTTATTTTTGAAAATCATTTTCATATTTAGTCTCTAAATATATTTTCAAATTCCTCTTAGAATGTGTGATGTAATCTGGGTACAAAAAGAGAGATAATGTCCTCCATTTACCTAGACAGAAAGTGCAAATGGTTGAGCAGACAACATATCAATTAAACACATTAAGGGCAGGGAATTTAGCTCAGTGGTGCTGCCACCTGCCTCACAAGCACAAGGTCTGGAGTTCAATCCCCGATACCAAAGAAAACACACACACACACACACACACACACAATTTATAATTACAAATAATGAGTAAATCTGACAAATAAAGTTGAGTGTTTCTGAGAGTCAGAAGTCAAATAAGATTATATAGTTGGGGGAGATTTTGATGCAGAGGTGATTTTGGTGTTAAGACCTTAATGACAGGGACTCAGTTCAGGGATGCAACATATTCCAAACAGGAGGAGCTGTCTAGCAAGACTCAGAGCCAGGAACAAATTTGAGGGAATGCTCAATTCTAACATGGCTTGAGCATATATCAGTAGAGATGATTGGCAAATGACTGCAGAAATATGAAATATATTGTCTTGAGAGTAGTGATGTAAAACACTTAAATGTTAGCAGTAAGAATATACCTCTATCACTCAGAGCCATGAGTACAAATTCAAGCATTTATCTTCTAACCATGGAAAACCATGGCAAGTCTTATCCAAACTGATCTAGCCATTTTTACCAAGTCTATTTAATTTAGGAGAAATTTTGATTTCATAATTTTAATGAAAACATAGATACAAACCATATGTTTTAAAATTGGCCTGATATATACTTTGTAATTTTGACACTTCATAAAATTTAATAAAGATACAAACCTCCATGTTCCTCTACAGAATTTTATAAGAATGAGGAACTCACAAAAACCATGACTCAGTCTATGTTCTGATGACATAGATTTTGGCAGTTGTATTCTGAAAAGCCAGAAAAATAAAGATAATTGAAGAGATAGCTTAAGTGGATTCTCTAGAATGTTTTTAGATACAAGAAGCCATTACTAGTTCTTTTTCTTAATGCAAAGTAAGAGATTTCAATTCATCTGATTTCCTGAGTAACCTGAGATATGCCTTGGTGAATTGTCAGTCTTTCATATTTTTCTGAAAAATGGGTAATATTTCCTCATACATACTAAGATCTACAGCAACAACATGGAATTAAAATGCATTCATTTTGCCCCTTTCCCTTTAATTTCTTGTCTTCCCTGATGGCTTCTCTTTGTTGGTCCCTGTGGAGTTGTGACCCTCATTGTCTTTTTCTAGGATATTGTTTAGAATTGTGTGTAGTGCTGGTTTTGGTATTCATGAAGTTTCTCAGGTGTTCTTTATCATGGAAGTATCTAATTTCCCCATTGATTTTGAAATATAATTTTGCAGGATACAACTGTCTCGGTTGGAGGTTATTTTCTTTTAGGGCTTGAAATACTTCACTCCAGGCTCTCCTTGACTTGAGGGTTTGTGTTGAGAAGTTTGCTGTGATTCTGATGGGCTTTCTTTTGTGTGTAATTTGTTTCTTTTCTCTAACTGCTTGTAGGATTTTGTTCTTGTGTTGGATTTCTGGGATCTTGACTATTACATGTCTAGGTGTAGATTTTTTTTTTTATCATGGCTAGTTCGAGTTCTTTATGCCTCACTTATCTATATGTCAAATTTTTTTCCTCTGTCTTGGAAGTTTTCTACTACTATTTCTGTGAACAGTTATTTTTATGTCAATTGTACTTTCTCCTATTTTTTTCATGGATTTCTATCAGTTTTATGTTATTCTTCTTTGCGTCATCTAGCAGCTGCTGGATGGATTTCTCATGGTCCCATACTATTTTCAAGAAATTTCTTTTCATGGTCACTAACCACAATCTTGTGTTCTATATCTGATATTCTATCTTCACATTTACTCAATCTGCTGTGAATACTTTCAATGGAGTTTTTAATCTCTTTGAATATCTGTTTGAATCTGTTTCATGGATTTTATTTCTTTCCTATGTTGGGGATTCATGGTTTCCGTTTCTTTCCTATGCTGGGCATACATGGCTTCCATTGTGGTCCTGAGCTCATCTAATTTTTTTATATCTGTTTCTGTTCCAGAGTCTCTAATCATCTCTTTCATTTTGTTCATCATCTCTATAGTTATCTGGGAAATTATTTCTGTTTTAAATTTTTCTAGAGCCTTATTTATTTTTTTATTTTTTTATTTTTTTTACTTCCTGTGCTATCAGTTCAGGTTATCCAGGCAGTTGATTGCCAGATTTTTCCACCTCATTTCCCACAGAATTTTGCCTTCAGTGAGCTGGAAGTCTGGCTTTGCACCTTGCTTAAGTGTCTTCTCATTTCTAATTTTGTTTTTGGTGCTGGTTTTGGTTTGATTCCTGGGCTGATACTGCAATATTTCTTGTTGTGAGTATCTTTATTACTTGTGTTTGGTGCCCTTATGGAGTGACTGCTTCTCAGAAATGTCTTCCAGTTACAGGTGGTCTTTTTAGGCTTTGAGTCTCTAGTGACTCTTAGGCAGTCTCATTTTCAGTATACTAGGGAGGATATATGATTAGATCAATCACAACACTTGAGCTCAGTTGCTACAATCAGCATCAACATTAACATCAAACACAGCCTAGAAAATGACAATTTGTGGTAGCAATTTATCTATCACCTTTAATTGTGTGAACTGGATCAGAGTCAAGGACCAACCCAAAATATGTTTGTAGTAAATAAACCCTTCAATATAGCAAATTTACCATTGGGGATAAGGATTTAGGAGGAGTTGGGGAGTCAGGGATAGAGAGATAGAAGAGAGGAAAATGTTAGAAGTGAGGCTAGAGGACACAGGATGATCTCACAAATTTTGGGAGACTGTTGAAGACAAGAGGAAAAGACAGAGTGAAGGAACATAGACAAGAGCAGAACAAGCTAACAGCCATAGGGGAGCTAGAAACTGTATTCACTTTCTTATAAAAATAGTGACAGTTGAAAGAAGGGAAGAGAGAAAAACAGTCGAAAACAGGACAGGAACAGGAACAAAGAGGGAGAGAAATGCAGAACAAGAAGGGAGAGAGAGAGAAAAAGAAAAGAAAAAAGAATATATATATATTTTAAGGGTCTCCCTCAGGGTATGTCTCTGTTGTCCTGGTAGACAATGTCGGAAGCAGTGTACAGGTCTAAGTCCATTAGTCTCAGTAAGCCAGCTGTAGTTCATTGAGATTCAGGCTGATTTCTGGCTCCAAGGTCCAAGTTAAGGTTCCTAACCTCTTGCAGGATTGAACTCTGCGAGGTTCTATTGTTGTTCCCACTGACTTACCAACCACAGTGGTCCAGTGTATCTTTATTGCAGAGATTTTCTTCACTTTCCCAGTAGGCGTCAATTTTCATGGAGGAGCCTCAGAGAGGCCCTCTTTCTGTTGTTTACTTCTGCTCTATCTTCTGGGGCTCATAACCATGGCCTTTATGCCCCCAGGCACCTCTTCAGTGTGGATTCAGATACGAGGAGGCCTGCAGCAAGCTCTGGGGGATGGCCCACCCAGGGAGCTCAGGGCCACTGGCATTCTTGCATGGGAGGTTCAGGGGGGTGAGGTGCTCAAAATGCATTCATTTTGAAGGATAACATGAAACCAATAAGGTAAGGTAGAGAACTGATAATGATCACTGTGTGAGATGAATCCTATAAAACACTGATAGCTATTTCCAGATACTTTCAGTTGTCAGCTTTGTCAATAACACATGTTGCATCACACAAAATCCACTCTGGTTTTATCCATAGTGTTTCTTTATGACATAGAAGCTGGAAAGAGAAGGGAAATTAAACTATTTCCAATATTTTCAAAACTAATTTTTTCTGAGTAGACACAGGATAACCATAGATATAGAATTGGGAGATATGAGATGACATTGTTTTGGAAAGAGCCTATCTCTTTACAAGTAGATAGGAGAAATGTGCTTTTCCTGGGGTCTCTCTAGCAAGTCTCTGGTGCACGGCCCACACATCTGTGGAAGTCAAAAGATGGGCAGTGAAAGGATAAACTAATTTTTTGTGACTAGTTGACTGAAATTTGTTTTTCCTTCTATATTTGATATATTCTGAAAAGTAATAACTGTAACAAATTCCTGTGTGATTAAACTGGGCAGAGTATATTATGTGTCTGGAAAAGATAAATCAGTTTTAATTTTAATCAGAGATAATTTTAAAAGCTGTAATGCTGCAATTCTGCAATAGCTGCAATGTCTGGAGATGCTCTCTCTTGCTTTGTGATTCTAACTGTGGCTAGTAGAATCAAGTATTTCTATTTTTAATTTCTTAATCTGACATTTATTAATGAATGTTCTACTAACCTCAATAATTTTTAAATTCTTTGGTTTCAAAATCTTACTAACAATATTAATAAATTGGGTACTGTAAGAAATAAGATAAAATTTTTGCAACAAATCACTTACCAAATATACTTTTTATTATATCATAATTATTGTTATGTATGATTGGGGGAAGATAAATGCATTAATTAAGAATTGAAAGAAAAAGATCCCCCAAGATAAAGATTGCACAGAATTTAGTGCAATAAAATATTATAATTTGTCTTACATGGTTGTCTTATACATTAATAAATTTTAGATAATTATACATTAACTGGAGTTACATAATACTGATTTATATATTAATATTAACCATGTAGTGAATAATAGTTTCTATAAATGATATGAAGAACACATGTTTCTTTCCCAGAATTCCTTTGTCCACAAGAGAATTTGAATCAATTAAGTAAAATACAGGAGCATTAGTATCCTAAGTATTAAAAGTAAGTGATTCCTCTGGCATGGAACATTTATGAAGTATTATACTATTTCTGTTTCATCATTAAAATTTTTCAATGAAGTAAAAATTAAATTAAGAATGTACAACAGATTTGAGGGCATAAAATGTGTGACTATAATTATACAAGAAAAGTTAAAAAAAATTCTGTGTTTTGGTACTTGAGTGGACACAATTATGTTCAAACTCTGTATGAACTATGTAAATCTAATTCTTTACTGTTATTTTTTTGACAATGTTACACCTTTTTGTAGTGTATATAATAATGGTCAGTGAGGCTAATTAAAAAAGAGGACAAAAGGAATAAAATAGTTACAGGAAAAAACAGATAAGCCTCAGTGACAAAGAGTTTAGATACATAGAATAACTTTTAAGAGGCATTTTTATATGTTCATAATTAAAATTGAGTAAATACAAATGTGTGGTTAAATGGGACACCATTAATTTTTTTTTTTAATTTAACTGAAAGTTGAATATAATGGAATAGAGAATAGTAATCGAGGAAACCCAAATAGTCTTTTAGTTCTGCTGCCTTATGATTTGCCTACTCTGTGCCTTGTATTATCAGTTTTTAGTCTCAGCTTCTCTATTTAGAGTGACACAGTAATGAATGAGTGGAAGCAAAATTGAAACCTAAGAGGTAATGGGAGTTCAGAGAGGTTGCCCATGGAAGGTAGACTGGAGTAAGTCAGACTAAAATAAGGAGGCATTACACTAACACTGGGGAAAGATATTAACATATCCTTGGTTGGGTTGTCAAGACTAGGGTCTGGGCAAGGAAATCCTATGTAGTTTTCTTTTGTTTAATCATATTGATTAGTCAAGGGCTAGTGGCCCCAACTAAATTGCCAATTGTAGTCTTGAAAAAGATTCATTCTAGCATAGAAATAGATTACCTGTCTGAAAATTCCCAGTATGTGTTTTGTGTGCAAAAGCTATGCCATTTTATAAAAATGTTTTTACTTTATACATTGTGAAATAAGAAAATACCCTTGTAATGACAGTCAAAATTTCATATTTCTATTTCCATTCACATTGATAAACCATTATCAACCTGAGGAAAAAAACTTTAAATACTTTCTGGGAGCCTATTAGCCTCATGAGGATATTAGATAAATTAGAATTGATAGTACAAGTTAAAGTTTCCAATATTTAATTAAATTTACCATATAAAACCATCATATAGTGTATAATTCCACCTAATTTTTTAAAGTCTCAAAATCTTGCATATTATTTTTCACCCTGTTCATGTGCACAAAACTATAACTATGTATTTATTTTTTGCATCAGTGGAAAAATAAGTAAACATGCTTTCATATTTACTTAAAATACCTAATGTTGACATATCTAGAAGTGTATAAACTAAAATTAAGTTTTATAATTGCAAAGAACTGTCAATATCAGCTCCTTACTTTGCCACATATTCAAATACCTTAGGTGCTTCTCTAAGGAAAAGTTATTATTTAATAAATATGCACTGCACTCATAAGTATATGAACAAAGACTTAAAATTAATTTCTTGGCTATTTTTTTCCTTTCATAATTGTAACAATGTGGAGTCCCATGTTTATTATTCTTAGAAAAAACTACTTGAAAATGCTTTAGGTAATTGACCTACAATGATGATAATTTTCTCCTTGCCTCAGAAAATTACTTTAAAGTCCCTCCTTAATCTTAGGGGAACGATTCACCTTGTCATTTCATTTGTTTTTGATTTCTCATTTTAATTAGTCTCAATTTAATTACAATTGATTGAGTTGAAATATAAAACAAGAAACTACCTGCGTGAATAGGAAAATCTCATTACTCAATAGGTATCAACTTACACTTTAGAGAAAAATATCAAAATAACTCCTTCACCTGTGCTTGTGATTAATTTTCAAGTTTATTTTCTAGAGCACAAGAAAATATGAACTTGTTAATAAGAATAATAAAACCATTACTGGCATATAAGTCATTTTATATTTGTTTTGCTAAAACAATATACAATCCACAGGTGATTCTGATAGATGATCAAGACTGAGAACTAAAACTTTTATACTTTTTTCACTATCATTATTTCTCTCCCATTTCATTACTTAGTCTAAATATATATATATATATATATATGCACCTTTTAGGGGAGATATAACTGCAATTAGACATTTTAGAAAATTACGTTCAATCTGTTTTTTCTTTTCCCAATTGATTATCAGAATAGCTGTCATTTATCCTCATTCTTTGTTCATCTACTTTCCCCTGTTGTATAAATGAGATTTGAGAAATTAATGCCAACAGAGTATTTTTAGGAGAGAGTCTTATTAAATGTTACCATGTGGGAGACATAAATCCAGGACAATTCTTCTAGGACAGCATCTTCTCTTTAGTCCCCATCCTAATTCATTATCAATTTATACATTTCATGTTCATTCCCAAATGTCCATAGAATATTTGAAATTTTATTATTACAGCTTTGACTAGATTCCCAAATGATAAGAGCATAAAAATTTTCATCAGAATACAGCCTATGAGTTTAGCATTCAATATCAGTTAAAACAAAAACACAACTTTGAAATACCATTTACTATGGTAGTTGATTTTAATGCTACTGGGAAATGAACACTCATTACTGGTCTACATTTTTCTTCACTTTCATAAAAATTATTTTCAAATATCAAATATTTTAATTCCAAAAAATATTAAAAATGCTACCTGAAAGACAAAGAGACATTTGTAAACTAGATAATATAATAACATAATACTCTGGTTGAAAATTTGCCCTATGTAATGGTTTATACTATTCACATATACATATATATTATGCATATATAAACACCTTTAAATAGAAATTCCCATTTTCAAATATTATCTAAATAAACACTATGCATTTCATATGATTTTCTTAGAAGTACGTATGTTTATAGAAATATGGACAAATACATTGTGAGCATTCTTCCACGGAATGGTCCTTAAAGGTTTTATTTCTTTCTACATCAAATATAAATTTTGGGAAGAACTGCATTTTTGAAAGGAAATACTCATTTCAAATTTTGTGTGGAGAAATGTTTCTGGTTTTAAAAATAAAAGTAATGAATACAACAGATCAAGTCTTACCCTACTGGTAATACTTTGTTTAATAGAGACTAAATTACATAAGAGTTAAAAATGCAAATTATTTAGCAACACAAGGCTATTTAAAAATTAATTTTAAGAAAAAAAGTAGAATGGTGGTTGTCAGGGTCAGAGAATGTGACTTAAAATGTTGCAGAGTTGTAGGATTTAAAATTTACCTTTAATGATTTTAGTCCTGTTTGGTCTGATTGATTTTTAGTCCTCTATTTCTCTTTCTTTGAATTAGAATGTTTACTTTGTGCCATTGCATGTTGAAAGTACTTAACTTTTTTATTTTATAGGGGCTCACAGCTAAGAGTTTGCCTTGACTTTTAGAAGAAACTTTTGGCTTGGACTTTCCAGTGTTGTTGCGACAGTTAAGATTTTGGCAATTCATAGAGTAAATATAATGTTCATGATAAGATGGGCATGACCTTTTTAGGAGCTAAAGTCAGAATTTTATTGGTTTAAACATAAAATGTTCTCCAAAAGTCTCATATGTTCAGAGATGAGATGGGACTTTTGGAGATAATTGGATCGTGGATGTGCTGTATTCATCAGGAGATTAACCCAACGATTAGTCCATAGATGCATATTCTGTTAATGTTGGGAGGCTGTATGGTGAGATCTCTGGGGATATGATTTAGAAGGGGGCACTCTTTTCTCTGGCTTCTCCCTTGTTTCTTTTTGGCAGCTTGTGGCTGCCATGGGTTAAACAGCGTTACTCTACCATTTTTTCTACCATATAGTTTCTACCTTAGAGACAGACTACAATGGACTGAACCTTCTGAAACTGTGAACGAAATTAAACCTCTCTTCATTCAAGTTGAAAGTGTTGATTATTTTTCCTACTGCCAGAAAACTGACTAATACAATGAACCCTAGAAGATAAAAACAAATTTCAAACACAAATTCTTCATAGCATCAAATAAAGAGAACTTGACTTCTCTCAAATAATCATAAAGATGAGCCACCCTACAGAATATCATTAGTTAAAAATTATAAAAATATTAATATATTAAGAGAAAACAAAGAAATTTACATTAATCAGATCACCTGGAATAATAATTAATGTAAGTGATTAATGGTATAAAGCATAATGGTAAGAAAAGTATAAACACCATAATTATAGGAAAAAACCATTAATATTACTAAAAATATTACAGATACGAAAGTTGAAAATGGAGTTTGAATATATATTCTTGGTATAGAAAAATATACAAAAAAGCACAATGAGTAATAAAATTGAAATATGGTAGAAATTTTATCTCTTGAAAATAATTAATATCAGGCCACTAAAATGATGCATTTCAATCAGTTTTATTATTTAAACTTCATAAAAGACAAGGAAAAGATGATAATCTGGAAGAAGAAACACACGAGCATGCACACACACCCACACCCATACACACCTGCCTATAGAGTAAGGATGCGTCAGATGAGATTATGAAGCCTTGTAGCAAAACTGATTTTATTCCATGATACTCTGGTTTCAATGGTTGTTCCTTCTCAGTTTCATGATGAGATTTGATTGCATTCATAACATTAAGAGGTGAGGACTTTAAGAGGTAATTAGGACATAAAGGACCTGGACTAGTGAATGATTTTGTGCCAAGATGAAAATGAAACTTTTTTTTTATAAAAGGTGTTATTAAGAAATTTCGTCAAAAGGGTTAAACCTTGTGTGTATGCTTATGATCCTGAGACTAAGTTTCAGAGTTCTCAATGAAAATCACCTAGTTCTCTTCCTGAAAAAGTATGTTAATCAAGATCCAATATTAAAGAGATGTTGATTTTGTTTATTTTTATCTTGATGGACTTGTGGAAGCTGAGTTTGTACCTCAAAAAACACCTTAAACTCTGAATTTTATGAGGGGTTATTAGAACACTTAAGAAATTGCAGGAGTAGAAAACTGTCTGAGAAATGGGGAAAGGGCTTCGTCCTCCATGATGACAACACTTTGTCATACATTGCTTCTGGTAAACCAACTTCTGTCTTCTTATTTCTGAAAAAATATTATCTGGCACCATGTGACTCTTGGCTGTTTCCCATAGTCCAAATGACCAAAAAGACAAGCATTTTAATTCAACTTGGGATATCCAGGCAATAATTATTACCATAACTATAAAAAGAATAATTTGAGGTAATTAATGCCAATATGCCCTAATTTTAAAAATTCAAAATATGTAAAATATCATATATATAACATCAGTTTAAAAACAATTTCATTTGGAAGCAATTTGGTTCACAAAGAGAAGAGTTTAATAAAATTTTGGTTTTGTTTGCAAACTCTGCTTTGGGTGAAAAACATGACTGACCATCTTTTCAGTCAAACACAGACATGGTCATCTTTCCAAAATCATAGAACAAATTGAGTTCTTGAATATATATCTGTATAAATATATATTTATATATATTTATATAGATAGATAGATACACACAATATATATACAATGTCATAATAACTGCTGAGGGTACAATATCCTAAACAGCTTCTCAACTCAAAAGCCTCCATATGGAATAGCAGAAATAAGTAGTTGTTAGTCAAGTCTCTCCCATTTCTCAGTAGATGACTTTCAAATATGGTGACTAGTTTGGCCCATCGCACAGTACAAGATCTGTACTTACAAATCTTATGAGGCAGTTAATTTTTGGAACCGAGAAAGTAATTTTTTCTTGATGTGAGGAATGAAGTATGAAGTGAAGTGACGGGAGCCATGTTTGAGGACTAGCTGAAACAGCTGTTATTGAAAGAAGGTGTTTTCTCATTGCTTTTTGGAAAATAGAGTAAAAAATAGAAAATTAAAATGTCAAATTTTTAAAACAATTTGTTCATATGTAAACTAAATAAACAAATTATATACATATATACAGTGATACCTTCATTTACAAACTTAATTTATTCCAGGATTCTGGGGAAGATGGTCGTATTTGTTCATGTGGGGACAATAGCCCTAGTTGTGTTCTTCACATGGGTGGAGTTATAGAAGGGTAGAAAAATTTTGCAAAACGCTTCTGTTTGTGAACCACATTGTTTGTGAACAGACGCATTTGAGAATTGAACCATTAGTGTATACTGTATATATATACATTAGTGTGCGTGACAATAAGAATAAACCTAGAAGAACATATTTTTTATTAGCTTGAAGTTAAATATAGTAAATATGGTAGATTAAGTACATGCTATTTAACTTGTAATTGGAGAGGATGGATTTAAATATTTCAGAAATTACTTTTGTAAAAATATTTGACAGAAATAGAAGTTATATGTAGAACAAATTTGAAGAACTTCTGTGAAAAATTGAGTAATATTGATAAATAAACCTTTTCCGAAGTTCCCAGGTAAGACATGTCCACAAGGTCTTAACAATTCTAGTTCATAGATAGCCCTCAAACTCTGTGCACTGTGGAAAGTAAAAAGGAAGCCTTGGAATGAAAGTGCTGGATTGTAACAACAACCCCAAATCAAATATATTTTTATGGCAAACCATAGAAAGACTCAGAAAAAATGTAACAAAGTACCTTGGAAAGGCCATTGCCTTTGGGTTAGATATTGCATCAAAAAGAAATATTCTTTGCATATTATTCATTCAATTCTGTTGCAAATGCAAAGCCAGTGTTTGTTCAAAGTGGAATCCCAGAAATAAACACATGTGTTTGGCTGATATGTCTCTTGGATCTCATTAACCTACATCATTTCTGTTTGTCTCTTTATCGTTTTTTCAATGTCATCTTTAAAGCAATTAAATTAGTTTGTAAATGGAATTGATTATCAAAAATTTGGAGTTTTCTTTTTATTATCCTCATGTAATTATCATATTCCCAAGTCATTTCTACTTTGCATAACTGATAGTTATGTAGAGACTTGATAAGATGCAAGATTTTATTGCTTCTTTTTAATTTATTTTGATAAGAAAACTACATAGCTGACTGTCTTTCATTGCAGCACAAAAAGAGACATACTTTTTTTTATACTTCTGTAAGAGATATGAAGATTGATCAGTATGGTTTCATATAGTGTCACTGTGCTTACTTTTCATGGTTCAGATAGGCAGTGATAACTGTTGTCTGTTTCCATTATTTCATTTGTTAATTTATAATTTTGTCATTTATTCTGTATTGCATTTATGTTTCTTTAAAAAAATTATAAATAAATTTATACCCTGAGGTAAAATAAAATAGACAAATGCTTGATTTTGCACTCAATTTTTAGAATAGGATTGTGCTCTGATTATCTCCTAAAAGTAATTTTGGAAGTGTTTTGATGGATTCATAAAATAACTATAAATTTTGTTATATTAAATCTACTATACAGTTTGTGCTGTTTTCTTCATTGGAAAGTTATTCTACTTTTCTCAAGTGAGACCTGCTTTACATAGACTTAGGTAAATTTGTTTTATTTTATTTTTAATTGACACTGTATTTTTACATTTTTTTCAGGTATAATGTGATGTTTTGATACATTCATATACTGTGCAACCTTCAAATCAAGTTAAACATTTATCTCAAATATTTTCATTTCTTTGCTGTGAAGACATTTTTTCCTAAAGAATTATAATTTTCTACTCATTGGCCAATCCTTTCCCATTCTCTTCTCTTTTTGCTACTCTCCCCAAGGTTAAGTAAAAACTGTTACTCTCTAATTATCTGCCATTAAATTTTTTAGATTCCACATATGCCTAAAATAATGCAGTACTTGTATTTCTGTATCTGGCTCATTTTAGTTTAAGTAATGTCCTCCAAATTTACCCATGTTTTCTCAAATGATGTAATAACCTTCCTTTTGTACAGGTTAAGTAGTATTTTGTCATTTATATATAGCACATTTTTTATCTATTTATTCATTACTTGACATTTAGGTTGCTTCTATATATCTTGTTTATTGTGAGAAATGAGGTAATGAACATGGAAGTGCAGATGTCTCTTTGATATACTAATTTCATTTATAATATGATGGATCTATTTTTAATTATTAGGGGAAACTTCATATCTTCATGACTGCATTAATTTACATTAGTGATGATACTGTACAAGAATTTCCTTCACATTCTTGCCAACTTTTGGTATCTTTTATCTTTCTCAAAATGACTTTGTAATATTTGAGACAGTGTCTCATTGTGTCTTTAATTTCTCTAATGAATAATGATGTTGAAAAATTTTATATACTTTTGGATATTTGTATATATCTTATTTTAGGAAATGTCTATACCATTTTCTCATTTTAAAATCATTTTGTTTTTTGGGGTATTGACTCCTTGTCAAGTTTACCATTTGCAAATATTTTCTCCAATTCCATAGGTCATCACAGTACTCATTGTTTCTTTTGGTGGTCAGAAGGTAGCTTTCTGTTTTGATGTGCTTATTTGTTAATTTCTCTTTCTGTTTTCTGTGCTCTAAAGCCCTAATAATCATATAAAAATTACTAGAAAAAACAATTTTGTGACGTTTTCCTGTTTGCTAGTAGTATTTTTCTATTTCATGTCTTTCATACAAGCTTGATTTTAGTTTTTCATTACTATTAGCAAAAGCTGACATAAACTACCCATGATAAAAGAGAGGTTGATCTTGAATCACATTTCTAAGGTTCAAGTCCAAATTCAGGCAGCTCTTTTCTTCAGGCCTGTTCAGTATAGCACATTACGTTGTGAACGAGCATCATGGGGTAGTCACATCTCAACCCAGGCAAAAGAGATTGAGAAGACATGAAAGGTCCCACGACTCTTTTCACAGACATGTACCAAATTTCTAGGCTCTTCCATGAGCACTATATCCTAAAGTTCCATGGTACCTCCCAATTCTTCTACCCTTGGAACCAAGCTTGTGAGACATAGATCTCTGGGTGACATTATGCAAGATCAAACCATAGTAAGTCTGTAATTGACTTTAAGTTGACTTCTAAACATGTCAGATTTTTATAGCTTCTTCTCCAGATAGATATCCAGTTGCCCCAATCTCATTTACTAAATAGCTCATCCTTTCCCTATTGCTCATTCTTGGCAATTTTTTTTCAAAATTTCAACTGTTTGGAATTGTTTTTTCTTTGTCTATTCAGTTCTAATAGACTATGTGTCCATTCTAAAGACAGTTTCATGGCATTTTGATAACTATAATGCTCTAGATTGTAGTTATAGATTATTTTAAATAATTACATATTTTAAAGTCAGGTAGTATTATGGCTTCTGATTTATTCCTTTTGCTCAAGATTTCCTTTGATATTTGGGATATTTGGTGATTTTAGATAAATGTCAGTAAATTTTAATAGAGAACACCTTGAATTTGTAAATTGTTTTGCAGGTTGCTTCGGGTAATATGGAGATGTTAACAATTCTTCCTGATTGTTACTGTAGAATATCATTCCATTGATTTGGGTCTTCTTCAGTCTTATGCATAAATGTTTTATAGATATTATTGTATGAGTCTTTCACCTCCTTCATTAAATTGATTCCTAAGTATTTTATTGCTTTTTACCTCTTGTAAGTGAGGCTGATTTCTTTTATAGATACTTCATTTTTAATATATAGAAATGGCTTTGAGGTATGTGGATTTTCTGCATTGCAACTTGTGATTTTACTTATGGATTCTTAGTGTCATTTTTACACAGGGAAAATTTGATTTCTTTACAATTTAGGTTCTATTGTTTTCTTTCTCTTGCCTAATTGCTTGGGTAAGTCTTATAGTTTATGTTATATTGAAGTGAAGAGAGATGTCATCATTGTCTTTAAAAAAATGTTCACTCTCACCACGAAGATGATGTCAATTTCAGTCTTCTAATTTGCTAAAACTTGTTTTGTGGCCTAATATGATTTATTCTGCAGAGTAGTTTATGTCTTCCTAAGATAAATATGTGTTATTTTTGATGTTGGAAAGAATATACTGCATGTCTCTTAGGTTCATTTTATCTAAAGTTTATTTTAAGTCTAATATTTCCTTATTGATTTTCTGTCAAGATAATCTTTTCAATACTGAATGCAGTGGACTGAAATCTCCTAATATTGTGCTATTTCACTGTATCTCTGGCTTCAGATCAATTAATATTTGTTTTATGTATTTAGGTGCTCCAATGTTGAGTATATATGCATTTAAAAATTTATGTCTATTTTGATAATTTGACTAATTTATTATCACATAATGACTTTTTTTGGTAATTTTAACATGAACTCTTCTTCATCTGATATAACTATAGCTAAGCTGGTTCTCTCTTTGTTGCTGTTGCCATAGAATATCTTATCATTCCATTCCTTTTATCCTAGGTATGCCCTTAAACAGAAAATGAGCTTATAGACAGAGTCTATTTGGATTTTATTTCTTTTTCTTTCTTTAAATCTCTAGGTGCCCTCTATTTGTTTTTAATTGGAAAATTTAACCCATTGATATCTTAAAGTTACTATTGATAGTTAAGAACTAGTACCAAAAATACCATAAATACTGTGTATTTATTCTTTTTTGACTCTTTTATCAATTCTCTATTCTTATGCTTTTGCTGTCTTCCTTTGTGACTTGATGACTTTATAGTATTATGTTTTAATTCCTTTTTCTTTATCTTTTGAGCTTAGTTTATTTCCTTTGTCATTAACATGAGGCTCATTTTAAGGTACCAAAATCTATTTCCAATCACATACAAAACATTGAGACTTTTATGTTTTTGATGTGAAAAATTACATCATCATTTGTTGTATATTCATTAACAAATTGTTGCAGCTGTATTTCAAAAAAATATTAGTACTTGTTTATGATACATGAATATATTTATTGCAGGACACTGGTACATATACATTGGAACTTAATCCTTTTTACTTTCTCCTCCAGTCCGTTCACTCTATTTTGTCTTCTAATCTTTACATTTAAGAATACCTTCTGCCATTATAGTAATATTATTAATTTAACTATGCATTTAGAAATGTGTTTTACAGCTTCATATGTCTTTATTTTTTGGTAAATAGCATCCTTTTCTTCCTTTAACCATTTAAGGCATGTGTAGTGGTGAAAGACTATTTCATCTTCTTTTCTGAAGTACAACTTTATCAGGTATAGTATTTTTGGATGGTGGATTATTTTCTTCTACTCTTTCACTATAATATCTTTTCTGGATTGCAATCTTTCTGCTGAGAGATCTATTGATAGCCTATTGGATCTTACTTTGCTTGTAGTATGTAATTTTTCTTTCCTGCTGTCAAAGTTTAACTTGGAATAATTTTGGAAAATTTGATTATGTTTCTTGAAGAATATCCTTATGAGAATCTTTTGTCTTCATGAATCTGGTTGCCCATACAATTTGCAAGATTTGGAAAACTTTAGCTATTATTTCATTAAATAAATTTTCTGTCCCTTTATCTGTTTCTCTTCTAATTCTCCCATATTAGTTCACCTAATAATGACTCACAACCTCTGTATGTTTCCTTCTCTATTTTTCATTATTTTTCCTCTGACTAAAAAACTTTAATTGATCTATCTTAAAATTAACAGAATCTTGTTTCTACTAAATCAAGACTGTTATTGAACTTCCCTATATCATTTATTCATTTTATTGATTGAATTCTTTAGCTCCAGGAGTTTTAACTCTTTTCTACATTTGTTACTATTGAAATTACCATATTGTCATTGTTTTCCTTATTTCATTGGATTTTTCATTTGTATTCTATGATACATCATTGTTTCCTTAGAATCACTGTGCTAATAATTTTTCAGAATATTTTTTATCTCCATTACTTTGAGTAAGTTTTTGGAATATTATTGTATTCTACTGAGGGTATCAATGTTTTCAATTTTTTCGTGTTCCTTGTGTCCCTGCACTGATACCTGTATTTTTAGAGTGGTTATCTACAAACATTACAGACTGTCTATTCTGTGGGAATATTTTCAACAATAGTCAGGTCCGAAGTGCTGCCTGGTAGTGAAAGGATTGGTTTTATAGTTTGTGCAAACATTAGTGTAGATTTCATGAAGCTCCATCATATGGTGTCAGTGTTATTTAAAAGCACATTTACCTCTGAAGCCAGGGATGTAGCAGTTCAGAGAAGTGAAAATCGCAGAATAGGCTCTTAGATTCCTATACTAAGGGTTATTGAGTTATTTCTCTGTTTTTCCCTACAGGGAGAATTCTAGGTGAAGGAATAATTCCTGGATTTGGATCTGATATGTTCCACAGATAGCTACAGTATGTAATAACCAGTTTCAGAGTGCAGGTGCTCAAAGAAGCTCTGTATCTGGAATCCTCACCTCAGAAAATGGTAAAAATGCTGTGAAGCCTGAGATCTGAAGGAAATGTGCTGTGGATTACACATAAAACTTGAGTTCAGGATTCTGAGATGCCCCTCATCAGCTTGGCCCAGAGAGGGGTTGTAACTGTGACTGTGAACCTCTGAGACAGAGTGTAGCACCAGTACACCTGTGGGGAACAGGCATGCTTCTTTTAAGACCCCGGCTATATGTGGTAGAATATAGCAGAGATTCTTGTCCCACTGATCAGGTCACCAGGAACATAGCAGCATGATACTATCAAGTTTCACAGTGGCCCAAGTTTGAGGATTGGAATGCAGCAGCAAGGAATACAGTACAATTGCAGAAAACAGCTGTCGCCCAGGCTCTGGTGGACAGAATGCACTGCAATAATGACTCCATTGCCTAAGAAACCCAGGCACTTTGAAAGCTCTGGACAGGTTTGTTCCTCTGAGGTGAGGCACTGAGGATGTTTACCCTTAGGAATGAGATTGCAGGGCTGGGGATTTAGCTCAGTGGTTCCGGTGCCTGCCTTGCAGGTGCAAGGTCCCAAGTTTGATCCCTGGTACAAAAAAAAAAAAAAAAAATGAAATTGCAGTGCTTCGACAAGGCTTTTTTTCCCAGGGTGTCAGCATAGCCTACCATCTTGGCCCATCAGAGGCACAGCTGCCTGGATCAACCAGGATTCTGGTTCCCCCAAGTGATGGACATCAGCCTAATTTTAGGAGGGAGAGATGTAGAAGTTACCTGCAGCTCTGCTTCCTAGGGGACTTTTCATTGTATCTGGGCCCAGAGGTGCTGTGCAGTGCAGTCCCAACTCAGTTACCCAAGGAGGATAGAGTCAGCTCAAGCCCAGAGGTCTAGGCACAGCAGTATCCAGGATCAGGGAGGTGGAGCTGCTTTATGGCATTTGAGGCAGGCTCAGAAGAATTGTGTTGACATAGGTTGCAGTGACAGGAGACTCCAGAGATGGGAAGATCAGCAGCTATTTCATTGCAGAAAGGGTAGGACATCGTAGCTATGGCACCTATTTCAAGATGGCACAGTATAGCAGTATTTCTGGCTATAGGAAGAGCACGTGTATGGAGTTCAGGCAGTTCCTTCACATGGGATCACTGCCTGTGAAAACTGTAGGTGTTTCATGTGACAACTGAGTACTGTGGTGGTGAGGGTGGTGGTAGCAGAGTGAAATCCTTTCCTTCACCTTTTTCTGACAAAACGAAATCTTTCCTAGTTATAAGCAGAATCTAGATGGAGAGCAGAGGTAATATTTTTCCTTCTTTTTCCTTTTCAGCCATCGTGTGTTTCTGTGTTGTCCAGGATGTTTACTTTTTCTTTTTTTTTCCACTCTGGTTGTGTCCTCCAGATATTTCTTTAAGGTAGGGGGTGTTGATTTGTTTGTTTTGTGGTGCTGAGGATGGAATCTAGGCACTGCTACATTTCTAGTCTTTTCCCCAATTGTTACTTGCACATGTTTATAATACATAATGATTGCTTTCTTTGTCAGGAGCTGGTACATGTATATAACCAAACTTCTTTGTATATCCAGTTCCCCTCCCATCTTTTCTCTCTTCTCTCATGTCTTCATCCCTTTTCCATTTGCAAAAAATCTATCTTCCTATTTCTTAGAACTTATCTTTTACTTTGCCCCTTATTTACATTTTGAGTTTTCCATATACAAGAAACCATGCAATATTTAAGCTTTTGTCTTTGATTTATTTCACTTAACATTATGGTCTGAAGGTGCATCTATTTACCTACAAATGACTCAAGTTTATCCTTCTGTATTGTAGAGTAGTACTGCCTTGAATGGAACTTGTAATCTTCCTTCTTCATCCTCCCAGAGTGGAAGAATTATAGATATGTGGCCCCTGCTGGGTTCTCCTGTAGTTATTTTAATCGGCATATAATTTGCTTTGTTATTTTGGTAGTGTTTGTGGAGAAGTGGAACACCAGGAATTTTCACTTGCCAAATCACTGAAATTACTCTATACTATTTTTCATTTTCTTCCTGCTCATAGAAGAAATCATCATCATGTTTATCACTTCACTGTTTCTTTTTAGAAGATAAATAAATATTTGTTTCTATATTTTTGGTACTCCAATCAATAACACACTATGTATACTTTATCTACTTTACATTATTTACTAACAATATTCTTTCATGTTAACAGAGAGAAAATTGGAGTTTATTCCATTTTCCAGCAGCAGGATATTTATGGGTGATTTTTCATAGTTTATTCAAGTAGTTTACAAATAAATATAATTTATGTAACCAGTCAACCTAAACAACATTTAGGTAGTTTGTGGTATTTTGCTATTTCATATAATGCTGAAATGCATGACCTTATTCAAAAGTCATTTTGTATTTTTTGGCAATTTATCTTTGAAGAGATCCCTTGAAATAAGATAGCTGCTTTAAAGGATAAATGAATGTGCACTTCTGAAAAATATATCATATCTCCTCTAAAGAATCATACTCATTTGTGTTCTCATAAACAATATATAAATGTAATCCACAACTTGCTAAGAAAGTATATAATTCAGCCTTCAGATTTTACAATCTTTGGATTAATGAATGATATTTCAATGAAGTTGTAAGTATATTTTTCTTATTACTATGATTCTCTTATTATGAACAACTTCTTATATATACAAAAGTCATTAGCATTTCTCTTTCTGTAATTTGATATTCATATTATTGGTTCTTTGGTTGTCTTATGTTGTGTTATTTTCCAAATGAATTTCAGAAAACCTTTAAAATTTAGGAATCATTTTCTTTTTAAAAAGGCAATTTTATTTGCAGTCCTTCACTTGCTTTTCTTATTACCTTTTGGTGGTTTTTGAGGTACAATACTTAGTAGATAAACATATTTTTATTAATGTTATCAGATTATGAATAATCATTAGATAAATTTTCCCAAGTGGATCTTATTAATAATCTACTCATTATTCAGTTCTATTTTCTTACTAAATTTTTATACGTTTTTATATTTCATCTATTTACACATATGCTGACACAGTAGTGAGAAACTGATTATTACTTTTTTATTCACCCTGTAACTATTTAGTTATCCCAACTAAAACTTTTTTGTAATACATATTTTCTGTAGTGATTTGAAATTCCTTCTTGCACTGTATTCAGTTTCCATATGTACTGTCTGATCTTGGATCTTATATCTTATTTTTTTTAAGTTTGGTAGGATTGACTTTCACACATTGACTTTATGGACTTTCTAGCTATATTTTTGGACAATTCTTCCAAATAAAATTAATAATCTGTTTCTTTCATTCTAAAAATATATTAACAATATTCACTTTAATTAATTAAATGAAAGGAATCTATATATTTTTGATATTGAGATTTCCTGCATAGAAAAATGAGATATCTTTCTATTTATTCTGCAGTTAAAGAATTGTAAGCAGTATTTGTGAAGATATTTAAGATTCTGTTAAAAAATTAGGGAGATGAGCTGGGGATTTAGCTCAGTGGTTCTGCCGCCTGCCTTGCAAGTGTAAGGACCTGAGTTCCAACCCTGGTTCCAAAAAAAACCAAAAAAAAAAACAAGAAAAAAAGTTAGGGAGAAAATACAGAAATACTCAAATAAGGATTGGAGGAAATACAGTGCATGGTAGCAAAAATGTTAAGATATGAAACCCTCAGAGAGAAACTCTCTCTCCAAGCAAAGAATCCAAAGAAAGACTGTACAGATACTAAGACAAAGAGAGCAAGGGTAGTGTAGGTCAATACATTTAAGAACAGGAATTAAACATAGCACCAGATAAATTTTTGTGATATTAAATATATCAGCTTTTATTGAAATCCTTAAAAGCATGGAGTCCAATATTTGTAAATATTGTAACAACAATTTAAAAAGATTAGATGTGAAGAATTACTATCTAGAATACTACATGTAGAGGAAAATTTGTTCATAGTATCAAACTACAAAAAAGATTCTCTAAATGTAGGACTTCATCTTCAATAATTCAAACACGTTGTGTATAAAAAAATTAATACTATTTCAGAATAGGAAATAAGTATATTTACTTTTTTTAGGTGAACAAATAAAGATATGTCCCAAGCACAAAAGAGGGTGCATCTACTTTCAATCCAGTAATTCAAATAAAAATCATGATTAAATTATATCTGCATAACGTGCATAATGATTAAGTGAATATAGGATAATTACAGTGATTTTTAAAATTTAGAAGGTTTTAAGAACATTTATAGGAAGGAGAAAAAAATTAATGGGTGGGTGGGGAAACATAAAACTATTTTTAATTTACTGGATTTCAAGAAAAGGTAGTTTATTATTATAATGCTTAAGATTTTTGTTTTGTTTTGTTTTGTTTCTGTTTTTTGGTACTGGGGATTGAACTCGGGACCTTACGCTTGTGAGGCATGTGGCAGAACCACTGAGCTAAATCCTGGCCCTATAATTCTTCAGATATTTTTAAATGTTATTAACTGGAAGGTTTTTTTTATATATTCCTTGATTTATGTTTCATTATGTAGTAGGTAACGCAATATTAAAAATGTTAAAAATAAAATTAATATTAAAGAGAAACTGAGTGTGGTAGTACATGCCTGTAATCTCAGCACTGAGTAGGCTGAGGCAGAAAGATCACTGTAATTTTGAAGTCAGCCTGGGTTACCTGGTAAGGTCAAGGCAAGGCTGAACTACCTAGTGAGACTTTGTCTCAAAAAAAAAAAAAAAAAAAAAAAAAAAAAAGAAACAAACAAAGAAAAACAAAAAGAAAAGAAAAGAAAAAAACAAGATTAATAAAAAAATTAAGAAAAGTTGGAAGTGTTTGGCTTTTCAATTAAATTTGTCATTTTTAATGTGAAAATAAATTACTGGTTTTTATGCCTGATAATTAATTGTAGGAGAAAGTATTCAAAACTTCCATCATAAAAATTTCATACAAATGAATGATGACAAAAAGAGAAAGTAGCAGGCATGCTGGAAGAAGACAGAAAATATTGCACACTATAAATATATACAATTTTAATTTTTCAAATAAAAAATAATTTTTCATGATGCTGAGTATATCTACAAAATGATTTTCCTTCTGTTACTTTGTACTCTTTTACTAATGTCTCCATGCATCATGTTTCTTTTTTTTTTTTTTTTTGTCGTACTGGGGACTGAACTCAGGACCCTGAGATTGTGAGGCAGGCGGTGGCACCACTGAGCTAAATCCCCAGCCCTCCATGCATCATTCTATTCCAATTCAGCTGCTCTAAGTGGAGTCCATATAAGAAAAATCTACATATGAAGATGATCATAAAAAACCATAATGAGGTTCTTCCAAAAATTAAAATTATCATATGATCTAGTAATCTCTTTTGGTACATATTCAAGTTAAATAAAATCAGTATGCCCAAGGGGTAATATCTCACCCATAAGTGCTAGGGAATTATCCACAATAGCCAAGAGAGAATTTACTCTAATGCATAATGAAAGATGAATGATGAAAAAACTACATAGATTTATGCACATGTATGTCTCTTTCTCTAAAACAGAGGGAAATATTGTTAGTGTCACAACATGGGTGAGCCTGAAGAACCTTGTACTATGCGAAATAAGCCTGGCATAAAAAGTCAAATACTGGCTGGTTCATTTTAATGAATATTTCTCATTGAACTTTTAATCTAACTAACTGATGATGAAATCTATATATTATGTAAAATGTATTAATTTCTTGGAGCTTCCTTTAAAAAGTACCAACAACTTGGAAAGTTGAAACAACAGTAATGTACTGTTTCGTGATGTATTTTGAAGTCGAGAATCAAAATGTCAGTAAGACACTATTCTCTCCAATACATCTCAGGCAGAATCTTCCTTTCCTCAACTTGCACTTGGAGCTCCTTTATTATTCCATGGCTTGAAGATGCATTTCTTTTTTTTTTTTTTTTTTTTTTGAAGATATATTTCTTAAACTTCGTTACTACTATCTTCTTCTTCATGTCTTCATGTCTTCATATCATCTTCTCTCTGTGCAGATCTGTCGCTAAAATCCAATTCTTTCTTTTAAAGGACATTAGTCATAGGACAATAAACTCATTTTAACTTAATTATCTCTGTCAAGACCATACTTCCAAACAAGGTCATATTTTAGTCCATTTTTAGGGAGTACTATTGAACACATTAGGCAAAACTATAGTCCGAACATGTCCTATTATTTTATTATTTCAGTGGCTGGGAGATTGATTTAAGAGACTGGTATAATATTAATCATTTTTTTAAAAAACTTTGTTATATATATGAGTATTCAAAATAAGCAAAATCTTATATTTATGAGTATAATAATTATATCCCTAAAACCTTGTGATAAAAATGAACTAATTTTATCTCATAAACAATGAGATAAAATTAATTACTCTAATTTCAGTAACTATGCATTGATTTTTTTTCAAATGAATTTTTTTCTAAGAGCAGTAATTTCATGACAGTTTCCTGGAATATATTTTAAATGACAATGGAAAGTTTATATGACTTTTGAAAGTTCATTTTTATTTCTAAATTATTGGTGATAAAATTAATAAAAAACAGTTACAATATGAAAAATTTCGGGTCTTTTAGCATATCACAGCTCAATTTTAGTGCTTTTTAAATAACAACTATTAGAACAGATACTTCAAAATGTGTCTTATTTCTTATACCATACTTTTTATACACAGAAAGCCTCATAACAGGTATTCTATCTCAAAATTTGCTACTCTTTATTTTCTTTTTATTTTACTGATTTGTAAATGAATATATAATTATGATGTAACAGCACTCTAATATAATTAGAAAAATAAGACCACTTTACTGTAAAATACCATAGAGTACATTTCTTAGGTACTTAGTGAATAAACAGACAAATACTGTGCATGGATTTTCTTGTTAATATTTTATTACCACATTGCTATGCCTGTAACTTTATCAGAAGCATCCTAAATGGTGTGCTTGCATCTTGAGTTAATACACTTTTATACTTGTATGATTATGTTTTAATTATTATAGTTTTTCAATTTAGATTGAATCCACAAGTGTCTTGCTTTCTTTTCTGTTCTTGATCTAGATCGGTTTAATTAGTCAGCATCTTTTTTGGTTCCATAGGAATTATAGAGCTTTTTTCTTTTTGTAGAGAATGTCATTGAATTTTGATAGGGACTTCATTAAATTTGTAGATTGCTTTGTTTGGGTAATATGAACATTTAGTAATATTGATTCTTCCAACATACAATACAGAATAACTTTCAACTTCTTTGAGTAGTCTACAATTTCTCTCATCAGTCTTTTATTTTAAATGTACATTCCTTGCACTTAGTCTAATGTACTACTAAGTTTCTTTACTCCTTTTGATATTTTTTAAATTGTTTTTTTTCTTCATATCTTTTTATGGTTCATTGTTTCTTTACAGGCATTTAATTTTTATCTGGTAATTTTTTATCCTCAATATTATTGAATTTGTGTATTTTTTTGTTCTTTTATTGGTACATTTTAGGTATACAATGCATTTACATTTATCATTGGGTGATTGTACCTGTACATGATATATCTTAGTTCTTATTTTTACTTTACAATGTCTTTTCTGATTGTCTATAGGTGAGAACCTATCATCTATCTACAAAGAGAGGAAATTAAACTTCTGCCTCCCTTATTGGCAAGTTCTGAAAACAATATCTTAATTTCTTTGATATTTTCTATCTTTTCTATCCTCTACTTTACTTATATTTTAGTATAATATATATGTATACTAATGTTATTGATACATATGAATATGGATATTGAGAGAGAAAGGAAATTTTGCCATTTAGAATACATGAGCCTCAAGGGAGATATGCTAAATGAAATAGTCTGGATATATAAGACAAATATTGTATGATTAGACTTAAAATTAGAATCTAAATGGTTGAACCAAGATTAAAAGAGTGGTATCCAAGGAATGAAGGTTGTGAGTGATAAGGAGAAAGGTGTTGGTCAAATGACTTAACTGTTCAACTATAAGAAGAGTACTGCTGAAGACATGTTAATGATAACATATGTTTGCTTGTAATTTGCTTAGAAGAGATCACTTATGTTCTTACAAAATGAATAAAAATTATAGATACATGAAATGAAAGACATGTCAATTAGATTATGGTAATCATTTCACAACATATATCAAAACACAATGATATTCACACTAAGCACATACATTAGTCAATGTCATAAAACATTATAATTTTATGAAACTGTAAAAGTAAAAGAGAAAAAGTTGTGATTGGTAGTTGTTTTCTGATATATTTTTAAGTATATATTTTTGAGATAGTTTGTGCTCTTTTTTTTGCATTATTAGTGGACAACCTGGGAATCTCTGCAGATGAGTTTCAATTTAACTTCAAGAAAAATTATGTGTTGAAGAATGAAAGTTCTGCATTTTTGAAAAATCTCTAAAAATGATCAAATATCCCTCTACACTGTGAGATAATTTTAAATAAAAATTCAACAACATAGTTTTGATTATATGTTTTTTTTTAAGAATAGATGAGCATGTACAAAGGAAAAACCTATGTAGCATGGTTGGCAGCTTTGGACATATGGAAAGCAAGAAAACAAATGATGCCTTTGAAATATTCAGAATTCTTTTTAATGTTCATTCAGCTGAGCAGCTGATGTTCTTGAAAGTAGAATGATGAAGTAGATGACCAACTAACAGGAACACTAATCTATAATCAACCCATATTTGAAGCATGCAATTCTCACCTTGGGAAGGTGATTATTTAATTTAATGCCAATAAGATGGTCAAATGGGAAATATGTATAGAAGAATAATTTTGAATATTGCTATTTGTCTTCATCCTTGCAATTTGAAGAGTAAGATATTTCTTTATCTGGAACTTACATGATTATTTTTCCAACAAGGTGATTTCCAAACAGAGTACATAGGAAATGTTTCTTGAGATGTTACAGAAGAAAAACTGCCATGATTCAATTGTTTTCATATTTTCCTATATAAACCAGAACATTTTTTAATACCCCTCATAACTAATGAATTGAAACAAAGCAAGGTAGAGAGTTATTAAGCATATGACTTAATTATTAATATGTTGTGCCACCTATCAGTAAAGAATGCTTTTATTAAAATGATTATAACAGTTCCTAGAAATAAGTCATTGATAGTGTCTATTCAAAAATTAATATCAAACATGTATAATTAGATCTGTAAATTAACATTTCAGATTTAAATCATTTGCTTCTTGTTTTCATAGATTTTATGATCTGGGGAATCTATGCAGTCTATTATGACTTGTATCTAGATGTTCCACCAAAGGCTCATGTAGTAATAGTTGGGGCTTTTCAGAGGTGGAAGGATCTAGAGTCTGGGATCCTGAGATTGAGGATGTGTGATTACTCAATTAGTCTACTGATTGGTTTGGCATAGTTCTTGTTATGATTAAGGGTGCCCCACCCTACCTTAAATGGGTACCCTGGATACAATATAAAAGGTCAGAAGGAATTGGTAATTTGTCCCTTGTTGCTTGCTGCTTGGATGTTTTTGGTGCCTTCTGCCTGCCATGAACTGCTTATCCTCTGTGATGCTACCCTGCTTTGAAGCCAGCTGATTTTGGATTGAAACCTCTACAAACTGTGAGCCAAAATGAACCTTTCTCCTTTAACTTTTGTTTTCTGATATTTTGTCTCAACAACAAGAAAAGTAACCAAGATACAGTCAATTTGATTCTGTTTAACTGTAAGTTTCCAAATATTTATGCTCTACTGTGTTCCAGGAAAATGTTTTTAAGTATCTGAATATCTGAATGAAGGAAAAGGAAATTAAGGCTTCATCTTAAAGTTTACTGTCCAATAGAAAAGAAAATATTTAGAAGTAGAAACTACACAATACTAGAAAATAAATTAGTAAAGCTAAATAACACAATTTAAAAATGTTTGTTAAATAAGTTCCAAATAACTATTCTGGAAAAAGGCCATATTTGCTTCTGGAGTGAAGTATAATACACAATTAGTGTTACTAAATTGATGTGTTTTTATTTTGCACTTTAATCTGAAGAACTTTTAAAAATGTTATAAAAATCATATGATACATGCAGCCTATGATAATTATTAATAATATAAAATAAAAGAGAAAATTAAAATGATCATTTAAACAAAGTATAGTATTAATACCCTTACAATAATTATTTGATTTATTAAAAGTCTTTTTTTATTTAAAGAAAATATTGCACTCATAAAAGTATACTCTCCTTATTTTTTCTTCTTTGACTTTTGTTAACAAAACTTCAAGGTGTTATTTCTTTGTAATTTCATTTCAATTTTCTAGCATGAAGCATTAGGTTATTTATATATGTGTGAAAACTTTGGTTAGAGAAATGACTGTATTAAAAGACAGAAGTTATCACTGTGTGTTTCTTTGAAACTTTCCAGCATATTGTCATTAGAAATACTATATGCATATCCAAATAATGGCATTTTTAACTCATATTTGCAAATCTATTTATAACTTTAACATCACTGCATAACTGTAAATGAAAAAGAAAGAAAAATAGAAATAATAAATAGTAATCAGGCCCTCTATACCAATTTTAAATTAAAATTAACGCCATAGACTGCTGAAAAACAAATAGGAACTCTGACAACGGAAGAATGATAATAGTGAATTTCAATTAGAAATGAGTCATGTTCCTGTAACTATGTGTTCAGGAAGCAAATAACTAACATATTTTGCTTCATAAATCACCTTCAACTAATCAAAGTACCTAATTTTATAATATGAAAACACAAATTATGTGCTGAAGGACAACAGATTAATAATGTTAGAAAAATTGAGTTGCTTGTACTGTGTACATCTGATTAAATTGGTGGTAGTAACTTTTTACTTGATTATGATGTCATGTAAAATGTAAGTTTGTTAATTATATTTGGGTTTTACTTATCTGCAAGCATTATACATGTTACTGCATGCGCTTGTTTTGCCAGTACAACATACATTATAGTACATATATACTTTAATATTCACTCTACTATCAAGCAGACAACCAAAAGATTTCTTGGACCTTTACAGAGCAAATGTGAATGTATGTGTGAATGTATGTGAAAGGCACAAAGATTTGACTATATAGGTACTAGAGAATTGAATAACATAACCAAACATTTAAAAATTCCACACATTTTGTGAGTGGCCAGATAATTTAAAAGTATATAATAAATATACAAGAAATATCGTCCTATAAATACTTCACAAGAATGTACCAAGGAATATCTAATGTATACTCTATTTTCTTCATGACTAAATAAATCTATGTCATTTCTCAATATTTTGAATAAATGAATGGATATTAAGATCCAAATTATTTAAAAACTTGGGGATAAATTAAAACTACCTCACATAGAATTTCTGTGATTTTGCAGCTCTGCTGTAAAAATATAGAAAGAGAAAAAAGAATAAAGTTTCAATAAATATCTGCTCTAAATATTGTAAATATTGACACACTTAGAAATGAAGTAATGATCTGGTATTTGCTGTCTATTCTATCTCTGGGGATACAAATTCAGAGGGACCTAGCACCAATTCAAAACACAAAAAGTTGAAGGAGCAAAATAATAAAGAGGAAATAATTTCAGGCAACAACTACCTGCTATATCACAGACAAGGGAGAAGCCATGGAAGAATTTTATGACTATGTTCATTTCTTTCTCCCACTTTGCCCTTGTAAGGTCATTCATGCAAAGAAAGAAGGTGAGAGAAACTCAGAAATAATGTGAAGGGATTGCTTGAGAAGAGCCAGGGGCAGACAATGATAGCAATATGTTCAGTTGGGTTTGGAGCCCATGAGTAAGTTCTACAGTGAAAACTCTAGTTTTCCCATAAGTTCACAAAACAGAGT
Source organism: Heterocephalus glaber (assembly GCF_053883595.1). Taxonomy (NCBI): domain Eukaryota; kingdom Metazoa; phylum Chordata; class Mammalia; order Rodentia; family Bathyergidae; genus Heterocephalus; species Heterocephalus glaber. Next base: position 13,270,720 of record NW_028258333.1, read on the forward strand.
AATGAATGTCTGTGAAAATAGTGCTACAAAATACTACAAAGAAGCCAAAGCAGTAAGGGGTAAATGAGTAACCTTAAACCGCATTAATGGATAGAGGTTTGTGATTGATACTATTGTGATTTTCACTGTCCTGGATTTGTCAGTACCTAGAAAGATTATGAAATGATTTTATTATTTAACTTCCTTATGATTGTCCCAGAATGATCTTGTCTTTCTGTAGGAGATATGACATGATTTATGTTCAATGGGAGAATACCACAGTATTTTACTATTTTCTGAGCATGCCAGTTGCAGTCCCGATCAGACTGTGCCCAAACTGTTAGCAACAGGGGAGTTCCTGTTTCTTGGGGTATTCTGCAATCTGTAAACATGCATTTTCCTATCAGATATGGCACACTATAACATTATTGTCTTATTTCCAAGCAAAGTGGAAAATATGATCATCTTTTTCTATAAAAATCTGGACAATTTATTTATTTGAAAGCAATGTATAAAAAAAGTGATAAACACACATATAATATTGTGTATGTTCACACTGCCTCCTTCATTAGTCTGAATTAAGTAAGAGAAAGTCTTATTTGTTTTCATTTGTCCTATGTCAAACTCTCCAGCCTAGCTCTGAAAAAATTAGGCATATTTTAATGTCTGTGATGTAAATATGACCTGTGTTATTGATTTTTAACCAAAAAGAGATACTTACTAACACAGTTTTTTCCCCAGTCAGGTTAATATTGTGTAGTGTGGCAAGACTGTTGGTAGTGATTCTTGTGTGCATGCATCTGCGAATATTGGTTGGTCTTTCAGTAACAATTTTCTCTTATCTTTTAGATCTTACCACCTTCATTGGGGTTTTGGGATTTTAGAAGAGCTATAGGTTCAATGTGTAGCTCCCTCCTTTACAACTTGTATTAGTGTTACATAGAATTCCCACAAGTGAGCTCTATTAAGTGTTCTGAAGGAACTTCCATACCTCTCAGCATCCTGATGTAACAGATCTTCTTGTGCAATTTTTCCAAACTGCTTCTTGGCTGTCACTTCAGGTTGTTTGGTTATACTCCTGGGAACTATTGTGTAACAGTCTGCTTTCTTGGGAACAGTTGCACATGACTGGGTGTATTTAATGTTCATGGGGAAGTCACCTATCGCTGTCACAAATATTCACATTATCTGTCTCTACCAAATCCCAACTCTTTATCCTCTCACTTATCCAATGTTGTAATACTGGCCCACTCCAGTCTCATTTATTTTAATCCAAAATGCACACATTGCTTATGCTGACATCCAGCATTCACCTTCAACAAGGTTGCCTTGCAAACAAGTTTCCTTTGTTTTAGGAATGGAAGAGGATGACATATGTTAGTGAGGAGGTGAAAAATACAGCATTTTCCTCATTGGTATATTAACAATTCTCTCTCTCTCTCTCTCTCTCTCTCTCTCTCTGTATATGGACACACTCATATTTCTTCTATCTGTATAGATTGTAATGGTCATTTTTATGTGTCAGCTTGACTGGATTCAAGAACATTGAGAGAGGTTTTAGAGCATTATTTTTGAGTATGCTGCTGGGATAGTTTCCAAGGGAGATTGCTTCGAAAATAATTTGAATGAGTTGGGAATCTTCTGCTCTCACTTTGGGCAGGCCCCTTCCCATTGACTGAAGGCTTGGATTTCAAAGAAAGGAAAGACTTGGTCCAATAGCAACAGTCCCCTGGATTCTTGAGGATTCAGCTTTAGATGGAATTACAACATTGGTTTATTTGGTTTTGCATCTTTTGGATTTAAAGTGATCTGTGGTAATGGCATCCATGGTTTCCAGTCTGCATAAAGTGTGTGTAGGATTTCTCCAGCTCCATGATCATACATCTATCTATCTATCCATCCATCCACCCATCTATGTATCTCCGAATTGTCTATCTGTCCTCTGGAGAATCCTGACTAATATATGGGGTTAGATATTGACATTTTGTTTTATACATTATAGATAACTATATAAAAATTTATATCACAAACATGTTCTATATATATTTTTATTTTTTATAATTAGATCAATATTTATCTAAAGTTAGGGAACTAGGTTATAGATCTATCTATACATCATACATATCTATATTTCATATATTCTGATCTACAGATACATTACAGGTATATAATACATTGTATATGGCATTTACTTTCGGTTCTGTTATTTATTTATGTACCATATATATGATATGTAATATATGCAATATATGTGATATTGATATAGGGGGAAGAGATTAACTCCCAAACCTACTAGATGTTGGAAACGCAAGTTCATGTTCTCTAAAATCGAAGAATGAATTCTAGGAACAACAGAAGCCAAGAGTCGGAAAAAGTTATTGGGAGAAAGAAAACTTCTGCCTAAGAGAGACAGAAGGGGGACCAGAAAGTGGGTTGCCCACCCACCCCACTTTTCAGGATGTTTTATACAGCAAAGGCATGCGGTGAGGTGGGTACAAAGTGGGACAAAACTATAAGACCCAATGGATATTTGCAAGGTGAGCATGAAGTGGGATAAAACCATGACCAACCAATCAGATTACAAGTACAGTCACTCAGGTAATATTGGTCAAATTGGGATCAAATGGGAAGACAAGTCACATACAAGGAATTTTCCATTTAGGATATCAATCACTGCTATCTATTTCTAGGGGAAGTAGTGCTTCTTTTCCTTTTTATAATGCTAACCAGTGAATGTGCCTCAATTGTTCTCCATGTTGGTTCCTTGCTATGTTGGCTACTGGAGGGCTGGCCCCTTAAGGGAGGCCCTGTCTACCTGCCAACAAGATATCTAATTAACTTACCTATCTGTAATAATACATTACATATATATGTATTATATGTTTTATATATATAGTAGAGAATGTCCATATGATATTTTTATCTTTTTACTTCACCCATGTGGTTCTTAAACTCTTCAGCAATTGGTCTTTAATAGTTCTCATCTATATTGAGGTGGTAAAGCTACTTAAAGTTTAATTACCTTAACTTTGGTACTTTGTCGGAAGCCATTCTACATAATTTGGGGGAAAATCATTTCACAATTAAATTATGATCAGGGGCGTCTGAGGCTTCAATGGTCCACTGATGCTGTGATGCTCAAGGACAAGGTTACATCAGCTGAAGACATGCTGGTTCTGTAAGAGCAGAGTAGTAATAAAAAAAGAGAAAGATTTCACCTGGAAAGGGGCAAATTCCTTATCAGCTTAACACATCCCACCTACAGTTGTAAGAACATTTTGCTCATCTTCACCAAACTAATCAACATAGGATCCTCATTGACGTTAGATCTTCATCAGAATAAGATCCTCATCTTCATAGGATTACTGCTGATCTCTGTGACATGTGATACTCCCTCTGATTACAAGATCCTCATGAATTTAGGATTATTGTCACCCTCTGAGTCATCTAATCCTCCTTATGAACTCAATAAATAGTGGCAAGCTTGGAGTGTCTTTCTTTTTGCCACTCTGACGAATTGACCTCCAGTCCCCTATATAATGTGAAATTACACAAGTCTCTGTTGTCTTTTTTTTAGTCTTCTCTGTCTCCCTTTCTAGACAGTTGATGGATCATTAATTGACCTCTAAATTAGTCTCAAATTCTGAAACAGGCATAGTTCTTCTTATGATTAAGGCTACTGCTTTTTTCCTAATCAAGGATCTTCAAGTGTTTTGATGTTATCCACCCTTGATGATATTTTTTAAACTTTAATTGATATCTAGAAGTTTTTTCCTGAAATGTAAACATTGTTCTATGCTCTCTTAATGTCATTTCTTGAGCTTCTCCTCTATATGAAATTTCTTTTTATTCCCCTAACCACTGCTATTTCTCTGTGAACATAAGGTATAATATTTTCAAAGTCTACACCTCTATTCATAATATACTTACCTTTACAATTGTGAAAGACTTATTTTTCATGATTTGCAAATGAATTGTGAGTTGGAACACCCTTCCACTATCTGCAGTCAAACAACCCTTCCTTCTAGAATATAGAATATAAAATAAAAACAAATATAGGATATACACTAAAAACTTATCCTTAAACATGGTCCTCATTTTTAATCTCTACACTTTTGTTATCATCATTCTTTCCTTTGCCCTTTTTTTTCTTTTTCCTTTTTTCTTTTTTCTTTTTGGTACCAGGATGGAACCCAGGACCTTGGGTTTCTGAGGCAAGTGGCAGAACCACTGAGCTAAATCCTGGCCCCTTCCTCTCCCCTTTTCAATCCATTCTGCTATCCACCATTCTAGGGACATCATCAATTTCACCTCATGCAGTTCCGAAGTGATCTTCCAGTTTAATTTTAAACTGATATGGCACAGATGGAACATCAAATTTGGTCTTATTGTATGATCACATTTTACCTCTGTTATTTCCCAACTAGATTGTATATTTATTTTAGATAAGAGTAGCCCAGTAGTAAATATTCAATATCAAGTCTCTATCTTGTCTAGACACAGCCTTTATTTTCATAAGTTATCCAAGAATAACTTTAAAATGAAATGTGTAGGGAACAGGGAAAGGGACATTACTAGAACCTCTGCACTAAGCCCTAGTCTCCTGCGAGCCATAGCAGCACAAGGTGAATTACAGGAAAGGTAGAAAAATGAGACTGAGGGCCAGGGATTTAGCCAGTGGTTCCACCACCTGCCTTGCAAGTGAAAGGACCCGAGTTTGATCCCTGGTACAAAAAAAAAAAAGAAAAGAAAAATGAGACTGAGAAGAAGCTGAGCTTTGGGTCTGATCAGTGCTGCTCTGGGTGGCAAAGATGAAAGACTCAGCTTACTGCACCTTTTATTCAGTATATTGGGAGAAACAAGTATAACAAATGACTTGCAGGGAGTTCAGTACATCCGGATGAACAAGATATAAAAATCCAAGAACAAAGAGGAACTGAGTAGATGAAGATTTTCTTCCTCCCAGGATGTCTTCAGCTGGTGTAATTTTGTCCTGGAGAATCACAGTATCACTGGATCATTGAGGTCTCAGTTGCAACTGGAGGCAAAAATGGAATTATGTCTCAGAATGCCATAGCTGGGCTGTAGACAGAAGAACTAGGCTAACCAAATGATTTTTCCCTAAAATTATGTAGCATTGATCTGAAGGACCCTAGTTAACAAGACAGACTACATATTGCTGCTTCACCCACCTGCCTGTCCTTTAGATGAACTCAGGAGGAAGCTTAGAAACTTCCTCCCCTTAAAAGGTCCCTTTAGAAATAACAATTAATCAACTATTGTTTTACAAATGTTCTAACAGCAGGACATTCCCCTTCTGTACCTTTTGCTTGCTTTACTAGTTCTATCCCATAGGGGGGCCTAGAAACTGTTGGCCTCAAAGGAGTATAAAACATGTTTGTCTCCCCCCAGTCAGGGCTCGGGTCCAATGCTTTGCTTGGGTCCTGGCTGGTAATAAACTCCTGTGTGGATTTAATATTGGTCTCTGGTTGATTCTCTTTCACTGGGTCTAACATTTTTGGAGGCTCCAACGAGATAGCCAGCTGCTCTGGAGCTTATCATTGTTTCTTTTTAGAAGAGACCAGGATCAGGCATCGGTGGTGTTTGGCCCCTCTGGACACCAGTCTGTGGAAGGAGAGGCTACCCTGATGGTATTCTGGGGCTCTGGGTAGGCTGGTCCCAGTTGGGCCCTATTGCTGATAACCCAACCCACAGGAGTTTATGGGGAAAGCCTCTAGAGGTAAGAATCAAATGATTCTTAGTGCACTGTGGGTAGATAGGAGGAAGCTGGATGTGGCACAGGTTCCCCTAGGTAGAGTCCTTTCACAATGGCAAGCAGACTCACTGGGTCAGAGTCATCAGAAGGGTGACTCCCTGGGTGGGGTCCATATCCATTTGGCCCCAGGGGTTTTACTTGACCAAAATTTGTCTTTGTCTGTTTATTGTTGTCTGTCTGCTTGCTCTGTGTGCCTTTTGCATTTTCACAGGCAAAAATCATGAGGTCCTCAAAGTCCATGGAAGGAACTCCACTTGATTGTGTTTTAAATAACTTCAAAAAAATTTATTCCACAGACAGAGAAGATGAATATGGCATGAAATTTTCTAAAGGCAAATGATGAACCCTGTGTCAATTAGAATGGCCCAGTTTCAGAGTCAGTTGGCCCCCAGTGGGAACTTATTCTATGCACATTTCTCACAAGGTTTGGAATGTGGTCATGGGAGTTGGGGCCCCACAGGTCCCAATCAACCTTTGGCACTCAATTGGGACAGGACTATGGTCCATCATTCCCATCTTCCTCCTCCCTTTTTTCTTTAAAACAGACAGAGCCCGGGGGAGGATTGATTTATGTTCCTTTTAATCTCAGGTATTAATTTCTCTTCTTGAGTCTGTTTTTCATACCCATCAGCCAACTTGGGATGATTACCAACAGCTTTTCCAGACCCTGTTCAACACTGAGGAGCAGTGCCGCATTTATCAACAGGCAGTCAAAGAGGCCCTGGGGCCAAACCGTGGTGTCACTCCTGGAACCCCAGGGTACCCGTCCAGGGCTGAGGCTGCAGTTCCATTGTGGTGCCCTGAATGGGACCCCAATGATGATGATGGTAGGAGGAGGCTGGGGACCTACCACCAGCACTTATTAGGGGGACTCCAGGTAGCTGCCAGAAAGCCCACTAATCTGAGTAAGTTAAGTGAGGTTTTCCAGGGAAAAAGAGTCTTTAGCTGCATTTGTAGAGAGACTCTTGGAAGCCTATATAGTTTTCACTCCTATTGACCCAGAGGCTTCCAAAAATGCAGCAGCTTTAAATTTGGCCTTTGTTTCCCAGTTGCCCCCAGACATTAAAAAGAAATTACAGAAATTGGAGGCATTTGAGGGAAAAAATAGGACTAAACTCCTGAGCATAGCCCAGAAAGTTTATGATATCTGTGATGCCCCCAAGGAAGTCCTAGCCAAGAAACTGGGGAAAGTCACTATTGTTGCACTCCAGGCACAAGAGATAGTCCCTCTGGACAGAAAAGAAGAAAGCCACCTTTTTGGCTTTAAAGAAAGCCTTAGTGTCAGCACCAGCCCTGGCCCTACCTGATGTCATCAAGCCCTTTTGGTTGTTTGTGGCTGAATGAAGGGTTATAGCCAAAGGAGTGCTAGCCCAGACATTAGGGCCTTGGAACAGACCTGTAGCCTACCTGTCTAAAAGACTTGATCCTGTGGCAAGTGGTTGGCCTACCTGCTTGAGGGCAGTTGTAGCCACCAGCCTCCTGGTCAAGGAGGCAGATAAGCTCAGCCTTGGACAGGACCTGGTCATCACTGCACCCCATGCAGTGGAGATGTTGCTGAGAGGAGCCCCAAAATGATGGCTCTCCAACACCCACCTGACTCAGTACCAGGCCCTGCTGCTGGATGTGCCACACATCAAATTTGCCTGAGAAATGGCCCTTAATCCAGCCACCTTACTCCTGGACTCCAACTCGTGTGCACCTCTCTGTGACTATCTGGACACTCTGACAACTTCCACCACCAACCACCCAGACCTGACTGATGTTCCCCTGCAATCCCCAGATGAGACCTTCTTCACTAATGGAAACATCTTTGGGGAAGATGGAGTCAGGTATATGGGGGCAGCTGTAGTCAGTCCAGAAGTACAAGTACACTGGGCACAGGTATTAAGCTGGGGGGCATTGGCACAGAGGGCTGAACTAATAGCCTTAACTCAAGCCCTAAAGTTAGGCCTAGACAAGGCTGTAAACATCTACACTGACAGCCAGTATGCATTCACCACTGCCCATGTGTATGGCGATGTCTACAGCCAGAGAGGGCTATTGACATCAGAAGGGAAAACTATCAAAAATAAAAAAGAAATTTTGGCCTTATTGGAGACAATTTGGAAACCCAGGGCATTGGCCATTGTTCATTGCAAAAGCCACCAAAAAAGGGATAGCTTTGAGTCCTGCAGTAAACGAGAGGTCAATGATGTGGCCTGATGAGTGGCCAGAGGACCAGTGGGGCCAATAGACATTCTTCCCATCCAAGCCTTTGGCTACCTTCCAGAAAGACCCACATATACCCTAGAAGAGGAAGAGGAAAACCAAAAGCGAGGGAGTACAAAACTGGACTCAGGCTGGTGGAAAGGGACAAATGAACAAATTTGTCTCCCTTGAGCCCTGGGGTGACAACTTGTTCATCAGTTACATCACTTAACTCACCTGGGAAAATCAAAGTTAAAAAGACTAATGAGCTCTAAGTTTTCAATCCCAGGACTGGCCTCTATGGTCCAGGACATCAGTTCCAGGTGTCAGGTGTATGCACAGGTAAACTCCAAGACAAAGCTAAGGAGAGAAAGTAATCAACTATGGGAAAGAGAGCCAGAGGAACATTGGGAACTTGACTTCACTGAAATAAAATCCAGCAATAGGTTCAAATATTTACTGGTATTGGTTGACACCTACTCAGGTTGGGTAGAAGCTTTCCCCACTCATGGAGAATCAGTCAACATAGTAACTAAGGTTTTGCTCCAGAAGATAGTTCCCTGATTTGGCATCCCTCATTACCTGGGGTCTCACAATTGGCCTGCCTTCACGGCACAGATATCCAAATTGTTGGCGAAGGCACTGCATATTGATTGGAAGTTACACTGTGCCTATCACTCACAAAATTCAGGGCAAGTAGAACGCTGAAAAAAAACCTTGACTAAATATGTTCTAGAAACTGGTGGTAGATGGCCCTATCTGCTTCCTCTAGCCTTGTTAAGAGTTAGATGTACCCCATATGTGACAAGTTTAACCCTTTTGAAATCTTGCATGGGAGGCCGCTGCCACTCCTCCCTAAGTTAAACCTTGAATAGATAACAGAGTATTCTTGTGTTTCTTTACTTCAGTCTCTTCAAGCCTTATAGATTCTTTAGACTGAGATCCAGGCTACAATACAACAGGCTGGAGAAAAACACTTTATGACATTCCATCCCCACAGTTTCATGTCAGGAGACCTGGTCCTGATATGCTCGGTTTGCTTGCACCAAGGGCTTGACTATATACATTCCCAAACAGTTTTGGCTACCCCATCTGCCACTTTATTTTCTGTCACCATGTATGTTGTTCCACAAGTCTATTATTATAAAAAAAAAGGGGGCTCGTAACATCTGGGATTAACCATTGAACACTATAGGAGTAAATGGGCTGCCTCTGTTTTAGTGCCCCTTCTGGTGGGATTAGGAATAGCTGGGTCATTGGCTATTGGAACTTCCTCCCTGATCCTTCAGGACACAAATTTTCAAGCCCTAAGCCACCAAGTAGCCAGAGATTTGTGTCACCTGGAAGACTCAATCTCCAGGTTAGAGAACCAGGTTGATCTCCTAGCTGAGATGGTCCTGCAAAATCAAAGGGGACTTGATCTCCTGTTCATGAAACAAGGAGGGTTATGTGTAGCCCTAGGAGAAACCTGTTGCTTCTATGCTAATCACTCTGGTGTCATTAGAGATACCCTAGCTATGTTCAGGAAAAATTTAAAGACTAAATATGCTCAACAAAAGAATCAAAATTGGTTTCAAAATCTATTTGACTGATCCCCATGGGTAAGTAACCTAGTTTCTGCTGTAGCAGGCCCACTAGTTATCTTACTTCTGCTTTTGCTCCTGGGACCTTGCATTATAAATGCTCTGACTAAATATGTTAGACAAAGGGTTGATGCAGTTAAACTGATGGTGTTGAGACAAAATTATGAGATTTTTAAAAGATGTTTTAAAAGAAAAATCCAAAGAGTAAATACAGGAATCAAAAATTTGATTAAGTTACAAGAGCCAGTGGGGAATGAAGGACCCAAATTAGCAAGACAGACTCCATATTGCTGCTTGACCCACCTGCCTGTCCTTTAGCTGAACTCAGAAGGAGGAAGCTTGGAAACCTTCTCCCCTTAAAAGGTCCCTTTAGAAATAACAATTAATCAACTATTATTTTACAAATGTTCTAAGAGTAGGACATTCTGCTTCTGTACCTTTCACTTGCTTTACTAGTTCTATCCCATAGGGGGGCCTAGAAACTGTTGGCCTCAAAGGTGTATAAAACATGTTTGTCTCCTCCCAGTTGGGGCTTGAGTCCAATGCTCGGCTCGGGTCCTGGCCAGTAATAAACTCCTGTGTGGATTTAATATCAGTCTCTGGTTGGTTCTCTCTCACTGGGTCTAAGAGCTCCAGACAGAAATGAAATATAAACTGTATATTTTCATAGAAAATATTAAAACTTACATGTTTCCAATTAGACACATAGTTTTCTTCATTCCAATTTGAGATAGCTTCTCTAAATCATATTATTTTAAAGAAAATTAGTGTATACTGTATGTCACATGTAAGACAGTTGATTTGAAGGCTATTGTCAACAGAAGCTAATTCAACTTTTAATTATTGTCTCCTTGATACTGATAAAAATGATAAACCATGAGGCAATTTAGGGAAAAGACTCAATCAGTAACAATGTTATCATTTCATACCATGCCCTAAGAAAGCTTTGAAAATGTAAAAACCAAAAAAAAATAAATTAATCTTACAAATAAAATGAAAATATTTACTATCAGGAAGCTAGAGGGAATTAAGTGAATTAAGGAGCTCTTTGGGGGTAACATATTTGTTACATTAATTTTATATAATAGGGTCATCATATGATAATATATGATTGATATACCCATCAAATTGAATGTGATAACCTCTCTTTGTGTACATGCAAAGGAACATAATGATTCTAGACTTGTTCTCTGGAAACTAAACATACAAGTCTTAATTACATATTGGTGTGGTATCACAGGGACCAAGGAGGAATACACATGATTATAAATGGTCCAAACAAAGTATGTTAGGACCCTTTGTGGTTCCAATGTATCATTATTTCTAATTAACAAATAAAAATGCACATTGTCATTTATGATATATTTTATTTCCATTGTAGAGTGGCTAAATAAAGCTAATTATATGCTTTATGTGGTGAGAAAACCTACACTTTGTTGTTGATTCTCATAATATTACATGATTAGCTATAGTCACCATGTTAAAAAAAAAAAACAGATCTCATGAATTCATTATTCTTACTCAACTGAAAGATGTATGCTTTAATCAGCACTTCACCATTTTTCTCTTATTTTCTGGCCCCTGTTAACCATCAGTCTACATTATGCTATTAGGGACTTGACATTTTTTGGGGGATTCACATATATGTGATATCATGAGGAATTTTGATTTTTCCATCTGGCTTATTTCAGTTAACATAAAGTCCACAAGGCTCATTTATGTTACAAACGTCAGGATATTCTTCCATTTTATGGCTGAATAGTATTCCATTGTATATGTGTATGGAATACATACAAAATTTCCTTATCAATTCATGAGCTGATGGACACTGAGGCTGGTCCCACCTCTTGAGTGTTGTGAACTCTGCTGTGATGAATATGGGAGTACGGATGTCTCTTCTGTATACACTTTCCATTTCCTTTTAATATAAACCCAGTAGTGAGATCTCTGGGTTATGAGAATTTTATGTTTAATTTTTTAAAAAGAAACTCTTACTTATAGTGTGTAATGTAATGTTTCACTTTTCTCCACATCTGCACTAGTAGTTGCCTTTTGTCTTTTAGTTAACAGCTAATCTAACAAGTGTAAGATGATATCTCTTGGTGGCTTTAATTTGTATTTTCCTGATAATTAGTAATGTTGAGGTTTTTTATACACTTCTGAGTTATTGGTAAGGTCATTGACTTAAGTTCCTGACTGACAGTGAAGAAATAAAACAGTCCTACAAAAGCCTGGAGACTTATCATGTACTAGGAGAGAGGAATTTCAATGTGAGAGGAACAACAACAATAACAACAACAACAAAACTCCACAAAGGAAACCAGATATACACAAATTTAAATTGAAAGATGTAAACTGTCAATAATAAGTAAAAATAATAATTTACTGTTTATAAAACATAAATTAATTGAAAAAAACTATAACCTTTACTAAGAAATATAGTTTTAGATGAGAAATTTATCAATCTACTTATACTGTAGGTACAAATACTTCCACTCTATAAGCACAATTTATTGAGATATGTGCAGGATTCAATTGGATTCCTTTTCACTTTGAGCAAAACTCCAATACATTGTTACTTGGAATCTAAACTTCTATTTTCTTCCATTTCCAACTGTACTCCAATACTTCATTCTTTCATAATTTCTATTGTGTTTCCTCTTCCTCTTTCTCTTTTTTCTTGTTCTTTGTTCATCTTTTTCTTCCTCTCTTCCTTCCTCCTTCTACTACATATTTTTTGTAGCATTCTGTTCTCACCACATTTGATTGCCTCAGCCAATGTTGCAGTTTTCTTCTACTTTCTAAAAAGTATTGCTTCATGTAGATACCATTCTATACCTTGTGGGAAGTGATCCAATGTAATAAACATGATGTAGTAGCTTTTTCCATTTATATACTAATCACTTTGTTCAAACATGTTCTGAAATGTTTCTATGTGGTAGGCTGGAGGCCATTTATATCATATTACACTCTGCCTCTCTAAGCTTCCTTTTAACTTGAAAACTAATTTTTTCATTTGAGTTACCTACTTCCAACACTATAGCATACCATGATTAGTAAATCAAAATTTTTATTTTAACTGTTTGTCCATCTCTCCCATGTAAGCATATGTAAATTATGTAATAGCCAGGCCCCCACATTATTGATAGTTTGATAACTAGTTTATAAATTTCTCCTTTGACTTGTTTCCTTAAAGTGTCTTTTTACCTCATTAAAAATATATCCATGCATCTTGTTGCAGGAAATATCTACACAGTTCAACCTATGTACTGTATAGATATTATATGTCTCAAAATTCTTTTGAAATATCCACTTCACATGATTTTTCTTAATAAATTTTGGTACACTGTCAGCACATTTGCATCAGTTTAAATAGTTATTCATTTAGATCATTATAGGGAAGCCTTCAGGCTGCCTAGGTGGCTGAGGTCAACTGAAGCATCACTCTGTATTGGTATTGTCAGCATTTGAGTTGCAACTGAGAATTTTCAGTTCAATCTCATATTTAACCTTAATTTAAAGCTTATCTTTATCCAAAATACTTTACAGACACTTTGAAACAACACAGCATTTGGATTATAATCCAGAACCATAGCTATCAGGATAAGGCAGCAGCATGACCATTTGTTCAGGGATTTGGGGTGCTGTTTTTTTCTGAACACAATAGAAGAGATTTTTAATGGATCAAAAAATTTTTAGATTTTAGAATAAAAATATTAAAAGCTTTGATAAAAATTTGCTTTTCAAGTAGGAAGTAGAAAGGTAATGAAAATATTGAATTGTAATATCTCAGTGTTCTTTATCAGTGCTTTACATGAAATTGCACAGTAATTATTTCATTCTATAAAAATCAATAGTTATATTTTTTCTCCATAGATATTAATGTTCTATGCATGGTTTAAAATTTCAGCTGTCCAGCAAGGAAGACATCCTTATTTGCTGATGTATAGTAAGAGAACAATTTAGCACATTAAACAAATTATTGATTGTTGAAAGATTATAATGACATTATATGATGAAAATATATTTATTCTGTTACTAATGGGATCATTCTTAAGTAGTGCTAAAATTATTATAATCTATACTAGAGATAATTAAAAGAATGATCTCCATGCTTAACCTGCTTATAGTGAATCACTGAATTAAATAAATAAGGAATTTATATTGAGTCTAATAGGAATTAATATAAATTACATCTACATACTACCATTTCCTCTACTGTATATCTGAAAATCTTATTTCTGTTGCCTATGTAAAAAATATATAAATTCTAATAGAATTTTTTTCTGGAAAGTAATCACCATGAAATTCAGTCTGTTCATCAGTTAAAATGGTAGTAGTGATACAAATTTATTACTCTTGCTGTTCTACAGATTCATGACACCCAACACTTAAAAACAGGAACTGAATGTTTTCTGGTGGGCTGGGAATGTAATTCTATGCTAAAGTGGTTTCCAAGCAGGTGGAAAGCTTTGGCTTCCAACCTCAGCACTAAAACAAAACAAAACACAAAACACAAAACCTTTCATGGAATCCTAAATGAGAATCTGATACCATTCTTGTCTAAAGACAAGAGAAGCCTGTTTCTTTAGAAAATAACAATGATGTGAAGATAATTGAATTTAAATCAAGGAGAGAAGATACAGTGTTAGGCAATTTTCATATATTACTTCTTTCTACTGTATCACCATATGTAAATTTTATGTTACATGTATATTATACTTTCATAAAAAATCCATAACACCATTTACTCAGGATAGAACCATTTCACTGTGTTTTAAATCATGTATACTTGGACAGAAGGTCAAAACATTATTTATTAATTGCCCAAATGTTTTACTTTGGTTTTAAATAAATTTTTCTAATTTTAAATAAAGCAAATTAAAATACAAATATTGGTATATTTTTCCTTGGAAAAATGTTTATATAGTCAAACTGTTATAACTTGGAGTATAAGCCCTAATGACCATGGATTCTAAGATGATCTTTGAGTTATTCCTTAATAATAAATGTTAAATAACTTCAATTTTTGTAGCATTTTCCATTTGCATAAAATGTTGAGAGTAAAAAGAGTCATTGAATGTGATCAAAGTGTGGTCTTTTGGTTTCAGAGAATTAAACTATGTGTCAGTAATTTATTTCAAAGAAGTAGAAATATTAAATGCAGAAAAAATTAGCCATTTTGAAAATATTAAGTGCAGAAAATGGCCATTTTTCCAGAAAAAAGGACTGATGATTTTTCTATATTCTAAAACAGAAGGTCAAAATGTGTAAATAAATATACAGGTGCTGTACACACAGAGACAGATTGCTTATTGTCATTGTTTATTCCAGTGTAGATTTTGTGGCTATTTTCTTAATACTCTCAATTTTCCTATACATTTATTATATGTCAACATTGTCAATTTATGTTTAGACTGTTTATTTTATGTGTAACCCATGTCATATGGACACATTATATAAATAATTGTTTCTAAACACTAGTGTCTTAGTACTGCATCTTTTGCATAATAAACCCATATAAAACTCCCCTTAGTTTTTTGACATGCAAGGTAATGCTGAAATTTGTTATGTACCAGTCTTTGATTGCTCTATCTCATATCAGGCTTAGATATGAGCCAAACCTTTATGAAAATTTAGAAATTGTAACTCATGATACATTGGCATAAGGGATAGGATTGAAAATATGGTGGATGATTACATTAACATAGATATTACAGAAAAGAACACATTCTTTCCTAGGATATTGTCTAAAAGTTTTTAGAGTGCTGGTTTGGTATTGATGAAGTTCCTAAGGTGCTCTTTGTCATGAAAGTATCTTATTTCTCCATTAATTTTGAAAGATAGTTTTGTAGGATACATCAATGTGGGTTGGAGGCTGTTTTTCTTTAGGGCTTGGAATACATCACTCCAAGCTCTTCTTGCCTTGAGGGTTTGCATTGAGAAGTCTGCTGTGATTCTGATGGGCTTTCCTTTGTATGTGATTTGTTTCTTTTCTCTATCTGGTTTAAGAACTTTGTTCTTCTGTTGTGTTTCTGGAATATTAACAATTATATGTCCATGTGTAGATTTTGTTTTTTTATCAAGGCTTTTTGGAGTCCATTATGTCTCACTTATGTGTATGTCAAGTTCTTTTCCCCTGCTTGGGAAGTTTTCTGCCATTACTTCTGTGAACAGCTTTTTTTTTTTTATGTCATCTGCACTCTCTCCTGTTTCTTTGTTGACTCCAATCAGTCTTATGTTATTCTTCTTTGCATCGTCTAGCAGCTGCTGGATTGATTTCTTGTGGTCACTTACAATTTTGAAACATTTTTTCTTTTTCTGGTCACTAATTGCAATCTTATCTGCTATATCTGAAATTCTGTCCTCACATTGGCTCCTTCCACTGTGTAGACTTTCAATGGACCTTTTAGTCTCCTGGAAAACTGTTTGCATCTGTTTTATGGATTCCATTTGTTTCCTATGTTGGGATTCCTCATGTTCCTCAGCTAGTCTCTAGATTTATCAATCATGTCTTGCATTATGATCACAATCTCTCCTGCTATCTGAGAAATTATTTCTGATTACATTTTTTCCAGATCCTCTTTTGTTGCCCATTCAGGGAGTTCAGGTGCTTGAGTATGAGTGTTCCATCTCATTTCCATTTGGTGTTGCTGTAGGTGATCTGGAATTCTGGTTTTGAGAATTGTTTCCATGTCTTCTCAGTTCAATGGAGGGGGTTGCAGCTCACCTCCTCTGTGCTGAGAGCAGTGGAACAGTGGCCTGCAGACCCCTACCTCAGCACTGGTAGTAGTTGTATGCACATATCTAATTTCATATACCTGAAATTTTCTGTACTTTAAACCCAAAAATTCTAAAGAACATGTGAAAAAGAAGTGATTTCTAAAGTATTAAATTAAATGCAAATGAAAAAGTGATTAAAATTGACTACAAAAGAAATAAATTTCAAATACATTATATAATCATGCAATCAAGAATGAATAACATTGGAAGAAAAATCCATTATAACACATACTAAATTTGAGAGAGAGGGATACTGAATATAACTAACCATTCCAAGAGTTATAAAATAAATGGCAAATATGTTTGATCATATATACAATTTTTATATGAAAATGAAGCATAAACTAGACTTAAATGTTTTATAAGAAAATTTGTTACAAATCCACAAGAGAAAAATGTAAACAGGTTTTCAAGGATATTTAAATGTCATATAGAAATTTTCTTGAATTTATTTAGAATAACAGAAATAAATAAATAATAAATAAAATAAAAACAGAAATAAATAAAAAAATAAAATATCATATTTGTATGAATTCTTTTATAGCTTGCTTTTCTTTTTTTTTTTTATATTTCACACTTTTTGTAAAAAAAAATTGTACTAATTCCTCTTTCCATGAGTAATCCAAAAGCAATTCTTCATTTGATGTTACTTTTCTAAAATTAGTTTGACTAGTATACTAAAAAGAAATCTACATATAGGCCTATAATAGTTAGGATTCCAGAAATCCAACAGAAGAACAAAATTCTACAAGCAGTGAGAGAAAAGAAACAAGTCACATACAAAGGAAAGCCCATCAGAATCACAGCAGACTTCACAATGCAAACCCTAAAGGCAAGAAGAGCATGGAGTGATGCATTCCAAGCACTAAAGGAAAACAACCTCCAACCCAGATTGTTGTATCCATCAAAACTATCTTTCAAAATTAATGGAGAAATAAGATACTTTCATGACAAAGAGCACCTTAGGAACTTTATCAATACCAAACCAGCACTCCAAAAACTTTTAGACAATATCTTAGGATAATACAATGAGGATCACAACCCCAGGAAGCACAACAGAATGAATCCATCAGGCATGACAAGAAATTAAATGTAAAGAAGGAGAATCCAACAAAAAGCAAAAGTTAGGACAATAATACGTCAATATGTATCAGTTATAACCATCAAAGTTAATGTTCTCAACTCACCAATCAAAAGAAATAGACTGGTAGAATGGATCAAGAAGCAAAATCCAACATGCTGCATACAAGAAACACACTTAATTCAAAAAGAAACTCATAGATTGAAAGTTAAAGGGTAGAAAACAATGCTTCATACAACAGGAACTCAAATAAAAAGCAAGAGTAGCTATCCTCTTTGCAGATCAAGTAGATTTCAAACCAACCCTGATTAAGAGAAACAAAGAAGGGCACTACATCCTTGTAAAGGGAACAATCCAAGAGGAAGAGATAACAATCAAAAATGTCTATGCACCAATAGCTGATGCACCCAACTATATAAAACAAATACTAACGGACATGAAAAGTCATATTAATACAATAGTAGTGTGGGAGCTCAATACCCAACTGTCACAAATAGATAGATCAACTAGACAAAAAATAAGTAATGATATACTAGAACTCAATCAAATTCTTGAACAAATTAACTGAAGAGATGTTTACAGAGTGTTCTGCTCCACAAAATCAGAATACACATTCTTTTCATGTGCACATGGGTCCATCTCCAAAATAGACAACATACTCACTCTTAGGACATATTTAAGTAAGTGTAAAGAAATTGAAGTTACCCCCTGTATATTATCAGACCATAGTGTGATGAAATTGGAGATCAATAGTAAAAGAAACCACAAGAATTTCATAAACACATGAAAATTGAACAGCACACTTCTGAATAACCGATGGGTCACAGAGAAAATTAAAGAAATCAGACAGTTCCTTCAATTAAATATCAATGACAATACAACATATTGAAATCTATGGGACACAATGAAAGCAGTCTTATGAGGGAAATTCATAGCAGTGAATATGCATATTAGGAAAACAGAACGAGCCCAATTAAACAACCTGTTGCTGAACCTCAAGCTTCTAGAAAAAGAAGAGCAGGACAACACCAGAGCTCATAAAAGGGAGGAAATTATAAATACCAGAGGAGAAATCAGTGCAATGGAGAGTAAGAGAACGATTAAAAAAAAATCAATGAAGCCAAGAGTTGGTTCTTCAAAAGAATCAACAAAATTGACAAATCCTTAGCTGACCTTATCAGAAAAAGGAAAGAAAAGGCCCAAATCCATGAAATTAGTGAAGAAATGGGTGAAATTACAGCAGACCTAGCAAAAATCCAGCACATCATCAATACCTACTTTCAGAACCCATACGCCAATAAGATGGAAAACAGAGAAAAAATGGACAGATTCCTAGACATGTACGAATTACCAAAGTTGAATGAAGAAGACCTAAAAATTCTAAACAACCCAATATCAACCAATGAAATTGAAAATGTAATTAAAATCTTATCAACTAAGAAAAGCCTGGGTCCTGATGGCTTCACTGCTGAATTCTACAAGACATTTAGAGAGGAACTATTACCACTACAGTTTAAATGCTTCAATGAAATTGAAAGGGAAGTAATACTCCCAAATTCATTCCTGGAAGCAAGCATCACCTTGATCCCCAAACCAGAGAAAGACCCAACTGAAAAAGAGAACTATAGGCCAATCTCACTAATGAACATAGACGCAAAAATCCTTAATAAGGTACTCGCAAATAGAATGCAGAAGATCATCAAGAAGAACATACACCCTGACCAAGTGGGAATCATCCCAGGGATGCAGGCATGGTCCAACATATGCAAATCAATCAATGTAATACACAATATCGATAGAGCCAAAGACAAAAAACATATGATCATCTCAATAGATGGAGAAAAAGTATCTGACAAAATCGAACAAGCATTTATGATAAAAAACCTACAATAAATTGGAATGGACTATCTCTACTTCAATCTGATAAAAGCCATCTGTGGAAAACCAACAGTCAATGTACTAAACTGTCTAAAACTGAAATCCTTCACACTAAAATCAGGAACAAGACAAAGATGTCCACTATCACCACTCCTGTTCAACACACTTTTGGAAAGTTACCCACAGCAATTAGACAAGAGGATGAAATAAAAGGAATAAAGATGGGAAATGAAGTCAAATTGTCATTCTTTGCAGATGACATGATCTCCATATAAAAGACCTGAAGAGCTCCACCAAAAGTCTTCTAGACTTAATAACCAAATTCTGTAAAGTAGCTAGATAAAAGATTAACACAACAAAATCAATATCTTTCCCCTACAGGAATAATAGACTCACTGAGAGAGAAATAGGGCAAATAATTCCTTTTTCAAAAGCTTCCAAAAAACCTGAAATACCTAGGAATCAACCTAACAAAAGAAATCAAAGATCTCTTCTCTGAAAACTATAGCACCCTGAAAAGAGTAATTCAAGATGATATCAGAAAATGGAAAGACATCCCTTCCTTCTGGACAGGATGAATCAACATAGTGAAAATGGCCATACTTCCAAAAATTCCTTTATAGTTTCAATGCAATCCCAATTGAAATCCCAGTAGCATACTTTACAGACCTTGAGAAAATAATCCAAAACTTCATTAGGAACAAGAAGAGACCTAGAATAGGAAAAGAAATTCTAGGCAACAGAGACATGGCAGGGGGTATCACAACCCCCAACTTGAAACTATACTACCAAGCTACTGTGATAAAAACAGCACGGTATCAACAAAGAAACAGACCTGAGGACCAGTGGAACAGATGAGAATATGCAGAAACTATTCCAGACACACTCAGAAACCCCATCTTTGACAAAGGACCCAAACACCCTCACTGGAAGAAAGATAGCCTCTTTAATAAATGGTGCTGAAATATTTGGTTTCAATTTGCCAAAGATTAAAATGAGACCTATATTTCTCAACATGCACTAAACTAAAATCTAAATGGATTAAAGATCTAAATATTAAAACAGAAACACTGAACCTCCTGGAACAGAGGTTTGATAGAACTCTTGAAGTCATTGATGTAGGAAAAGATTTTATGAACAAAACCTCAGTTGCCCATGAATTACCACAAACATTCAACAAGTTGGACCTCTTCTTATTAAAAAGCTTTTGCACAGCAAGAGAAACCACCAGTAATGTGAAGAGACAACCCACAGTGTGGGAAAAAATCTTCACCCCCTGTTCCTCAGACAGAGGCCTACTATCTCAAAGCTATAATGAATTTAAAATAATCAGACCACACAAATTTAAGGACACAATTCAAAAATGGGGATCTGAAGTGTACATACATTTCTCAGACAAAGAATTAGAAATAGCAAATAAACATATGAAAAAATGTTCAGCATCACTGGTCCTTCAAGAGATGGAAATGAAAACAATGCTGAGATTCCACCTCACCCCAGAAAGAATGAAATCAACCAATAACACATGCTGGTGGGGCTGTGGGGAAAGAGAAACCCTGCTCCACTGCTGATGGGAGTGTAGGCTGGTGCAACCACTGTGGAAATCAGTATGGAGATACCTCAAAGAACTAGGACTGGAAGCTCCATTTGACCCAGGTATTCCTCTGCTGGATATCTTCCCCAAAAATGTAAAAGAATAATACCACAGTGATATATGTGCACCCATGTTCATAGCGGCACAATTTGTAATAGCTAAAACTTGGAAGCAGCCCAAATGTCCATCAACTGGAGACTGGATAAAGAAAATGTGTTTTTTTAATAAAATGGAGTACTATTCAGCTATAAAAAATTAGAAATTAGAGACATTTATAGCTAAATGGGTACACATGAGGCAATAGTCTTAGGTGAAATAAATAGGACACACATGTGTAAATACCAAATAGTTTCTCTAGTGTGAGAAACTGAAAGTGTATGCAAGGTCTAAAAGGTATAATGGATAATGTGAAATAGGAAGAAAAGGAGCAAATGGGACCAAGTAGGAGGGGTAAGGGAAAGGAAAGAAGGGAATGGAATTAATATGATAAAATGGAAAAATGGAAACAAAGTCTTTGTAAATAGGAAGGGATGGAGGGGTTGAAGGGAGGTCAGGGGAAGGGGGAAAAATAAGAAACAAGAGAGATTATGTAAAGGTATGAATTTCCAATGATGAATGTCATTATATTGTATACCTAAAATGTACCAATAAAATTAAAATTAAAATAAAGAAATTAGATATGTGTGTATGTATAAAATTTTTCCATTTGCTTCACTAACAACTGTTAAAATTTAATTATGCACTTCAAAGCTATGTAGACTATCATGGTTTACTTGAGTATTATGAGTTCAGAACTCTTTTTTAATATCTTGTTTCTTCTTTTCAATGACAGTTATGCTTTGTCTCCCCATTACAGCTGAGTACACTGTCCCTGACTTCAATACCAGGAAGCAAAATATATTGGATGTTACTGATGAAACAATAGAAACTTTTAGACCCTCTCTACTACTATGATGGCTCCTGTGTGTGTGTTGATGTGACAATATCATCTTCTTTCTTTTATACTTTCATACATTTAGTATATGATCAAATAAACTTAGATCAAATGAAATTTTAATGTTTACAAGCTTTTCTACACAATTTCTCCCAACTCAAATTATGCAGTAACTTTTTGGGGGTATGCATGTTTTAAATGATTTTCTGTGTTAAAGGGACAAATTCCTGTCCATGTACCTATTAAGTATAATGTTATAGTTTTATTCTGCACTCTTTTAAAAAACTTTTGACATTCATTGCTAAATTCATTCTAAAAATAATTTTATTATAGTGTCAACCTATGGTGGAAATAATTATGTGTTGTTGTCTACTTTATGTGGAACACCAGATTGTATATGTTAATAATAGTTCTTAAAAAGCATGTGCTATTGAAAGATTATAAAAAGTAAATCCACATAAAATCCAGATTGTTTGTGATCTCTTCCATTTCTTTCTCTCTTACAAATATAAATTAAATGATACTTTTTAATCTAAACTAATACCATGGCATTGTCAAGCACAGAATATATACTCAATATAGTCTGAGTGAAAAAATGTTTCACTTTAATAATTTTAACTATCAGCATTTTGGATCAAAAACTTCTACCATTTTCCCTTTAATGAAGAAACTATATTTCTCTTTTTTTTTTCTTAGAAATTTTATTTCTTAAATAGACATGCATTCTTTTAAAAATTTTCTTTTAGATTCCACCACTCCCAGAGCAGAGGAGGTGAGCCAATCCCAGCACCCAGAAGGAGGCTCCCTGGCCACTATTCCACTGCTCCAGGGCAAAGGAGGTGAGCCAATCCCAGGGCCCAGGAATAGGCTTCCTGGCCCCCATTCCACCACTCCAGGGCAGAGGAAGTGAGCTGCACAGGTGTCTGCAGCACACCCCCCCCATCGAAGACATGTAAACAATCCTAAAAAACAGACTTCCAGATCACCTACAGCAACACCAAAGGGAAATAAGGTGGAACAATCTGATACTCAACCACCTGGACTCCCTGAACTGGCAACAAAAGAGGATCTGAAAAAAATGAAATCAGAAATAATTTCTCAGGTAACAGCAAAGATTGTGCCCATAGTGCAAGACATGATTAATAAATCTAGAGAGGACACAGATTAAAAAAATAGAGGAGCTGAGGATCGTGATGGAATACCAACACAGGAAACAAATGGAGTCCACAAAACAGATACAAACAGATTTCCAGGAGATTAAAGACTCCATTGTCAATCTACACAGCAGAATGAACCAATGCAAGGACAGAATTTCAGATAAGAAGATAAAATTGCAATTAGTGACCATGAAAAGTATAATTGCTTTAAAATTATAAGGTTCCATGAGAAATCAATCCAGCAACTGCTAGATGAACCAAAGAAGAATAACATAAGACTGATTGAAGTCAATGAAGAAACAGGAGAGAGTGCAGATGACATAAAAAACTCTTCACAGAAGTAATGGCAGAAAACTTCCCAAGCAAGGGGAAAGAACTTCACATAAAGACAAGTGAGGCATACAGGACTCTAAATAGCCTTGATCAAAAAAAATCTACACATAGGTGTATAATTGTTAAGATTCCAGAAACCCAACGGAAGAACAAAGTTCTACAAGCAGTGAGAGAAAAGAAACAAATCACATACAAAGGAAAGCCCATCAGAATCACAGCAGACTTCTCAGTGCAAACCCTCAAGGTAAGAAGATCTTGCAGTGATGTATTTCAAGCCCTAAATGAAAACAGCCTTCAACCCATATTGATGTTTGCTGCAAAACTATTTTTCAAATTAGGAACTTCATGAATACCAAACCAGCACTCCAAAAATTTTTAGACAATATACTACGAAAAGACAATTAGGATCACAACTCCAGGAAACCCAGAAAAATGAATCCATTGGGCATGACAAATTAAATGCAAAGGGGGAGAATCCAACAAAAAGAAAAAGTCATGACAAAGCTTTTAAAACTTTTAACTTCATCTCGCTAATGAGTGTATAACTCAATCTTGTTATTGTACTGATTAGTATTTTTCTGATTCTAGTGTTGCAGACATTTCCTTATACTGTACTGGCTATTTATCATCTTCTTGTGTCTACTTACTTTTTAATTGGGTTGTCTATTAATGAGCTCTAAGAATTCTTTATATATTCTGGTCATAGGTTGTATGCATTGTAAATATGGTCTGTTTAAGGGCTACTTTTCATTTTAATGATGTCATTTAAAGTTCTAAATTTTGATAGAATCTCATTTATCATTTTTTTCTTTTATGCATCATGTTTTCTGTATCCTAGGAAGTTATTGCCTACCCTAAATTCATAAACATTTTCCCTTATAATTTCTTCTTAAAGTTTTATACTTTTAGGCTTTCATACTTAGGTTCATAGATCTTTTCAAGTTATTTTTATTTATGGAAATAAAGGGTTGAGGTTAATTTTTTATATATGGATACCAGGTGAACACCAGTGCCATTTGGTGAAAACAATATTTTTCCTCGGCTCTTGAATTGAGTTTATATTCTATAAAATGCTAATGTTAAATAATCTTTCAAAACTCAGTGGACATATATGTGTGGTTCTATTTCTAGATTTTCTGTTTTATTCCAATGATCTATATGTCTTTCCTTACAGCAACACTGCCTTGATTACTGTAGCTTTAGAAAAAGTCTTAAAATTAGGTACTAAATGTCTTCCAACATTGTTATTTTTGTTTTGTTTTGTTTTTTGGGTTTTTTTTTAAACTTGTTTAGGTCCTTTGTACTCCTACATAACTTTTAAATTTCAATATCTAATTCTTCATTTATAGCAAGTATACATAGACTTGAATTTTTATATATACCTTGTGTTTTTAATCCTGCTAAATTCAAATACAAGTTCTAGAGGCTCCTAGAGATTTCTTAATATCTTCTCTGTAGATAATCATTTAATCTACATATGAAGATTTTGCTTCTACCTTTCCAATCCTATCCTAGATGTGTCATTTTATTACCAGACTATTTTGGTGGGGACTAGGTTTCAAAGTTTAATGGACAGATGAAGAGTAGGCATATCTGCCCTTGTTTCCCATCTTAGGGAGAAAGCATTGTATCTTCTACATTCATATAAGTCATTTTTACTGGAAGTATGGAGTACATGTCTTTGATCTGTTGAGAAGGTTTTTTTCTGCTTCTATTCTCCTGATAGCTTTTACCATGAACAGCTGTAGAATTTAGTCCAATAATTTTTCTCCAACTAGTGACAGGATCATGTGGCTTTTTCCTTTCCTCTGTTAAAATGATGACTTTTGGGTTGGATCTTCCAATGCTGAACCAACACTGCCATCCCTATGATAAAACCACTTTCTACATACTGCCAGATCTGACTTCTAATTGTTTTGTTAAATAAATTTATATCTATATTTGTACTTTTTTTGTCTATCATCTTTATCCAGTTTTAGGATTAGCACAATGTCGATTTCCTAAAATGAGGGAAGAAGTGTTTCTTCTTTACCTGCTTTAAATGTTTGATATAATTTATTGGTTAAAATGTATACGAACTTGGTGTTGTCATATAGGTAGGTTTTTAAGTTAGGAATATATTTAGCACCTATTATACTTTCTTTAATAGGTGCTGTTCAAATTTTATATTTCCTCCAGAGTTAGTTTCACTAATTTGCCTTCCAAGGTACTCCTAAGAAGTCACCAAATTTATTTCAAATAAAATTTTTGTAATATGCTTTCTATATCCTTTTAAATCTGTAATATCTGTGGTAGTGTTTCCTAGATTTTGATATTGTAATTTTAAAAATGTATAATTGTTATTATGTAATAGGAAGAAAAGGTCTAAAAGAGCAGGGGAAGTGGGAGTGGTAGGGGAAAGCAAAGAAGGGAAAAGAAAAAATATGAGAAAAGGGAAAAAATGAAAAATATGTCTTTGCAAAGAGGGAAGGGTGGAGGAGGTGAAGGGAGGGCAGGGGAAGGGGAAAAAATAAGAACCAAGATACTCATGTAATGGTACAAGATCCCAACGATGAATGTAAATGTATTTTATACCTAAAATGTACCAATAAATGTAATGGGATAAATAAAAATTTTATTTTAAAAATATTTGAAAGAATGTCAAAGATTTTTGCACAGTTTTATAATTATATGTGGGAAATAGAAAGTGCAATATGTTTTTTCTTAAAGAAAAACTTAATAATCTTCTCTACCTGTCTGATATGTGGGACTGTCATCAGGATCTGCTCACTGACTTTTCAAAGCAGCAGACTGGTGTGTGCCTATAGCATGAGGTGTTTTGATGAAATACCTTAATCAACTGCAGGTAGAGGTAACTCTCAGCTCTCAACTATTTAAAGTTCATGAGGCTGAAGATACAGTACAAAAAACTGTGCGTTTATCCAAGCTACATTGACCCTGAGGCTATAAAGCAGGTCACTCTTCCCACATCACACAAGGAGATTGTCTTATATAAAAATCTGCTGGGGTTCCAATTTTACTTATCAGTACTCCCAATTCTCCTATAAACATGAACCCCAGAGACTCGTCTTTGCTCCTTACATGTGGTCAATAGATCTGTGAGTTATGCCTATCTTTTCTGTTACCAAATAATCCAGTGTTCACCTAACTACGATCAAGTACTCAGATTAGCCATTTCTTTCTCACTTTCATGGCAAATTATTTCTCAGGGACAATATTATCTATTTTCTTTCATTTAACTTAGGGTAGCCCAAATTCATCCAAATAATTTCTCTTTTCAACAAAAGTCAATTACAAATATGCAAAATGTGAAACTTTTGCCGCTCTAGGCTTTTTTTCCCTTCAGTACTAGAGAGGTTTTTACACTGAATTACCTCCTTAACCCATTTTATCTTATGACAGGGTCTTGCTAAGCCAATAAGGCTGAACTGAAACTTGCAATCCTCCTATCTCCGTCCTCTAGAGTTCTGTGATTACACGATGATTTCTTGTACAAATATTAAAATCTGGTGTCAAATTTTTTTTATTATAGGTATTCACTTGTTTTAGTTGAAGACTGTACTGAAAAGAAACAAAATGGAAAAGAAAACAGAATGTAAATTAGTGATATCCTACAACTATTTCACATGGTAGTTTGTGTATTTATTTGGTTTCCAAAAGAAAACAAAAATTGAAATAAGGAAGTAGCTTAGAAAAATATAATGGGTGATTTTTGAGAACATTTGTAGGCATAAATTACCAATTATGTAATTAAACATTTTGTGCTTCTGTGCCCACATTTCTTTTATGCTTGTTTTTCTGTCCTTCATGGGAGATGAAATATTTCATAGTCACCTTGTAAACAAGGATCTCATCTGTTAATGTCAATGGAAAGTTTATTAATGTAGAAGTTATATATCCTTCAACCACACATATGTCATATTATGTATCAAGGCACCATTTGTTGTTTTACAACCTGGCATGTTCAGACATATGTTGATTCATACAGTAGAGTAGACATATATCAAAAATGAATTTTGTGAAAGGTTTTCTGAGAAACTAAATTATTAAATTAAGTAAATATATAAAGTAGATGTGTTTACAAATTTATTAGCATCTCACGTTGAACTGGGGATAACACTCTGATTAACATAAGGAATAGTTTTATGGCAAGTTAAAATGAATATTTTCTCTGATTACATCTAAGGTTTTAAAAAAGTGAAAAGTAAGTAAATCTATTCTTTAACAGAGTAAATAGCAAAACAAGTTCATTAAAAATAATACTTTTCCATGGTGTAGAAAGAAATTTCTTTTTTAAGTAATATTTTGTGTTGGTAAATTGAAACTAATGCACTGCTTGTATAAAAATTTGAGGATATATGGGCCAGGGATTTAGCTCAGTGGTTTTGCCACCTGCTGCACAAGTGCAAGGACCCGAGTTCGATCCCCAATACCGAAAAAAAAAAATTGAGGATATATTTTTGGCATATTAATTTTTATTCAAGTAGATATCAAAAGGAAGTAAAAATATGTTAACTGGAGGCTTGAGGACCATTAGATGCGCAGATGGATTTTTTTTCCTTTGAAATAACATTTCATTGGGACTCTTCAAGTATGCACACTTGATTTTGGTTAAATAGATCATTAAGGTAAACAAATTAAAAGTGCATGTTTACCTCTGTGAAATTGTGAAAATTCTTATGATACTTAATATTTCATGAAAATCTAAAAAGAAAAATTTTAAATGACTAAGTGTGGAACACATGCATTGAGGCTTTGTCTTCTTTCATAGTTTGTCTTAATTCTTACAATTGCCATTAAGTGTACAGACAATTTAACAGTCTTTACATGACAGTGACTAAATGTCATTAATGAATCAGGCAAAACAAAAATCAAGTAATGAAATAAGAAATACTTAACAGTATCCCCTTTCTGAGAAAATGTCTACAGATTAGTAATTTATTTTTGATGGCTACAATATCAGATATATTATTTTCAAAGTCATGATACTACTCATAATAAGATTGACATTTTAGCATTTGAGATTTTGAATTTTCTATATGTGTAACAATTTCTGATTTAAATTTAATTTTTGTTTCAAGCAAGGTATATCACCGATTCTACAAGTTTTCTTTTCTTTTTTCCTTTCTCAAGTGATTAATATTGATGTTTTCTTTCAGGTGAGCATATACCTATTAGTTACAGGATCATGATTAGAAGTAAATGCATCTTGCTTGTTATGGCTTGTATCTAGATGTCCTTCCAAAGCTTCATGAGGTCATAGATGGAGCTTTTTGGGGATGGCTGGAGGTGGAGTGTGTGATGCTGAAATCAATGATATGATGCTGGAATTGATTCGCGGTGCAAATCTAGCATTAAGGTTGCCCCATCCTGTGTGTGAATGCTACTTGCCCTAGCAGCTGGTAGCCTGGACAGTACATATGGGACAGAAAGAGGTTTGCTGCTTATTGCTTGCAACTTGTTATATATTTAAATTTCAAAGGTCATTTTACACCTTATTACATATTACCTATTGAAATGTTATGATTGTGTCCTGGAGAAGATTTTGTTTTGGAAACTTAATGTCGACATTAATTGGGGCATTAATTGGGTTTCAAGGAGGTCCTGTGTTGAGACTTCCATGAATGTATTGATTTTGAAAGAAGAGGAAGAGGCAACATCTGGGCTGAATAGACAGTTTGCATTTTTTAATACTTGTCAAGTTTTTTGTAATATATATGTGGCCAAATCTCCATTTCTTATATTTAACTGAAAAATGCATTAGTATGAGATACTTCTATCAAATACTCTCCTTGCAATTCACTGAAAGGCAGTTATAATATTATCATTTTACAACTTATCTGTTCCTAACATCAAGATTTCTAATATTTGGAAATCATGGAGTGGATCCTGTTTCTTAACATGCAACCCAATCAAAGTTTTCTTTTCTTCAACAAAGCATATTAATTGTAGTACTTCTACTACATTATGTGATACTCAAAAAATCCCACTCCCATTTGGATTTATATATGGTTATCTCTGTAAAATGTACAGAAATAACTCCCCATTCATGTAAGTAAGGACAGAATATTAGAGTAAATTATGTGTAGGCCAGATAGTTCAAGAAACAGATTGTGTAATAAATAAGAAGTCATATTAGGAATCACACACCAAAAGCCACTAAAAGGAAAGTTTAAATCTGTTGCATAGGGAATTTTATTTGGAGAGTTTTATTTGCATTTCTTCTTTCATTTTAGAGGTAATGAATCCTGTGGATTTTCATACCACTTATAATGTAGAATGAAGTTTATTTTCCAATGAGATATTCTATTTTGAGATAAATATTTAAATGACTTGGAGACCGAGGGCAGGTACATGTAGAGGCAATCAAAAAGATGGAGATGGAGAAGTTGCCTGAATTTTTCTCCACAGCATCGCTTCCCACCTTTTTGACATTGGAGAGGGGCTGAGGGGGGGTTAGGGAGGATTGGACGGTGGTGTGGATTGGTGGGAATGGTTTCAGACAATTCAAAAATGTAAGGAAGCACACAGCCTAGATGCCTTCAAAGGGGAGTTCACAGTAAGCTTTACACTTCTGTGAGAGTTTAACACCACTGCTGATCTGACAGGATGTGAGAGGCTAGGGCAGCAATGCCCATGACATGGAGCAGCTGTAAATAGAGAAGAAGTTTGTTGGCCTGCTTGCTAACAGGTCACTGAACTGTAACCCTGCTCTACATCACATTCAAGAATAGACTGCTATTGCCTGGATATTTTTGAATCTTGCCACCTTTGACTCTCAAGTGGCAACAACAAAAAATAAATCAGTTACCCTTGGACTTGAAGAAATATAATGGAGAAATATATTAGAAATAACTGTAAAACAATACAGTAGCTATAATTTACTTTTGTGCTATCATATGAAGTTTTCTGAAGTCAAATGAATCCAGGGACAGTTTTGAGGTGACATACTTTCCTTAGTCATATTCGCTTCTTTTTTTTTTTTTTTTGAAAAGTATATTGTCGTTTTATTTTGCTTTTCATTCAGCACTAAAGATTTTGCACATTTGTTTATATATTTTTAGTAAGCTGTATTTCCTCTTCTGGAAAAATGTGTCTGGAAGTGTTTTTCCAAATTTCTACCTCATTGAAAGTTCTTTTTTTAAAATTTTATTTTATTGGTACATTTTAGGTATACAATATAATGACATTCATCATTAGAAGTTTGCACCTTTACATAATCCTCTTGGTTCTTTTTTTTTTTTTTCTTAAATTCTTTTACTGGTACATTGTGTATACAACACAATTACATTTCTCATTGGGAATTGTACCTTTACATAATGCATCTTGGTTCTTATTTTTTCCCCATTCCTAGTCCTCCCTTCACCCTCTCCACCCTTCCCTATTTACAAAGACTTCATTTCCATTTTTTCCATTTCTCATCATTTTTCCTTTCCCTTCTTTCCTTTCCCCTGACCTTCCCACTACCCCTACCCCTTTGGACCTTCTCTTCCTATTTTACATTATTGATTATTCATTCAAATCACTGGTACATTTTAGGTATACAATATAATGACATTCATCATTGGAAATTTGCACCTTTACATAATCTCTCTTTGTTCCCCAGCCCTCCCTTCAACCCCTCCATTCCTCCCTATTTGCAAAGATTTTGTTCCTATTTTTCCATTTTCTCATATTAATCCCATTCCCTTCTATCCTTTCCCCTAGCCCTCCCACTTCCTTCCCCTTTGCCCCTTTTCTTCCTATTTCACATTACCTATTATACATTTAGTCCTTATTTACACTTTCAGTTTCTCACACCAGAGAAACTATTCGGTATTTATTCATATGTGTCCTATTTATTTCACTTAAGAGTACCGCCTCAATGTGCATCCACTTAGCTATAAATGTCTCTAATTTCTCATTTTTTATGGCTGAGTAGTACTCTATTTTATAAAACAAACCACATTTTCTTTATCCAGTCTCCAGTTGATGGGCATTTGGGCTGTTTCCAAGTTTTAGCTTACAAACTGCGCTGCTATGAACATGGGTGCACATATATCACTGCGGTATGATTCTTTTAATTCTTTGGGGAAGATCCCCAGCAGTGGAATAGCAGGGTCAAATGGGACTTCAAGTCCTGGTTCTTTGAGGTATCCCCATACTGATTTCCACAGTGGTTGCACCAGTCTACACTCCCACCAGCAGTGGAGCAGGGTTCCTCTTTCCCCACAGCCCCGCCAGCATTTGTTATTGGTTGAAATAATCCTCTTGGTTCTTATTTCCCCCCAGTTCCTTGCCCTCCCTTCAACCCCTCCATCCCTCTCTATTTACAAAGACTTTGTTTCCATTTTTTAATTTTTTCATATTAATGAGAAAATGAAGGGAATGGAATTCATATTTGCTCCTTAATATATTTTTATCCGGACCCCTTCACCACTAAACTGACTGTGCCTTTGAAATATTCCCCAGAGTTTTCTTAATGATCAATACATTGACCTCAATTGATGCCCCAGCTTTCCTTCTCATTAATATTTTCAGCTCAAACTTTCTTTTCTTTCATTGCCCTGACTCTGCTTTAAAAAAAAATTCTTGGCAGAGCATTTCTTCATTGTGTATAAATACTCTAAAATAAATGAAGACTGATAACAGAAAAAATAGTGATAAACAATAGGAAAGGGGGAAATAGATCATTTACAAAAGGGGAGGGGAGCAATAGATGGATGAAGAGGAGAGGAAAAGGCAATGAAGAAAGAATTAAGATGTTACATATGTGTACTAACTCCCCATGAGGAATGTGAATAGTATATCCTGCAAATGTATACCAGTGAAAACAAAAGCTGAAAACCATTCTTGGAACATCATCATATCACCCCTATAAGCACTTATGTTTCTTTCCTCCCATCCTATATATTAATGTACAGTTGTATTGAAAAAACTGTCTTCCTATTTCACAATATTCTGATCTGAATTTTGGTAAAATAGATCCAACATGAATCATCCCTAGATCACAGCAAGTTATTTTATTGCACACTGAGCCACTACTAGCAACTATGGAGAGCCTTTGCTTCCATTCCATTACAAAGAGTGTCCTTTTTACTATCAATTGAAGAAGCCAGTATGTGGGAGTGATCCCAGACACTTTGCAATTTTACTTCACTTATATCAATTTAGCCACTTATTTCTGCACATGTACTTTTGTAACATTTTTAACAATTCTTTCCACCTTTTATTCTCTCACATGGATTGTAATGAAAGATTTCAAAATTTCACCTTGCCTAACATTTTGTATTCACACAAATCACTTTTCAGCACTTCGATAAAAACACTTTCAAAATTTTCTACCTATATACCAGCATTTGGATTTGTATAGTCTGCTTTTACATCTGCTGCCATAAATAAATACAACACTTCCAGGTAAGTAAGTAATCCTTCACTCTTTCTTACATCAGATTATTATCATATTATCAATTAATTCTATGCTCCTCTAGGTCAACAATTTCCCTCTCTACTGCAACAATTTTTATCTGCATGGCAACATGCTATTACCTTTAAGTTATTACCTTAAATTGAAAATATAAACAAATCACCATGCATCTACTTTTTTCTGGAACTTACTGCTCTGTTCCATCATTCTGATCTTTTCACAAAGAAAAACAAACCAAAGCAGTACTAAACTGCACTGAACCAAACTAAACTTAAACTAAACTAAATTAAACCATTCAAAGCAAAACAAAGCAAATAAAAAATTCCAAGAAATCAATTAATTATGCTACTTTAACTTCTCTTCCAGGCCTTTTCCGTCAGGTTTTTTTATCTGCCTGTAACACAGAAAATTCTTTTCCACTCCTCACTCTGGGTTCCCTTTCTCAACTTTACAGTGCCCTCATACAAATTAGCCCTTAATAGCACTGACATTTATTATCATCTTTATATTTCTTTCTTTCTCAGTCTCTTAAGTTCTTTGCAGTCAATTTTAGTTTGTCTTAGTTGCTGACTACTTTTCCAATCACATATAAAAGAGCCTATAACATAGAAGCAATTCAGAAGATGGGTACTATTAAATCAAAATATATTCCTGATCATATAACTGCCATGTTTGAAATCCATTTAGGGATTGATGTTATTATACAATATAGTCCCCATACCTTTCTATGGGTATAAGACCTTTTTGAAGAAACATTCCCTTTATCAAATATTCTAATATTGTTTCCAAATTCCTGTGATTAATTCTTTACACTGCTGAGTTGCCAAAATAATGATTCCTATTCTGAACTTGCAAATCCACCTGATTAAATTTCTTACTTGGAAATCTTCTTACAATTGTAATTGTTCTTCATAGCTAGGCATTACCACTGTTAATCTTGAAACCCACTCTGGCATTAAGTATCTGCTTCCTTTATGAATATTTTTGTAATCTATGAAATATATCTAATTTTGTTCACTACTGTTTACCATAGTAAGTCCTTTAACTCATTATCATGTATATTTAAATAAGTATCCTGTAATTATAAACATTTACTTACACTCCATGTAATATATAATATACCAAAATTACTCAGTGTTTGATAGTTAATTATACTGGATACTTCTGAGGTATATCTATATGTCTAAACCTAAAGTGTTTGTAAATGTAAAAATCCAGGAGTACATATTCCCAGTAGTTGTGTAGAAAATACTGTTGGTTTTCTAATGTTTCCAGCTCCTGCACTCTATCATTGGTCACTGTGATCACACAGAGGCCACATATTTCACAAGAATTTACCCAAAGACTGAGCATGGCAGATATATTAATCAGAACTCCTGAGAGAAATGGGACCCAAGTAAGAGGTGACTTTGGATTTGTAGAAAGGAAGAAAAACAAGAGATGAAGGAAGGGGAGCAAGGGGAGGGGAAAGGGGATTAAAAAAGAGAATTAAGATGTGAAGATGTGACGTGGACATGTACCAACTCCCTGTGAGGAATGAAATCATTATCTACAGCAGACACATATTAATAGAAACAAAAACTTCATAAACGTCAAAGTAAAATAAAATTTTTAAAAAAGTAATTATTGATTAACCTGAAGACCTTTCACAGAAAATAAGATTTAATGCTCTCAAGAGATTGGAGAAACTTGATACTGTGACCCCTGAAATCCTGGAAAGAGGAAATGGCAAAAATAAGTGAAAAGAACACAACAGCTTCCCTGGGAAGGTGACAGAAGAAAAAAGTTAAGGAATCACACATACTGGAATGAACATATAAAGTCAGAAGATTGCATGTTCTATAGGAAAGATTAGACGACTCACTTTGAGAATGATCACGAGGTAAGAGACCTCAAAAATCACATAGACACCTTTCTCTTCAGAACAGGGCTGATGCTGACCTAAGACAGGAAGCTGCAGAGACGTACAATGGAGCCCCAGAATAACAGCAGTTAAGAGTCAGCACCATGTGGCTGGGAGGTTGTGTTGGCTGATATTCCTCATAAAGCCAAAGGGTAAGCTGTGGGACTTAACCAACAAGGATTTGTGAAGATGCTTTAGTGCATACCCTTCCTAGGGATGAAACAGTTTGCCATTTAATTTGTCATCATGTGGTGCACTGGTCTCCTTGAGTGATAGTGTGTTTAATATCTACACTTCAACATTAATACATATCACAACAGGTTGAATTTTCACAGTCATAAGGAAGAAACCAGCCTGAATACTTGGGAGTTTTCAACATACACCCGTTTTTAGGTTGGCTATTATGGCTGTTTAATTCACTGTTTAAATAGTGTCATTTTACCAGACAAAGATGGGAAAATTGCATTTAAAAATCCACTAGTGTATTGGTATCTTGAATTCATATTTAATGTGATAAGATGCTTAAAACCTCTCTTGATTTTAAATTTGAGGCTTTTTCTCTTACACTTATATCAAGATAATTATGATCATTTATTTGTTATATCTACACCTATCTATGTACAATATAAATCTAAAATCAAACTAATCATGAAAGGTGCTTTGAAGAATAAAACAGAATACATTTTAATATTTGTGTGACTATAAAGCATATTTTATTTGACTATAAATCATATTCAGCTAAGAATAAACTATAAGAATTCATTTATAAGACATTTATAGTAATTTCTTATTCAGTACAGTTTTGTAAATAAGTTGGTATCTAGTTAGATTTATCCATTTTTATTTCCATTTAATTTTAAATATTATTTTTCACTTGTTGATTTATTACTTAATAAAGTAATATACAACATTGTTCTATGTTCTTTTACCTTAATTTTTACTTTTAGTACATTTAATACAGTTTTTATTGTTATATGTTTAAAAACATATTCATTAATCATATTCCTGAATATTTTTCAAACTTTTGTATTTGTATAATTTGAAAAATTATTCAATATTATGAGACTATATAACCCTGTAACCAACACAGAGGACAAGAAGTAGAATATAGAATGGCTACTCTATTACTAAGTTCATTGGAATAAGTGTGACTTTTCAATGAACACTGGTGAGTAGTTTAAAAATTCAATTAAAAGAAGGGAGAGGAAAGAAAGTGGAGAGGAGAGGGAAGGGAGAAAGAAAGAAAGAGAGAGAGAAAGAAAAAAGAAAAGTTGATCTTTAATGAACCTACAAATAAAACAAATTGAGATATTAAATGCAAAATAAAATCACCTCTAAAAGATACAATTATATTTGCGTGACTTTGGAATAGAAATAGGTTAACTAGAAAAAATAGAGTACTACTGTAAAGAAATGATTGATACATAATAGATAAATTTTACAGTGCATTTCCATATTTTCCAGAACATGATACTTTTATTTACTGTTTCTCCCGTGTTTATAGTTCTATTTTCATTTCTTGTATTAAGCAAAGCGGGTATTTTCTTGTCTCTTTACATTATTATTTTGCATTTGTGTGGTAATTTTCTCTCATTTTTAATGGGTTTTAAGGTGATTCAGTAGTCTACAATGAGGACAATTTTTATTCTTAACCACATCTGAGCAAAAATTATTTATCTCTCTGTGCTACATTATAGAAAATTTTCTACAAAAAGTGTTAATTTTCTTTATACTTTCAAGACCTTCAGGTTCCTATGCAGGTGAAAGTGTGGTTTCAATTGGTCTACTTTGGAAAAGTGTATTTGAATCTCATTTTCTTGTGACATATGGCTTGGCATTTTCTTTCTCCATGGGAGACTTCCTTTGACAATGCAAAGGTGATCTTAGATACCGTATTAATCTTATGTGACAGTAATAACAAAATATCATATAGTGGGTGGCTTTGAGCAACTGAGATTCATTTTCTTCTAGTACTAGAAGCTGCATAACTGAATCAAGGTAGGAGTGGGTTTGATCTATTCTGTGGTTTCACTCCTGGGTTTTCAGACATATCCTTTTATGTTCACATGGCATTTTTCCTTTGTTTATGTCTATATCCAGATTTTGACTTTTTATAAGAACACCAGTCCTATTGCATGAGCATATACCCTAACTTTCTCATTATATTTAGTTCCATCTTTAAAGAGGCCATCACTCTATATGGTTGCATTTTAAGATGCTAAGACATAAAGATGCAGGGTTTTTTGGAGTAAATTATTCAGAATATCTCATTAATTTAAACATTATCTTTATGGAGTAGTGAGTCTAGGTTCTCATGTATATATTCTTCTCATTATCTGTAAATCCCTCACAAAAATGCACTAGCTTATCTCTACTTGTGGCATAAAATTAAAACAGGAGCATTAAATATTAAGATATATATTTCTATGTGACATGTTTATTACCTACTTCGGATTTAAGGTAATTTTTACAATTTATGTTCCTGAGACTTTACATTTTACTGCTCTTCAGAAGGATTTTATTCTTTACATAGCATTTGTGCACTTTTAATTGATAAGTTATGATAAACATGTATATAGAGACACATATTTATATTAGAGGGATATGTTAGGGGTTTGGAAAATTATTAAATCTCGAATTCTAACTTTATCAGTGGATTACTCCACTGACAAGTTTGAATGTTAATGGGCTCATTAGGAGGGGGGAGCTATCTAGATAAAGCATGTCATTGGAAGCATAGTATTGAAGGGTCTGTTTCTGCCTCTCACTCACAGTACCCCTTCCAGTGCTGCTTCTGGCCACCACTATGAGGTGAGCAACTTTGCTCTGCCAATCCCTTCTATCATGACTTTCTGTGTCCCCTCAGGTCCAAAGTATTGAAGCCAGGTGACCATGGACTGAACTCTCAGAAACCATGAGCCAAAGAAAGTCTTTCTACTTCTGAAGTTATTTTGTCAGGCATTCTGTAACAGCATTAGAAAGCTTATAGCACAGAATACGCACACACACACACACACACACACACACATATGTAATATCATTTTGCAGTATATTAATGAAAAAGTAGTAAGTTCCAAAATAATATAGTCAATATAAGACTATCAGTTATCTATGTATCTATATAAGCTTAGAGGAAAAGAACTTTCAAAAAGAAAAATATAAGGATTTTGATACTCTAAGTATTTAGTTGAGATTAAACCTGGAAGTTAATAGCAGGATATGAAATTCTCCTTATTCTCAATAATTTTTGAATCCATTTGAGCCATTAATCAGCATTTAAATGTTGGTTAATTTTTTACAACTATACTTGATGCACTAGGGATGTAGTTCAGTGCTATATCACTTGCCTAGCATGTAGAACATCCTAGGTATGAAACCCAATATTACAAAATAAATATAAATGAAAAGTGTAAATAAACTAAAATTTATTTTGTCAGAATATGCAACAAGTTACAAAAACGTTCCTGAATTCAATAATTCAAGATCTGTCATAGAGGAAACAATAAGTAGTAAAAGGAAATTTGTAAAAACAATGAAATTTATTCCTATTAAAAATATTCAGAATTTCCAAATATATGAAAAAGTCACCTATAAGTTATCCATATTTATAATTGTAAAATTCTACATAATTATTAAAACATTCTTTTTAATTAAAGTAGCATAAATAGAATGTTATGCATATAAGATTAATTAGGTTAATATATATTTTGAAATATGTATTCAAACATTTATATGCACAATCACTACACACATATATGTGTATAGTAATAATGAATATCAAAATATTGTGAACTAGTCTTATAGTAATATAATAGTGTGTCTGTTTTCTACAGCCTTAATAATTTTATAATTATTATCTTTCTGATAATAAGTAGAAAAATTGGTATACAATTTGATGTGGCTATTTCCTCTTTTAAAAAATAAAATTTACAAACCATAGTGGCCTGGGATTTAGCTCAGTGGTTCTGCTGCCTGCCTCGCAAGCACAAGGTCCTGAGTTCAATTCTTGGTACCCAAAAAAAAAAAAAAATTACAAACCATAGGTATTATAAACTAAATGAAATAATTTATTCTATTTACTCAATAGATAAATCACAAATAGGTTCATATTTTTGTCACTGTATCTCATAAAGTTCATTTAATTTCTACTATTTTAAAGTTTAGCACAATTTATTTGACTAGAACTATCTAATCTATAGACACAGAATTAACTAGGCAAGGCAAAGATAATACACACTAGTGACCTATTGCAGCAGACTTTATTCTATATTGGAAAAAATTATTACTTTTAACTTTGCTGTTTAATGTTGACTAAAAAATATTGGTTAGGGATCAGAATATCCATTAGTGGAGCTGAAGTTTTATCTATTCTATTTAACAGCCTCATAGGTAATGTTACCTTGAGTAGAATATATAGAGAAAAAAGAAAAGTTCATGGATCACAGTAAAATTGTGATGAATTGCTGCTGTGTCTTTGTCTTCCTCTTGAAATGTGTAGTTACTTCTCTCTGGCGGTTTCATTTTGCAGAGAAGCAAGCCACTTCCCGAGTTTTTTTAATGGTATTCAAAAATAACTCTTTTCTAGGAATTCAAAATGCCCCTGACAGCAAGAGGCAACCAAATACATTCAGTCAGATATGAATCAATTTTACATTTTCATGGAACAGTATGATATAGTTTTTTAAAAAAAATATTTTTCTACAGTACAGATACTTAGCTAGCAAGTAAGAATTAAACTATACTGGCTTTGAAAATATTGAAATACTCTATGATGTTTAGTAGTTACTGCCTCGAGAGTCACATAGGACATAATGGCAATCTGAAATCATTGCACAGAAGATCTTGGACCCTTTCCCGCTGTCTTAGGTACCATTTTAGATTTCAGCAAACACCTTGTTAATCCTGGGCACTTAATGGTCCTTGGGACCACTGCTTGCAGCACCGTGCTGGCCTTTTATGATGACCACTCATTTATTAGTGAGTATGTGATGCTGATTTTTAAATTATTTTAATCCAAAACTTTTTATATACTGTTACATAAAATAGTTTAAAATATGAGGTGTGAAAAAATTACACTGACTATTTAAATTAGACAATTTTTTTTTGGTTTTTTTTGGTACTGGGGATCCAACTTGGGTCCTTGTGCTTGCGCAGCAGGCGGCGAAACCACTGAGCTAAATGCCCGGCCCTTATTTAAATTAAAATCAAATTATTACAAGAAAAACACATTGCTATTCATCTTTTTTTAAATAGGACCTCTCATTTTGAACACATTTATTCCGTCCTTCTTGCCACATTTTGAGTCAATTCTGAGAGTTCTTTTTAGCAATTTTTTTTTTTTTTTTTTTTTTTTTTTTTAGTTGAACTGTGGTGGCTGCCTTGATGGCCCGAAGTGGTTCAAAATATTTCTTTGTGATCAATTGATTTAGGGGAAGAACCGGAAATCTCACAGTGCCAGACCCAGTTGCTTGGTGGATGAGTCCCCACTGTGGTGTTTTCACAAGCTTGCCTTTCTATTGGATGGCACTCAGTAGTAGGATTCACAGCATTTTTAATCACATCTTATAAAGACGCTCAAAAAAGAAGACTTCCACTACCTCTTCAGAAAGTGACAAGAATGATGAGGCAAGTGTTCCTGAAGCGAGAGTAAGTATTTTGAGGGACATTAACAGCTCTGTGTAATAATTTATCATTTTATTGTAGTTATCTGCTTTACTGTAGTAAGGTATTTGTATTTAAACAATCACCATGTCATTTGATTATGCCTCCTATGTTATGGATATTTTGAGGTTGCATAGTATAACTTATCTTGGGTTCATTTATATAAAAACTTTTTGGTGTCTTTAAATATCTATCTTCAAATTC
This sequence comes from Heterocephalus glaber, assembly GCF_053883595.1. Classification (NCBI taxonomy): domain Eukaryota; kingdom Metazoa; phylum Chordata; class Mammalia; order Rodentia; family Bathyergidae; genus Heterocephalus; species Heterocephalus glaber. The sequence goes on from NW_028258333.1 coordinate 13,311,179, forward strand.
TATTTGTTGCAAGTGGTTTTTGCCTCTTACCTTTGCCCATTGTGAATTCTCTTCTTGAATGCTCATAGTGAAGCATGTGCTATCCTTCCACTATTTCAATGTCTGTAAGAACCATCTGGCAATCTGTAGGCCTCCATAACTTACTTGGAATGACAGAATTTGAATTGCAGGCATATCGGTTGACAACCAGTTTTAGAAACACTAACTATTCTTAACTGAGAATTGAAATACCTGGCTGGCAAACACAGATACACAGAGGTTCACACATAGGAACCCTTGGCCTTTGCAGCCTGTACCACTCTGTTTTTCTGCCCTCTCACTGTCCTGGTCAACCCTCAGTGTGCAGTCGCAGGAACTAGCAACCTGAGTATGCCTGAGGAGGCTCTATCTTGACAGTTGCCTATCCAGAGCTTGACTCTTCAGATGGTGCTGCTAGAACTCTTTTACAATTTTCTTTGACTAATTTTTGTGTTCAATATTGCTCTGTCCTTAAATTTTTTTATTCTTAGAAAAATACAGTTTGAGAATGAAAAATACTGATGCCATTTATGAACTGCAAGTTAGCTGCATACACGATATTTTAAGTATCTAAAAAGAACTAGAAGCAAGAATGTTTTGGGTATTTGTAGGTGTGAATTTTAGCCCTTCACATATTTAGAAACACTAATCATCTAAAAAGAAAAGAAAATGCATTTATGATTAATAAGTATGTTTACAGTGAATAAATTAATGAAATACTGGATATCTGTGTACATGTCAGAATGCTAAAAGTGGTTGGTTAACTGTATTATTTATCATTAAGAACTCAACATGGATTTCAAAGTTTTCCTTGGAAAAATTTATATCTCCATATCCAATATGGATATTCAAAGGAATATTGATTTACTTAGACACTGGTAGTCACCATGTCTTTTTTCTAAATCAAAATTATAGATTACATCTAGAAAACTCTTCCAATTTCATGATGAATGAGGAATAGCTATTGTTCTGTTAAGTCAGATTATTGAAGTAAAAATCTAATTTGAAGGTGTTATTTTCTAAATTATTTTAATGGTTTTATACACTTGTAATTGTTATGAAATAAAACATTAAAATCTGATTTATCAATTGTGTCAGTGAGAGCTCACTAGAGAAACACTGAATGCAAGATGCGAATGTGTAAGAATTTACAAGATTGGCTTGCAGTGGCCCCCACGGAGTCAGGTGTGGAAAAATGCAAAAGGGGCCGTCTTTGCACTGGAGGTCTGAAGGATGCAGTCAAAGGGTTGGGGAGCTCACTGCAGTGCTCCAAGCAAGTCTGTATCAGGAGGCTGAACGGTCAGTGCTGGAAGCCAGGAGGTGATATCCAAAATGAAGGTGAAGGGCCGGGGATTTAGCTCAGTGGTTCCAGTGCCTGCCTTGCAAGTGCGATGTCCCGAGTTTGATCCCCGGTACCAAAAAAAAAAAAAAAAAAATGGAGGTGAAGACTGGAGTCTGGAGCTCCTCTGAAGAAACAGAAGAGAGCCTTTCTTCTTCATTTCTCTTTCACATCATGCGAGAGACAAGTCTCTCGGGGTGGTAAATCCCCTCAGCCACTTCCGGCACTGTGCTGATCCAATTTACTTGGACGTTTCTTACTCAATTTTACCCAGTTAACTATCATATCAATAAAGGAGGAAAAAAGTCTGTAGAAAATGTGGAAATCCAAGAAAATGATAATTCTCATCATAGTATTTTAATACTCTGGAGCTACAGAAAAAATACATATGCATTGAACGATTGAAGATCAATTAAAAGGTAAGTAGAGGAGTTTGTATGCCTATAGTAATGTAGTTAGATAAGATGTGATTACAAACTAGTATAAATGTGGTATAAAACTAGAAACTTGATGTTATTATCCTTTTATAAGACTTTGAATGTGCACATACATAAGGATGTCAACAAAAAACAGCCTTTGCTCTTCCAACATATTTATCATCAGGTATTATTTCATTCCAAAATTTTAGCATAAAAATCCCACTGATCCAATTTCCAAGGGGTGATTGCAAGTAAAGTAGTACTCAGTTATAGGGAAGAGCTAAAGAAAATCAAATGAGTAACTTCCTCTCCATTTTGCTGACATTTGCTTTTCTTTGTCATCTGGATAAAATGAACATAAAGTACACTTAGAATAGAAATGACTTCTTCCACGTTTATTTCCATATTTGAAGTAGAACTGGTCTTGACAGAAGACTTATCCTGAGTATAGTTATTTGGATAAAGAGACACTACTGTCAACTATCACTAAGATTATGGTCAAATTCAAGAAGTCCTAGAATTTAGACCATCCACATCAGCCCTCAGATATGTCAGGAAAGATTTAGCCACAGGAGTAGAGGTGGTGCATTAATGTAGCAAGCTGTAATAGTTTCTGACCAATTGATTTATATTTGTGATTGGAGCTAGAGATATAAGACACATCCAGGTGATCAAGGGTCATAAATTTTAGAATGTGAAGTCAGATTTCACTATCATATTAGTGATAGAAATTGACTGAATGACTTTGATAGGAAGAGATAAATAAGAAAGGGGAAAGTCAGAAAACTAATCCAAAGGAAATATGACTAGGGTGGGAAGACATTGGAAGTGAGAAGCATGGTTATCATAACACTCTCAGTATCTTTCTCTTTTTTTTTTAGTGTATTTAACATATATTTTTATTTCTTCACCCCTTTTCTATGCAGTTGAATATCTGAACCCACTTTTATGTTTATGTATCTTTGATTCTAATTACTTCTTGTCCCCTTGAAAAATAACATATTATCTGACTAAACACCATGGAAAATAACTCTTAATCAAAAATGTATTTCTTTGTTTCTGTATGTAATAAGCTATATGTAGATATATTAGAAAGTCACTCAACAGTTAAACAAAAATAATTTGTTAAGAACTTGGCCACTAATAAGCTTCTATAATAGTAGAAAATTGAACAAAACCAAAATAGCTAAAAGTTACACATGCCCCACTAACTAGATAAAGCTTTATATTTTGGAGTCTGTCTTCATCAATTTCTGTGTATTTGTTGAGACATACTGAAGTGGTCCAAAATAAATATTATGAATGAGTATATAATGAACAAAAAGTCTATATATTTAAATAATAACAAAATATTTCCAGGACAGATCATATGTAACAAAGTTATCTAAAACACAAACTTTAGTTCCTGAAATTTTGGCTCATATGAATTCTAGAATATTTACTTGAGTTATCTTACAATATGAAATAGTTACACTATATTTTTCTCTTTATAAGATATTATATATAAATCAATTATCATTGCTTTATGGCTAAGCTTTTGTTCAAATTCAGAATTGCTACCTCTTTCTAAATCTCTAGAAACAGAACTAAAAGGTAAATATAATGCATATATTTCATGAGTTTTCCTAATTGTCAGGCAAAGAAAGTTTACACAAATCTTCTCTTCTACTCAGATTCTCCAGAAATTTTTTACCTTTAAAAGTTTATAATAATAATTGTTATTTTATCTGTGGATTATAGTTAAAACAAGCACCTTTATACATAAAAAAAACCCCTAAGAATTGGTGAGCAGTATAATACCATAAATATCATTAATTGAATTAATTTCTAATGCATACTTTATTATATCTCAGTGTTGTGATTATTTCATTTTTATTAATCTCATTAAATTAGGGTAATTTTATGTCAGATTGATGACCAAACAATACTTAAAATGGTTTTCTCAATTTTCTGTTGTCTTTTATCCTCATTTTGGTGTTATTGTATCCATTCCCACTTTGTTTGGATTTTCTTTCCACTTCTTTCACAGAAGAAAAGAAACAAGAAAAAACTTACATACTTTTACCTCTGAATTTTTGAAATCACAGAAAGAGCATGCCATAAGGTACTATTGAGTAATATTTTGAATCTGTTATATTTATTATAGTCAATTTTACCTCTTTGCTTATCTATCCTGAGAACATGTAAGCATACATTTGTGTGTATGTGAGCTTAGTCTGATTATTTTCTCATGTAACACATTTGATAGTGGAAAAGGAATAATCCTTGTTTTTGTAACTTGCTTTTGTAATAACAGTGTGTAGGAAATATTTTTAATTCTCCATAAATACCTGCTGAATAAGGAGTCTATGCAAAGGGAAGTTCTGCCAAATGACAAAAGTTCCACCAGAGAGCAAGTCAAGGTCACCGGAAGATCCTGGAGGAAGTGTGTCTGGGAAAGACAGAAACTCAGCCCAGGGGACCAATTCATCCTGGTTACACTATTTTTATAATGAATAAATTAATAAAAACTGCAACTCCTTTAAAGAGATTTTATGTTAATTTGGAAAGCTTCGTTAAAACATTATAGATATTTTTAATATTTACTGTAGCAGAAAGAGATTTTTCCGAATCTTTTCATGTGAACCTTGCACCCTTTGAATTGGTGTTCAGTGACTCTGTGAGTTGCAAGAACAATAGGGTTGCAATGAAGCCTTACAGCATATCAGGGATTACCAGGACACTTAGCATGCATTTCCCCCCGTTTGAATTAATGTTCAATAATGTAGAAGCATACGTCATCTATGAACTTCAATAATACATCTTCATCTTCTATCTACTACATCCATGTAATGAGTTTTGGCATTTTAGCTCTCCTTCTGAAGAGGATAGGCATAAAAATTGTTACTACCCTGAACATAATAATTACTGCAAGGAAAAGGAACTTAGCCTTGTATTCAAAACGGGTGTTTTTTATAATGTATTAAACATATTTTAATAATGAGTAATCAAAAATAACTAAACTTCATAAAGAATAAATATTCTTCAGGTGAATTATATATGTGAATATGTACATTTAATAATACATATTAAAGTATATATTTATATTAATAAAGTATATATGGTATTGCTCATGTGCTTATATCTATATTTTGTTACTGGCTTCAGAAGATAAAATTAGGCTTCCATAGGGAGTTGCTCAGAGGTTCTAAAAAGATAAAATGATATTAGGTAACCAGCTTATGTAATACACATCAAAAATATTATAATACATATTATACTCTGCACAGAATTATCTAATTCATTATTTTTTGCCCCCACCCTTTATTATAATTTAACCTCACCAATCATGTGATGGACATAAATGAATGAGAATTGTACAATTTTCTTTAGAATTGTTGGTGTCATATATGAGATAAATAAAACCAATATCATTGTCTTTTTATTTCTGTAATGTTATTAAAATTTTGAATAAAGTTATTTAAAATTAATTTGAATTCATTAATTAAATATCAATTTACTGTTAAATAATAATATATATCATCTAAAACTCATAAATACTAATACTATGTATAGTCTATACATATTGTGTACGTCAGAGTTAAGGATATGTAACATGAAACTCTAGATTGTCTACCTATCCTTGTTTAAAATTTGTACAGTAAATATCTTAAAGTAAAAGGAAACTATGTACATTACATAATATAAAGTATGTTTACTCTAATTTTCACAAGAAATAATTATAGTCAAGTAAGGAGTGAATGAAGAAACGGGAAAATGTCTAATTCTCAGAGCAGAATTATTCATCAAAGTAATGAGGAATAAGAATTTTCTATATTTTAGGCCCTAGAAAACAGATAGCATTATGGCTTTGTAAATGAATCATCAAAAATTAGAGGTATCCGGGCCGGGGATTTAGTTCAGTGGTTTCGCTGCCTGCTATGCAAGTGCAAGACCCGAGTTTGATCCCCAGTACAAAAACAAAAACAAAAACAAAAACAAAAACAAACTAGAGGTATCCATTGTTAAAAACAATTATTAAGATTAAGACTTAGGTCATTGATTATGACTAGTAGTTTCAAAGACCCAGTATGAACTTAAAACTCGTGTTGTTAAAAAGAAATACACCTGGTGTTTATTAAAAATGCCAAGACTCTATTCAGTGCTATTGCAATAGGGATCAGTACTGTTTTTGAGCAGTCGATGAGGATTTGGTGTTGGGAAAGGTCAATGTAATTAAGCCAGCAGATTTTTCTAATAGTCCTTTATTAAATTTATGGTCCTTCACTTTCACAGAAACTTAGACACAGTGCCCTATGAGTTTTAGTGATTGTATATCAAGGGGATGGCTTCCTGAATGTCAGAAAAATGTCCTCGCGTTTTAGAAGATTTATATCTCAAAAGAACAGAGAAAGAATTATGTTTTATAAAGTAAATGCTTAAAAAAGTGAGTTTGAAGACTTAAGAAATAATATTGAACCTGAAGTCATCTTTATTATTGCCTAAAACATGACATCATCATGTCAGTTTTGTAATTACACACTAACACATATAAAAGAAAGAATTATTACACAGAATATTGTAGATAGGTAGATCATGTGGACTAAAATACTGCCAAGAAATTGCAGCTTTATTTTTGGATTTGGGGCCAATCAGTCCCCCCCAAGTGACCACCCTGGATTCTTGCTGCAATGTTTCAGAGTTGAGTATGCATATGTATTATTACAAGTATTCTCAAATTGAAAAAACAGTGAACCAAGTCAATAAGAAATGATTACTTCTAATGTTTATAATCCCACCCCTAGCTTTCACTCAGTAGAATTGGTCTTTGTACTAGCCATTGTCACAAAATTGTCCACTGGCACATTTCTACATTGGATTCTCCAATTAATGAATCCAGTTACAAGGTTGTGTCCTTTTCAGGGTCACAATAAACAAAACCTCCACACAGGGCATTTACACACTACAATATGGGTTGGTGCCAGAGCTAATTATATTCTCAGACAAGAAGCTGACAACATAATTAGCATGAAGAAAAAACATTGCATTGTTGTATACTTTCATTTTACCTAGTGTTATTAATAGTTCTATTAAAAGAACAGAAAAGAGAGGTTATAATATTTGTTCTCATGGTAACTCTCTCTAAATATATAAAGGCAGTGATTAGTCATTTTTTTTCATTTAATATTCAGTGTGTTCACTTGCCAAAGCACAAAGGCCAGAAAAGAAATTAACTTTTGCTCTTGGTTTGATAGGAATAAAACTAAAATAAGAACCAGCTAGCATTAATACTGTTAAATTGAAGCTGCTGGGAAGACAGATGAAGGCTTTAAAATAACCCCAGATGGTTACTAGTATATCCTTCTCAAAACAAAAATTCCAGCCCGTTTATTCAAAGATCATTAGTTCCCTTATTCGACAATTTGGGATTTTACATCTCATAATGTGAGAAATGCACTGTGTTATCTAACAGAGTGTGTGACCCTGGGCTAATTAAAATGCTCACATGAACAGGGCAGGGTGAAGCAGTGCTGCTTCATTACAAGTGGTAGTTGCTCCCTGGAGACAGATGCATCAAAAGCTTCCTGGAGGTGGTCCAAGGCATCAGTCAAACGCAATGTGCTTCCCAGACAGCAAGGCTACTACATGGCATCACAGCACTGGGAGCTGTTTGATCTGAGTGTGGCTTTTAATTTGCTTTTCAGATCAGTGCAGCAGAAAGACCTCAGAGGAAACTGAACAAACCCACAGAAACTGAATGTGACCATTGGGGGTGATAGGCCAAACATGGGGACATGGGGCTGTCAGGTGGGAGGTGGACATTTGTACTGTTTTTGATATTCTTTTAAGCAGGGAGTGACAGGTTAATTTAGAAAAGGGAGGGAAAAGTGTGGACTCTCCCCTAGTGTTGTGATGCCTGCTTCTTGACATCTTCTCCTCCTTCATGAGTTTCATTTCTGCCCCTGGATTACACACTAAGTGGAAACCAACATTCAAGCAGAAGCAAATCCACACAATCAACAATTACAGGGCAGTGAAGCCTCCAGACAAACAGCCTGAACACCCTTATGATGTTACAGCTGTAGCATTCTCATCAATAAAATCAGCCAAACTTTGTGGAAGGTTAAACATTTCAGAATTATTTGTAAAAGCCAACAATGGCACTTACAAACATCAATAAAATGGTAGAGGATAAATATAAAACACTCATATTTTATATATGCACATATATCTTTATAGCTGCAACATATGTAATATAAAATGTTCACATAATAACAAAGGAGTTTAACAAATAAAGAAGTAAAAAGATATACTAATATTGCACATGTACGTTTATGCATAGTGTAGTAAGGCAAAGTATAAGTTCTGTTTCTTTATATTAGATGTATAATATAGTATACACATAGTTGATGTTACACATTTATATATTGTGAATATAACCTGATACCTACCTACATATCTATTTATATATGCATACATACATACACACACAAATCAATTTGCCACAAGGTACACTGATAAGTTAGTAAGAAAGAGGTTTTAAAAATGAGATTGAAAGTATTTTTTGTATGTGTGCCACTATAGTATACAGTTCTATAGTGATAATGAAAGAAGAGAAACACGAACACAGACATTTTTCTATATATTGTAGATTAATTTTAGTTTTCAAAAATATAGATTTCATATGTTAATGAAAAATATACAAAAGACAAGAAAATAAGGAAAAAGCGGTGGATTTGTCTCTTCTGGCGAACAAGCATATAAAAGGCCTTAATTACTCTAAATTATCCAGTAGAGTTTAATTCTCCTATCCTAGTCTCCATTTCATTTAGTGATGTTTTTTCAGTTAAATGGTACTTAGAGTTTTCCTTGAACTGTACTTTTTATCAAGAAGCATAGTAAATAGGTTAATGCAAAAAGTTATGTGTTTCCCAACAAAAAAAGCTATACATTAAATTTCACTTAAAATTATCCACAAACATTCTATAGACCTTTAATGTTTACCAAAACCTCTGTATTGAGTGAGGGGTCTTTCCTCAGTACAAATGCAAACTCCTTCTTGCATGCTTCGGACATAGTTTTGGTAACCAATTATTTTTCTCAAAGTTGAGAGAGAATTTTTGCAAAAATTTAAACTCACAATCCTTTAATGATTTTATAACCTTCCTCACTCAATCACCTCCCGTATATGACTCACATATCTTGACAGTAATTACCCTGACTCATCTTTATTATTTCCAAAGCATTTGATTTTCTTAATAGAATCACATTTTATAATGATTTTCATGTTTACTTAATTTAATGATTTATATAATTGGAAGGAGTAGTAAAATTAGTTTAAACAGGTTGGCAAACAGAAACCAGATGATTTTTCATAAGCATGGAACTTAACATGAGGAAAGGAGTGTGCATAGCTATATATATATATATATATATATATATATATATATATATATATATATATATGGAACACAGCTCTAAGCCTAATGAGTTGAGAGGGTATTAGCTTTTTGATAGAATAATGTATGGGAAAAGAGTCATACTTTCTTTAATGTGTCATATATCACAGAAAAGTATACCTTGAGTTGCACGCAGAAAATGTTCAATAAATTCTTGTTCAGTGATGGAGATAAAAATACAATTTAATTTGCTAAGAGTCAAATAAGAGGAACAGGTAAATGTTGGGTTGAAAAAAAATGGATCTCGTATAAGCCTTAAGAAAGTGGAAAGGTGGTATGTGTCAAGAATATGTTCCAAAAATGGCTTACAATAATTTTTGAACAAGATTTTTTGGTAAAGCTCTTTAAAGGAAACTAAGATGTAATTATAAATTTTCTAATAATAGGAATACAAATTTGGAATGTATTATTTTAGAATGTTGCATTGGAGAACCAGAACATGATTACTTGTGATTCTACTGGATTGCTGATAAATTTAACTTTGTACACACATAAAGGTAAAGTATTTAAAGAAGCTGATTTTTTAAAAGATGAATTATATTGAAAGTAACTATCAACAAAGAAACGAATAAACACATTTATACGTCATATCACTTCATTTGTTAATACATTTTCTTCTACTTGGCTTAAAAATATCTTTTAAATATTTATTTGAGTTTTTAAAAATCACTGTTTTATAGTGGATATAATTATAAAACAAGAAATAGTGTTAGTGTCCCAATATTTTTATCTAAATTACTCAAATTTGAGCCAAATGTGGACAAGCGACAAACCAGCAGAATTTATATAATCAGTAATCTGCTCTGTATTTGCAAAGCAATTGATACAACAATGAAAAGACACATCATGTTGGTAGAGAGATTAGATAGTCTTAGCACAAGTGTAGTTTATATTTGCTTTTAGCAACAGTGGTAGAGAGAGTCAATGTGATACTAATAACGTTTTATTTCCTGAAGTTAAATTGTGCTGTGTTTTGAAGAATAATTTGGGCCAGTTCTTGTCTTAGTAAACATGCTAGTTAACCTGGCATATGACTGCCAGATAAATGTAAAAAATATTATTAGGAGAAATTAAGTAATTAAATTGTGTCAATTAATATTGACGTTTTGTCTGTACTTCCATGTTAATAAATTTTTATCCACTAGTAGTATGTTCATGTTGGAATGGTAAAAATCCCAACAAAATGTAAATGTTGTTTAATAACTTCATGGATTAGAGACAACAATATTTCTATTGTTATCCATAAGTGAATTATCAGAATGCGATTTTTTCCTTCACCTAAAAATATCTAATTTTCAACCTTCTGCTGCTGTTGGCCTTCCCCATCTCATGTCCTCTTCAGTTGGACTTCCCTTTCTCAGCCAAGTAACAACAAACAAATCATGGGGGTTGATCATTTGTGAATGTGGTAGGATAACGTTGCGGTGTTTCACAGGAATTATGAAATATCATCAGATCATTCTGATGTCCGAGGGCCTGAATTACAGCTACAAATTCTTCTGTGAGAACATCCAGGTTCAGGAATGTGTGAATACCCTTAAGTGTTAATGAACTGTAGCATTTGCATAGGTGCTAAATTGCACATATATTTAAAAAAAAATTTTATTCTATTGAAATGATGTAATAGTTTTCCTTGTTTCCCTTTTCATTGAAATTTTTAAGTTAATGTAATAAGTGAGATAATGAGATTAAAACTAAAGGTTTGACAATACAAGAAAAGTAAATCTTAAAAGAGGTAATGATTTTAACAGGGACAAAAATAAACGAGAAACGGGTCGAGGATTTAGATCAGTGGTGCCGTCGCCTGCCCCGCAAGTGCAAGGACCCGAGTTTGATCAACGGTACCAATAAATAAATAAATAAATAAATAAATAAGAAACTGTTGGACAAGGTATAGTGACTGCTAGACTGACAAATATCTAAGAATCTTTGAGACACAGTTACAGACATGCTCTCAAGTAAGCCTTGTTAAGGGAATGTTCCAGAAATAATTCTGTGAAAAGGAATGTACAAAAAGAAACAAAATATGGGGAAGATAGTCTCACTTAAAAAGGTAAGATGGTACTATTTCTGGATGCTCGCAAAGGTTATATGCTAAAATAATGCACTGTATGCAAATTACTGCTGAATTATACTAAGGATTATTCTGAATTACACTGAATTATTCCTAACAAGTATCTTTTCCTTTCCTTTCTTCTTAATTCTGAGCCAATTTCTGATAATTCCAAAAATAAAAAAGGAAAGATAACAATTTAGAAGATCCATGTTTTGTAAGACAAAAGAAAAAAAAATTCAGGTGCAAGAACAATTGAATTTGTGCAATTACCTCTTTTAACAAAGCAATAATAGTAGGAATGTACTATCCTTTCGAGTCGGAATGACAAGTACAAGAAAAATGGCAGTGAGTTCAAACAGAAACTAGCCTACCTGAATAGCTAGTTGAAATGTAAAACTGTATATGCAGATGTATATATGCATTTACATACGCATATACATATACATATTTGTATACATATTGAACATAAGAAAGTGAAGCATAAAAAGAAGTTGGGAACAAAGAAATTATATCTGAGAAGGCATTGTATTAAAGATTCCAGACTTGAAGTAATGCTTAAAAGAATGGGGGAGGGGTAAGGTAACAAAGCAGACAATACCATTGCACTTAGAAATTTCCAGCCAAAATTTCATGATGGCTTAGAAAAAAGTGATGAATGTTGAGAGCACAGAAAATTGAGAGACATTTATGTCATATAATATTCAGATTTTGATACATTTGAAAAAGGAAATAAAATAATAAAAAAGAGGAAAAATTTCTGATTTGATTTTGTAATGAGATTTTATTTTCTAATATTTCATGTGATGCTTTTAACATTTGATATTAAAAAATATGATTGGGCTTTCTTTTTGTAAAACTTGATGACTGACATTGTCAGTTTACCTATTGGGAAATATACATCCAATGGTTGACTTGTGGTATAATAAATTGATATTTAAACAGTTTGAATTTTGTTATGTCTCTAAAATAGAAATGAGAGTAAATAGCTTGAGTCACTTTCAGGTTTGGACCTTAAATTTTCCCCCAAATCCGTGTGCTGAAGGCTTGGGCATGAACCTGTGGTGTTATGGGTAGTTCTTTGAACATCTGAGAATTGAGGGGAAGTCAAGTCATTGAGGGGATAGCCTTGAAGAGGATATGGACTTTGTCCCCTTTTTCTCTCTCTTTGCTTCTAAGTCACTATGAGGCAGCACCATTACACACACCTTCCCATGATGTACAGCCTCCCCTCCATCCCAAGAACAACAGAGCCAACTGAAATCTCTGAAGCCAAAGTACATGTTTCCTGCTCTAAAGTTCGACCTCTGTTACTTTTGTCACGATGTCTGAAAACTGACTAGTCTTACTGAGGAAGGAAGCTGAATCATAATATAAATTTGAAGATTGTCAGAATATGGACAATAATTCACAATGATCAGTAGATTTGTTTTGATTTTGTACTGAGGACCCAAATGAAAATACAAACTTCAGAAAAAAAAAAGAGAAAAAATTGGACCTAAATATACAATGATACAAAAAAACATGAGTGTAGTAGAAAGCAAACATGACTAATGTTTCAAATTCTGTTTTAATTTGTTTTGATATATATATATACATATACACACACACTATATATATATATATATATATATATATATATATATATATCAACATGTGATTGTCAGAAAACCATGAAAGGAACTTGAAATTTAAGTTGAATATCAAGAATGAGTATGAGTATAGGCCTGGGGATTTAGCTCAGTGGTTCTGGTGCCTGCCTCTCAAGCGCAAGGTCCCAAGTTCGATCCCCGGCACACACACACACACAAAAATGAGTATTTCTTTTATTAACAATGAATATTTCATAGTTCATTTAAATACCTCATTACATGTTATTATTTATGAACATGTTTTACATTATTTATATAAATACAACTGTAAAATAAAAATAATATTCAAGGAGTGCTACCATTGAGTCCATTTATAGTCAAGGGACTGTCTTTGCTTGCTTTCTTACCCTTCCCCAGATCTGTGAAGGAGCATCATTTAATAGCGGAGCTCCTAGACTTTTGTAATGCCACCTCTAAGAATGGATCGACCCTGATACATTCTGAATGTTTGTGCTGTCTAAAATTCATTTTCAGAACGTAATATCTAAAGAGGGATGATTAGAAGGTGAGGCATTTACAAAAGAGATTAAGTGATGCAGGTTCAATCTTTATGAATAATATTAATGTCCTTATAAAAAGAAGTTGTAAATAAGGACTAAAAGGTATAATAGGTAATGCGAAATAGGAAGAAAAGGGAAAAAAGGAAAGGGGAAGTGGGAGGGGTAGGGTAAAGGAAAGAAGGGAATGGAATTGATATGAGAACATGAAAAAATGGAAACAAAATCTTGTAAATATGGAGGGGTGGAGGGTTTGAAGGGAGGGCAGGGGAAGGGGGAAAAATAAGAACCAAGAAAGATTATGTAAAGGTGCAAATTTCCAATGATGAATATCATTATATTGTATACCTAAAATGTACCAATAAAATTAATAAAAATGAGGTTAGATTGAGCACCTTTCATGCCCTTCCTTTTTGAGGTAAAAAGTGACATTTTCCTAGACATCAAATCTGAGGATTGTTAAATTTAGTACTTATCAACCTCCAAAATGTTGAGTAAAATTTTCTAGTCCTTATAATTTACCCAAGATAAGGTATTACATTTTAATATCTCACATGGACTAACACAGCTTATGAAGGGGGAAATTACTTGAGGAGAGGCACTGTCCTGTGATAGTGTAAAATTGAGGGCTGGGTAAAGAGCTAAAAACTATTATGGTAAGTTGTGAATTACACTGTATACTTCCCTTAAAAGTATACTGAATCATAATTTTTAAATTTTTTTTAATTTTGGCTCTTGCTATTAGTCTGATGCAGGGAAGATGCAGAACATGCTTGCTCAAGTTTCATGGAATCATACAAAGTCAGATGAGTTTTGGAATCTTTGGGAAATTGCACAATAGGAGAATTGAATGATATCTTCTGTTGTTGTCTCCCCACAGACACACCATGTTAAGCAGCTATCCACCTGCCACTTGACATGTACCGCCAGAAAAGCCAAGGAATATAGGTGAGAGGCATAGTCCCTTATTACATTTTTAGTAAAACAGAATGAGACTATGCAGTGAAGAAGGCAGGAAGGATAGAGATGACCGTGTCACCATTCCCAAAGCCAATGCATAGGCATAGAACTGAAAACCAGGACTAGTCTAAGCCATAGGCATAGACTTAAAACCCAGTACTAGTCTTGCCATGGTGAAACTCAGTGTTAGGCAGAGCCCTCTAGTGTTCATGGTCAGCCCAATACTCACAGACTCAGACCCTGGAAGCTCATTAACTAAGTGATCCACTCCCTCCACTACAGCTACTTTGAATTTTACCAGCAAAGAAGGGAACTCCTTCAAGAAAAAAAGTTAAGGAAAAGATTCTCAAGGCTACAAGAGAAAAGAAAAAAAGATACATATGAAGTTGTTTCAGTTCATCTGACAATAGTCATCTCCACAGAAACTATATAGACCAAGATAGAGTGAAAAGATATACAGGAAAAATGGAAAGAAATTTTAAAAAATAAAGGAAAACACTGACAGAAAATATAGATGTAAATGGAGAGATAATGACATTCCCAGATGAACAAAAGCTGGGAGAATATATCTCCACCAGTCTTGTCCTAAAAGAATTTCTGAAAGGAAGACATGTTAATGAGTAAGAAAAAATATGGAAAAGTATAAAATTCATGGTAAGAGTTAATTTATAGTCAAAATCATAATCCTTTAATATTGCCAACATAGTGCATAAATCATATTGTGTGTGGACTAAAAAATCAATTAAAAATAAAAACTACATGAATATATTAAGAGGTATACAATGGGGAAAGATATAAAATGAGATATCAGACATTCTTACTGTGGGAGCAAAGCAGAAAATGTTATACAATCTCACTTCAAAACATAATAAAAGGCATTGTTTTGGCATTAAAACAAACACCGGAAAAATAGACTAGAAGTGAACCCATGCGTCAAAAACAAATAGATTTTCAACAAAGTTTCTAAGGATATACATTAGAGAAATGAAATATTTTTAACAAATTTTGGTGAAAAAACTAGATATTCCTCTGTAGAAAATGAAAATAAATTTCTGTCTCTCATCAGTTACAAAACCAACTCAAAAGTGGATAAAGTTTAAAGGTAATTAGTAGAACTGCAAAATTACTAAAAGAAAATGTGCAGTCTATGTGTCAGGATACTGGGATGGGCACAGATATTTTTGATAAGACTGAAACTACAAGAAAATAGAATTAAAAATAAACAAATGAAGTTATTCAAAGTATAAATTTTCTACAGGAGAAAAATAATCATGAGTGAAGTGACAATATAGAGAATGGGTGAAAATATTTGTACCCATTTGACACAGGGTTAAAATCCAGAAAATATGTAAGAAAAGCCAAAAACTTAGTAATAAAGGAAAAGGAGAGAGACAGAAAAGAAAGATGATTCACAAATGAAAACCAGTTAAATGCATAATTCTCAAATAAATACATACAAATACCCCACATGTATAATAAAAATGCTCAATATCACTAATATTTGGAAATCAAATGAAAACTGAAATGATGTTACCTCATTCCAGGTTCTATGATTATCACCAAAAAGACAAGTTATCATGTACTTGACAGTATAGAGAGAAAAGAAAATTATGCTGATGAGAATGTAAAGCAATACAGTCAATAAAGAAAACAATATAGGGTTTCTCAAAATATTAAAAATAGAACTATCATATGCTTCAGAAATCCCGCTGCTGGAACATTGTCTACAATAATGAAAATCAAGGTTTCAAAGAGATATTGGCTCTTCATGTATATTGCAGCACTATTTACAGTATCCAAGGAAAGAGGACAACTTGAGTGTCCATTGTCTGATGAATGGATAAAGAAATTGTGGTTAGGGCCTGGGATTTAGCTCATTGGTTTTGCTGCCTGCTGCGCAAGTGCAAGGACCCAAGTTCGATCCTCTGTACCAAAAAAAAAAGAACTGTGGTTATATGCACAATGGAAAACCATTCACCAAAATCAAGAACAAAATCCTGAAATTTGCAACAACAGAGGCATTATGGTAAGGGAAATGAGGGAGACACAAAGTAGTGCATGATCTCATTCATCTGTGGAATCTAAAAAGATTTTTTCATGTAAATTGAGAGAAGAGTAGTGTGCATTTGAGAACAAGGGAGAAGGACAAATGGGCAATATTTAATGATTGTGAACTAAGTTACCCTTAGATACAAGAAAGACAGTCTTGTATTTTATTTAATAGAAGGGTGAATATAAATCAAAGTAATGTGCTGTATATTTACAGAATCGTAAGAAATTATGTTGAAAGATTTTACCATAAAGAGATGATAAATATGTGAGGAGATATTTATCCTGATTTAATCATTATAAACTATGATGTGTTCCAACATTATATAGTACCACCCTAATATGTAAAACTTTCATGTTTTCATTTATCAATTAAAATTATAATGTAATAAATAACTTTAAAACCCTTGTTCTCTATTATTGGAAAAAAGTAGATCTTGCCTTTCAGTTTACTGTCATCACATGACTATATTTAGGGATTTGTTCTATGGTATACCAATCTTTAAATAATGTAATCTAGAACAACATACATTTTACTTACCATTTTAAAATATATTAATGTCAGACTACGTTAGTGATGATATAGGTCACCTTAGAAGCTATCAAATATCATTAAATAAATGTGTCTATAAGATCATAGTCATAATTACAAATATATAGGATTCTCTCTTTTGTTTTTTCATTACATTTCAAGATAATTGATACTTAATTTTATTTGAAAGTCTCAGGACTGATACTGCTACTTATCACTACCCTGAAATTATACAATAAGTTTAAATCATGTGTGAATTGTGTTATAAATGCATGAAGTTGGTATGTAGATAGATACTGGGTTTGCTTTTGCTCATATATATTTAAAACATGATTGCCATAATGAGTTTTGAAAATACATCAAATGTCTATCATTTGACATATTTTATGAGTTATTATATATTGCCATATACACAATACCTATCCAAATACATACATATAAGGCAAAGTCAGTATTAACACATATGTATGTACATCTACAAAGAAAGTGGTATTTGTTTTTTAAATGTTCTGTGTCAATCTCAAAGATTTCTAAAGTAACAAGATTTTTGGGTTTTAGTTAATGTATTTTAAATTACTAATGGACATTATATGTTAAAACTTTCTAAATGAAATATTCTTATTTATTAATACATACATATATGTATACATTCAAGTAGTATATTTATGATGGCTAATTGAGAGCTATTAATCATCACATTATCATATATTTTTCTTTCTTCATTTTTCAAAGATAAAGTACACTTGTTTGTTATCCCATGCATTTTGTAGGATGTAATTTTAGTGAAATTCAAATTTTAAAATATATTTTAAATAGATATAATGTTATTACAGTTTACTGGGATATATTTCTTTGACACAATGTCATCCACTGATTGATTGGCTGGTAGATTGTTTCATACAGGGATGACTGAAAATATTTTTGTCAAAAGACAACCTTCACTTTGCTGACACTTAGAAAAATGTATTCCAGCTATGTCATTTGTGTCATTGTACCTCTCATTTCTACTGTCATATTTAGACTGCTTTCATGGGAAAAGTGTGAGTAAAATATAGAAAATCTGAGATATATCCAAAGCATGTTAGTATGATGAAATATGTTGACCTCTAATTTTCCATGTCATTGGAGAAACAGCAATAATAAAATATCATCCTAAAAATTAGCAATAGTCTGAAATGATGTACATATCTTAAAAAGGTTGAAGTTGAGGTTGCTCATAAAATTCTCATGCACATACCCATTAAAATTATTGGTAAATGTATGACTTCTCTATTCTAGATAATTAAAATCAATTTTACATAATATCATCTATTGCATATGTATAAAAACTTGCGTTTTCAAAAAAAGCAAAAACATAAAAAATGTAAACAACTCAAGCTTGTTTTTTACATGATAACACAAAATGCATTCCAAAGGTGAACATGGAGCAAATACTCTGAAAATCATGAGCCAAAATAAACTATCCACCTTAAAGTTGTTGGTGTCAGATATTTAGTTTCTGTATGATATGATTCGAATCTATTTTCAAAAGTTCATATATTGGAAATTTATTTCCTCATTTTATATGGCTATAATATTTATAAATAAATTTTTGGGAAGTAATTAGGATTAGATGAACTCATAAGGATGGGGCACACATAATGGCCTTACTTGCTTTATAAACAGAGGAAAAAGAGACTATAACTAGAACACTCCTCCATCACCACACAATCTTTTCAGCATGCTACAATCATGGGCACCATGCTATGTGAGGAATTATTGGTAGCCAGATTATGTGACTTGGACCCCACAGTCGTGAGGCTGATATAATCTGCCTTGGGAAACAGAAAAGTATACAGAATGTTTTGTGCTTTCTAGCTGTGTAGAGAATTCTCATAATCACAGTACTCCCGTGAAAAGATAACATCTGCTGGGGCTAATGTAAAGAATGCTAGTTCCTTTTCTCACATTCCCCTTGTAAAAATTTAACCCATTCCCTATTTTTCAAAAATAGCTTTTCAACTGTTATTTTTCCTATAAATAATGCACAATGCCTTCCCCCTATGCTTCTCACTTACTAATAAAAATTTGTCCACCTTGGAGATTGTCATGTTTGTCCACTTGAGGCAGACTTCTCCTGGTCCGTTGGCACCTTACATATTGTTTCTGTTTCTCTTTATTCTCCATCATCCCCACTTCATGAGTATCTGAGAGTCTGATCAGCCTCTGGCAGTATAAAGGCTCAGATAGACCTCAATAGACTCCAAAAACATACTGGTACCATAATTTTAAATTTCCCAAATGTGAGACAAATACACATCTATTCTTTAAAAAATACAGTATGTAGCCTTAGTTATTTTGTTACAGTAGCAGAGAATAGACTAAAATAGCATAATTTCTGGGCTAACGATGATACAGATAGTACAACTGGTGGCTACAGGAACACTCCCCTCCACTCACCTCAAACTGGGTAATTGTCCAGGGAAAATTTCTGACCGTTCTCTTAAGATTTATTACATGGAGGAAGTGATAAGAAAAACAAAGACTTCCAATATGTCCTGGAAAATCCCAAAGCAGGACACGTATATACCAGACTTGCCTGGATGACTTGCAGTAATGTATCTTCTCCTATAGCTCAAAGAAGGTTCATGAATATGGACTGCATCTCCAGTTATACATCCAGGTAGAGTGAATTATTGAAAAGGATATGTGCAACCTGTCAGTCATGCTGTGAATCATGGTCTGAATGATCCCAGTGGGTATTACCTCATAGATGACACAGCATTTTAAACCTTGACACCTTATGCCTTTGACACTGGTGTCATTTTCCTTAAACAGATGCAGGCCTGTTCATGCTGAGAGTACTGTTACCTTAATAAGGATTGCTACTCTTCCTTACTCTCTCATGTCATGTGCAATCTTCATTAGTGAACCAAAGGAATGTAGGTACCTTTTCTAAATCCCAACTCCCATGCTAGACAGAACCAAAGTAACAAACAGAATAATTTGAATCAAACAGACCCATGGTTTGTCAGGTTATTCCTGGAAGTGATACACAAACTACTTGATTTGTATAAGCAGAAAACTAACAGCCCCAATTAATGAAAGTCTAACTCAAATCATTTAAAATAGATAGAATATAGCTCATCAATCAATTCCCAGACTTGAGCCTGTTTATTGACAAAGAAGCCCTTGAATGAAGAGGAAGATTAGTTCCTTGAAAGTAGTATGTTGGTACACTATCAAAAATACACACTGTTAATCTTTCTTCAAACATTTTACCAGGATGACTGTAGATTGGTGAAAAGGAAATATTTAAAAATTTTGGTCACTACTGAACATTGATCATGGATTGATACTGATTTCAAGAGACCCAAAATATCACTGTGACCCTCTAATCAAGATAGGGTTCTTGGAGATGAGATAATCAGTGATAAGTACATCTCAATGTGGGTCTATTGGGTGTCTGGTATTGCTTCCTAGCAAGGGAAATGTTCACAAATTTACCAGGTATAATAATCATGTGGATAGTTATAGAAATAAGAACTTTAATTATCATGAATGAATATTTCCTCCTTATTTGTTAAGGGTGTGTTTGCATATTTTTGTTTAAGATATATCTTTGTTTTATTCTTAGCTTATTCCCTTACAATGTAACATAATGTATATATCAACTTTATGTTGCTATTTATTTATTGTTAGCATTAAATTATTATCTTTAAGTCACATGATACGAGAAGAGAAAAGATCACTCAAGAATATTGCTTACCTTCAGGAACTAATGCATTGTAAACTTTACTGTATATAGGACACTCAAAGCATAAAGAGAAATACATGTAAGTATGTATATTCCTATACACAGAATTACATATAATATAGGTTTATATGAATAGTATATCATATGTGTCTATGTATAATCACACTCAATGTACGTATACAAATTTTCTATTGTTTTGTTATTCTGTAGAGTCCTTAATAACAACTATGAAACATGAAGTTAGGCAAATTTTGAATTATTTTCTACTCTTTATCAGATATTTGAACTCTAAATTCCACATGAATTTAAATGAATTAGGAGAGTTATACATTGTGTTATTCTGGTTCTTGTTCATAACTTTAGGATAGAGCTATGTGCTCAAAATTTAAATATATTTCCAATTTCATAATTTTTGACCTACTGCTTACAGATGTTTTATGCTTAAAATATAATTTAGAAAAGATTATATTTCTGTAAGCAGCAAATAAAAATGTACATTATTTCTTGGAATAAATATTTACTGTCTTAGTATAGCCTGTATTGTACAACATCAAATGAAAGATTTGGTTTTGGAGTTCAAAATACAGCAATTTTTTGAATAGATGTTTTCAAATTGAATTATTATTTGCAATTGTATATGTTGTTTTATTATTGTGGATATAAAGATAAAAAACACAAGAAATATAGAAATACTAGCTAAATTTTAATATTAAAATTAAATATAGCAATAAAACATTAAGAGGTTGGAATAATGTATAAACTAAGGTATATTTACATATATTTTAACATAGGCCAGTGAACAAATAATTGAATGCAACTGAAATAAAAGCACTAAAAAGGGTATATTATGTATCATGATAACATGTGTGTTTATAACACTATTAAAGATTAAGTGATATTCAAGGTAACAAAAAAAACTTGTTTGCCATCTTTTAAGAAAATTTTAAAAAGCACGAAGTTTTATCCTTAAAATCAAAAGATTTAAATGATTCTAATTATCCTTACTCTTTATTTACCATATTATTATTACATTGTCATATCTTGAGAGATACAAAGTTAGACTGTATAGTTCTTTTCTCAATAGAAAATAAAATAAGAAACAAAAATGTTCAATTTCTCCTAATTAATGCCATTTTGTAAAGTCACTAGACATTTGAATAAAGCATTCAATTATTTATCACTAAATTTGACTCAGAGGCAAGCTTAAAATTTAGTCAGTTATCCGTGTGTGTGTGTGTGTGTGTGTGTGTGTGTTCATGAGAGAGAGAGAGAGAGAGAGAGACTGGGTGATTTTAAACAGCTAAATAGATACATGATTCCTAAATTCCTATAATGTATTAAGAATGTATCATATGCTAAATTGCTATGTATTTATGTTAAATAAATATTATTATGATATGCATATTACTAATATCGGGTTGATGATTGTTTTAAATATATTTACATGGAATAAATAACTCCAGTACCACAATTTTTTTGTATTTTAATTTATTGTTAGCCTTAATTTTTATTTTTGTATTAAGATTCAATGTAAATTGAGGTTCATAAAATCAAACTTAAGAGTTTAGTACTATTATACAGAAGATAATTTTTTTAAAAGAACGTGAATCTAATACCCTTAGCAAAATAGCTAAAAATAAGTTAGTTATACATTACTATGCAATATTCATAAAAAATTTGTAAAGTATATATTTCTAACATATGATAAAATAATTTCCAGTGAAAATACTACACAGGTTACCAAATCTAATATGGTCTTCAACTTCGTGTCTTTTAAAATTCCCCTTCTAACCAGTACAAAATAATTATTTCCAGGAAGGGGGTATAGGTCAGTGGTAGAGTGTTTGCCTAGCATGCACAAGTTCTTGGGTTCAATTCTCAGCCCTATAAATAAATAAATAAATTTGACTTAATTATATTTATATTTAAAAAATAACTATGAGAGTATAAAATTAATGTTTTACAAATTAAACAGCTTCCTAATAATTTAATCTTCCCTTACTCTTTTTTTTCTATAAATTTTGCTTGAAATCTACCCATATGGGTGTTTTTAGCTTTGCTTCTTTTATTTGTCCATTTCCCTATTATTTGTAAGTTGCAATTGTAAAAAAGACTACAATATATTTATCTATTAATTAGCATATATTTATTGGATTTTTCCATTTTACCAAGCCCTTTTTTCACAAATGAATAGCTCTGTTATATTTGTTCACCTTCTGATAGATATAGATACAAGATCTGACATAAATAAAATATTTGATCAAAATTTTTGCCCAAATTTCCTAAAATTTAAAAGTATCATTTTTATTTACTTTTCCTTTTGTTCATTGTACTTTTTTTGTACTTCTTTTTTCCCTCCAAAACTTAAGTTAAAATATGGTTCTTAAATGTAACATTGTTGATAGATGATGGAACATTTTAGAGATATTTTGAGTCGTGAAGATTCTGACCTCATTAAAGGCTTAATCTTTCTCTTGAGAGCTTCAAATAGTTCTCAAGAGACTGAGTCCTTCTCTCATGATTGGATTGGTTGGTTAAAATGAGGCTGTTATAAGCTGATGGAGTCTTCTCTCCATGTTATGATAAAACATGAGACTTCCCCTCCTTCCTTCCTTCCTTTCTTTCCCTCCTTCCCTCCCTGCCTCCTTTGTTTCTTCTTTCTTTCCTTTTTTCTTTCTTTCTGTTCTTTCTCTTCCTTTTCATTTTCAAATTTTTATGATACATCATATCATTTAATATATGTACACAATCTGTAACAAATCAGAGCTGTTCATTTCTGTCTCTTCAAACATTATTTTGTGAATTGGAAGTGCCATATTATTTTTTTCTAGTCATAAGGTACTAAAGAAGAACCAAAGCAATTTCTTTATCGGTGTTTTGGTGCCCTTTTTCAAACTTCATTTTACCGTCTCACTCTTCTACAATTCTCAGGCTCTATTGACAGTTATTCTACAAAATTGCTTCATAAGATTGATTCATTAGTTACTACGCGTGGTGGGGGAAGCTGCCATTCAGAACACTTACATTCATAAAGACATACATACAGATCTCCAGTGGCTCAGATTTCCTGCTTAGTCTGACATATTTGAAGGGATCAATTAGTGCCTTGAATACACTATTAAAATTAAAATTCTTTCAGATTAAAAGAATATGCACTTTTATTTACCCCAAAGCCAATGTATCTTTCTTATGATAGAAGAAAAATTGAGATCATTTGTGTTCCCTTTACCAACTTATTTCTAGTAAATATTAATTATCTTTAAATAACACATTATTTTTCTCCAGTTTTCACCATAGAAACCTCTGAATGCTAGAATTCTACCCAGGTAACAGATTAGGTTCTATGAACTGTTTTTTTGTTTTTTTTTTAACTCTTGTTGTTCAATATGAAATAAATAACAGATTTATTTACTTGATAATTGATTTATTTACTGATTTGTGAAAACATTTGGCTTAAACTTTGACACTCTTAAGACTGTGGATAAATCACTCTCTCATTTTATCTTCCATCAATTTCTAGCATTTCCCCAAAGTAAATTAATATATAGTTGTATATACCTAAATTGGTATAGAAATTGATAACACCTTTGCTCCATGAACTGGCACCATGTCTTTTTTCTCTATGGTCTTGAGCAATATAGAAACTGCAACACCATCACCCTGGGCTAAAATCATCTCCAGCTCTGCTCGCAGAGACAGAGTCAGAGGCCTTAAGAAGGGTATGCTGAGAATCTCAGGCTTTTATTTGACAGTTTGGATGGTTCAGACTTGTCTCCATTCAGCCTGGATGGATTTTTCTTAGACTTCTTAGCAACTGCCTCCATAAAACAGTTTCCATGCTGAGTGTTCCGTGAAAAACCATAGGAATAATCAATAAGGATAATAATGTTGGTGGTGTCCTTTACTTTTCTACTTACCAGTTTTAGGAAATTTATTTTCACTTTAAAAGTACAACTTTAATATATGTGTCAAAATTGTATCTCTGTCAACTGTTCAGATTTAAATATTTGAATATATCATTTAAGCCATCATTTTTTGCAAGCCAAAGTAGATAATTTAATAAAAGTGTATTTAAAAATATATACCAAATATAAACTCTTATGCATTCTATGTAATTGTTGATGAAATAATGTTAGCTAAGAATAACTTAATAGTAAAACAGAGTTACAAATTATCAGTTCATTACATCTGTGTTTTCAGCATGTAAATCTGGAGCCTGATCTACCTAGAGAGATGGTATTTTTTTATAGTTGGATTGAATGTACTTTTATATAAACTATAATTATTTTATGAAAAACTCAGTAATGAATAAGTAAGGCAAAGATAAAGTAAGCAGTTACTTTACATATTTATATATGGAATAAAAATCATGTGCTATTCATGACATTCTTTGAGATAAATTTGTTCCTGAAGAAGATAAACAGCAAATGGACTTATTGAAAAGATAGGCGCCTAGCTGGAGAAAGAAGTGTATTATTACTGAACTTTTTGCTTCAAAACAGTAGTAAAATTTCTTTATATATTACAGGATATAGAGAAAAAAATCTCTTTTTAAAAAAGTGAACATATTTGTGTTCATTTGAATGAATATTAATTTTCTCTTAGCTCATCATTTGATGTGGAACACCCATTTTAAAAATTGTGTCAAGTATTATTGTGCCTTACATTTGATTTTCATAGTAATGATGGTATAGAGCAGGATGGTTTTTGCTCAAAGATTGCCTAATTTCAAGTAAAAATGTTTGTGATATTCAGAGAAGGATGTTGCATCAGTATATCTAACATTTGAAGAAAGATCCCAGTTTTGAAATTAAAAGACTTGGGTTTTTTAGGTATGATACAACTTTGAATGCCTTTAGAATTTAATGTGACAATCTTATGGACATGCTTTAAAAATGAAAATACTTTATTATGTAATAACTATTAAAAACATTCTTATTTAAATTGCTTGCTATCATGAAGGCATGAGAGTAGGCATCTCCATACATATACATATATATACATGTATAATGGATTTAAAAATATTAAATATGGAAATAAATAGATTAAATTTTTCTACTTCTTTGTTCTGCAGTAGTTTTTTTTACTTCTTTGTATAATGCATGCCATACATTGGTAATATTTTAGGGATAGAGACCCATAGGCAGGAAGAGATGAGGGACCCCCCCCCCCCCCCCGCCCAGCTGAAAGAGTTCAGATTGCGGGTAGAACAGGCTTAACCACCCATGAAAAACCTGCAGTCTGCGGTTGCACCTCCTCTTCACGCTGCACCCTGCAAAGCTTGGTTTGCTAAGATCAAAAAGAAAAAATCTTGGCCCTGATATGTAAAAGACCCCTGAAAAGACCTTCCCTGTTGACCCTAGTAACGAGCTAAGTTAATCATTAACCAATCAAGTACGGGCACCCTCAGCCCAGAGGAAGGATAGGATAAAACCAGCATCTTCCACAACCTCCTGCGTCATCGGGAGAGTCAGGCCCAGGACTGCAGGGACTCTCCCCCTCTACATGTTACCTTCCAGAAATGGTTATTATTTTCAAACCTACTAATGTGAATTTCTCTTTTACTGTGAGGGAAATGATTATTTGTAGGTAATAAATGCATACTTAAAATATGATTCAGATTTCCTTTATATTTCTTGAGTAAGTAGAAATTGAAATTATTAACTTCCAGGTAAATTACAGATAGTTTTAAATATTAATTGTGGTGCTAAAAATTTGCTTTGATTTCCAGCTATATAATAGGTATATTTTTATATTTTCTTTCAAATCATTAATTTTCTATAGTTTAAACACTTCTTTGCACCTTAATTAGTTTACCCCATAAATGTTCTACTAACCTGTACTATAGAAAAAAGGTATTAATTTTTAATCAACGAAAAAAGGAAATAATCGTACAAACAGCTCATAAATATGTGTATTAATGATGTAGATGACAAATCACTGCTAAATTTAGTGGCTTTCTGCACCAATGATTTAATACTTAAGAGTTTAAAATGAACTGTCAGCCCTGTGAGAACAGGTCGTCTGAAGTAGCTGCAGTACGAAGCTTTAGCTTAGCTAGGATGAGGGGAAAGACTGGGTTTGCCATGCCTCTCTCCAAGTGATCATTTATACCCTCTCTACAATTGATCTTTTTTTTTTTTTTTTTGAACCATGAGTAAAGAAAGCCACATGGCCAAGTATATATTTAAGATAGAAGAAGGAGTAAACATTACATTTGAAGTGGATGGCACTATGAACAGTGGAGGAATTTTTGACTTTGTTTTTCAATTTGTCGACAGGTGCTCCTGACCACAAAAAATTGTTACATTCATCCCTCTTGTAGATGATGCTGTTTGTCCCCTAAGTCAACTTCTAATAGCATAAACTTTCTCCTACTTGCAAGAGAATTTTCTTCAAAAAGCTCCAAGTTTAACCTCACTTCTGGAATGTGCTTATACTAAGGGACTCGTCTTTTAATATGTCTGTTCTCTTCTTGGGAATGGTACATGCAATTACCAATATTGTGGACGTACAACGTGGATTGGAGAGTGGAGTGTTTTGCCCCAAAGAGCTCATAACCATGTAAAAGGTGTAGTTTAATATTAAGCACTGACTTTCACAATGCTTGCAATGTATACTGTATATCCAGCGACTGTAGCACACACAAGGAATGAAGGAGAGCATGGTGGAGATCAGTTCATAGGTAGCTTCCAGTGCCTCAGTCTGTATTACCAGCTTCCCTCTAGGACCTGACAAATGATCAAATGTAACACATGTACTTGGAAAGGAAAATGAACTGGAGCTAACATACACAATGAGTATTGGGTGAATAGTAATTGAAAGGAAACATGGATATGAATGCAATCTGATTTTCGGATGACTGAAATGATATGATATTAGTTCAGTAACTTGCGTAGGACACTTCCCTCAAGGTAACCTTCCTCAGCTACCCAGGTGTTATTTAGTCTTCCATCCAGCTTACTGGCTAGTCTCATTTCTCAATTTTTCCAAATTAATAAAAAATGAATATTATTTATTTCTCTTCCTTTGAATCTCATCAGTTATGTCAGGGATTGTATAATGTCAACTAAACGCAGATAAAAACAACATCATTTTTATGCTGTAAAGCAATAAAAATCAGATTTGTCTCTAAAAGTTTTCTCTGCTTAGGATCAGAAGATAGAGAAAGAAGGAGAGACAGAGACAGAGGGAGAAACATAGAGACAGAGAAAAAAAAAGAGAAGGAGAAGGAGAGAGGGGGGAGGTGGAAGGGAAGGAGAGGCAGAGAGGCACAGTTCTTATCATCAGAGTAATATTTGTTTGTTGATCAAAAAATATTGGATTCATTTTGGAGATAAATCAGACTATGTGAAATGAATTTGATTAGGAGTTACAGGGAAAGGGGAAGTAGTAGGGAGTATATTGCTTAAGACTTTGTAAAGCATGAAAACTACCGGAAATTATAAAATGTGGAATTTTAAATATTGACATAAAGGTTAGAGGCTACTGCCTTTTTCCAACTCAGAGTTTTGAAATTCACCAAAGACCTCAGATTATAAATCCCACAATGAATTCAAGCAATTCTACCTTGTGTAGAGAAAGAGCATATTTTACAGATGCTGTTTTATTCTTTTACCCAAGAAAATACTTGCATCTATCACATTATCTCAGGACCTGTTTTCCTCTTTTTCTTTAAAGAATTACATTTAGCTTTCTTTACACATAATCCATGTTATACCTACCCTAGGGACATGAGGCTTACATTCTATGAATTCTTCCCATGAATTCCCTCTATAATGGCAATATTGTCTAAATAACAACAAATGCCAGAAGCACTTTGTAGCTCATGTTTTGCTGTTTGGCTAGATTCCTAAGGCTGTTGTTACCATTCTACTGTAATCTATTCAGCCAGAATGATCTTTTTGAATTTACAAGCCATCAAGGGACATGAATCATAGTAAACCCCAGCATATGCCATGTTCTAAATGTGCCAGTCCTTGATTTTCCCACTACTCTATACCACCATAGCATTTTTGCCCATATCTTTCTCTCTAAAAAATACTGATTTAGTTGAATATCTGATAAATCCTCTTCACTCCTTCATTCATCGTTTTCTTGGATTCTATATCCATTTGATATAAAGAAAGATGAGATTAGTTATTAAAAATGGGTGTAGGGTAAACAGGAGATAATCATGCTATTTCTTTGAAGTGGTGCCTTCTCTGAGTATATAACAAATAGACACCAATTCAGAGAAATTGCATTATTATTTTCTTTTTATTCAAAATGTTGGTGGCTACCAGAATGACTTGGACACAGTAATTATTTATTCAATATTTGCCAAGGAAATGATTAAACAGCCCATCATCAATAAATTATAATATGACTACATTATGTTTTGTCCATTGTTCATACCAAGATACAAGGAATATAAGTGATACATACTAAATGAAAGAAAGAAAAATACACTTCAATGTAAAATACGGTAAAGTATTTTAAATATGCGCTCTTTTAAACTCAAAATCCTACATACATCCGCAGGATAGACGGAGGGATTCATACTCAATCACACCAGATGGTCCTGGGCCCTCCAGCCCTGGGTTGCAGAATGCTAGAACAGCAGATTTTCCAGTGTATCTTTGTGTATCTTTCCTAGATTTGTCTGAAGAAAAACAATGGGTACAAATCTCAGATTGACTCAGAAGGAGGCCTAAGGGGAAAGGTGATTCATGCAGCTCCTAAAGTGAGACTTAATCCATTAATGACAGTTCTGCATCATGATGTTCCCAGCAACATGTGGCTCCTACCAAGTGTGGCTTGGACACTAGGTACCCAATACCTGAATAAAGCTGGCATTATTGAAAAAATATATATATATATATGATACACAGGTAGATACATAGATACATAGATAGATGCATAGATACATAGATACATAGATACATAGATACATAGATGTTGCTGAACTTTGGATTTGGTTTGTGTTTCTATGCTTAGTTTCAAGTAGTATCTTGGGAACTAGAAGAACTCTGCTTTTAAAAATAATAAAATAAATTTGAAAATATTTCTAATTTTAGTAAGATTTTATCCTTGAGTTTTGCATATGATTTCTACCTGAGATATATCCTATGCTTATGAAAACATGCACGACAGCAACAACTTACTTGTTAATTTACAGGACAAAAGATCCACTTACACTTTCAATATAATTTCTATAAAGATTATCATTTCCATTAATCGTTGTACTAAAATATAGTCTCATGTTTTGCCTTGTCACTTTCATACAGGTGACAGAAATAACAGGGATTAACCTGAGAGAACTGTGGACCATGACACATAGGGCTGATAAAAATATCTAAATAAACAGTGAGAAAATGATCTGATGATTTTTTTTTTTTTTTGAGAAAGGACAAGCTGGTCCATTAGAGGGTTCATTTTGTATAAACTACTTTGAATTTCTCCTAGAACAGAGTCAGGACCTTCCTTGAAAATTAGAAGAAATAAACTATGGTCAAGGTAACTGATATAAATACTACCTAATGAGGCATCACAAAAATTTAGCAACTGAAGGGAGACTTAAATATTCACAGGTTGAAAGATCATTAACTCTGAAATGGGATTTTTCTTTTCACTTGGCATGGATCTCACTTCCATCTCACACTTTGGGGCAAAGTTGTTGAGTGAAGGTCATTTTGCCCCTGAAAATTGAGAGCTGTATTTTTGAATCAGAGAGCATACTCCATTCCACTGTGAATTAATCAAGAAAAAATATTGGCACTTCATATTTCACATAGCACTCTTGATGCTTAGGCAAGAGCTTTTTATTGCTCTAAATGAGCTGGGTTTTGTGCATTTTGTGCTTTCTTTATTCAAGAGGCTTTACTTCCGTTGCCTCTATGAATGTTTGTTTCTAAATTTGTTGCCTGGACACTTGGTTTGTTTCTGATTTCTTGAATCACTAATAGCACAGCCTTTCTAAGTCAATGGGTCACTAAATTGCATTTATCTTCCTTCTGAATATAAAATGTACATTATCTTATACTGTCTCATCATTTACTGCATTTTCATTCTTGCTCTAAATGTATACTAATTACTTTTTTCAGAATGTTAACTTTTCTCTTCAAGATTAGGAAATGAGTCTGTGAAACTACACAGTACTGGGAAACTTTTCATATAAGGATTTAATGCCACAAAGATGCTTGATGTAGTTTCAAGAAAAAATAACTTCAATTCTAAAATATATTTACTGTTATATTTGTTTTTTGCTGCCAATCAGGTACTTGCTTTAGATGTTCTGCTGTGTGGCATTCCTGGGTGAATAGTGATTCATGTAGCTTTCTAAATAGAAGTGTGCTTTCTAAAACAATTACCCTAATTTCTACATCCAGTTGCAGTGCAGGAGAATAAGGATTTTTTTATATGTTCCTCTATTATTGAATATTCTCAATAAATTTTCTTTTATAAACCAATATATAAACAATTATATGAATATATTAATTCAAATATAATAATTAGTGACATGTAATATTCTTAGACATTTCTTTGTGTTGTCTTTTTTTCTACTTCTGTACCACTTTCTTTAATAATTTGTTGAAATTTCCATTTTAGGAGTGAAAATCTTTTATTAAGTATTTCAAAGAGTAGCTCTCAATCTTGGATTTAGGTTTTCTTGATATCCTCAGTTTTGTCTATAATGTTTAAATCACTTCCTTTCCTTTCTTATTTTACTGAGACCTTTTAAACTTTAAGTTTATAGAAAATTTATCCAATAGTGAAGAAACATTGGATAAATTTCAAAAATTTCTTAGTTTCTCTCTTTCATTTTCCCTTCTGAGTAATATTTGATGAGATGTGTATTTTAGAAACAGCCAATTATAAACTGAAAAAATAAACACAACTGAACAATGTACCAAACATTACTGACTAATCTGTACATGCATTGGACTTTACTGCTGAAAGACTATTACTGAATCTCAATTTTCATATATAATTTATTAAATATAAAACATTCACTCTCAAAATTTGAAAAATATTTTAAGTTGAGTTTAACTTTTGCATTAATAGTTCTTAAGAAGGAATTTCACATTTTCTTAAATAAAAATCTTTTTGTAAAATATTTCATGCTTTGAATTTCATTCAAAATAATATTTATTAAATGACTAACATTTTACTTTTACTCTTATCTACGTAAGTTCATTTTACTATTTTTTCATTTTCTTATTATTATCATATATTTTTCTGTTTCTAAAGATGAGTAATAATCCTAGAAATTCAAATGAAAAATCATTCTGTATCTGTCAATCATGCTTTGTGGTTTGTCAACCATTTGCTTTGCAGTTTAACTTGAGGCCTAGTAATGTCTGGGATCTCTCCATAATTTGTATTTGAACATGATTCTAGGTAATTTTTCATAAAATAATTAATTTCTATATCAAAAAAATATTTCAATCTCATGCATTTCTGTGAAACCTTAAGTTTTTTTCTATCCTTTTTATGCTGAAGTTTCATTTTTTAAATTTTCCACATCTAGTACTTTTCTAGTAACATCAGATACTGTGTTTCAACAGATGATACAAAACTTTTATCTCTTAGGAATCCACACTTTAAGTGAGCAAATATTGTGTTTTTTTCTCTGCTACCAAACATCAAGCTACTATCTTCCTTAAGATTTGATAATATCTTTTTTATTTCTTTGTGACAAATTGAGCTGCTAATCCTGTTTGCTTCTAATAGATATCCTATTTTTTCCCCAGGATTGTATGATTTATACACAGTTCTCTCTATGTATCTCTCTTTATTTTCACTGGGAAAATAATCATAAATCATAGATACTTGTTAAAGGATAGTCAGAGCCACATATACCTAGAATATTTAAAACAATTATTTAGAAAATAAAGATATGCTAATGAATGTGCATAAATTATTAATAATATAGCTTGTCTTTAATATTTCACATATCCTGTATTGATAGTATTTTAGTGTATGTAACTGTATATAAGAGTTAATGGAATTTTACAATTAATTTATTCCAAATATTTCTGATTTTAGTCTTCCTTTCTTTCCATTGTCATGCATATTCTATATGTTCTCTCTATTATCATTAGCTTCTTTAATATCTAAGAACATTCCTCCTATCTTTGAAAACATCTTTCTAGAACAAAGTGTTCCGTTACTATCTTTAGCACAGGCATAACAGCTTGAATACAATGCATATGTTCCTGAAATCCCTACATTCTCCAAAATCGCCACTTAACAATCACAGGGCTTATGAGGAAAATAGCACTGACCAAAAACATATGCAGCTACGTAAACCTAACCAACTAACAAGACCAATAATTGGTGTTTTGGGAAATAACTTGGGCGGACCAGGCAGTCAGCACAGCTTGTCAGGAGCCTGCCTGAGAGAACATTACACTTGCTCAAAAAACGGTAGAGAAGAAAGTCCGGCTTGTAGGAGGACTGAATCAACGCAGAGAGAAATGGAGCTTGGAATACTAGAACATGCAAAACCTGCCATTAAGCTGGAACTGTGCAGGGGTGTTAGTCTGTCCCTCCAGAGTGAATGTGATGCAGACAGGACTCATTTTCCATTTCTGAAAATAGAGAAGAAGGAACTCCTGCCTACGAACCACCCAAGCAAAAATCTTACCACATTTTTCTGAGTTATAATTTTTCACTTTCAATTTTGCCTCTTATTTACTAAAATCAGATACAAAACTTTAAAAGTTCTAATATGCACTCAAAATTATTGCCTCATTACTAATGATTAGGGTCAAAACTGGTTCTCAGAAAAATGTGTTTTTACTGAAGAAAATTTCCTGCAACAGCATGAAATCAGCTACTCTCAGTTTTTAAAATTTGGAAATAGCTTAAACTTTGGAGTTTATATTTAATAAAAAAACATGAAAGCATGGTTAGATTTTTGAATAATTTATACTTGGCATATATTCAAAAGAAATTTATCTGTAGTGCTGTATGTGTTGAGTTATGCTTTTATAAAATTATTGTGTAAGATTTTCATGCTTTCTATAGGGTGGATCATTTTGAATAAAATTGAAATTGTTCTTTATATCAACTTTATTAATTTATGTTTCACTGTAAAAGTATCTATTGCCTAAGTTTTTAAATTGTATTTATGCAAAGTCACACATATTCTTCATAAAATTGTAGGTATTCTTTTACACGATTTTGCTTTATTTCATATGTGAGGCTATGTATTACCTAATTTTGTCTCTTTACAAATAAGCAGCCATTAGTATTTAACATTTAAGAGAAGACATACAGTAATTTTCAGGTTTTATTTTCCTTAATAGATTGATTTTATAGATTATAATTTAATGATTATTTTAAATAAAAATGTTAAATATCCAAATTAAAATGTGAAGTACTGATCATTAACACAGCAACAAGTGTGCAATCCAAAGTAACACACTTGCATTTTAGGACTAGATATCTGTGACCCTAGGGCATTTACTTAATTCATTTTCAGTGTAGCTGACATAATGCTCATCATTACAACTTGAATGTGAGAAATTCCACTTGAAATAATAATGTGCCTTTGGGGACATATGCCTGCATGTATATATGTGTGAACATATGAGCATGTTGTTTTTTTTTAAGCTACTATTAGAAATAAATGATGGAGTCTAGAATGAAGGATTAAGTTTTTATCTATTGCAAACATTGAGTTTGACAAGACATATACTGAAGTGCTTTAGGGGTCTGACACATTTTTCCCTCATAAGAAGTTTTATACCCATGTATCCAAATCTCATTAACTCTGGCAGTAAGAGCATGGGTTCATCCTCAGTGGGAAAACTTTCCTACAGTTTTCCCATTTGAATAACACTTTATATTTTCTCATTTGATTAAATATTTCAAATTGAATGAAAGACTCCAGGAACAGTTTTTCTCCAATAAAAAATTAACCCTTTTATGGATGACAATATCAATATTTCTTAAACTTTTAATTTCTCCAATGTACTTCCAATGAATTATCTGGTACTTCATAAAGTGTCTCAGACTCTCCCTGCAAATCTTAAAAATTAATTCATTGCTTATTATTCAAAGCTTTAAATACAGACATAATCAAATGAAAAATTTGAAATACACAAAAATTAATTTATAATCTTAGGTGTCTGACACAGACATATAGCCTTTAAAATGACTTCTGATACAAGGCTCTTGATAATATTTCAATAGTAGCAACATATTAATGTCCAACATTAGAAATGGACTAAATATTTGATTTCAAAATAGGTTCATTGTATGTATGGTACTGCCAATTACGTGGGAGGCCTTATTATGACACAAGATGAGCACTGGGTTTCCAATTAGAAAAATCTGGTCTAGAAACCATGTTTATCATTTACCGTCTCTGTAAAAGTGCACCACTCACAGTATGATCGCCCCATTTCAAATAATATGCCTTTATGTGTAGTATGTCAATCCTCTAATGTATTCATCCATAAAATGATAATAACTATGAGAATATTAACTTTTCAAAGGATTTCTGGAAGTAATTTATAGACACAGTAACCATGAAGCCTGATAGAGAAGCTTAAATTTTACTATACTAATTGTTATCATATTGAAAAGAATAGGGATGACAGGCATGGTCAGAATTCATTCTCAAATGACAGTAAATACTTTTTCATCTTCTTTTCTCAATTCATACTCAAAAACTTGAAACAGATTATAAAAACATTATAAAGTCATGTGTTGTGGTAGAACAAGCTTGTTTGTTATTTTGATCATGAACTTAAGATAGTTGAATCTATGGGACTTTATTTCAGATATGAAAGATTCATTTTCAAAAATTTCATTCTGACTGCTCTATGGGAATCTGGTTGGTGGGTGTTGCTTCTTAAAAATCAGTCTACTAATTTAGATGTCTCACAAACTTTCTCTTGATATTTTTTAAGAAAATAGACAAATGTTCTGTGTATTATTGGATTTTTCAACTTATAATTTATATACACATATCACACATTTTAGAAAATCTGGAAATTGCATTGATTAAAATGCTTGTTCTTACCCAGGAACTTCAATTGTGTAAGGGCAGGAACCCACAGTATAATCTTCTCTTCTTGGATGGAGCTGGGAAGGGTTTCTGACTTCTATAAGAGATGCCAAAATTATCACCTGGACAAACTGTTTACAAGAAGCATAAGACCAGTAATATTAAGCTCTCAATATAGTTCATTTCTCAAGTACAAAGAAGAATGAACTCCAGTGAAGTTAGTGGAATAGATGTGCTGTTCATTCAGGCTTTCAGGTGGTGTAATTGCTATCTATGTGCATCAACCACCACAGAAATCTTTCCAAATAATAAGCTTTAAATGAATTTGAGTTAAAAAATGCTCTATTTAAAACATCCTATATTCTTTATGAAATTATCACCGAGTATATCAATTAAATACTGATCACTGTCTTTATTTAATGTTGAAGGAGTTTACTAAAAAGGATAGTTTTAGGTTAACAGTGAGACTGAGAGGAAGGTGCAGGAAGTCCCATGTATCCCCTGGCCGTACACAGGTGTAGCCTCCACTATTACAAATGTCCTTTTCCACAAGGTATATTTGTAACAATTGAATTTACATTGAAATATGATAATTACTCAAGATCCATAGTTTAAATTTGAATTTGCTCTTAATAGTGTACATTCTATGGGAACTGAAAATTTTTAATGGCATGTATATATTTTATTAATGTCATGAAGCATATATAATGTCCTTTAATTTATCTTTATTCTACTTCCTCTTCCTCTTCTCACCTCTAACCTCTTACAATCACTGATAATTTCACTGTCTCCATACTTTTTCCTTTTCCAGATGACACAAGACTGGAATCCTAGAGTACATTAAA
This sequence comes from Heterocephalus glaber, assembly GCF_053883595.1. NCBI lineage: Eukaryota > Metazoa > Chordata > Mammalia > Rodentia > Bathyergidae > Heterocephalus > Heterocephalus glaber. Next base: position 13,347,722 of record NW_028258333.1, read on the forward strand.
TTTTCAGATTGATTTATTTTACTAAGTAATATACTTTTTAGTTTTTTCCATGTTTTTATGGCTTGAAAACTAATTACTTTGTTAGTGTTGAATAACAGTCCATTGTCTAGATATACCAACAGTCTTGATATTGTGACTTTTAAACTGAATTATCAAATTGATTGGCTTCGGATCTACCTAGAAAATTAGTACAGTACTCTTCGGTGTGTTTCTGGGAGGGGCATGGAGGGAGAAATGAGGATACTATATGTGGTCTTTGCCCCTTCCTCTCTAGACCTGTTCCCCTCCTCTGCTTCCACTGCCACAAAATAAGCAATTTTGCTCCATCACATCATTTTGTCATGATATTTCTGCCTTACAGCCATCTAACCATGGACTGAATCTGCAGAAACTGTGAGCCAAATTAAATTTGACTTTCTTTAAACCATATGTGTAAGGTATTATGTAGCACCAACAGGAAAGCTGCTTAATGCCAGTATTCACTCACTGAGGAAAGACATCTTCATTTCTTCCAATTTTGTGAACAAAGCTACTGTAAATATCTATATGCAAGTATTGGTGTGGAAGTTTTTATTTCCTTTGGGTAGCTACAAAGGAAAATGTTAGATTTCTTAGGGTTAGAGTATGTTTAGTTTTATCACGGTTTGCCAAGCTGTCATCTAAAATGGCTGTATCCTTTGCATTCCCACCATCAATGAGTAAGAATTCCCATTGCTGTTGCTCCATATCCTTGGAAACATTTGGAATTGGTTGGGTTCTGCACTTGGCCATTCTAATGGATGAGCAATGTTATCTCATAAATTTTTTTAATTTGCACTTCCCTGATGGCGTAGGAGGTGAACGTTTCTTCATATAGATAAGTATCCTCTGCACATTTTCTCTCATGAGCTGTTAATTTCTTTTCCTAATACTTGAGTTCCTTCTTTCCTTATTTTTGAGCTTTCAGAGGGCTTTGTACTGTTTTGATGACAGATTCTTATCAGATGTATTTTTTTTGCAAGTTCCCAGTCTGTAGTATTTTTTCTCATTCTCTTTATTTTTGGCAGAGCAGAAAGTTTTAATTTTAATGAGTTCATCAATTATTTATTTCATGTATTATAACTTTAGTTTTCTATCTAAAACTCTCATGGGCATACACATCCAAGGTCATCTAGATTTTTCTCTTATGTTATTCTCTTGGAATTTTATATATAGCATTATAAATATGATTCCTTTTGAGTTAATTTTGTCTAAAATCTGGGTCTAAACTCATGTTTTACTTATAGAAGTGTGGTTTTACTAGCATCACTTGAAAAACAACCTATCATATCACTTTTGTTCCTCTTTTAAGATCAGTTCGCAATTTATTTGTGGGTCCATTATATTTTGGTGCACTATTTTGTTTCAGTGACTCATTTTTCTATTCTGTCATCAATACTATACTGTCACAATTATTATAGCTTTATAGTACATTTGTATTTCAGTAATGCTTGTCTTCCAATCTTTTTCTCGTTCCCAATTGTTTTGTGTAGAGTACTGGATCTTTTGCTTCTCCATATATGTTGAAATAAAAATCCACCAGTTTTTTGCATGCATAAACAAAGTCAATTACCTTTTGCAAAATGACATTGTATTTTGAAACCTTATGTCTGAATCACTTTCTTTTCTTAAAATAATCTGATGGCTTTTTATTATCACAATTCTATACTTGATTATCAACTTTTGCTTCATATGCCAAACCATGAAGTATCAAGTGAAAAGTACAGTAATTTATAAATGTTCAATCTATTTAAAATAGCAACTATAATACATAACATAACAAAAATCTTAAAGACGACATATAGTATCAGAGAACTATTCAACCAATATCTCCTTTTAATTTTAAAAATTATTTTGACATTTCTTTTTATATCCATAGTATATATCACAGACATAAACGTTTAATCTACTAAATATACATTTTATTAAGTAATGAAATATATTCTGAAAGTTACAACTATTTATAGTCTGATTTTTTATTTTTTAAAATTTTTTCATTTGATGAAACTAATACATATAGTCTTACTTGGTTTATAATGTCAGATTCTGTAGATTTTTCTCAGCTGTGAGAGTACCATAAAATATTTTTCAAGAAATAATCTCATGAGTAACTTTGTCTCTATGTTGTAAAAAATCTCATTTTACTTTTCTTTTCAAATAGTATTTTAATAGGGTTATTAAATGCATCCTCCTTGTTTTGGGACAATTTTTACCACGTTCTTTAGGTTCAAGCAAGCCATGTTAAAGCCCAGAATCCAGGGGAGAGATAGATATACAGTCTTCATTTTTTCAATAGAGGAATTTCAAAGCCACAATAGAAACAGGCATGTGTTATAGTAAAAGGAGAAATTTGTGATTATTTTGTTGTTGTTGTTGTTACATGGAAACTCGTGCTTGTGAGGAAAGGTGGAGGAACCACTGAGGTAAATCCCCAGCCCCTGTGATTATTTTTTGAAAGTATTATAAGTGTAGATAGGAAAAGGTATTTAAAATATGTATAAAAAACAAAAAAAATGGTATTTAGGTTGTACTGAAAAATAAGGGAGATCAAAGCTTTTTTAATTTCTAAATTTTTCAAGTAGACCAGTGTTCACTTGTAATTCATAGTAAAGGGGATTACAAAAATTGAACAATCATATGGCAAAAATGATAAATCACAATGACAATCAAGGGTATGTTAAATAAATACTAAATATTTAATATGTTCATGAAACAGCCCATCTAATATGCATGGGCAAGAAAAGAAGACGCTTTTCATGTGATATTGGGAAAGTTCAAATTTGAAGCTATTAAAACGTACTTTACAGGGCTCAGGATTTAGCTCAGCAGTGCCATGGCCTGCCTTGCAATCCCAAGGCTCTGAGTTCAATCCCGGGCACACACACACAAAAAAGTACTTTACAAATGAGCAGTGTGAAAAATCAGCATCTGGAACTATTCCCAGTGATCTCCCTCCACATTGGTATGCATTTCTTGGCTACTAAGCTTTTTCCCTGAGTATAGATTCACACAGTGACTTTCCTCCCACACATGGATATAAGAAAGGTGAATAAATTTCCATTACTTGATTCCAAGGAGCACTCTCTCTTTCTCTCGGGTTTGGCTTACAAGGTTGCAACCTAGTGTCAATTGTGAGCTGCCCTGAGGAAAGAACTGAGGCTGGAGTCCATTCAATGGTCACTAGGGAAATTGGACTCTAATTGTCCTGTGAGGCATCAAATCCTGACAATAACTATATAGGTGAGCTTTGGAGCAGATGAACTTTAAGGCAATCCCTGAGCTCTAAGAGAGACATGCAGCCAGCTGAGGAGCCAGAGTAATACTAATTCTTATCTCATTAATGTGTATCCATAGAAATTAATGGTTATTCTTTTGAACAGTTAGCTTTGAGAGTAAATCACTACACAGGAAATCACTCACGAATGTAAAAAGATTCATGCTATAAGACTGAGCAAGACCAGGTCTGTGTCTGTGAAGTGAAAGCAGTGTAGCTCAAATGAGTTTATGAAATGAGTTAACTAATATAACTAACTGATATAAACTCTGTCAATGTGCATAAACCGACCAAACTGAAACACAGAATTAATAGCAAAATCAGTATATTTCCAAACTTATATGTGCAGATGATTTTATTCTTGTATATTAAAGTAGCAAAATATTACATTTACATATATAAAAATTTATATTATCAATCCATAGTTTAAACATGAACATCCAGACAGTACCTCAGGAAAGACGGAATGCATCATTTCATTTTTAATGTTACAAGTTTTTAAAATAATGAATGTTATGCAAATATATAAAAAATGTTACTACATCTTTGAAGAGTATGCATAGATATTTCTTATAGGTGTACTACCAAAAGCTACCAGTGCTTCATAATTTTTCAAAAACTATTTTAATAAGGGAGTACAGAAGTAATATAAATGTGATAGATTAATATGAAGTTGATATAAGTGCTATTAAGGTATAAAATATTGGAGATAAAAATACCTGCATTTGGTTTCAGAGAATTACAAGACTAAGTTAGATACAGATCTTGTTTATTGTAGTAATTCGATGACAACAAGATCAGCAACCATAATACATCAAATAATTTCCAAGACATTAAGCAAATAAATCATTTATATAGAGTAATGTAAACAAATCATTTATACATCTATTGCACATAGCATATCTTTAAACTATGCCTCAGAGACATCTAGTAAATAGTATAAGGCAGATTATATCTATCATATTTTGTTATTGTCAGAAAAAAATTCTAAAATGATATATAATACACTAAAAATGGAAGATACATTATTCAGTCATATAAACCTGACATCTAGAAATATTAATATTATTATACTAGTTAGACCATAGAATAATTATTCAAACTTTTATTCACTTGACATGCACTAAATTACATTTATGATAGGATATTCTAGAAATTTGTTTACAATTAAATTTGTTGTGTTACATAAACATTTGGATAATATATATTCGTTAATATTTTCCTTATTGATCACGAATTTCTAAATTAGAATATACATAGTATAAAAATATTCATTTGCTTTGTTCATATTTTATTACAGTTACACAGGACTGATAATAGTAAGGATCATATCTGTCTTGACTGTTTTGTAGAGAGTTCTGGTTAATAAATAAGACTAACAAAATCTGACTTTAAGTTACTATTTGTGGCTATTCATAACCAAGAGATGATTTATATATCTTAGGGGGAGTGGGGAAGTGTTAATAAGTCAAAAATAAGCCTTAAACTCTTAGTAACTCACTAGCTGATTTTTCAAAATTTACTTTCATACATTTCAATAAACACAACTACTAAAATTGAATTAACTCCAAGGGGAATAGTATGTAAATTTATTGTGAAACATTTCTACCGTGGCGTTCAAGTATAATTTTGGTAATATGTGTGGTACAAAGTAATATGCATGTGATGCTGGGAAACAAAAGTAGTTGGAGACCAGAATAGACAAGGGTAATATAGAAGACTAAATTAACATAACTTACAGATTTGTGTAGACAGCATTAATGACCTAACTCTTTACTACTTCCTCTATCCACTTTTTTCCTCTATAGTTTCCAGCACACTCCCACTGTGGTTAGATATCAGGCCCTGGGCATCATTTCTATTCCTAGGATCAGTTTGCGACTTGTTTGGGTGAAAAGGACCCAACATTAGGAGTGTCTTGAACTGTGCTCACCGGTTGGAACTCACCACCTTCTTGAGCTTCCCACATTCCTTGAAGAGAGCACCTATGAGAGAGCCTGAGGGTTCTAAAAGAAGGAGCAGTTTATCAGGAGCAGAGAAGTATGAGCTAAAGTGACCTAGGAATCTCATCGTTGAAAAGATCCCTGACCAAATTTCAGACACAAACCTTGTTCAGGGAACCACTGATATTTAAGGTAGTCATTTCTACAGAAATAGAGCCAACTGTGGAATAGAAAAGGTACAGCTACTATATGGGCAACCTAACAATCAATAAAGAGTGGTTGACTTATAGGCACAGAATGTTTGAAATAGTCTGTTACTTGTTCATAATTAAATGTTTCAGGCCAAATATTCTACAGAACTTTCTATGTAATCAATATAAAGATAATCATAATATTCCATATTATGATATTTCATAATTTATTTTAATTTGTTTCTTTCTTCAGAATGATGCATTTTTCTTTGAAATAGAAAATACGGATGTATCCAGTTATGCTAATACATGAAGAAAGGCCTCAAAGTTATGAAACACATTTGGAAATACCTGCTATGCATACATCATGAGAAACCAGCAAACACATAATGTAGAGTGAAACACTAAAAGAAAATCCATTCTTTTTCTAAGCCTTGACAATCTGTAATTAAACATAATTGAAAAGAAAAACGAATATAGTGGGATATCATGGAGATTGTAAAGATGTGTAGAACATTTATTGAAAATTAAATATCCACTAGAGCACCTCATGGACACAATGGAAAAAAGGTGTTATGAGCTAGAAAATATATTTGTTTTCTGAATATGTAAAATGATCAAAGAATAGTAGGAGAGCACTTCACTTAGAACCCACATTTTCCAAGGAAGGCCACTAAAACTTTCTATTAAGCCTAAAACTTTCTCCTAAATACCAGACTAAAATATTTTTGGCTTGCTGTAGAACCTATCAGAGAGACTTTTCAAACTTTGTGTATCACACTTCCCAGGTCTTCTCATCTAAAATGTTACCCACCACTAGTTACCACTGTGAAAGATGATCTCAAACCAAAGTAGGCTAAAACAGTCATTTTGTTAAGGTCACTGATACTTTGGGTCAGGAATTTGGACAGGGAGAGATTGGAGTATTCTTTCAATAGCTGTGGGGATTTGGAGATTGGGGAGGAAATTACTGGGAGTATCGACAAACACATACCAGGCCATCAGCTGGGACCGTAGATGGGATTTGCAATAAAAACAGGACCTATACGTCACTTCTCCACATGTTTTGAACTTGCTTACAGCATAGAAATTGTAGTATAATCAAAGTTCTTCTGTACTGGCACAAAGTTCCAAAAACGTGTGTAAAGATAGACAAAATGATATATTTATTATAGATCCACCCATAAAATTGCATGTTTCATCTGAACTGTATTCATTGGGTTAGAATAGCCTCAAGCCCACCAAGAGTCAAACTGATGTGGTTTATATACCATCTTTTAATGACAAAAAGGAGCATCATTTTCTAAAACAGAAGATCCCGCAGGTGATATAGTTGTGACTATCCTGAAAAAATGCAGTCTGATAAAACCACATATTCTTAATACCCAATTTTCACATCACTTACTACTTACATTCAATTTGTTTTATTTGTTTTATATTTTTTATTAGAACATAAATGCATATGTGTTTTATCTCATTGCACTTCTACAGAATATATAGGAAAACATAACCATTTAATACATTTTTATTCAATTCATTGTGAGAAAGGATATTGTCAAGAGCCAAAGTTATTTTACACAGTCCAGTTTCTTTACTAGCACTGTTATGTTGCTAAATAGCTGAACTGTACTCAACATTCATATAATTTGACTCTAAAATTGATGCTTACTGATACATCCAAGTGGATGTACTCAGTACAATTCTGGGAAATAAAAAAGTAAATAAAACCCCACATTCAAAGATAAAGAAATAATAATAACTTCATATGTAGAAATTCCAGCAAATAATAGCAGAAAGAAATAGTCTAAAAAGATATAAATGCAAACTTTATTAAAATATTTCATGAAAATAGAATTAGAGATGATAATTGTTCTGTCTTTTGGAAATACAAACTCTGATGTTAATAAATTTAAAAATTGTGTATTCATAGAACTATCAAAAGAGGTAAAGTATAACTGAGGTTACTGTATAAGTAAATGCAACAGATTCAAAATGGTGACTGAATCTACAAAATTAATAGAAGAAAAGTATTGAATGTGTAATAAAGAAACAAAGAAGAATAAAATAACATATTTGGGATGAAAATGATCAATTTGGGTTATTTCAGGGGAAAAACATGTTGTTCCTTTTAAGACAGTCTGGACACATTTGCAGCTGAGAATCAGACCTATAGGACTAGGATATCCATGGAGGAAAGGGAAGTGACAGGTGTTCTTGTAAGTTAGGTATGCCAAGGAGTAATGCCACCATGGCTCATGTGGTCCCTGCTCTAAATCATAGGTCAACATGGCTTGTCTTATTTTGAATAAGTCTAAAAGATGATCTTTTAATCTTAATCTGTATGTCATTTTGCATAGTACACCACTCTTCTCACAAGCGGGTATAAAGGACAGTATTATGTGATAGCCCTGCCATTTCTCAATGTCTAAGATATCAGCCAGAAGTCTTAAGAAATACTGAAGGTTTAAAATTAGGGACCGAATTTACTTCACTTTTATTGGGCAGGAATAAGTTTTAGGCTTTAATATTTACTGCCTGCACTTTAAGGAATGTTCAGTCAAGACTGTGAATTATGTGGCAGTTTTATTTTCAGGAAAGAGGTGGTAAATTTTTAAAAAGTATTAATAACAGTAAGTTTGGGAACGTAATGAATATATTCCTTGGAGAGTATTGGTACATGTACATACACATCTTAATCCTTTCTACTTTTCCTTCTCCTCCCTTCCCTCTCATCTCCCCTCATCGCCAGATCTGCTTTATATATCCACAAAGTCTATCTTCCTGTTTCCAATCATTTTTCTTTTATTTTGTATGAGTTTCTTCTTGAAGATGCATTTCTTTCTGATTTATGCATGACTTCTCTTCTCATTTTATCCACAAAGGATAATTTTTCCCCTTATCTGTTAAAATATTAATCTCTCAATCATATATGATTATTTGATTATTGTCAGTACATGTAATAATCCTTAATTTCATTTGGTTTTATTATAATTTCATAGCTTCCAATAGAATGTAACTTATCGAAAGCACCCTACTTTACTTTCCCATCCTCTGTCTTCGGTATCTAGAAGAGCGATTGTCATATGCAGCTACTCAGCAGGCATCTACCTATGGAGGATTTACAGCCAGTTGCACGGAGAAGAATCTGGAAATCCAAAGAGGAAGGAATGTGCTTTAAATATTCAGAATTCAGAGTCAAACACAGATATATCCTCACAAGTAATAAATAGTAAAGGCGGGGATTTAGCTCAGTGGTTTCGGCGCCTGGCTCTCAAGTGCAAGGACCCGAGTTTGATCCCTGGTACCAACCCCCCCCCCAAAAAAAAACAAGTAATAAACACTAGAAAGCACTCACTTAAGGATCTCTTGCCATGCAAAGACACTGAATTAAGACATCCCACAGATCTATATTAGTATTTATGTGTCCATAAAAGAGGATGGAATGAGAACATATTTAGGAACATGTAAATTCTCAGGAGTTGATAAAATCAAATAACAGTGATATGAAGTATGATGATAATTTACAATATGACTTTAACCTAGTAACAAATTTGATTGTTTTAGTGGTTAAATATTTCAATATTTATTAATTACGTGTCTTCTACCTCACGTAAAGTGAAGAGAAAAATAATATCAGTTCTAATGTTTAAAAATTTACATATTAATGACATATAACATATTTCAGAAAAAACAAAAATTTAAATCACTAAAAATGTTAAGTATTTACTGGTAAAATTAATCACTGCAGCATATTAAATAGCAAAAAATCAATCTAGTTATATTCTAATATTCAAGATCATTCAATATTAGAAACACATATTAGCAGAAATTGAACTTGGTGTTTTGAAGGGGAAATTAATTGAACAATATATGTGATCAAGTAATATTTAATGATTTCATTAATTACTAATACATAAAATATTACCTTAAAAATATATTTCCTTGCCATACACTTCTTCCAAAGCATATAATAGCTTGAAAATAAAATAAATATCAGCCTGAAAATGAAAATCTACAGGTAGATTAGAAATATAACAATGATAAAGGAATCTGAAAATTCCTAAAATATTTTTGTAATAAGTTATTATATAGATATGAAATAACTAAACAAAAATTATCAAATATACATATATATATATATATATAAATCCACAGATTGGAAGACCTATCACAAATATCATAAAGTATTATAAATAATAACCATAATAATCACCGAAGATATTAAGAAAGAACTAATTACAAATTGGTAAAGTAACAAACACACACAGGGAAAGATGCAAAGAATAGATATTGGAAGATATTTTTAGCAAAAATACCAAACATATACAAAGAGATCATACAACAGGGTAGTACTCTGCTATAAAGTAGGATAAACCCTAGACATTTCTAGGTACTCAGATGCACCTTGAGACCATACATTTAAGTGAAATAAATCGGACACACATTTTAAATATCCCATTATTTCTCTTGTGTGACAACCTGAAAGGGTAAATAAGGAACAAAATGGATAGTAGATATTGGGAAATAGAAAGAGTATGTTCAAATGTGAAGGAGAACAAGGGAGGGGGAGGGAGAAGGAAAGAAAGGGAAAATAAAAAAAGAGAATAGAAGAAATTGGAAACAAAGCTTTTGTAAACAGGAAGGGCAAGAAGAGTTAAAGTGAGGGGAGAGGAATGAGGAAAGAAGAATCAGATGTGTTATGTGCAGTTACAAATTCCCTATGATGAATGTGATCATTATGTATGTCAAAACATTAATAAAATTAATTAAAAATGAGATTACAGAGGTGTGAAAAATATAGAAATCAGTACAATTTTTGTAGAGAAGCACCGCTTCAACAAGACTGTAGCAGTGTGAGCGATTAATCTGTTTAATAACAATGCAATGTCATATAACAATGCAAAATCCTCAAAAGGATGCAAAAAAATGTCAAGGATCAGTTCCTTGTTAAAGTTGCCCCAAAAGAAAAGAGCAATATTCCATTGAGCTAATAGATAGCAGTGTTTCCATTAGTGATAGTGAAAATCATCCTATACAATAACCCTACTTTGTCTCCCTCACACTAGCCACAAAGATTTTCAAAAGTAAATGCAGGTTAATTTGTTTATATTTTGCATTTTATTTACTATTTTGTATTATTTTACAGTATTGTAATTATTTTATGTGAATATTTTGGGCTTGTGCAATGAATCATTTAAGTTTTATTTTGCACAGGGAAATTAGCTTTGGTATACAAGTGCTTTGGATTACAGGTATATTTCCTGAACAAATTATGCTTGTAGACCAAGGTTTCAGTGTATATAGAAAACTAGAAGCTTTCTAATGTATATCAAATACAAGAGGGAAAGTAACAAAATTAATAGTACAAAAATATTTAATAGAAATGAATAATAAAAATTTATATTTCCTGGCTATTCTCTTAATTAATAAAAATATTTAATAGAATAATCAATACTCAGTTTAATACAAAAAGAAAGAAGAAACAAATCTAAAATAAGCATAGTATAAAACAGGACATACAGACAGAGTAAATTAAACTATGTTTTAAGGAAATATGTATTCTTAAAAAATCAATTTGAACAATTTAAAATTTGATAACATTTTTACACTATCATAAAATTATCTGAGCATTTCTAGAAGCCAGAGGAAACCAATATTAATGTACAGTGATTTTTATTTTATGTTGTAAATCAATAATATAAATTTAAACTGTGTTCTGTTAATATACTATCAAGCACCTACATTGAACAAGAAAATTTCTAGATTGTTGAAATAAATTCTTTATAGTCAAAATATTCCATACATTAATGAGCTTAGAGTTTGTAAATAGTATATATGTGGGAAGTAATATTAGCATTTTGTTAAGTATATGTGTTGAAATCAATAACATTGACAATTACATCATTAATCCTATGTAATGAAGCTAACAATATTGACATAGATTTATCAGATTCAGAATTTTAAAAATATTGAAAAACTAAAGGACATGGATGTAAGAAATTAAAATGTTCAATTGTTTCTCATAAGAAGTAAGTATACAAATAAAGAAAGAAATGTACCAGACTTGAAAAATTCAAACAAAAAGTAACAGCTAGAATGGAAATTTAACATGAGTAATAGTAAAGTAGAAGCTGTAAATGTGAATGGTTGAAATAGCATGTAGCATACAGTAGGTATGAAATGAGAAATGCATTTATGGATACATCAGCACTTAAGATCCTTTTTCATATATCCAAAAGCAAAATACATTTTATAGATTAATTCACTCATCATATGTATGACCAGTAATATAGTACACTTTCAAATATTGTCTATTAGTTTCTCCCATGCATTTCAAATAAATGATTACATCAGTTCAATCCTCAGATGAAAAAAACAGTAAGTATGTTTTCTTCACTGAAGCCCTTCTCCATTGTGCCATGGAAGAAAATGTAGTATTACAAATTCTTTATCTTCTTCTCTGTTTGAATCTTTCCAAATTTGTCTCTCTTGTGTTTGTGTGTGTTAAATATATAAAAATAGATGTATACTTATTTATATGTTATATATATGTATATTCCTCATGGATGTTTTCTTTGGCATGTATGTAATGTCACATCCATATTTTATCAATATATATTACAATATATATGATGATATAAAACTTCTATTTTTTTTGGACTGAACAAAGTTTGAATTATGTAAATAATCGGGGAGATATTTTACTTTATGTTTTTTCATAAGTTTAGTATGAATTCATTTTATCACAACAATTCTCAGTTCATAGTATATCACAGATTGGAACTCACTAAGTACATCATAAATGAATAAAACACTTGCCTGTATATTGTGTTCACTCTCCTTGATTTTAAAAAACGGGAGATAATTCCTATTCAATGTACACAGCATCAAATGCCTCTTATTTTTTCATATTCATTCTTATCTGCATATTAATTTTTCACTGCTCAGATAATATTTTTTTCCTCAGTGTTAACTATTATTATTTAAATTTGGGGCCACACATTCCTATAACTGTTGTCAAATAAGTCTCAGGAAAAAGACAAACATTACCTTTATCCTGAATCTTCAGGTACTACTCTGTATTATAGAAATATCGTTATAGTTTATTATTTAAACTTCACCTTCTAACAGAAATAAAATACTAATATTTTTGAACCTCAAAACTTTTTATGATAGCAATAAATTTAAGTTTTACTTGTCCAAGTGTAATTTTCTTGGTCATTATTAGTTTTCATTTTCATATGTACCATACAACAATATCAACAATTGTAAGGCTATAACTACTAGGAGTATTTGATATTTTGTTTTCAGAATATGAGTTTTGACTTGAATCAAGTCAAACTATTGACTAAAAACTGGCTTCTAGGTTTGGTGTGAGGATTAGATATAAATCAAGCAACCAACAGAGTGACAAACCATGAATTAAATGCTCAATTAAATCTGGCAGTGCACCATAATGAAAAGTACTCATTAGATGGACAGGTCACTATTATTTGGGTCAGTTGTTAAGTCTGAGATTGCTTGTTCCTTTATGGATAACAAAACACAGTACTAGAGCAAAATGACAAATCCTATAAGAGATTTTTTCCATGAATAATTTCCCTTAAGATTAGAGGCAAAATTAATGTTGAATTTTGAAGTAATTAGTTTAAACAAATTAAAAATACAAAGAAATATGAATGAAAGGAAGTGTTTAAGATATGAAAGAAAAAATGACAAATTATTGCCTAAATTTTCAGAGTAAACAATTTCCCCCAAAACAAATTGGACCTTGTATTCCCAGTTTGTTTCCAGTACAAAGTCAAAGTGTCATTTCATATTAAGTGAATAATAAGACTCCACAGCTCATTAAAGCATAAATTCATTTCTTTGCCTCTCTTCTGGTGTAATGTGTTTGCCTTTTTGCCCTGAGGACAGATACTAATGTGAACATTTATCTGTAATTAAAGATTCACAGACCATTAACAGTAAAGCAGTTTCATTGCCAGTTAATGCAGAGGAATGAAACGTTTAAAAAATTATTTCTATTTCATGTGAAAGTTATGCTTTATTCAGGTTCAGGTTTCCATAAGAGAAAATGATTAACTCCAAAGGATGGTAGAAATGTTGAATAATATATTATCCTTTTTTAATTAATTAAAACTTTTTCTTTGTTTCTGTAGTCTATAAGGAATTAATGAATTGATTGGAGAAAATGAGTACCTATTCTGTTTGTACCCTAAATGGTATCTGTTACAATAGATTACAATAGATAAAGGTAAAGATCAAGAAACAACAGGAACCAATGCAAGGCTGTAGAACTAATAAGCAAGTGCACAGAAACATTTTATTGACTTGAACATAAATATCTACCAAAAACTCTTTCCAGTAACTTAATATTGAGCCTGGTCTGTGTCATATCTCCATAGTGAAAATAAAATGCCAGCAAGGCAAACAAAAGTACTTCATGGAAAATATCTGAATAAAATTACATTTTGCAATAAATCATTTAATAAAGATGAATTGAAAAAAGATCTGTGGTGCATTCTGGGTGAATTCATCCATTCTGTAGCCATTGGTTCAAGAAATACATATTGAATTTTTGTGCTCTACGAGTATGACCTAGGGGGTAAGAGCACAGAATATGAAGCTAAATTACATGACTTCAACATTTTTTTTACTTTCTAGCTATGTGAGTGTAAGCAAATTTCTATTCAAGCTGTCTGTTTCATGGTGACTTAGCCAATTGTTTGTCACTGGGCAAAACAAACGAACAAAAAACAACATCTGCAAGTCAAAGGGGGAGAGAATGATTTTAGGCTCACAGTTTCAGAGGTTTTGTCCATGTGTGTTCCATTCAGTCCATCCAATGCTGCTGGCTCCGAGGGAGAAGTGCTTGGTCGAAAAGCTGGGATGAGGAAAGTCACTCACATCCTGGCATCCAGAAAACAGGGAAGGAGAAAAGGAAAGCCAGGGAGAAGAATGGACACATTCAGTTTGCTCCCTCAGTGAAGCCACTCCCAACCAGACTTCACCTCCTCACAGCAAGTCAGCTAAACCCCTCACAGTCCAATCTCCTTCCAACAGCCCGGCCTTCAAGCATACCAGAGTTTGGAGGGATCTAAATCATTTAGTTCAGCTCTAAACCACAGCATATGGTTTTCTACCTAAGTGAGGGTTATGGCAACAAATGCCAGTGATCATCACCATCTGTGACTGTATTTTGTTTGTAATAGTCTAAGTGTTGCCTGTTTTGTTAGCATTCACATCACTTCAGGTGAATCTGCTCTAGTTAGTAAAATGACATTAGAAATGATCACAATATTTTTGAGCTTGAATTTAAAAATCAACCTGTGCATAGCAAGGTGTGGTGGCACATACCTGTAATTCCAACACTCAAGAGGCTGAGGCATGAGGGTGTCTGTGAGTTCAAGGCTAGCCTGAACTACATAATGAGACTCTGTGTCAAAAAAAGTCAAAACAAAACCAAGAAAATCAGTCAGTACATCACTTTGTTTCTCTTTACCATCAATATACAAAAAAGAAAGAACTGAAAATCTTTGTGGGCAACCTCAGAAGATGGAAGTTGACAATGGACCAGAATAAGTTCCTGAGATTCTAGCCTCTGAGTACTACCTTTATGCAATCTGTTGGAAGAAGAAAGGACAATGCATCTTCACAATATAAGGCTACAGACAACTGAGACATTGGATTGTTTGTAATAGAATTACCTTTCTTTAAACCAAAATGAAGTTTGAATAGTCTGTGTCTCGTAGACTTACATGGAAATCTGTGGGTCAATATACATAAAACACTAGGAATGGAGATTGACATGAGAAAAGATCATGCAGTGTTTGCTATTATATAACATAGGAAAGTTTTATCTCAGCTTTGCAGTATTCTCCAAACTTCTACACACTCTTGTATATTGCCAAGAGTTTCTTGTTGTCTTTGGGGAATCTAATTGGATTTGGGACAGTGGAATGTGGACAGATGTGATGCAAGACACTGCCATACCTGTCCTTTATTGTAGCCTATAAACCTGTCCCCAGTACTCCTGCCCTGTCCAAGGACTGTGCAAGTATAGGAAAAAGAGGATGTCATCAAAAGCACAGAGCCTAAACTAGGTGGTCTTTCAAACTGAGCCTTTATACTGGAAACACACTCATAATTATGTGTTCACTTGTACCACACCAAAACCTGTCCATACCTGATGAGGAGGAGGAGGATGAAGGCTGTCAACAATATCTGAACAATTTCTGTATACTTGGAAGATGTACAAGCCACTTAGAAAAAAAAATTTTTTTGCTGAAATTATTTTATTGGTACATTTTAGGCATACAATATGTTTACATTTATCATTGGGTGCTTGTATCTGTACATGATGTATCTTGGTTCTTATTTTTCCCCCATTACCTGTGTGCCCTTCACCCTTCCACCCTTCCCTATTTACATAGATTTCATTTCCATTTTTTTAGAAAAAAAATTTACATACACTATTTTAAATGTAGGAGAGATACAAAAATATATTCATATATATATATGTATATACATATATGTATGTGTATATGTATATGACACTGGATCATGTACACATAAGACAGAGCTCATATATAGATATATACAAATATATGTATATATATGTACATATATGATACTACCTTATTATTTCTAGGAGGGATACAATTTTTCAGTGTTTAATGTAATGCAGGTGACATATAAAGTCAAAGGTTTTATATTTCACGATTCTTACAGCATTCACTTATTTTCATTCAAAAGGTAATAAGTAGATATTTTATTTTTCTTTTATAAAATTATATTTTTCCATTGGAAAAGTAGTTACTGTTTATTAAAATAGGCATTTTATATAAAATTATGTACTTTTGTATGAAATAGAAATTTATCATTTGGAAAACAAGTATCGAGCTAAATTACGGGAGGCCATTGCTTCCGACTGAGCTCCTGGATGTGACCCCAGAAGAGAGAACGAAACCAGACTCTGATCATTCAATGCTAAATGCACCGTCATCGAACTCAAGCTTTAAGGAAACGAATGTATCTGAAAATAGACCAGATTTTTGTAAAAATAGGAAAGTAGAGGCATCTTGAATCAGCATAACAAAGAAGTCCTTTCTGTTTAAACTTTTAGAAAAAAACAAAAGAAACAAAAGTAGTTTGAATTAATCTGAAATTTATCAATCAGTTTTATTTCTATTGTTTTGTTTCCTTGTTTCCAGTCTGCAAAGCCCTTTGTTCTGTCTTTGGCTGTTGTAGCATTTATTTTATTTAGTAGAAGTCCATGGAAATAAAAGCCAGTTACACCTACAAGTAATTTCTCGTAGTTTTGTCTTTTGACAATTAAAATTTTTATCAGTTTTGTTTCCAAGTTCAAATGAGTTTTGTTTTTTTTTTATAACAAAAAATTTACTGGTACATTTTAGGCATACATAATAACACTCATCATAGGGAATTTGCACCTGTACATAGTGTATTCCGTAAACCAAATGAATGATGTCATTCTGAGAGGCTCCTACTCACTCTGTTCAGGTGAAATCCCTGACAACCAGCTCACAATTCCTAGTAGCCTTTTCATAATTTACAGTAGATGGTGATATGGGTTTCTCCCCCTATTTCCAGGTTGTGTTAAGGGTTATCTGCATATCATTTCTTCAAATAGACAATGTTGAGTACAAAATTTTGGACTTCAGAAATTAAAGAAAGATAAGGAATAGTATTAGCACAAAATATTTTTGAACATTTTAATAAATAAATGACACTCTTACAATTTAAATAGATACCTTCAGATTTTTCCCTATAAAATTATGAATCATACATTCTTTGCAAAGAGGTAGACATATTATTTTTCTTGTGTATTTTTCAATGGTGAGAAATAGTTTCAGAAATGTGATTGGATTCTTATTTTCAAGGTAGCATTCAGGAAATGAATATCTGAAGTGAAAAATGTAGGTGTTTGTAGTTCTGTCACTCTCTTGTGTCATATGGCCATAAAGACATTATAGAACATTTAATAGATTTTTGTTTATTCAAGTTTTTAATCCAGAAAAATGTTCTGGTAATAAATATGAGGCACTGGTATATAAAAATCTTATCAAATTTTACCTTTTGCATGAGGTATAATTGATATTTGAAAGAATCCATCCTAACTCTTTGGTTTTCATGACTAGAATGCACTCTTTTTGATGTTTAAAATTATAAATAATTATTTGGAAATCCATTTAAAATGCATGATATGTGATACATATATATTTTTCTCATGCAACCAATTTGTACTTATTAATATGAAGTTACTGAGATCACAAATAAAATCTAGAAATTTATTTCTTTTGTTTTCCTTCTGAGTTGTTAAGCATTTTAACTTCCCAGTTATTATAATTGTTTCTAAAATGATTTATAATCTTTATTGGTAAAAATAAATTGGTTCTATTGCAAAGCAAATTAAATTATTCTAAGAGACATGTCATATTAAATTATAAAACTTCATTTTACTTTTCCTATTTCTATAAAAATTGATATGCATGTTAATTAAAAGTTAACAGATTCTCTGAATTCTCAGATATTTCTATATGTCAAATTATGTATTTTAGATATAGTTTTATCATTGAATCTTTTAGGAAAGTTATGAATTTGGAAAATTTCAAAAGATAATTGTTTCTCCCTTTTCAAAAATGATGATAATTAAAGTATGTGCATTTAAAAGTACAGTTTATAAGTTCATTTTATTCAATATTCCATTGATTGTATCCTTTTCAGTACAAGAAATTCATAAAATGTTTTATTATTTATTACATTAAAATGTTACAATTATTTTATCTGTATATACATGCATTTACTCATTCATTCTCATTATTTTCTCTTCATCCTGCTTCCTCTTTTCTCACTATAATTTTTTAATTACACTTTATTGTTACCTACCTTCTATGTTCTACTCATACTTATTCACAGTGAGTTAGCAAAAATAACCATTTGCTGCTTATTAAGCAGTGAGGTTTACAATAATTTTCAAAGTATTTAAATATTCTCTTAACCAGTAAGAATCAACTCCACCAGAGGAAATTATACCTAGAACTTCATGTTCTGAAAGTTTTATCTCCCAGGGAAAGATAAACATAGCATTGGGAGTGGCCCATCTGAAATAATAAATAAAGAGAAACAACAGACAGTAACCAGGTTAGTACCTAAACAGGTAGTGCTGGTCTGAGAATTCTTTATCAAGGAGCTTTTTCTTAAATCAGGAATTTTCAATGACATTTGTCATTTTCACAAGGAAAAGAAATAATTAAAAAAATATATTGTTTAAGTCATATGGTTTATATAAAGGATTTAACTGTATTTCTTCTGTTCACTTCAGAAAACAAAGTAGTAATCATAGCCAATTTGTGAAACAAAAATCCTAGAATGAATGTAACAGGCAGCATTTTGACTACTGTTACTTCTCATGTTTCTATAATTCGTGTATAATTTAACTGTTGTGAAAACAATAGAAATGTAAAACACCTATTTGATCACTGAATTGTTAAAAAGACATAATGATTTACTTTCATCTCAACTGATTTTTACCCATGGACACTTTAAAAAAACTTTATTCTTAGTGGTAGACACACTTAATTTTAAATTTTTCTGTTATATTTTCTAAGTAGTATATTAATTTAATCTTTATATGTTAAGGACTTACAAGTCACTTGTACGTTTAAGCAGGGGTAGAGGAAGGACAATTCCATACTCTTTGCATAAAGGGTTCTATTTAACATTAGAAACTAGGGTAAAATGTTTCAAAAAGTGAATCAGAAAACAAAGCAAAGATAAAGGAATGGTACCATTATAGGCTTCTCATCAAAATGAAATACAACAGTGAAAGCCAGTTTTAGTATTTTTCATTTTTTAACAGTCAAAAGATTTTGCAAAGTTCATAGATATTTGTTGGGGACATTATATTATTATTATTATTATTATTATTATTATTATTATCTTGAGACAGGATCCCCCTATGTAGCTTAGGTTGGTCTTGAACTCCCAGTGACCTTGTAGCCCCAGACTGCAGAGGCGCTAGAATTACAAGTCTTCACCACCATCCCCAGCTAAATGACAAGATTTTAGAGTCCAAAAAATAGTTGGTATTTTTTTGAAGGTTTAATAGAAAAACTTTCTTACAAATAATTTACCAAAACTTTATTTTTCATCTTATAAATTTACTATGATTACTGTAGAATAGCTTTCCACTTTTAGATGATTCAATTTTTAAAAAAATTCATGCATCTGTTTCTGTAACTGGTTTCTATAGTTGGTTTGTGTTATAGTACAGGCTATAGCAGTTCTTGCTGATTTCAAACAATAGTATTCAAGCTCTTATATACACTGGGACCTTTGCCATCCAGAAGTTCCTTGACAATGTGGCTTTTTTCAACTCACATGTCACTCAGTTTGTATTTATGTTATTGAAACACATGGCTAGATTTAGAAACCCCCAAATGGATACATGGATAAAATGAACATAAAACATGAAAAATAAATCACCTACAATATATTTCATATTTTACTTTTATGTGGTTGATGAAAAACTTCCCTCTTATGAAACCATATAAGAAAAAAGACACAATTTTTTTCTTTCTGCTCCTGATTTTTTTTTTTATTGTGGATGGCAATAAGAATGAAGAATAAAGGAATTTGTAATAATAAATTTAAAATATGTCTAATCCAAGGATCATTTCAATGCAGTCTCCTGGGGATGCCCCAATGATGATTTTTAATAGTAAATATGCTTGGGTGAAGAACCACTATATACACACACACACACACACACACATATATATATATATATATATATATATATATATATATATATATATATATATATATCTCCTTGCAAATAAGTAGTATTTTTTTCTCTCCATATGTTTTCAGTTCACATGTAAGAATTTGGGGTGAATGAATGATGACTAAAAGGCAATTATTTCATTATTTTCTAATGACATTCAAAAGTTTCATCTGTTCATCTCAGTAATGTGTTTCTCATAACCAAAAGAAAAGACATATGTGACTTCTCTGTTTATTAATGTGTAAATGAAGAAAACTACAGTACTTACATCATTATAATAGTGAGAGATAAATATTTATGTATACATACAGTCACCCATATATGCACACACATAAATATACACTTCAGTAGTGCATAAGACATTATAAGTGACTTATAAGTATATATTACTAAGTCAGTTGTTTTGAATCAAGTATAAGATTATTTACCTTGTATTCTGAGCAAATGTACATGCACAGATAATCGAATTTACTTTCTTTAAGTTCATTCTCTGTTGAAAAAAATATTTATTCTATTAATAAAATAAACAGGTTAGTAATAAATTAATATTTCTCCCTTTTCTGTCTTCTCTAATATAGGGAACTCTTGGGCATAAAACTGTATAATTAATATAATTATCTGAAAAATACAAGATATCTTTGACTCTTCACCAGATCTATTGCCAAATAAAGACTATTAATAGAGAATTATAGGAATACATTTTATAGTAATTTCATAGATAATTTTGTAATTGTTCCCATCTAAAACATCCCTCTTTAATTTTTGTGTGTTGGTCGAACTTTCTTAACCATCAGATTTTTTGTGCTATTCAGACTCTCCCATGTGTTATTTGTCATATTAATTCAAATAGATTTCATTTTATAACCTAGTCTTTTACCTTCATCATTTCTTCCAGGGAGATAACTAAAGACAGAAAAATCATCCTACATAAACTTTCACAAAGTTAGTCATCTTCACAGTCTTCCAAGTTTACATATTTTGACTTAGAATTAATGATATAGACAAATCAAACTCAAGAAAGTTTTAAAAGATCATTGAGTATTTAGTTCAGAATTCACAAAAATGTCTTATCAATCTAAGAATAATCAATCATTTTGAATAAAATCATCCCTTATTTTCCTATTTATATTTTCAGTTAAATTCGTAATAAGACTATGGGATGTAATCTGGTTACAAAAATAGCACATATGATAAAAACACTTTTTCACATATTTCTTCCCTATGTAACCCTGACCACTAAATTTCATAATACTTTTATGGAGTGTAATATAAGTATGAGCATCCTAGATAAGCACTGACAGCCATTAATATATTCTTTGTATGCAAAAAGTGATTTTTTTGTTCATTTCTTAATATTCATTTCAGGCAAAGTGCTTGCTCAACATAGATTTTCTACTAATTGTAATTTACATATTGAGATACTCTTAAGTGGAATAGGACACACATGTGTAAATATCTAATAGTTTCTCTGGTGTGAGAAACTGAAAGTATAAGTAAGGACTAAAAGGAATAATAGATAATGTGAAATAGAAAGAAAAGGGGCAAAGGAGAAGGGGAAGTAGGAAGGGGTAGGGAAAAGGAATGAAGGGAATGGAATTAATATGATAAAATGGAAACAAAGTCTGTCTAAATAGGGAGGGGTGTAGGGGTTAAAGGGAAGGCAGGGGTATGGGGAAAAAAATAAGAACCAAGAGAGACTACATAAAGGTACAAATTTCCAGTGATGAATGTCATTATATTGTATACCTAAAATGTATCAGTAAAATTAATTAAAAATCCATTGAAAACATGATAGTCATCAAAACCATCAAACATACACAAAAACAATTCTATCACAAATCAGAGAATACTTATGGGTTCAAGATGGATTCTATGGCAGATGATCTCGCCAGGGCACTCCTCAGAAGCTAAATCTGCACAACAGTGAGCCCTTCCTGACCCAAGGGATGCAACATAATGAGAGAAAAGTCAACTGTGTGAGAAATCATGGGGCTCTGGGACAGAACTAAGTGATCCCCCATAAACGAAAGCTGGTCATTCTAGGCCAAGATTGGTTGTATGGAGTTCTGGAGGCAGAAAAGGCCAAGACCTTGAGAGGCAGTACAATAACAAGTACCACAAGTTTTTGATAGTGAGTTGATACATACAACTTTGAAAAACATCATTGAGAATGAGACTGTAAACTTTCCAACTTGCAATTTTGCAGTGCACTTAAAATTGCCAGCAACAGTAGTCATCAGAGGAAGTCCCTCTGAGGGCATCTTGGTCTGCAGTCCAGTGATCTTGGACGTGCCCTACCTGCCCATTTTGGGAGATGCAGATGCCAATGTCAGCCTGTCTCCAAAACTCAGAAATTGGCACTGCGTGATTGACCTGGAGCACACTCTACTCAGTACATTACTTTCATCAAATCGGTCTCCAGAGAGCAGTTCAGGTGGGAAAAGCAGTATGCTGATTTGATCATCTCTTTAGGGTTACCATCAGCTGGAGTGTGCAGCACAGTCTGGGCACTATGGATAGAGACATCCATAAATGGTGATGGTGGGGTGGCCCAAAGTTGAGACACAAGAGGACATTTTCTTAGCTAGACTACCTGAGGTGCTAACCTCTATCTGGGTAGCTAACTGGCTATTAGGAAAGTTAGGTTTCCACCTCCTCTAAGAATGTGAAATAGGAACTCTATTTTTCTGGATGATTACACTGTAAAAATGTGGCTCAAGTCCTTGAGAAAAACATTCCTGGGTTGTAAAACAGGGGAGAAGCTTTTAAAAAGATTTACATCTGGGAGCCTGGGATTTAGCTCAGTGGTTCCTGAGCCTGCCTCACATGCACAAAAGGAAGGACCAGGGTTTGATCCCTGGTACAAAACAAAAACAAAACAAAACAAAAAAAGATTTACATCTCAAAAGAGCCAAAAAAGAATCCAAACAACAAAGGTTTCTAAAATAAATGCAGTAGGAAGAAACAAGTCAGGAAAAAAAGGAAAATTGCTGTCTAAAAACTTAGTCAAAATTCCAGAGTGGGTTTTTATGCAAATAAATTTTATATCTTCTTTCCTTCGTCTGTTTGTTTATCTCTAAATCAAAATAGCATTTGCTTATTGTCTATACCTTTAAATAATACCAATATTTCTCAGGACATCCTTTGTCTCCCTAAAGTTTGTCCTTTTCCAAATATTTTTTCTGTCCTCTAAATATATCTGCATAAATTAAAGACCACCTCGAATATTGTAAATAATTATTTTGCTCAGGTCTTTTCAAAGATCATGCTCCCATAAATCTACATTCTTAATTTAATTTTTGGCATGGATTTGATGTTATATATGTCTATAATACATTGTAAAATATAAAGTACATATCATACAATATAAATTCATATTCTCTATTATATATTTAATATGCATTTTTAACTTTTATCCCTGTTTTACTGTGATATAAGCCATTTAAAGACATTTAATCAATGAGATTGTTCATCATTTTGATATACAACATTTCTTAGCATACAGGAAGTTATTAATAAAAACCGATTAAATGGATAACATCTGCCTACAGCTATGCATCCCCTCTCTGAATACTTGTAATACACACTTAAACAATATGTTATAAAGCATTTTCCTGATGGTCATTATCGATCCAAAAAAGGTCCTAGACATAAACTGGTCAATTCCAACTAAAAGAGTAATTTTGTTTTCTTACTATGAGAAGTTGCTTTCTCTCTCTATCTCCCACAGACAGGAAAGATAAAGAGTGTGAACTTCAATGCTAAGATTCTGTGATGCCACTCATAGCTTGTTTGTGACAATGAGGAAAGTTACTTTAAGAAAAAATGATGATTAAGAAGAAAGCAAGAGTTACTAGTAAGGAACACAAAGAAAATGATCCTAAATTCAGAGCAAAAACATCTTATTTTTGAACATTTTGCAGTTGTCTAAATTATTTCAAATGCATACACAAATGCACTTGAATTTAATATTACTTAGAGTTGAAAACACCTTAACAGAATTTATTTTCAGAAAATTTGCTTTTCCATTCAGAATGGCTTTTTTTCTCTAATCTCATTCTTTGATTTAGTAAATATCACTCCAAAAATAGAAAAAAATTCAAACCCTAGGGATTTTTCTAAATGAAATAAGACAGAAACAATCAGAAAGCATCATAGCAAACATCATACGTTATATTGGTTTCTGAAAGATGGCATCTGATTGCTAAGGTTAATTAAGGCTCCAGATTGACAAAAAACCCCTCAATTCAAAATATATTATGATGAGTATTCTGATATTTAAGGAAATTCCTCAGATTCAGTTTCTTTGGAAATTTTTAAACTCTCAAACTTTTAATTATTAACGATAATATCATAAATGCTGGGAAAGAATGTTTATAGGATATAAAATATAAAGAAGATATTTATGTGGTCTCAAAGTAGACTTGATAATCTACAATAATGGGAAAATAGTAACTCAATTTTACAAAAGGGATAAGACAGGAAACAAAACTATGGAAATGCACTAATTTATTTTGATTGTTTCATTATCATTTAGGTAACAGTTGTTTTTTTATGAACTGCTTAAATGGAGGTGCTTAATTCTGATACTTTAAAAGGATGATTTTAATGTTCAACTTGGGTCACATATTTTGTAAATACAATCTGGTTGCTTCCTTACATTTCACAATATTCCACATTTTAAGATAAGAGAATTTTGGTCCTGGATGTATGGCTTAAAAATATCAGAGAAATCATCAAACTAGATTTCTTATCTGTTAATCACATTAAATTTCTACCAAATAAAGCCTATAGTCTCTTAAAACAGGCTTTTGTAGTTTTCTTAAAATGGTAGAAAGTCACTATGGGCTGCACAGTAGAGAAATGGCACAATCAATCTGAAAGTACCAAAAGAGCACTCAATCCGATGTTCTGAGCGTAGATAAATGCCTAGGGGTTGATTGTGGAAACAGTCACTTATAAGATTATACAAAATTTTTGAAGGTGGGTAATTATGATTTGAACCTGTGCACAAGCATTTTAAAATATTTATATTCTGAATATGTTTATGTTATGGTTTAAATTTAGAATGTGGCCAAAAAGCTTAAGTGTTTACAGAGGGTGTCGGAAGGTGATTGGAACATGGGGATACTACACTCATCAGTGAATTGGTTCGTGACATCAGAATTGAGTGTCTTGTCCAGAGTTGGGGCCTGAATGGAAAAATCACTTGGGTTTTGAACAAGAATGGTATAACTTCTTCCCTGGCTCTTTCCTTTTCTCTTTGTTTTTTTGGCTGTCACAGGTTGAGAACTTTTTCCTCCAGAGTGCCCTTCTTCCATCCTATTTCTTCCTTGAAGTCAACCAACCATGAACCAAAACCAAAGCCATAATGAACTGCTCCTCTTTTAAGCTTTAGGCATTGGGTATTGTGTCAAAGCAACAGGAATGTAACTAAGAAAGATGTTGGAAAGTAGACACATTTACATTTGCTGATGTCTTCACTTTTGGAAGCCATAGAGAAAAAATCAAAATGACACCAAGGATTGTAAGCAGAGATCTTTAAAAAGCAGAAATAAAAATGAAGAAATCTTATTTTAAAATAAATATATGTTGTGAACAGTAAATATATAGAGAAACTAGGTAAAGAATAAATTTTGAAATTTCTTTTGACATACAATTGGAGGAACTTAAGAATCTCAGTGTGAAGTGGGATTAATAAACACATTTTTAGGAGTACATAGAATAGGTAAAGCCACGAGTCAAATTAAATTATATGGAAAAGTGTATGGAAACTGGTTTTAAAGCTAGAGAATATTAGAAGTTACTGTAATACAATAATTTTTGTCTAAATCCAAAATAAGCTATGTTTTCATACCCAAGTGGTACAAATAGATAATTAAAAGACTATGAGCTCCTCAAATGAGGGGAAATTGGAAAAGAAAAAAAAGAAAGGAAAAGGCAGTGTTACAAGAGAAGTGTAAAATAGTATGAATTCCTGCATTAATACTCTATAAAACAAAGGAAAATTAATAAGGGATGCAGGTATAATTTGTGAAAATATTTATACAGTCCATACATATAAATTTCCTTCAATTTGATGATTACATTCCTGATGTTTTAACCTATTCCCATTAGCTATCTGTAAAATGAGCCTCAAGTTTCTGTAAGATACTAGGGAACTTGTAAGCTTACACAAGGAATTGTCCTCTGACAAAAGTCATCAGAGAAGACATTTTTTCCAAATGTTTTACAGCTAGTCATAGACCAACAAAAATATAGACATTATGACCTTTAATATTGATACATGAACAGTGGGTTAAGCAACAGCAGATTGATAGAACTTATTTCTGGGTATGTCTGGTTGGATGATGGTAGGCATGACCTCGAGAACTACACTGAATTTGATTACTCACCCTTTCCTCTCTGGTACTGCTTCTGCACTCTGCTTATTGTTTGCCATGAACTAAGCATGTTGATCTAACAGGCCTTTCCATAATGATGCTTCTGCCTTGGAGTTAGTTCAACCATGAGTTGAATTCCCTTAAATAAAAACTCTCCTTTAATTGTGGATGTGAGGCATTGTGTCCCTTTTATGGGAAGGCTGACAAAAGCAGAAAATTGGTAACAGAAAAAATACTACTGTTTTTGAGACTGTACCTGATCATGTATTTTGGAAGTGGTTCTAAGGAGGAATTTAGAAATATTTGAAGATTCAGGCTAGAGAAACCCTAGAATGCTTTAAATAAAACCTGAAGAAATTTTAGTTAGAGTTCAGAAGAATAGATACTGATAGAAGTGTACAGTAAAGCCAAGCTCAGAGGGTACAAGGAAACCATTGGCAGTTGCAATACAAACCACATCTGTTATTCTCTAGAAAAAAAAATTGTTTAATCTTCCCATACCCTGACACATTGCAGAAGACTGAGATTAAGGGAAATGGACTAACTAGTCAAGCAGAAGAAATTTTAAGACATCTTCAAATTCAATTTATGGTATGGGAACTGCTGGTTGTGCTTAGTTTGGTTTATATAGTGAGAATTGGGGCCAAAAAGAACAGGAGAAAAAGTTGAAAAGCTTAAAATTGGCCCAAAAGGAACAGTTGGGGACATAAGAAGTATGATTGCTGAAGAGATTGGCATGATTAAAAATAAACTTAGTTTGTACATGAACAAAGAGAAAGATTCCTTAATGGCATCTCAGAAACCTCAGCAGGATTGCTCCCATATCAGGTTTACGTGTTTAAAAGTGTAAACCTTTAATTTGAGAAGAGAGTCTTTGAGATACCTGGTCTGTGAGTGCCCAGGGAATTTGTTTCCAGGATTTATTTTACTGTGCTAAGCCATCTAGCTACACAGAGGACCCTACAGCCATGTTCCAGTGGGGTCTGGCTACTGTTCCTATCCACAGCAAACCTTGGTGTCATCTATGTGATTCTGGTTTTACTGACAGAATACAACATTTGGGGGTTCACAGAGACTTTGCATGGAATGCTTTGCACTCATATTTGCAAGGAAGTCCAGGAGCCTGAGAGGATGATGTGTGAAACTAGAATGAAGTGGGAGGTGTAGTGGAGACTCAAGCAAGTCACAGATGAAAGGAGCATAAAACATTTGAGTCGAAGAGTGGCAGGCTGTGAGCAGAGCCAACCTGAGAGAGGCTATATATATTGAAATTGGCAAAGCCATAGGAGTGGAGTGACTGAGCTATCTGAAGCTCACTTCTCACCACCTTTTACCCTAATTTTGGATGTGGAGGTGCAGGATTAAATGTTAGTCTTGCTTTGGTTTGATTCTTTTATATTCACCTATTCCACGATCTTGGAATGGAATGCTTACCCTACGTCATTTCATTTTGAGATTATATAATATTTTTTTATTTTTACAGAGGGTCACAGCTAAGAATTTTCCTTGAGTCTCAGTAAATTTTTGACTTGAACTTTTGGAAAATACTAAAAGTTTGAGACTCTGGGGGAAGGGAATATTACATTTTTGGCTGAGCACAAGAGAATTATATTACGTAAGATAGATTTATTAAATTGTTTTTATATTTAGTTGGAGATTAAATGTGGTTTAACTAGATGTGTTTGGGTGACAAGAAGTGGATCGTAATGACTAACCCTGACATGTCAAGTTGATTTGAACAAGGAAGTCCTAATAGCTTGGTGTGGCACACTTCTTGGCATGTCTGGGAGTGTCCTCAAAAGTTGATCAGCACCAGGTTCCTTGTCTTAAGCTCTGTTTCTAAGGAAGATTTTCTAAGGTATATTCCATAAGAAGATTTAAAAAAGTAAAACTGGCAGGATTACATGATGTATTATTTCTGAGGAATTAGAAAAAAGATAAGATCAAGGATGACTTTGATCTGGTTCTAGTGAGGAAGAATTTAAAAAGATTGGAATTTCCTCACACATCAGTTGGATGGAACTGAAAACACTTCCATCAGGTATAGTGAGTATTGATCCTGGCATGATGTAACTGTACAAGTGTAAGAATATGACACTTAGAGAATGGACTGTTACCAACAGATAAAAACTTTTGATATTTGAGGTAAAAAAGAAATAGTAATTATTATATTCCTGTAATCTTATGAATATAGCAGAGCACTAATAATTTTTGGAAAGAAACGAAGCTTACTCAAGAAAGTTCATCACATATGCAAAAAAATGTGCCATCTCAAATTCCCTCTGCTCAGCAAAAAATACTCATCTACAGTAGCTGGACTGCTGACTATGCTGAGTACCACACATGGAACATACTTATTAGTATCAGAACCCCATTAAAAATTGAGTTTTTAGCTTTGTAAATCAACTTAGACAATTTCAGCCAGGAACAGAGAAAAGAGAGGATCTAAGGCATGTGAAAGCAGATGAGTCAGAAGTGGTAGCGCCTGACATCCTCCAAATCCTATAGATCTACAGGACTAGCTCTGTATTCTTTGTTTAAAGATAATCACGTACTTCTCTTGCTTGAAGACTACGCCAAAGTTCCAAATGAGGCGGTATCACACCAAACAATTCTTGCCCTTTTTAATTATCCAACCCTGATTATACTCCCAGAAATAAAGCCACTAATTAGAGTGAAAACTCCTTATAATTTAGCAGTGCAATCAATGTTTTGCTAAGGGAAGAATATGCTTAAACAAAACAAAATAGTTGCAAAAATTGCACATTTTGGGCAATGGTTTGGTATCAAAAGGGTAAATACATAAATCTAGGATAGGATTAGCTTGTCAACAAATGATTAATATCAGGTGCTATATTTTAAAAAATACTATTAACAATGAGAGGAGACAGTTCTAATATGTTTTATAGATGCTTTATAAAGGCTTGAAAAAAGCAAAACTATCTCCAATTGAATGAAATAGAATTGCCATTTATATTATCCATTAGTTTTATCCATTTTTCTAGATCACTTGACATGCAGGTTGCAACCATATTTTAACTATTTTGAATACTATAATAAACATGGGCATGCTGAGATCTCATTTATATCCTGGTTTCATTTCCTTATGATATATACCCAGAAGTGGGATAGCTGAATCATGTAGTGATCTATTTTTAGTTGTCAAGAAAATTCTATAATGTTCTCCATAATGGCTATACTGATATGCATTTTTATCTACAGATCATAAGCATTCCTTTTTCTCCACATCCATGCTACTATTTGTTATTTTCTTTTTTAAAATGATTCCTATTCAAACTGGTATCATATGGTATCTTATTGTAATTTTGATGTATATTTCCCCCATGGCTGAAAATGTTGAGTATTTTTCTCAAATTTACTGGCAGTTTTAATATCTTCTTTTGACAAATTTCTCCTCATATAATATTTCTCTCTCTGACATTATGTTCCGCTGCTCTGGTTCCTGGCTGCCATGAGTAAGCAGTTTTGCTCTACCTGGCTGTTCCACTATGATGTGTCTACCTTGGACGCAGCCAACCATAAACTGAAACCTGTGATACCAGGATCCAAAATAAACCTGTCTTCCTTGAAGCATGGGAAAGCAGGAGTGACTCAGGCATCCTGTTAAAATTATACAGCTATGTGTTGGTGAACATGACCCTCTGATTCTTGCACACTTAGCCTTTGTAGGACTGGGGATTGAGTTCCTAGATCAGAAATGCAATACACATTCCATTGATATTAAAACCACTGATTTAGGCATATGGAACCACTCACACAAACAACATTAGACTTAACAAATTCATGGTAGAAACTCCTATTACTTGTAGAATAAACAACAGCAAAACTATGTTTCATGCTCAGTTAACCCTTTAGACAATTTTGATACTCTTATTTCTAGTCCTAGAGTAAATGTGTAAGTAATACAATCACTATTTTTAAAGGGATGCCAATCATGAAATGCACAGTATAATCAGATGAAATCCTAGATCAGTAGACCAAGAAAGCCTCCTGGACCACTAAGAGCAATAGACAATGTAGATATAGATTGGTCAGTAGAGCATCAAGATTGTAAGCACCAGTCATAGCCTCAGGATGACTACAGCAGTGAAATTTGGATAGAGTGAGAAGCATGGAATTAAGCATTTTGAACAATAAGTACAACTGATGTAACTTTCAAATCCATTCTTCATCTGCTGCAAATACTAAGATGGAATTTTTCATTTTACTGATGGGAGGCATTTCACTTTGGAGGCATCTAGATGATAGCACCACCTCATCTCAGAGAGCAGGTGATAAGTAATACATGGATGTAAAATTGTACATCTTTGGATTCCAGGTCAGAATATTCTGATCATAAATTAGGTTCCAGAATCTCAAAGACTATGCTTATGTTTAACTAAATTAAAACTCCAAATTTTCTCAACTCTTTCTTCTTATCTATTCAGCCTTTCTTATTTTCACTCAGATTTTCTGGCTGCAGCTCCACCAACATCACACATGCATTACAAATCCAGCCTTTGGCTCTGCTTTGAGGTGACTATAATTAAATCTTAATACATCAAATATATTATAGTTTGCATGGACATTTTTAGTGAGATTATATATATCTGAATAAAATCATTTGTTTTGACATTTGTTTATGTAATGAGACAACTTCTTTAACATTCATCCCTGACTTTCCCTTTTCCAAATCTATAATTTTCATCTTTGTGGTTTTTGTTTGTGTTTGTTCTCTTTCTCTGAGAAAGGGTCTCACAGGCTGAACTTGAACTCATGATCCTCCTACCTCAGTCTCCCCAGTGATTGCCAGTGGTTCCAAACTTGCAAATAAAAACAAACAAACAAAAAGCAATATCACCATGTTTATGCTTATTACTTTTCTCCCTCAACATAGTTTTCAGAAAACTGTGTCCTTAAAAAAAGAGAGAAAAAACTGTCTTCTTTTTTTTTTTTTTTTGTACTGGGGATCAAACTCAGGACCTTGCACTTGCGAGGCAGGTGCTGGAATCACTGAGCCAAATCCCCAGCCCCCAAAACTGCTGTCTTCTTGCCATCAAGTTTTCACATATTTGTGATACTGTAAAGAAGAACTTGAGAAAAGGAGGAGAGACCAAAGACTCAAAAAAGAGCAAACTACAGCAAGCAAAATGTACTCTTAAAGTTGTTTTGTGTCTCTCTTTTCACAAAACTCTTTTTTATGTGTAATATATAACTCCTGATAAATTCTTGATAGTCTCTTGCCTTTCAGCCACGTAACAGACACTTAAAATTCAAACAGTTAATGTTAAGTAGGTCATGATTTAGTCATTAATATTTGTAGTTACTGGGAGGAATAACTTTGTCTTTCAAGGTTTTACAAACTAATAAATTACATTTAATCTTAGTTTACAGAGTTTAAAAGGTTTTTCACTGAAGAGTAGGAAAAAGACTAAGGAAAAGAAAATTGCAAAGGTTTACAAAGCTTTGCCCCTAAAAAAGAAGTCACACATTTATTTTAACAGAGTAGCACAATGTCTTATGCTTAAGGGATTTTCATTAATTTCATTTCCAGTATATGTTTGTCAATTAAGGCACAAGTGGAAATCAAATTCATATGAGAAAAATGGGACATACATTTTCCTTTTATAGACCAATAATTGTTTATTTTGGCTTATACATCAGTTTGGGTTAAAATGCAACAGATCATAAAGTCAAATCCCTAGAGACGACTCTGACCACATATATATATTTGAATATATGTATATATATTGGACTCATTGTCTTCAAAATAGTTACAGGACAACACAGACAAAAAAGATAAACAAGGCGTTTGTAAATAAATGAATGCAACTAGAGAATGACTATATATATATCATATAAATATCATATATACCATATGTATATGATAGATAGATATAATAGATAAATAGGAAGTAGTTCAGGTAATTCTCCAAATTACCTATTCCATTGTTTAAAAAATATTTTAATTATATCCTAATTTTTTCATTAATATTACTATTTTCTCTTATTTCATTGAAAAGAAAGTTTTGCGCTATTATCTGTTTCTCCTTTGCAAAGTTAATTCTTAAGTATTTATTTTTTCTTGATGTTAATGTGAATGGCACTGTTTTCCTAATTTCTTTCTCATTGAATTCATTGTGGGTGTTCAGGAATGCTATTGAATTCTGTGCACTGATTTTGTATTCTCCTATATTTGTAAATTTGTTTATTAATTCTATGTCTATGGCCCATTCTGGCACACACATTTGATATGATGCTTCTGATTTGAAAACCTTCGACTGTGTTCCAGGTATTCTCTTAAATTGCGAGTCCAATTAAACCTCTTTTGTTGGTGCTGGGTATCTTTTTCTAGTGATGAGAAAATGGACTAATGCAGAAAATTTTTACTAGAGCAGTGTGACAATTGCTGTGCCTGTACCTATACATGTAGTTTGGAATCCTTTGGAATAGGTTCATAGAAAAAATTTGGAAAGACGTGAAGAAGTAGGCTATAGAAAACATAAAATTGTGTAAGCAAAGCCTGATTGGCGATTCTGGTCAGAGCTCACAAGACCAGCATACTGAGAGGAATGAAAGCAGTAAAGTTCAGGCTGAGGAGGTTTCAGTTGACAACAAGGGCTCAATTTATAATTGGAATACAGGTCATGTGTATTCCACACTCTAGAAAAATATGATTGTGGGTGATTAATATTAATGGTAGTGATCTTTTTAATCTGATGGCAAAAAGTTTAAAACACTCCAATATCCAGCCTGTGACATGGATACCATTGGGTGATTCTGGCAAGATTGATGATGAGAATTGAGGGCAAAAAAGGAGAGAAGGAAAATTTGGAAAAATTAATTTTGACCCTAAACAAGTCATATGTAATATACGGACCAAACAAAATGTGACTACTGAAGAGAGCAAACTCATTAAAAAGAATGAAGTACATTGTACAGGAACAAGAAGAAAAATGCCTTGAAAGCATCACAGGAATCAGTAAGATCCTGTCTTCACAAGCTCAAAAATCCAAAAGTAGCATTATTTCATTTGAGCAGGGAATGCATGGGCTCACTGCTCATGATGGATTGCCTAGGAAAATAGATTCATGAGATTTATTTCATACTTTCTGGCCTTCCAGGCACTCAGTACCCGCTGGAATCATGGTTCAAGTGGGCCTTGCTATTGTTTCCATTGACACTGGCAGACTTTGGCATCATCTGTGTAATTCTCATTTAATTGGAATGCAGAATGCAAGAGATATGAGATCATGGAGGCTTCCACTTAGATTTCATACAAAGGCTTGGGAGTACAGGCAAGCAAACTCTGAGAGGGTAGCACATGATACTGTGGTAATAAAGCCAAACATTCAGTAGAGATTCAAAAACTATGGAGTTATCGTGGAGGAAGAATATCTGCTAAGGAAAGCCAGAGTCTGAAAGTATAGTCAACCTGAGAGAAAAACCACATGGGCCACATTTAGCAATGCTACAGGGGTGGGAATGCCCAATCCTCTGGAATCACATCTTACATCTATGTGCCCCTGATGTCAGCCATGGAGCTACAAGACTCAAGATTTCAGTTTTGCATTGGTCCAATACATTTCTGTCCCCCTATTTCTCTCTTGTGGAATACAAATGTTTATTCTGTGAATTTTTATGTTGGAATAATGTGACTTGTTTTGGTTTTAAACTGTTTTCCTTGAGTCTTAGATATGGACTTGGACCTTTGAAAAATGCTGAAATCATTGAGCCCTTGGAGAAAAGATTGTTGGGTTTCTGATTGTAGGCAGGATGGTTGAATCACATTTAGGGGAGTTATTATCATTGTGTTCATTTTGACAGTAAGTATAGTTTAAGATGTATTTGGGTATGAAGTTGACAAAGGTTGGGATGTGGTGGTTAGGATGATGTGTCAAATTTAATAAATTTAGAATTACCCCAGATAATTGGTGGACTACACATCTGGGTCTATCTGGGTGGGTAGTGAATGTGTGTTCTTGAGGTTGAAGTATGGTGCTTTGTCCCTTTCTCCCTACCACTTTTTCCCAGCATGGTTCCTGGACACCATGAACTAAGTGTCTTTATTGTACCATTCCACCACGATGTTCCTGCCTGAGAGCCTGTGATTGTATACTGAATCCTCTGAAATCATATGCTAAAACAAAACTTGCCTTTTTTGTTTCAGTGTTTTAGGAATCAAAATGTATAATAGACAATGTGAAATAAGAAAAATGTGTTCTAAAAGAGGGGGGAAGTAGAAAGGAGGAGGGGAAAGGAAGGAAGGAAAAAGAAAAGAATTAACAAAGAAGGAAAAATGGTCTTGGCTTTTGTAAATAGGGAGGTGAAGTGGGATTGAAGGGAGGAGAGGGGAATGGGAAAAGAAAAGCAATCAAGTCACATCATGTACAGGTGCAAATTGCCTTTGATAAATGTTATCATTATGTACATCTAAATTGTAACAATAAAAATAAAATTTTAAAAAACTTGTCTCTTTTCTATTATATCTCCTGGCTCATATGTCCCAGTAATGAAGAGCTACCGAATACATTGATTTTTATTTTTTATGATGATAAAATGTTCTCGTAAGTATTAAATTCTTAATATTTTGTTAGATTGTTTTGTGGTTTATTATAGGTTGAATGTTAGAGAACTTTCTGTGTCTGATGAGAAAAAGTATGTTTTTGGCTGCTGGTGAATAGAGTATTCTCTAGAGGTATCATAGATCTACTTGGTGTGGGTTGTAGTTTAACTCTGGCGTTTCTTTATTGATTTTCTGTGTGCATGATCTATAGAATGTTGAAAGTACTATGTTCAAATCCCCAACTACTCCCCAACTACTACTGTATTAGAGTCTGTTTTTCTTTAGTCATTTAAAGTTTTACTTTTACGTATTTGGGTAATGTGCTCTCTCTCTGTTTCTCTCTTTCTCTCTCTCTCCAACAATTTTTGTCAATAAGAATGACCTTCCTTGTTTCTTTATCATTGCTTTTTATTAAAAGTCTATATTATCTAATATAAATATAACTGCCTCTGTTTTCTGATGGATTTGGTTTGCATGCAATATCTTAGTCTAGCCCTTCATTTTCAGTTTATGTGTGTCATTATAAGTGAAGACCTATAAGTAGTACATAATTTGGACTTGTTTTTTAATCCATGTAATTACTCTTTGTCTTTTAACTAGAGAATTTAATTTGCTTATATGCAAGGTAATTTTTGATAAGTAAGGTGTTACCACAGCCTTTTTGTAACTTATTTTCTAATGTTGTTCTTTATCTTTTCTTTATTTCTTTCTTCAGTCATTATGTGAGGTAAGATGATTTATTTTATGTGTTGGTTTTTATTTCTTACTTATTATATTGAATGCCCTAGAATAGATTTGTGTTCTTCAGTTACAATGTAGTTTACAAGACAAGGAGAAAATAAAGGAATTCATTATCACTGAGTACTACAGAAGATATTTTAAAGATGTGCTAAACCCCAGACAGAAAGAGTAGACTAACATAAGTATTAGAATAGAATCAAATATAAGAAATATGATAAAGTGGAAGAAATTAGTACATCTTTTCAATGATAAACCTGAATTCAAATAATTTTAATCATCTAATTAAAAGACCCACATATACATTGCCTAAAAGAAACACATCTCGTCTGCAAATGCATACATGGATTGAACAAGTTGAAAATGATATCCCATGCAAATGGTAACAAAAAGCAAGCAGGGATCACTGTATTCATATCTATTTTTGAGATTGATTCATTGCTGAAAACTGTTGCAACCAGGTACAGGTGATGCTAATCAGAACAGAGGCCTGAATACCTAAGGTTAAAGGCTTTTACTGGCACTAGAATTGTTTCAGAGGTTTCATTCACCTGCAGGTTTGTGGTGAGGGCTGCTGGATCTTCCCAGTGATCTATTTCACCATGGCAGCACTAAGTTCCATAGCTACCCAATCCTATCCTAAGCAAATTGGGTATTTAACGATACTATACTATCTGCAATTGGGATAATATGGGGGAAGGCACTTGCAAGACATACACCTTGTGGATATTTCACTGACAGTAGGGCCAATGGGGTTTTGCCACACTGTGGGCTTCATGGTCACACTGGTGCAGAGTTTTGGGTATATGGCCTGAACTTCGTATTCTCTCCGTCTTCTGAGTGGGAAGCCACTCTATGCTTTGTTGATTGAGGCTCAGCAAACAGTGACAGGAGAAACTCCTTCCTGCTTTCTTTCATGTGTCTTTTCATTTTGTCACATGAAACACATGGTGCTCTTTCCCACTTTATTTTTCTGGCCTTTGAAATGATAGTTTCATCTATGAATAACTGCTGGACATAGGGATATAATTACTCAGGAAAGACTATTTTGCTCAATATTTCAGTGCATATTTCCTGTCAGACTCTTTCAAATCTAGTTTCTGATATTTAATCAACTCAACACCCTTAACATTTATCTTTATGTGTTTTTCTAATGTAAAACAAACTGTAAATAAACTATTTACTGATTGGCCTTCCATGGAAGAGTTTATCACCCTATGATAATACATCACATTTTTTTTCTTAAATTCTTTTATTGGTACATTTTAGGTATACAACACAATTACATTTCTCATTGGGAACTTGTACCTTTACATGATGCATCTTGGTTCTTATTTTTTCCCCATTCCTAGCCCTCCCTTCACCCCTTCCACCCTCCCCTATTTACAAAGACTTTATTTCCATTTTTTCCATTTCTCAGCATTTTTCCTTTCCCTTCTTTCTTTTCCCCTGACCCTCCCACTACTGCTACCCCTTTGGACCTTTTCTTCCTATTTTACATTATCGATTATTCATTCTAATGATTGGTATATTTTAGGTATACAATATAATGACATTCATCATTGGAAATTTGCAACTTTACATAATCTTTCTTGGTTCTTATTTTTCACCCTTGCCCAGGCCTCCCTTCAACCCCTCCATTCCTCCCTATTTACAAAGATTTTGTTCCTATTTTTCCATTTTCTCATATTAATTCCATTACCTTCTATCTTTTCCCTACCCCTCCCACTACCTTCCCCTTTGGCCTTTTTCTTCCTATTTCACATTACCTATTATACATTTTAGTCCTTATTTACACTTTCAGTATCTCACACCAGAGAAACTATTTGGAATTTATACATGTGCGTCCTATTTATTTCACTTAAGTGTATCACCTCAATGTGCATCCATTTAGCTATAAATGTCTCTAATTTCTCCTTTTTTTATGGCTGAGTAGTATCTATTTTATTAAAAAAACACATTTTCTTTATCCAGTCTCCAGTTGATGGGCATTTAGGCTGTTTCCAAGTTTTAGCTATCACAAACTGTGCTGCTATGAACATGGGTGCACATATATCACTGTGGTATGATTCTTTTAATTCTTTGGGGAAGATACCCAGCAGTGGAATAGTGGGGTCAAATGGGAATTCCAGTCCTAGTTCTTTGAGGTATCTCCATACTGATTTCCACAGTGGTTACACCAGTCTACACTCCCACCAGCAGTAGAGCACGGTTCCTCTTTCCCCACATCCCCACCAGCATTTGTTATTGGTTGATTTCTTGATAGCAGTCATTCTTTCTGGAGTGAGGTGGAATCTCAGAGTTGTTTTCATTTGCACCTCTCGAATGACCAGTGATGTTGAACATTTTTTCATGTACTTATTTGCTATTTCTACTTCTTTGTCTGAGAAATGTCTGTTCATTTCAGATGCCCATTTTCGGATTGGGTCTTTAAATTTGTGAGGTCTGATTTTTATAAGTTCTTTATAGATTCAAGATAATAGATCTTTGTCTGAGGAAAAGCAGGTGAAGATATTTTCCCACATTGTCAGTTGTCTATTCACATTGCTGGTAGTTTCTCTTGCTGTGCAGAAGCTTTTTAATAAGAAGATATCCCACTTGTTGATTGTTTGTGCTAGTGCATGGACAACTGAGGTTTTGTTCATAAAATCTTTTCTTACACCAATATCTTCAGGAATTCTACCTAACCTCTGTTTCAACTGGTTCAGAGTTTCTATTTTAATATTTAGATCTTTAATCAATTTTGATTTTAGTTTAGTGCATGGTGAGAGATATAGTTCTAGTTTTAATCTTTGGCAAGTTGACACCCAATTTTTCCAGCACCATTTATTGAAGAGAATATCTTTCCTCCAGTGAGGGTGTTTGGCTCCTTTATGGAAGATGAGATGGCTGAGTGTGTCTGGCATTGTTTCTGCATCTTCTAATCTGTTCCACTGGTCCTCATTTCCATTTCTTTGTCGGTACCATGCTATTTCTAGCACAGTAGCTTTGTAGTATAGTTGCAGGTTGGGGATTGTGATACTCCATGCCATGTCTCTCTTACCTAGAATTGCTTTTGCTATTCTGGGTCTCTTCTTGTTCCAAATGAATTTTTGGATTGTTTTCTCAGGGTCCATGAAGTATGCTCCTGGGATCTCAATTGGAATTGCATTGAGTCTCTATAGTGGTTTTGGAAGTATGGCCATTTTCACCATTCATCCTTCCTACCCAGGAGCAGGGGATGTCTGTCCATTTTCTGATATCCTCTTCAATCTCTCTTTTCAGAGTGCTATAGCTTTCAGAGAAGAGGTCTTTGATTTCTTTCATTAGGTTGATTCCTAGGTATTTCAGTGTTTTGGATGCTACTGTAAAAGGAATTATTTGCCCTATTTCTCTCTCAGTGAGTCTGTCATTCATGTAGAGGAAAGCTATTGATTTTTATGGGTTGACCTTGTAACCAGCTACTTGACTGAATTTGGTTATTAGGTCTAAAAGACTTTTGGTGGAGTTCTCAGGGTCTTCTATATACAGTATCATGTTATCTGCAAATAACGACAGCTTGACTTCTTCATTTCCTATCTTTATTCCTTTTATTTCTTTCTCTTCTCTAATTGCCATGGCTAATGTTTTGAAAACTATATTGAACAAGAGTGGTGATAGTGGACATCCTTGCCTTGTTCCTGATTTTAGTGTGAAGGGTTTCAGTTTTTGACCATTTAGTATAATATTGCTGTTGGGTTTTCATAGATGGCTTTTATCAGTTTGAGGTAGAGACCATCTATTCCAATTTTTTAGGGTTTTTAATCATAAATGCATGTTGGATTTTGTCAAATGTTTTTTCTGTGTCTATGGAGATAATCATATGGTTTTGTCCTTGGCTCTATTGATATAGTGTATTACATTGATTGATTTGTGTATATTGAACCATCCCTGCATCCCTGGGATGAATCCCATTTGATCAGGGTGTATGATCTTCTTGATGATCTTCTGCATCCTGTTTGGCAGTATTTTATTAAGGAGTTTTGCATCTATATTCATTGGTGAGATTGGCCTGCAATCCTCCTCTTTGGTTGGGTCTTTCTCTGCTTTGGGGATCAAGGTGATGCTTGTTTCCAGGAATGAATTTGGGAGGACTGCTTCCCTTTCAATTTTATTGAAGAGGTTAAACAGTAGTGGCAGTAGTTCCTCTCTAAATGTCTTGTAGAATTCAGTAGTGAAGCCATCAGGGCCCAGACTTTTCTTAGTTGATAAGTTTTTAATTACATTTTCAATTTCATTGGTTGATATTGGGTTGTTCAGAATTTTTAGGTCTTCTCCATTTCTAGAAGCTTGAGGTGCAGCATTGGCTTGTTTAATTGGGCTTGTTCTGTTTTCCTAATATGCATATTCACTGCTATGAATTTCCCTTGTAAGACTGCTTTCATTGTGTCCCATAGATTCCGATATGTTGTATTGCCATTGTCATTTAATTGAAGGAACTGTCTCATTTCTTCTTTAATTTCTTCTGTGACCCATTGGTTATTCAAAAGTGTGTTGTTTAATTTTCAAGTGTTTGTGAAATTTTTCGAGTTTCTTTTGCTATGGATCTCCAATTTCATCGCACTATGGTCTGATAATATACAGGGGATAATTTCAATTTCTTTGCACTTACTTAAGCATGTTCTATGCATTAGTACATGGTCTTTTTTGGAGAATGACCCATGTGCAGCTGAGAAGAATGTGTATTCTGATTTTGTGGGGTGGAAAACTCTGTAAACATCTGTTAAGTTCATTTTTTCATCAGTTTGATTGAGTTCTAGTATTTCATTACTTATTTTTAGTCTAGTTGATCTATCTATTTGTGACAGTGGAGTGTTGAGGTCCTCCACTACAATTGTATTAGTGCATATATGGCTTTTGGTGTCCGTTAATATCTGTTTTGTATAGTTCGGTGCCCTAGTGTTTGGTGCATAGATATTTATGATTGTCATCTCTTCCTCTTGGATTCTTCCCTTTACAAGGATGTATTGTCCTTCTTTGTCTCTCTTAATCAGTGTTGGTTTGAAATCTACTTGTTCTGCCAAGAGGATAGCTACTCCTGCTTTCTTTCGGGTTCCTGTCACATTGAGTATTGTTTTCCACCCTTTAACTTTCAGTCTATGAGTTTCCTTTTGAATTAAGTGTGCTTCTTGTATGCAGCATATTGTTGGATTTTGCTTCTTGACCCATTCTGCCAGTCTATTTCTTTTGATTGGTGAATTGAGACCATTAAAGTTGATGGTTATAACTGAAACATATTGACTTGTTATTGTCATGACTTTTTCTTTTTGTTGGGTTCTCCCTCTTTACATTTAAGTTCTTGTCATGCCAGATGGGTTCATTCTGCTTTGCTTCCTGGGGTTGTGATCCTCAATGTCTGTTCCTAGGATATTGTGTAAAATTTTTTGGAGTGCTGGCTTGGTATTCACGCAGTTCCTAAGGTGCTCTTTGTCATGAAAGTATCTTATTTCTCCATCCATTTTGAAAGATAGTTTTGCAGGTACATCAATCTGGGTTGGAGGCTGTTTTCTTTTAGGGCTTGGAATATGTCACTCCAAGCTCTTCTTGCCTTGATGGTTTGTGTTGAGAAGTCTGCTGTGATTCTGATGGGCTTTCCTTTGTATGTGATTTTTTTCTTTTTTCTAACTGCTTGGAGAACTTTGTTCTTCTGTTGAATTTCTGGAATCTTAACAATTATATGTCTATGTGTAGACTTTTTTGATCAAGGCTATTTGGAGTCTTATATGCCTCACTTCTCTCTATGTCAAGCTCTTTTCCCCTGCTTGGGAAGTTTTCTGCGATTATTTCTGTGAAGAGATTTTTTTTATGTCATCTGCACTCTCTCCTGTTTCTTCATTGACTCCAATCAGTCTTATGTTATTCTTTTTTTGCATCATCTATCAGCTGCTGGATTGATTTCTCATGGTCCCTTACACTTTTAAAGCAATTTTTCTTTTCCTGGTCATTAATTGCAATCTTATCTTCTATATCTGAAATTCTGTCCTCACATTGGCTCATTCTGCTGTGTAGACTTTCAATGGAGTTTTTCATCTGCTGAAAATCTATTTGCATCTGTTTTATGGGTTCCATTTGTTTCCTATGTTGGGATTCCAGCCTGTTCTTGAGCTCCTCTCTAGATTTATTAATCATGTCTTGCACTAGAAGCACAATTTCTCCTGTTCTGTGAGAAATTATTTCTGATTTCATTTTTTCCAGATCCCCTTTTGTTGCCAGTTCAGTGGGTGCAGGTGTTTGAGTATCAGAGTGTTCCATCTCATTTACCTTTGGGGTTGCTGTAGGTGATCTGGAATTCTGGTTTTGAGATTTTTTTTACGTGTTTTCTCATTTCGACTGGGAGGGCTGGGGGGGTGCTGTTGGTACCCATGTGGCTCATCTCCTCTGTGCTGGGAGAGGTGGGACAGGGGCTGGGAGTGGCAGTAGGGATGGTAGCCCAGAAGTCCCTTCCTCTGGGCTTTGAATGGAATGATCAATGGTTGCCCAAAAGCCCTTTCCTTTGCATTGGGAGCAGCAGGAAGGATGGTGGCCAGGAAGCCCCTTCCTCTGGACCAGGAGGAGTGGAACAGAGGCTCAGAAGCCCCTACCACTTGGCCAGGAGTGGTGGAACAGATGGCAGTCCATAAGCCCTTTCCTCTGGGCTGGAAGTGGCAGGATGGATGGCGGCCCAAAAATGTACATCACATTTTTTTGTATGACTCTTTTTTGCCGTTCTGATGCTCAGGATGTTCTTCCCATATTTCACAAAACTATCTTCATTTCTTAAAATTCACATTTCACATTTAAATAATCACAAATTATATTAAGTCTTCACCTACTCATTTATTCTCTTTCACACAATATGATGTGATGGTTTTTGAGACAATACATTGTTCTTGTAACTATATCCATATGTATGTCTCTTAAACATTGCTTATTTTCTTCTCACACCTATACTCGAGAGGAGCAGACACCCTTCCTCCTTTTTATCATTGAAACCAGATTTTGGAGTTTTGCAAAAGACAAAAAGTAGGAAGAGAAATAGAATGTGATATTATGCCTATGTCAATTATTGGATAACACACTCCTTTTTAAATAACATTATTCAATGAGTTTAGTTACCATAGATTTAGAGAACAAAGTTATTTTTAGTGTTAATTCCCTGTTTCAATGATAGCACTGCAAATTTCAGAAAAGTGCTGCTTTTTGTTTCATGAAGTTGGTACTTTTTTTTAGAGTTGCTTTTCCTCAGCAATTTTTAGAAAATTACTGTCACTCAAGTATGTTCATTTCCAAAATCTCTACTCTGATTAAATGAGAATAATTGACAGAAGGCTCTGTAGCAAAGTGAGCCATTGAATTCTGGTAATCACCCAGGAGACTGTCTCACTCTTCTATTTTCTTTTTACTTGAGAAGGAAGACCCTGTATTTGAGAATCTAGAGAGTTGGTTTAAGTGGAACAGAAAAACAAAATTGTGATTTTGTTTGATACAAAACACTTTCACTATGGCACTATTTCATTTCAATATGATTTGGGAATTCAGAACTATTTATAGTATTTTTGGACTTTCACTATTTCTTTACTAAAGAAAATTGATACTTGGTGCCTAGACTCATCTGTTTATGGACACACATTTTAAAAGGTCTGAATATTATAAAGTCTCCTTATAAATATTAAGAAACTAGATATTTTTAAATGCACTCTTTATTTAAAACCTGAATATGTTAATGATAATTACGATTATTAATAGAATAACATTATAACTATTTAAATAAGTATTTCTACATCTCCTCAATTCCAATTTCTGTCTCTCTTTCCTTTTACAAAACACTTAAATACAACTGCAAATTTTATATATATATATATACATATTTCCAAGATGGTATACTTCTGCATTTATATATGTTTCTAGGATTTTTAACTCTTCTTCTCTTTGGTTAGTTCAGCTATAATTATAAAATATGTTGTACATATTAAATTGAGATAATATATAGAGTTTCATATTTCATAAATTGTCTTGAATAAAATGTTCATGAATATTGCTTTATTGAATTCATATTTCTATCTATATTAGTGTATGTAGGGAGCTGTAAAAAATATATACAGTTAGAGCCAGGGATATTTAGCTCAGTGGTTCTGCCGCCTGCCTCACAAGCACAAGGTCCCGAGTTCAAACCCCAGTGTGTGTGGGGGAAATATATACATATATATATATGCATATACACACAAACATACAGTGAGTGGCATTACATTTGGAGCCCACTCTGTGTAAGTTATTTAATGTTGATTAAGACATCTACTTTCAGATACAATCACATTGAGTTTTAATTCTCCAACATATGCCTTTTGGAGGACACAATTGAGTCTATAGTACTAATCATGAGGGCCTTTTCCTTTTCTCCACTTGTTTCTGAGGTTACTAATGAAAATAAAATTTGTAATTTTGATTTATTTAAATTGATGTTCTACATAGAACAGTATTCTTATTTACACCATGACAAAAATGCCCACTATCATTTGGAAATATTTGAATTAACTTTCTATATCTTTACATTTAGAAACACGGATATTAACACTTGTCTCAAATTTTAATGATTGACATGCCCTTATTTCTAAAGTAAATTAATTTAATCATCAAGGGATGAAAATTGTCTTTGGTAAGAAAATAATTCTTGAAGTTTTATTTTTATTCAAACAAATATAAAATTTAAAAATCTTGCCCCCTCACTTTCCATACTAGTTAAAGTAATCTATTTTTCCATTTAATCATATTTGAATTCCCCAAAATTTCACTATTTTATTCTTTTCTTAAAGCTTGTTAAAGTTACGACTATAATGCCATTTCTAGGTAATTTTGTTAGGTTAGACAAATCCAAGTTATTCTCAATTTTTAATGGTAGAGTTAGAGTCTAACAGTCTTTAAAAGAAATCAATTTGTCTCCTTCATTGCCATTAAAATAAATAATTCCTATTATTTCCACAGA
Organism: Heterocephalus glaber; assembly: GCF_053883595.1. Classification (NCBI taxonomy): domain Eukaryota; kingdom Metazoa; phylum Chordata; class Mammalia; order Rodentia; family Bathyergidae; genus Heterocephalus; species Heterocephalus glaber. The sequence continues at coordinate 13,392,624 of NW_028258333.1, forward strand.
AAATCCTTAAAAGTGCTTCCAATGCTTGAATCAATTCATCATGAGCTATTGAATTTCTCCATTGTAATCACTTTAATTTTCAACAAAGTACCTGATAAATTTGAAAGCTTTTCAGGCTAACCTGAGTAACTCAACAAGCAAATGCACCAAATTACTGTTCTTCTTAAAACTTAGGGAACATTTGAAACTTTTTAATTATAAACAGTGTGTGCAACCTAAATTCATATTTATTAATATATGTATTTTTTAGTTAAACATGGTAAATATGTTAAGAGATGTAGTAGGTGTAAATATCAGTCTTTTAGAAAGAAACTTGAACTGTTATCTATTGGAGAGATTGATTCCTGTGGATAGATTTTAAATTCAATTAGGAGAAAGTGAGAGAATGTCTTAGATATTTATTATCCACTAAAGAGAACATGCTAAGTTTCTAAGTCCATAAACTGAGACTATAACTGACCATAGACAAACATTCTTGAGACTCATTTGTTGGTAATATGATAATAGAACATATGACTTCTAGTATCTTTAATGATGTAATCCTTGGAAGTAAGCATTAACCCAGATGTTTCAAGTCTATATTTATATCTATATGTAGATCTGTATCTACATATCTTCATCTCTATCTATCTACATATCTTTTGCATTTGTGTTTGTGGGTGTGTATAGGCTAGAGACAAAGAGATTAGGAACAATAGAGAAAATATGAATACATATCTATCTTATGTATACATAAAAACAAAAGAAGGACCAGATATATGTCCTATTTCTTTTAAATGGCAATGGAATAAAAACAAACCAATTTTGATTGGTGTATATGTTTTCAGGCTCCAAAGTCCTCTCCTGATCATAATGCAGCAGACAAATTTGGGACAACCTCTCCAGTATAGGCAATATTTTTATTCCTAAAAACATTCTGTATTTCCAACCTTATGTTACTATTACTGAACTCATTTTTAAATCGTGTTGTTTTTTTTTTTTTACATTTGTAAGAGGCCTTACCTGTCACTGTTATGATTTATATCTAGATGTCCCCTGAAAGCCTCATGTGCTGATAGGTGGGGTTTGTGATGATTGGATCATGGAAGTGTGATAATCACCAGTGGATTAGTCCAGGGATGAGTTTATAGATGATTTGCTGTTAGGAGCTGGAATCTTATCAGATGATGTGGGCCAATGGGGCCATGTCCTGGAAGGGTTTTTTCTCTGCCCATTCCTTGCTCCTTCCTTCTCTCTCTCTCTGCTCTCTGTCCATTTGTCGCTCCTCCCTTCACTCTCTCTCTGCTTCCCAACTACGTTCTTCTGCCATGCCATCCTGCCTTGGTGCCAACTGACTATGAACTGGAATCTCTACAAACGCAGTCCGTATGTACTTCTTCAGCTGGGGATTTGGCTCAGTGGTGCTACCACCTGTCTCGGAAGTGCAAGGTCCTGAGTTCGATCCCTGGTACCCCCCCCCCCAAATTCTCCTTTTTTAATTTGGAAGTGTTGAGTATTATGTCTCAGTGACAAGAAAGTTACTAAGACATTCTCCTTGGATATTAATTTTCTTCACTTTATTAAAGACAAGCGACACATAAAAGAGTATGAACCGGAGACTTGGCTAGTTGAAGTGAGATTTGTTTTAATGAACATGATGAATGAGAATGCTCTGTAGTATACTGGCAACACATATGTCCTCTATAAACATGCACACACACACACACACACACACACACACACACACACACACGTGCACGAAACCCATCCAGAACAGAATATTGAGAAATTGTATAGTTTGAACAATATTTCTGTCTTGTTCCCATCAGCTCTCCTTCCCCTGTCCCATTCAGATCTTAATCATTAGAGATGAAAGTAAATGTGTTATCTTTGTGAGTGCCAAGATGATGTCTTTGCTACCTCCAATATTTCAGATATGTTGGTTACACACCTGTTATCTAGGTTTATCACCAAATTTATGTAACAAAGATTTTGGGATGTATTAACTGAGATGGGACGGGGGTCTGCGCAAGGAGGGAGATGGGGTGTGAGGGAGACAGGAGCAGTAAAACTGATCAATGTGTAATCTGAAAATGTAGCAATTCCAAGCTGATTGTAGTTACTATGCATCACAAACATATGTTACTATGTTTTATAATCTACAGTACTGAGACAAATGCAATGCTTACCACAGTTTGTCACCCAAATTTCAGGCTAATCTTTTTTTTTCAATTTATTTATTGATCTGAAAAATTGTACATGAATTATGCAGTAATGTATTTTGGTTAGGAATTTTCCCTTCAGTTGAAGATTATAATTAAAGATTAAGTAAATATACACTAAATTTACCCTTCATGAATGGGAAAGAGGCCATCTGGTTTATTTCAATGTGTTTACTGGGCAAATATAACTACAGTGTTTTATATGCTCTATTGTTGACACCACTTTTAAATTTGCTTTTATGGAATATTTCTTACTGTGTCTGCCTCAGGGAGATATATATGAGGTGACTGGGAGGATTATGATGCCTCAACAATTAGTGATTGCAGTGACTTTTAGAAGACTTTAAAATAGCAAATGAACTAAAATTAGCTAAGGCTTCCTAATTTAATAGATTCATGCTTAAAACCAAACACAGTAATCTAAATATATTCTAATATCTTTAAAATATCTGAAGATATGTTGTAAGCTACAAGATGCTGTGTGTGCATAGCAAGGTTCACATATAGAAATATGCTCAAAATTTAAGGCTGTGCTAAATTTTTCATGATTTTAAATGCTGTACTTAATATTGAAATGAATTTCAATGCCATGAAGCAATAATATTACAGAATTTTAAAGACATTGGCAAAGGATGAAATTTTATTTTAGGAAGAAGATATTCACACATATATGTAGCTAAAAGTGTCAAAATTACGATCTGCTTTATAGTATCTTCCTTTATTTGAAAGAGATATTCAGATGAAATGATTGCTCCAAGCATATTTTTTTAATGTTCAAATCTTAAAATATTGCTTGAGAAGCAAATTTCAGAAGAGGGCAATGTGTGAGCTTTCTTGGAGCTTTTACCATATTGCAAAAGGGAAACAGTCTTTTGTTTAAGCTTTCTGGTTTCTCCCAGAATAATGGTGTGTACATACAATGATAGATGTAGGAAAAATGGGGTTTAGGATAATTTACAAGAAAATAAGGCTGTCAGGATGTAGTGCTTCAATGACATTTCAGAGGATTTCTGTCATTCATCTATTCATTCTAAATTTTAGTATTGCTTAGTTATAGAAAATCTCACCTAAAGGTCTTGAGACCTTTGAAGATATGTACTGGAAAATAATTCTATGAACTAAAATATTAATTCTGAGATAAAAACAAAACTTTTTATCTTACACTATTGTTTTGTTTGATCAACAATCTTACTTTTTAGTATGCTTTTGAAAATTTTTCTTTAGTCAATTAAAGCAGTCATCCTGACTCATAACCCAGGCCTGGCTATCCACCACAAATATTGTCTAAAAGGAAGTAGGTCACGAGAACTGAATCACAGTTTCCCACTCCCATATATTAGATAACTCTTTGGATATTTAAAAATATTGCAGTATTTTATCTAGGTTGCTGACCCTCACTGCCCTAACTTGTTATCTGCACTTACATTTGCTACTTAACTTCTACAAATAAATGGAAAAAAATCATTAACACACTTTAATTAGATGATTTCATTTTCTCCATCAAAGAATGCTTAAATTATTGGAATAAATATTTAATATATAATAAGGTAACCAACAAATATTTATTTCATTGGTTTTTATTGAAAAATGGAAATTTTAGGAAACATTCTTTTCTTCTAAGAAGGTATAATCTATTAAATATTTTCTTTTTTGAATCAATTTTCTGTATTTTGTCCTTCAGAAACCAATCAATATTTTTGTTTAACATTAACAACTAAAAATGAAATGTTAAAAGTTGAGATTCCCTATATAAAACAGAATTTTTAAAAACCTGAGTGCAACTTTTATTCTGGCAGAACATTTTTCAATAGTTTAAAACATATTTCTGTTCAAAGTTGCATTTGAGTAATTGTTAAATAATTACCTTTCTTCATTTTCCATTGTATGAATTATGGTCATAATACAGAAATTATCATCATGTGACCGACTGTATCAATGGGAACTGTAATATATGTTATTTCAGCAGAGGGCAGTGCTGTACATCTCTAATCACAACTACTCAAGAGTGTGAGGCAGGAAGATTGTAAATCGGAGTCCACCCTTGAGAAACCAGTAAGACTTTGTCTCTAACTTACGAATAAAAAGGCATGGAATGCTTCTCAGAGGGATAGTGCTTGCTAGCATTTGTGAGCTTCTGTTGTCAATCCTCATTATGTAGTAATGACAATAATGATAATGATGATGACAATAATAATAATAAATGTATTTCATCTTTATTCACTCTTCTTTTGTTACAATGAGCTGATTTTTGATGTTCATTTCCTTATCCTTTCTCATCCACTTGTCCTCTAAACTGAGATGTATTTAGTCCAATCATCTTACATCTCAGCATTTAAATTACATGATATCAAATCAAAGCATGAATCATCTAAGAAAACAATAAAGATCATCCAAAGGAAAATGAGAAATAGTAAATACTTCTAGGAAGAAAGTTACAGTATTGTTAGTTATCAAGATATTTGTGTGCTATGAGGTGGGGTATGACTTGTTATCTTTCTCATTTGGAAATTATGTATCTTCCCAGGTAGCTATATGTATATATCAGTTAAGCTCCATAATGAAGAGTCTAGATTCTTCAGGACAGGATACACACATTAGCAAAGTCAGGGGGACATCCAGTAGCATAGCTTCAGCCCATCATCATGGACCCTAGCTCTACCATGAATTCTCAGCTTGCTTTTTCCTCCTTTATCTGATGTCCATCTTCCTGTGTAACTTCCTCCCTTGCAGACTTCAAATTTACCATTGGATCCAAAGCGCCTATAGACACTAGTTCATCAGTAAGTACAGACAGCTTTGACAATTCCATAAAATCCTCCCATAATTAACACAATCCATACAAGTAGATGCACTGAAACATAACTGAAAAAGAAATTTTTATATCTTGATTGGTACAATGAAGCGTATATTTAAAACCACCCATGGGGGAAAATACACATGTACATAATTTATTGTTTTGTAATTTATTCCTTACATTGCAATTATGTGAGAGAAAGTAGTACCTGTTATATCTGTCAATAAAATTAGTTTCAGGGATCATTATAGGCTCGTTTTCATTGATAAAGTTGATCTCTCTCAGACATAATAATCATTGTAATCTTCCTTAAAAGTTTATTTATTCTTTCTGTATAAGATGATTGTTACAAATTTCTGATGGAGAAAATGAAAGATACGATATTTTGTTGTTTTCTTTTATAAAAGTATACACCAATGAGTTAAGAATTTGGAGAGATATACTAAGAAAAGAGTGTTTATTCTAAAAATTCATTTTTCAAACAGTTATTGTTTACAAGTCATCCCATCTGCCTCAGTTATTTTTGTGATAATATATTGTTTTATTATTAACACAGAATTTCTAAGCATATGGATAACTATTTATAAAATTGTCCGTATTTCTAATTTGCTTTATATGTTTGTCTCTAGTGATAAATTTTATACAATATTAACACATTACCAATAAATGGTGTTCTAAACAGTAATATTAAGGATATTTATTTTGGTTACAGATTTTACATAGAAGTTAACAATAGATAAGTTAACTATGTACTTTGTATGACTTTAATAAGAAAGATTTGAAAATTCCTATAAAATCATTTAAGTCATAATTGCAGTAAATAGTTCTTATAAAATATATTTTCATGCCATAAGAAGGTGAAAAAAATATCAGAATTTTATAAATATTAGCAAATTGTAGAAATTGATTTAAAAATTACCCAGAAATGAACATATGTTTATAAGGGCAGGTAATTTTTGATACGGGGTAAAAAAATATACAGAGGGGAGAATGAACAAATAGTAGTGAAGTAATAGAATTTAGATTATAGTCATATAGTACGATAATCACCAAAGTTAAATCAGATACAACAATTTATGATTAGTATAAGAATTATATAATAGGGGATGTTTTACAAGTGTGGGTGGAAAATTATATGGAAATTTTGTACTTTCTTTTAAAGATCAACAGTTTATGTAACAAAGTTATATTTCTTATCATATAATAATATAGTGATTTTTCTCTCCTGTCTTTCTTTTTCTTTATATCTACCAATACTTTATTTATAAGTACATTCAACCAACCAAAATCTACTTCTATATTATGTACATGTATATTAGGAAATGAAATGAAATGGACACAGTACAACATTATAATAATGATGAGGACAGGGCTGGAGATTTAGCTCAGTGGCACAGCACCTGCCTTGCAAGTGCAAGGTCCTGAGTTTGATCCCTGGTACCAGAAAAAAAAAATATATATAAAATAAATAAATAAATACGAGGACAAATCACTAATCTGTTTTCATAGAGCGTTTATATTGATAGGAAATCATGTGACAGAAAATATAAATAAAATCGCATTTTTTCTACGTTTTCTGGAAATAAAAATTGTTTATTATGACACAGGGGAAATAAAAGTTAAAGACATTCAAGTAAATGAATAAATAACCTTTGACTGAGGAAGCACTGTTTCTGGCTGCAGTAACAGAAACTGTAAATAAGGGCAATTCAATGTATCCTCTGCTTGTGGATTTGTTGTGTAGGGCTTGTGACTCCCTAAAGAACAGTCAGCAGCCAAGGGCTCTGTGGTTGCTTTTCAAAGAGGTAGTTGTTTGGGGAAATTAGCCTCATTACTAAAACTTTCTTCTCATGGTTCTGGGACAGCTTTCAGATATCTAGAGTTTATATTCTGGCTCTATATTCCCCAAGCAGAGAAAGGAAGAGGAGAAATGCTTTTATTGTAACACTTTTAAAAATCTGTTTTATTTATTTAGTATTTTATTTGTTCGTGTTTGCAGTTCATGTAGTTTACAATGGCCTTGAGGAATGCTTCCATGTACATATTACAGTTTATGTTGTTTAATCCCCTTCCTTTCCCTTCCCCCTCCTCCTTCACCCAGTTCCTCTATCCCATTTTTCATTCCTGTTGATATTATTTGTCTTAGCTTGCATTATGTCCTATAATGTTTACATTAATTGGGGTTATTAGGTTTCTGTATGTGGCATATCTTTATTCTTATTTTTCCTTCCTCTCTTCCTCACCCTTTGCCCTTATTCCTTTGGACCATTTTCCTATTCCAAGAGATTCATCCACTTGTAACTTTCTATCCATCCTTTATCATTTTCTTTATGATTATCACTTTGTCTTGCTCAAGTGAGAGATATCATGAGCTTTGAAGCTTGTGTGCCTGGTTTATTTCACTCAGCATTGTATTTTCCAGGTGCATCGGTTTTCTTACAAATGTCTCCAATTTGTCATTCTTTATAGTCAAGTAGTATTTCATTTTCTTTATCCACACTTTTTAATCCAACTGTCTTTTGAATGGTATATAGACTGTTTCCAGGATTTACCTATTGTGGTGCTATAAACAATGGTATGCATGTATCAATGTGTTATGATGACAAATAAATGAAATTAGAAATTCCATACAATCCACCTATCTTCCTGATAGTATCTTCCCTAGAGAGCTTACGTCATCATAGTACAGGTTTTAGTATAACACTTTTCCTTTATCAAATAAAATTTCTTTATGGTAGACCCTGAAGAAGTCCAGCATTACTTATAATTGAACAGACTCATTCATGTCCAGTAAAAATTACATTGGATCAATCATGAATTACTGCATGCTTCTTAAAATATGAATTTCATCAATTTTCTTCATTTGCTTATTAATAAGCTGGAATAGAAGATGACTGCATTGTTGAGAAACATCTTCCATGTGTGTATAAGAAAATCTGGCTGAGAAGAGGTGTAAAGCTGACAAATTTAGACAATGTGTTGTATATTATATTTCATTGCTATAATTTCAAACACAAAGCCTCTATGTAGTGCAGTTATATGTAACTTATAAAAATTATCAATAGGATTCATGAAATAATGATTTTCATGGCACAGTTAATCACAGTGCCAATAGTTACACATTAAAAGTGTACAAAAGCAAAAGATTGAAAGGAAGTTACATAATGTAAAGTGTATTAATAACTGCAATTATTTTATCTAACAAAATGTATAATTTACTTCTAAATGGAATTATCTATGAGTCTTTCTGTTGAACTAAAGCTAGATTTAATGCTTGTATACATACACCATTACATATTTCTATAAGAATATATTTTAATGGAACATTATAAACACTTTGCCAAAATATGTCCTGTAATTACAACAATATAAATATATAATAAGCTATAAATAAGTGTAATAGCACTATTTTTTATTTGTGTAAAAAGGTAACTAAATGATTTGTTAGGGTTAGTGGCATAAGTCAAAAATTCTTTCAGAATTTTGTTTATAATTCTTACATTGTAATTCTTATATAGCCATTCCAATTGTGTTTGTATAAGTCATACAGATATGGTTAGATCCCATGCAAGTTCTGCCTCTTCTTTTTTTCTACCAAAAATTTATAAAATAATTTTCCAAAAATGCTGTAAGAAAACTACTCCCCATTTACTAGATTACACATATCCAATCATAACTACAAGGTATAGCACAAAGTGCATACTAGACTTCACAGTGTCTATCTAGTATGGAAACCTGAAGGAGAATGAAAGTTCAGAATAGGTTTCATACAATCTTCATGTTTGATACATGTGCAAATGCTACTTTGAGTATGTCACACATTATGTAAAATGTGCATAGAAACAATTATTTTACTTTACTTTTTAATATACTATACTCATAATTTTCTATCATATTACTGTCAACTATTGAGTAGTTATAAAAATCAACCTTTGTTTGGGCCAAAAATGTATACTGTGAGTGTAAATATGGACGTAGAGTGATAGGAGATTGGAAAGAAGAAACTGAATAACATAAGAGAGAACTTTTTCTGTTATTCAAATTATTAACTTTTAGGAAAAATATTGTTTTCACAGAGAAGTGTGAATGTCTTACCTTACATAGAAAAAATCATAAGATTGATGTGATTTAGTGAGAAAAATCCGGAGTTGCAGAACTTGTTGTGGATAATCTGTGAAGACTTAATTTAATTGGAAGAGCATTTATAAGAGGACAGAGGGATCTGAGTTAGAGATGAGGATGTGGTAGAGTGAATATGGAAACAGAGGTCAGGGTATGAGGACACACAAGCCAAGGAATGCACTAATATCTAGAAAAGTAGAAGAAACACCTTTCCCCTTAGGGCTACCAGATAGACCCCACTTTGACTTTAGTATTATAAAATCTATTTTAGGCTTCTGCATGTAACTGTAGACCAGAAAATTTCTTTTAAGCCATTAAGTGCATGATATTTTGTTATAGCAGCACTGAAGAGCAAATACATTTGCATTTTACCTTTGTTAAAAATACCTGATATGGTTTTAAGTTTTTAAGTATCATGTCCTTCTTAAAAGCATTAAATCACAGCACTCTAACCTGGAAGACTTTGCATGGGAGTGCGATGTTTAATTTCTCCATCTCCTGTTGCCAGTGTATATTATTTTTAGTTGACAAAATTGAAAAAGAAAAGTCAAAGATTAATTGATAGAATCTAAAAGAAAACGTTCAAAAGCATTACCAGTTTTTTTTTAAGTAATTGACAGTTTTTAGCACATTTCCATTTTATGATGAATTCTAAACTTCACAGCATATGGTAATTGGTTTGTCTTCAAAATGATTTTTTAAAATATGCACTTTTCTAAAAAGTGTAACTTCTGGAGCTGTCTGTCGTTTTAAATAAATTCACACTTTTCAAGCGTATTTGTTTCCATCTACTGCATTTGATTATGCGCCCCCCCCATGTCTGCATTAACATAGTCTGTGTAGGCTCAGCTATAGACAGAAATATGCCATTTTTGTTCCATGATGGGGCCAGTGAAGGTCTGTTCATATGTCCTTCTTTATATATCAAACTTGTGTAGTTCTCACAGCCAGTGCCCAACTTCTCCACACCCTCTACTATGACCTTGATTGTAACTGACATCATCTAAATTTTCAACTGCTTTCACACAAATTAAAATGCCTCTCCCTGTACTCAAACAAAATCTTTCAGAAAGCTGATGATTTCTGAGCCATCAGAAACAAAGAACTTCAACTATGTATTCTTATTAAAGAAAGTTTAATTAAATTAATACTAAATTTATATCAGCTTGTTAGGGATGGTATTTTGGATATATTTAAAATTATAACTAAACAGAAGGCTTCCAAAGAAACAGATAAAATTGGGAAGAAAACTATTGGTTTTGTGGAAGCATTGACAGCACCTATTAAAAGATTATTTTTATTTTTATTTTGAAAAATGCAATGCTGTTTTTTAAAACTCTACCGAGTTGCTGAGATATTTTTGATGAGTAATTTTTTTAAGTTTTTTAATCTAAAAAAATAGAAATCATGAAATAACACCATGATCAAAATTTTTCAAAAGACAATTTATACAACAGTTTTTAAAGCAAAAGACAAAATTGAAGGTAAGGATTTACATGACTGGGGTAAATGTTGAGATAATAAAAAATGCAGAAATTTATACTACTTGTGACTTGACCAAATAATTTAATGCATCATTAATAATCAACTCATGAAATGTTTTTTAATAACAATGACATGTATTTTTGTAAATAATTAGAAGATTTTGATCTAAAAACCATATATATTTGCTATGAAAAGCTAACAAAGCAGAACTGCCAGAGATAAAATTTAAATCCAGTCAACTAGAGATAATTATTCTTGTAACAAACTGTATATTACTTCAGGTATTTTTCTTACATGTATTTTAGCTCATCTTTCTTTCATGAATAGACTCACTGATTTTTTTTCTTCAATTTTGTTGCTCAAATAATTAATAGTCACAAGGAATTGTGTTCTGTAAGTCTTTAACTTCTCCTTTTTCTTTGTATTATTCAAGGCTATTTAAGTGGAAATATTGAACACTGAACACAAGATGGATTTAACAAATAAAACACTTATTATCTCAAATTATAAAAAGCTCACTGCCAATGGATTTCTGTTACATAATACACTCAGTCAGAGACATTACCAAGAATACAGTAGTTCCATCTTTAGGCTATGATTCCCCAAAGTTGTTTTAATTTTGTTTCTTCACTTATAGTCAAAAACAAATGTAGGTGCTTCAAGGAATGTGTGCCTACAACACAATGTCTAGTGGTAAACACAAATTGAGGCTTCATTCTAAGAGTAAAACATAGACCTACAGCACACCTAGGTAAGCTCAGCTCATGACGGACAGCTCAGAATTATAAGTAGGCTTATAGCTACTGCAATCATCTGACAAAGGGATGCTTAGAACATTACCTTAGATCCCTCAACATCTATCACCTGACACTGAAGGATTGTCTTCCAAATATCCCAGTACATATAGGACCAATTATAGGCTATTGTTAGATCTTTGAAATAGGCATCTAGAAAATACTTTCTGTAAAGGCAAAAGTTAGTCTCTGTCAGATCATTGAATAGTATTTTAGTTAAAACTCTCTCTACATTCAGATTGTTCATTGTGTTTTTTTGTAAGTTGCTGCTGTTATGCGAATGCTATAGATCTAATTGTCTTCTCACTGCAGATTGCCTTTTCTCTATTATCTTTAGAAAATTTTTCTTGAGGTATGACATTTTGTAGTTGTGCTGATGTTTAGGCATGATATTTTTTTCCTTTTTGTGTGTTGCATCATTAGTGGTTTCCAGTCTATAGACTCATTACTTTTCTCTGTTTTGGATAATAACAGCAGTTTTTTTTTTTTCCCCTTAGAAATTTTCTCACTTTCATGGGTTGCTATACGTATATAAGTTGTCATTTTGCAACTAATTGATGGCATTTTTAAACTCTTCTTTCACATTTGTACTTCCTCATTAATCATTATTAAATTCAAACATATTTCCTCAAAGGTATCTTTTAATTCTAAAAATGTTTCCCTATAGTGCCTGGTCCAAATTTTTGGTTAACTTTGCACTGTTAGGTGTGTTTTCAGTTTCAAATTTTCTGTTTTCTTAATTTTATATACTGTTAGCATAATTTTCCCAAGAATAATAACCACCTCCACATTTTCCTGTGTATTACAAAGTGTTTGTCTTACAGTCTTATTTTTTCTCGTTTTATCATGAACTTGTACATGATTTTTTTTCTATTTCTAGAACTCATTGAGTGCATTTAAAGCTATTCAATTTTCTGTGCACTTTGAGCAAGATATTTGAAATTTTCCTTAGTTTCATAAATTGCAAACAAACCTTCCCCAAAATCTATTGCTCCATGTTTTTTAGAGATTATAAGAAACCTCATCATTGCAAATTCCTTTTTACCCTTTGAAGAAGTAAACTCTTTAAAAGCCTCTTGTCAGTTTTGTAACCCAGGAATGATTTTCTCAAAGACTAGCAAGTCATGCCTTAGAATACAGTCATCAAGACAATGTAGAGCCCCCACCTCCCAGTATTCCCAAGAAGGTAAGAGACTAATTTCAGTGTAGTGGCTTCTAAATGAATCTCTTCTGTTATGAATCTTTATAGAGAGTTTTCTTTTAATTAAGAGTAATTCACAAACGCAAGACTGTATGTGTGTATTGTTCCCTCACTCCAGCCCTTAAAATGTTTCTTAGCCTTTGTTTCAGAGGCCAGATACAGTTCTGGACTCTTCTCTCCATTTCAGTAGTCTAAAAAGAGGCTTTCTTGCCTGTATAACTTGAATGAAATTTTACCTTAAAATGTAATTTTGTGTGAAATCTCATCTTCCTTTCTTATTTTTTCCCTCTTCTATTGGAAGAAGGTTTTGTTGTTAATTACAATTGCTACAAAGCAAGATATATTTTGTGGTTTTGTCTTTGTGTTTGTTCATTTTACTTATAGTTGTGTTTGGGGATCTTACTGAAACGAACACAGTTTGGGGACTTGAAATTTTGGAATACTATGTGTTTGGATTCTGGTTGTTATAGGTAACTGTGCTTCCTTTCCACTTTTAAAAAACTTGGTTTTGGTAGATTGAATGATTTACAGCAGGATCTATCACCACAAAGCTATAAAGTGTCAGCTAGCAATTATTATGTAATCTGGCTAATGGAGAAATGGTTTTAAAATTTATCATACTATGTCTTTCCCTCTCTGCAGCTTCTCTTTTCTAATTTCAGAAAAGGAAGAGTTTGTGTTCCATTCAATATTTTAACAAGAGTAGCTAATTTTGGTAAATTTTATTCCATATCACTTATTGTCTTTTTTTTATAAGGAGACAATTTTGTTTAATATGTGTCCCATTTTAAACATTTATCTATTTAATAATAATGTACTTGTGACAGTATTGAGACCAATGTAGTTATTACTGTTTCTTTGTAAAGTACCTTTTTACAAGTGAAAGAGTAAAATGCTAGAAAGAAGTACCTCCTTTGATCTATTTGGCTGCTACATTCATCTTTCCTTCAACTAAGTCCCAATCCTTCAATAAAGAGCTACCACTACACAATCATGAAGATAAATATCACATGATATGGATAGGAAAACTGTACAAAAAAAGGAGCAAAGCTCATTAATAACATCTTCTAGCAGAAAAACTGTACAGTGCCAGGAAGGGCAATCTCTGAGGTTGATTTTAAATGTGAGTAATGAACACAAATGATTTCACTAGAAAGCAGACCCATGAAGTGTGAGGTGATAAAGGCCATGGAAATACTCATAGAGAAATGACCTATAAAGCTATGATTTATTAATATCTTCCATTTATAGGATTATTAAATCTTCCCAATTTTTATAACCAGCATTGACCAATGACTTGTATAGGCTTCATATTCTCTTTGTATCTGTCACTTTCCCATTGATGGGACAAGATACCTCCCACTCACAACTTAAAGGAGAAGATATTTATTTTGGTTCACAGTTTCAGAGTGTTCACTTCATGGTTATGTGGCTCAAAAACAGAAAAGACATGGTGGATGGGCATGATGTAGGAGAGCTGCTCAACCCATGGCAACCAGAAGGCAGAGAGAGAGAGAGAGAGAGAGAGAGAGAGAGAGAGAGAGAGAGAGAGATTCCAGGTCATGCCTCTGAGAACTGATCAGATTGATTATATTTCATTGATCAGTATAGCACCCTCATGATCCACTTATCTTCCAAAAATTCCACTTCTGAATACATAGGTCTTTGGGGGAACATATTAGATCTAAACAACAACACTTTTCTTAACAGTGAATTTAATCACATCTTTATTTTTTCTTTCTTAAATCCATGCTAATTTTTTTCAAAGAACATAATGTCTTTAGTGATTTTAAACTGTAAATTAGTGAAAACCCACATCAGGACCAGGAAAGAATGATATATACCATCTAAAGAGTTTAACCCTCAATCCCAGTACAATAATTGCTTTTGATATGAGCCATTTTCCTTGGAAAGTATCTGTTTGCAATTTCTGTAGCAGAACAAGTAACATAAATGCATATTAGTCATCACCATGGACTATTGTATATATTGTTATTTGCCTACTCAATAATCAGTCGTAGTACCCTAACTAACTAAATTAGGCTGACTTACTTAAAGGTGGTAGTGAGGCCAGCTAAAACTGTTCATAATTATTATTTTTATTCTCTTCTTAAGAATGTTCAGATTCCATTATTCTTTCAGTGAGCATCTTCTACATGTGAGATATCTAAAATGGAGATGGACAATGGCTACTGACCAGTACTTTCTTTCATACAAATTAGAACACACACAATGTAGGAAAAACTAGGAAACTAAAAGTCACTAATCAGCTTTGGAGCAAGTGAACAAGTTAGAGTTTGCAGAAAGTCAGGACATTCAGCTGCTACAACCCTATTTCAGATGGGTTGTATTACTGACTATCAGAAGAGATGGAAATTTAAAGATAAAGTTGCTGAAAAGGAAAAGAACAAATAAACTGTAGCTTATTTTACTTATTTCTCTCCCACATTCCTTCTAGTGGATCAGGAATTTCTGAGCATAGTAGCTATTGCCACACTAATACCTACCAAATTTCATGCAGATTATTCCTGCATTGGAAATTTAGAAGATATAAATTCAGGTTATATTTAACAAAAGCAACATATCACAATACCACCACAACCCTCTTCAGGAAGCGCAAATCCTTGTTACAACAAGGGTCTTGTCTCCTCCCTTACTACCATGGAATTTCCCATCCTCAAATTCATGTCTTGGAAGAAGAAATAACTCCTGGAGTGTTAGTGAAATACCTTACATTCATAAGCTGAGGAATACATAGCAAAAGAGGAAAATATATAAATCATATGTGTCACCCTGCAGACTTTCCTGAATGGTTGTATTAATACAGAATTTTGAAACATAGGAAAGAAAATAAGCTGATCTAAACCTTAGTGATCAAGTTCCAACATTTGCATTCTTAAATCATATTTCTATAAAATCAACAATTCTTTTTTGAACCTGAATTTGATATGTGAATTCACATATATTTTGGTGTCAATAAATTTGTTTCATTTTTTCCTAGAATATGACTTTTGATATGTAGTTTCAGATCTTCTTTACTTTCAAGGTTATTTCTTTTATATCTTCAAATACTGTCTCTGTTAGCTTCACTGAATATACGTTTTGTGTTTTCAACTTCAAGGACAAACTATTCTTTTATGTTACCTATGTCCATTATCTTCTGTATTGCTTTATGATATTTCCTTTTTCCTTCTACATTCACTGGATTTTCCCCAGGTTTTTCTTGTACATTAAGGTTTATATGTCTATTCCATTTGTCATAATTTTCATCTGTTTTTTAGAAATCTACAATCATTTTTTTAACTATTGATTTTTCTTCCTTGGCTTTTTGACAATTTTATTATTGACATTTTTCACTAAAAAAATTGAAAGCCTAGAAAAATGTTGCTAGTAGCTTTATTGATGGTAACTAAAAAAATCCTAGTGTCAAAATCCAACAAGAAAAAATGTTATCTTCAATGAAGTATATACAAAATAGAGATAATGAAAATCATATACACAGAATAAATATAGATGAATCTGATAATTATAGTTATGTATTTCATTTATATGAAGTAGAAAATAGAATTCATTGATGGCAATAGAATTAGAAAAATAAATATTCTTGAAGAGTGGGAATTGAAGCAGACATGAAAGAAATTTCTGAAGTGATAGAAACATTCTGTATCTTGATTAGGATAAGGGTTGTGTAAGTATATATCTTTATTTAAACTCAGCAGTTTGTATGCACTTCATATTCTCTGCATTTCCATATGTGTAAATTATATTTCACATACGGAAAAAAGATTTAAAAAGATAACATCACACAAATGATAGCCTAATTTTCAGGACAACATGTATTGGAAGGTTTACAAAGTTATCAGGATGCCTCTTAGATGTTAAAAACTCTAAAAAATGTATGCAAATGTGTGAAGAACACATACATTCCTTCCAGTGTATTTTCTTATTCTTCAGTAATCCATTTTTCATGCATGATCAGGGTGTTGGTTTCCTCTATCCTGCATACTAAAGAATGTACAAGTTCTTCCATTGATTTGTGGCCCAGGATTGGCAGTGGGGGTTCTGTGAAATAGAGTTCTTCCTTAGATCAACTCAATGATCAAGTCGCAGAAAATGAAAAAAATATGGCCAATAAGTATACTTCAATATATCAGAGCTCACATAGTGTTCAACAATGTAAAAAACATAAATATTAAATATAATTAAAATCAAAATTATGTTGGTTATTAAAATGTACTTAAAATACAATTTTTTTAATCCATATGATGAACAAATAGGAAAACATGGCAATGTGGATGCATTAATTATAGTGGCAATTGCTTGGTACATCTCTACTTTGGTGCAAGAGTTATGTTTTGAAAAATCAACTTTGCAAATAAAAACGTGATATAAATCTGACATTTGTAAGCAGTACAATTTCAGAAGATAGGGTCTAATATCTTAGAAAGGTAGAGACCTCATATTTTGTAGGAATAATACCCATTTTATGCATTTTTAAATCATACTAAGTGGCTGCTCCCTGAGTAAAGTGCATTTTTTGGCACCCATGGTATATTAGAGATAGAGATATGTTTCACTGCAACATTTATTGTTCACTAACTAACTTGGAAAGTGTAGACTAGACATTACTGACACCACAAAAAGACTTTTATGATTTCTCAAGTTTTGATCCTTTCAAGAAATTATGTGACAGTTTGGCCTTGTGGTCTGATGCAAGTGGTTCCATCTGGCTTGCCCTGCCCACTTGCGTCCAGGAGACCATGAGGACAACCACCCCCTGCAGGCCCACCAGCTCCCAGCTTGGCTGCATGGGTGACACCCCCCCCCGCCTCTGATATCTTGGCTGTGCAGCTCCCTGGTTCCACACGAGAGAGGGACAGGGGGACGTAAAGTTCATTGTCCTGAATTGCAGAAGTCAACAAAAGAGAGACAGGGGCTCTCTCAGGCTCCCTGATAAAAACAAGCAAACTGGAAAAGTGAAGAGAATCTCTGCAATAAAGGCATACCAGACCAACATTCTTGGTAAGTTGGAGGGATCATCACCTCCCATTTGAACCTGCACTATTTTCAGGGGAAAGACAGCTGGAACCTGTAATAGAACCTTGCAGAGTTCAAACCTGCAGAAAGACAGGGAGCTCAATTTGGGACGTGCAGCCAGACATCTGCCTGAATCTCATAGGTCTGTGATTGGCTTACTGAGACTCATTGACTTATAAATGACAGAACCAAAAACAAAAATGAGAAGACATTTAAGCAAGTCACAAACTCAGACTTCCACCCAACAAAAGGCAATTTCTGGGGAAAATGAGACGGAAAAGTCTGATAATAAACCACAAGGACACCCTGAACTGATAGCACACGAAGTAACAAAACAGATGAATAAGGCGATGGAAACATTCAAAGCAGAAATACTCTCCCAGATAACAATAGAGATGGTGAACAAGTGAAAGACATAATTAGAGGCTCAAGACAAAAAAATAAGTAATGAAATACTAGAACTCAATTGAACTCTTGAACAAATGAAGTTAAACAGATGTTTACAGAGTCTTCCACCCCACAAAATTAGAATACACATTCTTCTCAGCTGCACATGGGTCATTCCCCAAAATAGACCACAAACTCACCATAGAACATGCTTAAGTAAGTACAAAGGAATTGAAGTTATCCCCTGTATATTATAAATGAAATTGGAGATCCATAGCAAAAGAAACTCTAAAAATTTCATAAACGTGGAAATTGAACAACACACTTCTGAATAACCAATGGGTCACAGAAGAAATTAAACAAGAAATCAGACAGTTCCTTCAATTAAATGACAATGACAATACAATGCATCAGAATCTATGGAACACAATGAAAGCAGTCTTATGACTGAAATTCATAGCAGTAAATACGCATATTAGGAAAACAGAACAAGCCCAATTAAACAACCTGATGCTGCACATCAAGCTTCTAGAAAAAGAAGAGCAGGACAACACCAGAGCTCATACAAGGGAGGAAATTATAAAGATCAGAGGAGAAATCAATGCAATGGAGACTAAGAGAATGATACAAAAAAATCAATGAAGCCAAGAGTTGGTTATTCAAAAGAATCAACAAAATTGACAAACCCTTAGCCAATCTCATCAGAAAAAGGAAAGAAAAGGCCCAAATCCATGCAATTAGGAATGAAAAGGGTGAAATCACAACAGACCTAGCAGAAATCCAGAGGATCATCAATACCTACTTCCAGAACCTATACGCCAATAAGATGGACAACACAGAAGAAATGGACAGATTCCTAGATACATATGAATTACCAAAGTTGAACGAAGAAAACCTAAAAATTCTGAACAACCCAATATCAATCAATGAAATTGAAAATGTAATTAGAAACTTTCCAACTAAGAAAGGCCCAGTTCCTGATGGCTTCACTGCTGAATTCTACAAGACATTTAGAGAGGAACTACTGCCACTACTGTTTAAATTCTTCAGTGAAATTGAAAGGGAAGCAATACTCCCAAATTTATTCCTGGAAGCAAGCATCACCTTGATCCCCAAAGCAGAGAAAGACCCAACTGAAAAGGAGAACTATAGGCCAATCTCACTAACGAATATAGATGCAAAAATCTTTAATAAGATAATGGCAAACAGAATGCAGAAGATCATTAAGAAAATCATACACCCTGATCAAGTGGGATTCATCCCAGGAATTCAGGGATGGTTCAATATATGAAAATCAATCAATGTAATACACTATATCAGTAGAGCCAAGGACTAAAACCATATGATTATCTTCATAGATGCAGAAAATCATTTGACAAAATCCAACATGCATTTATGATAAAAACCCTACAAAAAATTGGAATAGATGGTCTCTACCTCAAACTGATAAAAGCCATCTATGAAAACCCAACAGCCAATATCATACTAAATGGTCAAAAACTGAAATCCTTCACAATAAAATCAGGAACAAGACAAGGATGTCCACTATCACCACTCTTGTTCAATATAGTTCTGGAAACATTAGCCATGGCAATTAAACAAGAGAAAGAAATAAAAGGAATAAAGATAGGAAATGAAGAAGTCAAATTGTCATTATTTGCAGATGACATGATACTCTATATAGAAGATGCCAAGAACTCCACCAAAAGTCTTCTAGACTTAATAATCAAATTCAGTCAAGTAGCTGGTTACAAGGTCAACACACAAAAATCAATAGCTTTCCTCTGCACGAATGACAGACTCACTGAGAGAGAAATAGGGCAAAGAATTCCTTTCACAATAGCATCCAAAACACTGAAATACCTAGGAATCATCCTAGGGAAAGAAATCAAAGACCTCTTCTCTGAAAACTATGGCACTCTGAAAAGAGAGATTGAAGAGGATATCAGAAAATGGACAGACATCCCCTGCTCCTGGGTAGGAAGGATTAATATACTAAAAATGGCCATACTTCCAAAACTGCTCTATAGATTTAATGCAATTCCAACTGAGATCCCAGCATCATACTTCACGGACCTTGAGAAAACAATCCAAAAATTCATTTGGAACAAGAAGAGAACCAGAATAGCAAAGCAATTCTAGGTAACAGAGATGTGGTAGGGGGTATCACAATCCCCAACCTGCAACTCTACTCCAAAACTACTGTGATAAGAACAGCATGGTACTGGCAAAAAAACAAACATGAGGGCCAGTGGAACAGATTAGAAGATGCAGAAACAATGTCAGACACACTCAGACATCTCCTCTTTGATAAAGGAGCCAAACACCCTCACTGGAGGAAAGATATCCTCTTTAATAAATGGTGCTGGAAAAATTGAGTTTCAACTTGCCAAAGATTAAAACTAGAACTATATCTCTCACCATGCACTAAATTAAAATCAAAATGGACTAAAGATGTAAATATTAAAATAGTAACTCTGAAGCAGTTGGAACAGAAGTTAGGTAGAACTCTTGAAGATATTGGTGTAGGAAAAGATTTTTTGAACAAAACCTCAATTGCCCATGAACTAGTACAAACAATCAACAAGTGGGATTTCTTCTTATTAAAAGGCTTCTGCACAGCAAGAGAAACCACCAGCAGTGTAAAGACAACCCACAATGTGGGAAAAAATCTTCACCTACTCTTCCTCAGATAAAGGTCTACTAACTCGAATCTATAAAGAACTTAAAAAGATAAGACCTCCCAAATTTAAAGACCCAATCTGAAAATGGGCATCTGAAATGAACAGACATTTCTCAGACAAAGAAGAAGAAATAGCAAATAAATACATGAAAAAATGTTCAACATCACTGGTCATTTGAGAGATGCAGATGAAAACAATGCTGAGATTCCACCTCACTCCAGAAAGAATGACTGCTATCATGAAATCAACCAATAACGAATGCTGGTGGGGCTGTGGGGAAAGAGGAGCGCTGCTCCACTGCTGGTGGGAGTGTGGACTGGTGCAAGCACTGTGGAAATAAGCATGAAGATACCTCAAAGAACTAGGACTGGAAGTTCCATTTGACCCTGCTATTCCACTGCTGGGGATCTTCCCCCCAAAATTAAAAGAATCATGCCACAGTGATATATGTGCATCCATGTTCATACCAGCACAGTTGGTGATAGCTAAAACTTGGAAACAGTCCAAATACCCATCAACTGCAGAGTGGATAAAGAAAATGTGTTTTTTTTTTCTAAAATGGAGTACTACTCAGCCATAAAAGTGAGAAATTAGAGACATTTATAGCTAAGTGGATGCACATTGAAGTGATACTCTTAAGTGAAATAAATAGGACACACGTGTAAATACCAAATAGTTTCTCTGGTATGAGAAACTGAAAGTGTAAATAAGAACTAAAATGTATAATAGGTAATGTGAAATAGGAAGAAAAGGGACAAAGTGGAAGGAAGTAGGAGGGCTAGGGGAAAGGATAGGAGAGAATGGGATTAATATGAGAAAATGGAAAAATAGGAACCAAATCTTTGTAAATAGGGAGGAATGGAGGGGCTGAAGGGAGGGCTGGAGAACCAAGAGAGATTATGTAAAAGTGCAAATTTCCAATGATGAATGTTATTATATTGTATACCTAAAATGTACCAATGATTAGAATGAATAATTGATAATGTAAAATAGGAAGAAAAGGTCCAAAGGAGTAGGGGTATTGGTAGGGGCAGGGGAAAGGAAAGAAGTGAAAAGAAAAATGCTGAGAAATGGAAAAAATGGAAATAAAGTCTTTTTAAATAGGGAAGGGTGGAGGGGGTGAAGGGAGTGCACAGAATGGGGAAAAAATAAGAACCAAGATGAATTCCGTAAAGGTACAATTCCCAATGAGAAATGTAATTGTGTTGTATATTTAAAATGTACCAATAAAAGAATTTACCAAAACAAAATTAGGGGCTCTAGAACAGAAACAGATCAAAAAATAGATGAGGTCAGAAATATGCTTGGAGCCATTATCACCCAATATAAGAAAGAAATGGAATTCATGAAACAGATTAAAAAAGATATTCAGGAGATTAAAAACTCCATTGAAAGCATGTATAGCAGATTAAGGGAATCTGAACATAAAATATCAGATATAGAAGACAGAATTGTGGTTAAGGACCATGAAAACAGAGATTTCTTAAAAATAGTAAGCGACTACGAGAAATCAATCCAGCAGCTGTTAGATGATGCAAGGAAGAATAACAGAAGACTGATAGGAGTCCATGAAAAAACAGGAGAAAATACAATTGACATAAAAAAAAAAAAAAACTGTTCAGAGAAGTAATAGTAGAAAACTTCCCAGACAGAGGTGGAGAATTGGACATACAGATAAGTGAGACATATAAGACTCCAACTAGCCACGACTGAAAAATCTACCCCTAGACACATAATAATCGAGATCCCAGAAACCCTACATAAGAACAAAATCCTACAAGCAGTTAGAGAAAAGAAACAAATCACCTACAAAGGAAAGCCCATCAGAATCACAGCAGATTTTTCAACACAAACCCTCAAGTCAAGGAGAGCCTGGAGTCAAGTATTTCAAGCCCTAAGAGAAAATAACTTCCAAACTAGACTGTTGTATCCTGCAAAATTATCTTTCAAAATTGATGGGGAAATTAGAGACTTTCACGACAAAGAACACCTGAGAAATTTCATGAACACCAAACCAACACTCCAAACAATTCTAAGCAATATCCTAGAAAAAGACAATGAAGGTCACAGCTCCATGAGGCCTAACAGAAGGAAGCCACCAGGCAAGGTAAGAAGCTAAAGGGAAAGGGGGAAAAAAATTATGTGAACTCTTACTGTGGTTTTATATTTTGCTTATTATGTCCTCTAAATATGTGAAATTCAACTTGAGGTCATTTATTCAGTGTGAAATAAAATATTTTCTGGGTAAATTCCCAGAGACTTAAGCTGAAAAGTATTGAAAATCATGATACACCCCAAATTTATTTCCTTTCATCAAAGCTTTCATTTAAGTTTGGGTGCTCTCACTTCTCAACTGCAAGCCTCTGTACATCAGTGTTCTCTTATTCTCTTTGTCATTATTACCTCTGTTATAGTCCATGTGTGGAGTAAGACCTAAACAGGAACACACACATTTTGTAGAATCTATACATAGCAGACAAATAATGATCAGCTTTGGAACAAGGTTGTAGGCTTCTAAATAAATGACTGTTAGCATCTAGTGATTCTGCAAAGATATTTCCCACTTCCTCTGTCAGGTAAAATCTCCTTTTTACTTATTACACAACAAATGAATTTTTGTTGTAGGAAAAATACACCAAGAGTGCATATAGGTAATATTTGTACTCAACTACATCAGGTTCATGTACTTCTAGAGCACTATTCTTATTCATTAATTTATATTTTTATTTCCTCAGATTACAAAAATTAGGATAAATTTATGTCATTTATTTGTCCTGAGAGAAAACTATGACCTTTAGAAATGTAGATGCTAATATGAGCCCATTTAATTAGTCTTATTGGAGGAAAGAAAAAATTTTGTCAGGTACTAGTAGGTGGGATATAAATCTTGGTTCTATTATTAATAGGAGGAGAATTCTTCTTGAAACAAACTTTATGTTACAATATTCTCTACATATTAGAAGAAGTTTTCAAATACATTTTTCCAGATTGAAAAAGATTTAAACAACAAATGTTAGCTTGATCTAGTAACACTGATATTTTTTTAATTATTAATAGAAAGAATGTGTAATTCCAAAAACCAATTCTTTTTAATATCACAATTAAAAGAGACCGGAGTTTTTCAGTTAACTGTGGAGCATTGAAGAAGATATTTCAGGATATCTGGAAAGAGTTTATGATTTATGTCAAGGGACTAACAATCTATAAAGGAAACATATCATTTACTTACCAGAACCCAAAAGTATCCGCAGGTTCAAGTGTTCAGTAAGCTAAGTCCCTTATTTCAACTTGTTAGTCAATGACAAATAACAAATTGTTTTAATCATATTTTCTCAAAATATTTTATTTACCTTGACAAGTTCCCTTAGGGGTCATATCTATCACGTGAATAAGTTCACATATGTGTTCAAATTATTTTAATTGGCATAGGAAATGGACACATCCACTAAGACATTTTGTGGGATGCATTTAGATAGAAAACTGAAAAGTCCATAGTGAAGTAAAATATCTAGTGTGCTCTTTTTTTTTTTTACCTAAAGGAGCAAAACAATACTGGTGAACTCACTTTGAAATCTTGCTTTGTGCTGACAGTTGAACTATATCTATATTTCATAAACCATAGCTCTCCCAAGTTACGGAAAATAAATTGATTTTCTGGAAATATGCGACACACAGGTTCTCAATATGAGTCTTGAACAGTCTGTCCCTAAAGTAGTTACTACCATTTACACCCTGACCTGCCAGTATCTTCAGTGCTATTGCAGTTTTTCATGTACTTCAAAAGCTACAGATCTGTTTCCATCCCTCTTAATCTAATATAAACTGCACATGCTTCTATCAGTAAAGACCTTCATTTTTATCCTTCTTCAATTTCATGACACCAATTGGTTCTATATTTCATAGCAAAGGGAGCAGAATGAAATTACACATCTCTCAGATTTCAGCAATATCTTCTTTATGTGATTCAGGACCTCCATACAAAGAAGAGGTCATTCTCAATATTTCAGACAATGTCTTTCTGGGGATTGTGTATGATAAACTTCACAATGTATCTGATTGGAGATGGTAATTATATGTTTATTTGGACAGTAGTAAAAATAATTTAAAGAAACTGAGGCCTAAAATGACAACTCTCTATATAAACATAGACAGTATTAAATATATTGGTCAAAACCATGGGATACATTGTAGTCTATAAGACAGAACATGAATTATTTGATGAAAGAAAGGTATTGGAGTATTTTCACCTATTATAGACACCATTAGTAGGCTTAAAAGTGGAAGCAAAACACAAAAAGTAATAAAACTGAAAAAATATTTTCTGACTCTTAAAAAAATGCTGAAAATGAAAAAATGGTCCATTTTATTTAAAAATGCCAGTTTTATCATTTTAAACATTAAATATATGCATATTTTGAAAACATTATTTTAACTGATGAATTTCTACTGAAAATTACCCCCAAATCTTAAAAAGTACAAAAAAAAAGAAAAAAGAAAGAAAGAAAGAAACAAGACAATGAAAGGAAAAAGCTAAGGAGAAGAAATGATAAAAAAAAAAAAATTCATGGAGGGACTGGGGATTTATCTCAGTGGTTCTGCTGCCTACCTTGCAAGCACAAGGTCCCAAGTTCGATTCCTGGTACCAAAACAAAAAAACATTCATGGAGCTTTTTATACTTTAAGTGCATTAAAAGATTATTTGGAGAATAAAGGCAAACTTCCGAGATATAGGAAAATGGAGGTGTAGTTAAAGCAGATAGTGAGGGGTCAAATTTCAGTTGTACAATAATGTTACATAATGGCTTGAGCCTGTGTTGATATCCAAGTAATTTCCATTTGGTTGCATTAGATATGGTAGAATTAGTTCCGATGTTCCAGTCTGTTGATCTGAGACATAGCAATATATTAAATGTCTTTCACAAAACTGCCAGGCACTAGAGAGAATGTTAAGGTCTCAGTAATACAGATGGTTCTTAGGGCAAAGATCCAGTCCTGGTGTGAAAGCAGAGCTCTGAATATGGATTTTTGACTAGAGGAGGATTTGCATATGTTATAATCCATGGGGCCAAGCGGGGGTATATTCCATGTCTATAACTGGGTAATTGACTGGAATGGCTTGTCTGAATAGATGTAAGCTGATTTTAAATGATGGAGAATGGAGCCCGGCTGGAAACCTGTAGCAGGATCTGAATAAATGCAGAAACTGCTGCCAGAAAGCAGGAATTAAGCCTCCTGAAAACTGGAGATGTGTGACCATGTACCAGGAGTGAATCTAGAATCACAAGCCAAAACAAGATCAACAAGGAACAGCTGTCATCATAGTAATACAGGTACAAAAAAAAAGAAGCCAGAAAACATAACAAGATTCAAATGAAGGAATTCTAGAGGTAGTATTAAGGGACACTCAGACATATGCTATGAACTATTTCAGTGGGCTTGGTGTATTTCTCTATTTACTTTCAAGCAACAAGGTTGTGTTAATTATCTCCTTAGAGTTACAGTCTGGGCTAATCTATCATTCAACCTACAGATATTTCTGGTAGAAATGACCACATTTAGAACCCACATTCACTGGAGTTGATTCAGAAACTCGATAGGGTTTATTGGGCAGACTAATGTGATCAGGCTTCCTATGAAGGAGTAACTGGGAAACTTAGAAAGTTATTTTACAGATGAATAACATAATTATTGGGAAATCTGTGTGTCAGTTTAGAAATGTTCTTCCTTGAAATAAGCCATCAAAACTCTTGATTGGAAAGGTTAATTGGCTATAATAAAGTAAATATGTATTTGTTTTGAGTTGAAAATTTGTGAAGGCCAAAAACAGAATATGAGATTAAAACATTTTCCCCAGCACTATAAAGAAACAAGCAATAATAGCAACAAAATGGGCCTTCTCTATGTAATTAGAAATAAGACAACTGTCTTTGTCTTCTCAATCACTCAGGCTAACCAGATAGTTTTTTACTCTTTTATCAAATTCTCTGTTCTCTATTGACAGCCACCTAAAATCCCCTTGCCCATAGATGTTTCTTATAGTGCTGAATTTAGTCACACTTAAACAAAGGATCTTTAATAGGACGAAGTTCTGTACTTAAACCTTAAAGTAGTAGAAAAATTATAAATAAATTGTAGTTATAACAATATGGGCTCTTTATTTAAAAAACAGACTTGGAAGACAAATACATCATTTACTCATTGTTTGGGCTTTTAGCAAGTAACTTGGCATGTGTTTGCTTAATTTTCTCATTAGTAAAATGGAAGTAACAATAGTACTCATCTACTAGGCCTTCAGTGAAGATTGTATTAGTGCATATGTAATACTTAAAAATGCATATAAAACATGTTAAAGTAACAATAACTATTAGTCAGCAATAGTAGTAGGAGGAGGAGTTGGAGGATTGTTGGGATTAGCAAATAAAAACATGATTCCTAATTAAAGGTATTTATTATTTCTGAGGTACAAACAAAATAATTGAAGAATAAATGAAGTACTTGAATGGCTGACAAATGAGTTTTCTATATATTTAAGCAGTACAACTTGTTTTAATATCTCTAACATATCTCTTCAAATATTTAATTTCAGAAAACTGAGGAATACTTTTCTAGGTTAATTATATCCTAAATATTGATGGATAGTTATAATGGCATTGATACAGATATATAATTATTATAATATCAAAGTAGGTTGAGAAACTACCTATTGATTAAATAATTTTTTTTTTGTACCTGAGATTGAACTCAGGACCTTGTGCTTGCAATGCAGGTGGCGGCACCACTGAGCTAAATCCCTGGCCCTGATTAAATAATATTTAAATTCAGACATGTTCTATTGTATTTGGTACACCTAGTCTAATTTCTTAATATTGTTGATTCTAGAGAACAGAGAAAATCATTGAGTAAGTTAGTTGACAATCACAGTGAAAGCCACATTATTTCTAGAAAAGTAAGTGTAGTTTTAATGAAAGTTAAACATTCAAAATTGTAAGAATATTTTAGAAAATAAATTTACCATCTTGTCTACTTTTTCCTGCAGTATAATTTATTTGTTTTAGATGACAATGTTTATTAGACATAGTCTACTGAGTGTGAGCTCCACTAGTCTGTGCTATTTCCACATTCAATCTTCCTTCATTGAAATTTCAAGACAGTTTGTGAATTATCTCTGAGATGCATTGTTATGTACACTTGAGTATTATAACTATGCGGTTTTTTAAGAGTATAGAACAAAAAGCAGCTTTTGAACCTGTATTAAACCTGAGTACATCCAAGCAGCCAGAATATGCAGTGATAAATAATTCAAAACCCAAGAAAAAGGGGCCATTTGGGACCAGAGATAGAATCATGTACTGGGTTCACTCTGGTGGTTTTATTGAAAAGCTTAGGTGGAATTTAACCAATACTAACTTCTAGTTCATATTTCCCATGTGGTTTCATTCATACTGTATTTATAAGGGAGCTTACTATTAGAAAAGTTCATACCCATGTACACAACTAAACAGAGAAAGGGCACTGTTTTCCAATCTCTAAAGGATATTTGAGCTATAAAAATAATACAAATTAATAGACTCCATGCCAGAATCAGAATTTAAATCACTGAAAATAAAGTTAGTGACTGAGCAAGAACATGGTACCTAGAGAAGTAAAGCTCTCATTCAGTTAAAATTTATCTACAAAAATATGTAGAGACAAATATATGTGAGCTTATTTGGAGGTATTAAAGAAATATTGATGATCATTGTACTGCTTTTCAAAAGTCAGCTTTTTCAACACTGGAAGAAAATATACAACACCCACAACTTAAAGGTAGATATTTATTCTGGTTTAGAATTTCAGTGGATTCAGTTAATGATCACCTGGCTTTCAAGCAGAAGTTTAATATAATACATGTATATGTATCATTTTTGTATGATGTTCGGACCGGTATACACATATACTTAATTTTATGTGAATTTTTATATACAATATATAAAAATATCTATGTATGCATTTATATATAGTAAATTATTTTATATAATCAGCTAATATGCATCGGAAGTACACATCATACATGTACCTAAATATGTATCATTTCTTTAAAATACTATCTACTGAAAATCCTAAATAGCATAAAGGACAGTTAGAAGAAAAATTAAATACTTTCCCAGACATTACTTTTTACAAATAAATTATGCATGAATAGAATGATGAAATATATTTTAAAAATTAAATTGTCCATTCTTTATTTTTAGACAAGCAATGAGTAAAATCCATTAATAAATTTTGTCTGGGCTACTCTTGCACATTGATTTTTTCCCATATGGATTTTTAAAAGAACTTGCTGAAATCTTTGATCATGATGCTCTTCTGGTTACACTAGGTTGAATTTACACAAAATATTGAGTATTGATTTTTAGACACTACTCTTCTCTGTACTAGGGGGTATGACTTCTCCCTTATTCAAATAATTTCATTTGTATTTTTGGTATTCAGCTAAATATATTGGACATTTGTGGCTACTTTAGGGCAGTGGTAGTTTTATTATAGTCATTTTAACTGTTATTACAGTCATTCTAACATATTATTTTCAAGCACAGGTTTCTTAAAACACAATTCACACATCATTTGATTCATCTATTTAAAGTGTACAGTCCAGTGGTTTTTGGTTTATTCAGTAGTGTAGCCACCACAAAATTTAATTTTAGAATGTTTACATCACCCTAAAAAGAAAAGCCATAACCTCTATTTCTACCTCTATTCTCACTTTTCCTCTCCCACATTCCACAACCTTAAACATTTATCTAAATTCTGTTATTCTCTCCCTGTCCGTGTGTGTGTGTGTGTGTGTGTGTGTGTGTGTGTGTGTGTGTATTTTATGGAGTTTAAAGTACTTTTTTGTTTAAACCATATGATTAAGAGTTCACTCATTTAGTGATGAACATTTAAGTTGATTCCTATCTTGGCTTTTGTAAAAAGTGCTTCAATAGACTTGGGATTGTAAATACTTTTTTATGATGATTCATGCTTTTTATGTATATATCCAGTGTTGGAATTTCCAAGTTATATGGTAATTCTCTTCTTTTTATATTTTGAGGAACAACCATGATATTTTCCTTACACATATAACAACTTCACTACAAAACTAATATGTAAGATTTCCTTTTTCCCATTCTCAGACATTTATTGTATTTTCTCTTTTTATGTAATTACCACTTTAACATGTGTAATATCTCAATAGGATTTTATTTTTCTTTCTCTGGTGATAATTGATGTTGGAGACTTTTTAAGCATTATTTTGACCATATATATGTCCACTTTTGAGAAAAATTTAAATTATTTTTGCCCATTTTTTTACTATAATTGTCTATTTTCTTACTGCTGTGTTATTTAAATTTATTAATTTTGTGAATTAACCCTTAATTTTTACTGCTTGCCAATTCTGTACATTATCTCTGTTGGTCATTTGTTGGTGGTGGTGTTGTGCAAAACAGTTTTCAGTTAATAGAATATCTGTTTATCTTTGTTTTGTTGCATTTGCCTTTGGTTTTGATGTTATATCTGAAATTGCCAAGGTCATGGAGGTTTTTCCAAATATTTTCTTCCAGTAATTTAAGACAACTTACTACAAACTTAGTTTGTCATATAACATTTTTATTTAATCTGTTTTGATTTTTTCTATATAGTGAGAGATAAAAGTCAAATTTAATCCTTGTACATATGAGCATGAAATGTTCTAACATTTATTGAAAAAATTCCCATTTTATGATTTTGGCACCTGTGCTGAAAATCAATTAGCTGTGGATTCATAAATTTATTTCTGTGATCTTTATTCTGTTGCACTGAATTCTGTTTCTATACTAATGCCATGTTGTTTTGATTACTATTAACTTGTGTTATATTTTAGTGTCTGGAAGTGTGATGCCCCTAGCTTTACTATTTTTCTTAAGATGTTAGTGAATTTTTTGTGTTTCCATACACTTTTAGGACTTTTTTCCATTACTATGAAGAATATCATTTGTATCTTGCTATACACTTCTTTAAGTCTATATTACTTTGAGCAATATAGATATTTTGGCACTATTCATTTTTTCAATACATGTGAAGGAACATCTTTTCATTTATTTTGGGGGGTTCAAATTCTTTCATCAATATTTTATAACTTTTCAGTGTCAAAATTTTTAACATCTTTGCTTGAAATTGTGCTCACTTTGGCAGGACATATACATCTTTGTTTGAAATTGTTAGCTTTGATTCTACTATAATTTTAAGATTGTTTTGATTTCTTCAACAGTTTGTTGTTAGCAAATAGAAATGCAACAAATCATTATATGTTGATTTTGCATTTTGCAACTTTACTGATTCATATATTAAATATTTTTCTGCAATTGAAAGGTTTTCTGTGTGAAAGTTCATATCTGAAAACAGTGAAAATGTCATTTTTTTCTTTACAATTTGGATGTCTTATATTTACTTTTCTTGCACAATGACTCTGGCTAGGACTTTTAGGACTTTGTTAAATACAAAAAGGGTGAACAAACATCATTCTATTTTTCTACACTTTTGATAAAATGCTTTCTACTTTCCCCCTCCATGTGATGTTAGTATTTTGTCATATATAGCATTTGATGCATTGAGATATATTTCTTCTATATCTTATTTGATGATATTTTTGTTATAAAAGAGCAAATATTGTCATTATTATTTTTGCTACTTTTTTCTTTTAACTACATATATAGATAAAGGTCACATATAAGTAAAAAGTATTAGGGGCTGTATGATATAAAATATGTAATTTGTGATATCAAAATTATAAATTATGAGAGGATTCTGAATTTGAGTACTTACAATTACTTTTGAGTTTTATATTTTAAACATTTTTGTGTTATTCATTAACATCCTTCTGCTTCTGTACTGCTTTAAATGTAAAATATGTGTGGTAGTGACTTATCTTCTCAGGTTTGTTTTTTTTTGTATATATGTCTTCACTTCTGAAAAATATCTGTGTTGGGTACAATATTTTTGGTTGACTTAAGTTTCCCTTATCATTTTGAATATATCACACAACACTTTTTTTGCCTATAAAGTTTCTGGTGAGAAGAGTGCTACTAGCCTCATCAGAATTTTAATTTACTTTTTTCTCTTTCTCACTGTTTTCTGAAAATTCTTTTTGAGCTTTGGCAAAGAGATTATAATATGTATTGGTTTGGTCTTAAAATTTTGATTGAATGAAACTGTAAATTTTTGACTTTCATTTCCTGGATATTTTTCTCTTTGTCTGGGGTTGAAGATTTTTCTGCTATTATTTCTTCAAACTATCTCTCTTCCCTTCTACCTTTTCCTGCTCCCAAGTAAATACTGATGACTCATATATTTGCTCTTTTGATATCCTTCCACAAATCCTACAGCCTTTCTTCATTTCTTTTCATTTTTTCTATGTATTTTCAAATAAACTATTTTGAATTCAGATTCTTTGTTTTGCTTCATCATTTCTGTCATTCCTGCTTTCTATTGCATTTTTAATTTTTTCCCTGTATTTTTTAGTTTCAGGAATTCTGTTTGAGTTTCATTATTTCAATCTATTTCAATCTCTGAGTTAAAATTCTGTGCTACATTTCTATATTCTTCTAACATATTTTCCTGAGGTTTGCTGAGCTTTTTATAAACAGCTATAATAAATTATTTATCTTATGGGTTACATACCTCCATATCTTCAGGGTGAATCACTGGCACCTCGATTTTTGTTTTTTTTGTTTTGTTTTGTTTTGTTTTTAGTGATGTCCTGCTTCCCTGATTGCTCTTAATCCTTGTGGCAGTTGCAATGTTGCTTTGACCATCAATAGTAATCCTATTCAGAAATCTAGTCTGATTTTCTTTGTAGTGAATCTCATAGCCACTATAGTTGTCCTTCTAGGGCATGCCCTATGCCCAGGACCATCATGGTGGACTCTGCATCAGTCTGAACTTTCTTAGTTGCTGAAGCTGGTTTTGTACTGCTCTGGAAGACTAGACCCTGGCCACTGAAGACTTCTAGTCACTATGGATTAGTCTTCCAGTCACTATTGTAGTTAGCCATTGGTAATGTAAATATGAACTGGAGTCTGTCCTCTATGATTTAGGCTTTCATCTAGTGCCGGGATAAATCAAGAGATTGGATCCATAATTTCTGGCACTTACAAAGGGAGAATGAGGTTTGTATGTCACTGTGCTTTTACTGGGGTTGGGTCAATATTGAGTTCCATGGCATAATTTCTGATTACATTTTCATCTTTTACCAAAGTGGATCCACAAATTGTGTTCCATGAAGCTAGGGAAGAAGTGACATGGACAATATAAATTTTTGTTTTCTATACTTTTCAATGTTTCATCTATTATTCTATAATAAGTTACCATAAACTCTTACATAATTTCCTTTACTAAGGTAAAGTTTTTCCATGTTAAGAAAAGTTGCTCAAATTGATGTTTATCCAGAGGGAGGATGGCAGGCTAGTCTAATTCTACTATCTTCCTCTACCCCTTCCCATATTGTTTCTAGTAATGTAAAAATGTATCTTGCTTTTTAAATTGTTAATATGTAGGATGTATGTACAAAAGCATAATTTAAATTGAACTTTGATCTGCCTACATGATAGCAATCTCTTGATTTAAATTCTATAAATTATATGTTTCATAATACATGAAATGGATCTTTTTAAAGCAGAGTATACCATTTAAAATTTTATTTTCATTTTAATAGACTTTATGTAGCTTTATGATTTTCTGAGTTATTCTTAGGATAATAACAGGATTTTCTTAAGACACATTTCAAATTCCCAAACTACAGACCTGAATTGCCTGATGTAACTCCAATTTGTCTTGAGAAGCTATACTGGTATTTAAAGAATTTTATGTAAAATTATACTATTTTTAAAAAGACAATTTATGGTATTTTCTATTAAGTTAGCTGAATATAATGTGGATTGGTAGCAGATAACAATATCATATTAGTCTTCTCAAAGGGTATTCATATAGTACATTTGTCTTTAATACAGTGCCATAAAAATATAGCTTTTAAATGACCTTCCCTGACTTAGACATCAATTAAATATATTACTCAAAATTGGAGAGAATATTTGCATTTCTTATTTATATTATCTTTTTACTCAGATTTGTTTACAGCTAAAAGAATAATAATATGATCTCTTTCCTGCTATAGCAAGAAAAATTTTATAAAATAACTATTCTAGATGTCAGACCAGGTGAAGTTTTGTGAATGGTTTTACATAGTCCTGGATCAGTTATTTTATATAATTTCATTTCAGAATCTAAAGTCATACAGGAAAAAAATTTCTATCTACTGGCTTATCCACTTCATTGGCACTGTTTTTTTTTTTTATTTATAACATGAATAATCTAAAAAACCATTTCTACTGATGAAAAAATACTAGCAAAAAATTTCAAAGGGCATTCATGGCATAGGGACTTTGACTAAGAATATTTTTACTTTCAAGGAAATATTATGCATTCTTGTGAATACAGTCTTACTTATCTCAGATTAGCATAAAAACATTTTATAATGGGCAACTTTAAAAAGGACACATTTTTTCACAGATCTGAGTGATGGGAAATACAATGGAAGATAACACAATATTTAATTTCTGGAGCTATCTGGAGCTATCTGGAGCTATCTCTCTGGCCTCCTTTTCTCTGTGTTCTCACATAGAGGAAGAGAGAGAGGGAGAGAGGAGAGAGAGAGGGAGAGAGAGAGAGAGACTGAGACAGAGACTGAGACAGAGACAGAGAATCAATACTCTGGCATCATTATTTTTCTTATAAGTACTCTGATGGCATGTGGACTCTATTTTCCGTAACTTTGCTAAGTCTAATTATCTCTCAAGGCCCCTTTCTCAAATTACCATTATATCAAACTTCAGCATACATATATTCAGAAAAATACCGTTAAGATTATGTAATGGTTAAACATAATTTTTAGTTTTCAGAATACTAAATGTCATTCTGATACTTTTAAAATTAAATATATTTAACTGATCATGAAAATATGCATACCAGTTAGGTACTGTGTAATATTTTATGTTGCTTAATATATAAATAATCTTAAATATCTACTCAAAAATTTATTATTGTTGTGGATAAGCTTGTTACATCTTGTTGCTTGGGAGTTGCTAAGGAGATTAGTAAAGCACACTTTGGGTGTGTTTGGGTGGGTGATGGAGCCATCAGTTTTTACCCCTTTCTTCCCTGTTAGTACACCTCTGCTCTGCTTCTTGGCTATCATGAAATAAAAAACTTTGCTTCACCATGCTCTTCTACCTGATATTCCTACCTTGGAGGGGTCAACTATGGACTGATCCCTCAAAATAGTGAGCCAAATAAAACCTCTCTTCCTTTAAATTGCAGGTGTTGGATAGTATATAGTATGTCCCATCAATGGTGAAAATATTCAAAATACTTTGCACTTTACTGTGCAATACCAGGGTTTCTTACTTTTATTAAACTGTAACTTAGTAATCATTGAAAGTATTTATGTATTCATCTTTTCCTCCAAATTTTCCCTTGATATGTATAATCTCCTCATTCAAAATCAAAAGCCTAGTCGGCCTTTCAAAATTCTGCCTCTCTTTATGCACAATCATTATGGGATGCCAGCCCAAGTTTCCTATACCCAGCTGGCAAAGCTACACAGCTGTGTCACACCCTGTGCCAACATCCTACAATTTTAGGATAGCACTAGGATGGGACCGAGGCCTACCCTGGTACACTTGGCTGCTGCTGAAGTAGACTTGAGGCCAGACTGCTGGATCCTACCACTATGATGCTAGCTGGAATAGAAATCTAATTGACCAGACCTGTGTGTCTTCCTCGGCATATAAGTCTGTTCCAGAAGCTTCATCCATAGGTGCATTTGCAGAAGAGAGACATTTAGATCTCCCCAGTATTAGATATCATCAGCTTTGGACAAAGTCCTATGGTTGCAGCCCTGTCTTATTACCAATGAATGTAGTATTGCTCCACACTATGCTGTCCAAGGCTGGAGAGGCATTGGTAAATGTATGCCCTTAACTACCATGGCTGGTACTAAATTGTGTTTGCCAGGGGTTTATGGTCACAAGGCCATATGCCCATAGTCTTATAGGTGTACCTAGGCTCATACCACAGCTAAATGTGATGCAAGCTAAAACACAATTCCATCTTCCTTGGGCACAAGCATTGTTGGTGATGGAGCATGTCCAGATTATCTATCTACAAACACTGGCCTTGGGATACCTGTGCTCCTGAAGGTTAGGGTATTGGTGGTAGAGGCAGTCTGTAGGCTCCCAAGCCAGATGCTAATTTTGGTTGCACCTGAGGCTTTCAGTCAGAGAAATCTAAAAACTCTTGACAGGGAGTGTGGCCAGCACCATTCTAATGCTGGTAATGATGTAAGCTAAAACTGGAGTCTATCCAACTGCCATTCCAAACTCTGCTTGACAA
The DNA here is from genome assembly GCF_053883595.1 of Heterocephalus glaber. NCBI lineage: Eukaryota > Metazoa > Chordata > Mammalia > Rodentia > Bathyergidae > Heterocephalus > Heterocephalus glaber. Next base: position 13,428,776 of record NW_028258333.1, read on the forward strand.
CAGCACAGGACTAGAAACTTGGGCTATGAACTCTGGTCTCAATACAGAGGTGTTTGGTTTCTGGCTGATATAAGATCTTACCAAAGAAGACCAGATTCTGAGCTCCACAGAAAATCCCAGAGCAAGCTTTCATGCCCTGCACCCGCATAGGTGAAATCTTGCTCCTTTTTCTGCTCCCTGAGATTGGAGGAGGTTTGATGGAGAAAGTCAGCCTCCTGACTAATGCAGTTCCAATATTCCATTCCGTGAATTCCAGCCTTCAGAAAGTGTTACTGAGCTTTCCTTGGCAATAAATTTTGACATGACATGCTTTGTCCCAGATTTTAAGTCTAAAGACTTGCAATGCTTTTTATAAATATTCCCCAATAGCCCAGGAGTCTGAAGAGCTCCTGAGAAACAGTAAAATCTTTAGCAAGTAGGACCCAATGGTAGGAATTTAGTTCTCTGGGTGCATATCCACGAAAAGGACATTGGGAACTCATCCTCTGTCTGTTTCTTACATTCTGTCTGTAAAATGAGTGATTTTGTCACATCTAGAAGCTCAAAATGATGCAGCTAATTGAACATGGATTCAAACCTCTGAAACTGTTATCCAAAATAAACCATTCCTCTTTGTGCAGATAGCAACTCTGATATAGGATTCTTGTAACAGTTGCAGAGGCTTTAATAAAAATATTTAGTATCTAAAAGCTATTTGAAAGATGTTGGATTTTAAAAGGTTTACATGATAACTTCAAAATAGTTTTTCTTGACATATCATTAGATGTTAGGAAACAAACACAACAGAATGAGAACATGATACTCTGGTTCAGAAAGACTCTTGGTAAATCGAAGTTAGTAAAACTATAATGGAATTAATTTACTCAGCAAACATTAATTGAATGAACATAACCCCTAGCAGGTTAAGAAATTTTGAAGAAAGAAAGCTTAAGATCTGCTGTGATTGCAAATTAGTTGATGCAGCATGAAAGTCAAGCTAGTAGTTATTATATTGTACAATTGGGAATGCAGAAACATTTTAGAAAGTGATCATTTCAATTGAAAGTGAGTTTTGGAAAGATAAATACCCATGGGATATTGAAAAATAAGCCCAGTGAAATGATTATTAAGCATACAAACCATGACTGCTGATTTTAGTCTTAATACAGTTGGCTTCCAGAGAATGATAATGAAGGCTGGTAGGACCTCAGGTAAAAATATATCTTTTTGTAACAAGAAAAATTTGAGAGAAGTAAGTGTGTATTCAGAAAAGCATTCAGTACTTGTTTCCTAGTGTTTAAAGCAAATTTATTAAACAGTATCAGATAAAACATAATTTATTTAAATATTTGTACTGTATGTTGATCTATATATTTTGTTTATAATAAAATTAAAGCTCAGTAAAATATTAAAATAACCTAATCAGTTTGAACTGAAGTGTAAAGGCTCTGTGCTTTGGATTAAAGACTTTAAAGACAAACTCAAATAATACAAGTGTAATATTATGTGAAATCACAAATAATAATAAATCACAATTAATATTTTAATTAGTAGATAGCCTGCATTTTATTGACCCTATATCTGTATTCATTATATTGGCAATTGTCAAGATATTGATGATGCAACTTTCATTGCTTAATACATATATATGTACTTAAATACAAATATGAATGCACAAGACTATGCCTTGTATTTTTCAAAATTGCTGTATATTTTTGTAACAATTTTAATTATTTTATATCTTAGTCTATACAAAACATATGGAAAATTAAGATAATTACACAGTGTCCAGTTAAATGATACACATATTTCTAATATATTCCAAGAACTTTTTTCTAATATAAATAGTTGATTAAAATTTCTTATATATCATATAGCTGAACCCTATAAAATATTGATTTTTATATTCATAAGTGTAAACAGCTATAACATGAACTAACTCTATACTAAGGATATATCTTTAAACACAGACAGCATATTTTATCTCTCCACATTGCTTTGTGGCAGGTGCTAAAACTTCACCAGTCGTATTTTCTCATTTGCAGTACATCAGTGTATGCTGTACTTACTTATGACTGCAAACATCTGGTCTCTTTGCCTGAAGCTTTCTTTGATTTCAGTAGTATGCTTTACCACCCAAAGTCAGACAGGAAGTTCCAGGGAAATACTTTCCCTGAGGAACAGTCTTCAACCAATGACTGATGATACTACTTTTATAAATACCCAAGTAGCTGTCCCTTGAGGCAGGAAGTAACTCTTAGATGTATACTCTGAACTGACTTTTGAAATTTTGTCAAAAAGTTTAAGTTCAATTCACCCAGAATGATAGCTGTATTTTAGTATTCCTTTTTATGAGCCTGTTTTATCTCTGTATCTTCTCTACCCAGCCCCACACTCAAAGCATGACTCTTTCATCTTCCTAATATTTTCAGCAAATCTTCGTCTCAAACGATTCTTGGGAATCTGAGCTTACATCTTCTGACTGTATTCCAATTTACAATAATATAATTATCTGACTTAAAACTTAGACTACTTGAAAGAATTCCAATGATATAGTAAAGTGATAATTATGTCTGAGGCTTCATCTCAAAGCAAATAAGAATATGACATAAGAAGATAACCCCTCCCCCCAAATAAAAGGCCCAATGAAGAAATGGGGAACTAAAATGAATAGACACTTCTCAGAAGAAGAAGCACAAATGGCCGATGAAAAATTTTAAAAAACTCGACAACTATGGCCATCAGAACAATGCAAATTGATCAAACATACAGGCTTCAATATTGCCTAATTTCCCTTATGTGGGAATCTCAAAGTATAGATACATTAAAGAACAAAATGAAAGATAAATAATAGGAAATATAAAGCTAGATCTTTTGCAAGTGGGAAGGGGATCACTCAGTGGAAGGATGGGGGAAGGGAAAAGTGAAAGGGGACATAAAAAGACTTAAAATGTTTTATATACATGCACCAACGTTCTACCATGTAAGTAATCATTATGTATTGTGAACATGTACTGATAAAAATTTTTAAATAATACCTCCAATATTTGAATCCCAACATTTGCTACATCTTCTAGATTCAAGTTCAGTTTTAGCAGTACATTTTCAGTAAAAACAATCAAGTTTGCTATCTATTAAATAGTTTATATTTAGGATATATGTATTTATATATTTCAGAAAATTTCAAATCACTGTGGATTTTCATACGATGATATTGAATACATGTGGCAGATGAAAGGTAAACATTCTTTTTTGTGTGTGTATTCTTCTACAGGTGGAATCTATTTACTTACCCTAGTATCTGGGATGGGTTTTGACTACTTTAAAATAACATGTCTAGTTTTCTTTCTTGAACCTAGCCAAGGTGTTGCAAGAAAGAAGCAGTGGTAACCATGAAGAAACTCCTAGGTGCACATTTTCCTTGGCCTACTCAGAGAGAGAACTCACCACCAGTTGCCAGCCACATAGGGAAGGAAACTCCTAAGTAGACCTCAGGCACTAGTTCAGCTGTGTGGACCATGCCATGAACAGAGACAGGATGCCCAGTGCAGTAAAGTAAATAAGTAAAGCAATGAGTAAAGTAAAATATGTGTTAAGCTCTTCTAAGGTATTATCTCAAGCAGAAACAAGTAACCGTAAGAACCTCAATTCATACCTTGAAGGAATGCTCTATTTGCAAGTATACTTCAGAGAAATTAACACTTAAAATAATTCCTTAGTTAGATTCTGATGTTTCTTCAAACAAAAACATCAAGATAATTTAACAATGTTAAATCATCAGAAATCTCATAATTTATAGCACTAAGAAGTAGAAATAAATTGTTTATATAAATATGGTTTACTCAATGAAACTGCTTAGACACTTTTAGTGATCACATTTTGCATAATAGCAAAAATGAAATTTAAGTACATTTTGTATGCCATAATTTTATAGTATTTTGTTAATATTCAATTATAGTTTGTTAAATATGCATGACTGCCTGTGACATAACTGATATATATATATATATTTTTGAAAACATAGTTATCCTGATGACCAAAGCTACTAACAAGATTTTAGTCTCTGTACTTCAAGTGCATATTCATAAATTTCATTGATAAGATGTATCTAAATAAGAAATTGTGAAATAAATATTTCATATAGTTGCATTTAGATATGAGGCAATCCAGTAAATAAAGTGATAATGAGACTTCGACATTTTTTTAAATGGTCATGTATAAGAAGTAACTATAGCAATAAGATCAAGGCTGTATTGGTAATAATATCATTTTAAAATTAATAAATAACAGCTGACATACTACTACTGCTGTGTAATCAACTACTGTGTAATTTGGATTTTTCCTTAAAATATATCTAATCATTAAATCAAACTAGTTTAAATAGATATTATTAACCTGAGTGAGAAAAAATGATTTCAACAGGATAATTTGCTCTAACCATCATAAGCAGTAAGTGAAATGCATAATATTTCATTTAAAACTTGGTGACCAAAATATTGCATACATTCCTATGCATGACATGTGTCTTTATCTAAATATATATCTTCTTTAAAAAGCAGTCTTTCTCCAATCACTTATCCTGTGTATTTTATCAGTATGGGTTTTTAAATATTGTTGTTTTTCCTCACACAGGAAATTTATTGTCTCTCAGGTCAAATTTTCATATGTAATTCTCCAGCAGCTACAAGAAATCCTAAAAAAAAAATGATTTCTATTAGTGCATTACATACCATACACATACGTGCATTTAAATCCTTTCAGGGTTGATAGTTTCCTTTTATGATAAACATCATCATTTTTAGTTTGATTCAATAGTTCAACCTTCTTCTTTTTCAACTGTTGTTATTTTCCTACTGTCTCTACCGCACACATTTCAGTTTCCTTTGTTTCAACAGATTACTCTTCCCCCAATGACTCCTTTCCTTCCTCAGATTCTCATTACTTATTTTTTGAATCTCAAGTTCATTCTTCAGAATAACTTTTCATAATCTCCCAGACTTGGTTATCTCCTCACGTGAGATTTTTGACAATAGCGTTTTCCCAAATTGTTTCTCAACTTATGCTGTCTGGTACATTTCACTAGATATTGAGTTCTTAATTCAGAGAAAGGGCAATGGTAAAAACTCAACATCAAATAAAACTATAATGAAAATTTCCATCAACCACAGACTTTCCCACAGACGGGTTTATTGTATTCCAAAATTGAAGATCTTCTAAAAGCCACTAAAAAATTTTGTCATGATTTTTATGTCAATGTGGTAATAATTAATAGAGGTTAGGGAGCAAAAGACCAAGTATCTAGCAAACACTAAGATTTTATTATTAATATTTTAAAAATTGGCTTCATTTCTCTTTTATTGATCATGAATACCTTATAATAAGAGCAACATTTCAAGTAAAAAAATTAATCTGATCAAATTCTTTTCATAATAAGTGTCTCTGTGGGCCCATTCACTAAGAGCTTAAAGTTGGTTTATATTGATTAATGTCATAGTTCTTAATTTCATTGTCACTTGTCCTCATATAGTATGACAAAATTATCATTTGCCAGAGCACACACATTTAATTATCTTAGAGTATCCCAAGAAAGTGCCATGTACATTGTGAACTTATTTGCTATAGAATAACACCTTTTATATATTTTGCTGATACTAGTACAGCTTGATTTACTTATAAAAATATCCATTTTGATCAAAGTAATTATAGGGTCCTAACTCCCACAACATCTGCTATTATTGAAATTTGTTAAAAGTGCAAGGCATTGCTAGAATTTTCATATTTTCCACCCTACATGTACATGTAATATCATGGTCTTTTCAACCTCATGGCTAAATATCTGAGTGACAAATCTGAGTTTCCTGACTCAACATGATTCATATCTAGTTTCATTTCAATGTCTTGCTCTTATTCAACATCTCTCTCTCTCTCTCTATATATATATAATATATAAGTAATATATATATTAAATATATAAATAATAAATATATATATTAAACAAGACAAAATTTCTTTAGAAACCAGTGTGAAGTTATAGTGATCATTGACAAAAAGAGACACAATGATGTTTTATACTTATTACTCCACAAATCTTACTGCAGTATTCGCTGAACCAAATCATTCAGTAAACAGGATCAATTAATTGAAAAAATCAGTTACTTTTATTGGATTGCCATTCCAGTACCATTTTTACAACACAATATATTACAAATAAAGATCCGAAACACTTTATTGAAATGGTACAATTTTTCCACACTAAAAACAACTAAATGTATCTCTGTTATGAAAATATACATTTCTTTAGACTAATCCTTAAAGCATGTTTTTAATATGCCAGAGTTTATCAATACTGATATCCAATACTTCAGATTCCAAATGTAACTGATAAATTTAATGCATTTTAAATCAATATTGTCTCACAATTAAAAGATTATTGCTTATTAATATATTGTTAGGATTTATACTGTAATGTTGGTTACGGATTTTCTGTCCCAAGTAACTAAAACCAAATAAGAAAGGAGAAATCAATGATTCCCTGTCCTAAATAAATCTTAGGCCTCACCAGCCTGTTGTCTAAGTGATTTATAGAATTTTAAACTCTACTTTTTGTGTGACCTGAAAGGTCCACTAAGCTAAGTCTTTCAATGTATACATGAAGACACTGTGGCTCAGAATAGAAGGCAAGTGGTACCACACAGAGCCGATAATATTTTCTCAATTTGTTCTATAAACAACTGCCAAGTGCAGGAGGTAACCCATACCTCTGTCTTCAAACTTTCATATCACTGTTATTTTCACTGAACCTAATTATATCAGAAATTTGTTATATAGTGTTGCAGTATGACTAGTTAATTTTGAGGTAGTTGTCACAGACATGCACTCATATACACATACATGCACACAAAGAACATGCACAAACTGAGAGAAGAGTAACAATGTAAAGGAATTTTCTGTACCGTAGCACATAAGAGAAAGAGATGAGAGAGAGAGAAAGAGAGAGAAAGAGAGAGAGAGAGAGAGAAAAGACAAGTCCCAATATCTGCAGGTGGCAAGATGGATACCCTCTCAGCCAATGATACAGTTTCAGTGCAAGTCTTCCTCCCCAGAAAGTCTGACGGTGTATTTACACTTGGAATTCCAACAGGCTTGAAATGCAGAAATAGTGAATATTACATGTTGAATATGAAGACTGGATAAAACTAGTATTCCATTTCAAAGGCAGCCAAGCAGAAGTTACTCAAAGAATATGAGCCCATTTAATCTATTCAGGCAGTCAGTTTGTTATGTAGGGCTCGCCCACACTAGAGGGGTCATTCTTCTCTGCCTAATCCATGAATTCAAAGGTTAATCTCATCCAGAATCATACTCATATACACATTTGGAATAGCATTATCCAAATACCTGGGCACCCTGTGACTTAGTCAGGTAGACACATTACAAGTAACCATCACAATTATAGCACACGTACATACTCATTCACACACACACACACACTCAGTTGTTTAGTCTTTGGAAAACCTTTACTCATTTGGTAATTATCCTTTCATATTATTCCTATTTTTCACACTCTTTGTTATATTTGCTATGTTTTCTAAAAATCTGAGAGAATTAAAATTACTGGAAAATATGAATGAATATATATATAGGATACTACTCTAAGGTAAATCTGTATTTAGAGACCAAAATCAAGGTAGCTAAGATCTTGGACATCTGATTTCTGAAGTCATATCTTACAGAATTCTATACCTGAAGTTAAAGAATTTTATACGCTTGAGTTAGAGTGAAACTTTAAACAAGTGCATATTAATTTTATGACAGCCCAGTCTCTCAGAAACCAATAAAATAAATAGTACACTAGTAGTATGTAGCAATGTTAGTCATAACATTGCTATATTTAAGTGTCTTACAAGTTCCAGGGCATTTATGGTTCTAACGGATTGATTGTATCCTATTACATATTGTCTAACTGATTTGCCACTTCTTTTGCTTACACAAAAGGCTACATATTTTATTTCTACAATCTGAACATTGGTGTTGCCCCCAGATTCATAAATTGAGATCCTAACTCCCAGTTTGATGGTATTAGAGGTGGAAACTTTGGGAGACATTAGGATATGGAGACAAAATCCTCATGAACAGGATTAATTCCCTTATAAAAGAAAGCTAAGGTACAGTGTTTGCCCCTTCCAGCATGGGAGGTCACAGTAAGTCATGTATAAGGAAGGCGACTTTCTCAAGCACTGAGTTTGCAGCCCTCAGATCTTAATTCTCAGCCTCCAAAACTGGAAGCAATTTTTGTTATTCTGAAGCCACCAAAGTATCAAATTTTCTGCACCAGTCATTTTCGACTTAAATACTATATAAAAGTGAAAATCCAATAATAAGCTAGATTTGAAAACATTAATACATTCCTTATTAATCTAGTTAAAAATGCATATTCAAAATAGCATTTTCTCTTAACATACACTTTATGTTTTGCCATGTCATACATTGTTACTCTGTTAACAACCCCACTCAGTAAAGACTGATCTCAATTTTATGTATGAGTTCCTATTTTAATATAGTTCATACATATAATGACATTACCACATTTATTATATTTTCCGGTTTTATACCTCACTTGACAGGAGCTTGTCAATAAACCTGAGTCATCTGAATTTTTAAAAAAATAGACCATTTGTTTCACAGGAATATAATTTTATGGTCTTTATTTAGAAGAAACTAGCAAAGTAATTACTATGTTTTATACTTATTATCAACACTCATGAACACAGGAATGAAAAACTTTTCCCCTTGTTAACAACTGTAAAATAGACGAGTATTTACTTTTGAGTCAACAAAGAGTAAAAAGATGAATATATTCATTATTTATTAGGGAAAAGAACATTTTCTCAAACATACTAAGGAGTGATGCACCATATTTATTCTTACCTAAAAATTGTATGAATAGAAAAAGTATTCATAAGATAAAATAAAATTCTGAGTTTTTGTTCAAATCTTATTATCATATAATTATTTTATTTACTATTCTTCCAAAATCTGCTAAGCATTTTCACACAGTTCCCTTCAAAAAAATAGCTGTGCATTCTAACAATATATGGTATAAATAAAAAGCAATCTCAAATATAGCTACAGAATCTCCACTATCAAACTTAGTGCATAAGTTTTTAGATATTTATGTCTTTGAAAATTATGTTCCTTATTCATCATCATATTTCAAGAGCTAGACTGTGATTTCCTTTGCTTCTCCAATACTGAAAGCATATGTAGAGATGCTGTCTTCATCAGCAGTAAACATTTGGAAGAGTGGCTATCTTGACCCAAGATAAATATGTGGCTGATGAGATATTCCAGGGAGTTGTTAGAGTTACAAAGTCTAACCAGTCCTGAACTGTGCAATTTTCCATGTATTACTCCATTAATTCTTACAAGTACATTGTGATGTAGAATCCAGAACATGACAGTGAAGAAAGTGATTTTTCTACTTTAAACTTCAAAAGAGAGTAAATATAGAGTAAGGACAATGCATTTATAGAACTGAGTTATTCTGCAATGTAGGAAACAAAATGATAGAGCTATCACAAGAGAACAGTTAGGAAAACTGGATAGAAGAACAGCAGGGATGCCTTCACACACAGAGCAATATTTGAACTGAGCCCAAGAAGATACTGGAGGAAATGATGTCAACCTTTGGGGTCAAATTTTGTATCACAATACTTTACCCATTTAGTACCCATTTTAATTGAAATATATCTAATATTTCAAGTAATATTCCTTAAGAATGTTTCTTTTTACTCAAGCATTTGAACATTAATTTTTGAAGCTGATTAACTTTTCTATAAGATTATAAATGTGAGTTTCTAGTACAAATAACATGTACAGAATTGTTTTCATCCTTAATCTATAGAAATTGAAAAAACTATCTGCTGTAGTATTCTTATGAAAAACTATTTTATCTAGGGGTATACTATGTAATGTTACCTATAATGAGTAGAAGAAGGTTTTGTTAAGGTTACTCTTGATTTCTGGAATTTACATATACCAACCTATTGAAAAAATGAGCTAAAAACCTCAATCATCTTTTCACTAAAATATCAGCTGTATATTTCTTTATTTTACAGGTTAGTTTTTTATTAGACTTTTAAAATATACTAATGTTAAATATAAGATAGAGAGTGTCACAAGATATTGAAACTGTATGTTCATGGGAAAAGTACATGATATTTGTGAGTGTACATGCCTTGACTGGTTTAAGACAGCTCACTAAACAACTGGTCAACACCTGTTAAGGATAAAGCATTTTAAGGCAAAGTCCTTTCAAGAACTCTCCAGAGAAAAATGTTGTTCCTTTGAGAAATGGTATTTTAGTTAATTTTCACATTCCACCACGAAAAAATTTTACAAATATTTTGTTCATACTAGAAATTCATATTTCAACTTAGAAAAAAATAATCAGCTTCAAAAATAAATATTCAAATGATTGGTTGCAAAATGTTACATTCTCAAGGAATGTTATTTCAAACATTTTATCTAGATAAAATTCAACCAAACTAAATATTCAGACTAGAGTATTGAGGCACAAGCTTTGCAAAAAACAAAAAAAAATAAAGTGGTATAATTTCCCTCTATGTGGTCCACACCCAAATGGTGAGTCTCCTGTCCCAACTCCTCTCCCGTTGGCATCTAGTTTGAGTCATTTTAGACCCTAGGATGGAGAACACTGCTGACTCGCAGCTGATCTCATTATTTTGAGAGCGTTTACATGAGATACAGAGATATCCAACTGTGTTATCTCAATTTTACTTAAAGGGCTTTATTTGTTCAGGAACCAACCTTAAATTACTGAAAATAGAGAAAAGGAGTGCAGGATATACCATCACACTTGAAATTTTTGTCCTGCGTACATCGTGCAGTTGGCTCAGCTAACTCTGACTGCTTCTAACCATATGTCACATATTCATTTATTATAAAAGCTATTTGTAGGTAGATATAAATGTAAATATATATATATGTATATATGGGTTACTGTATCATTAAGATTTGCATAATAATGCACTTTAGTTATATGTATATGTACCTGTACAATAACATGACATATTTCATAATGTATTTTTCAAAATTACAGCTTAAATGATAATTTTAAACATAGGATAATTAACAAAATTTCTGGGCTTAAAAATTCTAAATTGCAAACTATCTAAAATTTCTATAAAAATAATACCTATGTTTCTTCATTACCTTTCTCATTGCTGAGACAAAATACCCAACACCCAAAGTTTAAGGAGGAAAGATTTATTTTGGTTCATATTTTGCAGAAGTTTCAATCCATAATCATTTGTCTCCAAGGTTGAGTGGCATGGCAGATGGGGCATTGCAGAAGACAAGCAGCAGCAGTAATAATCTACAAACCTCTTTCTATCCCTTCTACCTGTATGGAAGCTATCCTTCCTTATGGTAGGTAGCACTCACATCCTTAATCCTATCACCCTTAATCCCAGCATTGCTAATCAATCACACTCTTTAGATTCAGCCACTTCTGGAAAAGCTCCACCTGTGACAGCATGAGGCTTTGAGGGGACATCTCTAGACACAAGACATGAAGTAATGTTCTTCATTATAAAGAAAATATAATTACTTGAAAACAGTGCATGGAATTATCAACCTTTTGCAAAATTTTTATGGAGTTTATTTCTTCAAGGAATAAATATAACAATGACCTTGAGTTGTTTTTACAAACAGTCATTCAGTGTCATCTTTACAGTTGTTGTTATTGGTTTATAGCATAGAGTCTCAGGTCTGACAGGCAAGCAGTCCACTGCTGGGCTATGTCCATGGTCCAAATGTCATTTCCCTTGAAACCATGCAACATCTTTTCCTTGGAAAAAGATGCAAGCAAAAGTTTATAACATTGGCATTTGTGTGTGTTTGTTTTTTAGCCAAAATATTACATTCTCTATAGCAGTAAAATCTCTAGTTATCATTTATCTTTGTCATGATAAATTATATATAGAGAAATGGCTCATTATTATTCGACATACAGCAACATTTTTTATCACAAGAAAATTAACTTATCCTGCAAACAATAATATAAAATGTAAATTTTTATAAAATAATAATTTAAATGTAGTTGTTAGAATGCTTATTATAGATATAATCTTTTTAATACCTCTAATCCAACTCATGCTATTTCTAAAGCAATCAGAATTGTATGCTCCACACAATTTACTCCATCCATGGGTAATGAACCCTAAACTACATGAAACAAAAACAGGATAAGCACTAGAGACCTAAACAAAATGTGGTTCTAAAGATTTATAAACATGTAGATATTTCATCAGCACTTGCATTGTTCTTTTTTGCTAACCACTGAATTGTACACTGAATTGTACACTGTGCTATTGGCAGATTAGCTCCCAGCTTTTGAACTCCACTTCAAATAGAATATATCTACTTTTTTAATTAGGCAGTACTACATTGGTCTTTCAAATAAAATTCATTTTGATAAAATTCATTTTGAACCTCCAAAACTTCATGACTAAATACACACAGACTAGAAGATTGGAAATAAAATTTCTATTATAAAAGATTTTCTAGCCATAGTAACTATATATGCTACATATGAAACATTGTAGTGATATTTATATACTTACACATCTATAATGTATATTTCAGCATATTCTAAAAGATAATCAGATGAATAAAATAATGCTCTAGATTTCTCATTTTAAAATTGTGTATGTATGCATGAATTTACACATTTATGCATAAAAATTAAACATGAATATGAATATATCCATTCTCAGAATATCTTCAAAATTACTATTAAGTAAATTAATATGTATCTAATAGCAATTACTACCTTACAATTTAAGCTGATTAATTTCCTGTGAAAATTAAAGGTATTGGAATCATTTATTAGATGAATAAAAATACATTGGGTTATGTTACTTTTTATAAGTTCTTTCATAACTTCTGAGCCATGATAAATTAGTAATAAAGTTTTACTAAATGCATTAAACTAAGAAGCTAATATGATTATGTTTTGAAGGGAAGAACTCTAAATAGATAAATTTGAGTTTTGAATAAAAATTAAGTCCAAGAATCATATCTTTTCATTCCATACATGTGATAAAGAATAAAAATTCATCCTTCATTTTTTGATTTTCATTTTCTTTCATATGTTTTAATTAATGTAATAATTGAAACACTTCTTATTCACTTACTGAATTCTAGAATTACATTCTAGAATTACATCACATACTGAATGTTTGTTGAGAGAAGACGTTATTCTATCTTCAGGAGTTTGGCATAGCAGAGCATCTATGTGCACATGAGTAATCCCAGTACACTGGGAGACTGATGCAGAAGAACTACAAGTTTGAGCCTATCCTTGGAAAACATTTCTTTTTTTAATTGGAAAAGTAAAGTAGGGCTGGAGATGTACCTCTGCGTGAATGCCCTCTGGGTTGAACCCTCAGTACTGAAAAAAAGAAAAAAAAAAGTTTAGCATTCTACTGAGAAACAATTACAAGTTAATAGAATATTGCAGTACAGTGGGCTAATGACTGGAATGTGTATAACTAGATAAAATGGAATGATAGGAAAGACTTCTTGGAATATTTAAAAATTCAACCAGGTCATGGAATTGATGGGTGCCATCTGAATTAGAATCTGAAAATTACTATTCCCACAGAAAAATGAGTAATCATGGCATGTTCACTAAATCATCATTTTCAGTATTGCTAGTAGTAGAAGCAAATATAAAAGAAAGAGGAGAAAGAGAAAAAGTGTTGAAGTCTTCTTAGATCATTATGGCAATTTTTACAAAACTCAGAAATTTGACATTTATCACATAAACTGTGAGTAAATAAAAACCAATGTAGAATACTCAAATGAATGATCTGACCAAATATGCATGAGTAGCAGTGCAAGGAATAGTTTTGAGTGAGAACTTTGAGTTAAGAATGACCACAAGATGAAGAGTCCATTAACCCCAAAAGTTATAAGATCAGTATGCAAGATGGAGCTAAGTATTTGGGAAATGAGATCAGAAGATCTTTGCTTTAGGTTGAAAGGAGGAGGAGATCTAGTGAGATTTGTATTTCTAATTTACTGCAAAAAAAAGATCATTACTTGAGCAATTGTTTGTTGCAGGCACTTCCATAAAGTCTAGCTGGAGAAGTCAATAAATTTAATTTGGAATTTAGCAATCAAATTTCATAGTCATGTATTTACTCAACAAATATGTTCTTATAATTTTAGACTTTGAATACTTGAAAAATTGAGGAAATTATCAAGTAAAAATGAACGCCAATATTTCACTGAAAGAAGTAGTAAATTCACTGCTACTAAAAATTGGTGGACTTTATGAAGAAAGGAAAAACTACTATTTGACCTGTAGCAAATCTGGTTCAAAAACACAAGTTGCAATTGTCTTTTTCAGTGTCCAGCATACTGTGGTATATAGACAAGATATCTGTTTTTGTAAATAAAATTTTATTGGACTGCATACAAATCCCTTGTTTCCATGTGTTCTATGCTGCTTTGAATCTATAGGAGTACAGCTGGGTAATTGTGACAGAAGTCTGTGGCAAATGAATTGATGTATTTGTTCTCTGGATCTTCAAGGAACAGTTTGCCAACTGGTACAGTGCATTTGACAGCAGACAGACAATTATTACTTCAGTTAAGTAGGGAACAGAATAAATGAAATTCCAGTATATCAAAAATTTTAATTTCATATTTTAATTACATTTAACTCATTCATGAAACAAAAAATTGCACATATTAATAAGGTATCATTTGATGTTTCAGTACATGTATACACTGTCTAAGGTTTAAAACGTGTTGAACATAACTATCATCTTGAATATTTACTATTTTTTTAAATGGTGAGATCTTTCAAAATTCTTTCTTTTTTCTTTCTTTCTTTCTTTCTTTCTTTCTTTCTTTCTTTCTTTCTTTCTTTCTTTCTTTTTTGAGACAGGGTCTTGCAGTAGTTCAGATTAACCTTACATTCACCATATAGGCCAGGCTGGCCTTGAACTCTCTTCTCAGTGATCCTCCTGCCTCAGCCTGTTATGTACTGGGATTCTGGGATTACAGGCATGAGCCACCATACCCAGCTCCTTACTACTTTTTGAAGTATAAGTTATTGTGATCTATATCCACCCTACTGCACAACAGGATACCAGAGCTTTGAGCTGCTCTCTAACTGTAGCTTAGCACCAATTAATCAAACTTTCCCAAATTTTCTTTCTTCCTTAACCACCCTGTCTCTGGTAACCAACAATAATATGTATTTTCTATGAGATTAGATTATTTAGATTCTACAGGTGAGTAGGATCATGAGGTACTGGCCGTTTTCATCTTATTTAGTTCAACATCATGATCTCCAGTTATATACATGATATCTCAAGTGAAATATTTTTTAAAATATTTTTTAAATAACTGAATAGCATATCATTGTGCATATATGTGACATTTTTAATCTACTCATCGGGGAAAGATAATTAAGTTGGTTGCATTTCTTGTGCACTTTCATTTGATAAGTAATATACTAAAATATGAATAATAATATTTGTAACAAAATTTTCTAATAAATTAAAAATGCTCAAGATTTGTATTCATTCTTATGTCCTTCATTATTTTAAATGAATGAAAATAAAATAAAATACTGAAGTGGATTTGAAGTTAACCAAGGATATATAAAAGATATCAATGGTGATTTATAATAGGGAATTTTAATCTCACTTGTACAGCAGAGAAATAAAAAATGTTTGATACTGAATTGTACCAGAAATGATGGGATGTAGTGGATTCAATGGAAAATTTGTTATTAGTTTGTCACTCTCTACACGTGTGAGTACATCTTGGAGCAAGATTGAAAAATATTCATTTAAAGAGATAATAAAGATCAGCAAGTATGATAATTATGATAAAATTTAATATATGCCCAGCACTGATGTAACTTATATGGTTTGATACTGATTAAATAAAGAAAGTCATATGAAAGAGGACAGAAAACAGAAGACAGATTATAGAACAGATTATATAAGTTCTTCAGAAAGATGCTAAATAAATCCACTCCTCAACCCCCACAATGTTCGCAAAAGCTGGAGTATGTTGGGATATTGTATGACAGGATTCAAAACACTTCAGACATCAAATGTTTTCATCTTATCAGTAAGCTCTTCATTAGATCATTATGTTACTAAAATTTTTATTCTCATTATTTTGAGTGACAGTATTTAAATCTACATTATAATAGTATCATAGGTATTATACAACTGCACTTTAAGGATTCATAAATAAACATCATTCAAAAAAATGTAGAGATGGATATAGACACAGATCTCCTACAGACAAATTCTTATTCTTGAAAATAATCCTATTCCATTTCTGATAAGCATAGTTAGTATAACACATTGTGGGCTTTTTTGTGAATATGCTCCACTAGACCAATATTTCCATAAAGACAGCATTTATAAAATGTACCTATAAAATCCCTCTATATTTATTTTAAAATCAGAAGTATCATATATATAGTAAATATTTTAAAATATACATCATTAGGCCCCCACCAGCACACAGGAGCTAAACCACTCCCAGCACACAAGAGGAGGCTTCTGGGCCACCATACCACCCCTGCCAGCACACAGAGGTGAGATGTGTGGGCACCAGCAGCAGCAACCCTGCCATCAAAATGAGAAGACACATAAACAAGTCTCAAAACCAGACTTCCAGATCACCTACAGCAACCCCAAAAGGAAAGGAGATAGAACACTCTGATGCTCAGCCAACTAGACTCCCTGAACTGTCAAGAAAAGAGGATCTGGAAAAAATGAAATCAGAAATAATTTCTCAGATAACAGCAGAGATTGTGCCCGTGGTTCTAGACATGATTAATAAATCTAGAGAAGAGCTCAGGAACATGATGGAATCCCAACATAGGAAACAAATGGAATCCATAAAAGAGATGCAAAAAGATTTCCAGGAGATAAAAAACTTCACTGAAAGTCTACACAGCTGAATGAGCCGATCTGAGGACAGAATTTCAGATACAGAACATAAGATTGCAATTAGTGACCGGGAAAAGAAAAGTTGCTTTAAAATTGTAAGGGACCATGAGAAATCAATCCAGCAGCTGTTAGATGATGCAAAGAAGAATAACATAAGACTGATTGGAGTCAATGAAGAAAGAGGAGAGAGTAAGGATGACATAAAAATCTGTTCACAGAAGTAATGGCAGAAAACTTCTCAAGCAGGGGAAAAGAACTTGACATACAGATAAGTGAGGCGTATAGGACTCCAAATAGCCTTCATAAAAAAAAAAGTCTACACATAGGCATATAATTGTTAAGACTCCAGAAACCCAGAAAAAGAACAAAGTTCTACAAGCAGTTAGAGAAAAGAAACAAATCACATACAAAGGAAAGCCCAACAGAATCACAGCAGACTTCTCAATGCAAACCCTCAAGGCAAGAAGAGCTTGGAGTGATGTATTTCAAGCCCTAAAAGAAAACAGCATCCAACCTAGATTGATGTACCCTGAAAAATTATCTTTCAAAATTTATGGAGAAATAAGGTACTTTCATAACAAATAGGACCTTAGGAACTTCATGAATACCAAACTGGCACTCCACAACATTTTAGACAATACCCTAGGAAAAGACAATGAGGATCACAACCCCAGGAAGCCCAGCAGAATGAATCTATCAGGCACAAAAAGAAATTAAATACAAAGGGGGAGAATCCAACAAAAAAGAAAAAGTCATGACAATGATAAGTCAATATGTATGAGTTATAACCATTAATGTTAGTGTTCTCAGTTCATCAATCAAAAGAAATAGACTGGCAGAATGGGTCAAGAAGCAAGATCCAACAATATGGTGCATACAAGAAACACATTTAATTCAAAAAAAACCTCATAGCCTAAAAGTTAAAGGGTGGAAAACAATACTCCATGTGACAGGAACCAGAAAAGAAAAACAGGAGTAGCTATCCTCTTTGCAGATCAGTGGATTTCAAGTGAAAATCTGAAACACTCTGGTCCCAAGAATTTCAAATAAGGGATAGTCAACTTGTATGTACAAATGTATTTTGAACATATGTTTTCATTCCTCTCAAGTGAAAACTTAAGAACAGGACTGTTGGTTCTTTACAGTAATACGAGAAATTTCTATATTGTTTTCCAAAATGGTTTTATCATTTTACATTCACATTAGCAGTATTATAAAGTTCTAACTGGTACACATCTAAGCTGACATTTGTCCTTTTAAAACTTTTAACTTCATCTCTCTAATGAGTGTATAATTCTTGTCATTGTACTGATTAGTATTTTTCTGATTCTAGTGTTGCACATCTTTCCTTGTGCTGTACTGGCTATTTATCATCTTCTTGTGTCTACTTTTTAATTGGGTTGTCTATTAATGAACAGTAAGAGTTCTTTATATATTCTGGTCATAGGTTATATGCTTTGTAAATATGGTCTGTTTAAGGACTACTTTTCATTTTAATGATGCCATTTAAAGTTCTAAATTTTGATGAAATGTCATTTATCAATTTTGTTTCTTTTATACATCATGTTTTTTATGTCCTAGGAAATTCTTGCCTACCCTAAATTCATAAACATTTTCCTTTATGTTTCTTCTTAAAGTTTCATAGTTTTAGTCTTTCATATTTAGGTTCATAGATCATTTCAAGTTATTTTTATGTATGGAAATAAAGGGTTGAGGTTAATTTTGTATATTTGGATACCAGGTGTTCTAGTGGCATTTGTGGAAAACACAATCTTTTTCCCCACTCTCTAATTGAGTTTATGTTCTATAAAATGTTAATGTTAAATAATCTTTCAAAATTCAGTGGACTATATATGTGTGGTTCTATTTCTAGGTTCTTTGTTTTATTCCAGTGATCTATATGTCTTTCCTTACATCAACACTGCCTTGATTACTGTAGCTTTAGAGAAAGTCTTAAAATTAGGTACTAAATGTCTTCCAACACTGTTTTTTTTTTCTTTTTCTTTTTACTTTTCTAGGTCCTTTGTTCTCCTACATAACTTTTCAATTTTAATATCCAATTCTTTATTTATAGCAAGTATACATAGACCTGAATTTTTATATATACCTTGTGATTTCTAATCCTGCTAAATTCAAATACAATTTCTAGGAGCTCCTAGAGATTTCTTAGTATTTTCTCTGTAGATGATCATTTCATCTACATATAAAGATTTTACTTCCACCTTGCCAATCTTATCCTAATTGGGTCATTTTATTGCAGGACTATTTTGGTTTAGGCCTATGTTTCAAAGTTTAATGGACCAATGAAGAGTAGGCATATCTGCCCTTGTTCCCCAACTTAAGGAGAAAGCATTGTATCTACTCCATTCAATAAGGCATTTTTGCTGGAAGTATGAACTACTACATGGCTAATCTGTTGAGAAGGTTCCGTTCTACTTCTAGTCTCCTGATAGCTTTTACCATGAACAGCTGTAGAATTTAGTCCAATATTTTTTCTCCAACTAGTAACAGGATCATATGGCTTTTTCCTTTCCTCTGTTGAAATGATGACTTCTGGGGGTGGATCTTCCAATGCTGAACCAACACTGCCATCCCTATAACAAAACTACTTTCTACATCCTACCAGATCTGACTTCTATTAGTTTGTTTTGTTAAACAAATTTCTATCTATGTTCATACTTGTTTCTTCTATTATCTTTATCCAGCTTTAGGATTAGCATAATGTTGATTTCCTAAAATGAGGGGAGAAGTGTTCCTTCTTTTTTCTGCTTTAAATGGTTGATATAATTAATCAGTTAAAATATATATGAGTCTGTTGTTGTCATATAGGTAGGTTTACAAGCTAAGAATATCCTTTCTTTAATAGGTGCTATTCAAATTATATGTTTTCTGCAGAGTTAGTTTCATTAGTCTTCCATGGTACTTCTTAGAAGTTATCAAATTTATTTCAAAAATGATTTCTGTAATATGCTTTCTATATCCTTTTAAATTCTTTACAATCTGTGGTAATGTCTTCTAGATCTTGATATTGTAATTTTTAAAATGTGTAATTGATATTATGTAATAGGAAATAAAGGTCTAAAGGAGCAGGGGAAGTGGGAGGGGTAGGGGAAAGGAAAAAAAGGGAAAAGAAAAAATATGAGAAAAGGAAAAATATGGAAACAAAGTCTTTGCAAATAGGGAGGGATGGAGGGGGTGAAGGGAGGGCAAGGGAAAGGGAAAAAAGTAAGAACCAAGATACTCATGTAATGGTACAAGATCCCAATGATGCATGTAACTATACTTTATACCTAAAATGTACCAATAAACTTAATGGGAAAAAATTAAAAAATAAAATATACATCATTATATGTTTTTATTTATTATGATGATGATTAAACTCAGGGACTCAAACATGCTGTGTGTGTGCTCTATGAGTGATCTACACTCCATCCCTTCATTATATCTTATATGTCATGGTTTGTATGATAAACCATTATTTCATGTATTATTAAAAGAAAAATTAGACATTAAAAGTATCACCTAATGATTTTGCATTGCTTTTAAAACATTTCAAATTTATTAATTTTTAACATGAAAATATATCTTAGAAGCAGTGAAGTACTCATTAGCAAAAGTTAAAAAGTAGCATATTAACATTAGGAAACAAATGCTTTCTATCATGAGAAAAACAGTGAAAATGAAAATTGACAAAAATAATTTAAAATTGTTCCATCTCTCACTTTTTGAGTTTGTCTTCATGCCTGATTTAGCACACTGGGGCAGCAATTTTCTGAACTGGGTGTAGTAACTAGAAAAGCTAATGAATTTGGTGAGGTATTTTCCACCCTTCTCCCAGCTGAAGTATAAATACTTGGAGAATGAGCTTGTTTTGTTGAGGTTGATATGCCAAGTTGGAGAGAATGTTTTTTATATATTGAGAAAATAAATAACACAATTTAAGAAACTATTTTTCTTCAAAAAATAAAAAGATTTACTCAGTGACTTCAAGTAATTTTAGTATTTCCTGAAAAATTTGAAATACATAAAATATAAATGGAGCTACATTTTCACATATTAAAATAAATTTTCTAAATGGATTTATCAGATGTGACAGGTAGTTTTTATAAGATTTACTTGAAATACATTATCTCTTTAGTAATGGAGTGATATAGTATTAATGACTGGCTGTAAATACTTTCATTGATTGCAGATAATTCTAAATGTTCATTGTCTACACTTCTTAAGTGACTTTAATCTCTTCCACCAACCAGTCTTATGCTTCTGTGTTATAGGAAGGGTTACATTTGAGACATGCTGCTTTCTTTTATGAAATAGTACAGCGGTTTAACATCCTGGATTGTATGCAAATACTTCAAAGTAAGAATCACATGCATGGGATTTGATGTATGAAATTCTATATACAAGTTTCAGATAAACAACTTATTAAATATATTGAGAAAGTCATCACAATTTTCTCTTTGAGTCCAACAAAAAAGAATGAAAATTACAATCATTTGATTCAAAAGTAATACATACCAAAGAGTTCTATGGAAATAGGCTTTGCTGAAGCATTGTAAACTCTCACGTGAAGCTAGATAAGGTTGAGGTGTTGTGGAAACACTACTTGATACATAGTGGGCAGTAGCAGAGAGAAGAGCTCACAGGTCAACAGAAAAACAAAGCCTATGACTTCCAGTTGTCCTCATTTAGGACTCTAAACCATAGGTGTCAAGTTTTTTTAGTGAGAGACACCCATAATTAGTGCAAAAATTATGAATATTGAAAACATGCACCCAGGGATTTCAGCGTTTTTAAATTTTTTTCCATTTTAAAATAATAAATACATTAAATATAAAGGAAGCATTTTTACTAATACATATTAAATATGCTATATATTTATGTAGATGAAGGTGATTCCTCTTTACTCAAAGAAAAGGGTACAGGTTGGATACAGCTGAAACCATTTCATCAAATTTATTCACCACTTTTACAGCATAGAAATGGAGAAATAGATTGCTCATTTGACTCACCTGTTCAGAAATGTTTTCATCAAACAGTTTGCCCTGGAAGGTCATTAAAATGTTTTTTTTTGCACTTGACATCTTTCAGAAGCCATGGCTTTTTAAAAAAATTTAAGCTTTGGTACTTCCTTCTTAAACAAACGAGTTCCAGTTAGTCACTGTGATGATTTAAAGTGATATTTATGAGAAAAATACAAGTGAGCTTTAAAAATGCCTTCTGCATTTCACACAGTGAGTATCATCCTGATTTATTTTAGTACTATTATTGTGATAAAATAATCCATAAGAATAAAGTATTATTGTGGATTTTAAATTGTTTAAAAATGGAGTTTGTGCTATTAAATTTTGACTTCTTACCTGAATTTTTTATTAAAAAAAAGACCCACTAGGATGTCATAATCTTGATTTATCTACATATTATTATTGGTGGGTCTTCAGAGACACTGTTACATTTCTCCATGATTCATAAATCTTTAGGCAATTGAGTTCCTTCACCAAAAGACTGCATGTATTCATCTTCTCACAGAAAACACATATGGTAAAATTATTCATTCTTGTGTCTTTCTTGTTTTTCTCACGAAGATGCCATATGATAAATACATAAATATTTTTTCTTATTTTTAAGAAAATTTCAATGCTCTTCAAGGATGGACACTTCAACATTTAAATATTATTGGTAATACTTCATTTGTAAATGTTATTTTCCTAATTATTTCCAGGAACATTATGTTTAAAAGTTATATAAAATCTTTTATCTTTTGTGCCAATTCCAAAATCTGGGGTAAATTATCTCTTCTTCCTATACTCTGAATTTCCAGATTTAGTTATACATTCAATAAACCAAATAAAGGATAATGAGATGGATTTCCAAAGCTTTTTACAACGAATATGTGACAAAAATAGATCTGTTAACTTTTGAGAAAATTTGACTTCATCTCTCCTGGCTTTATAGTCAAATCCTATCAGTTAAAATTTTTTGTTTATGGATTCCACAAGTACAGAAAAGTATTACTTCACAGGAATTTAGGCCAGAGATGTTTGAAAAGTTTAAATTGTTCTAGAATACTAAATTCACAGATATTGAAATTTTAGTAGATACATATCAAAGAGAATTTGTTGCTGTGCCTTTCCATTATATACAGGCCTCAGCCTTAATCTAGGGGTCCACCTCTGAGGAAATGAAAGAGAATGCCTAGTGGTTATTAGGACAGTTCTCTGGCTTTTGAGTCATAAAGACAAAGGGTCAGCTCTGGTTCACTGTCACTATGCCCTTTCCCTCTTCAAACTTAAGACAATAAGCTCACTGCATATCATTAGTAATAAGTTATGAAATGAATTTGAAACTTGTACAAAGTAAAACATCAAATAAGTTTAAAAGTGAAAACATTTAAATGCTATAGAATGAATTCTCCTGCATGCATGCAAACACACATACACTCTATCAGCTATTTAGCACTTTAGTAATTTTTGTACCGTTGAATTTTCAAATAACTGATCACAAACTGTCAATGAAAATGAGGTATCTTCCTTTAAACTCTGCTTCATAAAATAATTTTAAAAAATTGTCTAGCCTGTTACAACTTTTAAATTTGAATACATTTTAAGGGATAAAAATTAAGTTTATACACACAAAATAGGAGATAATGTACATATATATAATTATTGGTCAAAAATAATTGGGTGTGTCTTGAATTTTTTCTCATAGGAAAATTATTTGTTCTGTTAAAATAGAAAAATAATTGGCACTGAGATAAAAAAATCTCTGTATAAATCTAAAGTCATGGATTTTATATAAAATTATATTATGCAAAATAGAATAGGGTTTTACTATAAGAACCCTATAAAATATATCAATGATTTATTTAATATTATATTGCTAAGTAATAGTATTTTTTAAATACTATTCAAAACATAGGACATTTTTTAAAGTTACTTCAAGAAATGAGAATTTTAGAATAATTTGTACTGAGAATTTTCCTTACATAGTTGGCATTTGACATAGTTTTACCTTTTAATTGTTAAATAAAAGACATAGAGAAAAATAATCACAACTAAATGCATGCATTTCAATTTCTTCTGGGAATAAATATTTTCAGTGCGATACCTACAGCAGTTGAAAACAATGGTGTCATATTTACAGATCTTTAAGGAAACCATTAGAAACATTTTTATGCTAATTTTGAGATATGAAATGGGAGTTGCAATTTTTCTTTATAAATTGTTAGTCAGCCAAATTAGTAAGGTTAAATCTCTATCACCATATCACCATTTTTTATTGCTAAATTGTAATTTAATCCAATCTTTGAGTTGATATAGATGTATCAATTTCCAAATTGAATTGCTACATCAGGTTAATTTTCATTTAAAAAATTTCCCTAAAGTTAGCTTTCAAAGGATTGAAATTTTTATAATAAATTTCTCTCACTTATATGCCTACCAATGTATATAGATTTTCAGTTTATAAGACAAAAATTTATTGTTTTCTCTGAGGAAGGCTTGTATATTTATTATGTTTTATTCAGGATTTTAATGCTTTGATGGTATGCTAAGTTTCATTTGCATTAAACATTATTTTTCTGCATATTACATGTTTTTAAAATTTTGTTGCATTATTTATTTAGATAGTTACTTTTTGTTAAGAAAGTCAACTAACATTCCTGGAACAATAAGATACTTTTAGTTTTTACAAGTGGATTATGAATTTATCCAAAGCTTTCTTTGTATCTATTTAGATTATGAGTTTTCTCCATTTCAATGAAAGTTATGAAATATTTTTGAGAACTATGATTCAATAGTAAATTAAAATTACATTTCTGAAATAAATTTATAATGAGTAGAGCATTTTTCTTAGGTCTGAGACTTTAATCCTCCTTTTCCTCTGGTTCCCACAAGGCTGCCAAGAGGATTGCAAAGACTGTCAGCTCCTAGTCCAGGGAAATGATACTAGATATAAATACTGGCTCAATTCCCTGGTCTTCTAATCTCTGGATCTTCTAATCACCAGAATCAGGCCTGATGGTTCCTTCATGTATTTTTACTTTCTGGAGTTATCAAGCAGGTTTTATTTTTTATTATAAAATGTATAGCATGGAGAGGATATCCCAAGCCATATAGAACATATAATTTTAAATGTAATATGGCATGTCCATTTCAATTAAATAATTAAATTAATTCAAATAAAATTATTTTAAAATCAATTATTTTAATAACACAATATATTTTATTTTTTTTTTTATTTTTATTTTTTTGGTACCGGGGATCAAACTCAAGATCTTGTGCTTGTGAGACAGGCATCAGTACCACTGAGCTAAATCCCTGGCCACACAATATATTTTAGATATATACAAATTATTTTCATTCAAAACCCGTTAACATAATGAATGCTTCCGCACATAAATTGATGTTATTGAATATACTGATGAAAAAGTGCAGTTACATAGTTTTAAAAGTTTTAAAACAACCTTTGTAGTTCATACTTAATAATCATAAAAAATTATAACCCTTTCAAAGTTTTTATGGCCTTAGGTATTCATTTGTTATTCACTGAAAATATTCCTTAAAATATACTATTGTTAGGTGGGCTCAATCTAATTCACTTAATATTATATTATGTTAAATCATATTTGTTTATTAGGAATTTAGAATTGTTTATTAGGAAAATAAAACATCTTTAATGGGTAATGATAAAGAGTAAGCATATCTGCCCTTGTTCCCCACCTTAAGGAGAAAGCATTGTATCTTCTCCATTCATATAAGGCATTCTCAGTGGAAGTATGGAGTACATGTCTTTAATCTGTTGAGAAGTTTCTGTTCTACTTCCAGTCTCCTGATAGCTTTTACCATGAGCAGCTGTAGAATTTAGTCCAATACTTTTTCTCCAACTAGTGACAGGATCATATGGCTTTTGCCTTTCCTCTGTTAAAATGATGACTTTTGGGGGTGGATCTTCCAATGCTGAACCAACACTGCCATCCCTATAACAAAACCACTTTCTACATCCTTCCAGATCTGACTTCTAATGAAGTAATTTGTATGCCATGTTTATTAACTATAAAATATATTTGAAAATATTTAAAATAACTGAATGGATTTTCTTTGGGCTTGTGTCAATGTATAATGTGATCTTTTAAAATTCTTCCACAGAATAATTATGTTTTGCCAAACATTTTTTCACACATTTCCTTAATCTTGAGTCTAATTTTTGTTCTTTCAAATGGAAAAATCAGTGTATTTCAGTTTAGTTGAAATACTCATATATTTGGAGTCATTTTTAGAAATAATTTTCAATGGATTTGCCTTAAATATTTCCATGAATTTGTTTTCTTTTATGTGCTTGTTTGTTTGTTTTTAAGTCATTTCCTTTCCTGGCTCAGTTCCCTTCTTTATTGATTTGATGGATGGATACTTTCTACTACTGTAATTATGTTGGTTAAAATAACTATGATATGTCTAAATGATTAATGAGTGCCTAAATAGCATTGTTCTTTGTTAATATAATTCAGGACATTTAGAATGTTATAATTATATTATTAAGTTGAATCACGAATCATTTTTACCTAAGTAACACATGATATGTTTTACCTAGAAACAATGTTTGCATTATTCATTAATGCAGGGGACCACAATATAGATTAAGCACAGAGCATGCTGTAAGAAGTGCAGCCTGCCAAGAGGCTTGTTTTGAGAAACACATCTGGCCAAAGCCTACATGCCAAAGTCAGAGTAATCCGTATCCCAATTCTGTGCCTACAAATGAAATCTTCTTACTAGAAGGACAATGTTCTAATTGCAAACTTATATTTTGTCTATTCTGTTCCTGATTTGAGAATGCTTTCTCTTTTTCCTTTATGAGCTTTGCTTACATAAGTTTCCATACAGATCACATGACTCCCCATCCTCCCACGTAGTTTCACCCTTGCATGTAGCTCGCTTTTACCCCAAATGATTACCAATAAAAATCAGTGGCTTGGACTGGCCAGCACCTTTGTCCTTTGCACCAGCATTGGTAATCTGGTTGCCCTGCTTTCTGTCTCTCTTAGGCCTTTTAGTTTATTTTTTCCTCAGGCCTGCATATTACACAGAGTAGGAGACTGGAGCTTAATGCAGTTTCCAGTCATGTTTCAAGGGTCTCCAGTACATTAAAAATTATTTCCAATATTCATTAAAAATTGCAGAGTCCATTATAATTATTATGATGTTGAAAGTTTCACTATTAGTTTCATCTTTCAAATAATTGCCAGTATTTTTTACAGAAGTGGTACTTTTTTGTGATGAAACCTAATCCTGATTGGTATTTTTAAAGGATTTCATTGAAATATAGATATCAGTGAATATAACTACAAGTATGTGGTTTCTCATTACTGTAACAGGACAAAAAGAAATAAAGTTATTCATAATGGGAAAGCATAAGTACAACTACATGATACAAGTAACCTGCAAATATGATCAAATGGTGAGTTTTTAAACATTAAAATATTTACTATAATAAAAGACACATTGCCATTAATCCTCTGCAAGATACTTCCCTAAGCCTAGAACATATTTTTGCCTTCATTCTTGCCATTTCCAGGTGACATTAGGAAAGTTCTCCTTCTGGAATGTCTTTGGGTGTCCTGTTGGGGCTGTCTTCATGTGCTGAATCAATTCAAAACATTTACCTTCATGGTCGCTTGAACTGTGGCGAAAAGGAATATGGTTCACGATGCCTGATCCAGTGAATAAGGTGGAGGAGGACACAGAAGTGTGAGGGCTTGTTAGAAAAGGTGTGTACAAAGTGATATGAGAAACGGATCAATGATTTCATCCTCCTGTGTGACAATGTTCTGTGTCACATACGGCTTTTGTCATGTCAACTTCTGTCAAATAAAAATATTTCTACAACTTTAAATATTCATCATTATGCTTTGATCATAGCAAAAAAAGCAAAATTTTAAGAACCATTAAAAGTCACAGATGATTAAAGTTGAAGAATACCGTGTTAATGTATAGAAGTCAGTCACTTTTTTATATTTGAAATACGTCATAATAGAAAGATAAAATAGAAAAGAAAACATGAAATCCTATGCACCCAACATGAATCTCAAGATAAATTTAGAACAAGAAAAAAGTACCCAAAAACTAGGAAAAAATATATTTGTTTCACCAAGTCTTTCTTTTAAATTTTGCTAAAACAATGGTTATTTTTATAACTGATATATACCATTTTATTTGATGATATATACAAACTAATACATCAAAAACATCATCAATTTCTTGAATATTTAAGATGTGCATATGAAATTCTTTATCCAAGAAAAATAAACATTTTTGTTGCATCATTTTTGTGTAACTAAAGCAGAGTTTGGCATTCACAAACCATGCCTCAAAACTTACTATCTTTGTAGACAGAAATATTTATTCATTTCTCCTCCAGAATCATGTACCCCTACAGATTCTGTCTCAAATAAAGTTTTCTTGTACTCAGCTCTTAGGCCTCGTCACCACAAATAGAACTGTGCTCCTCTCTGGATCACAGAACAACATAGGTAATTTTTGCCTCTTAGTCTCTTTTATCCTCAATTGCTTCATTTTCAGGACACTGTCTTGCTGCATTGAAATGTTACATCCCAATTTATTCTAGGGTGACCATTTCTGCATGTCTAAGGCAAATAGTTTAAATAAAGTAAATAATTTTAAATTATGAGTTGAAAATATCTTAATTTTTAGACTGAGTTTAAATATTACATTTCTCCTTAAGCAACATTTGGCAATGATTACATTAAAAGACAGTAATTAGATTATTATTTCTGCTGGACAAATGAAGATACTGAGACTCAGAGAGAGAGAAGAAAATCATAAAAGGCATACAAGTATATTTTTCTCTGCAACCAAATTCATATAAGAGTAGAAAGTAGGGCTGGGAATTTAGCTCAGTGGTTCCGTCGCTTGCCTTGCAAGCACAAGGACCCGAGTTCGATCCCCAGTACCAAAAAAAAAAGAGTAGAAAGCAAAATCTTAAATCATTTCTATCATCTCTTCCAGCATCAATCCAATTTCAGAGAACTACCTTTATAACTTAGAAATCATGCTGGTAACATATTTTTAAAAGTAGATTATAAATTAACTGAGACCATCCCCATCAATCCATTTGAAAAAAGCACACTTCTAAATTTTTTTTAAATGCCTGTTTTTTTCCATTAACATATCTAAACAAAGTATATGTGTACACGCTATTGGAGTTTCTGTAGAGAATTATGTCCAATATTTTCAACCTCTCTCTATATATTTATTAATATTGCACTTGTCAGACTTACAAATTATATTCACAACAATATCTAAATCACAATTTTAGTTATTTTTTCTTCATCTACACTTTGTTATCACTTTTATATCTTTCAATACAGAAATTTATGTTTTCTATTAAGTTCAGTAGAGTTATATAGTTATTTCTTGGTTATATACAAATAACTTCCAGTTTTATTAAGATGTCAAGAATTAGACACATATTATTTTGTCTTTATTGTAAGCCTGCATTTATAATTATTTATAAGAAAATAATTTAACATTAGGAAAATTAAGATATTATTTAAAAGAGGAGCAAAATACAAACTTTTTCTAATTGTATGCATATATGAACAAATAACAGCTTGTATTTTTATATAATAATATTTGATTTGGCCACTCTAAAAAACCCAAGTTATTTTTTATTTTTTCTAGGATTTTTGCTGCATGTAAAAGGAATACAATAAGGATACATGGTTTTCAGTGCAGCTTTTGCTGGACATGCAAGTATACTCCAAAATACTTATATTTAAATTTAAATTATATCTTAAATGATAGTTTCTTGTTATCAACAGTGGAAAATATCTCACAAATTACCACACGCAGGAAGAAATTTTTAAGCAGACATCTGTTGTTCATTGAGTAATATGCATAATTTTATATTTAAAAGTAGAAAGTACAAGGAAGCTAAAGTATCAAAAAAGGAATATGCAGTTTTCATCTATATGTGGATTTTGTGTATGAATACCAAAGATTCTCACCATTGCATGTAAGCTATCATATTCTCATAAATTCAACTTAGTAATTAAAATCAATTAAATGAAATAGAAAAAAATAAAGATGAGCAGATATAATAGATCAAAATAAGAGATATTTTGTGAAAAGGTTTTTTGAAAATAAGATAATAGTTAATTCACAGGGAGGAAGTACAATATAATGAATGTATGTATTACTCCATGGTGCACTTTGAAGTAGTGTACATATATTTTGTGTTTCTCTGTATATGCGTATTTCATATACATGTGTTTCTCTATATGTAATAACTATATGACAGTAGTTGCTCTGTAACTTTTGGATTAAGGTATGGTGTATGCTCCACTGTATCATGACTTTGATTTTCTTGGGCCTTCACTGCTTCTGACTCTAGTTATTCCCTGAGCAGGAGGCTAACCTGGATATTCACTGTGGGAGTGACGTGCATCAGCTCCAATAGTTTGTGGTTTTGGTTCATTAGCAAACATGACATTATTGTTTTTCTCAACTGCTTCAAAATCCTGATGATGCAGATAGCTTAAAATTGAGTATCTTTCATCTACTTATCTCTACAAACTTAATATGTATTTCTCTGCCCGTAGACTAAAATTTTAATATTTTTATTTGTATTTTATTTCAACTTTGGAATTTTACATATAAAAGTTCAATGTTTAATGGGAAAAATTTCTGCAGTCTTCAATAATATTTGATAGACTTGAGCTTTAAATTTCAAGGCTTTTTCTTTTACATTTTGAACTGCCTCTGGAATTTCTATTAAGGCTGTTATTTATTATCACTGAAAAACCTCTTCTATATTATTTTGGAAATAATGATTAAATGAAATTCAGAACAGAAAATACAATCAGGCACATATTTTTAGTCTTGAATTCAGAATGTTTCTGAGTATGATTCTTAAACATACCATTGTGAGCCACTTACAATTTTTCTCAGGAAAACCTCAACTAACATTGGACAGTATACTTAGAGATAAAAGTTTGAAAGAACAGCTCCAGAAATTTTGATGTAGTAGTGCCCTGGTAAATTGCTCAACAACTTCTGTGATCAAGAACAAATATTAAAACTTAGTCTAATGGGTTAAGAGAACAAAATGTTTTAATTTAGAGAAACATGTTTTTCAAATATTTTATATTCAAGCTCCCACAAGTCTTTTTTTCCAAATATCAGGGTATTCTGATTTTATTTTCATCTCTTCTCAAAATGCATTTATATTTTGGTGTTTTTATGAACCTTGTCTTTGAGTCATTCCTAGTTTTACTTTCATCTTTCCTTGATCTAATGCATTCTCATGCCAGTCACTCTTCCCTAACTTAAAAAAATACTTCATAAAATCAAACTATCAATTCCATTAAATCAGGTTATAAATATCTAAAGATATTCTCTCATAAAGAGAAGAAAACAGAGAAAATGCATAACAAAATAGATTTCTGTTTAGATAAGTGAGCAATACGTAAACTCAAAATTGAATATCTTATTGATTTTCAGCAATTATAGACATTCTTCTGATCTTTTTAATTCAACAACTTTACCCTCCCTCCCTTCCTTCTTTCCTTTCTTCACCTTTCTGTACAGAAAATTCTCCACTAGGAATTAGCCTGGTTAGGGCTGCCATGGTTTGGATGTAATCTAGCTCTGCTGTCCAACAGTTCATGTGTGAAAGCCTTTCTCCCTAGGTTGATGCTCTCTTGGACTACTAGAAACTTTAAGAAGTGCAATTTCATGGGAGACACGAAGATCACTGGGGGAATGTCGCTCTCATGAAACCCTCCCCCAGTTCTTTTGAAAATCCTGGAATTCTCATAAGGAGAATGTTATAAAAGGAACCAGTCTAGCTCCTCCTGTCCTTGGTGTCTGCTACTGGTTCAAGATGTAGTCAGGTGCTGCACCTGCGTACACACCTGCCAGTGTTACCCACATCATGACAGGATGCAACCAAACATTGGCCCCCGCACCAGAGCCTGCACTGTGCCATTTGCACTTTGCACTTTGCACAATACTGTGAACTAAAACAACCTTTTTTCCTGCATAAGCAGTCTGTGTCAGATATTTCACTATAGTGATTAAAAGTAAACAAATACAGGAATTCAGACAGAGCTGCTATTAAGACATGCTATATCCCAGCTTTCAGAGAACATTTGCTTTAGTGGAAGGTATAAACAAAAAATTAAAGCTAAAATAAGTGCTAACATATCTATCGATCTATTATCAATTTACCTATCTTAAAATAATTTTCACATGGTTTTAGTTACTGTAAAAGAGAGTAGGCAATGTCTGTTACTGAGAGGCGATCTACATGCAAAGAATCATGCAAAGTTGTGTGGAGAATAATACTTAGGTAGAAGAGGTTTCCATGTCTGAAAGAACTACTGGAGAAACAGAAAATAGGCCAGTGATGCTGAAAGTCAGGGAGAAGGGAGCGCTATAAAATTTACACAGGTAGAGTACTAGGCAGGATCTATGATAAAAAGCAGAAATTGTTTCTGATGAATTATGCAATGAATAGAATGGAAATACTTTGGAATTTCAGATAACTGACCAAATAAATGAAGGCCAGTAAAGGAATCATGATTGTAGCACACTGTCCGTCAGAGAAGAAAGTCTCAGTTTGTTTTCTTTGATGGAACCACTTTTCCTCTTCCTACAAACTGCACTCTCACATCATTCAAAGAGAGAGTCCTGAAGGCTCAATCTGATCCTGCCACAATATGTTGCCAGTAAGAAAAAGAAAGCCACAGCCTGTGTTTCTCCTAGTTTCCAATGGGGAGCAATGCAGCCCTCCGGCACAGCAAGTACTGCCTACTTAGTGTATCACCTCAACAACAAAGGAATTTTCTGTGTTGAGTTTATAAAATAAGAGATGCCCATTTGTTTGTCTCTTTGGCTACTTGGCTTTTGTGTAATGCTTGTCATTTTTTATTAAACTAAAGAAAATCAAATAATGCTAACACTGAACTAGTATAATCATCTTTCTACTCCTGCAGTTCTCCAGATTTCCATGATCTCTGGCATGAATAATCCCTGCCTATCCCTACTTTTTTTTTCTAATCTATTCTTTGCCTTTTTTTAATTTTAAAAGCTATGTCATAAATACACATGCATATAACTAATCATAATATATGCTCAAATTTTTAATCCTGAAATTTTGTAAAAGACCTGATGAAAAAAATATCTCCTGCTCCAATCTTCTTCTTAGCTGGTTTTGTTTCATAAAACCTCTTTCACATATATATTTTCTTGATTCTAATCTAGACCAGCTTACAAAAAATCTCTAAATAATACATCTAGTGAGATAAGTTTCAGCTTGGAGCAAGGGACACGTATGATAGATTAGCCAGTGGTAAACTTCAGTGGAGATGCCCAGCTGAACTGAGTCAGCATGGTTCTGGGCATGGAAGATTCACCTGAAGTTTTCTGCCAATGGCACAGAAGGAGAATGGGAGAAGAAGATTACATGGTGTTGATTTTCCTGGAGAAGCTTGCTGCAGCTGGTTTTCCTGATATGAACTGAGCTGTCCTGTCCTTGGAGGAGCTCAGGTCCTTGCTGTTGCCCAGGATGGCTGCTGTTCTCTTCAGGGAAGCTCTCCTCTTTGCCTTGAGTGTGACTTCCAGGCTGAGATTCCTCAGCCTTCTAGCACAGATCCTTTACCTGGCCGGCACAAACTTTCTAGCTTCCACCACTGGCTTTTGGGTCTTCCACGTGCAGATCTTTGGTTCAGACTTGCATGAGACACTGCCATGGGCTTTAGGCCTCTAGCTGGTGTCATGAAGGACACTGCTGTGGGGTCCAGGCCCTTGGTTGGACTCTTCCAGTCAATAACGTGCAGAAAGATCACTTGAACTCTTCTGCACTTGACTTTGGGGGTGAATATTATAAAATAATCCCATAAATACTGTGTCCTGTATTAAATCTGTTCCTTTGCAAACCCTGACTGCAACAACACCTAACAATAACAATGGTTTTAATTAAAATGTTTTTCTCTGCTATCAAAATATAGCTAAATAGTGCAACATCTGACAAAGTACTTCATACATTAGGGGCACAGTCTGCTAACTCGGGTCACCAGTAAGTATGACCACAACGTGGTTTGACCAATCTTCTGAGTGTCAGGATGGAAAAATGTTACCTTTATTTCAGGCAGCTATATGTCTAACTAAGTACCTAGGAGTGGGATGTAGGGGGAAGCCTTTGTAAAAGTCTTCCATTTGCTTATCTACATATGGAGCCATGTTTCTTTTCACAAGTACAGCCATCTTGCATCTGCCTCATAGGTAGATATGTCGAAAAGTATATTCAATTAATGATTTGTCAGGTAATCCAATATGATCTCAAGATCTGAATGTGGTATCCCATGGTTACATGGCTTAAAATGAAAAATAAAAATATTACTACTTCAATCAGTCTGATAATCAGATATACTATTAGTCCATCACAAAGAAACTCTGAGTGTGCTGTCCTTTATGCTCATTGTAGTAAGTACTTTCCTTAGCTCAGTTTCATGTCTCCACTTCAAAGAAGAGAAACTGAGACATAACTAACTCTCTTAGCATATCACATATATCTAGTGCTATGATTAAAAATCAGGTTTTAAGACATTATTGTTCTTTTATTTCTATCACACCTCCTTGCTACAGGAGTAGCCTTTACCCTATTGATCAGAGTGTATGGATTCCACACACACACACACACACACACACACACACACACACACAAAACATGTAGAAAGTCTCCCAATAAATTGTACAATCTTTGAGAGTAATAAGTTCCATAATTCTGCATATCTCTCTTATTTAACAAAATACCTAAAATAGAGTAATGGGTTAATTGAGGTTTAATAAAGGTATTAATTTATAAATTTCATGCATTTAAAATAGGAAATGATTTAAACTAAAAGTGTATTAAAGTAAAACAAGATATAGATAGATAGGTTTGAAAAATATGGAATTCTAGCCGAAACACCCAATATCAAATAGGAACACTGTAATAGAAATAATAAATACTATGAAAGTTACGCTTAGGGAAATGACTGAGTCGAGTGTGGAGAAGCATAGCCTCACTTTCTATAAATACTATAATTTGTATGTCCTAGAATTTAAATTGCTTAGATTAGGTCTGGTTGGGCTTTCTTGGAAAAAAAAAAAGATCACTATAAACATACTGCTTTAGTCTAAATTACTGATTTTTCTGGCTAATTTCTGTACCTCCCTCCTTTTGTTCTTTTTACCACATGTAATGAGGGTTATGCCTTGGAGCAAGCTGTATAAGTTTTCTAACCTTGTTAAAACAAATCACCACCAACATTGACTGCAAACAAGACACTTGTAATATCTTGAGATTCTGGAGGCTAGAAACATAGTTTGACACAGCTGGATGTTTCATCTATAGATCCACAAGGTAGACATCAAGGCCTTGACTTCCTAAGCTCTCATCAAGAAAAAGGACGAATCTGTTCCCAAGCTCCTTCAAGTTGTTGGAAGTGTCTGGTGCCTTGAGCTAGCAGAAATGAAGAGCTGGATTGCTTGCTAGGTGTCACATGTTAGGACTCTTAATTCATTAGCCACATCATTTGATAAAAATTTATTTAAATTGAAATTAGCACCTTTATTCCTACATCTGAAAATAGATTTACAACTTGCAAAAGTGTGGTCTTACAAATACTTAACAAAAAAAAATTATTTTCTCTCTTCAAACCTCCAAAGTTGAGTGAATCCAGTGAGGGAAAACTTTGTATCTGCTCAAGGTTGTCCTGACTTACTTTCAGCTTCTCTCTCTTAATAGTGTTGCTGAGAAGAGCACGAAATTGCCAATACACATAAATTCTCAATTGTTTATGTTCTTATTCCTCTTGGGTCTCTGCTTTATTATAGACTGATTTTCATGGCAGTAGGTGACAGTTTCACTGAGTATTTTATCACTGCATTACAGGGACAGCATAGAAGTGGCAGAATTTGCAACTCTCCAACTGTAAAATCTGCCTTCTAACAACCTGCTAAGCCAATGCCACTGTTCAAGCTTCAACATTGTTGTGACCCTGTTTCTAGGCAGGAAAGTTTGAATGAGAATGGATGAGGGTTATCACCAAATGATGGGGAAATGTACAGTAATAGTGACATGTTAGGTAAACGCAAGAGGTTTTTTGCTAAAGTAAATTTCAGGGGAGCCGTCTAGATCCAGCTCCTGATGTCAGGTGCAAGATACCAGCTCCTTCTATTTGTCACTTTTCTCTATAGCCTAACATCATAGTGTAAGATGTCAGCTTCTGTCTTCCAGAAAGCAGGGAAATGAAAGTAGCAATCACTCACACACACAAACACACGCACACACAGACACACACACACACACACACACACACACACATGCACAAACCACATAGTTTTCCTCTCTGTTAAGAAATCTTTGTAGGAGTCGTGATAGAATATTTATACTAAAAAATCTTTGGTAACAGTACAGTCATATTCCTTTAGAGAGAAAAACTGTGATAGTCACATATTCTTAAATCAAGAACAGTTGGAATAGGTTGGGAACTGAATGGGTGTAAGACACGTTTTAAGAAATTAATAAGTTCTCTCCTGTTCACTTTTGAAAATTAAAATAGTCACTATCTATATTTAACGGGATATATATTATTTTGTAAAATTGTCATATAAACTAAAACTGTCTAATTTTGTATAAATTTATTGGTGTGTGTAACAAGAGTGGTAAATTCTTTATTGTTTTCAAATGTTTTTATTTATTTTTTTTTCTGAATTGAAAATCTTATTAGTCCACTGTAAATTCTCCCACAATTGATGGATATAAAACACAAATTGCATGCACTTCAGCTACCTTTCTTTGATGATAACAGTTTGAAATACTACTGAATAACATCATAACCAAAATATTGGTACTGGTACAGACAACTGTATGTTGTTACACTGCATACATTTTAGATTTGCATATGGGCCGTTTCCATGCTATTTTAAGCTTTTCAATATTTCCTTTCTCCTTTTCTGTGCTTATTATGAAGTTTTTCTGATCTACATTTCTCCTTACCTGTTCCATTAATATTTTGCAGGTTTGCTTTCTCCCAGATTCTCTAAGATATTACTCTTAGACTTCTGGTTAAGTTATACATATACATAGTAAGGTATTTTTATTTCATGATTGATAACTTTCATATTTGTAACCGTGGGTGATTTATATTGCCTGTTTTTCTCTGTTTGCAGTCAAAATTTATCTTTTGATATGCCTTACTATTTTGAATTCTTTTAAAATTTGTATTGTTTTGGTTGAGTGGCAGATACAGTTTAGTATATGAAAAATTGTAAGGACTCTCTCTTCCTCTGACTAGAGTTAAACTTTTGCTTCAGAAAAGTTACTCTATTGACATCTCTAAAATAACTTGAGCTTTGTTTTAGCCTCTGGATCACTGTTCCTTGTTCTTCCCACTATAACATTAGAGAATTTTCATGTCTCAAGTGGACTCTTGCTTTCTTAGGGGGTCTTTTCTTTTGGTATCTCTGACTCACAGTTTTTCTCTGGTAGATTATACAAGTCCATCTAATGCATCTCAGATATGAATATTAAATTTCCAGATGCCTCATGTGGTGCCAAATGATGTGCTTAACTTCCTTGCATGCCACATTTGATCTTCTCCAAACAGATAATCATTACCTATACAGGGATATGATAATTTTAGCAGGTTTTTGTTTTTCCTTTGAATGGATTGTCTACCTTTCTGTTTTCAGTGGCTAATATGGTCTAAAATGCAATAGTCTTTATATAGTGGTGTATTTTTACCACAAGGAACAATCACATAATCATCTTTAGATGATTAAGATAAATATAAATGTTCACAAATATTCAAGACATTGATTAAAGAATATAAGTCAGTCATTTTCCAGGGGCCTAGGTGAAAGACATTTTCCATGGGACTATTGACATCAATATTGTAAGGACTTATGCAGTTGAGTTTTGGAGTAAGGGAGAAAGACTGGGCTGAACTGAAAATACAAGAAGGGAAAAGGAGAATTTGTAGTCAAATGGGAAGGTGGGTTTCAGGGCATAGAGAACTTTCCAGTGAAAACATGAGGGATGAAGGGGTTTTCTGGCCAAAGCAACCTACTAGAATTCTTACTGAAAGGAGGCCAGGGTAAGTAGGTATCACCTGGGGGATAGAGGACAATGAAGAATCAAATCATATCTGAGGACGATTGGATATCAAGGGTGGGAAATTCTTGTTTAATTAACTCACCAAAGTTTTTACTGAAATTGACAGACAAGGAAGGTCAAAAGATGAGGCCTAATTTGGAAGATGATTCAGAGGATTTGATTAATATTTGGTCAAGGGGAAATTCTTTTTCATAAGGGACAACTGAAATTAATTCTATACTATTCATTTGCTCAGTTGAGTTGATATTATATAGGATTTCTGTCTGTATCTGAACTGAACAATTTCCCTACCTTCGTTTGAAATATAAAATAACATACCTTCATACATAGGGATTTATTTACAATCAGTGCATCATTAAAATATATATATTAAAAATATAGAAAACATATTAAAGATTAATATACAACTGAACATTTTTAATTCACCACATCTGAGTGTGCATGCTTATTCTAAAAACTCAATTAAGATTATTATTTACCAAATTATTTTATATACATGTTAGCAGAATTACAAGATACATTTCCTCAGTAGCCCCTATTCACACCTGAAAGTATTCATCACATACAATTCTGAGACTATTTGATGAAGTTTACTGAAGAAGTTACAGAATGTTTTATGACATATTTGAGGTTAAGATAGGGAAATCTAATGGGCTTCATTTAATCACACGAATTCATTTCATGCACAGGAGTCTAATAAATCAGACATAAAATTTCAAGAAGGATTTGACATAATGTTTCTGGCTAGAATAAGGAGGGTGGCTTAGGCCAAGGGTTGTGAACACCATCCAGGGATAACTTCAAAGAAAGAAACATAGGCTTCTTACTACCACAGAAACTGAATATTGCCAAAAAACTAATGAGTGTAGTAGATTTGCCTCCAAGATTCTGGAGGAGATGTAATTTTTTCTTAGGTACTTTTTCTTTGCTGAGGCATAATACTGCTTGACACCCACAGCTAATAGAAGAAAAGGTTTATTTTGGAAGGGTCTGTCAGAGGAAGGCTGCCCGGGATGAAGGACAGGAAGCAGAGTGAAGGGAGGAGCTGTGGAGGGAGATGTACCCATCCGGGTCTTGCTCCCAGGAACACACCCCTTTTGACCTTACAACAAGTTGCCTATACCAGCATGGTCCAATCCTCTTCTAAGATCCTGGCCTATGTGTATAAGAAGTCCCTGGAGGACATCTGGATATAAACCCTAACAGGCCTTAAATTCAGGATTGTGATATCCTCAACACAGAATCCAGGCATACTGTGATAGACTTTTGAGCTATAAATTGTGACCTAATAAATACATGTTATTTTAGGCCATTAAATTAGCAGTACTGGAAATTTATACTTCAGTACGAAACCATATATAAAGTATATTTTATATTCTGATAAAAATCTGCAATAATTCAATAATAAGGTTTATTGATATGGACATTAAGACAAGATTGAATTCTATACCAAGGGTTGAGCCCATATTTATAGTGTGAAGGCTGAATCATTCATTGATACATATTCTCTTCTTTTTCTCAGTACTGGGGATGGAACGGAGGACCTTGCCCTTGCAAGGCAGGTGGGTGCCACTGAGCTAAATTCTTGGCCCCTTGTCATTCATTCATTCATAGAATACTTTTTACTTTTGGCTCTATGGTGTTTTCTATGTGAATTGATATCTTCTTTCATATATATATATATAATTATATATAATTTCTCATCCAGTGATTTATGCTTCTTTGTACATCATTTCACATTTTGGTCAAACAGACAACATTTGTGATTTGCCTCTGTTATATTTGTGATTCATTCCTAAGCACCATCTACAACAAAACCTACAGCTCTACATTTTGAAGGTCATGCTTGCCATGCTTAGAGTCACAGATTAGATTTTCTCAACAGTGACCTAAAAATGTTTGCTGACCATGGAAAAAACAGTCACAGAATCAGAACTTTAACTTGATTTTGTGGCTTCAAAATATGAATCTATTCCAAAACAATGCTTGCAAAAATACAGACAAGGAAAGCTAGATGAATAATCCGAGGAACTACATGAAAAAAATTTAAAGAGATACAGAATCAATTCTAAAGTTATTAGTGATATCAGTTCTATTTGAGGCAAATAAATTTTCAATTTTTGGTAAAATATAAAAGTGATATATTAGTAAGACTTTATAAAATTTTATATCCAATATGAAGAGTTTGCATACTTACTTAAGGAAGGTACCATACTTTTCCTTTTCATCTGATCAGAATGTCTATATAATTTTAAGCAATAATTTTATCTTACATATGATGTATGTTTTAGTATATACTACATTTATTTCTATTTTTTATTAAAATAGAGATTTCATGTAATTTGTTCAAAATAATAACTTCCACAATATCACTGTGATATTGGTAGTGTAGCATCTATTAACATTAGGAAAATATAACAGTCAATTTTATTACAAACAAGAATAAAAGACTAAGGACTAGATAATTCACTAGGGCATTGGAAGAACTTAGGTATTTTTATTTTTCTACACTACTTTAAAGAGAGCTAGAATTCATGACTTTTCCTCTTCTGCATGACACTGTATATAGCCATAATGTTGGTATATTTATAAATAAATATTGAATAGATTAAAATTTAATTTTAATAGAAACAGTATTTTCATTACAATAGCATGAGATCATTTATAATTTAGAGTAATAAAAATTTGATTTACATGTGAAATCATTTTTTAAACACAGCATTTTAACTTCATTGACTGTGAATATGTACATAGTATATCTGTCTGTTTAAATAAGGTTATATCTAGGAGGAAGTATATGAATCTGAACACTATCTGAAAATTTATAGTTTAACTTTCACAACATATCCTTGAAAAGGTAGAAAACTGAATATAAACAATAAGTGTATTCCTAATGGACAAAATGCAGTAAATGTATACATGCAAAGATTTTTAAAATAATTTTTTTCAAATACAGCTGACTAAATAAAAAAATTCATAATAGCGATAATAGTGATTTTTTTAAAGTGGTACTAAGGAAGATGGCACTCCTTTAAATGAATAACTAATGCACATGTGAGATTTAGTACAATGCTTTATTGCAAATATTTTCTCTCTTTTCAAGATAGTTCTAAATAAAGTTACATTTATACGTTTTAAGTATTTGTGACCATTTATCAGCAACAATATTAATATTGACACTTTTATCATGTAACACTAAGTAGTGTGACAAAACCAAAATTTGACATCAATTATTGCTAATTGTTTTTCAATGAATCAAAAATCCATGCATTGATTATGAGTATAGTTTGGGGACAATTAGGATTTTTTCGCTACTGCTCAAAACAAAGTTAATTTTAGTCCCAAGTAATAATGAGATAATCTAATTGGAGACAAGGGTCAAATTAATTATGTTTCTATAGAAGTAAGCAGTACTGCCAAACCTTCTGCTACAGTTGAATGGGCCAAAAATAGTCCAGGGACTTCTGTACATCAAGGAAAGAATTGCCAAGCGCACACCCTGTAGTAGGTAGGTATATTTATTGAAGATCAAGGGATGGTAGCAGGAGGAACAGACCAAAGAGCAAAAGGAAAATGGAGGAGGAAAAGGAACACTCAGTGAATACTAACACAACTCATACATTCAGTATTTACAGTCAGACACCTCTAACTTCAGGTGCCTCCCATCTGTCTCTCACTGGCATTGGAACTACTTGTCTGCCACCTTGAGCATCATGATTTCCTAAGTTTAAGCATGTATAATCACCAGGGCAATGCCAAGCCCATGGCTGAATGAAGGGAAGGGATTGGCTCACCCAGCTCCTCCGTTTCTA
Organism: Heterocephalus glaber; assembly: GCF_053883595.1. NCBI lineage: Eukaryota > Metazoa > Chordata > Mammalia > Rodentia > Bathyergidae > Heterocephalus > Heterocephalus glaber. Next base: position 13,470,768 of record NW_028258333.1, read on the forward strand.
TGTCGGAGGGGTGCTATGATTGCTTGCTGCTTCTGCCTGTCAAGAACTGTTTCTCCCCTGCGATGCTCCTCTGCCATGCCACCCTGCCTTGGAGTCACCCAAATATGAACTGAAACCTCCACAAACTGTGAGCTGAAATGAACCTTTTCTCCTTTAACTTTGGTTGTTGGATATTTTGTCTTAGCAATGAGAAAAGTAACTAAGACATCCAGTCATGCAAAAGAAAAAAAAGAACAAACCATTTTTAGAAACTCAACTTGCACATACATACAGAGACATATGCAAATGCACATGTATATATTCATGTATTTAATTTTTGTTCCAATATGATATATTCAGCACAAATAGGAAATAGTCTTTTGTGTACAAAGACACCCTTTTTCCTTCTGTTTTTTCATGCCACAGCACTGAGTATATCTATGCTGTGGTCTGAATGACTGAAGTAAAAATCTATTAATATATGATATAATCAAATGTCCCTGTTTATTATTTTCTGTTAATTCCACTGTCTAGTAAAAAACTAATCAAACTTAACCCAAAGGGAATTTTACTTCATAGGTATGGTTTAAATCCTAGGATAAATTTGTTTCTAGCATGGATAAGAATTATATGGGTGTAACAATGTTGCAAATTTCTGAGACAATATTTCTGTAATTTCACTCTAAGAATAAGATATTTATCCATTGTTCTTGTATTTCTTTCTAGTCTCAAGTGAGTTGGAAACATGGTTTCAGGCATCTTAAATTTTTACCATTCTCATAACCTAATGAAGGTGCATCAATTGCATTTGATGTAATTCTGGAAAATGCATATTCTTTGGATTATACCACCATCCCTGTACCAGTAATCTGTGATTATATTCGTTGTCCCTCTGAGTCACATGTTAATCACTGTATTTATTGAGATGTATGGGTGTGCCTCCTCTAGTGTTGATAGAAGTATTTATTGATCAGGAAAGAGGTAATTTGCAAAATGTCAGGCAATAAAGATTTTATTATAATTAGTTTAACAACTGGTGTGAGCATAAAATCACAAATGTCTATGTACAAATGCTTCTTGACTATGGAAGACATACACCCATCATTTTCCAGATACATAGTTTGAAAAGAAAACCACCACAAAAGATTCAACAACCAGTCCAGCATTGGAAGTAAATAATCAGAAAGAAGAAAATCCATAAACAATACTACCATCACAAGGCATTTTTGTTAAGTATCAACTAGATAAATCTCATCACATATAGTGTACCAATTTGCCATGGTTAATTTCAGCAACCCAAGGTTAAAGTATTTATAAAACCACTACCAAAATAAATATTTCTGTTTCAGAGAAAAAGTTGAAAATTACAATAAAAGTTCCTGTTTGGAGAATTATAATTTCCTTGTGGAAAACTTACCCTAAATTATATACAAAATGATAATGCAAAGGGCATCAGATAACTTGAACTTCTGGTGAATTGATTTCCTTAGTCGAACCATTTGAACATTCAGAGTTTTGTGCCATGAAATTCTCTCTCTTGGTCATTCTGTCCAGAATCTGTCATTTGTCCTTCCTGACCACTTTATGATTTCTTCTGTATTAAGTCCAAGGACACTGCATTATCATTTGCAGTGCAGTGATAATACTCCAGTCATGGATTGAAGGGCATCTCTCCAAAAGAATTGTTGTAGTGTAATCCCTAATACCAATGAATGAGATGTTATTTTCAAATAGTCTTTCTTTGTCAATGTAATCAAGTTATGATAAAGTCTTATGCAAATGGAAGTAAGCCCTAAATCAAATCACTGTTAGGAACAGGGAACTTGGAAACACACAGAGACAGAGCAGAGTCCAATGGGAAAAGGCCATTTGATAATGGGAGAAGATACTGACAAGATTTAGCTGTAATTCAAGGAACCTCAAGGAACCTCAAGGACCTTGGTCCCACCTTGAATCTAGCACAGATGGTCCACTGAAGCATCAACAAGAATCCAACTCTGGTGATACCTTGATTTTAGATGTATAGCCTCAAAAATGTGAGGGAGCACATCATTTTAGGTCATCCATTTGTGATATTTTTATGGGTTCCTTGGAAGCTAATATAGTATACAATTCTTGGAACTGATCCTTAGATTTCTTCCCCTGAGGAGAAGGCTAAAGACCTTCAGAGAAAAGCCCAGCACTGAGGTAAAACATAAATCTGGATACAATTTTCCACAGTCTTTGCCAGACATTTATTTACTGGGAAACTTTGCACTAGAAAATAAGATAAATAATACAATGATTTAGATTAAAATTAAGGTTACCATATTTTTTCTGAGCTTCCAGTGATCTTCAGAAAATCAATATACTATAGTTATCCATAAGCAAGAGTAGATGTTGATGAAATCTTAATTATTGTTTTCTAACTGTGTGCCTGCTGTAACTGACTTTTGTTATAGTTGTTTCCTCTATCACATAGGGAGTAGTGAAAATAGATACATAGGCAACACACAGAATCTGTGCAATGGTACCCTAACATATAGACTTATACTACAGGCAAGAATCATAACAGACCAAGAGCTACACAGTAGCTCCTAAACTTCCCACATCCTACAAAGAGAAGGAACTATAGATCTATTTTTTTCTGGGATAATCTGTAGAGACTACTATTTGCATCAAAGGACTGAGAGACACAGAGTTGATGCCTATTTATTACCACTGAAGTCTTTTATTCTGTCCTAAATCTAGATGAATCATAGAGAATCACCTTGACAGAATGCTATCATAGGGCAGTGAAAAATAATATCAACTACTTTTCCAGATGTGATATGAGTATTAAAAGACTGTTAATCTTAGGAACTATTCAAAAGGTAGTTTTATTAGTGCCTGTTTGTGTCCATCTAACTATGGACTAAAAACATGAGCCAAAATAAACTCCTCTTTTAAATTGTGAATGCTGGGTATTGTGTCTCATTGATGAGATAGTGATGAAGACAATTGTGTTTGGGGTATTTCTGTAGAACTATGTTAATATTCTTTCTCCTTGTTATAAACAATAGAAAAAGAATTTTATCAACTACAATACCTGCATATAAAAGATTAATGGAAGTCTAGTTCAGATAAGAGAAACCCCATTCAGTATCCAAAACAATACCACCATCAAGGTAAAAGTCTTTCGTGTGTCCTTAGATTTTAGAGAAAATGTACACTAAATTTGGTTGTACTGCTTAACCTTTATAAGGTAATTCATAAGGTTGCTAAGTTACAGTGAGTCTTGTAGCAAAAGACGTCTTTTCCTCAGGTTCATGCTGTGGCATAAGATGTCCTGGTTTGTGATCTGTCTCATTAAATGTTATTAGATGTGTCTGTGGCACAGATAAACTCTGAATGGAACCTCTGGTGAGCTCCATGAGGAGAAACACACCACATCAGAATGTTTTGAATGGAATACCAAATTATGTCTTGATAATGACCTTCCTGGCAAGTTGATCCTGACTATGAATTTCTAATCACCCTTAATAAACATAGTATATTTTATACACTACATTGTAAAACTATAGCAGCACCCAGTTTTAAGATTGAATAAATATACTGTATTCTAACTTTGATTTTGCCAAAGTAGTTTCTGAAAGCGTAAGTGGTGTGCATAAGCAGGTGACAGAGACTCCACTGAGCCCGACCACATAACAGTTTTGCCCTCTTTCATTCCCAACCCATACCTAGGGTTTCATGGGAAGATGCCTATCATATTTCCATGTTTGCAGATGAATTTGCTTTATGTTCCAAGTTTAGTGAATATATATGGCTGGTGATCGACAACACTACTTAGGTTGGCCTGAATGCTTAAGTGATAGGAAATACTTTCAAAAAGCAGATGGTTCGGTAAAATATTTTGTTTACTTTTTGGAAATATAGGTGACCAGAATTGCACCAAACACAATTGTCATAGATATAAACAAGTATGGATCTTGATAAAGAGTATAAATAGAATTATTTGATGAAGAATCAGAATGAATAATGAAATTTTAAAAATCAGTGAATCAAAGAGAGGTGAATAGAAAAATTGGTGATTTGTATATGGATATATTATGTAGAAATCTTTGTGTCCAAAAAATACACTGGTCAGGGGACAAGTGTAGTAAAAAAATCATGAACTCAAACACTTAGACATCTTTTCAAGCTTTATCTACATATTGATATTGCACTGCTGAGTGTAAAATCTGCTGATATTAAGGGCCAAGGCTTTTCCCCTTATATGGTATATCATAGATGTATATCTTATTTAGTTTTCAGCTTTTTAATAGAAGGCAATGTTATGAACACATGAAAAAATAGCATTACATCCAGCCAGCGAAAGTCATTTAAATGATGGTCTTTGGTATGAATTTTTGACTGATTTACTTTTTAGATAACATACCTGCTTGTGCAATTGTCTAATACTTTTTTCCACTAATTTAATTACATTATTCTGTTGATTAAATCACTAATAATAGTAATAAACTAGTCCATTTTATTTGCTGATGTTGTATTACTTTTTGTTGAATTTTCTTAAGCAGCTATTTTGATTTTGTGTTAAAAATAATTATAAATGAAATATATTTCCTTTATTTTTGGAAGGAATTAATAATGTCAAAATTCATTTGAAAAACATACTTGGAACATACATAAGCAAATTTTTTACAGAGCCATACATTTTAATAATTACTATCAATTAATAATTTTATATTCACCTTTTCCACTTTCAGATACTTGGAGAACAATTACTTTTATTTTATTGAAAATTTTAACATAGATTCATCCCCTAAAGATCCGGCAAGGTGTTTTAACAAAGGAAGCTTTTTGCTTTCAGTCCTTTATTGCGGAATAACTGATCATGTCTATCTTTATATGTAAACAGTTGAAAGACTAACTCTGTTTTAGTGTACCAAAGCATTCCCATTCTGTTTCTAAGTGATAAGTGGCCTTAAACAAAGAGCAGTATCTAACCATTCTCACACAATCTGCATAAATAAGAAATGACACTTAATTGGAAGGAGCTGCCTGAAAACAGGGCTCCTGGTTGAAGAGATTAAGAGCCATTGATCACATTGGTGAGAGTGATTCTGATTTTTCCCAAATTTGACCAGCCATGTCGACTATCTCCAGGATACTAAACTTTCTTTCTTCTGAAAAAACCACATGAACTTGTGCTCACTGATACTATTAAAGAGCACCCCTAGAATATTTTAAATATTTCAATAAAGTATAAATATTTTGAGTTTTCTCATATTTTTATATTATTTTTTTCAGTTGTCAGCATCTTAGTATTTCAAAAAATAATCCTCTTTAGAAAGGTTTTTTTTATTGCTTCTATAGAAGAAATTCCTTGAATCCCAGGGTTATCTTGATTTGTTATGTGACCTGATTCCCAAGGGAAAATACAAATGAATAGCAAAATGATAGCCTTCTTGTATTTGGCATTTCAGCAAAGCTCCTCAAAAGCCCCAGCTGTCAAGAATTGTGATTTGGAAATATTTGAGTCACTAAGGTCAACAAATATACCTGGAAGGGATTATAAATAGTCACCATTTTAGTTGCTATCACTTTGTTTGATGAACACTTTATTATCTTTGAAATCACATAAGAACATAGCTTGGTAAGTGTTGGTCTAAATTGGATTTGATATTTTAAAATCTTAAAGAAAAATTCTGAGCAGGCATAAGGCATGCAGGCAATAAACACGGAAAAGCCTGTAGAAATAAAGTAAATGGGAAAATATTTTTTAAATATCCATACTTATCATTCTCCACTAAAAATAATTAAAACATGAAAAGAGAATTAGCTGTAAAAGGAAACTGGCTATAACACTAAAATATTTTGTAAACTATTTATCTGTAAGAGATGATTTAACATAAAACATCAATTGAACATTTGTTTTCCAACAAGCGTTGGCAACAGTATCATATGGAATGTTCAGATTCTTAGTAATCTTAATCTCACATATATAAGCCACATATGCATATTTATTCAGACATACAACTCTTTTAGTAAGTTTCCAAAACTATAATAGAATTTCTTGTCATATTTCCTAAGAACTACAGGAAAATGAAATTCATTCATACTGTTTTAATGAAAAATTCATGCTTTCACTTGTGTCAGTTTAATTGAAAAGATTTAGAGTTTTTAGAAAAGTCATAAAACCAATGTAGTATGAAAGTTTTTAACTGTTGGAGCTAATGGGAAAGTCAATTTCAGCGCATTGTTCACTGACGACAGAGTAATTTTATTAAAATCATTTATATGAGTATGTCCATTGCTGGTTGTCTCAAAATTAGAAAATGAAAAACATAATCAGTCTCTCTTGATGTTCTTAAAGTTTCAGGGGAAAATGAATAAAAGATGAAATGCTTGTAGCACTGGGGTGAAAAGATTAAGAGAGTATCTATCATAATTTAGAGATCACAAATTAGAATTTGAACACATGCATTTATCCTTTGAATTTCATCCTATGTACAAAGAAGGGGTAGAGGTAGTGGGAGGGGCAGGGGAAAGGAAAGCAGGGAAAGGAAAAATGATGAGAAATGGAAAAAATGGAAATAAAGTCTTTGTAAATAGGGAAAGGTGGAGGGCGTGAAGGGAGGGCTAGGAATGGGGTAAAAATAAGAACCAAGATGCATTATGTAAAGGTACAATTCCCAATGAGAAATGTAATTGTGTTGTATACCTAAAATGTACCAATAAAAGAATTTAATTTAAAAAAAAAAGATTTTTTGGAAACTATTTCTCAATTACAGCTTCCATGTAAAAATTATTCTTAAAAGAGCCCTCAGATCTACAAGAGCAGGTGAAATAGAGCTGTAGCTAGCAGTATTATTTTCTCTCTTTACCAAGAAGAGCCCATAACAAATGTAGTTTTTAATGATGGTTCTTCCGGTGTGCTCATTAATAATGTTTATTCCTCGTGGTGACTACACATTGGAAAGTAAGGTGCTGGAGAGAATGGAAAAGGCTTGGCAGTGGTGTGTAAAATATCAGCGAGAGAATTGCTTAGCTCTATCTTGACTTAAACTGTGTCATAACCAACATATGCTCTGCATAAATGTTACTAATACCTTTTTGTTCATTCTACGCTAAAAAAATTATACATTTCTGCGCAAGGACTTGAGTTCGATCCCCGGTACAAAAAAAAAAATTATACATTTCTAGCACAGTTCAGAGAGTTCATTTTTCCTTAACTGCTCTTATGAGAGTAATGAACTGTAATATATGTGAAAACAATATCAAAATATAATAAAATGATGACAGTGCTCCTTGACCCCAGTTGAAAGTTTTTAAAGAAAAAAAGCAGGGGGAAAAGAAGGGGGATTTAAAAAATTAGATGTTATTTATATGTACCAAGTTTCCATGAGTAATGTAATGATTATATAGTACAGTCATATGCAAATTTTTAAAAATTGAGAAAAAGCAAAATTCCCCTACCTTGTAAACCACCACTACCTACATCATTATTTGCTTTCATTATTATGTCATACTCTGATGCTTTTTCTTTAAAAAAAACAAACAAACACCGCATTATTGATAAAACAATACATAGGAAAGATCATTTTAAATAACTATATTTTGAATGAACATAGATCATGCATATATAATTGTGTTCATCTAGCATCTTTTTTTTTTTTTTTTGTACTGGGGATCGAACTCAGGACCTTGTGCTTGCAAGGCAGGCAGTGGAGCCATGGAGCTAAATCCCCGGCCCTATCTAGCATCTTTTAAAGAAAGAATGTCCTGTTTAATGAAATTAATCAAAATAATTTTTTTTGGTACCGGCGATCAAACTCGGGACCTTGGGCTTGCAAGGCAGGTGCAGTGCCACTGAGCTAAATCCTCGGCCCAAATTTAATCAATATTTTATAGAAAGGGCATATCCATAAGTGCTTTTCAAACATATGACAATATATCAGGATATTTAATATCAAATTATTTTAGCAATAAGCTAAATATATTTTGACATGACAATCAAATAAGGCTCAACAAATTTGAAAATTCATATAGTATTCAAAATAAGAGTTTTCAAACTATACTGTAATCATTAAATATTATTTTGCAAAGATCACATGCAATAAAATATAAAAATGTTTATTTTAATTATTTACATATTTTTTCCAATTAAATGAAATCTCAAATCTGTAATATGTTACATTTTTATGTCACATATCTTATATACACAAATTTCTATGATAGATCAAGTCATTAGTTTTTGGCAATATACTTAACATGTAGGATATAAAAATAAAAACATTCAACATTCATAAATTGAAAACCTGGATTGGGTTCAGATGGGTCACACAGTATTCTGCCTTACTGTAGTTTCTGAAATATCTTACAGCATTATAGTCAGTCTGAGGAATATTGAGGATTTGGATTTAAGTATTCAGTCATTTAAATATCCCTAGTGATAAATATTATTTTTCAAATTTTTGATTGACAACACACAACACTAATAAAATTATAAATTTAAAATAAAATTATAATAAAAATTATTCTATTGATTAGGTATTAAAATACTGTCTATTTTCAGAAACCATTATCGGTTAGAGGTCAGAAGCTAAATCTTACAGAACTTTAATCACTTAATCAGGCCAACATAGCCTTCAGATGCCAGACTCTATATAGAAACTACTTATATCTCAAACTCATCAGTTCCCCATTATTTCTTCCTCCCGACCTAAATCCATTTCCTTAAAAAATTCAGTTCTCTGAAATCCTATTTAATTCTATAATATTAATATAGGTTCATGTATTTTCTCTTTCTTTCATAGAATTTTGTCATAAGCCTAAGATTTATTTGACTGATATTTGACTGCCATTTGAATTTAATAGTTTAGGAACTGTTTATTTGGTCTAATATTCTAATGTATATACGTACACATGTTTGAGAACTCTCAAGATTGTTTTGTTCATGAAAATCTTAAATTTATACTGTTTGTAAATAAATTAAAATGACTTTTAAGGTTATTTTTATTGATTAAATCACAATACAGGACTCCTAAGCATATTTATATTTGATATCTAACTTTTCGTATCCTATGAATTGAGATTATAGCATAAAGCATGCATAGATTACTATGATCACATTTCAAGAAATATTTTACAAATCATGTCTCTTTACCATCTAAAACTTTACTTAGATTTGTTATCAAAAAGGTAAAATTCAATTCAGAATATTATCTAATTCGAGATGGAGTGTGTTAGCAATGGTTTCAGCAAACCCTGAAAGTTTTGATAAATCAGTTAGTAAGGATATTGTGTTGGCTAATACCCCTTTATTTTTTATTTTTCAATCAATCCCCCCACCATTAAGTTGGTAAAAAAGCTGATATATTCTTCCTTTTATCATAATCCTCCTCATCAAACAGAACACCTTGCAGCTCCTTAGCTTTTCTTGTCATCTTCAGGGACAAGCATCATTATTGCTAAGAGCTTCATAAGTTACTCTCTATTTTTCTTAATAACAATGCAAGTTCAAGATTGCAATGGTTGCCATTCACTGGGCATGCTCTGGTATTGTAATAAACAAAGGGTGGCTGCTGTCATGTAGCTACTCCATCAGGAACTGTGTTTATTCTACCTGACAACTACAAAGACTCCTAATTTCTGAGAACAGTTTCTGTGTGGTTCATTCGAATCACTAAGAACATTGCTTCAGTTTAAAAAGGAAAAATCATAGTTTGAGCAATTTCCTATGGTATTCTCTAAGACAAGCCAAGGTTGTGTTGTATATTTGTTACTATTTCAAAATGCTCTTCTACTGAATTTTCATTTTATTAGTACACGTTTGCAGTGCATGAAGTTTACATTCATCTTGGGAAGTAGTGCATGTACCTAACATGATTTTTTCTTTCATTAATCTCCTTACTCTTTTCCCTCCCTGCCTCCCTCCATCTCTAAATCTCCTTTCCCTATTTTCACTCTGATGTAGTTATTATTCTTAGCTCATGTTTATGACATTCACTGTATTGGGTATTAATACTTGTCACATCATAAATACTTTTTTTACCCTTCCTCTTCTTCTTTCCCCTCACCCTCTGCCTCCTGGATCACTTCCCATTTACAAGAGATATATCCCCTTGTTTCCTTCCAGCCATCCTTTATTACGTTCTTTATTTTAACTTCTCCTTACTCAAATGAAGGGTACCGTATGATACTTAAAATTGTGTGTCTCATTTATCTCACTCCAACCTACATTTTTCAGGTGCATCCATTTTCCTACAAATATATCAAATTTATTCTTCTTTATAGCTGAGTAGTATTCCATTATGTATAGATACTACATTTTCTTTATCCATTCATCTCTCAATGGGAATACAGTCTGCTTCCAGAATTTAGCTATCATAAGTTGTGCTGCTATTAACATTGGTACACATGTATTGCTGTAGTTTGATACCTTTAGTACTTTGAGGAAGACACCTAGAAAGGGAATAGCTGGATCATACAGAATTTCTCATATTAATTCTTTGAGAAATCTCCACATTCATAATGATTATACTAGTTTACATTTTGACCAACAATTTTGGAGAGTCTCTTTCTAACTGAAGTCACAGCACAATAATGGAAATATGTCCCATGCTTCTGGATAGGAAGGACCAATATTGTTATGATGGCCATACTCACAAAGTTGTTATAAAGATTCAGTGTAGTCCCAATCAAAATACCAATTGCATTTTTCACAGAACTAGAGAAAAGAATTCTAAAATTCATACGGAGGGAGAAGAGGCCCAGAATAGCAAAATTTGGGGCAACAAGAGCAAAGCAGGAGGCAGCACAATACCTGAATTCAAGCCATACTACAAAGGAGCATTGATAAAAATGGCATTTTATTGGCTGAAAAAAAGACATGTGGATTAATGGAACAGAATAAAGGATACAGAAACATTCCCAGAGACAGTTAGCTATTTCACTTTTGATAAGCAGTCCAAAAACATATGTTGGAGGAAATATATCCTATTCAACATATAGTCCTGGGAAAACTGGATATCTTGTTTCAGAAGACTGAAGCTGGACCATATCTCTCATCATATACTAAAGTGGAACAAAATAGACAGAGGGCCTGGGATTTAGCTCAGTGGTGCTGCCGCCTGCTTCAAAAGTGCAAGGACCAGAGTTCAATCACTGGTACCAAATAAAATTAAATAAATAAATAAATAAATAATCATTAAGACAGAAACATTGAACCTATTGAAAGATAAAATAAATAAAACACATAAAGTCATAGGTGTAGGTAAAGACTTTCTAAACAGAACTCTAATCACATAAGAAATAACAGCAAAAATCAACAAATGGGATTACCTTAAATTAAAAAGCTTCTGCAGAGCAAAAGAATAAGTTAGTAGAGTAAAGAGACAACCTACAAAATGGGAAAAAAGAAATCACCAGCTATTCTTCAGACAGGGGACTAATATCTAGAATATATAAAGAACTCAAAAATATATTAAAAGACTCAATCAAGAATTGGAGAATGAAATGAATAAACATTTCTCAGAAGTACAAATGGACAAAAAAAATATGAAAAAGTGTTCCCCATATCTGGTCATTAGAGAAATGTGAATCAAAGCAATCCTAAGATTTCATATTATACCAGAAAGAATGGCAAATGAAATATTTCCACATTGCCTAAACCTGTATTTCTAAAAAGAATATAATATGGAACCTTACTTTGGACTCTGTTGGCCACATAGCCTATGTAATATCTTCCTGGATAGATTTCATATTTTTTTCTCTGTTAGAATTGACAGTCTTTTAGCTGACATGATTTTATTTATACTCTCTTGTTTAAATTTGGACATTTATTTCATTATTAAATTATACTGGCTTCTGCAGAATCTTAGAAACAAAAGTCTAGGAAAAATGTTACCTATAAAACTCTACTCTAGCTTTCACTTCCTCCTACACAGACTCCTACATGCAACTCAACTATAGAAACCCTCAGAAAAATCTTTATTTTTTGAAGGTACTAGAGGACTGTAATACAGGAACTGGTTTGGAAAATATTGGTATGAAACATGACAATGGAAAAGGGTGAACTTCAGACATTTATAGCTAAATGGAGAGACTTTGACATCATACTCTTAAGTGAAGTAGATCAGATACACATGTTTAAATACCACATTGTTTCTCTGGTGTGAGAAACTGAAGGTGGAAATAAGGACTGAGGTGTATAATGGATGTTGGGAAATGGGAAGAAAGCGTTCAAATGGGAAGGGGAACAGGGAGGAGGGAGGGAGAAAGGAAGGAAGGGACAAGAAAAAAGTGAAAATGGAAAAAATGGAAACAAAGCTTTTGTACATGGGGAGGGGGCCTGAGGGGGACAATGGGAAAAAATAAAATAAGAAACAGGAGAAAAATTTAAAAAAATTGTTTTTAACATGAGAAAAAGTTTAAGGCAAACTTCTAAAACAGTGAAGGCCTAACTCAATATCATTGTTAATAGGCAAAAAAATAAATTAGATTGTTGATATTTAAAAGAATGAGAGAGAAAGCACATACAGGAGATTCAAGGCCAAAAAATCAGAACAAAAAAACCCCCCAAAACAAGAATGTGAACAGTATTTGGTCGATAATTTATGCTTACCATTTGCAGTGTTCATTTAATCTTTTATTATTTTCACATTTAAAATATTCATTTTTTAGGTAACATTACTTGGGATAATTTTCCTCTCTTTGACAATTTCTGGATTTTTCGTATTTATGGAAAATACCAATCATTAGATTTGTATGCCTTTTACTTCCATTATATTTGTTGTTTTTACTGGTTACAACTTTGTTACTTCTTTCTTGAATTTCTTTGAAACATTAAATGTATAATATTCAATTTTATTTTTTCTATTGGCACCTTAGCTCATGCTACTTTTATTACTTTGTCCATAAGTCTTCTAGGCTTATCAGAATGCATCCACAAATTACCAAAGATTAAAGTTACTCTCGTTATCAATTTACATATTATAAATCACACCTCACTCTTGACATTTTCTATGTTCTACTTCACACTTACCGAACTCACTTCACAATCCTTTTTTTTGTTGTTTTTGGCTTAAGTTCTTTTATTGGTACATTTTAGGTATACAATACATTTACATTTATCATTGGGTGCTTGTACCTATACATAATGTATCGTGGTTCTTATTTTTTCCCCATTACCTGTGCACTTCACAATTCTTACTTCTCAACTCCCATGTGTTATAGCTTGTAACTATGCTTCCTCAAAGCCTCATGCACTCATGGGTGGAGTTTTGAGGACTGACTGGATCATAAGTGTGTGATACTGGATTAGCATACTGATTGGTTTAGTTTAGTTCTGGGTGAGGGTGATAGGTTTACTGAAGAAGCAGCCCCAGCTTGGGTGTGTGGAGCACCAACCAATAGGATTGCAGTTTGGATGGAATTGAAAGAAAAAAGGAAGGTTCATTGCATTTTACCTGCCACACCATGAACTGTTTCTCCTCTGCAGTGCCTCTCTGCTGTGCTACCCTGACTTGGAAACAGCCCACTTTTGACTGAAATTGCTGCAAAAAGTGAGCTAAAATAAACCTTTCCTCCTTTAACATATGGGTATTGGGTATTTTGTCCCAGCAATGAAAAAGTAACTAAAACTCTATGTTATATTTTCTACATTCACCTTGAAAAATTATTAAGTGAACAACAACGGTATCTCAATTAGTTTTAGTCTCTTTTGTACTTTTATTTCTAAGAGTGATATACACCCTAATGTGCAATTATATTCTTGACTTTGCACAGAAAGTTGTCTTTTAATAAAATAAATAAAATGTTAAGAAAATATCTCTTTGTATTTTCATTTATATCACTTCATCTTTATAAATATGATGTACTGCCTGAAGTGGACATCTGACAATTATACATTTTGCTTGTATTTCTTTATCTGAAAATATTTTGTTCTTCCTTTTTTTCTTGATGAATAAATGTATTGGTCTTCATCTAAAAAGTCTTTGAAAATCAGGTTTAACTCTCAGCAGCCTGGTCCTGAGCTCTAAGGAAGCTTGCCTTCTTTTGAGCTACCGGATCTTTCTTCTGGGCAAGGGACATTTTGGGATGGCTCCACTTCTCCTTTTTAACTTCTCCCTTCAGCTTCTTTTCATAGATTGGATTGTCTCATAAAGCAACATGAGCTCTCTCATCATCTCCTCCATCATATCTAGAGTTTTATTGTTCTTTAGGTTTTGCATGTTTATAGTTCAAACATTATTTCTAGACATTTATTTTTATAGCTTAGCATTTTATTATTTTCATTACATTTTCTTCTGGTCTATATTGTTTTTCGTTCCAAATACATTTTCCATTAATTTTCTTCTGTATTTTCCTCAAGTTATTTTGAACATTTTCTTCTTAACTTCAATTTCAGCTGTTAACTATGAAGTCCTTACATGTGTTTTGAATTTGAGCCATATATTTTTTCATAGAAGGTAATTATTTTTAAATGAACTTTTATTTTGGAATAGGTTCCTATCTCCATGAAAGTTTAGACGGTAGCAGAGGGGATTCTCTTTACTTACATTCAGTGTTCTCAATTATAATTTTATTTTAGTTTGGAAAATTTTGTCATAATGGCTGAGGCAATATATATCATTATTATTATTTTTAGCTAAAAGTCTATTCAGACTTCCTTAAGTTTTTTTACCTAATGATCACTCTGTGCTAGGATCCCTTTTATAGTATCACTTTCTAGTTAAAAGTCGTTTCTCCCTAGGGTCTTCTTGGCTGTGATGTTGTATTTAATTTTTTTAATTGAATACTGGGTATTGCTCTTGTGCTGGGATCAGGCCAGCAAACCCTAATAGAAAGAGAGATGAATGAAGATGTGAGAAACAGAGAACATCTTTGTCAGGGGACCAGGGACTTCACTGGGATTCATTGAAGCCCTGAACTGACTCAAATGCACAGATTTATTGAGGAACAAAAAAGGCAATAGAGTTTTGCTGAGCACCAATATTTATTCTAGGTAGCAAGGTGAGCAAGCAAGGCATGTGCCAGTTTGTGTGAATAATTAACTTTTATGTAATTGTCCCTTTGGGAGGTTCCTCGTTTTCTCTGTGAGGCCCATCTCTGCACAAGGTGGCAAAACATCTTGTCTTCAAGATGTTCTGGATTCTTAGAAGTAGCAGTCGTCTGCCTCCTGAGTCAACCTGAGCAGAAATTGACCCATTGGGTATTGCAAGGAACTCCACACTTTTGGTGTTTTTTCTGTAACTTAATGTTGTTATGCGTTTCTTAACAATGTTGGTTCCTGTTCTTGTAGGTAGTTCAATTACTTGCTGCTATCTTTGAAATTCTTTTTGATATGGTTAAAATGATTCTGTGGCAAGTTTAAGGAAAGTTTAGGAAAGTTTGAGGAAACTTTAGGGAGGCTAGGGCCTCCCTAGCACAGGGCCATACATTACCAAGCTCTGTCTACTTGTGTTTGCTGTGAGTGTGAACTAAAGTAGGCTGTCTGAGCACTTTATTCCCTCAGTCATGGAGCTTTGCAGGTATCTGAATTCTATAGCTGGCATGTTCATTTAATTGTTGGTAGCTGCTAAATTTGAAGAACGGTTTTTATTTTAGGGAGCATTTGGGGATAATACTAAAGTAGATATACAGTTTGGGAAGTTTGGATATTTAAATTCAGAAGAAGAATAGAGCCACCCTGAGAACATATTCCTGGTGGGGGTAATAGAATCTGTGCATCCATGGATTCATAGAATGACTTAGATTTTGAGGTTTTGGCAGTTTTCAAAAATGGAGAGCTGCTCTTATTTTGTGAAGAAAGTAAGAAAACTAAATAACAAAGTTTAGTCTTTTTAAAGTAAAATAATTTTAAAATCAAACTAAATACTACACATTATATAAGGAATTTACCCAGGATATTGAGGTGATTACTTAAATAACACTGAATAATATAAAAAACTGAGAGCCAGAACATCTCAAAATAAAAATGATTTTTCTCTTCTGACTGGTAATTTTTAGATTTTAATAATTGCATGAGTTAGCTTTTATTGCTTGGACCAAATATCTTACATACACAATTTAAAGAGAAATCTTTTTTTTGTTTGTTTTTTTGGCTCATGGTTTCAGAGGGTTTAGTCTATGGTTGGCTGGCTCCAAGGTAGAACCATCATGATAGAGGGAGATGGCAGAGAAATACTGCACACACTGTGGGATCATGAAGCAGAAAACATGAGCAGCGCCCAGTGAGAGATACACCTTCCCAAGGCATGCTCACACTAACTCATCTGTTGCTGTGTTATGTGACTGTAAACTAATACATTTTAGAACACAAAAAAAAGTGGTGATCATTTCTACACATCTAGAAACTTAGAAATTTTGTCTTTGTACCGGAGATCAAACTCGGGACCTGGAGATTGCAAGGCAGGAGGCGAAACCACTGAGCTAAATCCGCAGGAGAAATTTTAAATTATTAATATTTGCAATGTTTTTACAAAGGTCTATGCTTATTCTCATGATGAGCTTATTGTTAAGATTTCTAGTAATGAGCATAGGCATCAAGGGCCCCCAAATTTTTGGATTCACAGTGATGGGGCTCAACTCTCAGCAGGGTCCAGGAACACTCAGCAAGAGTGACTTTGATCTCCTCATAAGCCTCACTCACATATTTCTGGTAATATCTTACCAAGACTTTTGAGGTAGATTACCAGAAAGCTTCAATCTAGGCCACATGATAAGGACCCGCAACATAGACCCAGATGTCCATGCTAGCAAACCACTCTTTGCCCAGAAGCAAGAACAGGTTCCAGTAACTTGTACTGTAGTCTTTTTGGCTGGTTTGTCTCTGGAAGTAGCCCACTCATAAGATAAGATCAGAGTTCTGTTTCCAGTGTGTGTGTACAACCCCAGTAACTAAAAACGGCATTTTGTATATTTACACACAGGGCATAGAAGGACACATTTCCATAAGCTGCTTTGTTCTTTGCTTTTTGTATTTTTGTTCCCTGAAATACATATATTAGCATTTAAATATAAAGATTATTTTTAAAACTCAAAAAAATTAAAATTAAATTTGTACAATCTATCTTAAACTCTAGCCACAATGCTGAGAAATAGATATTCCCAGCATGCATTTTAGAAGAGGACTCTGAATTTCTCTTAGCTTTAATGACCCATCCAAATCAGTGTTTGAAAGGACAGAGGCTGCTGCCAACCTTATCCCATGGTCTGTCTTAATCCCTGCATTTTTTGCATATTAACATCTGAGTTTTGTTCTCTAAAATTCATATGTTGTTGTCTAATCTCGGGATACCTCAGAATATGACATTATTTAGAAGTATTCAGAAAGAATCAACGTAACATCTAGATATAAACGCTTAGACCTGAATAAAGTAGAACTGGTTTCTTTATTTCAAAAAATGGAAAAATTTGGAGACATACACCACAGGAAAAAAATACTCGTGACCATTAAGACAGAAATTATACCTATGCATCCATAAGTTATGAAATCTCAAGGATTTCCACATAATTACCAGAAGCTCGGAAGAATACCAGAATGAATTCTTCCTGACACCACTCAGGAGAAACTAACCCTAGTGTCACCTCAATCTCATACTTATATCCTCCAGAACGATAAGACATATTCCTTGGGCCTAGCTCCTCAAATCATACTACATATTTTGTCAGCCTGAGCAAACTTGTATATCACATGAAAATCACTTTGATTTTGTGAAGTCTCTCTAGGGTAGTGGTCTCCCTATCTAGTCTGTGCACACTGCTCCAAGAAATTTGCATGTGGTGACTTGGAGAGAACAAAATTTGCTATGAATGGAGTATATATAAAAAAATCAGATTCTCACAACCATGTGCTATAGACTCTCATATGGTGCTGTTATCTCTAGAGGTTAAAAGAATGTAGTGGACAAGACAAGGGGCATAGACCCACACTCCATGTGTAAGGCACTATGTTGTAGATCTCCAAGGAGCCTGTCAATTCTATCATACCTTTATGTAGGAGTCATTTCCAAATGTTTCTATTGATGTTGGAGACAGACTGCATGTTTTTATCACATTTTGGTCCTGACCTATGATTCAGAAAGTCCATACATGGTATTGGAAACTAACTGTGCTTGAATTTGGCTTAAATTCTCTACCTGACTAAATGAAGTTTCATAGATGATGTGGTTTTTTTTTTTTTTTTCATTTGTTTGTTTCAAGAATCAATTGAATTGTGAAATACTAATTGTGTCTTAATATGCTTAAAATTTCAGTGGTGTCTAACAAAGGTCATGCCTCTTTTTATTTTGAGACAAGGTCTCACTATGCGACTCAGGCTGACATACTATGTAGCCCAGACTGGCCTCAAAATCACATCCATCCTCCTGCCTCAAACTCCCAAATGGTGGGATTATAGGTGTGTGCTACCACATCTAGCTCATGCCTCTTTCAACATTTAGTGAAATATATACATTATGCTTCTTTAAATGCTCTTTTTTGAAGTCTGTTAATATTATTTTAATATATAATCATACACTTAACATTAGAAATTTCAACAACTATTTTTCTCTCTAATACATTCTTAAAGCAATATCCAGATCTAATATTATTCATTCTACTAATATTACTTGTTACTATTTTCTTCTTCACATTATTACATTTAAGATGCTTCTAATAACTTAAATCTCTTCCTTTATTAGTTATAAACCAATAAGTTCTTATTTTAATATCAATAAGTCCTAATTCATTGTTTAATTAAAGTACTTATTTGAAATTAAAGTTATACATACAAATAAATAAAATGAATATTCCACATATATGTGGATATATACACATTGCCTATATGTTTTATTAATACATATATTATGTAGTAAATATATAAAATTATACACAGCCATCTAATAAACAGTTCTTTTACTTTCTGAAAAAAGAAGGCAAAAAGAAAGGAAACTATATTTCACATCACTGGAAGCTGTAATAGGAAACACATTTTAAATATTTATGTTAAATATTTCTTTAACATACGTGAAAGTATTTGTTATCACACACATATTCAAGATGAACTACTCTTAAAAGCCACTGTCTTATCGATAAATTGGTGAAATTATTCTCTAAGCATTAAAAAATTGAGATTAATCTATTCTTTCAACCCATCTACCCTTCCATAAAGGTGATGTCAATTTCCAATACTGAATATGTTACTTGAGAGATGTGCTTGAACATTCACTCATGGAACTATATTATTTTGAATTCAGTCAATGATCCACAAGCTGAAGCAGGAAAAAAAAGGATAAAATAAGATTTTTGTCAGGTAAGAGATAAAATTTTTGTAATTTATTAATCATTATTTTAAATATCTCAATGGTATGTTGCCTGTAGAACCATATTACATACAATTCATTCTTTTAAAATTGTTTTTGGTTTTTATGCTTAATAATAACAAGTAAATAATCTACATATCCTTCTAGTATAAATATGTGATTTTCTTTCATATTTTTGTGTTTAGCAAATTTTTTGTCCCAACATGGGGTAAAATGAAATGTTATTTGTATTTGTCATTATTCTCAAAATAAATATGTTCTCTTAAGATAACACTTTTACATTGGAAATTTCTCATCTATTGCTAGAAAAGATTATTACAGAAACTCCAAAATTTAACTCCCTCCTACACTTTGCTGTGTATAGATGTACTTGAAATATTTAAATAGTTCCTCCTTTCAAAATGATTTTCCTCTTCTTTACAATTTTTGTATGACTTCTAAGATAATTTGTGGATATTTACATTTTCCTTCCATATCTATATGATCTTTAAAATTAGTCATATAAAGCACATTTTCAAATTTTAATTGCAAATATTAATTGCATTTGGTTTTGTCTGTGAAAGACACTGTCTTATTCAATGGGTTTTAAATCAGTAATTTATATTACTTCCAGCACATTACTTGCTAACACCACCTGGGAAGTAAACTTTCTGAAGAATTGGCTTTTATTTCATTCTAAATGTCTGATTGATGAAATTAAGCATGTAAACATTTAAGAAGCTGAATTAAGACGTTTATGAATAAATAAATATTCTTAATTTTGTCCCTTTGGATAATGCTGCAAGATGAAGGATAAAATCTAAAATAAACATTATAATTGTGGAAGTTTGGCATAAAATATAACCATATTACAGGGATTGATACACATACTTATTATCTATATTTAGAAATAGAAGAAAATTCAGAGTTCATTTAGTTATATAAATCAATGTGTTTTATTTTACTTCCATGGAAACAGATTTATAGTGAGTAAAATTTCTTCCCAAGTTGACAAAGATACATAATGACAATTTTATTAATATCGAGTGTTTTTGACTAAAATTCAATGCAGTTTCTCATTAAATATATTCATTAAACTTCATAGAAATACTCTTATTCTACAACAGCCTGCATGCATTTAATTTGCATAATAAAGACTGAAACAATATGAAGAGCTCTTGGTTTTAGAATTATTTGTGATAGAAAAATCAAATACTCTAGGAAATAAAAATAATTATTTATATTCAATTGTATTTGAATAGAAAAATAGAACCAGATATAGTCCATTAAAATATGAAATAAAAACTGATTATGTAACTTTATGTTCATTAAGTATAAAGTCACTTTCATATTTTTGTCTGTGAAATTTAAGATAGCGATAACGTAATATATATTGTTTTATTACAGTTGTAAAGGTAAAGGATATTAGAATTAAAATCTCTGTCCCAGAACTTTGGCAGTGTATACATAAAAGTAGTGATAATGTTTTAATGTAAAGAATTTTACAAAAAGAAGATGGAGGAAGATGAGAAGAAAAAGGGGAAGAAGGAGAACAGAATGACTTTACTTCAAATTTCAAAAGTATATTTGAAATACATACATGAATACACTCAATACTGAATATGTGTGAATAGATTATTCATATTTCAATAATGGAAAGAAGTCTTTTTAGGGATTTTAAAGGCCAAAGACACCAGAAAAACTTGAAAGATGCTCATATGTTAAAATAAAGAGGAATGAAGGGGATAAAAATGAATTAAGGTATGCCAAAGACATCTGGGAGGCCAATAAAAGTCCCCCTGAGACAATAATGCATGAATCTTTGGGAATGAATTTCAAGGTGCAGTGGAAACTCCAAGAATTTGGAGAAGCTAGGAACATAGACCCTCTGCTAAGGAAGGCCACAAGGGTTGACTGCAGCTAACTCAAGAGAGAAGCCATGTAGACTTCAACTATAAAAGTCAAAGAAGTAGGGTTGCTCACATCTCACCATAACCAGCCTCACATGCTGGACACACATTTACAGATTCAATGTTTGCCATGCTAGGTTTGGGTCTTGTTATAGTCTAATTTATTTCTGTTCCCCTATTCTTCCCTTTTGGAACTGAGAAATTTATTTTATACTACTGTACGTTAGATGTTAGACTTTCTTTTTAAATTTTACAGAACAAGAGTTTGCTTTGAGTCACAGAAGAAATTTTGGATTTGGACATTACAGCAATGATGAAATGTTAAGAACTGACAATTCTTAGAGATGGACTAAATGCATTTTGTACTAAGAGATGGACATGTGGCTTTTGGGGGCCAGGGACAGAATGCTATTTCTTAGATGTAAAATGTTCCCCAAAGTCTTGCGTATTTAGAGATGGAGCTTCAGGTTGGTTGCGCAGGGGCCACTATACCTATCAGTAGGTTATTCCACAATGAATTTACAGCAAAATGTGCAGTTAGAACCTGGGACTTATTGGAGGTGAGTCTCTGGGAGTAAATATGGACTCTTGTCCTTTCTCTGCTTATTCTACCTTGTGGGTTGAGCAGTTTCCCCATGGCCTCCCGCCATGAGATTTCTACCTCAGAGCCACCCGAATGCTCACTGAATCCTCTGACAAATATGAGCCAAAGTAAGTTAGTTTCTCCTTTAAATTTTTGCTGTTTTGTATTTTTTTTAACCAGCAATGAAAAAGCAAATAATACAGTCTTTCTATCCTTTTCTGTTAAGTACTCTTTATTTCTTAAACTGAAGACACTGACATTTGTTATGCATGTATATACAGTTGTTAGTTATTCCTGATGATATTTTTGTTTTACCCCTACCTAATGACCTTTTTTTGATCACACTTTTTGTTTTGAAATCTGCTTTCAGCACACATAAGTATAGCTTTTCTGCTTGCTTTTAGGCTCCAGGAACCTGGAGTATAATTTTTCCATCCTTTCACTTTTTGTCAATAATCTATGTATGTCTCTCCAGAATAAGTGTAATTATTGAAGTTTATGTACTAATTCTTGTCATTCTACTGCTACTTTAGTGTTTGATTCATTTTTATTTTTCATTCACTTATCCACCTTACGAATGATAATTATCTTTTTGCTTGGTTTCATAGTGTGGTTGTGATCTGTGTTTAGGATTTCTTTAAGTATTTTCTACATGTTTGCCTTTTAGTCGTTAATTGGCTTAGGTTGTATTTATCATACAGTTTATTTCTTTTTCAATTTTAAATAGTCTTGTAGGATCTAATATAATGGGTTGACATCTGTTTTCTTTCAGGACTTGAAATAATTTGTACCAAGCACTTTTGGATCTTTATTATTTGTAGTGAGAAATCTGCTATTTATCATTTTAAGTGATTTGGTAATTGTTTCTGCCAAATGTCAAAATATTTATTTTGTTATGAACTTTTGGTGTTTTGGCTGTGATGTTTCATGGAGAAGCTCTTTTCTGATCTTGTTTACTTGGGTTTGTAAATATTTTATTGGGCATCCTTCTCATTCTATAGGTTTGGGAAATTGTGTGCAACAATAATTTTGTACAGTAGGTTCTGGGTACAGATTTTCTAAGCCACTAATCTTTCTGTTCTTTCCTTCTTCTAGGCCAGTGAGTCTTGCTTTACTTTTAGATTTATGCATGAGCTCATGAGTAATCTATTCATTGCTTTTTATCTTTTTCTTTCACACTACCTGAATTGTTGTAGTACAACCACCTTGCCTTCCTGTCCAGACACTCATTTATTTTGATGCACCTTGTCAAGTGCCAAGACTCAATTGAGCTTTTTAATTTGTCTTATAGAGATTTTAATTTCCTGGGATTCTGATGTTTCATTTTCAGAACTATTATCTCTTCATTGATGTAGTATTTCTTATCCTGTGTGCTTTCCCTTAATTCATTCAACTGCTTATTTACATCTTCTTGAGCTATTGAACATTTTAATAATTGATTCAGTCAGCTGATAATGTCTATTCTCTAATCTCACTGATTATTTTAACTATTCATTTTTTAAATTCTTTTTTGAATTCCATCCAGTTTAGCATTTCTAGGATCTGCTCTTGGAAATTTAGGAATTTTTGGAGGGACTCCGTTGCCTTGTTTTTTATGTTTGTGTTTCTATATTTATGTTTGAAGATCAGTTAGAAAGGATACCTCTTTCACTATTGTGTGAGGTATTTTTAGTCAGTAGTTTTCTCTTTGTAATGTGCTCTGGTTTTAGCATGTGTCTGTGTCAGATTCAACTAAGCCTGTTCTGAATCTCAGATTCAGGCTTGGGCACTTCATTGAGAGCAAAGAGTAGCTAACAGCAGCATCAATAATTGAGATGCTAAATATATATTACCAAGAAATTACTTGTTTAAAAATCCCCACTAGATTCCTAACTCAGAAAAAGGGAAAGTAATAAAAGATGATAGGCTGCAAATAAACTAAGCATTCATTATATTCTGATTAATACTCTATATATTAAGAAAGAAAAATGAGAACAAAGGGTGGAAGGTCAGAGAGATAGAAAAAGGGTAATTCAAGCAAAGTAAAAACAAGAAATAATAAATGAGAGGTGAGAAAAGAAATATGGAAAGTACATAGAATTGTTGAAGTAACAGTCAAAGTTTCACATCCTTAACTTGGGGCATTAAAATGGGTTAACATAACTCATTCCATGATTTTTATAATGAAATTGTGTACTTTAGCATAATGGTAGCTGACTATGAATCTCAGTAGCTGTGCTTAAAGAATACAGAAAGCAATTTTTGTGTTCACTCACTTGGTACAACAAATTCCAAGGTATATACACTTGTGCAAAAGTGTCAAATCAAGATTTTTACCCATATAATGCTCCATGTAGCATTTTCGTATGTGTATCACTAAGCATAATAGAGGGTAAAATACACAAAAGCCATTCTCTTGTTCTGCAAACATCTAATTTGTCATAACAGAATCCAAATGTGGATCACAGTAGCTGTGCCTGGGGAAAAGGAACCCATCTGTACATTCACCTACTTGGTAGAAAAATGACAATGTATGTACAGGACTTCTAATGCAGCAATAGGTGTTTTTCCCATGAAATGCTCATTGCTGAATTTCTTACATTTAGCATTTAGGGTTTTTTTAAGTTTTCTTTTGATTTTTCTTGTAGAAGTAGGCCAGTTCAGTATCATGGCACATGAAAAACCTGGTTGCTGTAGCTTTAGGCAATATATGCCAAAATAGCTTTCAACATAGTATATAAAAATATATGGCCTGATAGATGTGAAGATATATATTTTCAATATAGAAATTTATCTTGAGGGCTGGGGATTTATCTCAGTGGTTCCACTGCCTGCCTCACAAGCACAAGGATCCAAGTTTGATCCCCAGTACCAAAAAAAAAAAGAAAGAAAGAAAGAAATTTATCTTGAACTTCAAGCTTCAAGAAAAAAAGCAAGACAAACCCAAAGCTCATACAAGGGAGGAAATTTTAAAGATCAGAGAAGAAATCAATGACATGGAGACTAAGAGAACAATTCAAAAAAATCAATGAAGCCGAGTTGGTTCTCTGAAAGAGTAAACAAAATTCATAAACCCTTAGCCAATCTTATCATAAAAAGGAAAGAAAAAGCCCAAATCCATGCAATTAGGAATGAAAAGGATGAAACTACAATGGACCCAGCAAAAATCCAGAAGATCATCAATACCTACTTTGAGAACCTATATGCCAATAAGATGGAAAACACAGAAGAAATGGACAGATTCCTATATAAATATGAATTACAAACTTGAAGGAAGAAGACCTAAAAATTCTAAACAACCCAATATCAATCAATGAAATTGAAAACATAATTAAAAACTTAACAACCAATAAAAGTCTGGGTCCTGATGGCTTCATGGCCAAATTCTATATGACATTTAGAGAGGAACTATTGCCACTACTGTTTAAACTCTTCAATGAAATTAAAGGGAAAAAATATTTCTGAATTCATTCCCAGGAGCAAGCATCACCTCTATCCCCAAAGCACAGAAAGACCCAACTGAAAAAGAGAACTATAGTCCAATCTCACTAATGAACATGGATGCAAAAATCCTTAATAAGATACTACCAAATAGGAAGCATAAGATCATCAAGAAGATCATACACCCTGACAAAGTGGGATTCATCCCAAGGATGCAGGGATGGTTCAACATATGGAAATCAAGAAATGTAGTACACTGTATCAATAGAGCCAAGGACAAAAATCATATGATCATCTCAATAGATGCAGACAAAGCATTTGACAAAATGCAACATTCATTAAATGACAAAAACCCTACAAAAATTGGAATAGACGGTCTGTACCTCAACTCAATAAAAGCCATCTATGAAAAACCAACAGCAAATATCATACTAAATGATCAAAAACTGAAACCCTTCACACTAAAACCAGGCACAAGACAAGAATTTCCACTATCAGCACTCCTGTTTAATATAGTCTTGGAAACATTAGCCATGGCAATTACACAAGAGAAAGAAATAAAAGGAATAAAGATAGGAAATGAAGAAGTTGAATTGCCATTATTTGCAATGACATGATACTCTACATAGAAGACCCCAAGAAGTCCACCAGAAGTCTTCTAGACTTAATAACCAATTTTAGTAAAGTAGCTGGATACAAAGTTGTGGGAAATTGTAGAATTTAGTTATCTAGTTGTAAGAATTGATCACAAGAAGTTAGTTAACTGAGAAAATTAAGAAGTCATTTCTGGGAATTTTAACTTCTGTTTGTTAAAAGAATTCCAGGAAACTTTAAGAGTTGTTGTAAAAGTTTTATGGGAGAAAAAAAGGTTTTTCTAGTTTTCTTATTAACCATTGTCTGGGATCAGAGAACTGCAACCCAATGACTCTATGGGTGTCCAGAGAGATAGGATTCACTATGTACATTTGTGATGTTTGCAGTGGGCTGGTGGGCTTGATTTCTGCTGAAGTCTCCCTGCTCTCTTGATACCATCTGATAAGAAGAGGGCTGAGGTGTGCTCTTAGATGTGCGCATTGGTGAATGGAAACAAGGGACTTGTAAATTAGCCTGTAGCTTTTGTGAGTCACTTAAAGTCACTTGTTATCACCAGATGTTAAAATCAGAAAGACAATAGCCAGAATAACTAAGCTGCTTTCCTACATGTATAAAACCCTTACTTCTTTCCTTTGTGACTGTTGAACAGTGTTAGGAGAATAAACTGCTGTTTGTCCCCCAGGCTGTCTCCTTTTCTTTCTTTAAAGGTTGGTGCTTTCCAGGGTCTCTGGCCTCCCTCTCACACAAGGTAAACACACAAAAATCAAAAGCTTTCCTTTACACAAACACCACACTCACTGAGAGAGAAATAGGGCAAACAATTCCTTTCACAATACCATCCAAGAAACTGAAATACTTAGGAATCAATCTAACAAAAGAAATTAAAGACCTCTTCTCTGAAAACTATGGCAATCTGAAAAGAGAGATTGAAGATGACATCAGGAAATGGAAAGACATCCCTTGTTCCTGTGTATGAAGAATCAATGGAGTGAAAATGGCCATACTTCCAAAACTGCTATATAGATTCAATGCAATACCAATTGAAATCCCAGCAGCATACTTCACAGACTTTGAGAAAACAATCCAAAAATTCATTTGGAACAAGAAGAGACTCAGAATAGCAAAAGCAATTCTAGGCAACAGAGACATGACAGGGGATATCACAACCCCCAACTTGAAACTATACTGCAAAGCTACTGTGATAAAAACACCATGGTAGTGGCAAAGAAATAGACCAGAGGACCAGTGGAACAGATTAGAAGATGCAGAAACAATTCCAGACATACTCAGCCACCTCATCTTTGACAAAGGAGCCAAATATCCTCACTGGAGGAAAGATAGTCTCTTTAATAAATGGTGCTGAAAAATTTGTGTTTAAACTTGCCAAAGATTAAAACTAGACCTATATCTCTCAGCATGCACTAAACTAAAATAGAAATGGATTAAAGATCTAAATATTAAAATGGAAACACTGAACCAGCTGGAACAGAGATTAGGTAGAACTCTTGAAGACATTGTTGTAGGAAAAGCTTTTCTGAACAAAACCTCAGTTGCCTATGAAGTAGCATGAACAATCAACAAGGGGGACTCTCTTCTTACTAAAAAGCTTCTGGACAGCAAGAGAAACCACCAACAGTGTGAAGAGACAGCCACTGTGGATATCAGTATGGAGATATCTCAAAGAACTAGGATTGGAAGTCCCATTTGACTGGGCTATTCCCCTGCTAGGTATCTTCCCCAAAGAATTAAAAGAATCATACCACAGTGATATATATGCACCCATGTTCATAGCAGCACAATTTATAGTAGCTAAAGCTTGGAAGCAGCCCAGTTGCCCATCAACTAGAGACTGGATAAAGAAAATGTGGATTTTTTTAATAAAATGGAGTACTTGCTCAGCCATAAAAAGTGAGAAATTAGAGACATTTATAGCTAAATGGATGCACATTGAGGCCATATTTTTAAGTGAAATATGTAGGACACACGTGTAAATACCAAATAGTTTCTCTAGTGTGAGAAACTGAAAGCGTAAACAAGGACTAAAAGGTATAATAGATAATATGAAATCACAACAGAAGTAATGGCAGAAAATTTTCAAAAGCAGAGAAAAAGGATTTGACATACAAATAAGTGAGGCATTTAGGACTCCAATTAACCATGATCAAAAAAATCTACATAGAGGCATAAAATTGTCAGGATTCCAGAAATTCATCAGAAGAACTAAATATTAAAAGCTTTTAGAGAAAAGAAACAAATCACCTATAAAGGAAAGCCCATCAGAATCACAGTAGACTTCTCAACACAAACTCCCAAGTCAAAGACAGCTTGGGGTGAAATATTTCAAGCCCTAAAAGAAAACAACCTCCAACCCAGATATATGTACCCTGCCAAAATTTCTTTTAAAATTGATGGAAAGAAAAACATATTTCCAAGACAAAAAACACCTGAAGAAATTCATTACCACCAAATGAGCACTCCACAATGTTCTGTAGGACATTCTAGAAAGTTAGTAGGACTACAACTAAATGAACCCCAACAGAATGAACCCATCAGGAAAGGCTAGCAATTAGACTGAGAGAATAAAGGAATCAATAACAGGAAAAGTCAATACATACCAGTTATAACCACCATCAATGCTAATGATCTCAATTCACCATTCAAAAGAAACAAACTGTCAGAATGGATCAAGAAGCAAGATCCAACAATATGTTGCATTCAAGAAACACATACAATTTAAAAAGAAATTCATAGATTGAAAGTCAAAGGATAGATAACAGTTCTTCATGTGACAGCAACCCATAAAAAAGCAGGAGTAGCTATTCTATTTGCAGACAAAGTGGATAACAAGCCAAGCCAAGCCTGATTAAGAGACAAACAAAGACCCAGGGATTTAGCTCAGTGGTTTCGCTCCCTGCTGCGCAAGCACAAGGACCCGAGTTCAATACCCTGTACCAAAAAAAAAAAAAAGAGAGACAAAGTCAAGATATTCTTTTAAAGGAAACAATCCAAGAGAAAGAGCTAACCATCATAAACATATGTTTACCAAATATTTGTACACAGAACTATGTAAGACAGATATTACCACATAAAAAATCAAATAAGCACTAATATGATTATAATGGGAAATTCAATACTCCACTATCGCGAATAGATCAACTGGATAAAAAAAATCAACAATGAAATATCAGAACTGAACCAAATTATTGAACAAATGGAGACAGCAGATGTCCACAGTGTTGCACCCCACGACACCAGAATATCTATTCTTCACAGCTGCATCTGAGACATTCTCCAAATTACACCACATACTAGCTCATAGAACATGCTTAAGTAAATGCAAAATAATTGAAATCATCTCATACATATTATGGTTCCATAGTGCAGTGAAATTGGTAATCAATGGCAAAAGAAACCACAAAAACTTCATAAACACTTGGAAATTAAATAACACCCTTCTGAACAACTAATGAGTCACAGATAAAATTAAAGAAAAAATCAGTTTCTACAATTAAACAATAATGCAAATACAACATACTAGTACTTATGTGACACAATGAAAGCAGTCCTATGGGAGAAATTTATAGTGGTAAATTCCCATATCATAAAAACAGAGCAAGCTCTAATAAAAAACCTAATGTGGTATCTCAAGCTTTTAGAAAAAGAAGAGCAAGTCAAGACCAAAGCTTATACAAGGGAGGTAATTATAAAGATTGGAGCAGAAATTAAAGCAATGAAGACTAAGAAAACAATATAAAGAATCAATGAATTGAAGAGTTAATTCTTTGAAAAATTAAATAAAATTGACAAACTCTTAGCCAACCTTATCAAAAAAGGAAAGAAAAGACTCAAATCCAAGCAATTAGTGATGAAAAGGGTAAAATCACAACAGAACATGCAGAAATGCAGAGGATCATCAATACCTACTTTGAGAATGAAAACTCAGAAGAAATGGACAGATTCTGGTATACATGTGAACTATCAAAGTTGAATGAAAAAGACATAAAAATTCTAAATAAACCAATATCAATCAATGAAATTGAAGATGTAATTAAATCCTACCAACAGCGGATACTTCTCAAACTCTAATGAAACTGAAAAGGAAGCAATAATCCCAATTTCATTCCTGGAAGCAGATATTACACTGATACTAAAACCAGAGGAGGATCCAACCAAGAAGAGAATTGTATAGCAATCTCCCAATGAACATAGATGCAAAAATCTTCAATAAAATTCTGGCAAACAGAATGCAGTAAATAATCAAGAAGATTTTACACCGTGAGCAAATAGAATTAATTTCAGTGAAGCAGAGATGTTCAATAAATGCAAATCAATAAATGTAATATACCATATTAACAGAGCCAAGGACAAAACACAGATATCTCAGTAGATACAGCAAAAGCATTAGACAAACTCCAACACTGATTCATGATAAAAACTTTAGAGAAAATTGAAATATATAGTCTTTATCTAATCTGATAAAAGTTGTCTATGACAAATGAACAACCAACATTATACTAAATAGTTAAAATATGGAAGCATTTACTCCAAAATAAAAAACAAGACAAGGATGTCTACTGTCACCACTCTTATTCAATATAGTTCTGGAAACAGTAGCCAGATCAAGTAGACAAGAGAATAAGGATAGGAAAGGAAGAAGTTTAATTATCATTATTTGTGGATGACATGATATTCTGTACACAAGAATCTCAAATCTCCACCAAAAGTCTTCTAGATTTAATAACCAAATTCAGTAGCACATCTGGATATGAAGTCAATGCTCAAAAATCAATAACATTACTGTACACAAATAAACTCACTGAGAGAGAAATTAGGAAAACAACACTTTTCACAATAACATCTCAAAAAATAAAAATGTAGGAATCAATCTAATTAAGGAAGTACAAACCTTTACATTGAAAAACATAGTAGTCTGAAAAAGGAAATTGTGGAGGATATCATAAAATGGAAACATATCCTTTGTTCTTGGGTAGGGAAAACCAATACATTAAAAATGGCCGTACTTCCAAAATTGTTATTCAGATTTAATGCAATCCTGATCAAACTATCAATATCATATCTTAGAGAATTAGAGAAAACAGTCCTACAATTCATTTTGAAGCAGAAGAGACCTAGAATAGCAAAATAATTTGTGGGCAAAGGCAAGGCTGGAGATATCACAATCCCTGCCTTGAAATTATTCTACAAAGCTACAGTGATAAATCAGCATGGTACTGACAAAAACAAAACAAAACAAAACAAAAAACACCAAACCAGAGGATCAATGGAACAGATTAGAAGATGCAAAAACAACTCCAAACATACTCAGCTACCTTATTTTTGACAAAGGAGCCAAATATCTTCACTGCAAGAAAGATAGCCTCTTTAATAAATGATGCTGGAATAACTGGCTTTCCACATGCCAAAGTTTAAAGTTAAACTCATATTCTTCAACATGCACTAAAATTGAAATGGATCAAAGTTGTACATATTAAAACAGAAACATTAAGTCCACTGGAAGATAAAATAGGCAGAACTCTTGACATTGTTGTAGGCAAAGACTTTATGTATAAAACCCCAATCACATAGAAAATATCAGAAAGAATCAACAGCTGGGATCACATCTTTTTTTTTTCCATTAAGTTTATTGGAACATTTTAGGTATACAATACAGTTACATTTGTCATTAGGATCTTGTACCTTTACATGGC
Organism: Heterocephalus glaber; assembly: GCF_053883595.1. Taxonomy (NCBI): domain Eukaryota; kingdom Metazoa; phylum Chordata; class Mammalia; order Rodentia; family Bathyergidae; genus Heterocephalus; species Heterocephalus glaber. The sequence goes on from NW_028258333.1 coordinate 13,502,212, forward strand.
ATATCTTGGTTCTTATTTTTTCCCCATTCCTCTCCCCTCCCTTCACCCGCTACACCCTTCCCTCTTTACAAAGAGTTTGCTTCCATATTTTTCCTTTTCTCATATTTTTTCTTTTCCCTTCTTTCCTTTCTCCTACCCCTCTAATTTCCCCTACATTTTTAGACATTTTCTTCCTATTTCACAATCTCAATTATACATTTTGATCCTTATGTACACTTATTTTTCCACGCCAGGGAAACTAATCGGTATTTACATGTGTGTCCTATTTATCTCATTTAAGAGTATGACCTCAGTGTGCATCCACTTAGATCTCATCTTTTGGAAAAGTTTTTGCAGGAAAAAACTCACATTTCCTAATGGCACCATAGCTTTCTGGGTCTCTGTCCACTTCACAGTGTTCCATGTTCAGGAAGAAGACAACTTCAGCTAATGCAATTTCAGCAGTTTTTCTGCCTTTTGTGCTCATGGGTCCAAGCTGCATCATGATTTTAATTTCTCTCTGGCTTCTATTTCCCTATATTCAAAAGGAGACAAAAGTCCTATCCAGGAACATCTTGTCTTTCTCTGCCTCAAGCACTTCCCAACTCTAGCACTGACTGTGTCCTCTCAGACTCATGGTTCCTTCAATGCCTAGTTTTGGGGAGAAGAAAGCCTGAGGTAAGCCTGTCTGGTCAGTTTCTCTTCCTGGTACTCAACTTTCCTGGCCTTGCTACACTTCTTCAAGTCCCTCTCTGACTTGCAGTTTCTAAGTGCCCAGGATAAGGAATGCCTCCCCAGTGAGTATCTCTGAATCTGAGCTTCATGTCCTCCTATGAGAATGGTTTGTTGTACTTATGGCATTGGTGTTTAGGCGTAGTACCATGTGATGTGTCCCCAGGGCTTTTTTCCCTAGAGAATGTTGTGCATTTCGCAAAATGTCACAATTTCCAAACATGTGCTTCGAGAGTTTGGGTTAAGTGGAGGATTCTGTTCTTATTCTAGCTACTCTCTATCTAGTTCATTTTGTACACCCATGCTTGTCTCCATACCACCCTATGCAGCTGCATACTTGCTGACTTGGGTGAATATCTCAAAACTACACATAAGTGTAGCTTCTTCTAGTTTACCATGATCTTCTAGGAAACAATTTTGAGAGCTACAACCTAATCGCCAAAGTTCTTTTTGCATATAACCTTTCTATGTCTAATTAAAATATATTACCATGGTGATAAATGTTAATAAGATAACCTGTGATCATCAAGAAATATATTCTGTTTATGATTACCATGCAGATAATTAAAATCTAAGACACATAAGTATTAAAAGAATTTTTAACAAGGTACCTTGGGAAATAGTGTTTTATGTGATTTGCACTCCACTGGGAAAAGTTTTAGAAATCAAACTTCCTTCTACAGAGAATTTTCTGTCTTGGAGAAAAATAATAAATTCCCTAAGTTTCTACAAACTCACTTTGTCATTTTTTAAAAAAGATTATGATGGTACCCCAGAAGGCAAAAATTGCTAAGGGTAAAACTTCAAGTACTGAAACAAATTTTATAACACACCACAAAAATTACCTTAAAGAAAACACTGTGTGTTAGTGTATGTGTTTGGGTGTGTGTAATACATACTCGTGCACTAAATACAATATTTTTCCTATATATTTATATATACAGTTTAAACAATTTGACATTTTTATTGTTATTTATTTACAATTTATTTGGTTTTTATTTTTCAATTTATATTTTACTAATACATATTTGGCATACATAATGATTACATTGCTTCTATGTAGTTGGTACCTATACATAACATGTCTTAATTTGTTTTATGTCCCCTTCCCCAACCTTCCCTCCAGTGGAAATTATTCTTGAGGTGGGAACATATCTTATATAAATATGTGTACTAATTAAAAAATATTTCCAGTATAACTTTTATAGTCTCTGAGATGAAAATTACAGTTTAACAGAAAATCATTTACTTTTGTGGATAGAGCATATTTAAACTAGTGAGAAAAAACTCAATTATAATTGATAATAATGTGAGAAAAGCATCAAGGAGAGTTTCTTTCCTTGCTGAAACATAAAATGCCAGGTTGCAAATGCTTGCTTAGAAATAAGTCAAAACTTTCTTTCCTAGAAAAAAATATCCTTGAGTAACAAGTAATATAATTCACCATTGTAAACAATCTACTTCTGAGAGTGGAGTATGTCAGACAGAACAAGTTTTATCAGAAGGATCCATAATTCTTCCACTAAGTAAATACTTCTATATACTTTCTTGAATCCAGTGATTTTTCTGGGCAAAAGTTTTATTTTATTCAAACATAAACTGAATTAATGCCTTTGGTAAAACTTATTTCTTTATTTAAATAGATACTTCTAGAATCATTTATAACTTCCCTTGTTCCCTTGGGCCCACACTGTTGTCTTTTAATCAGTCATGACATTTATTATGCTAATAGTTGAGTCATTATGATCATCTTTCAACAAAAAATGCCATCTTTGAAAGCCATGGTCAGTTATCTTTATAAGATGATTCATTCTGTGCTTTTGACAAATAGTCTGCAACATATAGCATCAGATATATAAAGATGAAGAAATGGATGATGAATAAATGAATGAATGAAAAAATATTTCAGATGACTCAAAATTTTTAATGTTTTGTTACTTAAGACATTTTACAAATATATGTCTCCAAACTAGAATGCAGATAATCAGGAAATTATGGACACAACTTCCAAGAAAAAAGTAGAGATATAAAATTATATATGAAGGTTAACATTGAAGAAAAAATTGAAGAATATACGGTATTCAACTGTATATTAACATGAGGCAAAATATTTTTTATGTAACAAGTAATATTAAGTGAAGTTTTGTCATTCTTGCAGTGAAAGAATGATAAATTTTCTAAGGAATTGGGCACTCTTAACATCATTAAAACAAAAATATCATATTGCTCTTTCACAAATATAAAATGATTCTATTTCTCCTTTTAAAAATGTGATTATGCTTATAAAAATAGATATTCTATATGAGATAAATGTGAACATTTCACAATAGCTCCATATAATTCTTTTAAATGATAAAAGAGTATATCACCTACATGGTCTGTCTAGTGAAACTTTTTATCTAAGAAGATTTTCAGAGGCACACCTGGGAGGATAATTTGCTGACAGGTTCTTTCTAGAATGGACTACCCTCAGAAGTTTGATATCTCAGTTATCTGATTGTCATGAGAGCTAGGAAGAGAAAAAGTGTACCAAATACCAGTTGCAAGTGCAACAGTGTCTCTGAGTCATGATTGGGGGTGAAGGGGAAGGTAGCCTATTAGCTGTTTCACTTCTTACAGGTCCTATTTATAAGTAATTACACACAACCGCTGTCAATTTAATAATCCCAACAAAGTACATTATGACAGGCATCAGTTTAGTTCAAATCATTAGCAAAATGTTGCCTATCTTCCTTTCTTCTTTCCTTCTTTCTTTAATTCTTTCTTTCACTCCATCCTGTGTTTTTCTATATACATACTTCATATGTTTACAAGTTATTAGGAAAATTTTCAGGTAACTCAATACAGTCAGTCACAAAAGTTTAATAACCACCTATAAAATTTTGTAGAGCCTAAAGACAGTCTCCCAAATAAAACTGAAATAATTCAAAATCTGTTTATTCATGTGATTACTAAAGCTGTTTCCTACAATAATGTATTAGTTATCACTACTATAAGTAATACAAGTAGTATCAATTATATTAAAAGGTTTATCTTAATAATGTCATATATCAGTAGTCATATTCAAAACATTAAAATTTTTACATAAAACATATAGTAAAAATTTAACTTATGTAAAACAATAAACTTTGATGTATAATTTGAGTTGAGTATTGATTCTACTTTAATTCATTATTAGACAAAATGTTAGACTTTTTGGAGTGGTCAAGACAGATTGTTAATATAAAAATACATTTTAATATTTATCTTTTGTTTTCAACTTGCTTAAAATATCTATAATTTGCCACAATATTATTAAGAGTGGAATGTGACAGCTAAATATTTAATAGCAAAGTTACTCTACCAATGTTAAATGTCATCAATATATTTTAATTGAAAATACTAGGTTGCACAATTTTTTAAATTTCATATTGTGAACTTGAAAAATTATGTACAGGATTGTCACAAAAATGTTCTTTGAGATAAATCAAAATGCAATATAATATTACACAGGAAATGGGTAGATGAAAATGAGAAATTAAAATATAATTATTTAATCAAATAACTAATCATACTATTATTTACACATGAAAGTTTTTAAAAATACAAATTATCTTAAATGGTTGATACATATTAAAGCTTAATCACATTCATAGGCCTTGGTAAAATGATCTTGTTTACAATCAGAAAATGACAAACAAAATGAAGAATACAGTGGCATATATTGTTTGTTCTTTTTTTTTGGTGCCAGGGATCTAAATCGGAATCTTGTGCTTGCAAGGCAGGTGGCAGAACCACTGATCTAAATCCCTGGCAATGGCATATATTGTATGATTTACTGTAATACAAAATCCTTAGCCAATTTCTTGAATAGAACAAATATGTAATCTGACATAAATATAAGAGCAGGGATCTATGTTAAAGGTTTTAGAAAGCTTAAATGATATAAAAATATATTGTTACACAAGGTAGAAAATTTGCTACAAATGAAATTTAATTTCTAATATTGTAATTAAGTTTGATGATCAATAACATTTCAGAAAATTGTACTTTTTAACTATGTGACTTTTTTGACTACACATAAAATATAACTTTTCAATAGATATGATAAATGATTTGAAAGAATTTTTCTTTTGTGGATATATATATTTCTATGTCAAGTGAAACAAAATTATAAACTGTCATATCTAAATTTAGTTCATGTGTAAAGTAAAAATGAAAGAAAAGTTAGTGAAAGGAAAGACATATAGATCATTTGAATAAAACAGAGAATCTAGAAATAGAACCACACATATATGGTCCACTGAGTTTTAAAAGATTATTTAACATTAGTATTTTATAGAATATAAACTCAATTCAAGAGCCGAGGAAGAGATAGTGTCTTCAGCAAACAGCACTAGAACACCTGGTATCTGTATATAAAAAATTAACCTCAACCTTTATTTCCATATATAAAAATAACTTGAAAGGATCTATGAACCTAAATATGAAAGACTATAACTATAGAACTTTAAGAAGAAATTATAAGGGAAAATGTTTATGAATTTAGGCTAGGCAAGAACTTCTTAGGATACAAAAAATATGATGTATAAAAGAATAAAATTGATAAATGAGATTCTCTGCTTTATTCAAATGATCTATATGTCTTTCCTTACACCAACACTGCCTTGATTACTGGAGCTTTAGAAGAAGTCTTAAAATTAGGTACTAAACGTCTTCTAACACTGTTTTTGATTTGTAACTTTTCTAGGTCCTTTGTACTCCTACATAACTTTTAAATTTCAATATCCAATTCTTCATTTATAGCAAGTATACACAGACCTGAATTTTTATATATACCTTGTGTTTTCTAATTCTGCTAAATTCAAGTACAAGTTCTAGGGGCTCCTAGAGATTTCTTAGTATTTTCTCTGTAGATGATTATTTCATCTACATATAAAGATTCTGCTTCTGCCATGCCAATCCTATCCTAGTTGTGTCATTTTATTGCCAGACTATTTTGGTGGGGCCTAGGTTTCAAAGTTTAATGGACAGATAGAGTAAGCATATCTGTCCTTGTTCCCCACCTTAAGGAGAAAGCATTGTATCTTCTCCATTCATACAAGGCGTTCTCGCTGGAAGTATGGAGTACATGTCTTTAATCTGTTGAGAAGTTTCTGTTCTACTAGTCTCCTGATAGCTTTTACCATGAACAGCTGTAGAATTTAGTCCAATACTTTTTCTCCAACTAGTGACCGGATCATGTGGCTTTTTCCTTTCCTCTGTTAAAATGATGACTTTTGGGGGTGGGTCTTCCAATGCTGAACCAACGCTGCCATCCCTATAACAAAGCCACTTTCTACATCCTGCCAGATCTGACTTCTACTAGTTTGTTTTGTTAAACAAATTTCTATCTATGTTCATACTTCTTTCTTCTATTATCTTTATCCAGTTTTAGAATTAGCACAATGTTGAGCTCCTAAAATGAGGGAAGAAGTGTTCCTTCTTTTTTCTGCTATAATTGTTTGATATAATTTATCAGTTAAAATGTTTATGAGCCTGCTGTTGTCATGTAGGTAGGTTTTCAAGCTAGGAATATACTTTCTTTAATAGGTGTTATTCAAACTTTATATTTCCTCCAGAGTTAGCTTCATTAATTTGTCTTCCAAGGTACTTCTTAGAAGTTGTCAAATTTATTTCAGAAAAGATTTTTGTAATATGCTTTCTATATCTTTTTAAATTCTGTAAAATCTGTGGTAATGTCTCCTAGATCTTGATATTGTAATTTAAAAAATGTAAAACTGATATTGTGTAACAGGAAGAAAAGGTCTAAAAGAGCAGGGTAATTGGGAGGGGTAGGGGAATGGAAAAAAAGGAAAGAAAAAAATATGAGAAGAGGGAAAAAATGGAAACAAGGTCTTTGCAAATAAGGAAGGGTGGAGAGGGTGAAGGGAGGGCAGGTGAAGGGGAAAAAATAAGAATCAAGAAACTCATGTAATGGTACAAGATCCCAATGATGAATGTAACTGTATATTACACCCAAAATGTACCAGTAAAGTTAATGGGGGAAAAAAAAAAGAAAAGTTAATAGAAGAAAATTTGATTTTTATAAACCATCCATCATATTGCTACATTTTGGGCAAAGGTTTTGTAATAGTCTTATTACTTCAAAAAAATAAATCACCTCTGTAGTAAGTGTAAGTGTGTTTGTGTGTATACATACATATCACCTAGCACATTTGAGTTTGTTTTATGTGTTTACTAGCAATGAAACAGATTTAAAATATTCTTTTCACAAAATATTTTAGTTGCATGAAACTTTTGTCTATATACTTTTAGAACTGAAAACTTTTATTTACAGGGATCTTTTTTGTAAGAATTGAGAAACAATCCCAATGACAACTGAAATCTAACAACTTTTTTCAGTTTACTGTTTATATCACCATGACCCTTCTCTATAGTTTTCTTTTGCATCAGTATGGCTTTACTCTTTTGGGAAATGTTCTGCAAAAATTCTAACCTAGTAATTTTTGAGTAGGTTCTTAGTTTTATATTATTGCACAACAATTACCATAAACTTAATTATTCAAATCAACACAAGCCATACAATTCATAATAGAAGGTGAATTATTGCTATATTTGGCTAGACTGAGTTCTGGGGTTAAAATATCTCAAAGAAAGAAGGCAAAGTGTTGTCTGGGTGTGTCTTTTGTCTACAGACCTTGGAGAAGTATCTGTTTTCAAGCTTATCCAAGTAGTTGACCATTTCCTTTCAGGAAATCAGCTGTGTGTTGCTCTCAGCTTCTACTCACAGGCTATTATAATCTCTATTTTTCTTCCCATCCATCTTGAAAGCATTAAGAGTACTTTAAATCCTTGTAATAGTCAAATTTCTCTTCCTTCACATTCTAATTTGTATTACAGATAACGTTTTGCTTTTAAATATCTCATAGTGTTAAACTGGTTTCATTTACATAATCTCCTTTCAGATTAACTCAAAATCAATTAATTAACCTGAACTACATATTCTACATCCTTTAGCCATGTAGCACAATCAGTCCTTATCAGATAAACCATATTTCAGCATATGAACAATTATATGGATTGTGGTGGAAAAACTTGTGGGGTAGCATTTTTGAATTCTTCTTATCACAATTAAAGTTGGAAGCAATTTTACTTTTCATTTTAGAAACTATAAAACTTCACATCCAATATGGATCAGGAACAATAGTAATGAAATGGACTCAGTGGGATCATCCTGAGATCTTTATCGACACTGCATGCTTCAATATAGTGCAGATAATCACCTGGAGAGTCTTAGAGCAGAAGAGAATGACATACAAATCAATGGTTGTGTAATGTCTGAGGAGGGTTTTACACCATGCCATTCTAAGCCACACTGTAACATCCAGGGGTGGACAGCAATCCCCTGCTCTGCTGTGTCTTGCCACTACTCTGCTGGAACATGCAGCTCCAGCGATCCTAAACCCAATCTCAAGAACTAAAGAAGCAGTTTAAGATAAAACAGTTTATTTTAGGATGAGAGAAGAGGAAAAAGAGATGACAGATTGAAATGAGTAGGGAAAATTCAAAAGTGAATTGCCCATGAATCTCTTGTCTGCAGCTCCTTTTATTGAGATCCTTGTTCCATGTAGGCTCCTGGAATCTATTTGGCTCCCTGGCTTGTCTTTCATTCTACACTTGGATTTTTCCCAGCCATGTAACCTTTCCTTAACCTTTGGTAAAGGGTGAGATCATTGTAGGGCCCTTCTGGATTGGTAGTTTAGGCTAAATGATTAAGTAAAGGGGAAGCTTGCAACTCTGTTAATTGCCCACCTAGGAACTTCAAATCCTCAGTTCTTTGCCTTTGTCCTCCTAATTGCTTGAGTTTAGCTTCCTTTGTCTAATTCCTCAAAGTCCTGCCTTTGCCCTTGAAATTGCTGGAGTCTGGTTGCAGAAGTCAAAGCTATTTTATTAATTTTTTTTTCATTGAGTTTATTGGTAAATTTTAGATGTACAATATGATGACATTCATCATTTGGGAATTTGTACCTTTACATGATATATCTCAGTTCTTATTGTTTCCCCATTATTAATTTTTAATAAAGCTCAATGAGGCTTTCATGCTATTTTTTTCCTACCTACAGTGACCTCATCCCTACAGTTACATCAAGGAATGGATGAAGATGTTCAGTTCCAGAGGAAGTACCAGTCTTTGTTATTGCACAACTGGGAGCTATAAAGTCCAGCAGAGCAGGGAAGCAAGACAGATAGCACCATCACAAGTAATCAAAGGAGAAACACTCTTGGCCATGTTACCTAAAGAAAATTAAATAAGTGAGATAATCCAAGGACTGGGTAGATCAGTGGTAGGGCACAGGTCTAGTATGCTGAGGCTCTTGGTTCGAATCCCCACCACTGCAAATAAATGCTATCTAACTATTTGGTACAAATATTATAGACAGTCAGACAGGGCTGGGCTCTTGAAGGAGTCAGTACAAAAAAATAGAAACACATCAAAACTGTGGCTGGAGGCACATCTGAAGATTAATATCACTAAGGCCAGATTTACATACTTCCCTAAGGAATAAACAGAAGTTTGAGATTATTGGTACCACCCTTTGGATTTCCCCTATAAATAAACCATTATCTCATTGGGGATAGGCCATCCTCGCCCACTCAACTAAGACTGAAACTACTAAGACTAAAACTAAAGACAATACTATGGACAGCTAAATTAGAAATACAATAGGGAGTCAGGCAGGGCTAGGCCCTAGAAGAAGTCAATACAAAAAATAGGTACACATTACAATTGTGATCCGAGGTGTAAGACTCAAGATAAAGATGGAATGATTACACCTAGATACTTCCTAAGGGGTGAACAATAAAGATTGATGTTCTAAATAGGCATCAGTCACCTTAGGTGAGAGACCAAGGCCTCCCTGACCCATCCCTTCCAGGAAAGGTCCTTGTTCTTATGAGACTTGCTTCCCCATTGGACCACTATTACCTAAGTGACTATACATGTAATCTAATTGATGGGTCATAGTTTTGTCCCACCTGGTACTCACCTCATGATTTGTAGCCTCCCCTATAAGTGGAGTCCATAGCAATGCACTTTCTGGGTCCCCTCCTGTCCCTTCTAGGCAATAATTGTCTATCTCTCAATAAGTATTTCCCACTCTTAACCTCCATTTTTCCTTAGAATTCATTCTTTAATTTTGGGGAACACAAACTTGGAACATCAGGCATCTAGCAGGGTGGAGTTACATGTATTTCCCATATGTCATCCTTAGATCAACAAGTCTAAGGCCATAGATTATTAACCAAGATTTATGATATTACCCAAATGCCCTTGCTACTACTGGATCAATATTACCTCTCAACTATACTTGATATCTTCTTGGAGGATTATAATTTTGACTCACATTGTACCTACCTTGTGACTTTGCTCTATAAAACCTTCTCAGAAAAGTGAGCTCATTGGCAACCCATTTGGAACTCTGCCTGCCTCTCAGGAGCTACTCCTATTCCCCATTCCTAATCTCCATTCCTTTTTCCCCCAAATTTTCCTATTCTTAACCTCTATTGTTCCTTAAAATTCATTCTTTGACTTTGAGGGACACAAATTTGCCATATCTGACATCTAGCAGATTGAGAGTTACATATTTTTCCCCCTATATCACAACAACTATAGGTTTCTTAGGAGATTGTTTTCTAGTGCTAGAATGACAAGAAGAGGGAGATATATAAGTTGAAACAAAATTCAATATTTAGTTAGGTAAACTCATGATAGCTTTTAGTGTACCAGTTTCTTTTTCCATCTGTGAATCCTAGTATGTAAATTTGATACAGCTTCAGTTCTAAGAGACACAGTAAACACGTGAAAGGAGCAAAGCTGTCTTGTCCATTGGTATGTTTAATGGACTCTGAGGGTATTCCCAACATTTTCTCTTCTCCATAGCCATTACATTTATTTTCTTCTTCTTCTTTTTTTTTTTTTTTTTGGTTCCGGGGATAAAACTTGGATCCTTGCGCTTGCAAAGCAGGCAGCGGAACCACTGAGCTAAATCCCCGGCCCCAGCCATTATATTTTTGTAGAGGCTATAATGTTTGTTCTTTGAACTTTAAAGAATGAATGAAAATTCCAAACTAGTAGTCTTTAGTGAGAAAAAATACAGATCTGTCATCCTTGAGCTCTGTGACTCAAACACATTTGCTTGTGACTTGCAATTAGTGCAGAATGAGGTATACATTTCAAATAATTTTTGACCATTTGTCATTTGGCCAGTTTGAAATGTCATGAAATTGTCATTTTAATTTCCTGTAGGGAATAGGAAAGATGGAGAAGTCATTTATTCACTTGGTTTTACATAATAGGAATACTCTGAGGGGAAAAAAAAAAACCCTGAAATTGCCCTTAAAACAAAATATAGAGATATTACAGTTAATTTATCACCAGGAGTGAGAAATCTATGAGATCAGTTATCTCTTGCTGAGACATATTCTCAAAATCTCTTTGAAGGAGCTTGTATAGACTAATTCATATAGTACCATGCTTTTAAAATGCCCTGCAATACACAGAGACCAAAGAAGGGAGAAACAAAACTTTATTTTATGATATCAAAAGTCCCACTATGTAACACCATATTTTTCCACCTCTTTCTTTTCTTTTTAAAAGTAATACTTTATTTTTCAATTTCCTTTGGTTTTATTATGTTATTTTAACAAAAGCACCTTTGAGAGTAAGTGAGGCTTTGTAATGTTGAACACTGCACTGATCTGTTCCTCTGACCTTGTGACAGCAGAAAGTCATGAAAGTTTCACTCACTGAAAGAAGTTATGAAACAAACTAAAATTTAATCAACACCATAATAGTTCATACTTGTGTAGTATTTTAAAATGTTTTACCATATTTATGCAGAGTACCAAAAATCAGAATGATTTAAAAGTATATTTTCTTTTTTTATGAGTAAGAAAAATTTATTGAGAGAAAGAAAGCTTCTGTCTAAGAGAGACAGAAGGAGCACCAAAAAATGGGTTGCCAGCTCACCCAACTTCTCAAAGGTATTTTATGGGACAAAGCCATGAGGTGAGGTGGGTTTAAAGGTGGGACAAGACTGTAGTCAACTAGTAAGATTACAAGTAATATTGGTATCGCTTAGGTAATATTGATCCAATGAGAAATCAATCACAAGCTGGACAAAACTATGAACAACCAATAAGATTCTGACAAGTATAGTTGCTTAAGTAATAATTATTAATTGGGGATCCAATGGGAAGCAAGTCATGTAGCAAGCATGCAAGAAATGAGGAAGGATTTTTGGTGGTAAAGGGTGGGTCAGGGGTCCTGGACCTTTCTTTCTTGGAAGATCTTTGTCCCCTACCCAGGTAATTGATACCTATTTAGAATGTCAACCACTGCTATTTATCCTACTTATGGTATGGTTCTTTCTCTCCTTTTACAATGCTGGCCTTCAGTGAATATGTCTTGATTGTTCTCTTTGTTGGCTCCTTGACTGTCCTCCACGTTGGCTCCTCATGGGCTGTTCCTAACTGCCTAGAAGATATCTAATTACCTATTTGCAATATTCCCCTGCTCTGAAAAAGTACCCCTAACTGCTGTGACTGGGCAAAGGGCAAAGACCAGTCTGGCTACTTCCAGCTGAAGAGGGTCGCAGTTGTGATCAATAGTCAGAGTTACTCTATAGGAGGTCTATTTAAAGGCACTGCCATCTTGGTAGCTTTGAGTCTAGAAGAGACAAAGCCAAAGAAACAGTTGAGAACACATGGGCCAAATTATAAGGTCAGCAGGATTGGTACGAATACAGCTAGCAAGCATTTCCACCAGGAAGAACTAATAATAGCTTCCCACAAAGAGGATAAGGAGAAGGTCCGGGGGACTTCAAAATCCAACATAGAAGTCCTATTGTGTAATTTAGCAGTTATGAGTTGTTTTCAAGGTCGTTCTGGTGGAATCCGGTAAAAGAAGACTGGGACATTTGTCATTGGTTCCATGTATATGACTGCTTGGAGTTTGGCAGCCACTAGGCAAGAATTTAAAAAAAAAACAAAAAAAAACAAAAAAAAACCTTTAACAAATTAGAGCATCTATAACGCAAGCATGAGCACATCTAGGGAAACAAAGAAGTCAAAATCCCTAATTCAAAATGCCATCAATCTTAATGAGTGAGAAGACATGGGAAAAGCTACTGTCTGCAGGAAATTTGGATAGTACAGACTTTTGGAATCTGCAGGAGCATTTTTTATATGAGTTTGGCTTCCTAATTCAAAAAAGTTTTTATTATTTTTTTATTAGTACTTGTTTGCAGTACATAATGATTACATTTCTCATGGGGAATTGTTACATGTATATAACACATCTTCACCCTTTATCATCCTCTTCTCGTCTCTTCCCTCTTCCACTCCTCCCTCCATCTGTTGGTTCCTTTTTCATTTGCAAAAGATCTATCTTCATAATTTCTATCATCTATTTTTTATTTTGCTCGCTATATTTTGCCTTTCCTATATATGTGAAACCATGTGATATTTAAGTTTGTGTGTCTGATTTACCTCACTTAACATTATGGTTTCAAGGATAAACTTGGCTCTTCGGTAGAAGAATTCCTGCACCTAATTTAGAATTTAACTACTAGTTTCAGTTAGGGTGAAATCCTGAAGAAAGAGTGGGAGTGTCCAATGTAAAATAAGGCACAATCTCTTCAATCTCAAAAAATATAAAGCATGGAAACCCTGAAAGAGCTTTGCACTTATAAACTAAGTGTAATTCTAGGACATATCTGAAGTGAAATGAGAGAGAAAAATCAAACAATAAATCACAGAAGACCTGCTATATAGCATTATAAAGCTTATATTATTTAAAAGGTGATACATAGCTTCCCTGAAGGCTTTTGGGAAGAAAAGACATCTTATTCATAATTTTAATTCCACAGATTGAGAAGCAGGATAGACTAAATAGTGACTAAATGAACTGAGGGACCCTTGAAACAAATTTTCTCTATTCAAATCCTAGCTTTTCACCTAGCCACATACACTGGAATAACTGCTGATTTCTAGCACTCACTTTCTTTGTATCTTACTTAAGATTCTCATGTGAATGATGTTGATTAAATATAATGAAAAAGTTAGAGCAACACGTTTAATGCTTGAAAGATAAATGTAATTCTGCCATTATCAGTGTGGTTACTCTTGTTGAATGGTATAATGCTTTATACAGAAAAGATATATTAGAATGTAGCATTACTCAGTCTTTTGGCAGAGACAATGATGTTTAAAAAATAATAAATATATCAAATAAGTATGTAAGCATAAGTGTTGGAAGTTAAGGTTTCCTCCCAAGTATCTAGTTTGGTTGGTCTACTGTCATGAGTGCAGCAAATACAACTGTGACACTTGAATGCAGTGAATGTAACTGGAATGGGTTTTTGTTTAGAGTACTGAAAATACTCCCTTTTTGGAAAAATTAGTGTTTAATGAGACTTACTTTTACATAGCAATGTGTTGCCCACAAATGGATATATGATAAAAATTTAGAACCTACCTTACTTCTGTGAATCAGATTTTCTGAATGTTTTCTCATAGTTTTTTTTACTTTGTGGGATAAAGAGTCATTTTTTGTTTGTTTTTCGAAAATGTATTTACTAAACAAGAAAAACTATGTAAGTTAGTTCTGTTTCTAATATGACTGATTTACTACTTTAAAAATTCAGTGCTTTTAACACTGAGTTAAAGGAGTATAAAAAAGGATTAAAACTGTAGGAAAAAGGAACATGGAACCATGGATTTGCCTATAAAGTTAGTATGTTGAGAACATAGAATTAGCAAACATTCTGTTAATATTATTTAAGATCAAAAGAGTGACATACACAGGACCTTCAAATATGAATTTAAATTTTCAAAAATTCTAGTACAAACACACACAGGATATATATGTTGGCTATAGCTCTGCTAGCTTGCTTACTCTTGCTTGCAGTTGAAATTTGGGTTCAGATCTATCTACATAGAGATTATTCAACTGCAGCCTACGTTCTTCTCATGAAGAAGTGTATGAAGGCAACCCCAAAACAAACACATTTAAAATATCATCTCTCTTCACATCATTTGAAAATACAATACAACTGGCTAAGACACACATTGAGAGGGAAGCAATCATACTCTATCTCTACTGATGGGAGACATTTGCAAAAATCACATGGTGATATATACATATATATAGACCTCTATATCTTTTATAGAAAAGACATGAAGGGTTCACAGTGTTGAACCATTCTTTCACTTACTTTTCTTAGTGAAAGTAAATAAATAGGATGCAAGTGGAACATTTAAATTTGTTTATTGTAAACTGAGTCTGAGAAACCTATGTGACAAGGTTTTAAGGTTTGTTCCACCCTAAATATTCTAATTAATCATATGTTAAAGGGAAATATAACTTAAACCCAAAAGAATAGATAATTCTTTCTGACAAAATGTGTTCTATGAAAAGTGCCATTTCAGGAGCATGACATTTTAGAGCTGGATGGGAAAAAAGAGAATGATGGAAACTTCAAGGGACATGTCAGAAACTTGAGAAAAATTCAGAACACACTGGAAGAAGAGAGAGCTTAATAAGCAAAAGTCAAAATGAGATGGAGACTGATAAATCCCAATTAGATGATACAATTAGACATTTATTAATGACAAGCAATGAAGTTAATAAAAATTATTTATTGCTTCACATTTTCTGATTTAAAAATAATAAATTCAGGACGCTTTAGCAGACTGAGATAATTAAAAATTGACTACATGAATTAATTTTCTCAAGAGCTTAGTCTGATTAGAGTGCATTTAAAAATCCAACCCAACCCATTCATTTATGATAGCAGGCAAGAAAAACAATAATTTTCATTTTTTGCAAAATGATTAAATAAAAATCAATAGATTTAGTAAAATGTTCAATGACTTGAAACTCCATAAAGAAATTCCATCCTTGCTAATTATCACTGTCCTCCTAATTTTATAGATAAAAATAAACATCACCATGTTTCTTTTGTAAGATCTTCCATATTTTATTCCAATTATAATTGTTTTCCAGACAGTTTTTCAGTATTATTGCTTTCTATAACTTTGAAAACATTTGACAAAGATAAAAGCATATGATGTGTAAGAATAATCTATAAACAATGTGGTGTTTTTTTCACTTCTTGAGTTTATTTATATTATTTGATTTTATGCAAACTCTATAACTTATTAATTCAGAGTTCTTTATTTCTTCTCACGAGTTTTGTCTCTAAGACCATATTTTTGAAGGGTATAATTTGTTTACTAAGAAATGATGGACATAAGTTTGTTGTCAAATTTTAAATTTAAAAAATATGTAATTATATGAATGACAATTATATTTGTGTGTGTGCAATCAAACATTCCCAAAGTATTGTTATAGCCACATCTTCTCTAGTCAACTTAAAGAAAATTAGGGTAATTTTTCATTAACAATTTGAAATATCATAAATTGTGATTTTTTTAAAGTAAAATCTTATGGAAAAAATGAAAGAAGAGATGTCTACTGAGATCAAGAAATGTGTGTTTTAGGATGTCTGAATCTTTTAGGACGCATTTAATTTAGTCATCCAAACAGAATCTCCAAAGTATTGTTGCCCATAGCCTCTTTATAATCTCTTTACGAACATTACACAGAAAGATAAAGCTTTCAAAACTCTACTATAATACAAATATGCATCTATATTTTTCTCCCCACCCCCTCAAAA
This sequence comes from Heterocephalus glaber, assembly GCF_053883595.1. NCBI lineage: Eukaryota > Metazoa > Chordata > Mammalia > Rodentia > Bathyergidae > Heterocephalus > Heterocephalus glaber. Next base: position 13,518,645 of record NW_028258333.1, read on the forward strand.
AAATCCAGCTCAGTATATACTATATGCACATCTATTAGATATAGGAGCTTAACTATTTTTTCACCCAAATCTTCAAAGGTGCTCACACATGCAAAACATTGTTTTTCTTCCATTTTTATTTCAATCAAAGTGTTACTTGATTTATCTTCTCTATATCAAATATTATATTAACTTTTTCCTTCCTTTCTGGTAGGGTTGGCTTCATCAAAGGTATCTAATGAACATTATGGTCACTGTGCCATTTACTGAAAGTTATATAGAAATGTAGTTGTTAAAATAATTGTGTTTGCATTACTATTTGGTACAGGAACTTGTGACACAAAAATACATTATTATCATTGTAAGACCGCTGGCCTTACCAAACGCTCCGAGGAGCTGACTGTAGTGAAGCACACCCAAGGATCCCAGAGATGCCTCCAGAATGTAAGACCAAGGGCCTTACTAAATGCTCCAAGGAGCTGACTGCAGCAAAGAACAACAGGGAAGGAACACACCGGACAAGTTGGAAAGTAAAACAGACCTTAGTCTGGCCAGACGGCACTCCCAAAGCAAAGTAGCTTAGAGAGGCAATCAGCCCACAGTCCAAGGGTCTTTTTAGAGGGGGTTGCAGGGAAGTTAACAGGCGAAATTTACAGAAGAGGGAACAAAGGTTAGTGGTCTTACATTTGTATGTTAATTAGCCTGACATGTACTGATGGTCAGCAGATGTTTTGTAGATTGTTCTATAGATAGCGGTGTCCAGAACATCAGTTTTCAAACAAAGAGTTGAATAATTTACTTTGGGACCTTATGGCTGATACAGATCTTATCTAGTGTCCTGAAACTAAGAAGCATCTTTATCTATTCATTCACATTCAAACACAGTTAGGGCTAGGGGAGTTTTATGATTACAGAGTTATGCAGTCCCACAATCAGGAATTTTGTGCCCAGGAATTCAGGTAGTTTAGTTGGTTTAGATCTAAAATGTGCCCTGGAAGTCTTATGCTTAGAGTTGGGACTTTTGGACAGTGAGTGTATTCTGAGTGTAATATATCCTTCAGTAGATCAATACATTGATGAATTCATGGCTGAATGTGTTGTCAGAAGGTAAGGTGTGATCAGAAGAGGCAAGTACTCGGGTTGGGATGTAAAGGATATATTATTTTTCATGGCTTCTCTCTGTCTCTCTCTCCTTTTCTCTGCTTTCTGGCTGCCATGAGATGAGCAAATTTCCTCTGCCATGACATTCTGCCATGCTGTTCCTGCTTTGGAACCAACCAACTATGTACTGAATACTCCAAAATCACAAGCTAAAATAAACCTCTCCTCTTTTAAATTGTTTCTGTTGGGAATGTTGCTGCAGCAGTAAGAAAGCTGGTTAATGTAAGTGATATGTAACATATCATGTTATCCACCACTTAGAACCTCCTTGGGAAAAATGAGGTCTGTGGAATTTGAAGACTCAAGTTACTTGCTTGTTTGGCAGGTAATGCTGGCCTTTGACTGAGAACTCAGGTATGATTGTCAGTGAAACAGCTGCAGAAAACCTACCCACATGAATAAGGCTGCTTCATTGCATGGTGTCTAGGTTCAATGATTGTTGAGACAGAGAGGGAGAGGGAATATTTTTAACAGCATTTTCCAAACATCAAACAGAAGCACCTTTGTTATACATGCTGTAAAAATGAATCAAATCCCTCACCTTCCAGGTACAAAGAAAGGCTTATAAATGTAAATCTTTCATTAGGAAGAACACTCATCTAGAAAGTATATAGAAATAGAGATATTGATGTGATAAATTTTGGAGAGCAAGACACTCAGTATTACAAAATCAAATTTATAATCTTTGCAATGTTGGTCTAGGAATATTTATGTATGTTTTAATTTGTATAATTTATTTTGTTTCATGACTTAAGTAATAATTACATATATTTAATTGAAATACTGAAAAGAATATTTGTGTGTGTACCAGGAAAATTATCAGAATTATAAGATTCTTTCCGGATTGCAGGAAATACAAGGGATGATGAAAAACTACAGAGTGTATTTAAACAAAATAAGTTTCAGTTAAAGACACATTGTCATTAGTCCCCCTTAGAATACTCTGCCCTCACTTCAAACACATTTTTCCATCATTCCTGCTACTTTCCAAAACAGTTCTGTTGCAGTTGGTGTCTTTAGGAAATAGGATAAAAGTTATGGTAATTTCTGCTACTGAATACCATTCTATAGAAAGAAGCCTGGTAAAAATATTAGAGTTTATTCTCACTTACATTTTTGCACTGAATCTGGCATTGTGCAACTTCTAGATCTTTCCCAAAGTCCAAAGGACAATGAAAGGTAACATTTTGTAATAACTCGGAATTTCCAGGCAGCCAAAGGAACAGAAGTAAAGACAGGAGAAATCATTTTCAGAAGTGCTTCAGAAAGTGCCAAGAACAGCCAGCTGTGGTGCCATCACCTGCCTCACAAGCGCAAGGTCCTGAGTTCGATCCTCAATACTGAAAAAAGACTGAGAACAGTGGCATAGTGTGTTCAAAGCTAATGGGATAACTGTGAGGTGTCTTTATTTTAATGTTTTAAAAAATTTAATCATTTGTTGTATTTTCTAATCACAACTTAACAATGTTATGTCTTATGCTATTATCCTTACTCTTATATGTAGTATGGTATCACAGTTAAATATCTTGTCTTTGCACATCTTTAGCAATAAAAACAGTATAATAATTTTAGGCTAGATTTAATTATATCTATCAATTTTAAATTCAGGCAGCTAAGGGACTACACTGAAGAGTTTAATAATAGAATGAGGGTTAATACTATTACAACGGATCAAAAACAATGAGTTTATGCCAGGCATTTAGCTCAGTAGTTTTGCCACCTACCTTGCAAGTGCAAGGTCCTGAGTTTGATTCCTGGTACCAAAAAAAAAAAAAAAAAAAAAAGTCTTTATCAAACTGTAAGTGTTCTTTCTTTTCCTTTGGGGGAAATTTGCACTTAACTAATTACTGGGTATACCCACCCACTCTCCTTTTTATTTTGATTCAGGACCTTGCTTAGCTGCTCCATTGTCAAGGCTGGATTTAAACTTCTAATCTTCCTGTCTCAGCCTTTCAGAGTGCTAGAATTACAGGCATATGGCACCATGCCAGGCTTTTCAAAATATTTTTGTGGATGAAGTGTCTCCACTGCTTCATAAGGGGTCTCATAACAAATTAATACAAGTTGAGGGGCTTAAAAAGTAGAAAGTTTTTTGTACCATTTTTGCAAGCTATAAGTCCAAAGTAAGATGCCTCTCCCATGTCTCACTTTCCTAGAACCTGATGCCTGCTGCTGATCCTTTATTTTCCTCCTATTACAGACACATCACACTAACTCTCTCTATGATCAGCTTTTGTCTTTCTCTTTGTGTCTTTACCTTTTCTCCTTCTGTAGAAATCTTTGGCTTTGGACTAAGAGTTAACTCAGAAAATTCCAGAATTTCTTCAAGAGATGCTTAACATAAGTATATATGCAAAGACACATTTTCCAAGTGATATCATGTTCATAATTAACTTTTCTCCTTGAAACTTCTTTATTATAGAGCCTGTAGATCTTAGATATTATTTTTATATAGTTGTGATTAAAAAGTATTCTCTAAATGCATAGACACTAAAAGGCATGATGTATGTTGGTTGTTCATTGCTTGGTAGCTTACTGAAATTATTCTTCATTTTCAATGTTTATGTACAGGTAATAGTGACATTGGATGAATAAATATACAATATACAATTAACATTGCTAAAAGAAAATAATGTCGATTTCACGAATTCTGTCAATCAAATCTGTGTAGTAAAACTGTTTTCAGGCTATTGAATAGATAAGATGGAGCAAGCTAAGCCTAATCTCATACAAATAAGAATTTATAATTAGAACTCTTTTAGTAATGAATGCAAGGCAAATAGAAATCAAATAATTAAAATTGTCTTCCAGCAGATCATTTTCCTTCTAATGTTTAGATCTTTGATCCATTTTGATTTTAGTTTAGTGATGGTGAGAGATATGGGTCTAGGTTCAATCTTCAGCATGTGCATAGCCAGTTTTCCAAGCACTACTTGTTAAAGAGGTAGCTTTCCTCCAGTGAAAGGATTTGGCTCCTTAATTAAAAATAACATAACTAGCTCAGCATGCCTGGAGCTGTTTCTGAATGTTTTATTGTTCCAGTGATCCACAAATCTGTTGTTTTCCCCCCATACCATGCTGTTTTTATCTATGTAGCTTTGTAGTATAACTTGAAGTCTCAGATTGCGATGTGCACTACCTTTCCCTTGTTGCACAAAACTGGTTTTTCTACTCTATATCTCTTCTGGTTCTATGTGAATCTTAGTATTGCTTTCTCCAATTCTCTAAGAAATGTTGTTGGTATTTTGACTGGGATTGCATTAAATGCATGTAAAAGTTTTGGACATATGGCCATTTTGACTATATTGGTACACCCTATCCAGGAACAGGGGACATTTTTCCATTTTTTAATAACCTATTTGATCTTATTTTTCAAAGTAGTATAGTTTTCAACATGGTGGACTTTAATTTCCTTGGTTAAGTTTATTCTCAATTATTTCATTTTGCTGGATGCTATTTTTAAAGGTATTGTAGAAGTTTAGGCAAAAATATTTTGAACAAAACACTAATTGCACAAGAAATAATACCGATAATTAATAAATGTGATCACAGCAAATTAAAAAGATTCTGCACAGAGAAGAAAATCCACAAAAGACTGAAGAGATAACCTAAATTATGGGAAAAAATTTTTTCAACTAGTCCTCAGACAAAGGATTAATATCTAGAATATATGAAAACTCAAAAGGATTAGATCCCCTCAAATTTAAAGACTCAGTCAAAAAATGGGCATCTGAAATGAATAGGCACTTCTCAGATGAAAAAAATACAAATGGCTAGAAAATACATAAAGAGTATGCAACATTGCAAGCCAGAAAAATGCAAATTTAAAAAAAAACTAAGGGGGCCAGGGATTTAGCTCAGTGGTTCTGGCTCCTGCCTTGCAAGCGCAAGGTCCCAAGTTCGATCCCCGGTATCAAAAAAAAATTAAAAAATAATAAATAAATAAATAAATAAAAATAAATAAACTAAGAAAAAATAGCTACCATCAAGTAATCAACCAATAACAAATGCTGACAAGGATCCAGAGAAAAGGAAACACTTCCTCATTTTTGCAAATGTGAACTGGTACAAATGCTATGGAAATATGCCTGGAGATTTCTCAAAAAACTGAAAATAGAAATTTCATTTGACCCAGGTATTCCCCTTCTAGGTATCTTCCCCCACAATTTAATGACATCATACCACAGTTGTGTATGCATATGCATGTTTGTTGTAGCTCAAATCATAAGGGTAAATCTTTGAAACAGCCTATATGTCTAGTAACTAAAGGAAGATAAAATGTATTATTTATACACAACAGAGTACTACTCTGTCATAAAGAAGGATAAACTTGAGTCATTTCTAGGAAAATGAATGCACCTTAAGACCATAATATTAAGTGAAGTAAATCAGACATGCAAGATTAAATATCACATGGGTCCTCTTATATGAAAATCTTAATAGATTAAAAATGCAAAATAAATGACAGATAATAGGAAAGAAAGAGACAAAGTAGAAGTAATTATTGTAATCCAGCACAGACAATATATGTAAAAGTGTACCTTGATTTACTATATTTGAATTATGTGTTCTATATGGATTTTTGTCTATTAGCTTGATTGTTAATTTGCATATGTAATAATTAAAAATGAATCTTATGCTGGAAAAATAAAAGAGAGATGTAAGGAAGGGGAATACAAAGAATTGAGTTGTGTTATATACCTGTATCAGTTCCCTACAATGAATATAATTATTATGTTCTGCAAAACACAGAAAGTACTTGACATGAAAATTCAAGTTGCAAACCTTCACAGGTATGAACTGACTTCACATTATGAACATTTATGGATGCAAACAAATCATGAAAGTAGTAATACGCTATAAACCTGTCATACTGTACTTTACCACCATTTTAATGTAACTGTAAATGTTTAGTTACAGTATTTTTGTGTGATATTTGGGTTTTTGTTTCACATTTTACATTGTATCTTTGTATCACACATGTATAAGACTCACTTTGTCATACTTAGAAACAAATATGAACATTCTTCTGGAACAAATCTTGTTCATAAGTTGGGGGCTTACTGTACTAATAAAAATTAAATTTTAAAAATTTTGCAAAGTTGTTTTGGCTTGTATGTAGATATTCCCCCAAACCCAGATAGACTCATAGGTGGGGCATTTTGAATTCAACTGGATCTATAATGTGTAGTACTAAATTACTCCATTGATTGGTTTAGCATCATTCTGGTCCCTGATAATGAGAAGGGGCTTGGGTGTGGGTGACTTGCAGCCTGAATGGGATGAAAGGAGAAGGAAGACTCCTTTCACTGTTTTATTGCTTTCCTCCTCTGTGATGCTCCTTTGCTGTACCTGTCTGTCTTGGAACCATCTTACTATGAACAGAATCCTCTACATACTGTGAACTGAAATAAACCTTTCATTTTTAAATTTGTAGCTGTTGGACATTTTGTCTCAAGTAGGAGAAAATAAGTAAGACAAATGTATGCAATGTGAAAAAAAAAAAACAAAGAAATTAAATAAATTAGTCCTGTCAGTTCCAGGGCAAGAAGAAGAATATTTTGACCTCCAATTCTATTTTCTTTATATTGCATCATTTCAGTTAAGATAATGTCTTCAATTGTCCACTAATTTAAAGAACCTTTTATCATCCAACAATAACTCATTCTAGATAGGCACCATTTAGTTTTCACAATCAAGCCAAATTTTCCAGGGCCTTTTTCCAGCCTAAATTATACTAAGCCTTGATAAAGATTTAGGTGATGGAACACTTATTTTGGGCAGAGAAAGTGGTCCATATTTAAGTGGATAAAACAGAATTTCTAAAATCATACCAGCAAAACTTGAGTCTAGTCACTGCTTTGTTTTGTTCACTTAGTACAATCTTTATGTATTTTAAGTGCTATTAAAGTACAAAAAATATGAAAAATAAAAGTTACTAATAATATTAACTTATTATTATCATTACTGTTGTAATTCATGTTAATTTAAAATTGCTTATCTCATTCTTATTGTTTATAATTGCCTGAAATCAACAGGCTGAAAGTACATTGGATTATTTTATTAGTAAAACAATACACTTTTATTTACTTGTTTTATGACACTGTACAAGAAGGTTGATATTATATTTCTAAAATTGAGTCTTGGAAATTATATTCATGAAATAAAAGAATAATTCCACTGTGTTATTTCATTATAATATCTTATAAATGGATTATTTAAATTTTTAAAAATTTAAGCCAAAATAAAATATTATTTAAATAAGTAGTATGTTAAAGAAACTGGGAGATATGCTTAATTAATGATATAGTTAGGAGAAATAATCTTTTAACTGGAATGATTTATGTTATGAGTCTATGTCAAAAGTAGGTATCATAAAATAATTGCTTTAAACTTTGAAAAATCTTGTAACTTTATTAGAGTCACATAAAGTGTGATAAATGCTATTTTAATAATAATTAATAATCTAATTAAATCTGCAGTTTTAATGCATCTGGCTTTCATGGAAATTTTTTCATTAAGTTTTAACCGAAACTATCTACTATAAATAAAGTACTCGATAGAAATCTTAAAATTGATGTAATTTCATTATCATTTCAAAAGATTGCTTCTTTTCTTGTACTTAGTAAATAGAAAGTTGACAAATTGATGCCGGATACTTAATAAATATGTTCTGATGTGAACATGCATTTGAATAATATTAACAGAAAAATTATGAAAAATTAATTATATATTTAAATATATTAATTATATTAAAACAAAGACAAATTTAGAAAACAAATTATATAGAAAGTTTGACAAAATTTAAAATTTCAATTTCCTGAAGAATTTGGAAACTAAATTTAATTTGGGGAACATTGCATACTGTGTTCAAAAGATATTCTTTGAAAATTCTGTACATTCACATAATTAGAATTACTGTGGCAAAGCCTTACAAATTCTTCTGCCAAAATATTAATATTAAAATATACTTCCCAAAGTGATTACATTTGGGACCTAACCTATCTCCTTTCTTTCAAGATATATAAAGATGCATATAAATATGTAAATAACATAATTTTCTTTAAAATTTGCCCAATTGTCTATGCTGCAGTGAATTTCCTAAAATTAAGTCTGATTAGAGTTCATATCTATTGGAAAGTATTATTTTCATGAACATAGCCATTTTGTAAAAGATTTGCTTGCTTCAAAACCAAAATCCAACCGGCAGTGGTGAAAGTATATAGTCTTTATCTTATTACTGAGTCACACAGGAATGAACCTATAGTTTTCATGTCAAGCATCTTTATTGTTGTTGTTTTGTTTAATTGTTGCCTGCTTGCTTGTTTTTAATTTTTTTTTTAATTGTGATAATGGAGATCAAACCTTGGGCCTTGTACATGTTGGGTAAAGGCTTTACCACTGAGCTCTTCCCCAGCCCCTTCCATGTGTAGACGTGATAGATTATCTTCAACTAAAACAGGTGAGTATCTCCCAAGATTTAGATGTTCTTAGTGCTCTGAGGAGGCATAGGAGATAGGAGAAAGTGGAGGATGGTTAAAAGTTTTACTTATGTTGTGGAAATAAAATGTAGGATAAAAGTAGTTTCCTTCATTATTTCCCTCAAGTTCTGTCTTGCAACTATTAATAAGCTGAATGTCTACAAATATGTCCACATATATGTGCTAGTAATCTTACTCCAAGAATCATGAGATTATCAAATAATTCTTTTTAAAGTTAAGCCCTACTCTTTTGTGGATCCTGCAGAGATAAAAGGATAGTGCAGATTCTTGGTCAGGAAATCTCAGTTTGTGGTAGGTGTGATAGTACATGCCTAAAATCCCAGTGCTCTGGAAACTGAGGCAGGAGGATTTGAATTTCCATACCAATCTGGACTAGATGGTGAGGCCCTGCCTCAAAAAATTAAACTTTGTTTTATAGCACATTATTTTTCATGTATACCTAAAATCTTTCCTATGTATCATTATATCTACTATTTTGCATTCAGCTTTTTTAGTCTCTTTTAAAATAAGCAAGCTCTTTTTAAAATCATCAAATTTGTCAAACTCATTGAAATGTATTTGAAGTGATAAATTTTACCTTGTAACTTACCTTAATAAAACAATATTACTGAAAACAGTATGGATGGTTGGTCCTCGAGACATTAAACTAGAATTACCATATGATTCTGGTGTGACTGTTGCAGATGCATATACAGTAATTGGAATCAAGATTCAAAGTAATATCTGGAAGCTCACATTATCTGACACATTAATTACAATAGCCAAGATGTAGATACAACACAAATAAGCACTAATAAATTTATAATTAAGGAAAATGTAGTATGTACATACACTGCAGTAGTATTAAGCTTAAAAATATATGGTGGCACACACCTATAATTCTAGCACTCTAGGAGACTGAGGCAGGAAGATTGAAATTCAAGTTCAAGCCCAGCCTTAGCAAATAATCAATTCCTTGACTCAATTTTAAAATTGTGGTGGGTAATTGGAGATATAACCCGGGGCAAATGTCTTGAGTTCAGTTTATAATTTTTCCCCACAAAACAAGAAGAAGAAGGAGGAGGAGGAGGAGGAGGAGGAGGAGGAGGAGGAGGAGGAGGAGGAGGAGGAGGAGGAGGAGGAGGAGGAGGAGGAGGAGGAGGAGGAGGAGGAGGAGGAGGAGGAGGAGGAGGAGGAGGAGGAGGAGGAGGAGGAGGAGAAGAAGAAGAAGAAGAAGAAGAAGAGGGGGAGAGGGAGGAGGAGGAAGAGGAAGAAGAAGATTGCTTTAAATTTTGTGACAATGAGTACAATAGTTTAAAATGTTATTCTTAGGGGAAAGTCTGTCACCGAATGGCAAGTACTTCATAAACTTCCTGCTGCGTGAGTCAGTTGAAATAGTGAAAGGTATAGAAATGGACAGTAGAAGGAGATTATTGGAGGACAGGGATAGAGCTGTTCAATTGGTATAAATTTATAGTTATACAAGATAAATTCCAGAGATTGTAAAAGAAATTCTGTTTTCCTCTAGAAAGAGTATAGATTCAGATTTTATTTATTGGCTTATAATCTATTAAAATTGGTTAGGCCAGGGATTTAGTTTAGTGTTGCCATAGCCTGCCTCACAAGCGCAAGCTCCGGAGTTCAATCCCCAGTATAAAAAAAGAAAAAATTTGGTTTATATGTGTGGTTTCACATTAGGATTGGTATTCTGTTTTCTTCCAATTGGTAACCAGTTGCTCTAATGTCATTTGTTTAAAATAAACACTTGCACTTGAACTACATTACATTTCTCCTAAACATTAATTCACCAAACATAATTCAGTTCAGAAATTTGTTTCTATTACATGGATTTATATGTCCATTTTTATACAAATGCCATGGAAAATGAATTCAAATAGCTTTATACTAAGTATAGATATCAAAGAGTTTAATTCTTTGTTCATTCATTTATAATTAGTTTTAGTTATTCTAAGTTCATTGTTTTCTTTATATATTTTAGAATTACTTTTGATTTCTAAAAGTAAACTAACAAAATTCTCAGTTGAGATTTGATATGGATCATTCCAATCTGTCCATAAGCTTTGCAGAATACATTTAACAATAATGCATCCATCAATTCAAAAGCACAAATTATCTTACTATTTTTGCATCATCTTTATTTGACATAGTTAAGAATTCTTTGTATCTTTTATTATAGAGATCTTGAACATCTTTTATAAATCAATTTTGTGACAGTGCTACTTTTTACAATTTTTAATCGATTGATATTTATTTATATTTTATGGTATATAGTGGCTTATTTCAATATGTACTGTAATGCATTTTATATATCATGATCAGTATAATTTTGTAGATTCATCACCTCAAACAAGGTATTGCTTTCCACAGAAATGAGGAGGAAAGTTAAACCTGTTCTCTTCTGAGTTGTGGGTGTCTGATATTGAGTCTTAATGGTAGAAAAACTGATGAATACAGAAAACAGGTACTGAGCAGGAAGTCAGTGTTGTGATTATATAAGACCATGTGTTTCCGTCACATTTGGAGCTGATTTGTGGGAGGAATTTGTAAAGCTTTGGTGATGCTACCTAACAAAGATCTAGAAAGATAGTTGTAATATGTTAGGTTGAATAATTAACTTGTTAACATATTCATTTGGAGATTACAAGTGGTGTAGAAAGATGTGTTTTGGTATCATATTTAAAAAGGTTATTGTATGGCAGTAAGGCTTCCCTCTTAACTTGATTGGACTGGGACATCAGTAAGAGGGTAGAAAATCACACTTCCTAGTGTGTCATAAAGGCATGTACATTAGGGTTATATCTGGTTCTTAGCCCTGTCATCTTTGGCACTGTGTCACTGCTCTGATTTCTGGCTACCGTGACTCAAGTATCTTTGTCTTGCAAAGCATTTCTGCCATGATATTTCTGGCTTGGAGCAAGCCCAACATGGACTGAATGCCTGGGAACTTGGAGTCAAAGGAAGCACCACTCCCTTTAAATCATGTTTTTTAGAAATTGTTTCCCAGACATGCAAATGCTCAAAACAGAGCATATAACTTTCTGTATTCTCAATTGTATCTATTTCTATATTATCATCTTTATCTATTATGATTACAGATTAATCTTTATAAAGATAGAAAGTTACTTTAATATCTTTATATTAAAGTATGTCTTGAAAAAACAATTGAGTTTTATTTTTTTGTAGAGGCTAATTGTGTGGTTTAATTTTGTAATTTTGCTATCAATACCGTCTCTGTCATAGATATGAAATTTTATTCACTCAGATCATCAGATATAATCTGGTTAATATAGACATATGTTGGAGGAAATTACTTGTTTTTTAGTAAAATAAACCATTTGTCAGCTGTAACAATAAAGCTTCCTAGAACTTGGATTAGAAGATTTTCTTAATAGATTATGAAGGTAACATAACTTTCCAATTGATTTACATGATTAGCTGTAATATTTAGACATTTAATTCTTTTGAAGTTTATTTATTGTGAGATTTTTCTTCAGCATCAATACTCATATACTTATTGAAATAAATAGGACATACATGTGTACATACCGGACAGTTTCTCTAGTGTGAAGAACTGAAAGTGTAAATAAGGATTAAAAGGTATAATAGACAATGTGAAATAGGAAGAAAAGGGGCAAAGGAGAGGGGGAAGTGGGAGGGGTAGGGAAAAGGAAAGAAGGGAATGGAATTAATATGAAAAACTGGAAGCAAAGTCTTTGTAAATAGGGAGGGGTGGAGGGTTTGAAGGGAGGGCAGGGGAAGGGGGAAAAATAACAAAGAGAGATTACATAAAGGTGCAGTTTTCCAATGATGAATGTCATTATATTGTATACCTAAAATAATTAAAATTATTGGTATTGTATACCAATAAAATTAGTTAAAAAAAGATTTTAACCCTTGCAGTTTAGCTCTAGAATCTGCTTGTTTAACCAGCTCCATATTTTGGAAGATAAAAGGTGTGTCCTAACTTGTTTGGACATTCAATGGCTAGCATCTTGGTTTAAATAAAGCAAATTCAACAATAAAAAATAAATTCATATACTTATTATGTAAACTGTTCTTTTTTTTTGTTTTAAACCAATATCATTGACTAACAAATCACTTACAACCTCTGTTCCCAATATTGTCATCATTTCTTAAGCAACACAAATCATATGTGGAGAAACATTTCTTTGTCTGGATCTTTTAAAATCTCATATATTAATTAGGTTTTATTTCAAGGAAAGTTATACAATTTTTTATTTCTACATTATTGTATGTTACTTTAGAAAAATGGGCTTAATAATATATTTTTATGTGGTGATATATTTTATAATTAACTTCTGTTTCACTTCTGTTTAAAATCATGTTATTGGCTGTGTAAAGTAAGCTTATCATTGTGAAATATAAATTATCATGTTACAAAAATAAAATTATTTAATTAATCAGATTTTTTTTATCTGTTTTTAGAAAAGTAAGGGAAAATTAATGCAAAAATAATGGTGTTTAAATTAAAATTTGTTGGTATGATTTAATTTTCCCACTTATTCAAGGAACTTACTAAATCCAGATGGGAAAGAAAATGCCATTCTATGCCAGAATAAACAATAAAAATTTTGAAGCCAAGTTGAATAATTGGTTTTTATTTCAGCCCTACCAGCTGTCTGGAAAGTGATATCTTCAGCCACCTGCTTGCATCATTATAATCACTACTATTCAAAATTTTTACCAATATGTTGATGAAAAGCAAATTTCCTAAGAACACTGGTTAGATTGCTTTAGTTGTTCCGGTGTATTCTATACTTAGATGTCTTAATTTGCAATACATAGCAATTTAAATACAAAATGTTATATCCAAATATATCATTATTTTGTCATACTCCTTTACTTTCTGACAAAGACTTTGTATCAGGTAAATAATTTTTTGAAATATTTTATGAAAATCACAATATAGTAAAAAGAAAAAACTCAGTAGATAATATTCTTACTAATTTATATTTTTCCATTTTTAAGTTAACCAACATTTCTGTATGTACAGGAATTAGAAATGCTACATTTCAGAAACCATAATTTGCTAATGTTTTAGTTTAAAAAACTAAAAATTGGACTTATTGGAACTACTGTAAATAAATTTTAACATATTTTTCTTAAACATGCATGTTACAATACATATAACAATCATGTATTATTATACATTCATATTTATACTATATAAAGTCATCAAACATACATTCATTTAAACACCTTTGTAAAATACAGAACAATCTTAAACTTATGAAGAATATCTTACTAACACTGACTGGTATTTTAGGATGAGTGAATAAAATCTATATGCAGTATGCTACACAATAATATACAATTAAATGAATATGTTCATGCAATTTATTTATTTATTTAATTTATTTATATGAGAGGCATGTTCTGACTGTTAATCTTAGTTGTTAATTTTACTGTATTAAATGACTCCCAGGGTGGTGATTGGATCATGGAAGTGCTATGATCATCAGTGCATTAGTATACTGATGCCCTTACTCGATGTTAGGAGTTTAGCCAAAATTTGTGGAGGTGGATCACAGAAGGCGGGTCTCTGCAGAGTAGATATCCCTAGTACTTTTCCCTGGTATTTTGCTTTCTGGTTACATGAAGTGAGCAGCTTTGCTGCACCATGTTCTTTTACTTTGATGTTTCTGCATTTGAAACAGCCAGTAGTGCCCGAGAACATCTGAAACCTTAAGAAAAATATAAGCTACCCATTGAAGTTTTGAGTGGGAAGTAGTTGTCTCCTGATAGGAAAGTTTACCAAAAAATACTGAAGCCAGAGAAGTGCGCGTCATTACTCTGACTATACATGACCACATATATCAGATGACTCTGAAAAGATTTCTGGGGAGAAGTTTGGAGCAGCTGTGCAGAGAAAGCCTAAAATGATCTGAGGTGAGAATAATAGGTGATTTGGCTTGTGGCTTATAATACCAGAATGCTAATAGATTGTGGAGTGCAGACTGGGCTCATAAGATTTCAGAGGCAGACTCAATTGAGGACTAAACTCTGTATTGGCATTTTATGTTATGATCTGGCAAAATAATTGCCTTTATTTTGTCCATGTTCTGAGATTTTGAATGAGGCTGAGTATAAGATTAGTGGGCTAATTTTTCCTCCAGAGAAAGTCACAAGGCAGCTCAAATTCAAGCTGTGGCATAAGTTGGCACAAAGTGGTACAAATTGGATGCTTTTAGCCAGAATTATAGTGAAAAGTGGGGAAAAAAAGAAATATTTGAGAAGCTTACATTTTTGCCTAAAGAGAAACAGAAGGAAAATTGAGACTAAGAAATGTGTGGTTGTTGAAGAGATCAACATTATTCAAAGGAAACCAAGTGATTCAAATGAGAATTTTTTAAAAATGCAATGAGGGCATTTGAGAATTTAGTGTGATCTTATTTATTGCAACTTTAAGTGTCCATAGTGTATATATTTTATTTAGGAAGAGAGCTCCTGTCTCTTGCTCAGAAATGAATGCTTATGTAATTGGCTCCCTGGGATTAATTTCACCATAGTCAGCTGCTGGGGCAATCTGAAGCCCCAGGAACCATGGTCCAGTGGGGTCTGGCAACTGTAGACCAGGGAATTTTCCATGGAATGCATTGGAGCCACTTAAGCACAGGCTGAAATCTCTGAAACAATGAGCAAAAAATAATTCTCTCCTCCTTTAAGTTCAGGATGTCTTGTAGTTTGTTTCAGTGATGGGAAAACTACCCAATACTGTACTGTTACTCTTTCCATTGATGGTTACATATGTGTTTGTGTGTATGTGTGTGTGTGTGTGTTTTAAATTACTGCATAAATCCTCCAATCAATTTAAATTTTATTCAATATGTCATATTAGTGACTCAAATTTAACATGACACTCACTTACAAAATTAGTAAAATTTATTATTATTCTCTAAAATTGATTTTGACAACGATTCTCAATGATCAGGTAGTGCAATAAGATTGAATATATTGGAATATTTGACTCAGAATATGAGTTGTTTGGACAAATAGAGGAAAAATACTAATGTATTATTTTTCATATGTAAAATAAGAAAAATAATAGTGATTATTTGAAAATTAAAAAGTAATTAATAAGCAATTTTAGGAAAATTATTAAACATAACCAATAGTATATTTGAAGTGACCTATTACAGGCAGTTTTAAAAAATATTTTTTGTTATTTCCCCTCTATATATTCTAATTATAAAACTTAATCTAGCATTTTGCTTTTGTATTGTAAGTGGTCAATGGAAGAACCTCATGTTTTATTTAAAATAACTGAGTCTTAAAGACTGGTGAATACTGACTGAATACCTGAATTTTAGGTCTTAGTTCTAAACTCTGATTGTTTTGCATTCCTGATGATGTGTGTATTTACTAAAGATGGTGTTTGTGTTATTGAGTCCATAATTATGGTAAACTGGATTAACTTCAACTCATCTTAAATCATAACTTTAATCTTTAAGAATTATAGACAAAATATTTACTGAATTGTGCTAATAAAACAGACCCTTAACATAATTAGAAAATTCATTGTGAAATTTTAAATGTGGTGAAAAAAGAATAAAATACGATTCACAGCCCGAACTTTGACACTGATTACTAATGACAGTGTTTTCAAGTAAAATTGAAATTAGAAATCACCTTATATTTTTATTTCTTTTATTTCACTTTTTATTACCTAATAGTATGTTTACTGTACACAATGATCATATTCCTTGTGGTGAATTGGTACATGGACATAGTACAACTCATTATTTTTATCCCTTTTCTCTCCTATTAACTTTTTTTTTTTTCTTTCAGTACTAGGAATTGAACTTAGGACCTTATACTTGCCAGGCTCCCAATAATTCTTGAACTCCTTCCCATTTGAAAATAAACTATCCCCTACTTCCTATTATCTACCTTTTATTTTCTCTTCATTTATGTTTTTGATTTCTCATATAAGAAAATGAATACAATATTTAAGCAATTGTGAGTCTGATTTAATTTACCATTATGGTCTCAAAGTGCGCGTATTTTCCAATAAGTGACTCAAGTTTGTCATACTTTATGGCAAAGTACTACTCTGTTATGTAAAAATACAAACGTCTTTTCATCCATTCATATAGGCCACTTCCCAGATTTAACTATTATGACTTGTGCTTCTATAAATATGGGTATTAACACTGTAATATGATGTCTTTAACTCTTTTGGGAATATAACTAGAATGGGAATTGTTGAATCAAATGGAATGTGTTTTAACTATTTCATTTTCCAGTAGCTTTAATTTCTGTTTTAACATTTATATGTTTAAAACATTTGGAATGAATTTTAGTATATGGTGAGAGGTACAGGTCTATATTCAATTTTCTAAATGTGGACAACATGACCTTTCTTTTATCAGAGTGTAAGATGTAAATCCTTTAGTCCAATTTCCAGTAGATTCCCTTTTTCCAACTGAAACTTCATGACCATGTTTTCTTTTCCAAATATCTATCATTATGTTGTCATTTGGGCTCTGACTAGAATTGCCCATTATGTCATGCTTTTATTATTCTAATACTTCTTTAGCTTACATCTCTACACATTTCAAAACTCCTACCCAAATACATTCTAAAGAATTTTGAATTACATGGTCAGGTATAATTTTAAAACCAGCCAGACCCCAGGTACCAATTTTAACTATTTCTCAGTTTTCTGGATAGAATAGCTTACACCTCAATTTTAAGGAGGAGATTTTTAATTTGGCTTACAGTCTTAGAGAATGGAGTGTATGCTTCATTGGGTTCCAAGGCAAAAACTTCATCACAAAAGGGTGTGATGGAGCATGGTTTAATTACTTCATAACACCTAGTAAGTCAAGCACATGTGAATGGCACTATCAAGACATATACTCTCCAAATACACACTCCTGTAGTCTACTTACACTTCCTTATACCATAATCAACTATGAATATCAGTGAGTTAATCCACAGAAGAGTATAGCAACCCCATGTTCTAAATACCATACCAGGAGTTGCCTTATCCAATCTAATTAAACATTAATCTTATCATCATACACTCATCCTTCTTACACATGAATTTCTTGATATAAATGATCTAATGAACCTATCTCTCTGGCAAAAAGAATGTATTTCTGTTCATTTTACTTAGTAATGTTTTGGCTATTCTTGGTCTTTAAGTATCTATGCAAATATTAGGCTATTTTTTTCTAGATCCTTGAAGAATATCATTGGTGATTTGTTGGGATTACATTGAATCAATAAATTACTTTTTGTTATATAGCCATTTAAATAGTAACTCTACCAATACATGAGAGAACGTTTCATATTTTAGTGCATTCTTTAATTTTTTTCTTTAATATTCTGTAATTTTCATTGTAGATTCTTTTCTTCTGTTTTATCAAAATTATACATGCATAACTATTTGAAGATTTTGTTAATGGAAGTGTTATATTTTATTTTGTTTTCAGAAATTTTATTCTTGGTGTATAAAAAAGATACTGATTTTTATGTTCATGTTGTATCTTACTTTTATGGTAAATACAAATCTATACATCTATTGTCATGTGATTCCTGATAAAGTTACTAAAATTATACATTGGAGAAATGATCTTCCACAAATAATATTGAGAATTCAAAAGCCTTTATATAGAAGACTGATACTCAACTTTTATATCTCACTCATTAAAAAATAAACATAAATAAATTTAAAATGAATGAAAGACCTAAACATACAACTAGAAACTTCAGGATTGCTAGAAGAAAAATAGGGGAATCAATTGAAGACATAACTGAAGGTAAAGATTTTGTGAATAGAGTTAAAGTCTATAGGAAACAAAAGTAAGAATCAACAAATGAGATTGAATCAATTAATAGCTTCAGCACAACAAAGGAAATAACTAAGAAATAGAGATAACATACAGAGTTGGAACAAACCATTACCAGCTACTTTTCTAAAAGAAAATTGCTATCTAGAATATATAAAGAAATCAAAAACTTACCCAAAAACCAATTAACTCAATTAACACAGGAGACTGAGTTGGTAAAAGTACAAATGGACAATAAATACATGAAGAAATGTTCAACATCCTAGTCCATAAAGAAAATGACAATAAAATTACATTTAGTCCCAGTCAAAATAATTATCACAAGATATTTAAGACAGCACAAATATTGTTGAAGATGATGAGAGCTCTTTCACACTTGTTATGAATGTAAATTCATATGGCCATTATGGAAATCAGTATGAATGTTCCTTAAATAACTGAAATGGGAGGTACAGGTTGATTCACTCTTAGGTATATTTACAAGAAATTTAGAGGATGCATAATACAGATACTAGAGAGATATCTGCTGATTCACATTTTGTATAGCACGATTCACAATACATAAGATGTGGAAACAGTGTAGATGCCAGAGTTTAATAGATCGAGAAAATACGCTATTTGGATGTATATAAAGGTATTTGTATGTAAATAAATATATAGAGATGTGTGTATATCTAGTGTCTAGTGTGATTTATACATTTATAAATGTATACTCTGATGTATAGAGTGATATATACATATAAATATATATATTGTCATATATAAATATATATGTGTATATATATATTTACTGTTAAGATCTATACTGTCTCTCAAAACCCTTATGTGTTTGAAAGTTTATTGAGTCATAGGGGCACTATACTCCTCAGTGGGTTATGAGTTCATAGCTGACCTGTTGTTTGAAGAGTCTGGACATGGAAGATGGAGGAAATTTCCTGGGAAGTTATATCTTCATCCATGGCTCTACGCTTCTCTCTCTACCTACTGACTGCCATGATGTGAGAAGCTTTCATTTTCTACCTTCTTCCACAATGGTCTGTCTGCCTTGGACCCAGTTGACCATAGACTGAAATGTCTGGGCAGTAATTAAGTTCTCTGCATCCAAGTTGTGGATGTTAGGTATTGTTTATCAGTGATGTCAGAGTGACCAAGACAGATTAGGATGCTGAAAGAGAAGTTGTTCTTGTCACTGTGATAGGCTATGCATTTTAGAAACCTTTGTTTTTAAATTGATTTTTTTAGAAATCTTTGGTTTGTGGGAGGATTTGGGAAAGGTTTTGGAGTACGAGTCAGAGAAGACCTAAAATGCTCTATGCATGCTTGATAGCCAATAGTAGTCAGTGCTCTGCAGACCAGAATGCTGACACAAATGCAGAAAATAAATGGCAGGTTCAGGAAGTTTTGATTGGGAACAAAGAATCCTTTGGTAGGGCTACTAGAGGGCATGGATTGTATCCTCTGGAAGAAAACTTGCTTTGATTTTGCCCATCTCCTGAGATTTTCTGGGAGACTGAATTCAAGGATTGTGAAACATTTAATCTGATGGAGTAATTTTCAAAACAACCCAATGATCAATCTGTGGCATGGGTACCATGCTACTTTTAGCAATATCTGTAGTAAATGATGTAAAATTATTTGAGGGTTTTGCTAGAAGGTTATCATCTGCAATGTTATAGCAATGGAGAGTATGAAATTGAAAAGATTATTTTTAAAAAGAAGCCAAGTATTTTGTTTTGGGACAATAGAAAAAATTCCTTGAGGGAATCTCAAGAATAAGCAAGACCAAACCATTTATAGGCAAAGACGTAAAGAACTCTAAAGCTTTTATTTGAGAGGAGGTCCCCTGCATGAGAAGTACCACTTAAGGAACTGGTTCTCTGGGATTCTTTTCAAAGTGTTTAGCCATCCATGAACTTAGAGACCTCTGAAGCCATGATCAAATGAGTCTGGGTATTATACATGGTACCAGGAGCACTTGGCATTATCCAGGTGGTGCTGGTTTTATAGGGATGAAGAATGTAAGAATTACAGGGCCAGAAGAAGTTTGGGAGGCCAGAAAGTGTTCTCTAGAGAGAACAATGCTTGAAGTTGTAAAACTGAAGCCAAATATGCAGTAGATATCCTAGGAAGTTAGAGATGTTAGTATCATGTAATGTTTGCTGAGGAAAGTTGCAGGCAGTGAGAACTACCCTCAGAGAAGACATCAGGATGCCAATCACCAAGACCACAGATGTGAGGCTACTTGTGTCCTATACAGTTCATATCTTGCTCTCACCCAGCAAGATGATAGATGTGGAACTATAAGATCTAATGTTTCCCCTGCTGGATTTCTCTCTTTGAGAATGGGAAGGTTTACCTTTTGCCTTTTGTATGTTGGAATTATTTACCTCACTTTAAAATTTTATACAGGATCTTACAGCCAAGAGTTTGTCTTGAGACTCAGAGGAGACTTTGGACTTGGACTTTTCAGTAAATTTTGCCAATGGACTAAATGCATTTTATGTGAAATTGACATCAATCATGTTTCCTTCCTCAAATCTGCACTTCTCTCTCTGCCTCCTGACTGCTATTATGTAAGCAGCTTTCCTCCTTTGGCATTTCTATCATGGTTTTCTGCTCTAGAGCCAGTGGACCACAGAATGAAAACTCTGAGTTAAAATACACCACTCCTCTTTTAAGTTGCAGATGTCTTCTGATATTGTGTATAAGTGACATTAAAGTGTTGAAGACCACATGGAGTATTATTCAACTGTAGAAGAATAAGATCATATAATTCAGATGATTATAATTTTAATTTCTTGAAACAAACCAGATTCAGAAATTTAATTATTAAATTTTCTCTAATATGAGACAACTAGAAAAAATCAGCAAAATTTTAGAACAGAGATGACATAAAATTAATTGGAGAATATTAGACAAGAGGAAGTAGATTGAGGGAAGGGGAAAGAAAGGGAAGCAGATAATATGTGGGAATTAATAAAGTATGTTCCATTTGTGTAGAGGTATGCCAGCATATAACCCACAGTTCCATATAAGTAATATGCACTAGTAAAACAAAAAAACCCCACTTTTTATCTCCCCACTTTTACATTGTGGAGGTGAAAATACTCAAGGGCAAAATGTCTCGCTGGCTAAGTATACAGTGTGATGCTGTGACAATACAATAGAGTTGGTTATTAACAATGAACTAAAATTTATTGACCCACATTTCTGTAGAGTGAAAAGTCAAAAGTGAAGGTATATATTTGATCTGGGCTTCTCACTACATTGTCTCCAATAAGGGCACAAATAGGGTTGCAGGGGTGAGAAAGCAAATTTTGGCTATTTGTAATAAACCCACTCTGGTGACAATGGATTTAATCCATTCTGAGGAAAAACTTTTTATGTCCTGATTGTTTTTCAAAATTCTCGTCTCTCAACACTGTTGCATTTAGTTTTATTTCTCTAACTCATCAACTCTGGGAACACATTCAAACCATATCACCTAGTGTTGAATATACTAGAATGTTTTATAACTGTCTCTAAGCATCCTGGATTATTTAAAATTTCCTTCAAAAGACAAAAGAAAAGTGAACTAGTAAAGGGAATGTGTAAATTTGTGACTGTGGTCTTATAATCTTGACTACTAAGGAAACTCACAAGGTTCATTTATTTTTAAACCACCATGTTAAACATGTGGTAATTACAGCAAAGGCCCTAAAATGAAAGTGTACAATATCAGGCACAATGTAGTTCCTAATTACTTTTTTCTTTTGCATATCAAAGTGCTTTACATTTGGATTTATATCATTATCTCCTTTACTGTCCGTCCTAATTTTAAGATAGAATCATGGAGCAAAATTTGTCATTCCACTTGAAAATATCACTTAAGTAATTGGCAAAACGCTATGGAAAGCTTAAAATAATAAACGTTTATCATAAGAATATTATAAAACCTTTATTTTAGGACAAGCAAATTTAGTGATTATTGTTGTGAATCAGTAGCACTTCTGTAAACTACTTCAATTTGAACTGTAACACAATTTGAAAATTTTTTAAAATTTCAAATGAAGGTTACACGTTTTCCTTTGTATTTATGAAGGGATAAAAGTTCGATTAAATAGTATTAATAGATCCGATGATGTTTTAGGGTAGACACAACTCAAATACTTAATGAATATATGAATCTTTGTATTAGATTGAAGTTTCTCTTCCAATTTCAAGTCCATAGACTACTTTGGAAGTTGATTTTACTTACAATAGAAACTTCACAGAAATTATTTCATTAAGATGAGATAGTATCAGAGCTTAAATGAATTGTCTAGTGTTTGCTGATGAGAAGATAATACATAAAGAATGAGAATGTGGTAGGACAGAAGCAGATATGCCAAGACTTTCTGAAAACCAGCAGAAGCTTGACGAGAATCAATTTAATGACCTTTTCTCAGGTCTTCAAGAGAAACAATATCCTGTAATGAATGAATTTTAGACTTCTGTGCTCCTGAACTGTGTAAAATATGTTTTTGTTGTTTTACCTCTTCCCATCTGTGTTAACAGCAGCCCTAAACTACAGATGAGATTCATAATTATGGTAATTATGTCTCTCATACAAATGAACTTACCTCCACCTGAATTAAAATTTACAAACAATAGAAACATATAACACTATGTCAACAATCAATGACACCATATTTATTATATTAATATCTGTGAATATCTTACACATAGAGGCAGGGGAATTTCTAATGATGGAAAAGTTTGGTGTACTCTTTGAAGTGTGTTTTAGTTCTATCTTAAGGTATGCTTAAATTTCTGGGAAGGTGTACCAGAGAAAATTCCACTTTGGTACTGGAATGAGTTATAGTATCAGTTACAATTGTGATCAACATGATTATCAAAATTATACTGGTTTACAACCTATATAATGTGGGGATCATGAAAATCTCAATGATAGGATAAAAATACTACTTCCAAAATTCACAATTTTTATCCTTCAGTTATATTAATATAAGTCCCATTAATTGTTTGAGACTAAAATAGCATTTTTTCATAACATTTCTGATTCTTTAATTCCTTTAGTTTGAGTTAATCTGTGTCACTAATATTTCAACACTTTCTGCTTTTCTGAGTAAAATTTTATCATATCTGTATTATAGTAATATTTGCATATTTGTGAACATATTATAGTTTATATGTCCTCAAATTTGCTGGTCAATTCATTATTTTTCACTCAAAATAAAAGCAAATGTCTTATACACACTGACAATTTCATACTGTATGCACAGCTTCAAATAATACTATGTGCATGTATTGTATCTACCTAAAGGAGAACTGAGATAAAACAACCACAATTGAAAGTTCCTAGAAAAATAAAATATAAGATATACTAGGACAAGATTATTTCATGAATTCATAGCAATTCATTGACATCTTGGTAGGTTGAACCCCCATAATATTGTGGAAATACAATTTGAATAGCCAATTTTTCATTAAGATGACATAATGTAGGCCATTCTTTTTAAAATTTTAACTATAGCTCAGATTCAAAGCACCATTCACAAATAGTGTACAAAAGTTCAGCTCAGAAAAAAAGGAATGAAACCAAATACAATAAATTTTAATATACATTTATAAAAAGCCTATGCTATAAACACCTTTTATTCTGTGATTCTTTGGGTACCTTAATGTATTACAGTGATAAATTGAATGAAATGCAATGCCAGAAAAATTAGGTAACTTTAAAAGATAAGCATTCCTAGCCAATAGTGAGAAATAAATCTTTAAAACCTAGAAACTAATCAACCTAATAAAAGCTAGTTAATTAAAGGGTTTCATAAGGTTTCATAATTTTATTTATATTCTACTGTCCTTAAAATACCATGTAATTATTTGTGAAAGGGCTTATTTTTCTAAAAGTTATAATTATGCAGAAACGATGCTTCCAATGCTTTGAGCTACTATTACCACACTGTAATTAGTTGTTTATGTGATGAATTCATTTTCCTCATTTTATTACAAAATTTTCTTGGCATAATAAAAATTTAGTTTTGATAAAGTACAACTATTTGTGTTGCTTGAGCTAGAAATTATTTTATAATTTTTTGCACAATACATTAATTTCAATTTAGACATGTCAAAGGATTGAAGGGAAAATTAAAGTGGTGATTATATTTTACATGAATGATTTTTAAGTTTTAGAGGAGAGTCAACATGTTTACTACTCAGTAATAAGAAAAGAAGGCTGGGAAGTAGATTTATGTTGAATATATAAAATTACATATCTCATTTAAAAACATTTCAGTCTTTGTATATAAAGCATTAATTAAAATGTCAGATGTGGGTGTTTGTGTCCATTTAAGGTCTAACAAGTAAAAGTTATCCTTTTCAACATGTTTTTATTAGTAATACAATCAAGTTAATACACAAATTATTTAAAAGAGTCAAATACTTTTTATATGTGATTTGGTTTGTGTTTTGACTGTAAATCTATACATCATTTAAAAGAACATATGCAAATATTTTTGTAAATAAAACAAACCAAAGCAAACTATTTCTCCCTTCTTCTTCCTTCCTTGTGTGTTCAGAAAAAAAATAATTTATTTGCAGATGTTTTAAAGAAAGAGTTCATGTTATACATTTTGAATACATTGAGAAAAACTTTTTCCTACAATTCAATGTCAATATTTTGGATAAATAATTAGTGTGAAAATAATGGACAACATCAATATTTGTAAATAAATCATAGACAATATATGCTCTCTGAAATGTAACAGTTTAAAACCTTTTGGGAAATTTGTACTATTTTGTTTTTTATAGTCATGAAGGATAATCACTTAATTCTTGAAAAGCTTTGACTTATTTTAGATGCTTAGATGTTGGCTTTAGTAATATATCTAAATATAAATAAAAAACTGACCTTAAATTTACTGCAATTGAAAAGCATAAAATGCACACTTGGTATTTTAATGAAAAATAATTGTGTCTGCTCATATAATAAAATAAAACTTAAGAAAGTGAAGTTATCTTTACATTTCTTTTTAGAATTTTCTATATGCATTATGCTTCAAAATTAAATATAAGTGCAAATGAATGTCACTATGTTACTACTGTTTCTCCCTGCTGCTTTTGACAAAGTGACTAATAGAAATGTATGCAGGAATATTTCTGTATACTTAAACTTAAAACAAGAGTGTAAGACTATCCAAGAAATTGAGAGCTAGTTTACATTTACATGTGGTTTATATATTTTTTTTCAAGAGCCCTAGAGCTCTTTAAGAAATATTAGGAAGTATGAGTGAAGTAACTGTGTTTATTGTATTGTGAAAGAAAATTAAAAATTTTAAAAAGCAATATTATATTATCTGTGATTTTATTCATGCCTGTATAGAAAACACACAAAAAT
The DNA here is from genome assembly GCF_053883595.1 of Heterocephalus glaber. Taxonomy (NCBI): domain Eukaryota; kingdom Metazoa; phylum Chordata; class Mammalia; order Rodentia; family Bathyergidae; genus Heterocephalus; species Heterocephalus glaber. Next base: position 13,544,486 of record NW_028258333.1, read on the forward strand.
GATATACATCTGCAACATTTTTAGTTAATATAAATACTTTAAAAATGTACTACAAAATTTATGAATAAGGTATTCTTATAGTCAAGATCTATCTCAATTTATAATTATTAAATTGCAGGGTTCTAATCATCTGCTCTTTTCTGATTACATTCATGGATAATGTTGAAGAGATATTGAAATAATTTAAATCTTTGACTTTATCTTGATTTAGTTGCCTCTGCTTTATTCATTACCAAGATATGAAACTCTAGGTTGAAAATTATGTTTATGGAATTGTATTTGTGATCAGGTTAAAAGTTTTTACTAACCCCTATTTCTAAAAAAAAATTGTTATTCTAGACTTTAATATTAGATTTATTTTAAGTACCTATAAAGATGATCACATAATTTCTCTGTATATTTATCAGTAGGTTGTGTTTTATTATTTCATTCAAACACATTATTGGAATAAGTCCTGGGGATAATTAAGGTTGTAGAAAGAACAGTATAAAAAACAATGTGTTAGAAATTTTTTCAAGTTAAATATTTATCAAGAATTTTCAAAATTATAAAAGCTGTCAAGATTCCTTTCCCTGTGGCATAAGAAGTGTAGACTTAATTACTCATTTGTTCTCCATTTGAAGTTAATTCTGACTTTGTAAAAAACAAAATCACGATGTTATTAATATGCTCCACTTAGCTATAATTTTTCAAATATCACCCATATAAGGATATATTTCATTGAACCATTATTTTTAACATTATGTTTTAGTTCCTTAATTTAAGCATGTTAGTTACTTAAGTATGTTATCCTGCCTTTAATGATTGGCATAAATATTTGCATACTAAATTCCAGGATATGATTCTTAAATTGAATGGGCAGTTGCTCCAGAGTGCATAAATTATCCACAATATATCTTCTGTCCAAGATATTATATATCTTATAATCTTTGTACGAATCATATATAGTAGATACTGGTGAGTAGAGAGAGAGAGATTTTTCTGGTTAGTATAGTCTTAATGTTTGTCTCCCTGCAGCATTCCTGCAAATACTTAGCTGCTATGGTGGTAATAATAAGCGACACCTCTGTAGAATGCTTGAGACTTGAGGATTATCAACCCAGGAATAAAATTAGTGCCCCTCTAAAATAAATTAACTGGGACTTCCTCATCCTTTCCTTTATCTGAGCACATAGCATTTTCCCGGAATGCAGCTATGTGCATTGCTGCGATACGTACCATCTATGAGGCAGAGACAGCCTTCCACAGGCACTGAATATCCGGGCACCTCAATCTTGGTCTTCCCTCCATTCCAGAACTAGGAAAAGTAAGTTTCTATTATTTGTAATTTACACAGTCGAAGTTAGTTTTTGCTATAGTAGCGTAAACTAAGAGAGTGCCATTTATCTTTCTATATGAATAATATATTTTTTGAAATTATATCTTACATTGAGTAATTTTGGATTAACATACAACTGTGAGAAATAACACAAATTCTATTCATTCTTACTCATTTTCTTCAATGACAACAGCTTGTTGATACAATATAGTAATCTTTATCAGAATTATTTTTATCTACATGTTTAGCACTGTAAATGTGGATGACCTTGTGTCCACTACCAGAGTCACAGCACTGAACTGTTCTATCACTAAGGGAAGTCTACTATTGCACAAGTGTTAAGTATCTTTTGTTGTCTTCCATTGCTGATTCTGTTAAACAGGCACATTTAGTATGCTGAGACTTCTAATCCATGAAAATACCAAATCTCACATTTTCTTAGGTCTTTTTTAATTTCGTTCATCAACATTGTATGATTTTTTTCAGAACATGGATACAACACACTTTTGTCAATAGAAATTTTCTTTGAACTATTTACAAATAGTATTAAGGTTTTAATTCAATTTCTGTAAGTAAATTGTTAATATATATTTATGAATATTTTTGCTTTTCATCTTGTACAATCTAAGCTGTTGAAATAATTCTTTAATTTAAAAATTTTGCAGAAGGTTTTTACTTTTTCCATATAGAAAATGAGGATATTTTATTTCTTCTTTTCCATCTATATGCTTTTTTAACTTCGCATTTTTTTTTTTTTTGGTCTCTTTTCAATGGCTAGAAATTCCAGTAATTGTTTTAAATAGGAATACTCTGAGTGGGTTTTCTTGTCTTTTGTCCTGGTGTTACAGGTAAGGTCTCATCTTTCATCATAAAGTAAGATTTTAATGTATGTTAGATACATTTGATCAAGTTGAGGCAGTACTTTTCCTTTTCTAGCTAGCTGAGAGTTATTGTAAGATTGGTTATGGCATTTGGTCAAATACTTTTCTAAATCTACTGACGTAACTTTTGATCTCTTTTCTTTAGTCTGTTGATATGGCAGACTACACTGGTTGATTCTTAAATAGTCAATTATTCTTACATTAATAAAATGAACTTATTTATAAGGAAATTTCATTTTATATATTACTGAAATTATCTGACTAGTATTGTTCTGATTTTTGGTGAGGTTTTTTGCATTCAAAATAATGAGAGGAATTATCATTTTTATTTGCTGTTTTTCTCTGTTCTCTTCTTTCTCGTTTTTTTCATTCTTTTGTTCTGATTTTGTTATCAAAATGATTTTGGCATCATAAAATTAAGTTTGGATTGTAGCATTAGATTATTTTTTCCTTTCAAAGTGTCATATGTTTCTCCTTGTGTGTTTTGAAAATTTTAATTGAAGATATAGGATCTGAATCTTAATGTGGTTACACTGGAAACCAGGTTCTCAACTTCTGTAGTTTGCTGGAGTTTTTTATTGTAATTTCTTGCTTATTGGTTGTTTTTTTGGTGTGTACTGTCAGTCTGACAAACATCAGCCTGAGTTTTAAATTTAAGTTGCTCTCATGTATTTTCTGAGACTATAAAGTTTGATGTATGTATATAGTTACTTTCCTATTGTCCTTTTAGTTGTATTTAAGTGTTTTAGCTTCTAATGATGACTCTTCAAAGGGAAAACAATTTCCCTGGAAAAGTTTTTACTGGAGGAACAAATATATAAATTTTATAATCTGATGCCATTGTTAGTCCTATCAGAGACTGTGCTATTTAATGTCTAAATCTAATGTTGATAAACATTGCTAATATATTTTGTCTTGCTTTACAATTGTTTTAGGTTGGAGGCAAATTCTTTACCAGTAATTTTATTTTTTCCAGAAATAGAATTCTTAGCAAGCTAGTGCTAGATTAAGTAATTCATACAAATACTGATTTGATTTTCATCTCCTGAGATCAATAATATAAACACATTAATTTGTTGATTCTGTTAGCTGTAGTACTAATAACTACTGTACTATGTGTGTTGCTGAAAATTTTCCTTTATTCCTTTGTACAGATTATTTATCATCATTAGTTTGTCTACCAGTGTTTCTACCTAACCAGTTTTCTTTCATCAAAACAAGCTTTCAGCATTTAAAACATACATTTATTATACAAGGAACTTAAAGCCACACAAATATGCCTCCTACATTTATTTTTAAAGAGTAATTAGTCAATATCTTTAGTCAACCATTTCCAAAGCTATTTCCATGTACTCTAGCCACACTTCACATGGGCTATTGAGGTCAAGTTATTGAAGATTTCAGGGTCACAGTCACCTGTCTATTCCTTTAAAGTGCCTGACACCTTCAAAAAGGTACCATTGATGTTGTTCATGCTCTTAAAAATACCCTGTATTTTGAAATCTATTTCTTTTCTCTTTTTACACTTTTCTCTTTTTTGCAACATAGTTTTTCCACTGAAGACCAGCAGTAACACAAGAATTTATTTTTATTATTTTTATAAAATTGATATCTGAAAAGTTTAATTAAAACCCCAATTCTTCCAGGAAAATACATTTTAATAATGTACTTTACACTGCCTTAACCAAAATGAATTTTAATATCTACTAAAATTTATCAAATATTTATCTCCAAATTAATCTATACTCAGGTCCTCATTGTCAGAGTTTTACTGCAAGGTGAACTAATTTATATGTGAGGAGGAAAAGCATAATATGACTGGTGTCGATTTTTAAAAATAAAATCCCTTTTGTATTGCTTTTTGATTTATTTAGTATTTTTCCTATTTCTTTAATTATTTGCCAAATTTTTAGGGTCTATTATTTGCATCAACGTAGATAGTATAGAGGTTCCACAGTGGTAACAATATAGTAAAATGAAAATATAACCCCTTAAGATGAAACCTCTAGTGGGAAAAATTGAATTAAATTAAAAAATCAACACAAACCTAAACTTTTAAATGTAAATATGAATTATGATATTGATACTATGTGTTTAAGTTACTTTCCTCATCACTGGGACAAAATACTGGACACCTACAACTTACAGGAACAGAGGTTTAGCTCAGCTCAAGCCTTAGTCCATGCATGGCCAGCTCCAAGGCAGAAAGGCATGTTTGCAGGTTTTGTGAAGCATAGCTGCTCACACCCTGGCATCCAAGACAGACAGAAAAGAGAAGAATGGGAGGCAGGGGCTATATCTCACTAAGTTCTTCTCCACTGAGCTTCTTCCAAGCTACTGTTTGGCTCTGGGTCTCTTGTGGTCCCATCCCATCACCTCCAAAAGTCTCACCTATGAAGATCTGAAACTTGGCGGTATATCTACATATAAACCGTAGCATCATGGGAGAGTAAATACAAAGACAGTGCCAAGCTCTCAGAAAGTAATAATATTTTTAGCTCTGTTTAGGAATTGTATTAGTTTCCTGTTGCTGAATTTAAAAAATCCCCATGAATTTCATGTCCAAACATAAATTTATTCTCATAATTACACTTCTGAATCTCAGTAGTTTGAAATTAATTTGGATGTGGCTGTAGAGTATTATATTAGTTTTTGATTTATTCTATTAGTTCTTTAAACATAAATTCAATTTTCATCCTGTGATATCACTAATATAAACATATCAAATTTTGCTTTGGAATTCTGAAAGAATTGATTTCCTTCCTCTTGTTTTTTTCTTTTTTAGGTGATAACTGCCTGTACATACTCCTTAGATTACTGCCCTCCCTGTCTTCCCAGTGCATTTCATTGTCTGCTTCTGCCATCACCACATTCCCCTCTACTCTGATCTTCCTCAACCTCTTAAGAGGATCTCTGGGATTTGAATTTAATGAACTCAATAATTAAGAAAAAAATGCCTCAATCTTTCTTTTGCCAGCTGTGGTAGTGACAAGTGCTGAGGAGAGCTGAGGCAGAAGGATGGCAAGGTGAAGGCCAGCCTGAGTAACCTAGGGTCTTAGTGAAATGCCATCTCAATAATCAGTCAGTCAGTCAGTCAGTCAATCAGTCTATCAATCAGGACAGTACAAACTTCCTGAATCCAATCTCTAAAATTATTAAAAAACAAAAACAACAGGACTGGGGATTTAATTCAGAGTGTCACATCTGTCTTGAAAGTTCAAGGTCCTGAGTTTGATCCCCCACACCAACTCCCACCAAAACCAAACAGAAACAACAACACACATACACACACACACAAAGAAAAAAAACTCAATTTAAGCAAATCTATGAAATACCTTTTGTCTTACAGGATGACATTTATAGGCTCTGCAAATTTGCACCATGGTGGAGGGCATTATAAGCCTATCCTAACAACTAATGAAATGTAGTTTCATTCTCCAAAGTCAAATTTGTGGTACATAAAATCATCATTGCAGAGATAATTGGATAGATTTTTTAAAAAATAATAAAACTGCAAATTATTGTCATTGCTTTCCTCCTGTAATTACACTTCACTTATAAAAATTCATTTATATATTATCAGAGAGAGTGTCTATTCCTTCATAAATGTTAATTGAAATTTTTTCTGTGTTTCCTGTGGATATTTCACTGCTTCAAATGGAAGAGCAAATGGAGTCTACAATTTATGCTTTCACAGAGGTGACTCGCAGGTTATTTTTCCCATGGGCCTCACTGTAGTTCTGAGAAGATTTCTTCTGAAAGCTTTGTACTCAAGTCTCTCTTTGCCCATTAATCTCCAACATATCATTTTATGTGCCTGGCAGTCTACCAATTATTGAAGGTGGTTTTTAGTTTTGGTTAAATGTTCACTTTTCTATTTTTAGTAAGTTTCTTACTCTTTGTCTAGCTATTGCTAAAATATTATTCTCTAATTTATTATACTTAAAGTTTTTCTAATGTTAACATGTATAACATTAGGTATGTACACATTTTCTAAGATATTTCATTTAGATAATTTAAATGCACATTATTATAAAGTATAAGATTAAAATAAATTTAAAGTATTCTCAAATTAAATTTGAAATGGGTAAATGAATGTCATTACTTCTGACCATGTCTTGTATGCCTTACTTTCCAACACACTAAATTGAAAGGCTATGATGATATTATGTAATTTACTTTGTTTTTGTTCACTTTTCTTTCCCTTTTGGATATTAGAATAGGATAATTCTTTTCTTTTCTTTTTTTGTTTTTTTGTTTTTTTCTTTTGACACCAGGAATCATACTTGGGTCCTTGGGCTTGCGAGGCAGGTGGCAGAACCACTGAGCTAAACCCCTGGTAATAATTATTTTCAACTCACTTATTCTAAGTAAACTTTTCTTCCACTAAAAAAAAACAAAAAGAGAATAAACACAAATTCAAGACAAAGGTTTCATATTTTCATAATGAACTCTTTTGAGAAACTAGGTTTAAAATATTTAAACAAGTTTTCATCTTTGAAATATTTTTGTATTATGATAATGATGCAATGATATTATATTATTGATATTGTTCCAAAACTTCCTTAAGCATAGAGCTACAATATTGTATCACAAAATAATTTATAATTTCAATGCTATATAGTATTATAGGGTACAATAGAATGCACATATACAAATATAAATTTAACACATAATTTTTAAATGAAATTTTCATGTCCTCTTGTCCTTGTGAGTTGAGAGTGTTCTTAAAAATCACCAGGGAGGATACTTTTTAAAACAGATTTCTGAGTCCTAACTATCATAAATTTTAATTGATTAGATCAGTAGTGAGATAATGTCAACATTTTTAACTAGTCACTCATGATTCTGAAGTAGATGTTTAAAAAGGTACTGATTTAAAAGATAGATATGTACAAGTTTTATACAGTTTGATTCACATATTTTGCATTTATCAACAGTTCAATTTTGTCTATGCAATGTGTGGGTAAATTTTGATTCATTTCATGCCAGAATTTTGTAATGTCATTTGCTTTTAAAATGTTTTCCTTTGTGGTCTTGTTAAAGTACATCTTTGGTATACACCTGAAATAAATAACTATGCTTTTATTTTCTGTTGCCAACTGAAACAGAAACAATGGGAAATTTGAAATAAAGCTATTGCATTTGTAATAATTAATTGATACTCAGTATTACTGATTATATAATATGTTCCATGTAATACATATGGCATCACAAAATATAGGAGGAGATAAAAGTTGAGAATGAGCAGAAAACCTGTGAAAAAATAAATTTAAGAGATATGTGATAAGCAAAGAATTTCTTAGCGTGGCATACCTAAGAATATTGGTAAAGCCTCATTGCTACATATAACATGAGATTATTGATAGTTGTTAAATTTTGAAATTGTTCTTTGGCTATGAGTTGTCACGTGTTGTTGGTCTTTCTTCTAGTTAGTTATATGTGTTCTAGAGTAAGAAAAGTATTTGAAATTAATAAATTCAAAACTATAATTCAATACAGTAATAATTAAAAGCCATAGAAATTTGAGATATTGCCATTTATAGCCTTAGAATTAATATCTTTAGGAGATGTTAAGTGCACATTAAGGTAAAATAACTTAGCTGAATGGTTTTAGATGTCTGGGGTCACACTAAAGCTTGTAGAGCCAGCTACTAAGGTATATCTTTCTCACAACAAAGTAGATGGTGATAGATTTATTTTAATTTTTTTCCTCCAAAAAAGTATAATTTTACGACTATTAATAATGCTAAAGTACTTAAGTAATACTGTACAAAGAATCTATAGGAATAAACTTACAGGATGTACACATTGCCTATATAAAAACAATATTTTATGGATGGTTCCATTGTAAACATGTTCAAATAACTTCCTCAAGATGAAAAATAATAAAATAGTAAAAAATAGCAATATAGTAAAAATAGTGAAATTAGATGTTTCCTACTTCATAATGTGAAATCACTTTTTCTAAAAAAGTGAGATTCAATTCATGCAGTTTGTATTCTCAATAACAATGGGGATGTTAAAAAGTTATATGGAAAAATCTTGCTCTATAAACTTGCTAAATTTTTACAAACATTTCTAGCACTGAGTCCTGGCTATAAAGGAGGACAAAGAGCTAAACTTCAAAATATCATCCTTCAAGTTTTTCAATGCATGAATTCTAAAAGCAAACACTCTTCTCTAGCGGTAGTTAACATTTTAAAAAAAATTATGACTTTGTCCTTCACATACACAGTAAACGGTTGTCTTTTATGCCAATCATTTTTATCTTTGCTGTGTAAGCTAAAGGTGATATGGCTTATTGAAAAAGACGAGGGTCATCAGGAAAATGAATTTCAGTATTCCTTGATGTGTATAAGCAATCAATTGTGAAGCAAAGCCTTGAACATGAACAATGAAATCATAAATTTTGTTGCAATCTGTTCTTTGTATAAGAGAAAAATAAAGATAAGTGTAGGAATGGATTATATATGATGTCACCAGTAATGCAACATATTCAACCCAAGATAAGGGAAAAATTGTACTTGATATAATGATAGTAATATATGCTCTAGCTTCATTGAAAATTATATTAAAATTTGAGAGAAATATATCAAGTAAATATGAATTATATTTTACATACAGTACCAAATATTTCTGATATATAGCAAAAGTTGGAAGCAAAATTACTTCTAGGTTAGAAAAATTTAGCAAAGAAAAATCTTTTCCTGAATTCTAAACCCGAGTCTGGATGACTTGAGAGTAAGTGAATGTGATAAAATTTGTATAATTTATTAAAGTATACATTGATTTTCTATGAAGATTTTTGAAATATATTATCATGACTATGGTCCTATTAATTCAGTAATACTCTAACTCAGGACTTGGTGAGAAAAATTTGAACATGTACAGTGGTCTTTTCAATGCTAGGAAGAGTCCAAAGTATTCAAGAGAAGATATCCTGAAAAAAATTACAACTCACGTGGGAAATAGAATCTATATAAGAAATAAATATAACAAGAATTTAAATAAGTACATGTGTGAGTGAGGGTTAAAGAGTTTGGATAATAATGAAGATTCAATATTTAAAAGAGAAGTTCATAAGTAAAAGAGAGCTCTGCTGGTTAGCACAGTTATTTTCCATCATCAAAAACCTAGTTGCTGAATTGGTATTCTTACATATGGAAAATCAGATAAGAACCGAGCAACAGAAAAAAAATACTGTATGAAAGAATATTCCATAAAAGCAAGAGATGTCCTGAGAGATTCATTATGGATGAATACGGGGCACCAGTGATGGTGAGTACCTTCAATTCTGTGATGAACAAGGGAGGGACTCTTCGGCAAGAGCAAAATATAAAGTCTGATATGGGACAGTAAATGAAAAAACAATCCAGCTGGACTAAAATCTAGAGTTTAGGTGGTGGTAGAAGGAAAAGTGATCCATACCTGGATCATGATACCCCATCCCCTAACCCAGACCTGGTGCCCACACTGTCTTAAGAAAGAGCCTGGCTGACAGAGGAAGGAAAGAACTCAGATCCTCAGAAGCCATCTGCTATTTAAAATAAACCCACATTCAACCTGTCTTCCCACTGCATATAAAGTTAGGCAACTCCAAACCAGGGACTCAAAGAAACCAAAACCAGAATGGAGTAAAATTTCATTGCCACACAATGGGTGGAGGGATAAGAAAGAGAGGTTCTCCTAACACCCACAATGATAATAATAATAATAATGATAATAATAATAATAATAATAGCAACAATAATGATAACACCAACAGTAACAATAGGCCTACATTTTCTCCTATATAAAATGGGAATGTGGCATATAGAACATTTATCACCCAACCCACAATTGTCAGAGGTCTCCTACAAGGAGAGGGGACACTGAGACTCCCAGGAGCCAGGAGAAAGAGTGCCCTGTTTAGGTTTTTGTGGGCAGAGCTAACATAAACCTGGGGTGGCAGCCCTTCGGATATAAAGTTTAATATTTCAGGAAAATCAGTCAAGGCAAGAAACAGAAGTCTGCGGTATTCACTATCCAAATTGGTCAAGGTGGTCAATGAGGGCAGTGGGGCAAGTTGGGGTACACACACAACTCAAAATCAGGACATGAGTTAGGAGAGGACAACAGTCCTCAAGACTTTGACAGGCAACTGGCAAACACAGGAGGAAAAGTGCGTCCAGTGAAAACCAGACAGTGACACCCGTGTAGAGGAGCTGCGTGGAAGATCTGGGTCATTTATGTAACAACTGTGATTGGGTTTTCATTATTACTGTAATTATTTGGACCATTGTGGTTATTGTAACCTTGGTAATTTGTAGAATTTGAACTCTTTGGTTGGTTTTTGTTGTTTGTACTCTTTTTTTCTTTCTATTATATGCTTTTATTTTTCGTGATCTTCTTTTTTTTTAGTTCTTCCTTACAGGTATTGGATAATTATAATACATTGTGTTTGAAGAGTTACTACCTACTACCTACTATTTGACCTACTACCTGCTTTAGTGTGTTTCTTTTCCTGTCCTTCAAATCCTTCACTACCTTATTCTTACTCCTTGTCTACTCATCACTATTACATCTTCTTATTGCCCCTTCCCTCCTCTCCCTGCATCTTATAGCAGAAACATAAGAGAAGACTGTATAAATGTGTTAGAGATAGAAAATTTACCAGGGCTATAAATTAATCAGTGCCATTTAAGGATATATCAGAGTAATTGTTAAGAAAATTGGGCTTAGAGGAACCACACAAAACCACCAACAAACATATGAACAGGCACCAACAATATCATGGTCTCCCTCAATCTAAATATATCACCACCTGGCTGCATATATTTTCTCACCTACACAAATACTCTCCAATTCCCCTCTCCAACAGCTATTTACCCCAGCTATAAATTAGCTTGAACAGACTCTAACTTCCTGTTTCCTTTTTACCTATTAACATATTTTTTATCCTCCACATTGACATACCCCTGCCCTTCACCCTTCCTTTCTATGAACCCACATGTCACACAAAAGGGTGAAATTATCAAATCAAGCTTTAATATTCATGATTGAAGTATCTTCCATTCTGTTCACATTGTTTTATCCAATAGAAATTCTCTCCATACAACACAATGGCAGTATCCAACATGATTAAATTGAAAAGGGTGAAAGGAGGAACAATATACCTAGAAAAACAAAGCCTCAAGCACATCACTGAAAAGCAGGTTCTAACTAAAGATATCTTCATGACAGAGACAAATTCTCCCAATCTATTTAACCTAAATTATTAGCACTAAAATTAACTTTAACACAAGAAAAAAATGGCAACAAAAATCACCTAAAGTAGATTCCAGGGGCATTGATAGAGAAGAAAGTAAAATCAAGTAGCAGAACAATATGAAGTGATTAAAGAAGAGCTAAAGGAATTTGACAAGTTTGAAGGACAAGTCACAAAAGAGGATGGAACTAACAAAAATTGACCAATTTAGGCATAGGAGAAACAAATAAAAAATTGGAAGAGTTGACAAAAAAAGTTGAAAACATGAATGAAAAATTCACCAAAGATGTACAATCATAGGAAAGGCACCAGACAGAAATTCTAGAGATAAAAAACTTATATAGAATTCATAAGTAGGAGAAAGGAACAATGTGAAGATATGGTTTCTAAGATAGAGGACAGCTTTAGAAACAGTAAAGGAACAAGAATATTTTATCCAACAGCTGCTAGATAATGAGGAGGAAGATTAATTTAATGGTAATTGGAGTTAGAGAAAAACTGGAAGATAGCACACATAGAATAAAAATTCTCTTTACAGAAATCATAATAGAAAAACTTTTAACTCTGAGGAAAGGTTTCAATAAGCAGGTAACTAAGGCATATAAAACACAAATTAGCTATAATTAAAAAAGACTCTCCCAATAACATACCAGAGTCAAAATCCTATATCAAAAAGAAAGAACCTTAAAACCTGTAAGAAAAAAGTAAAAATTCACATATAAAGGTATGCCCATCAGGGCAACAATATATTTCTCAAAACAAAGTTTAAAGGAGTGTCCTTAGAGTGAAGTGTTTTAAGCCCTAAAATCAAACAACTTTGAACCCAGAGTAATATATTCTAAACAGCTATCTTTCAAACTGATGGAGAAATGAGGTCACTTCCTGACAAAGAACATTACAAGACATACATAAACTTCAAAGAACCACTCAAGAAAAAAAAATCAGGAGTATCCAAGACAAAGGCACAAAGCCAATAAAGTAAAAAAATCAGATGAAATGAACATATCTAGCAGGGAAGTAATAAGAAGGAAAAATAAAAGAATTATAAACAGAAAAAGAACATACTGACAGGAATAAATCAATATGTTCTGTAACAACTCTAAAGTATATTGCCTCAACTCCCCAATAAAAAGACACAATATAATGACATTCATCATTAGAAATTTGCATCTTTACATAATCTCTCTTGGTTCTTATTTTTCACCCTTGCCCAGCCCTCCCTTCAACCTCTCCATTCCTCCCTATTTACAAAGATTTTGTTCCTATTTTTCCATTTTCTCATATTAATTCCATTCCCTTCTTTCCTTTCCCCTAGCCCTCCCACTTCCTTCCCTTTTTCCCCTTTTCTTCCTATTTCACATTACCCATTATACATTTTAGTCCTTATTTACACTTTCAGTTTCTCACACCAGAGAAACTTTTTGGTATTTACACACATGTGTCCTATTTATTTCACTTAAGAGTATCGCCTCAATGTGCATCCACTTAGCTATAAATGTCTCTAATTTCTCATTTTTTATGGCTGAGTAGTATTCCATTTTATAAAAAAAAACCCCACATTTTCTTTATCCAGTCTGCAGTTGATGGGCATTTGGGCTGTTTCCAAGTTTTAGCTATCACCAACTGTGCTGAAATGAACGTGGATGCACATATATCACTGTGGCATGAGTCTTTTAATTCTTTGGGGAAGATCCCCAGCAGTGGAATAGTGGGGTCAAATGGGACTTCCTGTCCTCATTATTTGAGGTATCTCCATACTGATTTCCACATAGGTTGCACCAGTCTACACTCCCACCAGCAGTGGATCAGGGTTCCTCTTTCCCCACAGCCCAGCCAGCGTTTGCTATTGGTTGATTTCATGATAGCAGCCATTCTTCCTGGAGTGAGGTGGAATTTCAGAGTTGTTTTCATTTGCATCTCTCAAGTGACCAATGATATTGAACATTTTTTCATGTATTTATTTGCTATTTCTACTTCTTTGTCTGAGAAATGTCTGTTCATTTCAGATGCCTGTTTTCAGATTGGATCTTTAAATTTGGGAGGTTTGATCTTTTTAAGTTCTTTATAGATTCGAGATAGTAGACCTTTGTCTGAGGAAAAGCAGGTGAAGACATTTTCCCACATTGGGGGCTGTCTCTTCACACTACTGGTGGTTTCTCTTGCTGTGCAGAAGCTTTTTCATAAGAGATTGCACTTGTTGATTGTTTGTGCTAGTTCACGGGCAACTGAGGTTTTGTTTATAAAATCTTTTCCTATACCAGTGTCTTCAAGAGTTCTACCTAATCTCTGTTCCAACTAGTTCAGTGTTTCTATTTTAATATTTAGAACTTTAATCCATTTCAATTTTAGTTTAGTGCATGGCGAGAGATATAGGTCTAGTTTTAATCTTTGGCAAGTTGAAACCCAATGATTAGAATGAATAATCAACAATGCAAAATAGGAAGAAAAGGTCCAAAGGGGTAGGGGTAGTGGGAGGGGCAGGGGGAAGGAAAGAAGGAAAAGGAAAAATGAGGAGAAATTAAAAAAATGGAAATAAAGTTTATATAAATAAGGAAGGGTGGAGGGGGTGAAGGGAGGGCTAGGAATGGGGAAAAAGTAAGAACTAAGATGCATCATGTAAAGGTACAAGTTCCCAATGAGAAATGTAATTGTGTTGTATACCTAAAATGTATCAATAAAAGAATTTAAGAAAAAAAAAAAACACAGATTGGCACACTAGATAAAAAACAGAACCCAGGAGTTTACTGCATTCAAGATACACATCTAACAAAAAAATAGACTAAAAAAATCAAAGAATGGAAAATGGTATTGTTTGCATCAGGACCACAAAAGTAGTTATAATTTTATTTTCAGACAAAATTTAAAGCTAAAACTGATGAGAAGAATCAAAGGTCATTCCATGTTATGTAAGGGAATAATACAAAAGGACGAGATCAAATTGTAAATATTTATAAAGTGAGTATCAGAGCACCCAGCTTAATAAAAATCACAGGACATAAAGGTGAAATAAACATCTACACAGTCATAGTGGATGACTTCAATACTTCATTTTCACAAAGAGACATATAAACTAAATAGAAAATAAACTAAAAGGTATCAGAGCTGAAATAAGCCTTCAAATAAATGGAAGAGAGAGAGAGAGAGACATATACAGAGAGAGAGAGAATGTGAGAGATAGAGACAAAGTTTTACCCTACTATAAAAAATACACAATCTTTACAGCATCACATGGAAATTTCTTCAAAAGAGCCCACATAAGCAAAGCCTACCTCTCAAATAAATATAAAAAATTAAAATTTCTCCATGTATGCTGCCAGAACAGTGTGTACTGAAAATAGAATCAATAATGAAAGAAACTACAAACATTTTTACAAATACTTGGAAACTAATAGCACACTCCTGAATACTCAATTGGTCACAGAAAAAAAATAAGGTATTAATTAAACAATACCTGGAATCAAATGACAATCCCTATATAACACACCAGAAACAATGGGACAAAATCAAAGAAGCCCTGAAAGGGAAATTTATATCAGTAAATGCTCATATTAGTAAAACAGATGAGCTCAAATCACCTAATTATAAACCTCACGATACTAAAAAAGCAACAAAATAGAAATGCGAACCTAGTTTAAGAAAGGAAATCATAAAGATCATAGTGAAAATTAACAAAATTGAGAGTAAAAAAAAATCAGTGCAAATAAACAGTGAATCCAATAGCTCATTCTTAGAAAGAGTAATTGTAATAGATGAACACTTGGTGAAACTTACAAAAAGAAAGGACTTGTAGCAATACAACTAGAAATGAAAAAATAAAACCACAATGGATTCCACCAAGATCCAAAAGACTATAATAAAAAAACTGTTCTTCACCAAATTGGAGAATCTTGAAGAAATAGATTTTTAGATACATACAGTTTTTTATTTTTGGGGGGGGGGGTACAGGGGATCGAAATCGGGACCTTGCGCCTGCAAGGCAGGCACCAGAATCACTGAGCTAAATCCCTGGCCCCATACAAATTTTAAAAATTGAACCAAGAAGACATAAAAATGCTCAACAATACTACAAGAAGCACTGAAAAAGAAGCAGTAATAAAAAAGCTACAAAGAAAAGGCCAGGGCCTGATAGATTCACTGCTAAATTCTACAAAACCTTCAGGATGCTATAATATCAATACTTCTCAAACTCTTTAAAGAACTTGAAAGGTAAGGAGTGCTTGCAAACATATTCCTAGAAGTCAACATCACTCTAATCCCCAAACTAAAGACCCAACTGAAATATAAAACTTCATGCACAGATAGATGCAAAAATCTTCAATAAATATGGGCAGATGCAATACAACAAATCACCCAAAGGATCATACATCATGACCAAGTAGGTTTGCTAACAGAGATACAAAGATAGTTTAAAACATCCAAATCCAAAAATATAATACACCACATAAACAGAAGCAAGGACAAACTCACATGATCATAGCAGTAGATACAGAAAAAAGCTTTGGACTGAATTCAACATTCATTCATAATATAAAACTCTTTAAAAGATAGGTATAGAAGGACCTTATCTCAATCTGATAAAAGCTATTTATGACAAAACAATGGCCACACCATGTTGAGAATAAACTGGACACTTTCCATCTAAAATTAGAAGCAAAACAAAAATGTCTATTATCACTGTTCCTCTTCAATATAGTGCTTGAAATATTAGACAGGGTCATCAGGCAAGAGAAAAAATAAAGTAGATATGAACAGGAAAAGAAGAATTCAAATTATCACTATTTGCTCATGACACGATCATTTATATTGAGATCCCCAAATTTCCAAGAAAATGTCCTAAAATAAATATTTCAGCAACATAGCAGGACAAAAATTCAACACACAAATATCATTAGTGTTTCTGTACACCAATAATGAATTCACAGAGGAAGAAATTAGGAAAACAATACTATTCTCAATACCATCAAGAAATTTAAATATTTAAGAATTAACCGAAAGAAAGAAATGAAAGACTTGTACAACCAAAACCACAGAACTTTTGTAATCAAAAAAATGGAACGATATCCCTGTTACAGGACAAACAGAAGCAATATTGTCAAAATAGCCATACTGTACTTCCAAAACTGATATTCAAAACTAATACAATCCCAAAGTATCAGTAGTATTCTTCACAGACCTAGAATAAACACTCCTAAAATTACTAGGGCACCAGAATAGACCAAGAATAGAAAAAGCAATCCTAGATAATAAAAGCAAATCAGGCAGCATCAAAATCCCAGATTCAAAGTTATATTATGAAGCTACAGTAACATAAACAGCATAATACTGACATAAAAACAAACGTGTGAATCAACGGAACAGAATACAGGACATGGAAACAAAAGCAGACATATTCAGCCACTTGATCTATGACAAAGCTACCAAAAACACTCTATGTCAAAAAGATAATCTCTTCACCAAATGGTGATGAGAAAACTGGTGGCCTAAATGCAGAAGACTAAGTCTAGATGCATATAACTCACTATGTACCAATCTAAAATCAAAATATATTAAAGGTCTAAATTTCAAAACAGAAACACTTAGAATGCTGGAAGATAAGGTAGGTAAAACTCTTGAAGTCATAGATGTGAACAGAACCCCAACTGCACAAAAAATAACATTAAAAATCACTAAATGGGATTATATAAAATTAAAAAGCTTTTGTACAGCAAAGGAAAAAAAAACAGAATTAAAAGACAACCTACTGACTGGGAAAATATTTTTGACAGGTACAATTCTGATGCAGGACTAATTTTTAGAATGTATAAAGAAACTCAAAATATTAGACTCTTCAAAATAAAAGACTCAATAAGGACATGGGTAACTAAAATAAATAGTCAATTTTTAGAAGAAGTATAACTGGAAAATAAGTGAGCAAATGTTTAACATCACTAGCCACTAGAGAAATGCAAATTAAAACAATACCGAAATTTCATTTCACACCGGAAAGAATGGCAAAAATCAATAAATCAAATATTGAGAAATGTTTTCAAGGGTATGATTAAAAATAGAATCCTTCTACATATTTGGTGAGAGTGTTAGCTAATATAACCATTATGGAAATCAATATGGAGATTCCTCAAAAAACTAAAATGAGGAATCCCACACCAGGCCAGCTTTCCTTTAGGTATTTTCCTGAGGAGTAAAGGCATCATATCACAGTGATACATACATATCAATGTGTATAGAAGAATAATTTTACTAGTTTAATCTCAGAAGCAGCCTGTATGCCATCAGCAGATGGAGTAAAAGAAATGTGATATTTTACACAATGAAATACTACTCTGATATAAAGAAGGATTTGAATCATTTGTATGGCAGGAAATCAATATACCTTGAAAACATTGTTAAGTGAAATAAATCAGACATACAAGTTTAAATACAGTATTAATTTTTCACATAGTGTAAAATTAAAATATAAGTAAACAGCAAAATAAAGGGAAGAAAATATGGTATATTCAGTGAAGTACTACTTGGCCATAAAGATAGAAATTTTGATTTGGTTGTGGAAAAATAGATGCACTTGAGACCAGAAGTTTAAATGAAATAAATTAGACACAGATATTGCATGACTTCTATTACAACAGAACCCCAAAGTATCAATAAAGTGAAAAATCAAAATGATAAGAAACAGGGATATAGAACTTTGCAAAAAATGAAGAGCCCAAGAAATGGAGGGAAGAGGAAGGAAGTGGGGGACACAGAAGGAGATGAATAAAAAAGAATTAAAATGTGTTATATACATGTACCAACTACCCACAACAAATCCAATAATCATGTATTTCAACCATGTACCAATACAGAAATTTAAAAATAAAACAATTGGTAAAAAGAGCAGACCCTGTAGCTGAGAGGCCGAGGTTATATGTATGAATTTTGTAACACTGTGTAATGCTTGGATAGAGCATTTTAGGATTCTAACCTTACTTCAAAGTGAATATGTATGTCTATACATATGTATCATCCTACAGAATACAGCAATAACAGAAATTTTGATTGATAGCATATAGCCTACCAAAAACAAAAGTGATGTTTTTAAAGCAATTTTCTCTAAAATAATTACAATAATGTATTTACACAATTCGTTGCCTTTATATACATGTACTATAGATAATTAAAAACTCTTCAATTAGCTAATATTGAATTTCAGTATTAGTCTCTTCACTCCCTCAGAAGTATGTATTTTATTTACTATTTTGAACTTCGCAACAGAAAACAGCAGATTGAAGTCACTAATATTACAACAAAATTATATAAATTTAAAATACAGAAGAAATTTTGAAGAATTTTCTACCATTCTTATGGTGACATTTGAAATCATACCATCCTAAAAGTAAAAGGGCTGAATATTCTGGTACTGTATTTATGAATCCATCTCTTTTTGAAGATTTCTGGAAATTAGGTCTGTATTTCTCAGATTGTACATTCGAGAAAGCTGCTATACTTCATGGGCAATTTAAGGAACTATCTTTTCTTTTTATTATATAGAATTTTTGCATGAAAGTAGCCACTATAATTGTGTCATTATTGACATAATTGAAGAAATATTAAATTTTTGTGAACATTGTGTTCTTTGGTTCAGATGCAAAAATGTGTTTAAGAAAGGATTATTTAAACACTGATTTCAGAAATTATCCTAGGAAGTACAATGTGATTTCACACAGAAAATTGTATTTTAACATGGAATGTAAATTTTCTGATACTTCACTCTTGAAATTATTTCCATTAGCATTGGGAGCTAGTCTAATCCACCTACTCTAGTTGAACATTTTGAATCAAATATATATTGTTTTATCTTATATCACTACATTCACTGACATTTTTTCCTGTTAAAAAGTCCTCCATAACACTACATTTATGTATCCACTAACAGAAACACCAACTATTTAAAATTTGTTCTATTATCTTACAATATTTTACTTTCTCTTTTTAAAATTTTTTGACTGATATTAGTACATGTTTGCAGGATATAGTGATTGCAATTCACTGTAGGGAATTAATACATGTGCCTAACACATTTCGATTATTTATTTCCTCTTTCTTCTATGCCCTTTTATTTTTCCAGCATTAGATTCATTTATGTATGTTGTCAATCCATGAAGAATCTAATTTTTTCTCTGTACCAACAGTCTCCATATTCCTCAAAGCCACTATTCCTCTGGTCTCTTGGCTTGGAAATTGAGATAGACACAATTATGTCCCTTGGAGATATATGAAAAGTATTTGGGAAATACATCACAGAATTCCCGTGTTAAATGACTGAAGTATAAGATAATTTGAAATTTCAGCTTCTAAATTAATTCAGGGGTAATCTCATGTATAATTTGATAATAACCTCAAAGGTTGTTTTGGAACAACACATGAAATGGTGTTGAAATGAGGTTGAATGGGGCAATGAAATGGTGTTGTAGTAATCAATGAATGAATTGAGTTGTAAAATACTGGAGTGAATGAAATTATATAAAAATGAATTATTTAATTAAGTAGAAATCAGCCTAGTTATGTGCTCATGAAAACACATAAAGAAGAATGGTGATATCAAAAAATATATTTTTGTAAATATACATATTCCTATATCTTCCTCTTACTTAGCTTAGTATATATTACCAACTGATAGTACTTTCAGAAATTTTGTGAGAAGAATTTTATGTATGTGCCTGTGGAAGTGAGCATGCAAATTTACTAGGATATGGATATATGGGTTCTATTACGTTAATAATAGCCTCTACTTTCCAAGCAAACTATTTACATAGTGAAAAAGTATTCTTAATAAAGGACTTTTTATCAGGAGAGAGTAAAATTTTTATAATCCACTCTTTTAGATTGGAAAGCAATTCTAAAACTGTATTCTGTGCTTTTCTAGTAAATTAATGAAATAAAATCAACATAGGGCATGAATAAGAGGACTTTGACATCTAAACTTTATGAATTTGTGTTTAAATTAGCATCAGAAAAAGTAGGTGAGAATATACAAACATGAAGCTTTTGTGTACTCCTCTATAACAAAAATGAATTGGTCATCAATTTTGAACCAATATTACTTTTATAAAATAAGAGTTTAATGTATGATTCTTGCTACTCACATTTTTTTTTACTTTATAAATGTAAAAGATTAAAGTTAAATGACAAGCTAGATAAATTATGTCAACGGTAGCACATCATAAGAATCTACTTACATAAGGCTGTTGTCAGAATTGTATATAATTTTTTGTTTCAGCTTTGCAGAAAATATGTGAAATCTCGATCTGCTAAAAAAGAAAAAAATCACTGCAATAATTTGATTTCTACACCGGATCTAACAATAGAAACTGAAAATCATTGTTGTTGTCAGCATTGGCTTATTTTACTTTTAATTGTACTATAGTTATGATAAAATATCATTTCTCTTCATTAAATACTGGAATAAATGTTTTTCTTTTCTTTTTAATGGCATAGACACATGGGGGACATGGACCTGTGGAGTATGTAAAACTACTGTGTTCAAACACTTCAGATAAAGTATTTGTGTTTGAATATAGAAAAATATACAAATATATCAATTGTTATATGGATGGTTTTTACCATTGCATAAACTATGTTATGATGTCTGTGTGTCTTACATTATTATATATATGTATATATATGTGTACATATACATATATATATATGGCAAGTTGCATAACAATAATTATGCCATACAATATAAAAAAACCTTTTCCATTTTATTTAGTTGATAAGAAAGTTCAGTAAAAATTAAATATTCAATTTTGTATTCAAATTTTAAGATTTTAAGGCTTAAACTTTAAGATTTACTTATGCCCAGAAACAAACAAATGATAAATATATGTTAAATATTTAGGGGGCATCAGAAATAAAATCTATGCAATTATGTACTGTGACATTTGTCCTTTCTCCTGTTTGCAGACAAGTGTAGAATTAACCCTCAGAGGATCTAGCCTCAATATTAGTCTAATTTTCAGTCTCTGAAGAATGAATCCAGATTCACAAAGCATTACTGTATCTTTTATGAATATAAAGTGTACAAGTACAAGTATATTAAAAATAAAAGGAAAATATTCAGAAACCATGAACTAAGGAAATATCTTTCACTATAAAAATATACAGCTGGCACTGGAAAATTCTCTCTTGGAAAATGTTTGAAGGAACATAACATTGATATAGCATCATAACATTGACAACTCATTTATTTGTACCACCCTACTAAGC
Source organism: Heterocephalus glaber (assembly GCF_053883595.1). Classification (NCBI taxonomy): domain Eukaryota; kingdom Metazoa; phylum Chordata; class Mammalia; order Rodentia; family Bathyergidae; genus Heterocephalus; species Heterocephalus glaber. Next base: position 13,566,177 of record NW_028258333.1, read on the forward strand.
TAAGCACATGACATGCAATCTGTCATTTAATCCTCACAAACAACCTGAGAGAGGGGATATTTATACTGACTTTTTAGAGATGAAGGAACTCATTTATGAGATCAAGTGACTTGTCTCAGTTATATATAATGGAAGGCACAGATACAGTAAAAATACATTTTCTAATAAATTCCTTGGCATTACTTTGGCACATAGCTTATGAGCTAATCTACTAATGTGCATTCCATTTCAAATACTAATCATTGTAATTTATTTAGAACTCTAGCTTTATTGGTCTAGCACCTATTCTTTAAATGTAAGGTAATTTTACCTCCTCTGTAATACCTTATGGATTAGATTTAAATCTATACCACAGAAATCAATATATGAAAGATTTCATAGGAACACTTAATTATAATCATGAGGTATATCAAATATAAAATGATTCTTTGCTATTTTAGACTTTTTATTCCATTATAAAGGCAATTTATAAAAGATGATTTCTCCCTAGAAACTTTAACATTAACTTTTTAAATATTAAAACCTTAAAAATATGAATTAGTTTAAACAAAATTATCCCTTGAAGACTACCATTATCCCTCAATCATTGTACTCCATCAGTTTTCTAATTTATCTTTCAGTTCATCTTTTCTCTTTTCCCAAAATATCAACTCACTGCAATCAGGAAAAATTTTCATAAAGGAAAATCATAGAATCCCATTCTTCTTCTGGAATCTTTGTCAAAGACTTTCAATTGTTTTCAGAAAATAAAATCCAGAGATCTTATGGAGATTCAAAACATCTTGCATTATCTAGCTCCAAACTTTATACTACATTCCATTCTCTTCTCTGCTCTTCTTTTTTCCTCTTGAGATCCTTGAACATAACAGGTTTTCCCAACTAAGAAATACAGGTACATTATCATTATTTTTTTATGAATTGCTATAAAATCCATTGAGAGCTGAAATAACAGAAAATTGTTCTTAATATCTTTTTTCAAACATGACTTCATTTGGTAATCCTTTAGAGACACATAAGATCAGCTTATTTCTTTTCACTTTTTATATCTCCAGTTAATTGCATATCCCGTAATCAACTGTTGATCTATTTCTAATACATAAAGCTCTGTTTATAGTAATGTAGGGCTTCTCTAGCACTCTTCTCCAGTTTCCAAATTCTTTCCACAAACAAGTTCCAAAGGCTTTGTAATGACCCCAATTCTCTGATATCAATTTTCTGTATTACTCAGATTTGCCCTTGTTGAGGCAGAATATCTGACATCCACATGTCAAAAGAGGAGAGGTTTAATTTGGTTCATGTTTGTCTATATATTTAATTCATAGATGGTTGGTTCTAAGGAAGAAATGGCATGGTAGCAGGACATAACCAAAAAAACCAAACAGAAAAATTTCTCACTCTTCTGGCAGCCAGGAAACAAGAGAGACTAAAGGGGCTGGGGACAGGAATATACTCTTGCAGGTCACACCTCCTGTGGTTTTCTTCTTCCTACAAGTTTCCAATTCCTAGCAGCACATTTAATTGTGACATCATCAGTAGACTAATCCACAGATGATGAGAATAATACTCTTATGCTCTATTCCCCACCTGTGAACTCTTGAGCCTTCAGAGCTGGGGCTGGGGTTTAGACCAAAACCACAGCGCCTTCTTAAATTTATTACAGAAATATCCTTCCATAGAGCGTTTGTGAACTCAAACAAACAAAATAAGTACTGCCATTTTCAATAACTATTTATAGTAGCCAGAAATGGAAACAATTGGTATATATGTCTGCTGGTAAATTGATAAAGAAAATGTGGCATATTTACACAATAGAATACTACTCTACCACAGAAGAAAGAAATCGTGTCCTCTGCAACAGTATGAATGGAACTGGAAATTATTATGGTAAATAAAATAAGCCAGAAAAATAATGACATTCACTGCATGATTTCACTCATAGGTGAAATATAAATTGTTGAGATTTTATAAAAAATGAGAATGGAAAGGTAGTTATCAAATTCAAGGGAGAGTACAGAGGTGAGAGGAATGGAGAGTGGTTGATCAATATTTAGGCACTACATTGGTGTAGGGGACCTCAATATTGATTATGTCAAAATCAGGCTGTAAGCAGTGAGGCTGTGAAGACCGCAAAATTGGCTTGTCTTTTGAAGCGACTCTTGCTGAGGTCTATGTGCCCAGGTCAGAGTAACTTGCACTGAAATTCCATTCCACATTTAAGACCTTCTTAAAGACAGTGTTCTAATTACAACTATATATTTTGTCTATTTTGTTCCTTATTCAAGAGTGCTTTGTCTTTTTTCTTTACAAGCCTTGCCTGCATTAGTTTCCATAGAAACTACATGACTGCATGTCCTCGAACAGGGTCCCATCCTTGTACATGGCTTGCCTTTAACCCAATTGATTACTAATCAAAATAAGTGTCTTGGAATGACCAGTGACTTTGCTAGTTGAGCAGCATTGGTCATCCTGGCTGCCCAGTTTCTCTGACTCTTTAGTTTTGTCTTTGAGTCTTTTTCTCAGCCTTGTGCCGTAGCACTGAGCAGGAGATCAGAACCTTCTGCAGAAGTCTCTAATAAATTGGAGTAGGATAGAAGTAAGGTCTAAAGTGCTGCTGTAGAGAAGAGTAAATGTAGATATCTTTTTCAATTGGAAAAGGGACAAGAGGCGGAAAAAAGAAGAGAGAGAGAAGGACAAGGAGAAGAAAAAATTAGATGTATTATGTACATATATTAACTTCCCACATTGAATGAAATCATTATGTACTAATCAATATATACTAATACTTTTTTATCACAGTGGCTTTGTAGTGTAGTTTCAAGTTGGGGATTGTGATACCCCCCGCCATGTCTCTGTTGCCTAGAATTGCTTTTGCTATTCTAGGTCTTTTCTGGTTCCAAATGAATTTTCGGATTGTTTTCTCTCGTTCTGTGAAATATATTGTTGGAATTTCAATTGGCATTGGATTAGATCAATATAGCAGATTTGGAAGCATGGCCATTTTCACTATATTTGTTCTTCCCACCCAGGAGTAAGAGATGTCTTTCCATTTTCTTATATCCTCTTCGATATCTTCTTTCAGAGTGCTGCAGTTTTCATTGTAGAGGTATTTGCTTCCTTTGTTAGGTTGATTCCTAGATGTTTCATTTTTTTGGATGCTATTGTAAAAGGGATTGTTTTGCTAATTTCTCTGTCAGTCAATCTGTTATTTGTGTACAAGGAGGCTATTGTTTTTTGAGTATCTACTTTGTATCCAGCTACACTACTCAATCTGTCAATTAAGTCTAGAAGTCTTTTGGAAGAGATTTTTGGGTCTTCTATGTAAAGTACCATATCATCAGGAAATAATGACAGTTTAATTTCTTCCCCTCCTATCTTTTTTCCTTTTATCAGACCATAGTTCAATGAAATTGGAGATCAATAATATAAGAAAATGTAAAACGCTTGCAAACACATGGAAATTGAATAACACCCTCCTGAACAACCAATGAGTCAGAGAGGAGATTGAAGAAGAAATTAGACAGTTTCTACAAGTAAATGATAATAGCAGTGCAATATGCAGGAATCTCTGGGATACAATAAAAGCAGTTCTATGAGGCAAATTCATAGCAGTGAATGCCCACATTAGGAAAACAGAGAGAAATGCAATAAACAACCTAAGGCAGAACCTCAAGCTCCTGGAAAAATAAGAACATAACAAACCCAAAGCTCATACAAGAGAGGAAATTATAAAGATCAGAGCAGAAATCAGTGCAATGGAGACTAAGAGAATGGTACAAAAAAAATCAATGAATCAAAGAGTTGGTTTTTGAAATGAATAAATAATATCAATAAACCTTTAGTAAACCTTATCAAAAAAAGGAAAGAAGGGGCAGAGATTTAGCTCAGTGGTTTCGCCGCCTGCTGCACAAGTGCAAGGAACCAAGTTTGATACCCGGTACCACACACACACACACACAAAAAAAAAAAAAAAAAAAAGGAAAAGAAAAGGCTCAAATCCATGCAATTAATAATGAAAAAGGTGAAGTCAGGACAGACTCAGCAGAAATTCAGAAGATGATCAATACCTACTTCGAGAACCTGTACTCTAGTAAAATGGAAAACACAGAAGAAATGGACAGATTCCTAGATGTATACAAATTGCCAAAGTTAAATGAAGAAGCTATAGAAATTCTAAACACCCTAATAACAATGAGTGAAATTGAAAATGTAACAAAAAATTTACCAACAAAGCAAAGCCCAAGTCCTGATGGCTTCATTGATGAATTCTACAAGACATTTAAAAAGAACTATCGCCATTACTCTTTTTTTTTTCCTTAAATTCTTTTATTGGTACATTTTAGGTAAACAACACGTTTACATTTATCATTGAGTGCTTGTACCTGTACATGATATATCTTGGTTTTTATTTTTTCCCCATTACCTGTGAGCCTTTCAACCCCTCTATTCTTCCCTATTTACATAGACTTCATTTGCATTTTTTTCTTTTCTCATAATTTTTCCTTTCCTTTTTTTCCTTTCCACTTCCCCTCCAACCACCCCTACACTCTTGGATCGTTTCTTTCTAATTCAAATTATCAATTATTCATGTTAATAATTTTAACTCTTATTTACACTTTCAGTTTCTCACACTAGAGAAACTATTCAGCATTTACACAGGTGTATCCTATTCATTTCACTTATATGTATGGCCTCAATATGCATCCATTTAACTATAAATAACTATAGTTTATCATTCTTTATGGCTGAGCAGTATTTCATTTTATATAAAAAAAACCCACATCTTCTTTGTCCAGTTTCCGTCTTTTCCTATGCTGATGTCTTCAAGAGTTTTACCTAATTTATGTTCCAGCAAGTTTAGTGTTTGTTTTAATATTTACATCTTCAATCCACTTTGATCTTATTTTAGTGCATGGTTATAAATATGGGTCTAGTTTTAATCTTTGGCAGGTTGAAATCCAATTTTTCTAATACCATTTATTAAACAGCCTAGCTTTCTTCCAGTTAGGTTGGTTAGCTCCTTTCTCAAAGATGAGATGGCTGCGTAGGTCTGGAGTTGTTTCTGCATCTTCTAATCTATTCCATTGATCCTCAGGTCTGTTCTTTTGCCAGTACCATGCTGTTTTTATCACAGTAGCTTTGTAGTATAGTTTCAAGTTGGGGATTGTGATACCCCTGCTATGTCTCTGTTACCTAAAATTGCTTTTGCTATTCTAGGTCTCTTCTAGTTCCAAATGAATTTTTGGATTGTTTTCTTTAGTTCTGTGAAGTATATTGTTGGAATTTCAATCAACATTGCATTAAATCTGTATGGTAGTTTTGGGAGTATGGCCATTTTAACTATATTGATTTTTCCTACCCAAGGAACAAGGGATGTCTTTATATTTTCTTATATCCTCTTCAATCTCTTTTTACAGAGCTTTGCACTTTTCAGTGTAGAAGTCTTTTGCTTCCTTTGTTAGATTGATTCCTAGATATTTCATTTTTTGGAATGCTATTGTAAAAGGAATTGTTTCCCTAATTTCTCTCTCAGCAAGTCTGTTATTTGTGAATAAGAAGGCTATTGTTTTTTGAGTGTTGACCTTGTATCCAGCTACTCTACTGAATCTGTCAATTAAGTCTAGAAGTCTTTTGGAGGAGTTTGTTTGGTCTTCTATGTAAAGTATATCATCAGCAAATAATGATAATTTAACTTCTTCTGTTCCTATCTTTATTCCTTTTATTTCTTTCTCTTTTCTAATTGCAGTGGCTAATGTTTCCAGAACTATATTGAACAGAAATGGTGATAGTGGGCATCCTTGTCTTATTCCTGATTCAAGAGTGAAAGTTTTCAGTTTTTGACCATTTAGTATGATGTTGGCTGTTGGTTTTTCATAGCTAGCCTTAATCAGGTTGACATAAAGACCTTCTATTCCAATTTCCTGTAGAATTTTTATCATAAATGTGTGTTGGATTTTGTTGAATGCCTTTTCTGCATCTATTGAGATGATCATATGGTTTTTGTCTTTGACTCTGTTAATATACTGTATTACACTTATTGATTTATGAATGTTGAACCATTCTTGAATCACTGGGATAAATTCAACTTGGTGAGGGCATATGATCTTCTTGATGACCCTCTGTATTCTGTTTGCCAGTATTTTGTTGAGGGTGTTTGCATCTATGTTCATTAGGGAGATTGGCCTGTAGTTCTCTTTTTTTCTTGAGTCTTTCCCTGGTTTTGGAATCAAAGTAACACTTGCTTCCAGGAATGAATTTGGAAGCATACCTTCCCTTTCAATTTCCTTGATGAGAATAAAGAGTAATGGTGACAGTTCTTCTTTAAATGTCTTGTAGAATTCAGCAATGAAGCCATCAGGACCTGGGCTTTGCTTTACTGGTAAATTTTTTATTACAGTTTCAATTTCACTCATTGTTATTGGGGTGTTTAGAATTTCTATAGCTTCTTCATTTAACTTTGGCAATTCATATGTATCTAGGAATCTGTCCATTTCTTCTGTGTTTTCCATTTTATTAGAGTACAGGTTCTTGAAGTAGGTATTGATGATCTTCTGGATTTCTGCTGTGTCTGTCATGACTTCACCTTTTTCATTATTAATTGCATGAATTTGAGCCTTTTCTTTCCTTTTTTAGATAAGTTTGGCTAAAGGTTATTTTATTTATTTTTTCAAAAAAACAACTCTTTGATTCATTAATTTTTTTATGATTCTCTTAGTCTCCATTGCATTGACTTCTGCTCTTATCTTTATAATTTCCTCTCTTGTATGAGCTTTTGGTTTGTTATGCTCTTCTTTTTCTAGGAGCTTGAGGTTCTGCATTAGGTTATTTATATAGGTTCTCTCTGTTTTCCTAATATGGGCATTCACTGCTATGAATTTCCCTCACAGAACTGCTTTCATTGTGACTCAGAGATTCCTGTATGGTGCACTGGCATTTTCATTTACTTGTAGAAGAAACTGTTTAATTTCTTCTTTAATTTCTGTGACCCATTGGTTGTTCAGGAGGTTGTTATTCAGTTTCCATGTGTTTGTGGAGGTTTTGCAGTTTCTTATGTTATTGATCTCCAATTTTATTGCACTGTGGTCTGTTAATGTTCAGGGAGTAACTTCAATTCTTATACATTTACTTAGACATGTCCTATGAGCTAGCAGATGGTCTATGCTGGAGAATGACCCGTGTGGAGCTGCAAAAAGTTTGTATTCTGATTTTGTAGGGTGGAACACTCTGTAAACATCTATTAAGTCCATTTGTTCAATAGCTTGGTTCAATTCTAGAATTTCATTATTAATTTTTTTGTAGATGATCTGCCTATTTTTGAAGTGGGGTATGGAGGTCTCCCACATTTGTGTTAGTGCTTATTTGGTTTTTCATGTCCATTTATATTTGATTTGTATAGTTGGGGGCATTTGTATTTTTGCATATATATGTATATTTGTCATCTCTTACTCTTGGATTGTTCCCTTCACAAGGATGTAGTGACCATCTTTGTCTCTCTTAATTAGTTTTTGTTCAAAATCTACTTTGTCTACAAATAAGATTGCTATTCATGCTTTTTTCTGGGTTTCTGTGGCATGGAGAACTGTTTTACATCCTTTTACTTTCAGCTTATGAATTTCTTTTTAAGCTTGGTGTGTTTCTTGTATAGAGCATTTTGTTGGATTTTGCTTCTTAATCCATTCTGCCAGTCTATTTCTTTTGATTGGTGAATTGAGGCCATTAACATTAGTGGCTATAATTGATAGATATTGATTCATCCTTGTTATGATGTTTTACTTTTGTTTTCTCTTTTATTTCATATTTTTCCCCCTTTCCCTTTAGTTTCTTACCTTGCCTGGTAGCTTCCCTCTGTTGGGCCTCATGGAGTTGTACCTTTCATTGAGTTTTCAAGGATATTGTTCAGAATTGCATGTACTGCTTGTTTGGTGTTCATGAAATTTCTCAGGTGTTCTTTGTCACAGAAGTATCTAATTTCCCAATTGATTTTTAAAGACAATTTTGCAGGATACAACAGTCTAGGTTGGAAGTTATTTTCTTTTAAGCCTTGAAATACTTCACTCCAGGCTCTCCTTGACTTGAGGGTTTGTGTTGAGAAGTCTGTTGTGATTCTGATGGGCTTTCCTTTATAGGTGATTTGTTTCTTTTCTCTAAGTGCTTGTAGGATTTTGTTCTTGTGTTGGGTTTCTGGGATGTTGACTATTACATGTCTAGGTATAGATTTTTTTTTGATCATGGATAGTTGGAGTTCTACATGTCTCACTTATCTGTATGTCCAATTCTCTACCTCTGTCTGAGAAGTTTTCTACTATTACTTCTGTGAACAGTTTTTTTTATGTCAATTGTATTCCTCCTGCTTTTTTGTGGACTCCTATCAGTCTTATGTTATTCTTCTTTGCATCATCTAGCAGCTGCTGGAGGTCCTTCACCACAATCCTGTCTTTTATATCTGATATTCTATCTTCAGATTCCCTTAATCTGCTGTGTATGCTTTCAGTGGAATTTTTAATCTCCTGAATATCTGTTTGAATGTGTTTCATGGATTCCATTTCTTTCTTATGTTGGGTGATCATGGTTTCCATTTCTTTCTTATGCTGGGCATTCATGGCTTCCATCATGTTTCTGAGCTCATCTTTTTTTTAAATCTGTTTCTGTTCTGGAGCCTCTCATCATGTCTTTCACTCTGCTCACCATCTCTGTAGTTATCTGGGAGATTATTTCTGCTTTGAATTTTTCTAGAGCCTCATTCATCTGTTTTGTTACTTCCTGTGCTATCAGTTCAGGGTCTCAGGTGGTTGATTATCAGGCTTTTCCATCTCCTTTCCCCCAGAATTTACCCTTGGTGGGGTGGAAGTCTGAGTTTTTATCTTGCTGAAATGTCTTCACATTTTTTTGTTACTGTTCTTGGTTTAATTCCTGGTTTGATACTTCAAAATTGCTTATTTTAAGTATCTTTGTTGCTTGTATTTAGAACACTTATGGAATGATTCCTTCTCAGAGGTGTCTTCCAGATATAGCTGGTCTTTCTGTTTTGAATCTCTAATGGCTCTGAGGCTATTTCATTTTCATTATACCAGGAAGGACCACTGACTAGATCAATAACAACACCTTAGGCCAAGTGACACAATCAGCAACACCGTAGCATCAAGTAGACTTTAGAAATTGGCAATTTGTGGTAGTTATTAATCTATCACCTTTAACTGTGTGAATTAAATCAAAATTGAGCACAAACCCAACGTGTGTTTATAGTGAATAAACTTTTCAATATAACAACTTTACCCTTTGGGATGGGGAGTTAGAAGAAGTTGGGGAGGGATACATAGGTAGAAGGATAGGGGGAGGTTAGCAGTGAGGCTAGAGGACACAGGTGAGAGAAGGAAAAAGAGAATAAAAGAAAAATAAAGAAGAAATCCAAATTAGGGCCAGAAAAGGAACAAAAAGGGAGATGAAGAGCAATGTGGGATAGCAAGAGACTGAGTGCAAGAGAGAGAGAGCAAGGAAAGAGCAAATACAGAAGAAAAAAGAAGAGAAAAACAAAAATTTGCAAAGAATAGGGAAAAAATTAAAAATAAGAGGAAAAAAAACCCCAATAGTTATAATTTGGAAATTAAAAATGAAAATGAAGGGCCTCCTTCAAGGTATGTCTCTGCTGTTATAATAGACAATCTGGGCAGCAGTGTGCAGTTTTAAGTCAATGAATCTCAGCAAGCTAGTCACAGACCCTTGAAATTCAGCCAGATTTCTGGCTGCAAGTCCCAAGTTGTGCTCCCTGTCCTCCTGCAGGGTTGAACTCTGAAAGGTTCTACTTCAGGTTTCAGCTGCCCTTCCCCTGAAGATAATCCAGGTTCCAATGGGAGGTGATGATCCCTCCAACTTACCCAGTACAGTGGTCTGGTCATCTGGTGTCCCCTGTGTCTTTGTGGTGTGGAACAAGGTAGAAGTACAGCAAGAGGCCAGAGGAGTGGGGGTGGGGGTGGGGGTGATGTCCTTCAGGTGCCCACGTAGCTAAGTAGATTGTTCCCACAGGCATGCCCAGTGGTGCAGGGTCTTCACCTTCTGGCTGGTCCCCACTGGTGTGCTTGGTGCAGGCTGGATTATCGCCATTACTCTTCAAACTGATCAAGGAAATTGAAAGGGAAGCAATGCTCTCAAATTCATTCCTGGAAGCAAGTGTTACTTTGATTCCAAAACCAGGGAAAGACCCAATGAACAAAAGAGAACTACAGGCCAATCTCTCTAATTAACATAAATGCAAAAATCCTCAACAAGATACTGGCAAACACAATACAGAGGGTCATCAGGAAGATCACACATCCTGAACAAGTGGGATTTATCCCAGGGATGCAAGGATGGTTCAACATATGTGAATCAATAAATGTAATACACTATATTAACAGAGTCAAGGACAAAAACCATATAATCATGTCAATAGACACAGAAAAAGAATTTGACAAAATGTAACACCCATTCATGATAAAAATTCTAAAGAAAATTGGAATAGAAGGTCTTTATCTCAACCCAACTAAGGCTATCTATGAAAAACCAACAACCAACATCATACTAAATGGTAAAAAACTGAAAACTTTCACTCTAAAATCAGGAACAAGACAAGGATGTCCACTATCACTACTCTTGTTCAGCATAGTTCTGGAAACATTAGCCACAGCAATTAGAAAAGAGAAAGAGATAAAGATAGGAAAGTGTCTTTTATTTTAAATATTACTACATATAAGAAATACAGTACAGAGTAAAACATTTTGAAGAGATTGCAATTTAATGTTAGATAATATGAAAAAATTACTAATTTTCTCAGTGCTGAGACAAAATACCCAACACCCACACATCAAGAAAGGTTTATTTAGCTCAATATTTCTAGAGGTGTCAGTTCATAATTGGCTAGCACCAAGGCAGAGTGTCATGACAGACAGTATTGCAGAGGAAAAACAGTTCACGGTGGGTATAAGGTAGCAAAAGAAACAAGGAAGGGACCTTAGTAGCTTCTTTCTTCTCCTTTTATACTCTATCTAGGGTACTGGGATTAGGGCAGTGCCAAATCAATTAGTGGACTGATTTAAAAATCCATATTCTTAATCCCAATAGCACACATTCTAGATTCAACCACCTCTGACTCAACCACCTATGACTGCCTAAGGCATTAGGGGGACATATAGACAAAAACCATAACACTAATAAAATAAAGCTAGCATATTAAAAGCACAACTATGTGAAGTCATTTTATTAGATAAATATACACTTAATTAAATCAACCAGATACTATTGAATCTTAATACTGCTTTAATAAAAATTAATCAATCAATAGAATAAATTAGTGATTTATATTCTATGTGAATAATTTATTTGAGAAAAATATATATGTAGTAAATTCCATCTTCTTAAAATTTTCACCAAGTATATTTCTCAATTTTAAAATGATTCTGAGAGGGAACATTTTAGCTAACTCTGTGGCCTCAAATTAAGAAAGCTTTCCAGTAAACCTGAGTTAAAAATCTTGTCTTAAATCTTAGACATAATTCAAATTTAACTAAATGCTTTAATCAGGGCCTCATGTTAGATTAGCTAAGAGCACAAATTAATAAAATTGCTATTTTCAAAGTAATAAGTGAAATCTAAATATGAAACTCAAATAATGACTGGATTCATTCCTCCATAGGTTTGAAAATGTCTGGTAAATCCTTAGTATGTGCAGAACATTTGATTTAATATTATGAGAAATCCAAGTATAAAAGTGATATGAATCCTCTTTCAAGACATTTAGTTTTATGGTAACATAATATACCTTTTACTAAGGATCTGAGATTGATAGTGGAGATTTATATTTTTGTGATTGAGATGTCACTATGAAAAGTGATCTTTGCCCTTAAAGTATTTATGAAGAGAGGATACTAACATTTAAACTCACAAAATAAATAAAATATATGAAACACATAAATATATATTGAAGAATTTTAGAGGACAAGTTGTTTGCACTGTAAGAACATTATAAATGTCTGTGGAGATTGATATGTCTGACCTAATTTCAACATTGAACAATGTATACATGTACCGAAACATCACATGGCACTACATTAGCATTTACAACTTTCATATTTTATATGTCAGTTAAAAATAAATTTAATATAGTTAACTGAGAGAATGATAGGCAAAGATATCAGAGAGGGATAATGTGGTATATTTTTGTTTAGCTTTGAAGAGATAAAGTTTGGTAAAATGACAAATGCCTTGTTAGATATTGATGACCATGATAGTCAAACACAGGAATGAGTGGTTACAATGACAAAATTAGAGCACTTAACCTGGAATAAATTTTCTATAGAAAAAAATGCTTACCAATGGATTCTTTGATTTGATTCTCTAGGGTCTACAATGCCTGCTTAGGGGTTGTTTGTTTCTTTCATTATAATTGTTATTTTTCTTAGAGAATAAAATGTATATTAAATGCATTTAGTTAAAACTATTGCATCTTTCCACTCTGAATTCCTTGCATCATATTTTCCAGAGACTCATTGCAGCATAGGGGTGCCATCAGTTTTGATGAGCCTGGAGGATCTCCTGTTGCATGGGCCCAGTGCAGCTGCTCCCTCTTGGTGGTGGCTTGCTATTCATAATTTATGATGCTTGAGGTATTTTGGAGTTTCAAAACCATTTTATTCTGATTTTCATGTATTAATTACACATATCAGTGGAACTCAGAGTGGTATTCCAAAACATGCCTACAGTTTGCACTGATCGACTCTAGCCACTGTTTCTCCTTGTTCCCTCAACATCTATACTCAGTATGCTACCTTGAGACTCCTTTGAAGGATTTTTCTAGCTTCCACATATAAGAACAGATGGTACATTTTCTTTTCAGGCTTATTTTACTTAACAACATATCTTTCAATACTATCCATTATGCTGCAACTTACATTTATTTTATTGATTGATTGATTGGTACCAGGGATTGAACTCGGGTCCTTGAGCTTTCAAGGCAGGTGGCAGAACCACTGACCTAAATCCCCGGCCACAATTTTTTTTCTTGTTAATTATTTTTAAATTTGAAATAGTTTTAAATTTTTTAATTCTTAAATAATTTTAAATTTTTTAATTGAAGATATCTAAATGAAAAAAAGAACACAAAGCACACATGCCACCTGTGGTTTCACCTAGAGCTGTGAATTGCAGAAGAGGTTTCCAAAGAATGAAGCTGGCTTGGTACCTGTGGGCGGATCACTGAAAGTTTGTGTGGAGTTCAACAGCTCTCTGTGAGTCATCCCTGAGTGACCCCACAGCAATGGTGAATCATCTGTATTTTCCTTGACTCCAACCTCCAAAAGTTTGAGAAAACAAAGAAGTAACTTTTGGAGTACCTGGTTCCCTTTTCCAGCTTTGCAAGTGAGTGGAAGCAACACCAATTCTTCTTTAGAAATTTGAATTAACACAAAATTGCTCACCCCTGAGAAACAAATTTAAACTCAATGTCCTTGAGAACCTGTTGAAGACAACAGATGACTCCTGGTGCTCTGTCAACCTCCAGTGTTAGCACCAATTGATATTGAATAAATACAGGATTGCCATATAAATGCCGATGAATCTCAGAAAAAAGACTTGGAAAAGAAGAGGGGACAGGAAAGAGACTGGTTTCGATAATAAATGTTTCTTTGTTTTGATTTGCTTTTGTTTTTTGAGACAAGGGCTCACTATGTAGCCCAGGCTGGGCTTGAATTTACAGTGATCCTCCAGCCTTAGCCCCCAGAATCCTGGGATTACAGGTGTGCACCACCATGCCCAGCTTGACAATAAATGTTTTTAAAATATACGAAAGTACAGTGGAATTAGGGGTAAGATATAGAGGAACAGAGGAATATAATGTTTAAAGCTTTGCTATTAAATGTTAAACAAAGGGAGTTGCTCAGGTGGTGCTCTTATTAGGGAAAAGCAAATTCTAAATTCTTTTTCTCTACACCTTCGACCCCTAAATCATTGCATTCTTACTTATTATCTATTTAAATTGCTCTTTTATTTTATTTTTTTATTTTATTAGTGCATGTTTGCAGTTCATGCAGTTTACAGCCATTGTGAGCACTGGTTACATGTACCTAGCACAGCTCACTTCCTTTCTTTAAATCCTCTTCTCCTTCCCTGCCCACCCTCCCTCTTTCTCCAATTCCCCTATCCCATTTTTCATTCTTGTTGTATTATTAAACTTACCTCATGTTTATGGTGTTTGCATTCATTGAGGTTATTATGTTCCTTTACATGGCATGTATTTATTCTACTTGTTTTCTATTCCCCTCCACCTCACCCCTCAGATTTTTTTCCCTTGGACCACTTTGCTATTGCAAGAGATCCTTCTCCTTGTTCCCTCTGTCCAGCCTTTATTATTCTCTTTGTTTATACTTTGCCTCACTCAAATGAGAGCTACCATACAGTATTTAAGCTTGTGTGTCTAGTTTATTTCACTTAAAATTATATTTTCCAAGTGCATCAATTTTCCTATGCATGTCTCAATCTGTTGTTCTTTACAGCAGAGTAGTATTCCATTATATATAGATACCACATTTTCTTTCTCCAATCATCTGCTGATGGATATACAGGCTGTTTCCAGAATTTAGCTATGAGTTGCTATAAACATTGTGCATGCATCATTATAGTATGATGTTTTAAGCTATTGGGAGAAGATGTCTCACGGGGGATCACTGGGTCATAGGATAAATTATTTTTTTACACTCTCTTCTGTCACTCCAATTACTCTAATCTGGTTCCATTGTAAGTCTACTGTCAAAGGAATGTACCACTGTAGATATACCAGCTCCTAGGCCAGGCTTAGCCTTCTCTTCTCTCCTAGTTAAACAAGAAACTACACATGCTGCCTGCTAAGTCAAGCTTGTCTATTCTTGTATTCACTCTCATTCTCTTTCTTCTATGAAAACAGTGTTTCAGAAAATGGTCTTCTTTTTCCTATACCAACTCCGTCTCTATTAGATCATTCTGAGTAAACATGACAGATTCATACTAATTTAAAATACAAACAAGTAAAAGGCAAAACATCTTTTTTCCACCTTTTTTTTCGTATTTCAGTTCTCAAACACTTCTGCATATGGCAGTACCCAGGACTTTCTGTATTCTTCTTCTCCTTCTCCTTCTCCTCCTTCTTCTCCCTCTTCTCCTTCTTCTTCAGTTGCATCTGACACTCCCTTTATGAAGGTTTGCAAATGCTCCTCTATCTAGATTCTCTTCCTCTTACTAGTTATCTGGTTTCAGGTCTAGATCTTGGTCCATTCCTATGATCTATCCTGAACAGTCACCTTATCTTGAAGACACCCCATGTTTCCTATTTCAACTGACTCTGCGATGATTATGTGTGCCACTTAGTCAGAGAAGACTGTGGGGGAGGATCTTGGTTCTGGTCTGTTCGATTCCTGCTGTGGCCATTGTACTTGCCAGTGTAGTGTGAGATTTTTCAGGAGGAAACACCACAAAGTTTGACCCCATTTTCTGGCATCAGCCTGTGTAAGGGACAACTAAGCTCCTGGTGAGGTTCCTCCACTTATGTTATTGAATTAGAAGTCAGGAAGGTTGGCTCACCTCTAAAATTCTGAAACCTACCATAGGAATGCAGGGGAAGAGATGAAAGGGAACGGTGAATATGACTGACAGAGAAGGTGAAGATAGCAATATTTTTATTTGCAATGCTGTAAAGCCTCAATGCTATCTAAGAACTTTTCTATGTAAATAAATGATTCACATTTTCAAAATTACCTAGCAATACATTCAAACATCTTCAGAATAGTTTTAAACTAGATGCATGATTAAATGCTCTAGAGATATAGAATCAATAGAGTGTGTGTATATATGAATATATATTATATAGAAAATATAAATATATATATATATAATATATGAGAGTGAAAGAATAAGAGTGAGAGAATAAATAATTTATGTTAAGGAATTGGCTGATGTGATCTTGGATGATGAAAAGTTCTAAATGTGCAGAATATGGTGGTACCCACCCTAGAGACTCAGAAAACAACTGACATTACAGTTCAAAACTCAAGGTTGTTGGTTGTAAAACAATTACTTTAGTTGTGTTCATATCTGCAGCTCATTGCATGTGATCCACTACGTTGCACAAGGCAATCTGTTTTATTGAAAGTCCACCAAACTAAATGTCAGTCTCATAGAAGGTAACTGCTCAGAAAACTTCAGGAGAATGTTTGATCACATATCTAAGCACTGTGGCTCAGCCAATTTGACACATAAAATTAACCATCCCACAAAATAAAAATAGTAATAATTTATAGTCTTAGTCATGATGAATGTCTCTGTGAAAACATCGTATGTAACATTCTTACAAAAATAAAATATTTTTCCTTAATACTATTATTTTCAAGCTAGGTTAGACTAGCTTGACTTCACAACAGGTGATAATTTTTTTTCTTAGAGAAAGAAAATCTATAATGTAAATCTTACTTAAACTCTTTAAAGATTCCAGAAATACTAAAATATAAAGCCAAGGCTATAATTCATTTATGTAGCATATAAGATTAAATTCATTTTATATTTTGTTCACTCTGAAATAACATTCTTGAACTAAGGAGTGATACCAACAAATTGTGGAAAATAGAAAAAACATGACATAATTGATTACTTCTGTATATTTAAAAGTATGTCTTTTGAGGCAAATTAATATTCACTGATTTCATCAACCAGAAACTACAACATAATTTAATACATAATATTAATATCTAATTGTTCTCTATGACAATAACAAGGAAAAGAGCTATTTAATAAAGGTGCACATATATGCATATTTGGAAATGGCATAAATGGTATGAATGATAAAAATTAAGTGCTCTATTTTTTACATGTGGATATTTACTAGAGTGGTAGTATTGGCATAACAAGAACTTTTGAAAATATACTAATATTATTATCTTGGCTGCAAAGTAACTACAATCACCTTTATTGCTAGACATGAGAGCCAATACATTAGAATTTTTTAAAAATTTGAGCTAAAAGTGAAACATGACAGTTGAAGAAAGTTAAACATTACAGTAGGAATTGAAATCTGAATTAACTCTGTTCTGGTCACAGCCATTTCCTACTTTATCAAGTAATCCATATAATAAAAGTATTGATATTTCAAGTGTTTTATAAACTTTGCATGCTCTTTATAAATATAATCTTAGAAACATTTGTAATGTGACTTTTTTGTTTTTATTTCACATATCACACACACATATAAGTGCAGTTGCAATGTGGTTTTTGTATTTCTGAAATCTCTAGTATTGAAGATATAAACTCCCCATTTGTATTTTGAGACAGGATCTCAATATGTAGTTCAGGCTGGCCTCAAACTCATGGCAATCCTCCTGCCTCAGCCTCCTGAATGCTGGGATTACAGGCGTGCACCACCATGTACAACTATAATAAAATTTTTAATATTTAGTGCAATATTTTATGGTTATTTGTTTGTTTTTATTCTTTTCAATTAATTAATTTTATAAACAACCATGCAATAAGTATTCATATACCTTTTTATTTTTATGAAGTTGTAAGGACTTTTATGACATTTACTCTAAATTAATATTTATGGTTCTTATAATGCCTTTCAAATTAAAACTAGATGCTAATAAAAATGTCTCCAAGGTGACTGTTAAAATGTGTGCTTTTTTTGTCTTTATTAATTCATATATTTGCCAAATATTTATATTGGGAAGTAATTAATAGTCCTTAACATAGCGATTTTATACATTTATTTATTTATTTAGAGGCAGGGTCTCACCATGCTGTTTAGGCTGGCTTTGCGCTAGCTACATAGCTCAGGTTTGCCTGGAGCTCATAGCAATCCTCCTGTCTCAGCCTCCCAGGTGCTGGTATTACAGGTGTGTGTCATCAGAGCCCACTTAGCCTATATTTTAAAAACATTTTTTTCAAATTTAATATCTGATATACACAAATATTTTCTGTTTATATTTTGATTGTCAGGTATTTGATAAAGTGATGAAAGATAATATATCATCTTTCATATAACAGGAATCATAGTAATACTCTTTCGTGTCTGCACTTTTTTGCTTAGCGTTTGATTAGTAAGATCAAACTGCATGTTATTTATAAATTTTCTATTATGGTACTAGGAATTAAACACAAGGGTATTCATTTACTTTTATTTTGAGACAGAGTTTTGCTATGTTTCTTAGGCCAGGCTTGAATTTGTAATCCTCCTGGCTCACCTTCCCAGAGTACTGAAATAATAGGCATGCACCACCTCACATAGCTTATTTATTCTTATTGTCCACAGTAATGGTCTCTAGCATTTCATTGTATTAAGATAATCTAATTTATTTATATATTCAACTTTTAATGGTCTTTAATGTATGTTTTGGGGGAGAGATGAAGACTATTATAAATGAAGTCACTTTAAGTGTTTTAGTACATATATTTTAATTATATATATTAATTAATTTTTCTTTATACCTTGCATTGTCTTTGTAATAGTGTTTGGTAATAAGACAAATTATCTGACATGCACAAGTTTAATGTGAAATGTTTATTTTGGCTCAGAGTTTTGAAAGTTTCAGTTTGTGGCCTGCTAGCCCCAATGCAGAAATATCATAGCAGAAAGGCATGGCAGAGGAAGTCTGTCAACTTACAGAATATGGGAAGAGCCAGAGAGGAAGGGATCGGGGACCAATATATTCCCTAGGGTCATGCCGCTATGATCCCCCAAGACACCCAAATATGTGTTTTATTAATCCTCAGGCATCTCTCAAGAAAATCAAGTTAGCAACCAAGATTAACCATTGTAGTCTACCTCATGTCAGCCTGATACCCAAACACATGTCCTTTAAACATAATGTCTAAATAAAGAAAATAGCTTCATAATTCTGAATAACACAATGCAACATTCTTGCATATAACAAAAACCACAATACATTCTCCAAAATATCAAGAGTACTAGCACTACTAAGTCTAAGTTCAATGTCTCTGCTGCAGTGCACATGGAAACTCATATTCCTGAGAATCTTTAAATCAAAAAGAAGCAAGTTAGATACTTCCATGATTTAATGGAGTAGGGTAAGCACTCTCATTCCACAGGGGGAAGTAGGGATATAGAAAAGAAGCAGACAAAAGTACTACTGAAACAGTTGCAGATTGGACATTCCATCTCTGTGGCCTTACTGGTTGCTGGGTTACAGCACACAGGACTTCTTTCTCTTCCCAACTTTGCTCTTTGTTGTGGATTTCTTACACGGAATTTCCAAGTTCCTGGCAACTCCAACTTCCTAAGGTCTCACCTGCAACTTTAGCTTCATTCTCACAACTTCATGCTTCACTCTCTTGGAGGCTCTTGGCAGTGATTCTGACCCTGTCACATATTGCTTCAACTCTCTGGTCTTCTTTTGAAATCTGGGTGAAGGAAAGCAAAGCCCAAAACTCTTGTATTTGCATGCGTGCAGAACCAAAATCACATAGATGATGCCAAGGTCTGCCAATATCTGAAAGAGTAGCCGGGTCCTTTTGGACCATGACAGTAGTGCCCTCTTCAACACTGTGTTTGAATGTGAAGAGACACTTCTCTAAGTGGCCTGGGTGATAAGGGAACACTGGGATTATGTTCTCAAAGAAGAGTTTTTCAAATAGCTTTACAGTTGTGGCCCCTTGACCCTGAGATGAATGGGTATGGCCAATTTCTGATATATCCTCAAGGCATCCTTTTTTATTTTCTGAATGTCAACAATATGGATCCTTTCAGCTACCTCACATGCCTTGAACTCAACTTTACACGGGGCTTCTTTTCTGGTCAAACTCCAAGTGCTTCAAATTTTTCTTCTTGGATTTTACAAATTATTCTCACTATAAATCTAGTTATAAGTAGTCAAAAACACCCATTCTATATCGTCAACATTGTGCTCCCTTTCTGCATTGAATCAATTAATCTGTCACAGTTCAGCTCACCCTAAAAGTTTCAGAACTTGAACAAAAACAGTCTAATTTGTGTAAATCACATGGCTTCTAGTCCAATTCTAAACATAGCCTTCTATGCCCTCAAGCTCTACTTTTAAAATTCTATAGATTCAGTAGCCTGAAACTTGAAACTTTTCCAAACTCCTGTAGTTAGTATGCTGCAAATACAGACTGTATGATTAGTAAGAGTACATAGCAATGATTCTACTTCTACAGTGGCAATTTTCTGTTTAGTCAGCTGTTCTTTGCCAGGACAAAACACTTGACAAGTACAGCTGAAAGGGGGAACTGTTTATTTTAACTTACAGTTCCAGAGATTCAGTCCAGGACTGCTGACCCCAAGACAGGAATATCTATTTTTGTGTATTAAATTCTTATATTGGTACATTGTAGGTATACAACACAATTACATTTCTCATTGGGAATTGTACTTTTACATGATGCATTTTGATTCTTATTTTTTCCCCATTCCAAGCCCTCCCTTCACGCCCTCCACCCTTCCCTATTTACATAGACTTTATTTCCATTTTTTCCATTTCTCATCATTTGTCCTTTCCCTTCTTTCCTTTCCCCTGCCCCTCCAACTACCCCTACCCCATTGGAACTTTTCTTCCTATTTTACATTATTGATTATTCATTCTAATAATTGGTACATTTTAGGTATAAAATATAATGACATTCTTCATTGGAAATTTGCACCTTTACATAGTCTCTCTTGGTTCTTATTTTTCACCTTTGCCCAGCCCTCCCTTCAACCCCTCCAGTCCTCCCTATTTACAAAAATTTTGTTCCTATTTTTCCATTTTCTCATATTAATCCCATTCCCTTCTATCCTTTCCCCTAGCCTTCCCACTTCCTTCCCCTTTGCCCCTTTTCTTCCTATTTCACATTACCTATTATACATTTAGTCCTTATTTACACTTTCAGTTTCTCACACCAGAGAAACTAATTGGTATTTACATATGTGTGTCCTATTTATTTCACTTAAGAGTATTCCCTCAATGTGCATCCACATAGCTATAAATGTCTCTAATTTCTCATTTTTTATGGCTGAGTAGTACTCAATTTTATTAAAAAACCCCACATTTTCTTTATCCAGTCTCCAGATGATGGGCATTTGGGCTGTTTCCAAGTTTTACCTATTACAAACTGCGCTGCTATGAACATGGGCAAACATATATCACTGTGGTATGATTCTTTTAATTGTTTGGGGAAGATGCCCAGCAGTGGAATAGTGGGTTCAAATGGGACTTCCAGTCCTCATTCTTTGAGGTATCTCCATACTGATTTCCACAGTGCTTGCACAAGTCTACACTCCCACCAGCAGTGGAGCAGGGTCCCTCTTTCCCCACAGCCCTGCCAGCATTGGTTATTGGTTGATTTCATGATAGCAGCCATTCTTTCTGGAGTGAACTGGAATCTCAGCATTGTTATCATTTGCATCTCTCGAGTAACCAGTGATGTTGAGCATTTTTTCATGTATTTATTTGCTATTTCTACTTCTTTGTCTGAGAAATGTCTGCTCATTTCAGCTGCCCATTTTTGGATTGGGTCTTTAAATTTGGGAGGTCTGATCTTTTTAAGTTCTTTATAGATTTGAGATAGTAGACCTTTGTCTGAGGAAGAGCAGGTGAAGATTTTTTCCCACATTGTGGGTTGTCTCTTCACACTGCTGGTGGTTTCTCTTGCTGTGCAGAAGCTTTTTAATAAGAAGAGATCCCACTCGTTGATTGTTTGTGCTAGTTCATGGGCAACTGAGGTTTCTTCATAAAATATTCTCCTACACCGATGTCTTCAAGGGTTCTACCTAACCTCTGTTCCAATTGGTTCAGAGTTTCTATTTTAATATTTAGATCTTTAATCCATTTTGATTTTTGTTTAGTGCATGGTGAAAAATATAGGTCTAATTTTAATCTTTGGCAAGTTGAAGCCCAAGTTTTCCAGTACCATTTATTAAAGAAGTTATCTTTCCTTCAGTGAGGGTGTTTGGCTCCTTTGTTGAAGATGAGATGGCTGAGTGTATCTGGCATTGTTTCTGCATCTTCTAATCTGTTCCACTGGTCCTCAAGTCTGTTTCTTTGCCAGTACCATGCTGTTTTTATCACAGTAGTTTTGTAGTATAGTTGCAGGTTGGGGATTGTGATACCCCCTACCATGTCTCTGTTACCTAGAATTGCTTTTGCTATTCTGGGTCTCTTCTTGCTCCAAATTAATTTTTGGATTGTTTTCTCAAGGCCTATGAAGTATGCTGCTGGGATCTCAATTGGAATTGCATTAAATCTATATAGCAGTTTTGGAAGTATGGCCATTTTCACTATATTAATCCTTCCTACCCAGGAGCAGGGGATGTCTGTCCATTTTCTGATATCCTCTTCAATCTCTTTTTTCAGAGTGCCATAGTTTTCAGAGAAGAGATCTTTGATTTCTTTCATTAGGATGATTCCTAGGTATTTCAGTTTTTTGGATGCTATTATGAAAGGAATTATTTGCCCTATTTCTTTCTCAGTGAGTCTGTCATTAGTGTAGAGGAAAGCTACTGATTTTTGTGTGTTGACCTTGTAACCAGCTACTTGATTGAATTTGGTTATTAAGTCTAGAAGACTTTTGGTGGAGTTCTTGGGGTCTTCTAGGTACAGTATCATGTCATCTGCAAATAATGACAATTTGACTTCTTCATTAACTATCTTTATTCCTTTTATTTCTTTCTCTTGTCTAATTGCCATGGCTAATGTTTCCAGAACTATATTGAACAAGAGTGGTGATAGTGGACATCCTTGTCTTGTTCCTGATTTTAGTGTGAAGGATTTCAGTTTTTGACCATTTAGTATGATATTGGCTGTTGGTTTTTCATAGATGGCTTCTATCAGTTTGAGGTAGAGACCATCTATTCCAATTTTTTGTAGGGTTTTTATCATAAATGCATGTTGGATTTTGTCAAATGTCTTTTCTGCACCTATGGAGATAATCATATGGTTTTAGTCCTTGGCTCTATTGATACAGTGTATCACATTAATTGATTTTTATATATTGAACCTTCCCTGCATCCCTGGGATGAATCCCACTTGATCAGGGTGTATGATCTTCTTGATGATCTTCTGCATTCTGTTTGCCATTATCTAATTAAGGATTTTTACATCTATGTTCATTAGTGAGATTGGCCTATAGTTCTGTTCTTCAGTTGGGTCTTTCTCTGCTTTGAGGATCAAGGTGATGCTTGCTTCCAGGAATGAATTTGGGAGTATTAATTCCCTTTCAATTTCATTGAAGAGTTTAAACAGTAGTGGCAGCAGTTCCTCTCTAAATGTTTTGTAGAATTCAGCAGTGAAGCCATCAGGGCCCGGGCTTTTCTTAGTTGATAAGTTTTTAAATACATTTTCAATTTCATTGGTTGATATTGGGTTGTTCAGAATTTTTAGGTCTTCTTCGTTCAACTTTGGCAATTCATATGTATCTAGGAATCGGTCCACTTCTTCTGTGTTGCCCATCTTATTGGCGTGTAGGTTCTGGAAGTAGGTATTGATGATCCTCTGGATTTCTGCTGGTTCTGTTGTAATTTCACCCTTTTTATTCCTAATTGCATGTATTTGGGCCTTTTCTTTCCTTTTTCTGACAAGGTTGGCTAAAGTTTTGTCAATTTTGTTGATTCTTTCGAAGAACCAACTCTTGGCTTCATTAATTTTTTGTATCGTTCTCTTAGTCTCCATTGCATTGATTTCTCCTTTGATCTTTACAATTTCCTCCCTTGTATGAGCTTTGGGGTTGTCCTGCTCTTCTTTTTCTAGAAGCTTGAGGTTCAGCATGAGGTTGTTTAATTGGGATCACTCTGTTTTCCTAATATGCGTATTCACTGCTATGAATTTCCCTTGTAAGACAGCTTTCTTTGTGTCCCATAGATTCCGATACATTGTATTGTCATTGTCATTTAATTGAAGGAACTGTCTACTTTCTTCTTTAATTTCCTTTGTGACCCATTGGTTATTCAGAAGTGTGTTGTTCAATTTCCATATGTTTATGAATTTTTTTGAGTTTCTTTTGTTATGGATCTCCAATTTCATCGCACTATGGTCTGGTGATGTACAGGGGACAAATTCAATTCCTTTGCACTTACTTAAACATGTTCTATGTGTGAGTATGTGGTCTATTTTGGAGAATGACCCATGTACAGTTGAGAAGAACGTGCATTCTGATTTTGTGGGGTGGAAGACTGTACACATCTGTTAAGTTCATTTGTTCAAGAGTTCAATTGAGTTCTAGTATTTCATTACTTATTTTTAGTCTAGTTGATCTATCTATTTGTGACAGTGGGGTGTTGAGGTCCCCCACTACAATTGTATTAGTGTATATATGACTTTTCATGTCCGTTAGTATTTGTTTTATATAGTTGGGTGCACTAGTGTTTGGTGCATAGATATTTATGATTGTCATCTCTTCCTCTTGGATTCTTCCCTTTACAAGGATGTAGTGTCCTTCTTCATCTCTCTTAATCAGTGTTGGTTTGAAATCTACTTGATCTGCAAAGAGGATAGCTACAACTGCTTTTTTTCAGGTTCCTGTCACATGGAGTATTGTTTTCCACCCTTTAACTTTCAGTCTATGAGTTTCCTTTTGAATGAAGTGTGTTTCTTGTGTGCAGCATATTGTTGGATTTTGCTTCTTGACCCATTCTACCAGTCTATTTCTTTTGATTGGTGAATTGAGACCATTAACATTGATGGTTATAACTGAAATGTATTGACTTGTCATTGCCATGACTTTTTCTTTTTGTTGGGTTCTCCCCCTTTACATTTAATTTCTTGTCATGCCAGATGGGTTCATTCTGCTTTGCTTCCTGGGCTTGTGATCCTCAATGCCTGTTCCTAGGATATTGTGTAAAATTCTTTGGAGTGCTAGTTTGGTATTCACGAAGTTCCTAAGGTGCTCTTTGTCATGAAAGTATCTTATTTCTCCATCCATTTTGAAAGAGAGTTTTGCAGGGTACATCAATCTGGGTTGGAGGCCGTTTTCTTTTAGGGCTTGGAATATGTCACTCCAAGCTCTTGCCTTGATTGTTTGTGTTGAGAAGTCTGCTGTGATTCTGATGGGCTTTCCTTTGTATGTGATTTGTTTCTTTTCTCTGACTGCTTGTAGAACTTTGTTCTTCTGTTGAGTTTCTGGAATCTTAACAACTATATGCCTATGTGTAGATTTTTTTTGATCAAGGCTATTTGGAGTCCTATATGCCTCACTTATCTGTATGTCAAGCTCTTTTCCCCTGCTTGGGAAGTTTTCTGCCATTATTTCTGTGAAGAGGTTTTTTATGTCATCTCCACTCTCTCCTGTTTCTTCATTGAGACCAATCAGTCTTATGTTATTCTTTTTTGCATCATCTAGCAGCTACTGGATTTATTTCTCATGTTCCCTTATAATTTTGAAGCAATTTTTCTTTTCTTGATCACTAATTGCAATCTTATCTTCTATATCTGAAATTCTGTCCTCACATTGGCTCATTCTTCTGTGTAGACTTTCAGTGGAGTTTTTCATGTCCTGGATATCTATTTGCATCTGTTTTATGGATTCCATTTGTTTCTTATGTTGGGATGCCATCATGTTCCTGAGCTCCTCTCTAGATTTATTAATCATGTCTTGCACTAGAAGCACAATTTCTCCTGTTCTGTGAGAAATTATTTCTGATTTCAGTTTTTCCAGGTCCCCTTTCGTTGCCAGTTCAGTGGATCCAGGTGGTTGAGTATCAGAGTGCTCCATCTCGTTTCCCTTTGGGGTTCCTTTAGGTGATCTGGAAGTCTGGTTTTGAGACTTATTTACATGTTTTCTCATTTTGACTGGGGCGGGGAGCTGTTAGCACCTGCATGGATTAACTCCTCTGACCTGGGTGAGGTGGGACAGGGGCTGTGAGCAGCAGTAGGGATGGTGATCCAGAAGCCCTTTCCTGTGGGCTGGCAGCAGCCAGAGGGATGGTGGCTGGGAAACCCCTTCCTCTGGACCAGGAGTAGTGGGACGATGGCTCAGAAGCCCCTACCTCTGGGCTGGGAACAGTGGGACTCAGTACCTTGGTCTGGTGGTCTGGTGGTCTAGTGTCCTCTGCGTCTTTGTAGTGGGGAATCAGGTGGCTGCCTGTCTGCA
Organism: Heterocephalus glaber; assembly: GCF_053883595.1. NCBI lineage: Eukaryota > Metazoa > Chordata > Mammalia > Rodentia > Bathyergidae > Heterocephalus > Heterocephalus glaber. Next base: position 13,592,256 of record NW_028258333.1, read on the forward strand.
GCAGGGTGATTTGGTGTCTTCCACGTGACTCAGGACCTCGGTAGGGCATGCACAGACCTACCTGCCTGTCTGCAGCGGGCTGATTTGGTGTAAGGAATATCATTTTGGAAAGGTATGGTGGAGAAAAGTGCTCTACTTGTGACAGCTGGGAAGTAAAAAACAAAGAGCCAGAGATGAAAGCTTAAGAGACCAGCTATAATTCACAAGATCCTGCCACCTTGACTCACCCAGAAAGGTTCTTTACTAATGTACTCATTATCTCTCAGAGCAATCAAGGGGAATGCAAATCAAAACAATACTGAAATTTTATCTTAGTCTAGAACAGAGCTATTTATGAATAACTAAAAAAACAACAAATGATGGCAAAGTTATGGGGGAAAAAAGGCCTGCATATTGGTGGTGGGAATGTAAACTGGTACAAACACATGGAAATCAGTGTGGAGGTTCCTCAGAAAGTTGAAAACAGAAATTTCATTTGACAAAGCTATAGCTCTCCTGAGTATCTTTCCAAAAGAGCTAAAAACATAATATTAGAATGATGCACATATGCCATGCTCATATTTATAGCAGCACAATTAACAATAGTTAAATTATAGAAATGGCTTATATTACCATTAGCACAAGAATGAGTGAAGAAAATGAAATGTATACACACCAGAGAGTACTACATGGCCAGAAAGAAAGATGCTCTGGAGTCATTTGTAAGTATATGGATGTATGTTTAGACAATAGAGACCTATAATGCTAAGTGAAATAAATCAGACACAGAAAGTTAAATATCACATGGTTACTCATATGAAAAACCCCAAATGTAAACAATTTAAATAGCAAAATAAAGGAGAAATGGTAGGAAACAGAGAGGTACATTTTTTTGGAGATTGGAAGGGGATCTGGATAAGTGGAGAGAAGGTAGGATTAGAAGGGAGGAAATATTATCAAGATATATATGTATATAAAATTTTCCCAAAAGGAGTGTAATCATTATGTATAGACAATATTTACTAATAAGAAGAAAATATTAAAAAAAAACTATGACTGACTAAAAAAAAATGAAAATCATCATAAAGCATATAAAAATATGATATTCATATATTCATTTTTCCTGAGATACCAACAAAGGATTTTGTCAAAATATTTTTCAGTTTTATATTCCCATTAGTATTACATGACATATTTTATGCTCATATTTCTAGAAATATTTGTAATTGTCTTTCACTTTTATTTGTCATTTTAGTGTGTTTTATATATATAATTTCACTGATCCTTGATGAAGCTGTATATTTTTAATAGACTATTTCTTATCATTTGAACATGCTCCTATTTTTAATCTTAATTTAATTCTGATGACTGCTTTTTTTTTTTTTTTGATCATCTATTTCTTTTATTTGCTGGGGAAGGGGAAGGGGAAGTTTGAGGGGTAGGGGAAAGAGAGAAGGGAAAGGAAAACATGAGAAAAGGAAAAAACAGAAAGAAAGTCTTTGTAAACAGGGAGGGGTGGAGGGATTGAAGGGAGGGGAAAGAGAATGGGGAAAAAAATAAGAACCAAGACATATTATGTAAAGGTACAAATTCCCAATGATGAATGTCATCATAATGAATACCTAAAATGTACCAATAAACTTAATGAATAAAAATATATAAAACTCCAGTAAACATTAATCAGAAAATTTATACAATGTAAGAATTGAGCTAAGTGTCATGTACTTATATTCACTGTACTCAAGGAGGCTGAGGCAGAAAGATTATAATTTTGAGCTTCATTTGAATGATTTAAGGAGACTCTGTCTCAAAATAAACAATCAAATGAGCATACAAAATCAAAAACAAAAAAAATGTACTAGAGTGTATATCTGTGTGAAGGCAAGGCTCTGTGTTCAATCATTACTTCTGTCAGCAAAATAAAAGAAAATAAATGAGCAAAAATATGTGTTTATTTTTTCATAATTTGAAGCTTTCCTTTAGAGTTTCTTATTTGTGATTTTTGAGGAATAAATGATCTTAATTTAATATAGTCTATGTTTGCCTATTGTGGTTAGTGTTTATTGAAGCATGTTTGAAAACTGTATCCAACTAATTACCACGAAGTTGTCTTCTTATAGTCCCTCTAAAATCTTTCTTATTTTAGCATTTATAATTGTGTGTACAATTGTTCTGAATATAACCAATAATGTAATAAAATAAAAATTCATAGTGATGAGAAAATACACATTCCGTAATTCTTATACAGAACATCAGCACATTTTCCTTAATAGCTAATAATATTAGACAAGAAAATCAGTGAGCATATAATATGTGTGAATAAAACATGTATCAGGTCTGATCCAATGGGCACTTATAATCCATTTTACACAAAACTGCACTGTGCATACTCTTTTCATGTGCTTATGGACCATTCACTAAAAGTGAACATGTATTGGGCCATAGGTAAATTACTAGCAATTCCAAAATATTAAAATCATTTCTCCTTTTCTATAAGCTACTATCTACAAATTAAAACAAATTGCTAACTTGAGCATGTAAATTGCATGGAAAAATGTGAATTTCTAAAGAATTAATTAGTTGAAGAATAAAATTAAATGAATTTTTTAAAATTTAAATACAGTAATAAGGAAGCTATGGCATAGTTTGTCTAGGACATAGTTATAGTAGTGCTTGGAGAGGACTTGATAGCTTTAAATATGTACCTGCAAGAAGAAAAGTCAGAAAATCAATAACTTAATTTTCCATTTCAAAAAGCTAGACAATTTCCAGAATATCAAAACTAAAGAATGAAGAAAATGAAAGTAAGAATCAGTGAAAAAAATACATAGAGGAAATAGACAAAGATAAAAACAATCCATTGAAAATATTTATTTAGTTAGTATATCTAATATAATAGTAGCATTTTCTGTTACAATTGTAACTACATTCTCTTTGTCATCCTCACTATTATGTATTTTAGTAATCACTATTATTTAGTCATGGCTTATTTTTTTCTTTAAAGAAAAGTAATGGTCAAGGGCATTATTTTATACTTACTTTGAGAGCTTTGGGGACAACTGGAGTCATTTTAGAGAAAGGGTAGATCTATACTGGAAGAGAAGGAAGGAATGTTTTCATTTGCAAATGATTTTATTTGGAATGCACTATGGAGACTCAAAATTATGCTATGACAATTCACCTTCCCAGATTGAACACCAGTCCCCACTGAACTCACAAATATTCAATCTACAAAATGTAAGGATTTTATATTTTTCAAGAATTCCCTTCATAAACCGTGAAGTGATTTCATATTCCTTAGAAAATCTTTGACATTGTTTTACACTCAGTTTAGACATTATTTCTGTATTGATACCTTATCAATGAAATGGTAGGAAGTGATAAAATGTGATGTTCTTCAGCGTAAGTTTAAGTGACATCAGCCACAGAAAATCTGTCAATGAAATATAACATAAAAGTTATTTTTTTAGATTGGGTTCTGGATCTGGTGTCAATGGAATATACCTTACTTAAAAGTGAGGTGGGGCTTTGAGAGACTGCATCCTAGCTGGCTCTAGACATGCAGGGCTTGTTACCATTCTCGCAAGCAATGTATCAAGGGTAAACTTGTGTGTATCTCTGGAGGACCTCATAGGATATGAACTTGCAGAAAAGTTTAAGAGTTGTGAAACAAGGTTAGTGCTGACTAAACCTTCATGATACATGGGAAAAGAGACAGAAATGATCCCTTTAGGTGGCATCCCTATGAGGTTGAATTTCTTTCATGTATGTAGTACTGAAGGGAAGGAGATTGAACTGAATGCCTCTATGCTAAAGAATAACGCTAAAGATTAAAACTGATCTTTTCAAATAATTGTATTAAGATACATAACAAGGTGAAAAGTTTATAAACAATGTTACAGAAAACCTGCAATTTCTTAAGTTACCACTGTAGGTTCCAATGTTCAAGAACCAGGGGTAGTAGGAAGATGCCGGAGTTTGCTAATTTACTTAGTCTCTTTGGATTTAAAACAGTCTCTTTAAGCCTCTCTCTTTTGCCAGATTTCCCTTTTTTGTTTCAATTTTCTTTCATTTTTAACATGCTTGTGCATAATAGAAGGCTTCTTTGATTTTTTTTTCCCCCTGCAACTGGAGAGTAATTTTGAATTGAACTCTGGCCATTGCTTTGTGTTTTATGGAGCATGGATCCCCACCGTGCCGTCTGCTCAGGTCTATGAATGAGTTCTATTCCTGGCCTTTGTGAAGGGAAAAGTTAATTTACTGTTGTCTTTTGATTGATTCAAGTGTTCTGGTCCTTTTCTATTAACATGCTTGATTTGTGTCCCCTGAGTGATGTCATTTTTCATCGCCCCTCCCCAGAAGGCACTTAGTACACTGCTCCTCAACTCAGTGTCTTTCTCCATCACTTACAGAAGCGTGGGATTCCTGCATTCACTGTACACCAGAAAACAGCTTACTAGGAATTTGGATTATTGAGCCATTTAACTAATTTTGTTTTCTGTTCACTCATGCAGCACAGCTATTACTACTTTGTTATAATTATATTTTGGCATAAGACCTTCCTGATAAACACAAAAGGTTTTAGTTTTTTGATTTTTTGTTTGTTGGTTGGTCTAATAGCCGTCCTCTTCAGAATTAAAATCTCCATATCTTTGGCCAGGATGTACCCAGTCAGAACATATACTTCTCTCTCTGTTTTATATTAGCCCACATCCTCCTAAATCTCAAAAGATTAGGGGCAACACTTGGTCATTTATTGGAAGTATAAGGCTGTTCTTCCCATTATATATTTGGGCTGGGGATTTAGCTCAGTGGTTTTGCTGTCTGCTGTGCAAGTACAAGGACCCGAGTTCGATCCCCAGTACTAAAAAAAAAAAAAAATTATGTTAAAAGTTTTACTATTTGTGGTGTATGATAATGTTGAATATCCAAGTACTCAGATGTGGCTCTTTTATTTTTTTATTTATTTTTTATTTTTTTGGTACCGGGGATTGAACTTGGAACCTTGCGCTTGCAAGGCAGGCGCTGGAACCACTGAGCTAAATCACCGGCAAGATGTGGCTCTTTTAAAAGAACCTTAAAAGTTCAAAATATTTTTAAAATCCCTTTTTTTTTTTTTCAGTGCTGTTGGTATTTATTGACAACAATACAAAACAAGTTAAGACTAAAGATGTTATTTTATAGGAACAGATATCGGGGGGTCTCCTTCCTGAAGAGAGTATGCACTAATCTCAGCTAAGATAAAAACAGACTGGATTGTAAAGAAACAAATAGGGACTACGCTTTACATATTAGTAGAAAAAATATTAAAGGCAAAATGAGCGGTTTAAAAATATTATTGATGCTAAGCTCATGTAAGGAAACAAAATGATAAAACTAATCCTAAAATTCTGGGACACGGGATATAGACATAACATGACTATTTAAATTTCTGCATCAGCGAAAATCTGTTATACTTTTCACTATACTTGTACCAAAATTACATGTTTATTGCTTCTACACTTCACAAAGTCAACAGTTATCGCCAACAATGCAAAATAACTAGATCTGAACAAGACTTCAAAGTGACTCTGCTCCACCCAAACCAAGAATATTCAATCCAGGATCAATAACACCTTTTGATTTTAGAGGCAGCTTTTTCTCTCCTGTCATACAAAATTAAGTCCTCACTTGACATTTCCTGCCTGCAAATGGCTGTGCATATCCTCGCCATCATCTTTTTCTGACGCTGTAAAATTAATTTGGAGAAATTGCAAAAGCAATGAAATTGTACTTCCAATTCTGAGCCTGCAATTAAATTCCTGCTTTGATGCAAAACATACTCCTCTGCAGTGTATCCCACGGGTACAGGACCCTGTTCTCTTCCTCTATTCCTTTGCCCTGAAGGCACTTCAGGGGGGCGCAATACATGCTCTTTGGCTGCCTAGACAGGACACCTACAGCCATTCTAATCTACTGCTCCTCTCCTCCTTCTTTTCTATGGCTAATACCACTTTCCTGCTTTTTTTCTACTGCAGAATCTCCAGACTTGGTGCTGTCGTCAGGGGCACACAGTCGATTCTGGCTTTGAGCTCCTGGTTGCTAAAGGTGCATTGCCAGGCGGTCCTTGTTTCTTATGCGATCTCTCTTAATCACTTCCTCTTTCTTTTCAGTTTTTTCTGCGGTGCCTATTGATTCTCTACTTTCATTCTTCTTTCCTTTATCCCGAAGTGCTTCTTTCTCTTTTTAATTTCTTCTTCTTTTCTTTTACAACCCTTCTCTTTCTCATAGCGCTCCTTCTGCCTACGGCGCTCCTCTTCTTGCCGCTTCAGTCTCTCTCTGAGTATGCGCTCCTGCTCCCGTTCATAGTTCATAGTTCATAGTCCGGTCCCTCTCCCCGTAGTCTCTGCCACTCTCATCTTCAGGTCTCTTCAGCTTTGCATCTTTAAGCTCGCCATCAGTACGCTTGGGCAGTGTGCAACTCTGCCCACTGGCTCGTTCATCATTCAGATCCTCTTTGTCTAGTTTATTGGCTTTTTTCTTTTATCCAATTCTTTGTTATCTCCTTTTTCTGGTTTCTTGAGCAACTTAATCTTTGGTTCATCCTTTAATTTGTCCCTTTCTGGAACTCTATCTATCTTCTTCAGCTTTTCTATGTCTTTTCTTTTACGTTTCTCTTCTTCTTTCCATTTTCTTCTCTCTTCTTCTCTTTGCCTTTTCCGTTCTATTTCTCGCCTTTCTTTCTTCCCTTTTCTCTTCCCTCATTCTCTGCTTGTTTTTCAGGAAGCTCAGAAGTCGGGTTGTCTTTTTAGCCATTAATTCTCTATTTTTAGTTTCTATTTCTTCTAACAGTGTCTCTGGAGTAGATGTCATTTTCTCATTATCTGTGGCATAACTCTACAAAAATTTCCTATATTCTGGATCATCATCGATAGTCCCAACTTTAGTATCTCTTTTCTTAGTCTTCTTTTTTGTAGCTTTTTGAAAAGGTGCAAATTCTACTATAGCAGGATATTCCTCACCTAGTATCATTAGAAAAGAAATCTCAAAGTAATCATGCTCAGGCATAGGTTGAAGATGTTCCTGAAGCTGCTCCCTGGTCAAAGTAGGAGGTAATCTTAGAATTACCACCTTGCTCAGTGCCTCTTTCTTCTCCTTGTTGCGATCCTGCTTATCTTTGCCTTTGGCGCTGTCCCCCAAGCCCCACAGCTACTGGCTGAGGCCCCCGGGGGCGTTAACAGGCTTACTCGCTTCTCCTTAGGGCTATGCTCCTTCTCTTCCTTCATGGCCATGGGTACGCTCCTCTCAGTGGCTGCTCAGTCTCAATGCTGCCCTGGGCACCTAGGACTCGCGGGCAGCTCCCGTCGGAGCTCCACCCCCAACCTAAAATCACTTTTTTAAACAGCGTTTTAACATTCACACTTCAAATGTTTTCTAAGGCTGTGTTGTCTAAAAGATAATCATTAAGCGTAAGTGTCGATTCAGTAATGTAGTAATGTTAATGAGACAAATGGAGATGTTCTGTAAGTGTAACACATACCATATTTTGCAGATTTATTACTTAAGAAATGAAATAGTTCAATACTGTTTTACATTGATTATATGCTGACATAAGTTTGTTATATATTTGCTTGAATATTGCTAGTTTACTGTTCTTTTATATTTTTAAAATTGTGCCTTATAAAGAATTTAAAATTATCTATGTGGCCCACGCCATATTTCTATTGGAATACTCTGTCCTAAGGACTGAAATGAGACATCTGTGTACTAAATCTGAACGTTAACTCCACATTTATCTTTTACTTCCTCTGCAACAAGCTTAATTTCTCTGGTGACTTCTTCTTTCAGAGTAAAGACCTGGGAAAGAACAAAATGATATTTTTATATTAAGCAAAAAATTAATATAAGTATGAAGAAGATGATTCTGTGGATATCTGGGATATCAGGAATTTCCCTGTAAGTTTTCCATTAGGGATCCTCTGACAACTGCTGTGTAAAAAGAATATACTAAAAAGCTTCAGACCTGTAGCCTGAAATAAAACAAGGCATGCAAGGGAGCATCTTATCTGTAGTTGTTTGAGTTATAGGCCAGTATAAGAGGGAAAGATATTTATATCTCACTGATTCTTACGTTTTCAAAATTGAAATAAAATTTACAAAATGTAAGATATATAATTCAGTGACTTCTAGTTCATTCACAGCATTGGAGATTCATTATTTCTATCTAGTTCCAACACATTTTAATGAACCTCGAAAGTTTTAAAAGCAGGAAAACTGCTGATGCTAACTCCTATTTCCAAGTGGGATTCAATTCTATGGCCTTGATTAAGAGGGTGGCACAATGAGTCATATTTTAGTAACCAGGGCGGACAGTGCAGATGACAGTTCTTAGCACCCACCTCTCATCACTCCCTCCTTAGGCCTCATGTTCTCATATCCTGCTCTCTGACATTGGGCAGAGGACTGTGGCTGAAGTCCTCACCTCATTTGGTGTGTTGAACTCAAATCCTGATCTTCAATATACTTAGAAATAATACAGGCTTTACTTTCTCTTTCTTTCTCTCTCTTTCTTTTTTCTTTCTTTCTTTCTTTCTTTCTTTCTTTCTTTCTTTCTTTCTTTCTTTCTTTCTTCTTTTTTTCCTTCCTTTGCCCCCTTTCTTTCTGTCTCTCTCTTTCCTCCCAGTATTTCTTCTAAGCTAAGCAAACACTCTAACACTGAGGAACTTTCCAGTCCCAAATAATTCTTAATATACAAAGTAAAATTAATCACTGGGCTTGTTACTTTGTCTATCATTTTTCATCATTTATTCTCACTACCTTAACCCTGTCTGCCTTATACTTATTAATAATACTAAAATTCACAACTATAACTTGAGTTATTACTATTATGTTCCAACACATTTAGTCTAATAATTTTTATACTAGGTAAGGAATATAAATTGATTAAATGTGAATAAATAAATATTTCTTTTAAAAATTAAAGTGCCCATGAGGATTACTATGAAAATAATCATACTTTTATGCCATGAAAAATTAGATAAGATAATATTTTTCTTCAACTATCCACAAAACTATTCACATATTTTTACCAATTATTATTACCAGAGTCTCTGTCTTAATTCCTACTCTTTATAATGAGACATCTAATAAGAACCGAATAGTTTCTCTAGTGTGAAAAAACAAAAGTGTAAATAAGGACTGAAGGTATAATAGATAATGTGAAATGGGAAGAAAAGGGGCAGAGGTGAAGGGGAAGTGGGAAGGGTGGGGTAAAAAAGAATGGAATGGAATTAATGTGAGAAAAAGAAAAAAATGGAAACAAAGGCTTTGTAGATAGGGAGGGGTGGATGGTTTGAGGGGAGGGCAGGGGAATGGGGAAAAATAAGAACCAAGATGGATTATGTAAAGGGGCAAATTTCCAATGATGAATGGCATTATATTGTATACCTTAAATGTACCAATAAAATTTTTGAAAAAGAATTTCAATTATTATAAACTGTAAAATTTTCAGTTTTTCAGAAATGTTCCTATTTAATGTGTATTACAGATATTTGATACTTTCTATTGCAAAATTAACAGAGAAATGTAATAATAAAAGCAATAAGTCATATCATTGATGAACAACTTGTTTGAAATTATGTTGCAGGAAAAAAAAATTTTGAAACTGACTAGTGTCAGTTTTGGTGATAAATACCTTCATGGAGTAATAAAAAGACATAAAGTTTAGTTAGTTAAGGAGCAACACAAATTTCCTTCCGGAATAGAGTATAAATTTCTTAAATTTCTTAAAATTTTATATGGAAGGGCTAAATTATAATTATTTAATATTTAAAGAATAACTTGAAGAAATAAATGCTACCATGAAGAGCAGTAAATAGATGCATGATTAAAGATTTGAGAAAAAGTTATAGTGAAGAAAGATATTATTTATATCTAGAGAATGAGTATGTTTTATGGCAAATTTTTATTGTTTTAAATAATAAACTTATAAATTAAAAATCAGTGAATTGTGAAACTTATAAATTAGCACAAGGTACACAAAAACCTTTAAAATATAGGTGCTGAAGCTTTTGTAATCTACCATACAATTATTCATCAATTTTTTTAATATTTTAAGCTCAGAAATAATGCATGATCCTAACCACGTAAAATAGTTGACCACATCCTTCAAGATGGCAGATAGAGCACATGCTCTGAATTTTCTTGTTACAAATCCTGAAAATAAAAAATAAGAAAAGTAAAGAAGTTAGAATGCAAATAAAGATAAAATAATTAGATAATATGTCTGAAAATATGTAAGTCAGATAAGTGACATCATTAAAGAATTTAGATAATGTTGCATTGAATTATAAATGCAGATTAGAGAACATTGTTAAAATAATATTTCTCTGAAAGCAGAGAGCTGTATCACTCTATACCTAAAGGAGTTACATTAGTGATCAGTGATGAAATGATCACAATAACCGGGTTTGTCAAATAGGACTCTGAAAGACTATGTTCACAAATGAACAGGCATATGTATTGGGCCTGCATAGCTCACACAGTTGATTGCATAGTGTTGGTATTGGAACTCGAGAATTTTGTGTAAGAGGGCTATGCTGTGCAGCTGAAGCTACTTATCCCATGAAGAAAACAACCTAAGTACCAAATCCATGCCTTCACCCACTCTACAGCCTACACTCATTGTATGGATGTCCTGATACATCTCCCAAGTATGCCTTCAGGAATGAATGGCTCTCTACTGCAGATTCTGAGTGAGCTACCAGGAGACAATCTTCCCCTGGGTTTCTCCTATGGGCACTTCCTCAGGTGAGAATAGTCACCTAACCAAGTGTATGTCCTTTCCTAGTAAGGTCATCATCTAATTAAGTCATGCTGAGGCAGACTGTTGCTCCTGCGCTGAAGGTATTTTCAATGCTTTGTCGTCTTTAATTTGCTTAAGCTCATGTAGCATTTAAATATCTATTGTTCATTACTCTAGATAAAATGCAAAGCATGCTCTGGTGGTGGGTAGTAATTTTATCAATCATTATGAAAAGAGCTTAAAATTGTGATTGATATACTGAAGAATAAGATGTATCATTAGTCTAAACCTCTTGAGTTATAACAAGTGTGAAGAATTAATTTTGTGACCAATAGACATTGAAAATCAAATTTAACTTCTAAATTCTACATTCAGTTATAGGGCAGAGATAGGTAGAAAGGGGAATTCTTTACAACTTTCACTTATAGATATTATTCCTCATGAGATATCAACCATGATATTATTTTATAATAACATATTAATATTTATCTTTTAAGTTTTCCATGCTATGCACAGAAAAATATGTATTTATAGATTTCTTCTTTTGGTTTCAACAGCTAATATCAAAGATTTGTTGTATTATTAATTTTAAATATATTCCAAATTTATGTCATGCATTCATGGTCAAATCTTTCCCAGACTTTCAGTAATTTAAAATTATACCTAATAGAATATTACATTTATCATCTTCTAAACCCATTCCACAGCAATACAGACCAACTTTACAGAGATATTTAAAATGAAATTAGTTCAGCAAGCCATTTGCAACACCTCTACAATATGTTATATGGTCTATGGGAGCCAATGTTGTTTCATGCTACCATTTATACGGTGTCATTCAGGTCTCTACCTAATAAATTCTTAGTAAATTCTGCAAAAGTTTATTCATGTTATACATTAAGGTACCATAAAAAAACCCCAAACCATCCTCATATTTCAACAGGAAAAGTTTAATACAAAGCCATTATTAAAAGAGGATTACAGTAACAGGTCATTGCTTAAAATGGGGGAAAACACTTTAAGAGATATTTTATGTTTGAGTGAGTGAATCCAAAAAAAGAAAATACTTTGAAATGAAAAGTAGGCTGAGATTCAGATCAGTTCTCTTTGAAGAGGTTGGTTGAAGCCCATAGAATGGGGAAGAAGTTTTTGAATATTCCTAGTCACAGCCAAAGTGAGAAGGTGGAGGGACCACCATGTCCCTACCTCTATCTCTAGATCCCCTTTCCCTATTTTCATTATTTATATTATTATTTCTTTAGTTCATGTTTGTGACACATAATGATCATTTACATTGTGGGTACTTGGTACATGTACCTGACACATTTTAAATCTTTTTATTGGCCGCATGCTTGATTTCTTGGTCCAATCCCTATTTGCAGAAGATCTATCTCTCTGTTTCTTTCATCGGTCTGTGATTTTGTTCTTTATTTGCACTAGACAACTCAAGGCAAATTACACAATATTTAAGATTGTGTGTCTGATGTAGTTCTCTGAACATTATATTTTCAAGGTGTGTCCAATTACCTTAAGGTATGACAAATTTGTTTCCTTATGGGCTGGGGATTTAGCTCAGTGGTTCTGCCTTCTGCCTCGCAAGCACAAGCTCCTGAGTTCAATCACTGGTACCAAAAAACCAAAAGAACCCCCACAAATTTGTTTTCTTATATGTGCTTACTTTTGACTGTGTACAATAATACATTTTCTTTATCCAAGAAATTGGATGTTTTTATCATCCATGTAGATGTTGCTATCAACTCTTTCCAAGATTTAGCTATTATGAATTGTGTTGCTATAAACACTGGTATCCATGTATCACTGTGACATGATGTCTATCTTTTTGTGACGATTTATAGAATGGAAATAGGTGGATCTAGTAGAATTTTTATTTTAACTTTTTTTTAGAAATCAACATATTGATGTCTGCAATGGCTCTACTATTTTACATTCCCACTAACAATGCAGAAGTATTATTCTCTACCACATCCATGCCATTTTTCATTATTTCATTTCTTAATGATTCCCATTCTTTCTGGCATAATATAAAATCTTGTGTTCTTTTAATTTGCATTTCTCTAATGCCCAGAGATATTGAACATTTCTTCGTTTCTTTATTGGCCATTTATACTTCTCAGAAATGTCTATGCCTTTTAGTTTCCCACTTTTTGAATGAGTCTTTTATTTGGGGCAGTCTAACATTTTGAGCTCTTTATATATTTTAGATGCTAATCTTCTGCCTGAGGAATAGCTGGCAAATTTTTTCCCAGTCTGTAAGTTGAGCTTTCACTGAAATTATTATTATTTTCGCTTGAAGAAGGATTTTATTCCATATAATGTCATTTGTTGATTCTTGCTATTATTTCTTGTGCAATTGGAGTTCTGCTCAGAAAGTACTTACCCATACATATGACTTGCCTATTTTATCTTCCAGTAGATTAAATCTTTCTATTTTAATATTTAGATCTTTGATCCATTTTAATTTCAGTTTAAGTCCATTTGTTCAAAGCATTGGTTCAGTTCTGATATTTCTTTGCTGATTTTTCTGCTAAACTGAGCTGTCTCTTTGTGAATGTGAGGTGCTTAGGTCACTCACTGATTGTTTTGTAACTGTTTTCTCTTCTTGTTGGATTGCTCACAGTACTAGTACTAAGTAAACTTTTTGCCTTTCTGGATCAGTTTTAGATTAATGTTTGCCTTGTCTAAGAGTAAAATTGCTACCTCTTCTTGCATTCAGGGTCCTGGTGAGAGAAAAAAATGTTTTCAATCTTTTGAGTTTTTTAGTCTATGAATACCTTTTGGAAGCAAATGAGGTTTTATTCTTTTTTATTGATTTTTTTGTTCATTAAGTTTATTGGTACATTTTAGCTGGATGTCTTTCCAAAAGAATTAAAAGAATCACAGCACAGCGCTATATGTGCACCCATGTTCATAGCAGCACACTTTGTAATAGCTAAAGCTTGCAAACAGTCCAATTGGCCATCGACTGGTGACTGGATAAAGATGATTTTTTTTAATATAAAATGGAATTACCACTCAAATTAGTTTTTAATGCAACAGGCTGTGGGATTGTTTTTTGAGACTTCTGCCAATCTGTGTCCTTACATTGGGGAGTTGAAGCCATTAATATTGAGAGTTACTACGGAAAAGGTTGATTATTCCAGATCTTGTGTTGTATTTTTCTGTTGGTGTCTCTTTTGTTTTTATTTTTTACTTTCTCATTCATCTTTTTGTCTTCTTTGATATATTCATTCACTCTGGATTTTGGCTTTGTTGGGTTGTCTCTAGGTTTACTCTTGAATATTTTCTGGAGTGCTGGTTTGGTGCTCTACTCTATCTCTTAAGTTGTTCTGTGTCACAGTATGTTGTCATTTCTCCATCTCTTTTGAAAGAAAATTTTCCCAAATATTTTAATCTGGATTGGAAGTTGTTTGCTTTTAAGGGTTAAAATTTTTCACTCCAGGCTCTCCCTGCCTTAAAAATTTGTGTTGAGAAGTCTTCTACAATCCTAATGTGTTTGTGTGATTTTTTTTTTTTTTTCTTTTCTCTGACAGCTTTTCAGGTTCTGTTTTTCAGTTGGGCATCTGGAATTTTGAGTAAGATGTTTAATAGGTAGTTACTGTTTTCCTTGGTGTTGCATGGTGTTCTTATCCATCATTTACCTGTATGTTGACATCTTTCCTTACATTAGAAAGTTTTCTATCGTGACTTCCCTAAACACACTCTATTTCATGTGTGCTATTTTGTAATTTCCCTCTCCCTCCAAATAGCCTCAGGTTGGTGTTCTTTGTAGTGTCTAAAAGCTGTTGAATTAATTTTTTTCTTATCTTCTTGTCATTTTCATAGTTCTTTACATGAATCATCATAACTTACCATGTTTTCCTCTATTTCAGAAAGCTTGTCTTCACATTGATCATTTCTGTACTTTATAATTTCTTTGCAGTTTGTTTTTATTTTGAGTATTTCCAACCAATATCGTTTTAAGGAGCCTATATCTTTGTAAAAGTTCTCATTCAAATTTTGAGCCATTTTGTTTAGCTTTTGCAAATTTTTATTAGTTTCTCCTATAATGACATTTGTTATTTTATATGATAATTACATGAACTTTTGGGTCATGCACTTTAAATTTGCCAAGTTACTTTACTGCTTCTTTGTGAATTTGTAAAGTTTCTCTACCTAGTGTTCGCTTTCCTCTTCATAGGTGCTTTGGATCTGCTTTAGGAGAGTTGGGAGATCTTTGGGGGTTTTTGTTGCCTTGTTTTTTTCCATATTCCTGTGTTTATCTATATGTATAACCATTATGTGTGTGTGTGTGTATATATATATATGTAATATGTATGCATATATATGTGATTTTGGGGGGTATTGAAGATTGAGGTCAAGGAGAATGGGTAGTATATAGTTATGAAGATCTTCTGATTAAATTCTTTCTTCCAGTGATATGTTCACAGATTTATGTGAAGAGAGGGTGTCCACCTCTTCAGCTATTTAATTTAAATGATTTGGACACAGTCACTTTGTACTGAAGAAAAAATTACAGTTGATTTTATCAGAATTAACAGATATCAGCATTAACAGATAATGACTATATATATATATATATATATATATATATATCAATTACATGAACTAAACCTTGCATTTACATTGTCATTCTTTATCAATATCCTAGTGTAAGTCAGTATAATGAGAGGAAGATAGGAGTAAATAATTATAAAGAAAATAGGGAGTCATTCTGATGGAAGTGCATTATAGTTTGAGTGAAGAGATAGTGTTGAGAATTTTAAGAAGATACATGTGGGGGTAGAGGCAGGACGTGGGTGAGGGCTATGTAATATGGGATTAAGTAAAACTGTGATGTTATTAAAACCTATTGATATATTTGTGCACCATTAAGGTGGAGAAGTACCTGTAATTCCCACTTGATGGCTAAGCCATATGGCCGGGTCACCGCACTACTCCCTTCTTGTCTTAGTTGCAGTCTGATTGCAGACAGCCACCTTGCACTCAAGTTCTAGATGGAGCCAGTCTCAATACTTTCTTCCTCCTGGCAGCAGGCAAAATGTGACGCGGTCCCTGGCATTGGCTTAGGGACTCTTTACACCCAGGCATGGTAGGAGCCTCTCCGGGGTTGACTTGATGGGCACCCAGTTTGGCTTTTTATCCTTTCTCTGCCCAGAGCCCATGGAGAGTGCTTTCCTTGCCTATTGGTGAGTGCTGGAGAGGATTCCAGAGAGATGCCATGACCCCCAGTTTTGGAGGGGCAATGATGAGAAGGGTCCAGTATAGAGTCTGTCCCAGGATACTAACCTTTGAAGTGTTCATTTTCCCCTCAGGTTATGTGGGACACTCCAGGGAAGATCACTCCCTGAAGAGTGAGGTGGGGCAGTGCTGACCAGCCAAGCTGGCACCAGTTCCCCTTTTCAATTATCCACATATTTATTTTGATCCACCTGTATCATCTTTCAGATTAATTTTCCATTTCATGGTGCAAAGTCTTTCTAAAGTCTTTCTTCTTCCTTTTTTTTTTTGGTACCGGGGATTGAACTCCTGTCCTTGCGCTTGCACAGCAGGTGGCTAAACCACTGAGCTAAATCCCAGGCCCCTGATCCTAGTCTTTCTCTAGTCAGGTATGCTAGATCCACTCATCCATTTCTGCATCCATTTCTTTAACTATTAATTTGTATTAATTATTCAAAATCTGACACAGTCATACTCCATTTAATATTCTATTAACTAAGATCTAAACTAGTGGTTAACTTGCAATGAATTATATACATAACTTTTTAAATGGAAAGGAGAAAAAAGGAAGAAAGAATTAGTATATATATAAAAAAGCATATATATATGAAAAATTTATAAAAAGAAACAATGGTATCTATTTCCATAATGGAGAATAAATATCTATGGCTTCTTTCATATCTGTCCTACTTTTCTTCCAGAATTTTCAGAAACATCAACTGGTTGAAATTCTTTACTCAATGGTATAAGTCAACTGTTAATACAAGAGTGATTTGAGTACTCAAATTTCTTTCTTGGCAGGGGGCCAAAGCAGTACTGTAATTTTCTTTCCTTTTTATCTTCATTATTTTTGCATGGATTAAAAAAATTAGGAAGCATTATCATACTTCCCTTCACTTCATGTTCCTCTGAACTCCAGCCTGTAAAGTAACCCTTTCTTCTGTCTCTTAGTTTCATAAGTAGCTGGAAATGGCTGTAGTTATTCTCATCTTCCAATTTAATAAAACTTTATTATGCTCTCTGGTGGAAATATTTGCTCCTTGGAAACTAACAGACAAGCAGACAATGCCCAATGCATCAGAATAGAGAGGGAAAAAACAAGCACCATTTGGCTACCAAGCACCTTTCAAAACCTCCCTTTGATTTCTAGCCTCATGTATCCTGTCTATGAAGAGCATAGTACCATGAACAAGTCTCATTAAAGTAGATCCTAACTTTCCAGGAAAGTATCTCACACTTTACTTAGACTGAGTCCTCATTAGCAACTATGTGGTGAACTGTAGAGATTTGCTTGATCCTCAGATATCACTGTTAATTAGGTGCTCATGCCTATTAACCCAGAACATTCTGGGAATTTCTTTACCCAAATGTATCAACACTCCTTTAAATCCCACAGGTCCCGTTAGTGAAATCTTGGAGTCATGTTTATGAAGTGGCAAAGGTGCAGGATCCAAACTTTCCTCCCATCAAGAATATTGGATTCTAAGAATTGAGCCAGTTCTGGAATCTGAGAAAGAATCTAAAACTCTCTACTGTTGTGATGCAAATCATGTGTTTTGCCTACTAGATCTTGAGTTTTTGTTTGCTTGTTTCTTTGTATTTTTGTCATATATACATATATGTTCATTACTATAGTAAACTGTGGATTTCATTCCTAGAAAAACTGTGATTAACAAAGGTATGTTGACTAAAAATAAAAATAGATATGTTGTCCAAACACACTCACACCAGAGAGCCCCCTTTGGCCCTTTAAATTATAAGTGGCCACTTGTGTTGGAAGCTAGGTGTTGTCACTTACATTTCAGCACTTTTCTTATCTCTACTGAATTTGGACAGCTCATGTCAATGGTGGCTTCTCTTATAATTTTGTGTATCATGTAAATGATATCAACTCCAGAAACTCTCATATATATATATATATATGAGCACCTTTCCCTTTTATATTTCCCAAAAGATATTATTATGGGTGAAATTTATTGTTGTTTTGAATTATATAAACCTTAAACATGCTAATTTAACTGTAGCCGTGGGTCTAGAGGAAACAAAGTTTGTTTATTATGGCTCTTCCTTGGAATCACAGTGCCATTTCAAGATATCTGCCACTGCTGAGGTAATCATAAGTTCCTAAGCAGAGGAAAATAAATCTCATCACACATTTCAAGACAAATTACTTCAAATGATGTGAATCTCAGAGTAGCTTGAAACTTCACAGTGCCAGTTTTATCTAGCTCAAACTGGATGTCTCCATTCCACTTTTAAAGATCTAGTTCTTTACCAAGCAACAATCTAAATTGCACATGAGAAACTTGATGAGACTATACATTTATTTAATTTTAATTCTATTATTTTATTACTTTTAGTTTTTTTTATAAAATAAAATTTGATCTTATGTTGTATTAGCTGTGTGGCTACAAAGATTACTGGATTCTTTTAGGGATGTCTTAGAAGATTTCTACTTATTGTACAGTGATTTAATCTGCAAATTAATTAAAATGAGCCTGCTAGTTATTCTCTGTAAACATTCAGTTTACTAAAATAAGTCTATTATAAACATAACCTTATAGTCATCATGTTTGTCATAAAATCTGAAGGGCTCTTGAAGTTCCAAAACATTTATACTACCATTGGCACTTTGTAAAACCATGCAACATAACTCGATTGATAGTGATGGAATTAATTATTAGCATTCTATTTCCTTTTGGCAAGGAAATCAGCACTGCACTCAAGCCAAATATAATAAGCACACCAGTCCTCAAATCTCATCTTGTGCCTCAATCTTTGGAAAAATCTTCTGTTTTCAGTTCTACAGTACTTGGGTTTCAATATTCATGACAAATAGAATGTAGCAATTTGATTAAAAATTTTCATTAAAAATGATCATTAGCAATGAATTAATATAATAGGAAATTATCAAAAGAATTAATTCTTATATCATAAGGATGAACCAATGTACCTTGTGAAGAATGGAAGAATACTAAAAAGGAAAATGTTCTCCATGGATGAGAATCAGATTGCATTGCATAAACTGTGGTGAAAGTGTACAAATTGAGAAGAATCTACAAAGGTAGACTTCAGAAAGAACTGGTTTACAGTATCCAAGGTGATATGAGGAGAACAATCTTTTGGCATTCTGGCAAATTAGCAAGGAAACCCCTTGTGGAGATTGCTGCTAACCTGTTTTGAAGTCACTATTTTAACTGTCTTGCCAAAATTTTGCTAGGAAAGGGTTTTTAGAATAAAGATTAATGTGAAAGCAATCAATAGACTGGGTAGAGAGCTGGGATGCTCAAGAAACTGACAGATACATTAGGAATTTAATTGAATTAAAAATCCTAAACTGATACAGAGATGCCAGTTGCCATAAGAACCTATGTGAATGACGAGTGTGTGTTCTGGGAGAAAGTGAACACTTTTTGTAGGATCTTTGTTTAAAAAATCCCCACATATTGTACAAAGGCATAAAGCTCTTATGTCTGAATGTTTGTACAGTACTCTGTACCAACAACAAGGACAACATTATATTCAGTGGAAAATTGATTCCAAAGCTCAGTTCACTTATCAAAGAACAGGTTAAAATATTAAATTTGGAACTGAAAATAGCACTCATTGATAACTGATTTTGCAATCTTAAAACACAGGCAACATTTTTGATATATTGTTAACATACTTATAAGTATAATTATAATAAGTATAATCCTTATATCAAATCATTTCCAAACTCCGCTACCAAATCAGAATATATGATTTAAGATAATACAATACTAGAAATTAAGTTGCTTTGTTTAGCTAATGCTTTTTTCCAGAAATATTTATGCACGAACAAAATTTAAAAAAAAAATGGTGATTGGTGTGTCAATATTGATTTGATTTGGCATGTCTGTAGTTTCTTAACTAAATAAATTTAAGATTTATGATAGATTGTTGTAACTCAATGCAAATGACTGTGCAGTTTGATTTGTTTCAATTCTATATGTCATGTAATAGAAAATTAATCATTGTTGGCATATGCAAATATATTCCACTCAGTATTAAAAGTAAGCTGGAGCAAAAAATGATAGAGTTAACAAATATTTAAAATGTCTATTCAAATGTGCACATTTTGAAAGTATGTGTTTGAAACCCAGAAACTCATAAAATGGACATATTTTATGAAAAGGAAGATACTTCAGTATAATATCCTTAGTTACACAAAATTAACACCTGATTTATGTAACGGAAGCCATCTGTTTGTGCTGGCAATTGGATACAGGGAATGATTCAATAACTGGGACAGCTAAAGATACTATAATACTCCTGGTCACTAAAATGCACCTGCCCACACACACATACTGAGAAACTGAGAATTTTTGACACCCTATAATTAGTTGAAATTTATGCTTATAGGCAGCTTTATATGCTTATAGGCAGCTCTATGTCTTTCAGTGGGAGGAAATATGATCATCACAAATTTTGTATTCAAATTTGCATTTTTTCCTTTTGTCCTTCCAACTTATATGTGATGTGTGGTTATTTCCACCAAATTTCCACCACATATGTATAGGGATGAACTAAAGGAGACAATATGGCACCCATATACACACAGCAACATATTCTTTCTTGGCATCTTTTATTATGTCTTTATCAATTTATTTTGTTTAAATCTCGGTCACCAAACAATGAATATGCTATAATATTCAGCATAATATTATATGCTATAGTATCGTTAATAATAAAACAACAGGGTCAGGGATTTAGTTCAGTGGTTCTGCCACCTGCTTCTTCAGCACAGGGTCTCAAGTTCAATCTCTGGTACCAAAAATAAATAAATAAATAAATAAATAAATAAATAAATAAATAAATAATGAGAAATCATATATATGATGTTGTTAATAATGAAGGTTGAGATTAACTGTCAGAATGGCAGAAGGACACATTTGGTGTATTTATTCTCTGAAAAAATTATTAAAAAGGTGGAAAAAACTGATTTTAACCATTTGAGAATCATGAGAATTGACCAACTTTACAAATTAGACTGAAAATCATCCAAGGAACCTGGTAAACCTCATTAACACAGAACAACATGTGAAGTTTTCATTCAGGGAGTGTCTCATCTTTTTCTTTCTCCTTGAGGTGGGCCTAAAATTTTTCCAGCCTCATGATAAAAAATGTTAGGATATAGAAAGTTGTGTCTTCTCACAGAGATCCTTTTGGTGAGTACAACTAATGCAGGCAGAGAGTAAGTAAATCTTTTGGTCAACATTTTCAGATTACTAAATGTTACAGAGCCAGGAGCAACACTAGAAAGACAGGGCTGAAAAACTTGTCGTTTCTCACACTTACACAAAAGTTGTCAGAAAACTAAGGGTTCAAGCACAAAAATAAAGTCGAAAATCTCCATAATTGCTCCAGGAAAATCAGTAACAAATATTCAACAAAATGTAAAACAACAATAACACTATAGAGCAAATCAAAAACAATAAGAACTGGTATAATTTATATCATATCTGAACTGATTTAATGTGTTTTTTAAAATAAACACATTTGGCCAACAAAAAATATCATACAAATAGAGAAATAAGGAAATACATTATCTATAAAGGTGAAAAAAAGCAATCAAGATTAAATGTTTGTGAGGTGGCATTTTGATTTTAATAAATAATAAATAAAAGTATTAAAATATATTCAAAAAACTAGAAGAAAACAGACAAATAATAAAATAAGTGTGCCAAGAATGTCTTATAAATAAAAAATATCAATGGGACGATAGAAATAACAAATAATAACAAAATAGAAATTTTGTTGTTGAAAATATAATATGTTTCCTGTTTGCTAAGAATAAAAACAAATAGTTCTAACCAGGTAAGATGAGAACAGTCCATGAATCTATAAGTATAATAATAGAACTATGTAGTCTCAGAAATATAAAGAATGAAGGAAGTTATTATAATCATTTTAACCCCTGGGACACTATCAAGCAATGAACATATACTTTATAGAGATCACTAAAGAAAAAAGAGGAAAGGATTAAAAATCAAACAGCATACACATTTAAATAAATTAAAAATAATGGCCCAAAAAATTTATATATGATAAAATATATTGCAAAAAATATGTACCATGAACTTAACAATATTTTGCAGAATGTGTTTTAAATTATGAAGTACATTAAAAATATGAGCTCTTAATTCACATTTATTTCCCCAGCTCTGTGAAACGATTGACACAGAGCACATATACAAGATTGCTTTCTAACGATAGATAATGGATCAGAGTTCTTGTATTACGGGGTCCACTCCTGAGATTTCTTTTAGAAAAAGAAATCCACTGGCAGCATATTCCAATGACTCAGAATGGGTTGCAAAATATTCTTCCTCATGTGACATATTCAACCTGCTCAATGAATTCAGTTTGTCGTTTTGGGGAGAAATTGTGTTCAAGAGATCAGATAAAATGAATGCATTCAAAGTCAAACTGAAATTCTGTGGGCAACAAAGACACAACAGGATTTTTCACATGTTTAAACATTAGTAGAGATTTTGAAAGACACTGTGCCAGGATCTTCATTCTCTTGACTGGTTCATAATCACCTGTCTCAGTTTTCAATAGACTTTGAGTATTTTTTCTGAACTACACCAGACTCCTTACTGAGGAAGGAGTAGATCCATGAACATTTGTGAGTAAGCCAGGTGAATTGATTTTGATGGTGCTGGAAGGTGATCCACTGCTTGAGATCACAAATGACTATGATCTTAAAAGTACATCTAAGACAACATCAAATCTTCATAGCATACATAGTCTGTGTCTTGGACTAGCTCTGTTCTAAACCTATGGCTTTCTTCATCAGATGGTTCATATTACTGGCCTCTCTGATATCCTGAGGTCTTCACTGCATCTTCAGCCCCATACCTTCATACATTCCACTCTGAGGGTACATCTTCTGACCTTGCAAGTCTTCCTTTCAAATCTGAGTGTAAGGCTCTGTGGCCCCACAACTTGTATATTCTACATGCCTGGACAACGAATAATATGTGGATGCTGCTGAACCCTGCTGCTACTCTGAGGAGTGATCAGGCTACTTTGGACTATGGCTACAGTGGCCCTTCAGTGCCTGATGACTAAGCATGTGGAAATATACTCTGCAGAAAATTTCCCTAGGTGATCCTTTTTAAGCAGTGGGATGAGGGGCTCTGTTCTCAAATCAAATGTTTATGATTTTATAAATTTGAACTTGAGACAGGCTGGGTCTTACTAATTTCTGATATTCCCTCAAAGCACTTCTTCTTGTCCTAGTTCAAGATACTTGGTGTCTTTTTAATGACATCAATTTGTTAAGCAACCACCCTTTCTTTGGTCTCAACTTTACATGCACTTACTTTTTGGTGAAACCCTAACTTTTCCCATTTTTCATCTCTGCTTCTGCTCATGATTCTCACTACAAATATGGACAAAATCAGTTAGTAGTAGCCACATCACAGCATAAATGTCGGGCTGCCTCAAAATTCATTTTACAAAATTAATTACTCTAGCACATTTAGAAAGCTTATGACATGAACTAAAAATAGGCAATTTATTTGCCAGAATAAAACATGCATGACCTCTAGTTCAGTTTCTAAAAGATTCCTCACTTCCAACTGTATGAGCCTGGCAACCATGAGATTCTCCATTACTATCTACATTCCTATCAGCCTCTTTTCTTCTACATTATCAGCTTGACAATCTACCTTAACCATCACAGCCCTTTACAAAACAGTCCAAAACAACTCTGAAAATTATACAATGGTAGCATGTTAAAAACAGCATTCATATATAATTCATTCCTCTGAGACAGAATAATTTATAGCATAAGCTTTTAATATGTTATTAGCTTTAGTGATGTATATATATGAAATTTTATTATTATAGTCAGAAATTATTTTAGACATTTCTTTATCAAAATAAAGAAAACTAAAGATGTTTACTCACACTAAATTAAGTACTAGATTAATGTTATTGGACTGTTTATAATAGCTTTAATTCTATTGAACAGGCACATAAGATAATTTTGAAAAATGTACTGGAAAAAAAGTCATACTAGAGTATAAAATCATGTTGTAGAAGTAGATGAAATTAATGGAAATAAAATTATGGGACTTTGAGGTTTCACCTGTAAATACTGAAAAACTAGTTTTCTAAGTTCACATCTCATCCAGTATAAGTAAGATTTGCTGAGTAAAGACCTTTGAAATATACAATTAACTTGTCTTGTAATAAAATTTGCAAGTATAGCATTAAAAAGCCAAAGGGCAAATAATATGAGAGTATTCATTACAGTAAAGAAAGTACATGTTTACTTCCTCATAACTCTAGTGGGAAAAGAGAGAGAAGAAGAATTTAGCAAGTTTAGCAGTCTGTAGTCACACATCAATATTTACAAAAGATATGGCTTTGTATGAATATTTAATATACTGGGCATCTTATTTTCCTTACTTTTTGTATGGAGGAAAGTATAGTCCTTAGAGGATGGCTACAAAGGATAAATAAACATGAAAAAAGTATGAAAATCTCTTAAATAGTAGTTTGGTTTCCATTCTCATATTTTAGCTTTCTTTCCTGATTTCTTTGGCACTAAAACATTTCCAATTTAACGTATTAACTGTAGCACCACAGCTACAAAAATCAAAGATTACCATTACAAATACTTTACAGTATACTGTTTTGCCTTAAGTGATTTGCTTGATAAAAGACAAAAGTTCTCTGTTGGTAGCTAAGGCCATCATTTATAGGTTGGGGATTTAGCTCAGTGGAAGAATGCTTACATAGCAATGTTTTTCTTATAATTAAATGTTTTGATATTATATACCTTTATGCATGTGTGTATACATGCACATACATAAATTTATATCTTGTAGTGAAAAAGGAACTATTAAAATTAGTTTGCCTAGAATTTATTTTTCAATCAATTTGTCTTGAATGAGATAGTACAAAAAGAATATATCAATCTAAAAATTAATTTATATAATATTTGTTTGATTAATAAGGAAAGTATTAGGGTGAGGCTTAATATTAACCCAGTGACATTTTTAGTTGGTATATAGTCTTGCATTTATTCATGAATTTTTGACAACCAATAGTATGGAGCATACTAATTAACAAATAAGTTACTTTGTTTTCTCATTTATTTTATGTATTTATATATTTATTTAATTATTCATTTTATTTATTTATTCAATTTATTGCATGAGACCATATATATGTTAGGCAAATCCCCACCACTGAATTTTATACATAGTCTTTTTTTCTTTTTTTTTTTAATTGTTAGAAATGTTTATTTGTCAAAAAAAAAGGGGGGGGAGTGGAGAAAACTTGGCTAAATGTCATCTAATGCTGTATCATGATCACAGGTCAGACAAAAAACAAAACCAAACAAAAAAAACCCCAATGGTTCTAGCAACTTCAAAAGAGTAGCTTCAATATTAAGAGTCCAGATTTAACAGAGAAAAGGCTGCTTGCTACTACATGGTCATTTTAAAGGGAAAGGAGATGCTGCAGGTAGGCAGGGAGAAGAGTTCAATTCCTAAGGAAAAGGAAGATAAGAGGGGTTCCACTGTACAGGAAAAAGGGGATGCCAGCATAATCCTTACCTAGGGCTGCTCAGAGGCTGAAAATATAAGGAACAGATTGAAAGGCTACAGACACTAGTATCAAGAGGAAAGAAAAGTCAACTTAGAAGAATTAAATTAAGAAAGAAAACATAGTTGGTCACAAATTCCTTTGTTTACTGAAACATGAAGCAACGGCAACATCCCAGCAAAAGGGACCACGTGGAGCAAGTTCTCATTTATGACCGCAGCCTGAGGGTTCAGTCGGCGATTATCCTACCTCCAGTTCTTAAAAGGCTGAATAACGTGCTCGGTCCACATACTGCTCGCGTTCATATCGGGCCATGTCATACAGGGAATTCCGTGCAGCTGCTGAAGCCTGAGACAGCTCACTCTCTGGGCCGTAGCCCTCTCCAACTCTTCCATAAAAGGAGGAAGAGGTGGCAGGAGCGGCAGCCATAGCAGCTGAGGTGGCAGCAGCACCAGAGTTCGGCAACAGGTGTCTGTCATAGGGATCAACAGAAGTGGAGTTGAGGTGACTGGTCACAGCTGAGCTCTGGACTTGAGGCAGATGACACATGGTCTGGTCTGCATAGCTGTATGCAGAAGCAGCAGCTGCTGCTGCCACCGCCTCATAAGAGCGGACCCGAAAGCACTTATAGTAGTCGAGTGCTCCACATGCATCATTTTAATACATGGATTCCCCATAGCCCATGGTGTAGGGTGTGCGTACTGCTCCATACTGTTCATTGTACTGCTCAGTGAAGTCTGCCACACCCCCTATACAGTCTACTGGGCACTCTTTGGACCAGTGTCCCTCTTTCCCACAGCGATAGCAGCCACTCAGCCACTCTGGTCTCCCATCCCAGGAGCAGTCCGAAGCCGGCTGGTGGACAACTGCACATGCATTCTTTTGCCTTGAAACTCTGTGTTGTCAAGGCCCCTGATGGCCTCCACTGCATCTTCTGCCCGTTCCTGTCGCGTTCGCCTTTGACCAGCAATGACGACGCAACACCAACGCTCTTCTTCTAGCAGTTTATTCAGGAAAACTTAACATTCTTTTTCTTCTACCCCTGGGGAGCACCCATCCCTAGAATAAGTACCCCTGAACCAACCAATCACGGATAGTCATGTGGCGAATGCGGATAGGTACACGTAAGAGGGGGCAGAGCATCAGACACATCACAGCCAAATAAGGAGTTGTTTATCATAAAGAGCTCTCGCCGTAGGGATGGCGGAAGGCGGAAACCAGCGCCATCTTTAAGGCGTGGCACACGCAGCTCTCCACAGTTCCATGTGTACAAAGGCATAATCTTTCACGATGTCACATTCGATGACTGGACCATACTCTTCAAACTTGGCTCGAAGCTCTTGGTTGGTACAAGTGGGACTGATGTTCCCCACGTGTAACTTGGTTGAAGCTTTGTTCTTATTCTTGCTCGCTTCCACGTTGATGTTCACGCTGTGCAGCTTGTAGTGGTGCAGGTTTCGGATGGCATCCTCAGCTGCAGTTTTGTCTTCTATGTGCACAAAGCCGTAGTTCTTAATGATGTCACATTCCAGCACCTTCCCATACTGCTCAAAGAGTGAGTGAATCTCTTGCTCTGTGGCCTTCCGGGGCAGGTTTCCAATGAACAGCTTCACCAGTGGCCTTGGCGAGACCGGGCCAGTTCTCTCATGCCCTTGATACATAGTCTTAAAGATGTCTTTTAACAAATTATTCCCTTCACCATTACATTTTGAGTTTCATTCTCACATTGGCCGATTAAAATAGAAATCTGTGTTTATTAATGATATGCAAGAAAAGCAATCAAATTACATTAATATACATACTTTTGATATTTAATTCTGAATCAAATAAATTCTTGCTCAAGATAATAAAAATCAGTTTAAGTGTATGTAGTTTAATTTCATGTTTCAGAAAAACAATCTAAGAAAATAAGTTGTCATAAAATTAAATGTTTATTTGTAGTTCTTTCTTTTCTATAATAAATGAAGTGACTTTGGTTTTAATTTTGTGTATATTGATTATTATAAATTATTAATAATTGTATGTATTTCTGGAAGTCACATTTTCAAACATCTAAATAATTATTATAAATCAACTCAATTGACCTATCTATTTTCTTTCATATTAATTTATTGGAAAGAAAACATTTTCTTCATACCTACCATTTGTTGCATACTCTTCTTAGTGCTAGGAGTACCACAATTCAAAAAATGAAATAAAAGTCTCTATCCTTTTAATTTTTGGAACATTAAAGCTATAATTTCAAACTTAAAAGTCCCCCCAAAGCCCATATGTTAGAGTTGCTTGTAAAGAAAGTGCTAAAAAAGAAAAGGTAGGGAGATCCCTTAGGGTGTCAAGTCTTTCAGAAGGTCTTTGGGTTATTGGGTCATTCTCTTCAAAGGGGGGTTGTGAGATCTTGGTCTCTTGCTGTTTCTCTCTTCTTTCTTGGTCATAAGTTAAAAGGTTTTGCTCTGCTAAAAGCTTCTTCCCTTATTCAGTGCCACAGTTCTAAAACAAGGAGACTAGTCAATCAAAGACTACAACTACTGGAGGCCTTTTCTCTTTCCAAGTTTTTTATCTCGCTTGTTTGTTACAGTGACTGATATCTAACAATCCATTTCTCAGGATAGCAACTTATGAAGAAAATTGTGGCAAGCATATGAAATTGTTCCTGGATATCTTCACAGCATGTCAGGTACTTTTGATGACCCCAGTAACTCATTAAAGTCCAAACTATATATACATTTGAGTATTAAAATTATAACAATAGCTAATGCTAACAAAAAACAACAATTATTTTAACATAACGTACAAATTTGTAACACATGAAACAATTGGAAAGATGTTTCTTAATACTAATTTTCTTTAAAATGTATATTAAAGATTAATGTGCACTCTAACACTTGATGACTACTCATGATGATGATTTATTTTTTAATATATTGAATAAAATTTCCCATTTCTTATTCTGTATACTGTATATACAAAATATATTCCAGGAATTATTTCTATTTAAAATATATATTGATGATTAAGGATTTAAATATATTTAAATATGAGTTAATGATTTTTTTTACCTTGGAAAATAAAATATGAAAACACATTTTCTTAAATCAGTTTATTTGATCTTGGTTATTTTGCGGCAATTTTTCAAAAAATTTTAATTACAAATTCACTAGTAAGTTATTGAATGTACATTGCCATTATTTTGAAAACATGGTAAGGCAGGTGAAATATAAGGTTTAAAATAGTGCAATAGGTATTACTATGTTTTGCAACTTTCAAATATATTTAGTATACATGAATAAAATGATTAAAACATGCATTGTTTTTAAAATATATCCTAAACATTAATTTTTGTCATCATTATTCAACCATATGGTCACCAAAGCTTGGTTTTTCTTTCACAGACAATTATTTTTCCCAATTTTACAAACATAGCTTAATAATTACCCCTGAAAATAGATCAAACCCCATGAAACTTAATATATATCTAGAAGGCATTTCTGGAAATTATATACTGTAGAATTAGAAACAAAACATTACATGACAATTTAAGCTGTCTAATATACTAAAGATATTATAAAAAAGCATTGTAATGGAGCTAATTAAATTGTTTCTAACAGTTCTAGCACAGTCCAGTTATTTTCCATGATTTCAATAACCTTGTTGCTATAATGAGCAAAGACATACCCATACATCTCAGTGACTGATAAAACAAATCATTTGGCTTTACTTTTAAGCATTTAATATTATAAAATGTATCTATAATAATTAAATTATTGAGTGATATTTTTATTTATACCTAAATTATACAAAGAAAAAAGTTACATTCAGGATTTCTTCAAATACATACTATCAATAACTTATTCATATAAAAATCTTATGAGTTATATCTGATTATGTTAATGACATTCTTTGGGGGGGGCGGGTACTGGGGATCGAACTCGGGACCTTGTGCTTGCAAGGCAGGCAGCAAAACCACTGAGCTAAATCCCTGGCCCAACATACCATTTTTAAATACTACATAAAACACCAAACATATTTTGATTCATATTCTAGTTCATGGAAAGTCAACTGAAAGTTGACTAGACCTACAGTCTATGTCATGAAAGTCAACTTTAATGTTTTTAAAATAAATCTAATTATTTCATATTATATTTTATCTTATACTCTAATTTATCCTATACTGTTTCCAGAATATTGTGATTATAAATACACAAGATTATATTGACGCACACATAATTCCTACAATTAATATTGAAGATCAGACTTTTAAAAAATAATAGACATGCTTTTCTTTATCATATAATAACTACTGCAATGAAATAAGCATGTTATTGTTCTACAATAGCCTTAGTGAGAATTATCCCTGACTTCCCAGCAAAAGTCAGAAATACTTTTATACGGACCTTCCATATACTGCAATACCTACGAGTAAAGCATATTCACTTTAGTTTTTGTTTTCTGAATATTGAAAATTGAATTCATGTCATCATCTCAGATTTAATTTTTGATAAGAAATAAGATAGAAAATGTATTTATGAAATACACTGCAAAGCATTTGATTGCGTACTTTAACCTTTTTAGTATTCCGAATTTCAACAGATGGTCATTCTAGCTCTTCCCAACAGGGGTTTGAGTTTTAAATAGGAGAGAAATGTCCATCCAATCAAATTCAGAGCTCTGAAAAGGTCAAATTAGTATAGTACATGGCAGTTATTCTCAGAATGCATTAAACATCAGCGATCTGACAGCTTATTCTTTTGACACAATGTAAGACAACTTTCCACTTGAAAAAGCTTTTAACAAGAAAGAAAAATACAAATCATTTGACATTTTTCATTACAACCTGAACTAACACACATCGTGGAATAAGACCTCAAATAGTGTTCTATTATTTATCTTTAAAATATATTCCAGGCATTTAAAAATTTACACAAAATTCATATTCAAACATATTAATTTATATCTTCATCCTTTTTGTATTTATTATTTGAATAGTGACAATTATGTGTGCATTTCATATTGTTCTTCACTTAACTTTAAAAAATAGTCTCACTCTTATCTGATATTTTTAAAACACCTGCCTTAATCTTTTTAATATAAGTTAAATTGATTTTTTAACTGATGCATAAAAACAAAATTTGCTCAAGTAATGAGGTTAAATGTGATGTTTCATATATGCAGATTTTGTAATTTTCAAATTGGGTTAAATCTATCTCCTTAAACCTTTATTATTTTTTATAATAAAAACTTTCAAAACATTCTTTTTAGCTTTGTAACTATGAAATAATATTCACAACAGAAATTATTGGCATAATAAACCTAATACATTCAAAATTCAAATAATTTATACTCAAAATACAAATCTGAAATATTCTTTAACTTTACTCAATCTGATTTTGTACTGTCATTAATAAGGTATTAAATTTTTATTATTAAAATTTAATACCTTTATTGTTCTGTTACTTTAAATACAGCAGTTACTATTAATCATACATTTATCAAGTCAAAAACATGACATCTCATGGACATATTTTTCCCATACATATAACAATATCCTGTTAAGATCATTTTTTTCTCATAAAGATACTATAAATTAATCAGTATCAATAAAGCTAATTAATGATAGCACCCATAAAATTCAGCATTCTTCTCTTCCAAAAACATATACAGTAAAATATTCACCATTTATATTTACTAGGAGAAATATAGAGAATATGAATATTGCATTCATTTTGTCCCAAATTTTTATAATTTTAATGCTCAACATTTTAATAATAATATATCATAATTACCTGTAAGGTATATTCCTATATTTCAAATTAAAAATTAAATGACTTCCACCCCAATCTTGTGATCTCTTTCTTAACCTTATAATTGTCTGCTTCTCAGTAAACAAATCAAATATGGGTAAAACTACGTAAGGTAATTCTTTCCTTGGCTTCACCTTTCTTTCTGTTTGTTTATTCAGTTGTTTTTGAGTTTTTTGAAATATATGAAATATCACTGGGAGATAAAGTACAGAGATTAACTTTGTATGAGTGTGAATAGCTGTATTTTCTTTTTTGAGAGTCATTAGTCATTGGCAGTCTATTCACTTTGGTATCTTTTCAGAAAGAATTTTTGAATGTTTGGTAACACTCATGAATATATGTACACATATATGTTTATAAATGAACATGTGTATTTGAGATGCTTCTCTTCACATACTATATGTATAACAGAACATATTTCAAGAGTTTTAATATAGTTAGAGTTGTACAACTATTTTTGTTCCCATAAAAAATAAGTTGATGTAGTCACTGCTGTCTACATATAGAAGAAAATCTTAATTTTTTTGTCAAGTCTCTTGTAAGTTTTAACATCACAGACATTTCTTTTTTGTTGTTATGATTTTATTTTGTTTATTGTCACCTATGTGAATAAATTTAGATGTAGATGTTTGTTAGCTGAAAATTGCAATCTTGTTTAAATGTGAATATTGTTTTTGGAGATTTTTTTCCTGAGAAATCTCATTTGCCTATTTAATGTCAAAAGAAGATAATATTTACTTCAATGCCCTTCTTTGTACTCCAAAATACTAAATAGTCCGAGCTTGAGATTCAGCATCAGGTTGTTTGATTGAGCTCGCTGTTTTCCTCGTATGAGTATTCACTGCTATGAATTTCCCTCATAAGACGGCTTTCACTATGTCCCATAGATTCCGATATGTTGTGTATTTGAGCTCACTCTGTTTTCTTGATAAGAGTTTTTCTGCCAGTCTAATTCTTTTGATTGATGAATTCAGGCCATTAATTAAAAAATCTCTGTCAGGAAAAGACAAACGTTTAGTTTTACATGATGCAAAATATTTTTATGTAACTGACACCATATGTAGGGTGGCTTATTCTGAACAAGAAAAATAATGAAGTAGTTAAAGTTTACTTCAGAATATTATATAGTAATTTCTCAGTTATAGCCCAATGTTATTGGTAATACATCAATGTTTGCGCCCATCAATTTATGGTGGTATATTCTTAGGTAACCACAATTTGTTGATATTCTTTCTTTTTGAGATTTTTTTATTAAGCAATAAATTAATTTTGAAAAATATAATAAATTACTGTTCAGCAAAATGAACTATTTATGAATTTGAATAAAGAATATATCCAATGTTTAATTCAATTAGACTTTCACATTTTATGATTATCACAATAAATAACATGTAAAATATTGTCAATAAAGAAAAATAAGTCATTCATCCAATGACCTTCCTGATAACTTTTTCTGCTGCCGCACAAGAGAAGTGCATGCAGCCCAAATGTCCCATGTGGGCTGGCAGCTGGTAGCTGCTAACTGGGGGGCTCTGATGGCCCTGACTGGTACTAATATTGCTCTGTCACTTTGCTCTGTCTTGTGCTCCACTGCTCTCCATTTTCCCTGGCAACTCAAATACCAAAATGTGATGGGGAAAATTGCTCAAAACCTAATTACTGGTAAGAGGAAATGGGTGATATTTGCAGAACACTTATTCCTTACAACTTCACCATACCAGGTTGCTGTGTAAAAATATTCCTAATTTTTCTAACTAAAATTTTTATTTAAGTAGACTGGGACCCTGCCTTCTCAATAACAATACAATATCATTACTTAAATACTGTCTCTCTAATGATGAATCCGGTTTTAGAATTGCCATTGAATTTAGCACTTTAACTCAATGATTTTATTTACCTTGATCTCAAGACCACTTACACTACTGCACCATTTGAATCACTGAAAGATATCTCAAGTCTGCATTTCAAATCCAAAATATTGAATCGTTCTGCCACAGTCAAACTTAAACCTTTGCAGTCTATTCAGTTTTAGTGAGTATTGGTAGCATTTGTGATTTACCATTGTATACAGGAAAATGCATACTCATTGCTGTCACTGTTCCTTTTATATTGACATGTGACCTTTTAGTATACTCTATAGGTTCTGTTTTTCAGAATTTTACTATCTTTATCCACTGTCTTGATACCACCTTACATCAAGGGATAAAAGTTTTATCTCCCGAATTGTTATAATAGCCTCCTAAATGTCTTCCTGCTCACCAATTGCAAACTAGAGTCAAAATTTTATAAATAAAATTCAGATCCATTCACATCATAATTTGTGAATAGTTTCTAATATGGTACAAAGTTTAAAAAAGGAGTTCAAAATGAGTCAGAAAATTTAAAATGCTCTTATTCCTGCTAAAGCTTTATTACATTCTCTAAATATTCTCCTTTTCCTAGTAACACTCTGTAGGCAGTGACCTTCCTGTGATTCATTGGAAAGAAACAAAAGAAACATAAATTTTGATTGAGTGACTTTGTCCACTTGCCACCTTCTTCACTGCCTGTGCTCTCACATGCTTCTTTGTTCTCTGTTTAAATATGAGATTTTGAATTCAACTTGCATGTCTGTGGAAATCATGAGACTCCATACAACTCATGGCCATAATCGCCATATATAACATTCTATGTTATCTATGCATGTTTGATTTTTCCTTCAGAAACTCAAGTCTTGTAAGTGAAAACTGTGTATACATGTACTGCACAGTAGCTTCTCAAAAATTTGATGAAAAAACAAATATGTAGGACATAGAAGACATTCAAAGTGTAGTCTATCTGAATTCAGTCCATAAATGTATATTTTTTCCCTGTGAGATACCAGACATAACCTAAGATACCAGAGATACAGTATTTAATAAGATTCTAGCACTCATTGATCTCATATTTTAACTTTTCTTAAAAGTACAACAAAATAAGTAAAGGAATAAAAACTTTTCAATACTTATCAGGTAAACAAAGTTACTAATTTTTTAGCATTCTGAATTCTCAGAACCCCCTCCACCAAGAAACTACAATTCTCGTGTACTCTTATTTAGATATTTTATATTGGATAATAAGTAAAATTACTGCAATATGCTGAAAAGGGAGAACATAAAAGAAATTCAATATTATTCAACATTATTCTGGTAGAAAGTAGAAGATAATGTGGCAATACTGAAGTACATTCATGTTAATTTATGTGTATAAGAGTCCAATCTTTTTTTTTTTTTTTTTTTTTTTTTTTGTGGTACCAAGAATCGAACTTGGGTCCTTGCTCTTGAGCAGCAGGTGGCGAAACCACGGAGCTAAATCCCCGGCCCCAAATCCAATCATTTTTATTCCAGAATACTTTGCTCTTGCATGTATACACCTAAATGTTTTACCCATAATCTGATGCACATTATGGATTTTTCTAATTTTGTTCATATAAGTAAATTTGCCAAAACATTTACTTACAAGTTTGATCTATAAATTTTTCCATTATCTTTGGCTGAACTTCTATGAATGGGATTTGCATGTCATAAGGTATATATACATGTACGCTTATAAATAATTCCTGATATTTGCTTTCAGAATCTCTCAATTGTTGCACATTTCAGCAATGTATGAATTCCATTTTCTCTAAAACTTCATAACACTTGGTGCGGTTTGTGTTTTGAAAACAGTGTTTTTCACTGTCCTTATATGTGTATAGTAGCCTTTCATTGTATTTCTTTAATGCAATTTAGTTGCCAATTTTATATGCTTAATAAATTCTCACTATAATATTGTTAAGTGCTGCAACATCCACTGCTATTTTCCTTATTTTTTTATCACATCTCTCTAAATAGCACTTTAAAAATTATATTTGTTTACTTCTGGGTTGCAAGGTAAATCAGATACAGTTGGAGATATAAGTACATATCGACAGATACTGACTGATAATCACTAATTTTAAGAAATTTGGCTGGAATATGTATATAAACAATCTTTTGAGTTTATTAACTAAATAGAAGATGCTAAATGACCTATTATTGATTACTTGGCTTCTAGCCCTGTGTCTGAGGTCAGGAAATTAGTCATTCAACAGTAATAAGTCCAAGAGCTTATGTTCCAAAATTTATTAGAGGTTCAGCAGTAACAATTCCAGAAAATGAAGGTAAAAGTTTGACTTATTTCATGTTCATCATGAATGGAAATTTTTGACAAAATGAAGAAACCCAGTTCTGTCTTGTTTGGTCCTGCATTTGGATGCAAAAAGACAAATTTCTTATAAATCTATCTGTTTGGATAGATTAAATACCAAATGCAGAGTGCAAAGCATTCACAATTCATGAATAATGAGTCTTTAAAGAGGCAATATGTACTCAGTCTGTATTTTAAGAAATGGAGCAGCAACTTTAGTATATCATTGTTCAGAATAGTGGCCAAGTCAGCAAATATGGACATTTAAAACTAAAGTAATCCAAAGCACTCTGATGGAAAGCAGTTCTGAGAATATTGGGCAAAAATTCATTTTAAGGCAGAAATATTCTTACAAAAGAGAAAGGAGAATCTCTATTGAAAAATGGACCATGTACGACATTTTGAAGAACTTTAGCTGAAAAGTAAAGTGATTTTCAATGACCTTAGTAAATTTCTTTTATATTTTGAGTGCTTGCATTGATATTCATAACTTTTACTTTTATTTCTCTAAAATTTTACTGTAAAGTCTTAATAATAAAATGGATGTCATACACATAATTATTTCTGTATCTTGAGGATTTGTCAAAATTCACTTATAAAATTCTCTATTATTATTATCCTAGTGTATTTATTGATACAATATTTATTGTCCAATTAAGAACTGTGCTTACTTTGAATAATTATGTGATAATTATTGTTCGAGAAATAATGCAATTTTTTGAATTGTTTAGACTATTTTATTGTTAATTATATTTCTTTCTGTTTTTTTCTTTTATTCTTTGATGAATTTTGTTACTGTTTGATATGTTTACCTAAGTATTTTTAAATTTCAAAGTTTTAGATGCTCATAACATCATTTTTCTTAAACTCTTTTTGTACTATATTAACAGTTATATTAACTTTATTTTGATTTATTATATTCTTTCTTAATATATTTTATTTTTAAATGTTTCTTATATTTTTAAAACTATAGTCATAAAGATCATGATACTAAAAGTATTTTGTGTTTTCCTCTAAATGTGACCAAAATGAAATAGAAACATGTACCATTACAGATTTATTAGCAAAAACTTTCCTCATTTCTATACTGTTCACATAAACCGGATTCCATATAAAGTGCAGTAGGACTTATTTATGATGCCAGAAAATATAATGAAATAATTTCCAGAAGAAAGTAGATATTTTGTGAGCAACATATTCAGTGCATAAGCTAAGGTATACGTGCGGCTGATTTCATCAAATTTGATAAGTGATATTTTGGGGTGTAATGGTTATTCTGACTCTCAAAATATAGGTACATTTATATTTAAAAGAAGATTGGCTTTATGTTTCTTCCATTGAAGGAAACAAACTAAGAGACAATTCTTTGTCACAATTCCATGTATGTCTCTGTCACAAATATATCTTACAAAACAGTGAGCTATTTGTTGAAAATGCTGAATCTTATAGTTCTGGGAATTTGTGATATGTATATAGGCTTATGAATCAAGTGGATAAAATCCATGAAATTTTTAATAAAAATATTTGTAAGAAATAATTTTATTTGTAATTCTCTTTTATAAGATGAAATCAATCTTTTGGGACTATTCAAATGTCTTCTGTGAATTGGTGCTTCTCATTTTATTCAGTCAAATTCTATAATGAAGACGGTTGATGCACAAATGTAAAAGGCATTTCTAATGTTGTCAGCGTGTCCTCAATTAAAAAATAATTAATTATAGGAATATATGAGCCCTTGAACATCTTGTTGTTGAGATAATTAATGGTCATGAATTTATTATTTCTTTCACTAAATAAATTACCTACAAAACCCAACAATTATAGAGGCATCATGGCACATGGGTATAATCCCAGTATTCTGTGAAGAAGAGACATTGGAGACTTACATGTTTGAGCCCAAATGGGGGAATTTAGGGACATTGGAACACCTTGTCTCAAAATAACTAAAAGGCTAGTTGGGCAATAGGTTTAATCTCAGTACAACATAATAATATTTAAAAATTTTAATGAATCCACCTTTAGCTTGATGAAAATGTTACCTATTTAAAAATATGGCTAAGTGACTTTTCAGAGATGTGGAAAAGGAAAATTGTTTTTTAAAAATGAATATGCTATAAGGTTAAACATGAAGATGAGAAGAATTAAATGTTAAATAGTGACTTGGAACTCAGCTTTGATTATTTTATTACCTTTTAGCCCCACATATACTTTGATGGTAAATGTAGTCCAAATTATAAATTTGGACTTACTAGCATGAAAGTGTTCTTACTAGCATGAAAGAATCTACTGAGCAGTCCCTTGAATTAGTATATTTTGTAACTATGCTCCTCTCACTGATACTGAATTTTAATTTTGCTTACAATAAAATGTTAATTGTGTGGAATTCTGTTACTTGAAGTGCACAATATAGCTATTGCATGTAGATTCTGTTTCATAGTACTTAAATGAGAAGTAAATATTTCCAATTATCAAAATTTTTATATTACTCATAGCTATAGCAAGATGCTGTGTAATTGCTTCTCGGCCTTTTGGCTAAGATCAAGTGTAACAAGATGCTGTGTAAGACCTGAGTAGAGAAATAAATTTTCTAACAATTAATGTGTTAATTAAATTGATTTTTTAAACTTTTTTCCTGAATTTACAATATTTTACATATCTTTGCACTTATCTTGTAATAGTGTATTTTTGTAATAAATAGCTACTTATACTTCATCTGTGAGTGCATTTCTAATGATTTTTTATACCAAATAATTACCAAAAATAATTTTATGATTTTTATGATAGTTATGTAACACTGTTTCCAATTGGAAATACACAACACAAGTTAATATTTTAAAAGGACATTTATATTATTTTCAACTGTTAGGAATACCACTACACAAAACTTAAAATTACAGTAAGTGTGGTGAGTTATTATAAAATTTGTTGATGATGGATTTATGATACTAAGAAATATTTGAATGCATAATGTCAGTGCATATGAATTTAGTTTTTATAAATATTACAGAACAAAATAATATCAGCAAAAGAGATTTAAAACATTACTAGTAGAGTTTTAGGTACTCAATCTTTTTTTTTCATCATCAAACAATGTCCTCTCTTTTAAACATAAAAGTTACAATAATAGCATTGTGGCTATTTTATTCAGAGTATTTTTAAAAAGTATTACCTAAATATCATAGTTACTTCATTTTATTATTACTTTGAAGTGTCAGTGGTTATAGAAAATAACATATAGTCAAAAAATTTTACAAATTCTGATTAGAAAAACTATTTCAATAAACTTATAAATAGGGCAGAGTGAAAGATTTACAAAGGAAGGCACATGTATGTGACAAAAAAATAAAGTGACAACCAGATTATATGTAACATAAAATTAATGTAAGGATTTAATAAATATTATTGTGGATTATATCTAGATGTCTCTGCAAAGACTCAGGGGCTCACAGGTAGGGCTTTGAGGAGGTGATTAGATCATGAGGGGGTGATAGTCATTGGTGAATCTGTACACTGAGTTTAGAGATAAATGAGCTGTTGGGAGGTGAAGCCTGGTTGGAGGAGGTGGATCAGTGGGGGTGTGGTCTGAAAGGGTCTATCTCCTTCCCTCTTCCCTTGTTGTCTCTCTGCTTCCTACTTCCCCATCATGAGCTTTTTCTCATCTGCCATGCCAGGCCAACCACTTCTGCAAACTGTGAGACATAATAAACTTTTCCTCCTTTAATTGTTAGCTATTGGATATTGTCCCAACAGTGAGAAAGTAACTAAGACAATAATAGGACATTTTTATTTAATAAATGTTGATTATTTTTAAATAGCTAATAAATTAATTTGTTTGAAAACATTAAAGCTCTCCTATGGAACTAAATTGTATTCCCAGGAAATTTTCATCAAATTTTAAATATTTTATCTTTCATGTATATATCCACTAGTGCTAAGAAAACTGAAAGCCATGCACCTCTAATCAGAGCAAAGTTGGCTTTCTAGGATGTGGTATTCCAATTTTAGACCCTTTAATTCAGGATGTCATTCATAAATAATCCTGAATTTGTCCAGGCAGCCATTCACTCACACTCATTCAAAGAATCTAAAAGTATCATTAGCATCAGAGTCAGCATCCTAATTAATGTCATCATCTGTTATGGTTTGGGTCTAGATGTCCACCCAAAACCTCCCGTGGTCAGAGGCTTGATCTAGAGTGCAAAGCTGGAATTGATTCATGATGCAATGCTAGGCTCAAGGGCACTAGGACTAAGGGTGTGAGTGCTATTGCCCTACATAGCCTGAATAAGATAAAAGGGGCAGAAAGATCCTGGAAATGTGCCTTGTTGCCTTTGCTGCTTTGTGAATGGCATGTTGTTTCACTTCTGCAATACCTGTTTGCCATCCCTGCCTTGGAGCCAGCTGATTATGGACTGAAACCTCTACAAACTGTAAGCCAAATAAACCCCTTCCTTTCCAAATTTTGATGTCTAGTATTTGTCTCAGCAATGAGAGAAAAGTAACTGATACATCATGTATATGATCAGGGGCAACTGATTGATAAGGAGTGTGTTCAAGAAAAAATGTATTTTGTTATTATGATATATGTTTAATCAGAAATACATACTGTATATCTATTCCTCTGTGTAATTTTCTAGTAACTAACTTTCATAAATGTGTCCTAATTTACAAAATAGTAGCTGTATAATGGAGTTTAAAAAACAAGTAGACCCAAGTGGATGGACAAGAGTTGTGTAGGAGTGCAGGCCCTAGCCAGAGGCCCACTGGGACTGCAGCACAGCACAGAGATCCAGAAGGCCAGAATTCTGAGCCCAGGATTTGGTGCAGTCGTGAGCAGTAGAGAGAAGGCCTCTCCTAGGCTTGTTCAGAATTGAAGCCCACTGAGAGAGCAAAGAGTCACCTCAGTAAAAGCGCAACAGACTGTTCAGTTGGTGAGTTGTATGGGTCAGCACCTACTGGAATGGGACTTGTTATCAGGTAAGGGTGGCTGGAACCTGCAGTAGAACTGAGCAGAGTTCAAAAAGGAAGGAGGTCAGGAATTTCAATTCCAGCCTCACAGCTAGAAAGCAGCCTGAACTTCAGTGGACTACGGTTAGCTTGCTAAGATCAGTCAACACAGATCTGTAAGGTACCTATGTTGTCCAACATGGACAACAGAGACACACCTTGAAGGGGACATTTTTTTCTTCTTTTCTTCTTCCTCATTTCTCACTTTTCTTGTTCTCTTTTGTCCTCTTTTTTTCCAATTGTCTTTATTTTTATAAGAGTGAGAGTACAGTTTCAAGTTTTTTAGTTGCCATCAGTTTGTTCTGTTCTTGTTTTTGTTCCTTCTTTCTCTCTTTTACTTGTGCCTTCACCAGTTTCCTAAAGTTTTTCATGATCTTCCTGTGTCCTCCAACCTTGCTTCTAACTTTTCAGTCTCCTTCTATTTCCCTACCTTCCTCAATTCCTTCTAAATCTCTCCAGAGGGAAAATTCACTATTTTGAAAGATTTATTTACTGCAAATACATTTCTAGTTTGTTCTAGATTTTAATATATAACCACAAGTCTGGTTCATGAAATCAAAAGTGGTAGATGAATAGTTACCACAGTTTGTCATTTTCTAGGCTGTGTTGGATGCTATTGTTGATCCTGATTGTATTACTTTGGCTATGGTGACACAATTGTTCCAGTCAGTTGTCCTTCCTGGTATACCAAGAGTGAGATTACCTAAGGGCCATTACAGACTCAAAACTCAAAGGCCAACTAAACCTGGAAGACAATCCAAGCAATAGCCATTACTTAAGGGTTCTAAATAGTAGCAATAAAGATACTCACAATAAGCATTTTACAAGCAGCTATCCAGGTATTAAAACAAAAATATCAATAACAACAACAACAAAATAGAAATGGGAAAACAGCTAAACAGGATGCAAAACCAGACTTCCAGATCATCAAAGGCAACTCCAAGGAGCAAAAAGATGGAACAATCTGAAACTCAACCACCTGGACTCCATGAACTGGCAAGGAATGAGGATCTGGGAAAAGTAAAATCGGAAATAATTTCTCAGATAACAACAGACATGGTGTCCATTGTGAAAGACATGATAAATAACTCTAGAGCAGACACATAAAAAATAGAAGAGCTCAGGAACATGATGGAATCCCAGCATAGGCAAAAAATGGAATCCATAAAATAGATTCAACCAGATATGCAGGGGATTAAAAACTCCATTGAAAGTTTATGCAGCAGAATGAGCCAATGTGAGGACACAATATCAGCTATAGAAGATAAGATTGTGATTAGTGACCAGGAAAAGAAAGATTTATTGAAAATAGCAAAGGACCATAAGAAATCAACCCAGCAGCTGCTAGATGATGTAAAGAATAACATAAGACTGACTAGAGTCAATGAAGAAATAGGACATACTGCAAATGACATAAAAAAAAAATCTATTCACAGAAGTAATGGCAGAAAACTTCCAAAGCAAGGGAAAAGAATTTGACATACAGATAAGTGAGGTATATTGGACTTCAACTACCCAAAATTAAAAAAAAAAATCTACACCTAGGCATAGAACAGTCAAGATTCCAGAAACCTAGCAGAAGAATGAAATACTACAAGCAGTTAGAGAAAAGAAACAAATCACATACAAAGGATAGCCCATCAGAATAACAACAGACTTCACAACACAATCCCTCAAGTCAAGAAGAGGTGGAGTGAAGTATTTCAACACCTAAAAGAAAACAGCCTTCAACCCAGATTGATGTAGCTTGCAAAACAATCTTTCAAAATAAATGGAAAAATAAGATATTTT
Source organism: Heterocephalus glaber (assembly GCF_053883595.1). NCBI lineage: Eukaryota > Metazoa > Chordata > Mammalia > Rodentia > Bathyergidae > Heterocephalus > Heterocephalus glaber. The sequence continues at coordinate 13,634,625 of NW_028258333.1, forward strand.
TATAACGAAGAACACCTTAGAAACTTCATGAATACCAAACCAGCAATTTTAAACAATATTCTAGGAAAAGACAGTGAGGGTCACAAGCACACAAAGCCTAACAGAATGAATCCATCAGGCAAGTCAATAAATTAAATGCAAAGGAGGAGAATCCAACAACAGGAAGAGGTCATGGCAAGGATAAGTCAATACATATCAATTATAACCATCAATGTTAATGGCCTGAATTCATCAATCAAAAGAATTAGACTGGCAGAAAAACTCTTATCAGAAAAACAGAGTGAGCTCAAATACACAACATATCGGAATCTATGGGACATAGTGAAAGCAGTCTTATGAGGGAAATTCATAGCAGTGAATACTCATACGAGGAAAACAGCGAGCTCAATCAAACAACCTGATGCTGAATCTCAAACTTCTAGAAAAAGAAGAACAGGACAAACCCAAAGCTCATACAAGGGAGGAAATTATGAAGATCAGAGCACAAATCAATGCAATGGAGACAAAGAGAATGATACAAAAAATCAATGAAGTCAAGAGTTGGGTCTTCAAATAATAGACAAAATTGGCAAAGCCTTAGCCAATCTTTTTTTTTTAAAAAAGGGAAAAAGGCTCAAATCCATGGAATTAAGAAAGAAAAGGGTGAAATTACAACAAACCCAGCAGAAATCCAGAAGATCATCAATACCTACTTTAAGAGGTACCTACTTATATGCTAATAAGATAGAAAACACCAAAAAGGACAGATTTTTAGATATATATAAACTACCAATGTTAAATGAAGAACTAAAAATTTTACACAACCCAATATCAATCAATGAAATTGAGAACATAATTGAATACATAATTAAAAACTTACCAATGAAGAAAGCCCAGGTCCTGATGTCTTCACTGCTGAATTCTACAAGACGTTTAGAGAAGAATTATTGCTACTACTGTTTAAACTCTTCAATGAAATTGAAAGGGAAGCAATAATCTGAAATTCATTCCTGGAAGCCAGCATCACACCTCGATTCCAAAAATAGAGAAAGACCCAGGTGTAAAAGAGAACTATAGGCCAATCTCTCTAATGAACATAGACACAAAAATCCTCAGTACATACTGACAAACAGAATGGAGGAAATCATCAAGAAGTTCACACAGCCTGACCAAGTGGGATTCATACCAGGGATGGAAGCATAGTTCAACATATGCAACTCAGTAAATGCAATACACTATATTAGAAGACCCCAGGACAAAAACATATGATCATCTCAATAGATGCAGAAAAAGTAAACTCTACAGAAAATTGGAATAGATAGCCTCTATCTCAACCTGAAAAAAGCCATCTATGAAAAATCAACAGCTAACATTAAAAACTGAAATCCTTCACACTAAAATCAGGAACAAGACAAGGATGTTCACTCTCACCACTACTGTTCAATATAGTTCTGGAAACATTAGCCACAGCAATTAGACAAGAGAAAGAAATAAAAGGAATAAAGATAGGAAATGAAGAAGTTTAATTGTCATTATCTTCAGATGACATGATACTCTATTAGTATAGTAAATCTTCTTTTTTTTTTTTTGTACTGGGAATAGAACTTGGGTCCTTGCACTTGTGCAGCAGGTGGCAAACCCACAGAGGTAAATCCCTGGCCCTGACATGATACTCTATATAGAAAACCCCAAGAAGTCCACCAAAAGTTTTCTAGACTTAATAACAAAATTCAGTAGAGTAGCTGGTACAAGGTCAACACACAAAAATCAATACTTTTAATGTACACAACAACAGATCACTGAGAGAACTGGAGAAACAACTCATTTCACAATAGCATCAAAAAAATGAAATACCCAAGAATCAATCCAATGAAACAAATAAAAGATCTCTACTCTGAAAACTAAAACACTTTGAAAAAAAAAGATAAAATGATATCAGAAAATAGAAAGACATCCCTTGGTCCTGGGTAGAAGAACCATCATAGTGAAAATGGCCATGGTTCCAAAACTGCTATATAGATTCAGTGCAATCCCAATTGAAATTCCAACAGCATTTTTCACAGAACTGAGAAAACAATCAAAAAATTTATTTGGAAGAAGAAGAGACCTAGAACAGCAAAAAGAATTCTAGGCAACAAAGACATGGCAGAGAATATAACAAGCCTCAAATTGAAACTATAGTACAAAGCTAATGTGATAAAAATAGCATGTTCCTGGCAAAGAACAGACCCAAAGATCAGTGGAATAGATTAGAAGATGCAAAAACAACTCCAGACATATTCAGCCACCTTATCTTTGACAAAGGAGCCAAACACCCTCACTGGAGGAAAGAGAACCTCTTTAATAAATGGTGCTGGAAAAATTGGGCTTCAACTTGCCGAAGATTAAAACTAGACCTATATATTTCACCATGCACTAAAGTAAAATCAAAATGGATTAATGATCTAAATATTAAAACAGAAACACTAAACCAGCTGGAAGACAGGTTAGGTAGAACTCTTGAAGACATTGGCATAGGAGATGACTTCATGAACAAAACCTCAGTCACATGTAAACTAACACATAGAATCAACAACTGGGATCTCATCTTTTTTTAAAAGCTTCTGCACAGTCAGGAAAACCACCGACACAGTGAAGAGACAAACCACAATTTGGAAAATATTTATACCAGCTGTTCCTTAGACAAAGCTCTACTACCTAGAATATATAAAGAACTTAAAAAAATCAGACCCCCCAAATTTAAAGATCCAATCCATCCGAAATGGACATCTGAAATGAACAGCCATTTTTCAGATTTAGAAGTAAAAACAGCAAATAAATATCTGAAAAAAATGTTCAACATCACTGGTCATTGGAGACATGCAAAGCAAAATAACCCTGAGATTTCACCTCACTCCAGAAAGAATAGCTGCTATCAAAAAATCAAGCAATAACAAATGCTGGTGGGGTTTTGGGGAAAAAGGAACACTTCTCCACCAGTGTAGATTGGTGCAACCACTGTGGAACTCAATATGGAGATACCTCAAAAAACTAAGACTGAAAGTCCCATTTGACCCAGCTATTCCTCATCTGGGTATCCTCCCCAAAGAATTAAAAGAATCATACCACGGGGATATATGTGCACCCATGTTTATAATGGGTCAGTTGTAATAGTTAATATTAGAATTAGCCGAATTGCCCATCAACTGGTGACTGGATAAACTAGACGTGGGATTTTTTTTTTTTATAAAATGGAGTACTATTCAGCCATAAAGAATGAGAAATCAGAGACGTTTATAGCTAAATGAATCCACATTGAAGTCATATTGTTAAGTGAAATAAATAGGACACACATGTGTAAATACTGAACAGTTTCTCTGGTGTAAGAAACCGAAAGTGTAAATAAGGATCAAAATGTATAATGGATAATATGAAATAGGAAGAAACGGTCCAAAGGGGAAGGGGAAGCGGGAGGGGTAGGGGAAAGGAAAGAAGGCAAAGGAATAAATATGAGAAAAGGAAAAAGTGGAAATAAAGTCTTTGTAAATTTGGAGGGATTGAGGGGTTGACGGGAGGGCAAGGGAATGGGGGGAAAATAAGAACCAAGATATATCATGTAAAGGTACAAGTTCCAATGATGAATGTCATCATATTTTATACCTAAAATATACCAATAAAATTAAAGAATGAGAAAAAGTAGAATTGAAAGTAACCTTAGTGTTAAACAGGGGATACAAATGTCTCTGTATTTGCTTATTGTACCCTTTTGGATCACGCCTTTCAAATACAGTAGGGTTGTTGTTGTGTTTCAGTAATTATTGTCTTCAAAAGTGAAAGGAATGCATAACCTTACATAGCACCACACTGCTATATTTTCTTTAAAAGTGAAGGGAATCCATAACCTTACGTAGTACCACACTGCTACATGTGATACCGTGCAGCTCAGAAGTAGACCAAGATTTGCATCATACAATGAGTCAATAATGTTAACAAAATTCCAGGTTGCTTTAATCTCTGCTTACCCACATACATTATCACTTGGTTCTAATGATGCTCATTCTTGTGACCATAAAACGAGCTCAGGATCATCTATGAAAGAGACAGAGAAAGATTCAATATCTTTGTGATTTTGCATTTTATCTTACAAATTTGAACAGATATTTACATGCCAATATTTTAATTTGTAAATTTTATCAATAACATACGAATGGTGACCTAAACAAGAAAATTATTAAACCATATGTATATGATATGCATAGTTTAATGATTAATGGATAAAAATTCAATTTGATAATTATATACCAAAACATGATAATCATCAGTTCAGCAGGACAATTTTGATTTGGTGTAGAGGAATCTGAAAATGTAGCTTAATTATTGTTAATAGTATAATGGTAATACAAATTAGCAGAAATAAAGGTTTTGAATGGAGTTTATATAATGGAATCTTTGGCATTTTTTATTTTTTACTGTAGAGTATGTAGTTAGAAAAAATGAAACTTTTTCTGACAAGGAAAAGGAGAAATACAATGAATTGTACTTTCATTGTACTCTACTTGGCTGTTCAATATAGTTATATCCACTTAAAGGAGATCCTAGAAAATAAAAAATGTTCAATAATTAAGTAAGCTTGTAATGTAATGGAACCTCCATGAGAATAAGAAATTTTACCTGTTTTGTTATTTTCAATAAACTCTGCAGATAAAAGAGTACCAGATACTTGGTCAAAAGTACATAGGCTTTTGAGCAAATGACTGAATTAAAGAATGCATTAATGAAGTAGTGTTTTAGGACATTGTAATGAATTGGGCTAGCTTTCCTTTAACATGCCTGGTGGGAGATTTCATTTCTCTTAATTGCTCAATAATTTTCTGTGCCCTCACATAATAATGGTGTTCTCTTAGTTTTCCCAAGTACTGGTATAGAGCACACACAGCTCAGGAAATTTCTGTACCTGGGCTAAATGCAGCTGGCCACCTGTTGTAGTAAGACCCATGTGCCACACAAAATACATCTCACGAGTGATTGAAATGATAAAAAAAGAAGAATATCTTGTGACATGAAAAAAACACATAAAATCAAACTTCTGTATCCTTAAAAGTGTTATTTGAGTACAGTCATGCTCAGGCTCAGTCTGTTACTCAGTGTCTATGGATATTTTTATGCAATCTGATGAAGAGTTGTAAGACAGTGACCATATGGCCCAAAAAGTTTAAAATGCTGAGTATTTGATAGCTATGGTTTGAATATTAAAGTCATTTTAAAATTTATATATTGATATTCTAATCCCAAAGGAAATGATACTAGAAAGTGGAACTTGGGAGGGAGATGATGAGAGGGTGGAGGTAGACACTGTCATGAGTGGAATTAGTTCCTTTCTAAATGAAGCTCCAGGGCTAGGATTTACCTCAGAGGTAGGACACTTCAAGACCCTTATTTGCTACCAAGCAAAACAAACAATAATGAAAAAATAATAAATTTAAAGAAGTTCCAAAGGAACTCTCCCCCTTCTATGAGCATACAAAATTACAGTGGAAAGACAACTGACCCTATGCACCCAGAAGTGAGCCCTCATAAGATGGCCAGCTGTGGCTGTCATGAGCCACAGCTTCCTCACCACTAGAAGTATGTGATGTAAATTTCTATTCTTGTAAGTTACTCAATTTATGGTATTTTTACAGTGGCTCCAAAGAATAAAACATGGGACATGAAAAATTGTGGCTAGTCTTCATATATCAATACTAAAGTAATTACATTTGAGGTAAGCTTTGCTTGCTTTTATTAATTTCCAATATTGCCTCACATCCATCCTTCACCTCTATTAGAGCTAGTCATCACATTCAATTTTGTATATGTATTTACATATATAATTGTGTTTGCACATATGATACACTCCTTGTTCTCTCTCAAAAGATCAGGACTTTAGATAATTTGTCTTATTTGAAAATTTCCCTGGTAACAAACAGAAAATCTTCCACACAATAATATATATAAATACAAATTAATGGATGGATAAACAAGACCACTTTGTTCATCAACAATAGTCATTCTAAGTTATTCCAGTCATCTAGAAAAAGATTAATTTTTTATCAGTTGTATATAATCGTGACAGATGACAGATGACTATTTAGTATAAATTACAAGTTAAAGTTATTGCATGTAAATTATATCTCTAAATACCTAACTTACACATGAATTGCTAAGAGGGAAAATGGTTTCTATTTTTGTATTACGTGTTTGAGATGGGGGTGCACAATTATAATGTTGAATACTTCACTTATTGAAATTCTTATTCTAAAATGCAAATAAGGCAAGTTTTAAAGATTTTTAAGGAAGTTAATCAGAGGTAACAGAGTACAGGGATCATTGTAGGAATTCATTAAATGTTAGTTATTTTTGTATGTTGAAGGAAAGCGGGATTTAATGTCTTTGTATTTGCCTAGATAATATATAAACTCCAAAGTCAAAATTGCACAGGATTTTTAAATTATCTAAAGTGGTATAGTTTTATTTAAAAGATAAATTTTTAGAAGAAGATTTTAAGAAATTTTGAAGGATTTTAGATTATCTTTTCTGATAAAAATGATGCATTTTGTTTAAGATTTTCCTTCAACATTTTGTCATAGATAGTTTAGATGCTATTTCTTCTTTCTAAATCACATATCCCAGTTAAAAATTAATGCTGATATTATCTGGGCCATAGATTCTAAAGAATTACATAGAAAAAAATACTTTCTTAGTTCTTAAATAATTAAAAAGCTCTATTGTAGACTATCTCACCAGAACAGTAAAATCAAAAATATTTAATTTTAATATTTCTAAAGATATTTCATTTCATGCCATTGCTTTAAACAGTTGTTACAAAGAAACGAACTTTTAAAAAAATTTCTATACTGTAACAAGTATTTAAACATCAGTTAAGATTTCCCACATATTTGATAGAAATGCTAAAATATTATCTTTAAAAATAAAAATCATGAATACAAATGAATTTTATATTTAACACTCAATTAATCCACATTTCAATCAGTTAAGCTACATAGTATGAAAATAACTAGACTGAGTTTACATTCATAGAATATTTTTAATTTTTGTATAAAAAATGAAATAATGTTTATTTGGCATAAAAAGGCTTACAAGTTCAAGAAATTTATAAGCAAATGGTAAACATTTAGGATAAACCTTATCTCTTAGGAAATTTATTCATAGTTTTAAAAGTTGGAAATAGAAAATTAAAAGTAAATTTCTGAGTAGATTACTTCAGAACAAGCAACAGTAAGGGACAACCTAACATCTTTCATAAAGTATGGAGTTTATATATCAACCAAGAACATTCATTATGTAAGGCAACTCATGCCTTTCAAGGACTGGGATATGCTGTGGGTATTTGGTTACATAAGCGATGAAGGTTTGAGTTACCATAGTTTTAACACTGTCGTAACCCAGACTGGAAAATGTCAGGCAACTCTTACCACGTTTTTGTGTGGAGCCACAAAAGCGAAGGAAATGGAGTTAGGAAATGCAGAAATTGAGAAGAGGGAAACTGGGGAGAACAAAATGAGAGGAAGGGAAGTGGACTCAGAACTATGCAGGTAGTGCCAGGAGAAATTTTGCTTTGTGTCTAGTGGAGTGTGATAAAACCTAAGCTGATCTGGTGCGTAAGAGGCTTTGAAGATTGGAAGCAGCTGTCATTTACACAACTAAATGGCTTTGCTGAGTCAGAGAGCCATGGCAGGGCAAATGGCAAAATTATACGACAGAAAATGTGACACAGATCGTACTTTAGAGGATTTTGCATGACAGTTTGTTGTCAGTCATTTTTTTCTCCAAGTTACTGAATACTTGCTTTTGAAGGAATACACCACCATATAAATATTGTGAGCCAAACCTTCACCTAGGTAGGAATTCAATAACTATGTCAGCCCTTCTGTGCTTCACCTCTTCTGTGAGGGCAAAACTACAATCTCATGGTGAACATTCGCATTTCTGTCCGGGATGGCTCTCCATAGGCATAATGTCAATGACCAAAAAGGCATATAGGTCACCTTCTTATCTAGTGTTCACTTATATATGCTGTCCACATATACTTATTTTAAGGGCATAATAGTTCTTATTATGTACTAAATTTTATAATATACCGGTCATGATCAATGTTCCAAAAGAATTTCAATGGCTTTATCGTTACATTTATAAGTCTAGGATAGTGACATAGGTGTAAAACTTAAGAGGAAACTTGCATTTAATATAACTTCAAAAGCTTTCTTGTATGTTGTTTCTTCCAGAAATGACACAAACTATTATGTACACCTGAAATGTTCCATGGCAACATTCAGTTTGCATATTATGAATAATGTATACTTTAAACTGATGTGTTACCTGATAAAAATTGCTCTTTAAGAGTTTAAAACACCTTGGGGCAGAGGATGTAGCTCAGGGGCACTGTGCCTACCTGGTAAGTACGAGGTCTTGAGTTTGATCCCCAGTACCAAAAAAAAAAAAAAAAAAAATGAGTTTAGAGCACACTGAAATATAGGTATGTTTATAATAAAAGTCTATAGATTTTAGTTGATATCACTTTTGCTTTATTCACAGATGTTTCTTTATGTATTATGTTAGTATTGAGTAAGTAGGATTCTGTTGAAAATAATAAAGAAAATGTCTCTAGTGAATTTCACCTAAGTAAATAAATCTTTAAGGTGGTCTTCTAAGATATGATTGGAAAAAATCTATTCCTTTTGAGAAATTATAACATTGTAATGTAGACCACTAATCACATTTTATGACAAAATTTATCTTATATTTTGTCTGAGAAAAAGTGTAATATTCTTTTTTTGTATATCCTTTTATTGGTACATGTTAAGTGTACAATATAATGACATTCATCATTGGAGATTTGCACCTTTACATAATCTCTCTTGGTTAGTTTTTCTCCCTTCCCCTGCCCTCCCTTCAACCCCTCCATCCCTCCCTATTTACAAAACCTTTGTTTCCATTTTTCTCATTTTCTCATATTAATTCCATTCCCTTCTTTCCTTTCCCCTACCCCTCCCATTTCCCCTTCCCCTTTGCCCCTTTTCTTCCTATTTCAGTTTATCTATTAAAAAGTGTAATATTCTTATCTCCTACAGTCCTACGTAATCATTTTGTGATCATTTTGCAAGATGTTTATAGAACTAAATAATCATTACCTAGTATCAATCGTATATTTCAAAGTACTACATTTAGTCTATAACAAGCATGCTTGGTAAGATGCAGAAAAGGTTATATGTTTATAAAAATGTAATCCTAAATAATTGTGTATTTCAATACAACATACTTAAAATAGTTAAGACGAAAGAGGCCATATGGCTCAGAGTGCAGCCTAATAGCATCTATTGTCAATTCACATTCAGTAAGGACATGTTGGCAAGATAAATCAACCATGGGGAATTTTCATTATGAAAAGTGACAAACATTATAATCAAGATTTATTTCCATCCTTTACAGGGTGACACTTTTTTTAAATGAACACTTACCAGGACATAGGTCCTTAAAATTCAAAAGAATATTTAAAACCCATTATGAAAAATATTTTATTGTTCAGAGAAATACATTGTTTTGAATTCTTCCTGTGATGGACCAAAAGAAAAAAAAGGAGAAAAAAGTAAATTAAACCCCTCAGGTTTATTTCAAGAATGTTTTTACCTCTTGTGACATTTAAATGTGCCACATCTTTCTTTCTTGAGACCAAATATACAGCCAGAAGAATTGAATATTATTATGAATTTTTCACCAAATATTTCTTTGTTCACATTTATAGAAGTTGCCTGTTTTTAACTTTTCAAGATGAATGATAAATCATATCTCCCAGTGAACTAAATCATCATTGAACAAATATGATCTTTGTCAAAATCAAACAAGCACTGATCATTTTACAGATTTTGTTTTATTACTGTCAGTTGTGTCTTACATTTTTTTGAGGTGAAAGAAAAAATTTGAAATATTTTAAAAGATAATGTTTTGGAAGGGAACAATTCACTCTTGAAAACCACAGAGAGTTTGCTGACAAAAGATCAAATTTGGGTCGATGAAAACAATTTGTTTCCTTTGCTCTATCATCATTCTTTTGTATGCTATATAGTTATGAAAAAATAAAAAAGTTTATTTTGTGCCTATGTTAAGGAAATAAACCTTGCTTTTTGGCATTTTCTGAGCATTTGATGCTTATGTAAAGGTAGTAAATTGCAGGTAAATTGCAGAAATGACTTATTTTAAGTACAAAGATATTTATAAATACAAACACTGAATTAGGGATCCAAAAATAAAATTGGGTTAAATGAGTTCTTTAAAGTTCTCAAATATCAAAAAATCAAATGCATACACCCCTCCTACACAAACAAGCATGTTTTTCTTCAGGGGTTATAAATTCTTAAAGATCTTATTTTCATCTTAAGCATAGCCAAAATGAACATAAAATCAATATCTTACCCTTGGATGTTATCTTAGAAATTTTCAATGATTTAAAGTTTTTAAAAAGCTTGTGTAAAAGTTGACTTCCTAAAATGAGGAAAGAAGTGTTCCTTCTTTTTTCTGCTTTAAATGTTTGATATAATTTATCAGTTAAAATGTATATGGGCCTGTTGTTGTCATATAGGTAGGTTTTCAAGCTAGGAATATACTTTCTTTAATAGGTGCTATTCAAATTTTATATTTCCTCCAGAGTCAGTTTCATTAATTTGTCTTCCAAGGCACTTCTTAGAAGTTGTCAAATTTTATTTCAAAAAAAAAATTTTGTAATATGCTTTCTATATCCTTTTAAATTCTGTAAAATCTGTGGTAAAATCTCCTAAATCTTGATATTGTAAATTTAAAAAAAATTATAATTGATACTGTGTAATAGGAAGAAACGTTCTAAAAGAGTAAGGAAAGTGCGAGGGGTAGGGGACAGGAAAGAAGGGAAAAGAAAAAATATGAGAAAAGGAAAAGCTAGAATCAAAGTCTTTGCCAATAGGGAAGGGTGGAGGGGTTGCAGGGAGATTAGGGGAAGGAGAAAAAGATAAGAACCAAAATACTCATGTAAAGGTACAAGATCCCAATGATGAATGTGACTGTATTTTATACCTAAAATATACCAATAAACTTAATGGGAAAAAAAGCTTGTGTAGGACAGAGCATTTATAGGATTGTATCTTAGGTTTATGACAGTGAAAAAGTACTGCAACCATAAGGACTGATCGTTAAGCTGAAAGATGGCATAACTGAGACACCCTGAATTCAGCATAGCCATGTAGAGAAAAAAATAAATTACAAGGAGAAGAATATTATATGTCCTATGAAAGTATAGCCATTCCACTTAGGGATTGTTTTAACATTTTAAGCAGATAGGAAAAATCTCTGTGAAGACATGGAAATAATTTTTCATGAATTGAAAAATATCTAAAGCTACTTATTTGTATAGATAGATAGATAGATGAAAAGAGAAATTACTGAACTATTAATTCCATGAGACTTTGTGATCAATAAGTTAAGAAAAAAAATATAAAAGATAAAAATAAATATAAAAACAATAATTCTAAAGTGATGAGGGTTAAGACTATTGATAACAATTGAAGAATTTAAAAATGACCAAAGAGTTAAAAATTTGAATGAAAGAAGATACGCAGTGACAAGATTTTGCCTTCATGGATTAAGCAATTTAAAGGGTTATTGAAAAAGAAGATGCAATTGTTATATTTTAAATGAAATTGAATAAAGAACTAAATGCAATCAATTTCTGAGATGATAAAACCAAAGAAGGAAAAGAAATAAACAGAAATTTGAAAAGAATACAGAAGACTATATGAGGAAGATTTAAAAGGTCCAAAGGCAAGAAAAGAATGTGGGGAGGAATGATTAGCCAAATCTAAATCAATAAAAGGAAAAAAAATTAACCAAATGAAATACTGTGAAACTTTGGATAGCAAATAAATAAGCTCATGCCTACTGAAAAAGAAATTCCAACTGGAAAACAGGAGAATCGTCAAGAATGAAGGGTAGAACTAAAAGGAAAAAGCAATGAAATAGCCACTCAACAGAAGATATTTTGATTGACAGCATGCAAAAGTAGTGTGGATTTTGTGAAGAAAAAGAATTCAAACATAAAATAAAAGAAACTCCTGGAAAAGGTAAGAAGCAATTACCACCACTATAAATCTTAATATTAAATAAACCTTTCATGTATAAAGCAATTAAATTTCAGCTAGCAAGATTTTAAATATATTATAGAGAATCTTAACATAAAAACATATAGAAGATGACATTAATTTCACTAATATAATACATAGGTGAGATTGAAGAAATTACATTTGCACTGGAGTGGAAATATAAATATAGCTGTAATTTTATGACCAATCTAATTCACAATGAATTTATGATATAAATGAATGCTAAAGACAGTAACTCTTTAAATTCAAAGGTTCTTTAGCACAACTAGCATAGGAAATTGAATAAGAACATCAAAAGTTAGTCTGTGCATCTAATAAATCTTTTTTTTTTAGCAAGTTTTTATATTTACCAAAGGTTGGAAAAGAAGCATGCTCCGCAGAGCAAGCTTGGGCCAAGTGAAACTAGGAAAAATGTTCACTCTACAGCGTGGGAGCATACTCATGTGAGAAGGAACGCGCAGTAGCGGACAGCCTGATGGCGTTGCCCTTTTGTATCTCCCACTCCTCAAGCTGATGTCAGATCTTTAGCGCCCTATTGACAACCTGTTGGTTTCCTGTGTAGGACTTTGGGAACTATTCTGCACATGCAACTTGGAACTTCTCAATTAACAAACCCACTTCCCCAGCCAGTTTGCCATGACCTCACCTCCTTATATTTCTCCTGAGATACTTAAATCCCCGTTATTCATTATGGGGTTCTGAGGAAGTAGAAGTCTCCATATTCATATAGCTACTTACTTCCAAAAGAAGCTGTAGGCCTACTGGGGATTATGTGCACTCCAACTACTTTGGGGGGTCGTGGCTCACCGTCTGGGTTGAAGAAAAAAGCCTCCTGTTTGGCTCTGCCATATATGGTACCAGGTTTCAGAGTGATAGATTGTCCTTCTAGAGGTGATTTCAAGGTTCTTTCTGTCCCACAAAGACAAGCACAAAAGATAATGAGGCTGTACATTTATTAAAAGTAGGAAAAGAAATGTACTCTGCACAGCGAGTTTGGGGCAAGTAAAAGTAGGAAGAAATACACCCTACAACACAAGAGCAGATTGATACATTTTAAAATCCAAGAAATTTTTAAAAAATTCAATTCAACCCCAAAACAGTTAGATGTATTAATTAAATTTATAATAGAATAAATGCAATAAAGATATTTCTTTATCTTTTAATGTATTGCTGTATCAAAATATTTGTTTTAGTGCATTGGTGTATAAAAATGTATGAAATATTAGGTACCAAGTTGTAGAACAATATATGAAGCATCGATATTTATCAAATCTATTACAATATCAAAAGGCATATTACGAATATGTGGCTAGCTACAATAATTTTTTAAGAAGTTTTTAAAAAGTGCCAATAAGATTAAACTGGTATCATAAAAGGAAAAGGAAAAGGAAAAGAATATTGCTTTCATTTAAAAATTAATCAAAACTATTTCCTATGTAATTTGTAGATCCACTGATGTGATAATTAGAAGAAATAGAAATCATAATACATAAAAAGGAAGACCGCCATATATTCATTGGTCTTTGTGAAACATTGTCTTTGTAAAAGCAGCTGTCTGTTGTTTATCTTGTCTAAAATGGTATTTTTCTGACACCTTTGCTTGTTACTTGATATAATCAAAAGCTTTGATTATATTCCCCAAAATTAACTACAATTCTTAGGTTGGTTTAAAATGTCTCCTATAATTTTGATTCTGCTAACTCTTTTCAGGATCCATACTATGGCAATTTGTAACAGTTGCCACCATTATAGATATATTTACTTCAGAATTCAAAACCTGTTATTGTTGCCCTTTGAAAGGGTAAATCCTTATTGAAATGGTAACCTTTTTCAGCACCACTTTTCCACTTCATTACAATAGAAAAGTGCAAAAAAATTTCCAGGCTTTGTTTTTGCGTGTGTGGGTGGAACACCAATAAACTACCAAGAAAATTCTTCCCAAAGCAAGAGATTAAGAGTTTTATGTCCAAGGAAAAATATATTAAAGAAGTCTGTATGCTTTAAACACCAGGTCTGATTTGAAGGAAGTGAACATTGATTGAATTCAATGCGTGCATAAATATTAGCACAGCACATAAACTGTTTCTCAGACTCAGTGTTAGCCTAGAAAAGCAAGTGAATGTCTTGAATAGCTTAAACTAGGAATAATGACACTGTCAGAAATTGTTATGTACTTGTTAAAGTAAAATTTATATAGTTAAGGTCTCCTGATGGGAATTAGAAATTGATTAAAGAAATAAAAGTGTATCCTATTTCTATTTAACATTAACTGTTTTTCTATTCTTGAAAAATAAGCAAGATGGAGTTTTCTTTTTCTCAGAGCACTCTTTCTTTACTTCCTCTTCCAAAATAAATGCCAAGTTGTGAACTAGTTTACAAAGATTTTCTTCTGACAATGGATTACCACATAAAAATGATGTCCCTTATATTCCATCTCCAGTTATAGCCATGGGTTAGAATGTTGTTGAAGAATCAAATTATATGATTCAGTAAGTCCTAAAACAAACTTATTGTTTGGGCCAATGGTTGGCTAAAGATATGATCATAATAAAACCTGTATGTAAAATAAATACTGTACTTAGTCTTATTTGGAAAAAATTATGTACATACATACAAGTAATGGTAAATCTCTCAACCAATAACAAAAATATGTCTAAATCTGAATAAAATTATACATAAATGTTTCTTTTGTATTTAATCATGATGAAAAAGAATGCCAAATAAAAATATAAATATCCTCTGCTGTATTTCAGCTTTGTGGTTTTCTTCCACAAATCTCACCACCCCAGTCTAATCATGAGGAAAGAATCAGAAAAAAATCAATAACTGTTCTAAAATATACCTAAACCACTGCTCTTAAAAATAGCAATATTATTAAATACAATAAAAGACTGAGAAACTGGCTTAGCTAAAGAGTTAAAATAGGTATTAATACTAAATATACCATGGTCTAAATATGGTGGCACATGCTTGCAATTCCTGCACTCTCTGGTAAGCTGAGGCAGGAGGACTATGAGTGGAAACTCAGCCCGGGCAATATAGGAACTTAGCAAGACACTGTGACAAAATAAAAAGCTCTAGTACTGGGAGGAAAAAGAGAAAAAGGAGGGAGACAATGTGGTAGTTGTGATAGGATACAGAAGCAGGAAAAGGACATTAAATAGAACCAAGAAAATTGGAGCAAAGTATTAATTTCAGGTAATACTCTCTCACCACTGGTCAATTTGCTGTGACAAAGGCACAACAGCAGTTTTAGAAGGTAACAATGTGTAAACTGGGCGTGGGGTACACAAACTCTTCATACTATCTTTCTATATCTTTAAAAATCCTAAACTACCTGAAAATTTAAATTGTATGTAAAATGTTTAAATGCTAAAATTAAGCAAAAAATGCACAACCAAAAAGAAAAATAAACTAGGCAGTGCAGATATTAGAAATATGTTGAGGCAAATGTCTTTGAAAGTCAAGAGACTGCATGCATAGGACACATGGAGAAATGGAGTGCCAAGTGAGTTCAGAGCAGTCTTGTGTGGCTACCTATGACCTGGCATTGCACTGCCAAGTTGAATGAAAGTGTTGGAGTAGTGTAAGTGAATTGTCTCATGGGCAACATCAAAATCATCAAGAATCATATTCTCAGTACTTAGCAGCCAGCTGTGCCAGAGCTTCGCAAATCACCTGCCTTCTCCGTATAAAAAAATCAGGGTAATAATGGCACCTATCATTTAAGAAAATTAAATAGTACGTTCAATATTAAACACTTTTGATGGCAATAAACAAATTGTAAGTGGCTTGTATATGTTACTTAAAAATACTTGATAAAAAACAATTTGGTGAAAATGTATGATTTTTCCAGTACATTAAAATGAACGCAGCATTCTAATGTGCAGACTATGCTGTGCCTCAAGAATAATTTTGCTGAGTACGAGTTTCATCAAACATATAAGCTGTGATATAATGAAAAAATAATTTTATGATCCAACGCACAAAATTAAATCCATTTCTATAGACCTGAAAATCTACAATAAGCTACGGAGAGATATTGTCATTATTTAACCAACTTCACCATGCAGAATAATGTCACAGATCACAATTTGCATAAGGCTACAAAAATGAAAAACTGTATTTTTTTTTCCAAATGTATTTGACAATGTAAGATAACAGAAAGTACTGGTGAACTTTAAGATACTCTCTTAGAAATTTTGAACTGTTTCAATTTTCATATTATTTGTTAATGCATGTATATGTAAAAATATAAAAATCTCTGAGTTATAAACAGGTAAATTTTTATTTTGTTATGCTTAGCCTATTACACTGAATTTAGTTTAATAGATTTCTTTTAAAAATATACTTGCCGGGCCAGGGATTTAGCTCAGTGGTTCCGCCGCCTGTCTCACAAGCTCAAGGACCCGAGTTCAATCACTAGTACCAAAAAAAACACAACAAAACCTTGCTTTAGAATATAAAGTACTTAGTAATATGTAATTAACAAAATACGTATTTATCATGTAAAAATGTGAGTTTTAGAGACAGCAAATATAACCAAATATATCACGTCTATGTATTACTGAATAGAACCCTAACTAACATTACCATACATGTGAGATATAAGAGGAGGAAAACTGAGAAGATTGACATGCACTTGGCCACACCTAAAATCACCAACATAACAAAATAGTCATTAAAATGGGATTATTTTAAAGAGTTCTTCAGCAATTTTGCTCCTGGTGCAAGATAGTCATTTCTCTAGCCAAGAGATCCCCTGGCCATCCTCATTCACTCTGGTTCTTTGGTTATATTTTAATGATAGTCACAATTCAATGAAGTAGGACATTTTGCTGATATGTCTCATGGATTCATTTATAATTTTGTACTCTACAACTCTTCGAAAATGTGATGACAGATATTGCCTATATAACTGTACAAGTATGCAAGGTGCATCCACATAAGATGGTTTCCCAATTAGAAATGATTCACAGACCCCCAGGAACCTATTTATAATTTGCACTCCACAAGGTTCTTTATTCCAGATATTAAGGATAAAATATATTTTCCCATTCTGCTTATTTTAAGTATGAATTCAGATGAAAAGTACATGTTTTCATTGAGAAATGCAAATATCATGACTGAATACTCTGCAACAGTGATCTGAATTAAATGTCTATGTTTTCATGTTCTTGTTGTTAGGTATGGTGACCCAGCAAAGGAAACAGGCAAATGCACATGTGTTTTGTTGTTGTTGTTGTTGTTGTTGGTTTTGGGGATTTTTTGGATACCTAGGATCGAACTTGGGACCTTGCGCTTGCAAGGCAGAAGGCAGAACCACTGAGCTAAATCCTTGGCCCATTGCACATATGTTTTAAGAGTATTTTATGATTCATGTTGGTAAAAATGAATTGCAGTAAATATCATTATTTCATAGTTATATAACCAAAATCTCAAAGTAATGCAACATTATAAGGAAAAGATCTATTTCAATTAAAGAAGTATAAGTTTACTTGGACCCAGAAAAGTGTCTATAAAATGTGTAGTTGAGCCATCTTATTTTACAAGCAAGGAAATTGCAAAAGATTAAGTTATTGCACAGTCACATAGCTTGCAATGTTGGCCAATATTATGGCTTCATTATTTTATAATTTTATATTAAAAATCTTCTGTATTGCAAAGTAAATTTAATTTGGAATAAATGTATTCCTAGCCATTTTTGCATAGCTATGTATTACTAAATAATAAATGCCATTAAAATATTTGGAAATACTGAAATACATTAAATGATTACCATGAACCAGTAATTCTATAAAACATTAAAGACAGAGGATTTAAAATAATACCTGGTGTCCTATACCTTCCATTATAGTGACAGAAACAGAAAAAGTTCAAATGTCTACTGAAAACTAGTGTAACAAGTTTTATGGCTTACATATTAGAAGATGTGATTGAGATTCATAGGAAGAAAAACTGCTTTGTACTGGGGCTATTCAAACTGCCTTGTACTGGGGCTGAGAATTAAGAACTCTCACAAAGTGATGCCGAAATTAAATTTAGACTGCTTTACATATAACTAATTCATTGGATCCCTCTAATGTTGTTTCCTTCTTTACTGAAGTCACACCAGTCGTAGTGATTATTATAGTGCAACTTCCAAATAGAGAAAACATTGATAAAATGGAATGTGCATTTTCTCTAAAGGATTTCAAATTTTTAAAATTATTGGTATCATACATTTATTTGTGATAAGATTTTAAATGCTAATGGTATCAAACAAGTTGCAAAGAACAATATTATACACATCCAGTATAACAACACTAACTCAGGTAAAGATGAGAAAAGATAGTCCTCAGTGTTTTGTTCCAATAAACAATCACCAAGATAACTTCAATAGAATGAGCTTAAAAATACAGAAATTGTGAGGTGTATTGTACTATTGCCTTATGTGATAGATATGGTACAGTGAAGATAGTAAAATCCATTACTACATTTTAATTAGAATTGAATATTTTATGATCATTGCCTTATTTTTAGCAGCTATGTCTTCTGTGATTTACTGAACTTTTTGTTTTCTCCTGAATATTTGATTTTAAGCACTAAATTCTGGTCTAAAACTTTAGAATATTCTATTACTGAAAGTGAGCAGGGCAACCATTAAGTCTGATGGCTCCACATGCAGCATTAGGGGCACACAATGTTGAGATGTGATTTTCAAAGATTCAAGCTTCAAATCCCCTATGACCGAGTAGCATGCAGCTCTCTTAACATCTTTTGGGCCCAAGTCTTTTCTCAAGTGTACATTTCACATTCCTGACCCCTTTAAATTCGTGGGGTCTTCTCTGAGCACTGGGCTTCATTTCCAGTTTCAGGAACTGGTATCTCAGGAAATACATTTTTTTTTTTTTTTTTGTACCGGGGATTGAACTCACGAGCTCAGGTCCTTGCGTTTAGGAAGCAGGGGGCAAAACCACTGAGTTAAATCCCCGGCCCTCAGGAATTCTTTGGCTGTGGTCTGAGGTCTCACTTTCAAATCTGGTTGGAAGCCTCCTCTAACTGACAACACTTGTATTCTATATGTGGTTACAACCAGCGTTGCATGGAACACATAACAAAACAGCTATAAGAAGTAGTTGCCAGGGCCCTTTGGACCATATTTGAAGTGAATTCTGAGTGCCCAGATGGCTGAGCACAGTGGAATGAATCCCAGGGAATGAATTCCCTAGAGAGCCCTTTTTTGAACAAGTGTTCCAGGACTCTCCTCTCCAATGAAAGTTTGTCACTTTTGCACATTTGATCCTCTAATAGGTGTGGTCTTGCTGATTTTCCCTCAAGGCATTGTTCTTCTTATCTTTGTAGTGTGTACTTATTTTCTTTTCAGTGGTAGTAATCTCTTTAACAAACCCACTTTCTTTGGCCCTGGAGTTTAAAGATGGTTCCTTTTGCGCCAAAATTAAAATTTTTCAACTTTTTGTTTTCTCCCTTTTGTCTCAAATTCTTACCATAAAACTGGCTAAAAACAATCTGTATTATCCTTGTGTGGTGGATTAACAAATGGTCAACTTGGAATGCCCAGCTAAACTGAATCAGTGTGGTTGGTTGTGGAAGACCCACCCGAGGATTGCTGCCCATGACATAAAAGGCATAAAAAGAAGACTGGTGGGGAAGATCATGGGCTGTTCATTTTCTAGGAGAAGATGGTTTTCCTGATGTGAACTTGGCTCTTCTCCTCAAAGAAGGAGCTCAGTGCCTCGCTGTTGCTGGGAATGGCTGCTGCTCTCGTTAGGGGAGCTCTGAGCTTCACCATGAGTGTCACTTCCTGGCTCCAGTATAGATCCATCAGCCTGGTAGCACAGATCCTTCACCCCAGTGGCGCAGGTTTTCTGGCTTCCACTACTGGCCTTTGGGCCTTCCTGGTGCGGATCCTCCAGATGGAAAATTACCTTGGACTCCAGGTCTTCATTTAGACTTGTGTGGGACATTACTGTGGGATCCAGATCATTGGCTGAATTCTTTGGGTCTCTGGTGTGAGGCTAATCTCTTGCACTCCTCTGTATTTGAATTTTTGGGTGCCTATTATAAAATAATCATATACATTATGTGTCCTGTATTAAATCTAATTCCCCTGAAAACCCTGACTACAAGATCTTTCAACAGTCTAAATGTTTAATTGCTTTGAAATTTTTTCTGCCAAATCAATTAAACACTATCCTTAATTATAGTTTCCCAGGATGTCTTAGGATATGAACAAAATGTAGACTTGTTTTGCCAAAGTACAGCATGCATGGCTTCAATTTCATTGTCAATGAAGCTTTTACTCCTGAATGAAAACTCCTCACTCTGCCTTTTATTGACTGCATTTCTATCAACATTATAATGTGTGGCACCCCAACAAGTATTGCCTATAAGGCTCTGCTTACATCATTCAATGCCTTCTCTAGCTTGCATCTCCAAACCTTTCCAAACTACTTCTGCAAACCAGTTCCAAATGTTTCTAAACAGTATGGTCAGGTACAGTCATAGAATTGACTTCACTTAATGGTATAATTTGTTGTATTAGTTAGCTTCCTGTTACTGGGACAAAATACCTGATAACAGAACTTAATTTGATTCACAATTTTAGGTGATTCAATCCATGGTGGGTTGGCTCCAAGGCAGGCAATCAATCCAAGATTGGTTTTGTATCAGAGCCATAGGGCACAGAAGAGAAAAAGCTGCTGGGTTCATGGAGGCAGGTACGGAGAACAGGAGAATAGTGCTAGGGAAAAAGGAAGGACCATCACTCATCAAGACCCAGAAGTGTACACAGAAGTGTATCCCACCAAGCCTCTGGGTGGCTCCCAAGCCAACGAGTTAGACACAGTGAAATTTAAGTTAACAATCACAAGGCATTTCGTTAGTAAAAAGGTGACGTAAGTTTCTCCCTTTAAACATTTTATTACCAGAAAATGTAATTTTGTTGTGCTAAAGAGAAAAGTTGTTAATATTATGTGTATTTTTCTCTTTCTCTATGTGGATGTGTATATATGATGATTTTCATGTAGAAATAGTTTTCTTTTAAGTTCCTTTCAACCAGCTTTAAGTTTAAATTAACTTGTCATCTATTTGTACATCAGAATTATAATTCACAATTTTGTATAGGAATAAAATGTAGTTCAGTTACCAATTAATAACTGAAAATTTGCTGAAGACCACTAATTGCTATTACTAATGTTAACAGACTTATGCATCACATTTAAATCAAACCTATCAATCATATACGTCTGAAGTGAACACACTGGTGTAATTGTGGTTTTTAATCCTCTGCTCATTGCACACTAGTTATCTTCCATTTGACTTCTAAAGAATAAGCAGATGTAGAGTTATAAGAAGACAGAAATGGCCTAATTTCAGACAACCAACTCGTGTCTGACCCAAAATATCTGCTTTAATTATACGCATTATCCTTTCCCACAGTTCTTTTGTTAAAACAACATTTTAGTGAAACATTTGCTTACTATGGTATCAGCATTTAAAATGGATTAATACTTAACAATTTCTCTTTTCCATTTAAGTCTACTGCCTTTCTTTTTTTGGGGGGAAAGAGGCTAATACAGGCCATGGCCATTTGGGTTGTTTAAGCTGGACTTCTGTTCACTAAACTGAATATAAAATATAATATATATAAAATATATATATAATATATATTATTTATATATAATATATATTATTTATATATTATATATTATATATATATTATATATATATATATATATATATATATGACAATCTGTTTCTTCCATGATCAGGTAGCCAATACAATAAGTCTTTTTTTTTAATTAACTATATTGGTACATTCTGGTATATAATATAATGACATTCATCATTGGAAATTTGCACCTTTACATAATCTCTCTCTTGGCTCTTAGTTTTTCCCCATTGTCCTGCCCTCTCTTCAAATCCTCCACCCTTCCCTACCTACAAAGACTTGGTTTGAATTTTTTCTTTTTCTCATATCAATTTCATTCCCTTCTTTCTATTCCCCTACCCCTCCCACTTCCCTTTCCACTTTCCCCCTTTTCTTCCTATTTCACATTATCTATTATACCTTTTAGTCCTTATTTATACTTTTAGCTTCTCACATTAGAGAAACTACTCATTATTTACACGTGTGTCCTATTTATTTCATTTAAGAGTATCACTTCAAAGTGCATTCATTTAGCTATAAATGTCTCTAATTTCTCATTTTTTTTATGGCTGAGTACTACTCCATTTTATTGGAAAAAAAAAAAACATTTTCTTTATCCAGTCTCTAGTTGATGGGCAATTGGTCTCCTTTCAAGTTTTAGCTATTACAAATTGTGCTGCTATGAACATGGGTGCACATATATCACTGTTTCATGATTCTTTTAAATCTTTGGGGAAGACATCCAGCAGGGGAATCTGGGTCAAATGGGACTTCCAGTCCTAGTTCTTTGAGGTATCTCCATACTGATTTCCACAGTGGTTGCACCAGTCTACATTCCCACGAACAGTGGAGAAGTGTTCCTCTTTCTCCACAGCCCTGGCAGCATTTATTATTGGTTGATTTCATGATAGCACCCATTCTTTTAGGGGTGAGGTGAAATTTCAGCATTGTTTTCCTTTGCATCTCTTGAAGGAGCAGTGATGTTGAACATTTCTTGGTATGTTTGCTATTTCTACTTCTTTGAGAAATTTCTGTTCATTTCAGATGTCCATATTTAGACTGGGTCTTTAAATTTGGTAAGTCTGATTTTTTAAAGTTCCTTATAGATTCTAGATAGTAGAACTTTGAGGAACAGCAGGTGAAAATTTTTTCCCTCATTGTGGATTGTCTCTTCACAGTGTTGGTGGTTTCTCTTGCTGTGCAGAAGTTTTTAATAAGAAGATATCTCACTTGTTGATTGTTTGTGCTAGTTTGTGGGGAACTGAGGTTTTGTTTATAAAGTCTTTTCCCACACCAATGTCTTCAAGGGTTCTATCAAACCTCTGTTCCAGCTGGTTCAGAGTTTCTGTTTTAATATTTAGATCTTTAATCCATTTCAATTTTAGTTTAGTGTATGGTGAGAGATATAGGTTCAATTTTAATCTTTGGCAAGTTGAAACCCAATTTTTCCAGCACCTTTTATTAAAGAGGCTATCTTTCCTCCATTGAGGGTGTTTGGCTCCTTTGTCAAAGATGAGGTGTCTGAGTGTGTCTGGAGTTGTTTCTGCAACTTCTCATCTGTTCCACTGATCCTCAGGTCTGTTTCTCTGTCAGTTCCATGCTGTTTTTATCACAGTAGCTTTGTAATATAGTTTCAAATTGAGGATTGTGATACCCCCTGCTATATCTCTGTTGTCTAGAATTCCTTTTGCTATTCTAGGTCTCTTCTTATTCCTAATGAAGTTTTGGATTGTTTTCTCACAGTCTGTAAAGCATGCTACTGGGATTTAAATTGAGATTGCATTGAATTTATGTAGGAATTTTGGAAGTATGACCATTTTCACTATGCTGATTCATCCTACCCAGAAGGAAGGGATGTCTTATCTATTTTCCGATACTGTCTTCAATTTCTCTTTTCAGAGCGCTATAGTTTTCAGAGAAGAGGTCTTTTATTTCTTTTGTTAGGTTGATTCCTAGAAATTTCAGTTTTTGGGATGCTACTGTAAAAGGAATTGTTTGCCCTATTAATCTTTCAATGAGTCTGTTGTTCCTGTAGGAGAAACCTATTGATTTTAGTGTGTTGACCTTGTATCCCGCTACTTTACTGAATTTGATTATTAAGTCTAGAAGACTTTTGATGAAGTTCTTGGGGTCTTTTATAGAGAGATAATGTCATCTGCAAATAATGACAATATAACTTCTTCATTTTCTATCTTTATTCTATCTTCTTCTTGTCTACTTGCTGTGGCTTTTTAAAACTGTATTGAACAGGAGCAGTGATAGGGGACATCCTTGTCTTGTTCCTGATTTTAGTGTGAAGGATTTCAGTTTTCAACAATTTTGTATGACATTGACTGTTGGTTTTCCATAGATGGCTTTTATCAGATTGATGTAGAGACCATCTATTCCAATTTTTGTAGGGTTTTTTATCCTAAATGCATGAAGAATTTTCTGAAATGCTTTTTCTGCATCTATTGAGATGATCATATGGTTTTTGTCCTTGGCTCTATTGATATAGTGTATTACATTGATTGATTTGTGTATGTTGAACCATCCCTGCATCCCTGGGATGAATCTCACTTGGTCAGAGTATGTGATCTTCTTGATGATCTTATGCACTCTATTTGCCAGTATCTTATTGAGGATTTTTGCATAAATGTTCATTAGTGAGATTGGCATACAGTTCTCCTTTTCAGTTGGGTCTTTCTCTACTTTGGGGATCAAGGTAATGCTTGCTTCCAGGAATGAATTTGGGAGTATTGCTTCCCTTTCAGTTTCACTGAAGAATTTAAACAGTAGTGGCAGTAGTTCCTCTCTAAATGTCACGTAGAATTCAGCAGTGAAGCCATCAGGACCTGGGCTTTTCTTAGTTGGTAATTTTTTTATTATGTTTTCAATTTCAATGATTGATACTGAGTCATTTACAATTTTTAGGTCTTCTTTGTGCAACTTTAATTCATACTTATCTAGGAATCTATCCAATTCCTCTGTGTTTTCCTTCTTATTGGTCTATAGGTTCTTGAAGTAGATAATGATGATCCTCTGGATATCTGCTGGATTTCATTGTAATTTCATCCTTTTCTAATTGCATGGATTTGGGCCTTTTCTTTCCTTTTTCCGATAAGGTTACATAAGTGTTTGTCAATTTTGTTTATTTTTTAAAGAACCAACTCTTGGCTTCATTGATTTTTTGCCTCATTCTCTTAATCTCCATTGCATTGATTTCCACTCTGATCATTATAATTTCCTCCCTTGTATGAGTTTTGCGTTTGTCAGGCTCTTCTTTTTCTAGAAGCTTGAGGTTCAGCGTCAGGTTGTTTAATTGGGCTTGCTCTGCTTTCCTAATATGAGTATTCACTGCTATGAATTTCCCTCGTAAGACTGCTTTCACTATCTTCCATAGAACTCGATATGTTGCATTGCCATTGTCACTTAATTGAAGGAACTGTTTGGTTTCTTCTTTAATTTCCTTTGTGGTCGGTTGTTTATTTGGAAGTGTGTTGTTCAATTTTCACTTGTTTATGGAATTCTTGTGGTTTGTTTTGCTATTGATCTCCAATTTCAACTCAACATGGTCTGATAATGCACAGAGGATAACTTCAATTACTTTGCACTTACTTAAAAATGTTCTATGAGCAGCTATGTGGCCTATTTTGGAGAATAGC
Source organism: Heterocephalus glaber (assembly GCF_053883595.1). Taxonomy (NCBI): domain Eukaryota; kingdom Metazoa; phylum Chordata; class Mammalia; order Rodentia; family Bathyergidae; genus Heterocephalus; species Heterocephalus glaber. The sequence goes on from NW_028258333.1 coordinate 13,660,061, forward strand.
CCATGTGCAGCTGAAGAGAATGTGTATTCTGATTTTGTGGGGTAGAACACTATGTAAACATCTGTTAAATTCATTTGTTCAAGAGATTGATTGAGTTCCAGTATTTTGTTGGTTATGTTTTGTCTAGTTGATCTATTTGTTACAGTGGGGTACTGAGGAACCCCACTACTACTGTATTAGTGCTTATTTGATTTTTCAAGTCCATTAGTATTTGTTTTATATAGTTGGGCACACAATAATTTGGTGCATAGATATTTATAATTGTCATTTCTTCCTCTTGGATTGTTCCCTTTACTAGGATTTAGTGTCCTTCTTTGTCTCCCTTAATCAGTGTTGGTTTGAAATCCACATGATCTGCAAAAAAAGATAGTTATTCATTTTTTTTTTCAGGTTCTGGTTCCATGGAGTATTGTTTTCCACCCTTTAACTTTCAGTCTATGAATTTCTTTTTGAATTAAGTGTGTTTCCTGTATGCAGCATATTGTTGGATCTTGCTTCTTGACCCATTCTGCAAGTCTATTTCTTTTGATTGGTGAATTGAGACCATTAACATTGATGGTTATAATTTACACATATTGACTTATCATTGTCATGACTTTTTCTTTTTGTTGGATTCTCCCCCTTTGCTTTAATTTCTTATTGTGCCTGATGGATTCATTCTGCTGGGCTTCCTGGGGTTGTGGTCCCCATTGTCTTTTCCTAGGATATTGTCTAAAATATTTTGGAGTGCTTGTTTGGTACTCATGAAGTTTCTAAGGTGCTCTTTGTCATGAAAATATCTTATTTCTCCATCAAATTTGAAAGAAAGTTTTGCAGGGTACATCAATCTGGGTTGGAGGCTGTTTTCCTTTACAGCTTGAAATATGTCATTCCAAGCTCTTCTTGCCTTGAGGGTTTGCATTGAGATGTCTGCAGTGATTCTGGTGGGCTTTCCTTTCATGTGATTTGATTTTTCTCTCTAATTGATTGTAGAATTTTGTTCTTCTGTTGGATTTCTGGAATCCTAACTATTATATGCCTATGTGTAGATATTTTTTTGATCAAGGTTAGTTGGAGTCCTATATGCCTCACTTATCTTTTCCTCTCTTTGGGAAGTTTTCTGCTATCACTTCCGTGAACATTTTTTTTTTTTTATGTCACCTGCACTCTCTCCTCTTTCTTCTTTGACTCCAACCAGTCTTATGTTATACTTCTTTGCATCATCTAGCAGCTGCTGGATTGATTTGTTATGATCCCTTACAATTTTAAAGAAATTTTTCTTTTCCTGGTCATTATTTGGAATCTTATCTTCTATATGTGAAATTCTGTCCTCACATTGGCTCATTCTGCTGGATAGACTTTTAATGGAATTTTTAATCTCCTGGAAATCTTTTTGCATCTGTTTTATGAATTCTATTTGTTTCCTATGTTGGGATTCCATCATATTCCTCAGTTCTATTTTTTTTTTAATCTGTTTTCTCTCTAGATTTATTAATCATGTCTTGCACTATGGGCACAATCTCTACTGTTATCTGAGAAATTATTTCTTATTTCATTTTTTCCAGATTCTCTTTTGTTGCTAGTTCAGGGAGTCCAGGTGGTTGAGTATCAGATTGTTCCATTTCATTTCCCTTTGGGGTTGCTTTAGGTGATCTGGAAGTCTGGTTTTGAGACTTGTTTATGTGTCTTCTCATTTCAGTGAGGGGGGTATGTATATTGCTGTTGCCCACGCAGCTCACTTCCTCTGCTCTGCGGGCAGCTCTACTCCTTGGTGCTGGGAGCTGTGGTATGGTGGCCCAGAAGTTTCACCTCCTCTGCCCTGGCAGCAGCTCTGCTCCTCAGCCCTGGTGGTGGTGGTATGGTGTGCTGGATGGTTTACCTCCTCTGTTCTGTGGGCAGCTCTGCTCCTCTCTGTTTCCTTTCTAACTAATACTAAAAAATGTTTACATGCAAACTTCATAATTATACAAATAATACAAGGCCATATTTAACTGCAAGTTGTAGTTTTCATGATAATTATTTCTATTGGCCTTTTATGTAATGTTGAATTATATCATCTGTTAATTTGACAGATCAATTATCCATTAACAAAAAGGTAGAGAGAACCTGATCATAGAAAAATAAACAAATATAATTATTAAGATAAACTTTTTCTAAAATTGATTTAGAAACTGGATATTTCATAGAATAAATATTAAAGTGCAAAAATTACAATAGTTGGCTGTTTGTTTATATAATATAGCTACAAAGAGAAGAGATTGAAATTAAATGGAATTTTAGAACATAAACAGGAGCCTATATTTAAGTGTACCCTATCAAAGAATACAATTAGACATTTGATCTAAGAATTTATATGGCATAGATTAATAAAATCTGTAAGCATTCTATATTTCAAGCTAAACCTGTCATTGGGATATGGAAAATAAAGAGAAAACTCTGCTATAAATTAAAGACCTAAGATATCATCTTCTTTATCTTGTTTAATATAGATATAATTTAGAAGCTTGAAATACCTTCTAAATATTATTTATATTATGAAAAATGACAAGGAACATAAACTAGGGTCTTTTTTTCTATTGCTTGTTTATACTTCTTCATCTTATGAAGAATATTTGTATTATATTTATTATGTACTTAATAGTCTTTACACTTCAAAATCACAAAAATTGAAAAGTTATATGAGAAAAGTTGCTCTATAAAACATGTTATATATTGGATTTATATATACACACACAAGTAAAAAGTACACTCTCACATAAAAAGTGTGAGAAAGAGTTTTAAAAAAATAGTCTCTTGCAATTGTGGAAGGCAGAACATTCAAAATGTATAATGCAGCCTGATAGGGTGGAATCTCAGGTCTTCAGTGTATTGGATAGGAGCTCCCCACTTTATGGAGCATGATCTCATTGTCAAAGCATACTGATTCAAATTTTCAACATATCTGAAAACACCTCCAGAGCATAACAAAACAATTAGGCACCATAATCAGACAACTGACACATGAAAGAAACCATCACAGACATATCAAGCATGTGGAAACTGTTTTCTAACTTGGTAAAGAAGCTTCTATTTTATTTTTAGATGGGTAAATATACAATTTAGATCTGCACAGTTTCACTTTCAAATTAGCAATTCATGTAAATGGAATTATCCAGAAACATCAATATTGGATTTGTACTCATTTGTTAATTGTAACAATGTTTTAGGTAATAAAATGAGTTCATTAAAAATCAACAAAAACATTTTGTGATAATTTTTGCCCTATATTGAATTGATTGTGTTGTATTGTATAGTATATGCTTATTACATGAAATTTTGTGTGCCACATATCCTTTATATTGGGAAAACTGATAATAAATTTATGTGCATTTGCACAAACACACTTTTCAACCAGTTGTTAACATTTAGCAGCATTCTACTAGTTCACTTCTCAGAAATGTGCATGTAGGGCCTATTATATTTATTTTCATGAATGGAATACTACCTAGACACAGAGAAGGAATTAATTAGACTTCCCATAATAGAGGTAGAAATTTCTTCCCTTTCTGAGTACATGCCTTTGGAAATCAAATAAAGGTAAATAATGTGTCTAGCTGGAAGAATTGGAAGACACTAGAAAAAATCCTGGCCATTCCTGAGACCAGGGCCTGCAACTTGAGTTGTATGACTAAGTAGACCACAAAGGAAGAGGTCTCAGAATTAAAAATGAGTCAGTGAAGCAAAGGAAGACCCTGAAGAACTTGTTAACTTCATCAAAGGATTTTAAAGGCTTATACAGAAATCTAGATGAAAAAGCCAACATCATAATATGTTTTAAAACTTATAGATTCTGTAGGGCCAGATTATTCAAGCAACATAATGTGCTGAGAAATTCAGCACAATTTGTGGACCAGGCTTAGTTATGGGTATTACATGCATAGATAAGAAATTCATAGCATATTATGATTGTATATTTCTCTTCATATCTTAATAAGTCAAGAAAGAAAAATAAATTCATTGTTTTAGCACCTATCACAGGTATTATATACTGTGTGGCTTATAAACCACAAAAATGTATTTCTTATATTTCTGGAAGCAAGAAGTCTAATATCAGGTTTTCAGTACAGTCAGGAACTGGTGGGGGCCCTCTTTCAGGTGATTTCCACAGTATCCTCACGTGAGGAAGAGCAGACAACAACATACTTCCTTATAATTCTTGCAAGGGCTGGATATCCATTCAAGAGGTCCTCCTGGCCTCATCCAAAGTGTAACTGACTTCCAAAGGCCTCATGTCATAATGGTATCAGATAAATTGATGTATTGAAATTCAACATATGACTTTGTGAGTCATGAACACTCTCTCTCTAGGACCCATTTCTGATGTAACGATGGATGCTGGGGCACTTTGCTAAGATTCCCCCTTCAAGACCAAGGTACTAATATCGGGATTGGCATTCCACAGCATTCTAGATAACACTATCTGGTGGATTTTATTAAGCACAATGTAGCTGCATTTCTCAAGAGTCTGTCAACTTCCTGGGGGCAACTCTTAGCAAATCCTTATTCAAGCAGGGTGTATAAAGTTCTGGCCCTATTGTTACCAGGTTAGACAAATGTGGAGGGTCATTTTAATTCCAGAAGTTCTGGTAGAATTTGCTGAGGTCTGGTAGAATTTGCTGAGGTATGTTAGAACTGTATTACCTTTCACTGTCTCTTCCGTTCAATTTTCCTGTAAACTTTTCAGGGTTTTTCTCCTAAAATATACTACAAAATAAACTCATGTACCTTAGATGGAGAGCAATAAAATCTATAGAATTTACAGAACTTTTTTTTTTTTTCTGGTATCGGGAATTGAACTCGGGTCCTTGCGGTTGCAAGGCAGGCAGCAGAACCACTGAGCTAAATCTCTGGCTAGAACCTTTTTTGAAGATTTTTGTAGAAATATTTTCCACAACATACAGATACTTAGTTTTTCCCTGACCACACACTATTATACAATTTTAAAGATTTCTTCCCAAAACACCAACTATTCAAAATAAATATTTGATTTCATTTTTATTTATTTAATAGAATCCACAACATATTGAGAAAATTTGCTATAGCATATTTCATCTCTGTATATTAATATGTATACTTTCTAGAGAAAGTATATGTAAGAATTTGAAATTGTGGACAAGAAATTCAGCCTTTTAAACACAAAGTTTCTGAAGTTTAATGTATGGTACAATATTTTGGATAGGAAGAGATAAAGCAGTCAAGAATGCAACAATTGAAAAGAAAAATAGAATACAAGAAAATTTAAATGTATTTAATATGAAATTTATGTTAAATTTTAACCTTTCTGTATGGTAATAAGAAATATGTGCTCCTTATTTCTAAGTACATGACACCATACACTGTATAATCCATACTGTGGTGAACCATCTAAAAAATGAAAAGTATTTCTCAAAATTATAATTGTTACTAGTAAATTTTTATTCATGTAAATAGTATTTATTATACTTATCTCCAAAAATGTATATGTAGAGTTATTGTCTTCATTGTTTTTATTTCATTTGCTGGTTTTCTGAAATATTATTAAAGATAGATTTCCACTGTAGCCTCACTTAATAAAAGTATTCAAAATTTTGAGCAAATGAAATAAAAATGACATTAGAAGATATTGTTTTTATATTTTAAGAAAATGCAACTGTGTGTTTAGAAAGCAAAACTTTATATTTTTGTGTCATATTTCAGTGTTTATGATGATTCATCTTGTACTTAAACTCAATATGATTTTGCTTGCTTTAAATTGTATTTAGCTTTTCAAGTTTTTGCCAATATTAGATTTTTTTATTTATCTTTTATTAGGAGGAAAATGGAACTGTAAAACTGACTTCAAAATACTAACATCCTATAATCTGTCATTTAGATTTTAAATAGGTTATGTGTAGTGATACATGTGACATTTGTCAGGGACTATCAGAGAGTGTGAAAAGCCCTTTTATATTTTTATATTGCATCAGTATATCTAGGCTGGATTTTATTTTTTAAGATTAGCTTTTGGTGGACTTTTTGGAGTTTGTGATAAAAGACTGTTGTGTGAGCCTTTGGGGAAAGAGAAGAACAGACAATGTTTGCACTGCGACAATTGTGATTTCCAGTTAAACCCTGCAGATTCTAGATGTTTATTTTGAATTCCAATGTTCTTCTACTGTCTTTTTCCTATCCATGGTTTCTGCTCAACTGCCTGAAACTGCTGTATTATAGAAACTATGTCACTGGTTGCTACAAATATGTAAAGTGTGATCACTATCATAAATCTCTTATTTGAAACCTGAATTGTTCTTCTGTCCTGATCAATGTCTGATTTATCTGCCCCATTAGCAACATTTCTACATATCTCTGTTTAAAATTTTTTCATAAGTTAAATTGATTTTTGTAATCTAATTGTATCACCTCTTAAAATCATGGGCATTTTTAATGATCATTTGAGCAATATAAAGTAAATTCTCTATATTTAAAACATACTAAATATGTTTTAATATATAGTGATTATTGATTGATAGACAAAAATATAAGCAGGGTATCTTAAGGAAACTTTAATTGTAAAATATTTCTTCTATACTTTAAAAGTTAAGGAGTTAAAGGAACATAAATAAGAGCCAAAAATCACACATATTTCTTCTGATTAATTTGGAGATAACTATAAATTGTAGACACTTTAAACTAATTAATTTTAAACATATTTGCAGATACATGGAGACCAAAATTTGTTTCAAACCAAACATTTTTAACAAAACCTTTTAACATCTCTCCAATCAATCCATAAAGTGTTTCTTTTTTGTTATTAAGACTTTTTTATACTTTCCTGTTACTACCATGCCAGTTTCCAGCACACATTTACAAAAATGTAAAATCTTGCTTTGCTATTCACTGTTGTTCAGTTAATTGTGTACATTTGCCTGCTTATCGTGATGATCATAGAACAGAAAAAACATCCCTAGATGGTCTGGCTTTTATTCTCCACCTTTATGGTGCTCTTCTGCTTAAGGTTCTCTTCAGCTTTCAATTTCTAGTTCCCAATTCTATTTTTGATTTCCATTTCCAGTTCCTCAGGGCTTTTATTTAATCTGCTTTCAGTCAACTTATTCCAGTAGTGAACTAATGGGCAAACAGAATATAGTTTACTACACAAGTCCATTTAAAATAACCCTCCTCTCCTCTAAAAGCATGTAAACTATTTTTATTCTCACAGGAAATATAAATAAGAAGAAAAAAGGAATATGGATATAAAGTGAAGAGAAGGGAAAATGCGTAATAAAGCAAGTGTTTTTAGAGAAATAGTATTGCTATCAAAGGAAAGCAATAACATAAACTCCTTGTGATACAAGCCCAGAAACACATTTAGTCAACAAATTAAAAATAAAATCTTTTTATATTTACCTTTCTTATCCTTCTAAAATAACTGTGACAGATATTTCCAGAAGATGCTTTACAAGAAAATTATTTTAATTTACACATTTGTGTGTTTCTTTGAACAAGCAAAGTAAAATACTCATAAAAACTGTATATGTGCTTTTTATCTACTAAGTTGATTTAGAATATCTTATGCTTTTTACTCTTTCTTATACTTAATAGATGGGAAAAATTTTGCTTAATTAGCAGGCAAGAATATACTAAAGTCAACAGAAAATAAAAAGCACATTCAAGGAAATTGTATCAATTGGATCTGGAATATGTATGCACATTTTAGTCATACATTGACTGAATTTACTGTGTTCCATCTCTGTTTAATTTGCACCATACAGTGGAATAAAATGTGAAGAGATGTCATGCCTTGCACAGTGTGCCGAAATGAGCATGTGTGGGTTTTTTTTTCTCCCCAGTGTATTTCTTGTAAATATGTAAAATATAAATAAATATTTGCATACATACTTTACTTATAAAAGCTTATATACACACATATTTTATAAATATTTGTTCATATATATAAAAAGATGCATATAACTTTCAAATAAGTGTGTGTATACAAATATCTCAAAGCATGTAAATGTATTTATATGTTATTTATGAAAAATATATCAATACATAAACATGCATAGACATACACACATAAGAAATAAAATGAAAATATAAATGTAAGGAAGAAAAAATTTTGTTCTCTTTGATTTAATTTCCCAAAATAACCCCTCCTCTATAGATCACTGTATCATCCCTGAGAAAAACTAGCGTGTATAGCACCATGTCCCACAAATAACCTTTGTGTTCTCAAGATTCTTGAGGAGTGAAGTGGACATTATGAACAAACAACATCTATGTGCCTGGATAAGTACTGTGAGAAGTACTGTGGGAACTGGGCAAGCTAATGTCATCTATAAAAACTACTGTACTGTGCATATCCTGCATAAGCTATTCTTTGAGTTGATCCTCATACAATGAAACAAAGGAAAACAGTGATGTCCCCATTAAGCCCTTTTCATTGTGGCAACCAAGTATGGGACAGGACACCATTGATAGGATCCATCCATTGATAGGATAAGTGCTAATAGTCTAAGCAGCTACCACTGGACATTCTAAATACCTTTTGGGAATTGCATTTACAGCCTGCTGCCATTGTACCCTACACCATCTTGCTAATCAGTTTCAATTCTCCCTAATCTTTCCTGTTAGTGTGTTAATAAACCTTATCTCTTGCAAGCCATCCTCAAGCATTTTCTCAGGTCTTTTGGCAATCTAGTTTTTGGAGATCTGTAACTTAGGTAGAGATGGGGTATGAATATGACCATCACACTTGACAAAAAACTGATCAAACCTAATCTACTAAAATTTACTATCATGTATGAACAGAATAGAAACCACAAGAGCAGATTAAAATAACACTTTAAACAAAGAATACATGTTTACTTGTGGAAAATATTGCCAGATTAAAAAATTTCCAGTAACATCTTTAAGATCAGAATCGTAATAACACATTTTATTGAAATCGTAAGTGTATTTGCATACCCCAGGGTCATATATTATCCCAATGACATCTGACTTTGGCTAAAAGTAAATTTTTTACATGTGGCCTACATTAGTTCACTATTGCTCTCTATTACATATTCTTCCAGAATTTAGTTGCCTAAAACAATATATATGTATTATTATTATTATTGTCTCTGTGATTTAGGAATGGATTGCATGGGTGGATCCTCTGCATCATAGTCTCTCAGATAGTTGCACATGAAATGTCTTTCCAAATTCTTCAGTCTGATGTGAAGTCTTGAGTAAGAAGTGATACAGCTGCACTGTACCAACGCATTGCTACTCATACGGTCAGTGGCAGGACTCAGTTCCTTCAGGCTCACGATTGCGTTCTGTTTCATACTTGCTGTCAGCCAGAAGCTTCCAACTGTTCCCTGGCAGAGGAAAAAAATATGGAGCCAGAAAGATATTTCAAGCTATAATCCTTCAATTCACAGCCCATTATATCTGATATATTCTTGCCATTTTGAGCATGTAAGTAGGTCCAGCCACAACATTAAGGAAAAGTTTCATAAGGACATGGATATCAGAAAATGCACATAATTGTGAAAATCTCTACCTTGTGGAAATTTAGAATCTGAAAGCATATGTATATAGTATACATGTAAAAGCTACAGGATAATGCAGCAGATAATTATTATACATTTTAATTAATTTTATTGGCACCTTTATGGTATACAATATAATGACACTCATCATTGGAAATTTGCACCTTTACATAATCCCTCTTGGTTCTTATTTTCTCCCCCTTCCCCTGCCCTCCCTTCAGCCCCTCCACCCCTCCCTGTCTACTTTTGATTACACATTTTCAAATGAAATAAACATGTTCTTATTGCATTAAGAATGAGTTTAGTAACATTAGCAGAAAAAAGGAACACATTTTTTGAGAAATAAATTCCAGTTAAGCTTGACTGAGCCAATTTGACTGGCATGAGTGTCACCCAGGAACTCACATCTGGGTGTGTCTGGGAGGGTAGTGGAGGCTTGTTCTTGGGTACCATATTTGGTCCCTGTCTCCTTCCTATCCAGTCCTTCTCTCTTGTTCTGCTGCCAGGAACTGAGTATTTTTGCTTCACCATGATATACCTGTCTTGGATCTTGTAGACCATGGACTGAATCCCCTTTAACATTATCTAATTTAAATTTCTCCTCATCAAAGTTGTAGATGCTGGGTATTGTGTTCCAGCAACAGGAAAGCTGACTGGTAAGATACTACTAATAAAGAGAATAGTATATACCAAAAATGTGGCTATGTTTTCTTTGTAAGATAAGCCTATATATCCATATGCACATATTTGGCACAATAGTTCATATATACACATATCATTATAGACCATTTTCTCCTAAGGATTTTCACATTTTCAAATGTTAGTAAGCCTTTGAGTGTGTCTTAGTCACTTTCCTATTGCGGAGAAACTAAAAAGGAGACCCACAACTTAAAGGAATATACATGGTTACTTGGCTCACAGTTTCTTGTGAGTTCAGTCCAAATTGCCTAGCTCCAACATAGAGATGCAAAATGGAAGGGTGTGCCAGAGGGAATCTGCTCATTTCATGACAGCCAGAAAGCTGAGGGGAAGGGGGAAGGGGTGAAAACAAGAAGAAAATTTTCCAAGTCACATCCCCCAGTAACTCGCTTCCAACTAGACCTCGCCTTCCAAAAGCACATTCAGAAACTGAAAATTTATGAACAAATGCCTCCAATGATGAGTATTATGCCCTATGATTCAATCATCTTACAAAAACAGAAGAATTTTGGGGAATATTTTAGACCTAAACCATAACAGAGTGCATTTCCAACTAGTGCAAATACTTATATTGAGTTATTTTTATTTGTTCATGTTTGCATTACATAATGATACATTCTTCACGTAGAGTTAATATTTTGCTTTTAATATATTTTAGTTTCCAGATCTTAGTTAATTAACTGCAAAGCATACAAATAAACTTTGTTCTTACTGATAGAAAATTTTTTCCAGTGTTGTTGTTCATTGTGGGCCCAAACACCAGTATGTTACTAGGTTAAATGCTTAAAAGTAGAAATGTTGGGGAAAATACAGTGCATTTTTCATTTTGAAAGATACTGTTGAGTGTCCTGCAGGGATGTTTTATCCAATTTACCCTATAATTTGATAATGTATAAAAATACACCCTTTTCTAAGCCCTTCTCAATACAGTAAAGTTTACAGATATTTTACCCTTCACAAAGCTTATTGCTAAAAACTGCCATCTCTTTGAAGTGTAATATAGATGTCTTTTTATTTTATGTTTGTAGGGTTTTAATACAAATCTTAAAGCTTTATATGCTTCTTTTTTCTCCTACTATGTGTTGACTTCTTTTGCGTCTGTTTTTCTTCTTTACTGGGTTGTTGATCTTTTTCATTTGGTGTTTAATAATCTTTTAAATCATTTTATCATAATAATGAGTAATATTTTATGTTTGCATTTTTATTGCACATTGTTTCACAACTCGTTCTTCAAGGAGAAATTTTTAAATGATTTGCAGAGAGTTAAAAGGAGCAATGAACATTAATTTCCAACTTGCAGTTCTGAAACAGAAGTTCTGTTGATAAAATGAGGTCTTCTCACTCCTTCTTTAGCTTAGGACTTGGCGGCCACTAAAAATGTGGGTAAGATGGTCAGCAGGCCACCGCCAGCCATCTGTCAGCTCCCTCAGTTCTTGTAATAGGCCACCTTGTTAAGTGCTCATCAAATGCAGCATCACTCTGACAGGCTATGGTGCTACCTGTGCGCTAGGCTGAGGACTTGACCTGCTTACCTTCAGGACTTCTTCCTCTGTCCAACTCTCCACGCAAGTCTATAAAGTACAGTACTATATAATAAACCTTGGCGCTCCAACATTGTTTTAATATCTGATTTCCAAACACCTACCTGTGAAAAGTGACCATTCTTAACTACAGTATTGTAAGAGGAAACTCCTAGGAGGGATTTAATAAGCATGCTGGGTTTCTTTTTTCTTTTTTTGTTGGCAGTCCAGTTTGTAGTACTTTGTTAGGGTAGCCCTAGAAAACCATTGCAACTACCAATTATCCTACTATTATTTCTCCATTTCTGTCCCTTCCAATTTTCTATCTAGTTTCTATCTTTTTTGTTTGAGCTGAAGTATATATACTCTATTTAAAATTGCACTCCATCTTTTTTTAATTCTGGAGAAAATCCAGCAATTGCCTCATTAAGCATTTTGGATTCTTTGTTCCTTTTTCACAACTTTGAATTCTGTTTTTCCTCTGACTTTCCATTTCTTTTTTGTATTTTTTAATAATAAATGTTTTCAGTATGTAATGATTAGTTGTGTGGAGTTCATAAATATACATAAACACATCTTATTTCTTTTTTCAAACACTTACCCTCTCTTTCCTACTCTATTTTTTGAACCCCTTCCCTTTTGAGAAAGACCTATCTCCCTACTCCCTATTTTTATCTTTTATTTTGCACTTTATTATATTTTGAGATCTCATATAAGAGAAACTTGCTCAATTTCCTTTTTTTATATTTCCCACCTTTTAATCCATTTTGCACTGTATTTTATGTATTGTTTTAAATTTTATTTTCAAATGTATTAATTAAATCTTCCTTTCTAAATTTAATTGAACATAGGTACTGTGTAGATGTATTTATTTCAGAACATTAATTTTTGCATCTACACAATTATTTTAATTGATTTCCAGTTTTTCATGCATATTGAATTCTTCCATTTATATTGTGAAGCATATTTAAACAAAAGAAAATACTGATTTAAAAATGTTTAACTGGTTCTTTCATTTTTGCAGGAACCCTAATTCTAGAATTTTTAATCTTCTTTCCCTCATTATCATAGTTCACCTTCACTACAACCATAGTATCATTTCTCCTTTTTCTTATTCTTGAAAAGCAAATAGAAAAAAAATTAAGTATATATATATATATATATATATATATATATATATATATATATGTATAGTCCCAGAGAAGACAAATTTGAGAAAATAATATCCCATATTTAGAAGAATTAATGAAAAGAGAAATTTTTAAAGCTGGGATCCCAGATAAGTTCTGTTGATGTCTCCGACCCATTAAAATTTGGAAAATTAACTTCAATTGTTAAATAACTGAATAAAAAGAAATTCTAGTGGAATTAAAGGCAGAGGACAAAAAGGAACACAATAACATTCTTCTAAATGAACTTAAGGCAGACATAGTAGGAAAACAAAAACTACAATTGATTATTTCAAAATGAGTTATGCTACCACATTATGTGATGAGGGTGCGTGTGATGTTTCCTACCCTTTGTCTATCATATAATCACAAAACTCAAAATGAATTCATCAAAATATTTTGATACGATTTTTAATTTATAACTATACAACAGGGCTTTCTACAGCCCAATTTGAGTCAGAATAATGATATCTTTCAAACAAACATAATTTTTAAAAAGGTTAAAAAATAGAAAGAAAAAGAAAACAGTTCAAAAAGAAAGAGAGACAAGGTACCATGCATGGGAGAGAGGCAGAGAGAAAGAGAGAGAGAGAGAGAGAGAGAGAGAGAGAGAGAGAGAGAGAGAGAGAGAGACAGAGAATACCATTTAAACTGAAAGGAACTCAATACACCTGAATTTGGACATTGATTCAAATACATTCTAATTGATATTTAAATGATGCAAATTGGATATTGGAATTTTTATTGAATATTTAATGATATTAATAAATTAATGTATAATAAAATATCCCTTATCCTTTTTTCACTCATAATAAAATCATATCTGCTCATTCCACACCAACAACAGAGGCGATGTCAAGAAAGGATGTACGGGGTCGGGGATTTCGTTCAGCGGTTTCGTCACCTGCTGCTCAGGTGCAAGGACCCAAGTTCGATCCCCGGTACCAAATAAATAAATAAGAAAGGATATATATTTTAAAAATTTCCTGTGTTGATAACGGATAAAACTATATATATGTGTATGTTAGAAATATTTCCAAAAACAAGACAAAACATAAAACCAAACAACACGAAGTGGAAAGGAAAGGAAATTTCTTGATTTTTAATAAGAGCAATTTTGATTTGTTTACATATACTTATTTAATTTAAGGGATGAAAATCTGGCATTTAAAAGTACATTTTTCCATGCTAGCTCTGTTGTGTTTTTCCCCTTAGGTAAATTCATTACTTTGTATTTGAAAACTTATAAAGTATACATGTCAGATACAGAAATCAATTATGCAAATAATCACTCAGCCTTTCCTTGTTTACCAGGTGTACTCCACTTGAGAGAAAGAGCCTTAAACTGAGAATCTGGAATTTTTCAAAGTAGGAGAAGTCAGTCATTTAACATCTCTGAAATAGCTTTCTCCTCTACAAAATGGACATAGAAGTGTGCATCTTCATCTCACAAGATTCCTTTGATGCACAAATAAGTGCATTGTAAAATTTTATTTATTTCACTTTTGGTAAAAGAATAATGTTGACTTTTCTACCACAAAAATATTATGCTGGTACATTTAATCCAGCTCATTAGCTCATTTCACATGTATTTCATGTAGAAATTATAAGAAATACAAATGAATTTTTAAACATTAAGGAATAAGAATGAAATACATCTTGAGAGAACTTTGATTTTGGACTTTTCAGCCTAAGACACTGAAAAATAAATATCAACTGCTTAAGAAAAAATAGTAACAATAATAAGATGTAAACAGATGTAAGAGATATATACAAGTATAAGAAGATATACTGTATAAGAAGGAAAAATGTATAGAAGCTGCCAGTGTGTGCAAACACATTATTTAAAAAATGAAAAACAATTTCTTAATATACATAATTTAACAAAACTGACACAAGAAGAAATAATTGGAATATCTATATATTTATATATGAACTTAAATTCTTTATCAGAGACTTCACAACAAGAAGATTCATGGTATAAATTGTTTCATTTCTTTTAATTAAATTTTTTTGTGGTACATTGTAGGTATACAACACAATTACATTTCTTGTTGGGAATTGTACCTTTATATAGTGCATCTTGGTTCTTATTTTTTCCCCACTCCTAGCCCTCCCTTCACCCCCTCCACCCTTCCTTATTTACAAAGCCATTATTTCCATTTTTTCCTTTTCTCATCATTTCTCCTTTCCCTTCGTTCCTTTCCCCTGCCCCTCCCACTACCCCTACCCCTTTGGACCTTTTCTTCCTATTTTACATTATCGATTATTCATTCTAATCATTGGTACATTTTAGGTATACAATATAATGATATTCATCATTGGAAATTTGCACCTTTACATAGTCTCTCTTTGCACTTATTTTTCACGTTTGGCCAGCCCTCCCTTCAACCCCTCCATTCCTCCCTATTTACAAAGATTTTGTTCCTATTTTTCCATTTTCTCATATTAATCCCATTCCCTTCTATCCTTTGCCCTAGCCCTCCCACTTCCTTCCCCTTTGCCCCTTTTCTTCCTATCTCACATTACCTATTATACATTTAGTTCTTATTTACACTTTCAGTATCTCACATCAGAGAAACTATTCGGTATTTATACATGTGTGTGTTATTTATTTCACTTAAGAGTATTGCCTCAATGTGCATCCACTTAGCTATAAATGTCTCTAATTTCTCATTTTTTTATGGCTGAGTAGTATCTATTTTATTAAAAAAAACACATTTTCTTTATCCGGTCTCCATTTGATGGGCATTTGGGCTGTTTCCAAGTTTTAGCTATTACAACCTGTGCTGCTATGAACATGGGTGCACATATATCACTGTGGTATGATTCTTTTAATTCTTTGGGGAAGATCCCCAGCAGTGGAATAGCAGGGTCAAATGGGACTTCCAGTCCTAGTTCTTTGAGGTATCTCCATACTGATTTCCACAGTGGTTGCACCAGTCTACACTTTCACCAGCAGTGGAGCAGGGTTCCTCTTTCCCCACAGACCCACCAGCATTTGTTATTGGTTGATTTCATGATAGCAGCCATTCTTTCTGGAGTGAAGTGGAATCTCAGCGTTGTTTTCATTTGCATCTCTCGAATGACAAGTGATGTTGAACATTTTTTCATGTATTTATTTGCTATTTCTACTTCTTTGTCTGAGAAATGTCTGTTCATTTCAGATGCCCATTTTTGGAATGGGTCTTTAAATTTGGGAGGTCTGATCTTTTCAAATTCTTTATAGATTCAAGATAGTAGGCCTTTGTCTGAGGAAGAGCAGGTGAAGATTTTTTCCCACATTGTGGGTTGTCTCTTCACACTACTGGTGGTTTATCTTGCTGTGCAGAAGCCTTTTAATAAGAAGAGATCCCACTTGTTGATTGTTTGTGCTAGTTCACGGGCAACTGAGGTTTTGTTCATAAAATCTTTTCTTATATCGATGTCTTCAAGAGTTCTACCTAACCTCTGTTGCAACTGGTTCAGAATTTCTATTTTAATATTTAGATCTTTAATCCATATTGATTTTAGTTTAGTGCATGGTGAGAGATATAGGTCTAGTTTTAATCTTTGGCAAGTTGAAGCCCAAGTTTTCCAGCACCATTTATTAAAGAGGCTATCTTTCCTCCAGTGAGGGTGTTTGGCTCCTTTATCGAAGATGAGATGGCTGAGTGTGTCTGGCATTGTTTCTGCATCTTCTAATCTGTTCCACTGGTCCTCAAGTCTGTTTCTTTGCCAGTACCATGCTGTTTTTATCACAGTAGCTTTGTAGTAGAGTTGCAGGTTGGGGATTATGATACCCCCTGCGATGTGTCTGTTACCTAGAATTGCTTTTGCTATTCTGGTTCTCTTCGTGTTCCAAAAGAATTTTTGGATTGTTTTCTCAAGGTCTATGAAGTATGCTGCTGGGATCTCAATTGGAATTGCATTAAATCTATATAGCAGTTTTGGAAGTATGGCCATTTTCACTATATTAATCCTTCCTACCCAGGAGCAGGGGATGTCTGTCCATTTTCTGATATCCTCTTCAATCTCTCTTTTCAGAGTGCCATAGTTTTCAGAGAAGAGGTCTTTGATTTCTTTCATTAGGTTGATTCCTAGGTATTTCAGTTTTTTGGATGCTATTATGAAAGGAATTATTTGCCCTATTTTTCTCTCAGTGAGTCTGTCATTAGTGTAGAGGAAAGCTATTGATTTTTGTGTGTTGACCTTGTAACAAGCTACTTGGCTGAATTTGGTTATTAAGTCTGGAAGACTTTTGGTGGGGTTCTTGGGGTCTTCTATATAAAGTATGATGTCATCTGCAAATAATGACAATTTGACTTCTTCTTTTCCTATCTTTATTCCTTTTATTTCTTTCTCTTGTCTAATTGCCACGGCTAATGTTTCCAGAACTATATTGAACAAAAGTGGAGATAGTGGACACACTTGCCTTGTTCCTGATTTTAGTGTGAAGGGTTTCAATTTTTGACCATTTAGTATGATATTGGCTGTTGGTTCTTCTTCTTTTTTTTTTGGTATTC
This sequence comes from Heterocephalus glaber, assembly GCF_053883595.1. NCBI lineage: Eukaryota > Metazoa > Chordata > Mammalia > Rodentia > Bathyergidae > Heterocephalus > Heterocephalus glaber. The sequence continues at coordinate 13,677,466 of NW_028258333.1, forward strand.
GGGTCCTTGTGCTTGTGCAGCAGGCACCGGAACCACTGAGCTAAGTCCCCAGCCCAGACTGTTGGTTTTTCATAGATGGCTTTTATCAGTTTGAGGTAGAGACCATCTATTCCAATTTTTGTAGGGTTTTTATCATAAATGCATGTTAGATTTTGTTAAATGCTTTTTCTGCATCTATGGATATAATCATATGGTTTTTGTCCTTGGCTCTATTGATATAGTGTATTACATTAATTGATTTTCATATATTGAACCATCACTACATTCCTGGGATGAATCTCACTTGATCAAGGTGTATGATCTTCTTGATGATCTTCTGCATTCTGTTTGCCATTATCTTATTAAGGATTTTTGCATCTATGTTCATTAGTGAGATTGGCCTATAGTTCTGTTCTTCAGTTGGGTCTTTCTCTGCTTTGGGGATCAAGGTGATGCTTGCTTAGAGGAATGAATTTAGGAATATTGTTTCACTTTCAATTTCATTGAAGAGTTTAAACAGTAGTGGCAGCAGTTCTTCTCTAAATGTCTTGTAGAATTCAGCAGTGAAGCCATCAGGGCCCAGGCTTTTCTTAGTTGATAAGTTTTTAATTACATTTTCAATTTCATTGCTTGATATTGGGTTGTTCAGAATTTTTAGATCTTCTTCATTCAACTTTGGTAATTCATATGTATCTAGGAATCTGTCCATTTCTTATGTGTTGTCCATCTTATTGGCCTGTAGGTTCTGGAAGTAGGTATTGATGATCCTCTCTATTTCTGCTGGGTCTGTTGTAATTTCACCGTTTTCATTCCTAATTGCATGGATTTGGGCATTTTCTTTCCTTTTTCTGACAAGGTTGGCTAAGGGTTTGTCAATTTTGTTGATTCTTTCGAAGAACCAACTCTTGGCTTCATTGATTTTTTTGTATTGTTCTCTTAGCCTCCATTGCATTGATTTCTCCTCTGATCTTTATAATTTCCTCCCTTGTATGAGCTTTGGGGTTGTCCTGCTCTTCTTTTTCTAGAAGCTTGAGGTTCAGCATCAGGTTGTTTAATTGGGCTCGTTCTGTTTTCCTAATATGCATATTGACTGCTATGAATTTCCCTCATAAGACTGCTTTCATTGTTTCCCATAGATTCCAATATGTTGTATTGTCATTGTCATTTAATTGAAGAAACTGTCTGATTTCTTCTTTAATTTCCTCTGTGACCCATTGGTTATTCACAAGTGTGTTGTTCAATTTCCAGGTGTTTATGAAATTTTTTGAGTTTCTTTTGCTATGGATCTCCAATTTCATCACACTATGGTCTGATAATGTACAGGGGATAACTTCAATTCCTTTGTACTTACTTAAACATGTTCTATGTGTGAGTATGTGGACTATTTTGGAGAATGACCCATATGTAGCTGAGATGAATGTGTATCCTGATTTTGTGAGGTGGAAGACTCTGTAAACATCTGTTAATTTCAATTGATCAAGAGTTCGATTGAGTTCTAGTATTTCACTACTTATTTTTAGTCTAATTGATCTATCTATTTGTGACAGTGGGGTGTTGAGGTCCCCCACTACACTTGTATTAGTGCATATATGACTTTTCATGTCCATTAGTATTTGTTTTATATAGTTGGGTGCACTAGTGTTTGGTGCATAGATATTTATGATTGTCATCTCTTCCTGTTGGATTCTTCCCTTTACAAGGATGTAGTGTCCTTCTTCAACTCTCTTAATCACTGTTGGTTTGAAATCTACTTGATATGCAAAGAGGATAGCTACTCTTGCTTTTTTTGGTGTTCCTGTCCAATGGAGTATTGTTTTCCACCCTTTAACTTTCAGTCTATGAGTTTCCTTTTGAATTGTGTTTATTGTATGCAGCATATTGTTGGATTTTGCTTCTTGACCCATTCTGCCAGTCTATTTCTTTTGATTGGTGAATTGAGACCATTAACATTGATGGTTATAACTGAAATGTATTGTCATTGCCATGACTTTTTCTTTTTGTTTGGTTCTCCCCCTTTACATTTAATTTTTTGTCATGCCAGAAGGGTTGATTCTGATTTGCTTCCTGTTATTGTGATCCTCAATGTCTGTTCCTAGGATATTGTGTAAAATTCTTTGGAGTGATGGTTTGATATTCACGAAGTTCCTAAGGTGCTCTTTGTCATGAAAGTATCTTATTTCTCCATCAATTTTGAAAGATAGTTTTGCAGGGTACATCAATCTGGGTTGGAGGCTGTTTTCTTTTAGAGCTTGGAATATGTCACTCCAAGCTCTTCTTGCCTTGATGGTTTGTGTTGAGAAGTCTGCTGTGATTCTGATGGGCTTTCCTTTGTATGTGATTTGTTTCTTTTCTCTAACTGCTTGCAGAACTTTATTCTTCTGTTGAGTCTCTGGAATCTTAACAATTATATGCCTATGTGTAGATTTTGGTAGGGCGTGCACAGATCTGCCTGTCTGCCAATTGTTTCATTTTTTAAGCTCTTAAGGACCTGAGGCTATAATCTTTCTCTAAGCAAAAGAGAGAATCATGACCTCATATATTCATTTAATTTATGTAATATTAGTGTAGATCCTGCTATGAATCAAGTCCTATTTTAAGTGCTTTATAAGTAAAAACTTACTTGTCAAAGGTGTGTATTATAATAAGAAAATTAAGAGATAAGGAAAAAATTCATGAATATTTATTTGCTCTAATATAGGCAAATAATATTTATTCAACAAACTTCTTCAATTGAATAATGCTGAATTCCTATTTCTTAAGCACAGTTCAAAAAGTTTTTTTTTTCATTTGAGAAACTGTCAATATTTTGAAGACTCACTCTTTTTTACTTTTTTTTCTTACCAAATCTGAAATCAAAGGAACAAAAATAATGACTATAAGTATTTGTTCTGTATGGTCTCCTTAACCAAAATAAATAAATAAATAAATAAATAAATAAATAAATAAATAATAATAGTTCTTTAATGTGTCACTAAAAAAAATTGGCATTCTGTCATATAACCTTCCTGGATTTTCCCCATTGGAAACTATAAAGAACTGTGGAACATGAATTTTTTAGGAAGATAGGAAAGTATTTTTTTTTTTAATAAAACATCAGTGAGTATCTTTGGTTGTTCCTGCTCAGTTAAATATTAAATCTTTTTCTCTTTTCTCATAGTGCCCAATTCTACTAGAAAAGTGATCTATATTCTCTAGTTCTTGTGACAGATACTAACTAGCTTTGTGAAGAGCACATTTGTCCTAGTGTGCTGCAGCCAGCAATTAAGAAACAGAAGAAAAGAATCTGTCACAGGAAATGGCAAGCAGACTTCTAGCAGATAATTAGTGGTAAAACACGACTAGACCCAAGATTTTCCAGATTTCTGTACTGTATTAAATTAGAATGTTTTTTAAAGGTCGGGTTCATCCAAATAATTTCCCAATTACATTTTTGATACACCTTTCCCAATACTCCTTAATGAAGTAGGAATAATTTTTGAGGATTCTCATTAAAGCACTAAATTAAAAGAGGTGATAAGGAAAACTTCTGAAGTTTTGAACATACCTTTCATCTTATCTTATTACTACTCTTCATTGCTAGGCTTATGATTCTGACCACTATATATATGTTTATTAAAAGGAAGTTGTCTTTCAAGATGAAATAGAAATTTCAGGTTGGAATTAATAGAAAATCTTGAGAATACTAGATCTTGACATTCAAAATCAGTGAAACTAATGTCAATAGCAAAGTGATATTAACATATTAACTGAACAAAAATGTAATTAAGTTGGAAATTACTGTAAATTATTCCTTCATCAAGACTATTTTAATTATATAAGATGACAATTTCATTTCGTGTATATTAACAATTTTAGGTGATGTAACTTTTACATGTAACAAGGAATTTTCTTAAAATAATTTGAAATACTTTTCTTTCAATTAAGAGATTTAAATAATTACATAGGAAAATACAAATAGTGATGTTTTATTCACTATTAATAAAGTATAAGTAAATGGAGCTTCATAGGTGTAGTGGTAAGGATTGCAAACAATATTGATGAATCAAAAGTCAAAAATGTATATTAAATACAATGTTGACACAGAGCTTGAGAATAAATGTTGAGAAAGAGAGCAAGAGAAACAGAGCCAAATAGAGAGAAATGTGAGAAAGAAAATAGCGTACTGTGGAAGATTTGTCTTTAAAACTAAATAGACAATAAAGAGATTGATGAACAGATAGATCATAAATATAAACACATGTAGAATTATAGGTACAAAGAACTAGAAATAATTACATAATAGTAAAGACATACATATATATATATATATGTTTGCATCTAATAGACTCCTCAATTAAAAACATTATTGAGATATAATTCAATAACATATAGTAACATTCATGAATATATATATTGGTGCATATATTCCTCATTTGAGTGGAATTGTCACATTTGTTGCTCTTATTGATACTGTCATAAACATGCATATACAAGATCCTTTATGCATAGATTTTTTCTTAGGTATGTGTCTATAAGTGGAATTGATAGATTATACTGTAACTATATTTGTTGGAAAAACTGCCACACATTTTTCTAAATGAGTCAGCATTTCAAATTCCTATCAGCAATATATGAGGGTATTGATTTTTCCACACTTTCACCAATACTTGTTGTCTGGCCTTCTGATTCTAATAATTTTAGTGGATGCAAAATGGTATATTATTATCCATTCATTTTGCATTCCCATGATGAAAAATGATGTTGAGAATTGTTTAATATGCTTACTGAAAATTTGCACATCTTCTTTACAGAAGTAATTACTCAAATTCTTTGCCTGCTTCTTCATGTTTCCTTTCTTTTATTGACTTGGAATATTTCATTTACAGTTGGCCCTTCGTATGCACAGATCCATCACACACATTTTCAACCTTGACAAATTGAAATAACACATATCTAGATTTTTTCTTGTCATCATTTCTTAAAAAAAATCAAGGTATAATTACTACTTACTTCACATTTACATTTTATTACTGCAAGTAATCAAAATTTGATTTTAAAGTGCATTAAAAGTGAGGGAGAGATAGATGGAAATAATTTCTAGTTTTTGTAATAGACTTGAGCATTCTCAGATTTTAGTGTTTGTAGGGGAGTGAGATTTTATAAGCAATCCTCAGATAAATACACACTAGTTACAATTTTGTTATCAAAGCTGTATTGTACAAAATTATTTCCCATTTTTATGCTGTCTTTTCAAATATCAATGGTGCCCTTTCAAGCACAGAAAAATGTTTTTAAATTTTGATGAAGTTTAATATATCCATTCCTTTCTTTGTGGCTGCTTTTGATGTCATTGCTGAAAATCTTCAGGCAAATTAAAGGTCAGGAACATTATTACCCCTAAGTATACGCTAAAGATTTTACCATTTTTTTTCATTTTTGTTATATTTATGTATTTGATTCATATTGTCAGATTCCATTCATCTGACTGTTGTGATGATAATGTAATTTTTTTAAAGTTTCTATTTTATTAAGATAGATTTCAATACATAATAATCCCATTCATCTTGAGGAATGGCTGTATTTCACACTTGAATCAAATTTACTTCCCTTTTCCTTACAAAAATTTCTGTCATCCCCAATTTTATTGTTTCAATAATTGAATGGAATATTGAGTCAATATGTAGCACTGGGATAAAAATTCATTTTTTATACATTGCTGAAATTAGTTTGATGATATTTTGTGCAGGATTTGTATTTATATATGTGGTATATTGGTTGGTAGATTTCTTATGTTGGGATGAATTCTCTCATTTTAATTTCAAGATAATATTGGCTTTATCAAATGAGGTAAGAAGTGTTCTTTTTATTTCTTTTCTTTTAAAAGAAAGGAAATACTGTGTAAATATTTTAAACTAATCTTTGAAAGAAGCTAGTGAAGCCATCTGGGTCTACCCTTTACTTTATGGAAAAGGTTCTCGTTATTTGGTACCGGGGATCGAACTCGGGTCCTTGCGCTTGCACAGCAGGCAGAGAAACCACTGAGCTAAATCCCCGGCCAAATTTTCTCATTATTAATTACATCTGCTCATTCACACATTTTTCTTGTGGATAAAGTTTGAATTCTGATTCTATCTTCTCACTCATTGACATACTTATAGATCAATTCATATTGCATATTTCTCTGTGAGTCACTTTTGATACTGTCTTTTTAGAAATTTATCATATATATCTCATGAAATTTATTGGTATAAAATTATTTAAAATATTCTTTTACAGTTATATTTGTGTACTTACAAAATCAATCGTAATGTTTTCTTATTTCTTTTGGCCTCTAATCATTTCAATATTTGTTTTCTTCTTCATAAATCTAATATTTTGATAATTTTACTAATTTTCTTCAGAGAACTAGTTTTCATTACATTAGATTTCTCAAACACTTTTATATTTTATATTTTATTAGATTATTGCTTTAGTAATTATTATTTTTTCCTTCTGTATGATATAGATTTAATTTGTTCTTCTTCCAATGTCTTAGAATATTAATTTCGGACCTTCTTGTCTTTCTTAATATAAATTTGCAACCATAAATTTCCTTCTAAATAATATTTGACTGTGTCTTCTTATAAATTTGATGTATTTTACTTTTATTTTCATTCATCTAAAAGAGTTTTCTCTCTAAAGGGGTTTCCTCTCTATAAATTTTCTCTGATTAATTGGGTATTTCATAATTTCTGAACATGGAATTATATGAAAGTTTTTCCAGTTATTGACTTCTAATTGTATTTAATTGTTGTTTTACTTTATTCTTTTAAATTTTTAAGATTATGTTTTATGACTTTGCATATGATGTACCTTGGATAAGGTTCTAAATGCTCTTTGGAAAAATTTATATTTTGGTGATTGAATTATGGAGACCCCACCCTGCTCTGAGATGGGACCTGGTTAGAAAGAGACAGCCAGGGTGTGACCTGGAAGGGTGCATTTTTGTCTGGGTCTCCCTCTCCCTCTCCTCCTCCTCTTCTCTCCCTCTCTCTCTTCTCCCTCCACTTCTCTCTCTCTCTCTCTTCTCCCTCCACTTCTCTCTGTCTCACTCTCTTCCTTTTAACTGTCATATTATGAACAACTCTCCTCTGCTAGGTACTTTTACTATGAAATTTTAGCCTTGGAGCCAACAACCATGAACTGAACCTATTGAAACTCTGAGCCAAAATAAGCCTATCCTCTTTCGAATTTCAAGTGTTAGGTAATTTCAAGTGTTAGTGGAAATGGGGAAGTGACTACTACAGTATCACTTATATTAACAAAAATATAATTAAATTAACTATATTAATTTTAATATTAAAAATAGCAATAGCATTTATGTGTATAATTTGTCATTTATATTTAACTGTATAGATTAATTACATGTGTTTTGCATTTATTTTAAGAATTATTTTAAACATTTTAACTAAAAAATAAGTTTTTCATCTTTCTTGAGTCTTGCTTCTTTTGTGTCTTTTTCTGGTCAATATTTCAGTGTAATGTTAGTTATTTTGGGGTTTTGGGTTTTCCCTTTATTCCTCAAGAAATATGCTATTTTCAATTAGCTTTTTTTTCAGTTTCAGTTTGGACATAATTATACTTTGATTTTTCTATGAAAAAGTATATATTTTTAATTAATTAATTAATCAACTAATCATTTTTGGAGTGCTAATGATAGTTTTATTTATTCAGAGGCAATTTTACTAACAAAACTATGAGGTGAGTACAGATGAATCTGCAGTCATTTGGTTATTTCTATTGTTTAACCTAATAGATGTGTTCGCGCATTCATCATGAGTCTCTGAAATTAAATCCCTAAAGTATGATGAAATTTTATTAAATTGTATAGAACCCCTGAAATATGTAGGATGATAAAGTCTTATACAAAAGTAATTCATTTACAATGCAGTTTGAAGTATAGATAAACTCAATGATGAGATGGAAGAGAAAATAGGTCTTGAGGTTGAGAGGCAGAAAGTGATGTAGCAAAATAGTTAACAGAAAGATTCTCCATTGGGTCTCATAGTCCAGGTTTTTAACAATTCAATCACTTTTGATTCATCATACAGATATTTGGATCCAAGTAGTTCAGAATGTTGAAGTTCTCTGGTCTGATTTTCTGACTAGGGATATTGAAGTCTGGAATTATTACTTATTCTTAATTAATGCCAGATTTTTGCTTCAGGTATTTTGGTACTACAGAGTTTGTGAATATGTGTTGAAAATTATTATTTTTTCCAAATTAACTGATCCTTTTGTCATACTGTCTTTTGTAAAAATTTTGAAATGTCAATTTTTCTGTCAGGCATTTAAGCTCTTATGTGGTTGATTTGTGAATGATATATCTTTTAAAATTAATCTATTTTTTTTTTTAATCTAAAATGTTTTGCCCGTCAATATACCATTAAAATGGTCTTAAAATTCTTGTCTTTTGTTTTGACTTTTTAATCCATTTATATTTGATGTTATTAACACAATTGGGTTTTTCTGTAATTTTAATTTTTCCATGTTTTATATCTTGTTTTCTATCACCTTATTCCTCTTTTTGCACTAAATACTTCATTATTTTGCTTTAATTTCCTTCATGCTCTTTTGCTCTAGTGTTTGAATTATTTATTTATGATTGTATTTGCTGGAAGGTTTACTATGTACGTGCCTCATTTTTGAAAGAAGAAAAACAAACCAAATTCTTGAGGCAATATAAAAGTTTGTTCTGCCTAAATATTTACCTTATAAATTTATCCTAATCTTTTTTAACACCTCACAGCATTGTAGTTATTCAGGTAAATATAGCATGTGCATTTTAATGCTTCTTATTGAAAGATTTAAGAATAATAGGCTAGATTTCATAGCAGTTTATTTTATGCAATAAGTTCTTCTATATTTCAACATACAGTGCTCATGTTTTTCCTCATAAAGATCCAGAATGCAATACTTATAAGACTAAGCTAAGATTATATTCAAAGTTGGAAACTATTTGGTTGATATATTTCAAAAGATTAAAGAAAATGTAAGCACAAGCATGGTTTGCTTTTACATAAAATGCTATTTATAACATATATCATGAATTATTGACAAGTACTGAGTCACTTGCAACAGGAGTAAACAGAACTGATGATGACCTTCAGTTCCCTCTACTGCAGAGAAAGTGATTCTCTCGTTAGGTTTACACTGGAGAATAAAAGAGGCCTTTGCTTCACGAAAAAGTCATGGCTGCTCCCTCATTTGCTTTCTTTCATCATAGAACAGAAAATACATTTTTAAACTTATACTTCCTTTAACTATAATAAAAATAATTTCAAATGACTCCAATTTCAATTCTCTGTTAAATAGATCTGAATATCATCTCCCTTTGCCACATCACTTTGAAATTTCCACGTTGGCACAGCATTTGATGTAAATGTTAGATAACCGTGGAGACATATTAGCCATTGTTATTACATCTTTGGGAGCTATTCGCTGACTGGGGTGTAAAGATAGTGAAAAAGAAAATTGTAAGAAACTATTTCTAATATTATTACAATAAAACATTTCATTATATTTATGAATGATTTTGAGAGAGATTTTTTGGTATTCCATGACAATATTATTTAGAATTTTAGTTGGTCACTCAAAACAAATTCTGATTATGAATTATTACTAGATATTCTTGAGGAAAATTCAAAGTTTATGAGAAATTAACAAATATCTCTGCTTTTCAGTGTCCAAATATATTTCAATGGTTCCTCTAAGGTTTAGATGAGATTTCATAAAACCTCATGTAAAAATGTAGCTTCAGGTGCATAAGAAGTGTACAATAAAAGTTAGACTTTAGTCTAATTCCTCTCTGAGTTCTTCACAAATTAAAATGTCTACATACTAAGAATCTAATATTTCCTTGGAATACATTGACTGATTCCCTGAAAATATAGCAATTAAGTAAAAACAAAATGTACACACACATACAAACACACAAGCACATGTGCACACACAAAATATTGATTGTCAGTTATTGCTTTATAAAATGGTTCTACTCAGATAAATGTAACTATTTTATAATAGACAGTGAATTATAGCTACAAAATAAGCTGATAAATATTGTGGAAGAGAAAGCAGACAAATAAAAAGAGTCATACAAAAAGTTCAGAATTATGTTATCGACTGAAACATGCTATCACTTCTCGCATTGACTGGTTGTTTTGGTCAGATATTGAGCAGCGGTTTTGGGAGGTATGTTTCCTGTTTGTTATCATCATCAATGTAAGTTCAAGGAGACGAGAGATTCTTGACTTCAATGGATTGAGAGAAATTCCAAAATATCACCCATAAGAATTAGCTAATAATCAAATAATGGGATAAATATTTCTCAAGAAGAAACTCCTTTAGAGACTTCACTCATTTCAGAGGAAAAGGTAACTCGAAGAACAAAAATGATTATTTGAGGAAGACTTTTACTCATATAATACTCAAGCCATTAATGTGTCTGATCATCAAGTGCAGTATCAAAAACCAATTTTATAAAAAAACCAAGATATATGCATTTTTATAAAAGGTCTTTTCAAATCAAAGGAAAGATATAGTAGCAGAAACCAGTTGTAAACAGCAAACTCTTTCCATTTAAAAATAAAAACTTCATATCAAAAGGATTTGTTTTCTTCTCTAACTTATTGTCCTCTCATTTACTTTAGTTTTAGTGCTTGTAGATGTTTCTATGCTGCATATTTCAGTAGTGTTCATGTATTCATGTACATCATTTAAATTTCTACATTTTTACTGAATAAAAATAAGATATGAAATACTATATACTGTAACATCCAAAAGGATCTCAATGAAGAAATTAGATTCAAATTAAAATAATAAATACTTATTCACATATATTAGTATATTATCTAAAAACATTTAAGTAGCCATTTTCAATTGTTTTAGAAAAATACACATACTATAATAGTAATATGAGTTTATAAGTCATATTTTAATATAGAAATCAGTATCTTCATACAGAAATTACATTTCATGCAGCATATTCTAAAATGTACATAATTTAATTCTTTAGTCATATGCAACACAATTGCGCAATTATTTTTAAAATTATTTCTCAGTAAAATGATTTGATCAACTTCTCACACATGTAGATTCATATATGTTTCCAAATTAATATTATTCTCATAGGAAATATATCTCAAGTAGTGTAAACTGAACTATGTATTTTTCAAATAAAAATGGTAAATAAAAATGCCCACAGCAAGTTGTCAATTGAGATTTTTCTTAATCCCTTCATTACAAGAATTTCTATTTGTGTGCTTATCTTCAATCGTGGAATACGTAATATTTTCTTAAATAAAATTATGGTTTCTATTTGTGGTGACATTAATGTATTTTTCTCTTTCTCATAAACTGACAAAAATATGAGTTCTTGTTTATTCATAGCTTCAGAGGACCAATAAAAACTATTGTTTATGATTACCACATGTCTAAGGCAAAATTTTACAGTTTTTCTTTTCTAATTCCTTTTTACAAGTCATCCAGAGCATGACTCTAGTGGGTCAAAGAACAATAGAATGTGAACAAAGTAAATGTTCAATCTCAATGGAGACCAGTAACCTTAGGGGAGATTTGTGTTTGAAGGGGAAAATACTAGCTTTCAAAAAAATGTGGATCAAAAATTGTATTCAGTTTCAAACTTTTCAATACGTTTAAACAAAAATTAATTATTCGGCCAGCTCAGAGAAATGAGGAAAACTTTGTGTAACTTCCTTAGTGATCTTTGAGAAGTAAGAAACATAAACCTATTTAGTGTTTTTTCTACACTAAATATCTACTATGTAAAACTCAGTAAAGATTTTGTAGTTAACAAAAGCCATTTAAAATTCAAAAATTCCTGTGCTGTAAACTAATACATCTTTTGTTTTTCTCAAAAAACTATTCTTCACTTGGGCCAGAGATTTAGCTCAGTAGTTTTGCCGCCTGCTGCACAAGCTCAAGGATCCAAGTTCAATCCCCGGTACCAAAAAAAAAAAAAAAAAATATATCTGTTCTTCACAACAAATGCATAATACATTTTCCACTTGTTTTATTCTCATGACTTTTTCTTGTTTCCATTTAGTGTATGTGAGGTGTGACTATGATTGAACTACCAAAAATATATATTTGAAACAGACATCTTGATGATTTTAAAAACAAATGTACACCTATAAAACCAACATTAAAACAATAATATAAACATAATCATCACTTCAAAAGGTGCCTTTGCTTCTACTATTTACACTTCGGTGGTTTCTATGTCTTTGGGATTTTATATAATGTTGCATTAAACTTGAGCGTGTAAATATTCTTTCCCAATCCTAATGTCAATTATTTTGTGGATAAACCTAAAACTATGATTACTGGATCATACATAGTTCAGAGTTAATTTTTTTATGAACTTCCATGTTGTTTTTTCAGAGTGAGTGTACTAATTTGTGTTCTTACAACTGTATACGAGTTATTTTTCTCCACATCCTTTCCAAAATTTGTTATTTTATTTATAATACTTATCCAAAGAATTAGGGGTTTATCTCTCCTTGTGGCTAAGATTTGCATTTGCCTGTTGATTAATGTTGACCATGATTTTATCACTATTTGTTTCTGTCTGTATTATTTTGTTAGGTTTTTTTCTATGAAGTTATATGAATATTTTATGGATTTTGGATAATAACTCTTTATCAGATATATGATTCCTTAATGTTTTCTAGCACTACTCCAGTTGTCATTTACTCTTTGATTCTTTCTTTGATGTGGAGTTATTCTTAATTTGACATAGTACTAATATATATTTTGTTTTTATTGCCTGTTTGTTTGATTTTATAGCCAATAAATCATCTCTAAGGCCAACATCAAGAAAATTTTTCAGTATCTATTCTTCCAGAAATCTATGGAATTGGGCCTTATATTCCATTTTTTATACATTTTCATTTGATTTTTGGAATATGTAATATAGAGGTCTCATTTATTTTCTTCCTTTTAGCTTTCTGGTACCCTGTCTTCTCAACACCATTAATTGAGGAGACTGTAATTTCTGTATGGTGTGTACTTGTGCCACTTGTGAAATATCAGTTTACAGTAAATGTTGGGTTTAATTCTGAACTTTCTATTCTATTCCACTTATTAACATCATGTTTTATTCTGCTGCCTTATTGTATTGATTTCTATATCTTTGTCTTAAAGTCAGAAAGTATCATGTATTGTTTTATGATTTTTCTAAATGTCTTTGGAAAAATTTACAGTATTTTGTAATTCCATAAGTATTTGAGAATGTTTTTTCTATTTCTGTAAAAAAATGATTGTGATAGGAATTACATGATATTTAGCAATAATCTGGGATTTATGAACATTTTGATAATGTTAATTCTTCTAATCGATAAACATAGAAACACTTATTTGTTCTTTTTCAATGTTTTTAAATTAATAATTTGTAGCTTTCAGTAACAATAATTTTAGCTCTTTGAAATTTTTGGATTCGCAAATTTTTCATAATATGTTGCTTTATAAAAACATGCAATCTTGTATGTCCTGTCATAATAAAAATGTTTTTATAAAAAAATCAAATCATATATGTCCTGTTTGACATTAACTAGACAGAAATTTTATGGTCAATGTCTGCTAGTTGCAAAATTCTAGAATTTTTACTTGATATTTTATTTTGCTTTTAATTTTTATCGAGTAAATATTCTTAGGGCAAGTTAAAATTATGTCAAAATGACAAATTATTTCCTCTGGAGTCCTTATTATATTTTTATTAGGTACTACAAAAAGTACTTGTGAAAGAAAAAACTCTTCAAAGGATACTTCTCCTTTTTTCTATGAAGGATATAGGATTATAATTGTACTTGACATTTCAAAATCATTGGTTCATTTAAATATAATTTTAATAATGAAAACAATTCTAAATCATCAGCTTATTTTAATTTGATTTCATTTTTTAAATGCTAAAGTAAGTAGCTGCTTCAATAGTAATAATTTTTATCTAAATGATATGACTCTGAAGAGTATAGAAAGCTCATATTCCATGGAATGGTTACAATGTGAGAGACTTGACAGCTTGGATTTTTTCTAACTTTTTACTACACAAATATTTATGGGGTTCCTATGTATCAAGATGTGTTAATCTCTTGGTGTCTATTGTAGGTTAATATGTTTCCAGCACTCAAATTACCATTTTTATAAAAATACAACATTCTGTAAATTAACTACATTCTACAAAACTTTTGTTTATTAATGTTCATCATCTGCATGTAAATAGAAGTTTTTAGAAATTGATTAAATCCACACAAAAATCAATTTGTGGTGTGTGTGTGTGTGTGTGTGTGTGTTTGTGTGTGTGTGTGTATGTGTATGTATGGAGGAGGGCACTATAGATTGAACCTAGCCTCATATTTCTTGGCTACATCCTCAGCCCTTTCTTTCCACCACTCTGCCCACCCAGGATCACCTCACCTAAACCTGTCTCCGGAAGGTGGGATTATCTGAAGGCACCAGTATGCTCAATCTCATTGGTCAAGTTTGTATCCCCCTGGATTCTCCTAATAACGGTAACCACTGCTGAACTATGTTGGTGTTACAAAAATTAAACTTATGTGCAACCTGGAAAGTTGACGTAACATTCCACGTGTTTTGTTCATATTTAATGTTATTTTATTCTCTGTGCATTCCATTATGTGAATTGCAATTGCACTAATATTCTGCTTTATTAAGTTTATCCTTGAAGTATGGTTGACTTTTCTGCCTTGTTAGTAATATTTTTATGCATTGTGCTGTTATGCAATCTCAAATTTATTTTCTCATTGGGTCAAATAAGCACGCTTATAATCAATCCTAATTAATTTTCCTTATAGCTTCCAGATGTACAGCCAGCCTATACCTACTAAAACAGGACAAGACAAGTTTCTTAATTTGTGTGTGTGCATGTGTGTGTTCACGCTCTCATGTGTGTGTGTGTGCTGGCATGGAAATATAGTTTCACTCTAATTAAAAAATATCTGTGATTTGGGAAGCAAACAAGGCATACAGCAAGCTTCTGAATTTTTTCTCTCATATTGCAAATTACTGGTAATGCTTTTCATCCTAGGTTCTGATTAATAGCTACAAGTATACTTTCAGGGGTATTGTCAGTATCTTGAGAAACAATAAAAAATATTGAGGGAAAGGCATGCAAGTTAACCATATACTCTTTAAATACACAGCTTTGAGGAAAAGGAGCTCGTTATATATTATAAACATTTCTTGTAAAAGTTATTTCCTTGAGTCTTTTGAAAATGAAACAAATACACATGTTTGTACTACAGACAGATGCAAAGCACTCAGAAGGCCATGATACACACCTTTGTAGCTATTTCTACATTTCACAAATTACATTTTATCTTTATAGACTAGCAATTTCTCTGTTTTTCAAAGGATCTCAGATTGAGGTTGATTTTTTCCAGTAGAATAAATTTTTAAGAAAAATATATGTTGTTATTTTACAGATTTACATAATAATAAAGATAATAAGTACTTAAAAATAATTGTAAATTTTAAAAATACCTTCAGAGGAAAGACCCAACTGAGGGCAGAAAAGTGTTGCCAACCAATAGCATTTCTCCTATATGAGATAACCCTCATTAAGCTGCTAAAGAGCTGTTATTATTTAAATTATTAAATTTAATAAAAATTTTAAATACATTTTAGATATTTAAAGAATCCAATGTGAATAATACACATGAAGACTGAGGTTGCAAATGATACCCCTTACTGAATTGTATAATCTATACCTATAAGAGTTTATTATCATTTTATGTTAATCATAAATTTGCATAAGCAAACATATATACTTAGTATGGAAAATGATGAAATATAGAATTAAAATAGAGACTCTATCAGTCTTAGCATATAACTATTAGTACACTACATGCTGTGATATAAATTACATTAAAGGTACATATGTTATGGGCATGGTGAATATGCCTGTAATCCCAGCACGATGGGAGTCTAAAGCAAAAGGATCATGAGTTTCAGCCTGCTCTGTGCAACTTAGCCACTGAGGAATGCCCTGTCACTAACTAACTAATAAATAAATAATAGTCCAGGGACGTAGCTTAGAGTGAGTTCTTAAGTCCACTCACCATTAACCCACCCCAACCAGTTCATATGTTTTAATGATATTTTCTTACAGGAAAAAAGCATGTAAATTATACTACCTCAAATAAAATGGTAGCCTTTAATATTTGAAAACTTTAAGCAGGTTTTCAGATTCTTCTTCCTTTCTAAATTTGATTCATGATATTTATTATTATATGTTTTAATCGTGCATCCAAAATTTTGATAAAAGTAATCATTTGAATATTTAGGTGTATAGTCATTCAATATTAAAAGCGAATTTCAAAAGGTAAAAATAATCATGTTTCTATAAAAAAGTGTCATTCTAATCTAATGTTTTGTCTTATTATTTCCAAATTTTGAAAGGCAAAATTGGTAGTAATGAAAGAATTTGCCTTGTATTCTGACATTTGTCAGAGACATATATTTGTATTGACAATTCTAAACATTTTTATATAAGAGTTGCTTATGACTTTGAAACATGTTGAGAAGATGAAAATATTTTTAGATTCTCTAAAATGAGTTGGTTACAAAATAACTATCAACATAAACTAGTAATTAATTATGTAGTCATTAAAACTCAAACTACCAGTGTATGTAAACTAAAATTAATTAATCTTAAAGTGTAAAATTGTGTGATTTTTCTTCAAAATTACTAAGAATCTCTTAGTTTATTTTTATTTTAGTCATCTGAATAAGTAGAAGAAAATTTGCTCACATACCATAATTCTCACTTCTTGTAGATATCATCAGTAAAAAATTAAGTAAATAAAAGCATATTCTTATAACTGATATTACTTTCTCCATCTTCACTTGATATACATCATTCAGAGAAGTCTAAATATTTAGTGAGCTATATCTGCATTATGTAGTTCTGTACTTTAATTATGACAGATTTGCTTTGTCACTGGTAATCACAGTATTAGTTTACCCAAAATGCTATTAATAATTCAAACTTACAATAAATTTTATTACTATGATAAAACACAAACATGAGTTTAGACTCAACACACCATTCCTGCAAGTATTTATTTTGTAATTCATGCATAATTAAATGTGCAAAATAAAGTATCTCTTGTCAATGATGCTGTAGTGTTATGAAAACCAATTAACGAAGAAAGAAGCTCTGTGCATTTTTATAAACATACATTAAATGCAGAATCAATAAAATTAAAAATATCTATCCAAAGTGTCATTCATTACATGTTAATGCCAATTAAATGAATTACTAAATACATATTTTTATGTGCTAATTTAAGATTCAATAATTTTTCAGCAGTAATAAAATTTTTTATGCATTGCAACACTACTGAATTTGTAGGACCCAATATAAAAATTAATATCCATATACTTTGGTTCCAAATTCATTAATAATTTCGTGAATGTGATAGAGTATTAAAGTAAGAATGGCGCTTATGTAAAATTAGAACACAATCAGCTCTAGCCCTGTAAATATAGTAAGACTCACATCAGGTTTGTACAGTCTTTCTCAGAAATTGAGAAACGAGGAAGCATTTTGTAGTTATTATATCAAGGTAGTTTTACCTTGATACCAAAGACACAGAGTAAAAAATTAATATAGATGAATATTCCTCATGAATATAGACACCAAATCCTTATCAAAAATAACAGTAATTGGAGATTAGTAATATATCATTTAATATTAAAATATTGTTCACTATATTCATTCATATTATAAGATTAAGGAAGACAAGTTACATGATCATATTAATTAATACAAAAATTGACAAAATCTGACACTTGCTGATGAAAGACAACTGTACTAAAAGATATTAACCAGAAAAACATTAAGATCACACTAAAAAGAAACAAGTTTCTTTATTCAAAGAAAACAAGGAATGAAGTCAGTTATCAAAGTGCTTTCTGAAAATAATGCTGGAAATTTCAGCTAAAACAACAAAAGAATGTATGATAGTTCTAGTTCAAAAAGTAAAAATTATTTTTCATCTCCCTGGAAACTGTCCTTATTTACAGGTGACAGGATTGTTTACATAACACACTTTAAGATATTAACAATAATATTATTTTAACATAAATATGATTTGATTAAGCAATATATCTTGAACATAAAACATGCATAATATTTAATTGTAGTTGTGTATAATAGCAACGAACATGTGAACAGTAGAATTTAAAATATACTACTACTTTTAATTGTTCCAAAGATTGACACATGGATACAATCTAACAAAATGCATAGAAGACTTCTAGCCTTAAAAGAACAAAGTACTTATGCAAGAAAACAGGTATCGATGAATAAATGAAGATACAAAGTATTCATACATTGTAAAATTCAAAATATTGGTGATGTGATATTTTTCCAATTTAAATATAAATATAATGTAATTCCTGTCAAAATCAAAGACAGATTATGGATATTAACAATATTGTTTTAATATAATATAGACTAAAAGATAAAAGGAGAAAAAATTATAGCAACTTTGGAAAACTATAAAATGAATGGAACGATTCTACTTGATTGTATTATTTATTATATAGATAAAATCAAGATTGTGTATTTTTGATTCATGGAATGGTGAAGATAATAAGTAACTCATAAATAAATACAGACAATAAATCTTATAACTTCCACAAAAGCTGATCTAAAATTTATCATGGACATCTATGTAGAGTTTAACATTATAAGATATTTATTTGAAAAATAGAAAGTCTTTCACCAAATTAAGGACTGTACAAATAGTCAATGAAACAGAACCCATGAAAGGAAAAATATGACTGATTTCATAAAAATTTTTAAAAATTGAAAAATTTATTCCTGCAAAAGAACCAGGTAAGAGGTTGAAATAACAAGGTATAGGCAAGGGAGAAATATTTGCAAGCCTTATATCTCTCAAAATACTTATATTCCGTGCAAACAACTTGACATACCATTAAAATTTATTATTTATCTTAAAAATCTTTGAAGGTGTATTTCATCAAAGATGAAAGTAAGCCCATGAACATGGTACTATCAGTAGACATTAGGAAAATACAACTTAAAACTACAGGGAATTGCCCTGAACATCTATGAGATGTCTGAATAAGAAAGAAATTTAACACCAAATGGAGTCAAGAATGCAAAATACTGTATCATCAGAATGTAAGGGAAAATGTAAATGGTTAGCCAAAAACCTACTGTGCATCTCACGTATGAAATAATCATCACGCTTGTGAGTGACTATCACAAAACAATGAACACAAAAGTTCACACAAATTCTTGCACCCAAATGTTTATAGCAGTTCTATTTTTAATGCCTAAAACAATGTACCATCTGAATGTCCTTCAATACATGAACCAAGCTGACTTTAGTACATTCTTACAACGGAATAGTGTTCAGCAACATATCAGGAACATGCTATTGATATACAGAGAAGCCTGCACAAATTTCCAGAGAATGATGTTGAGTAATTTGAAAAAAAGAAAAACAATTTAAAAAATACCTACTGTATGCTTGCATTTGTATAACTTTTCTGAAAAGACAAAATTTTCGAAGTAGACTACTGATTATTGTTTTCAGGCTTTATAGTGGAAATTTGGGGTTACAATGATTGGAGTTGGCAATAATAGAGCAAAATTGGTGGTATGTGAGACGATAAAACATTATGTCTTGATTGGATCAGTGCTAACATGGTGGTTATGATATTTTACTGTTGAGTTACATGATTTTATTACTGTGCAAAACAAAAGACAAGATTTCTCTGACATTTTCTTTACTGCCTGTGATTCTAGAATTATCTTAACATATTTGTTAATTTAAAAAGAAAACAAGTTATTTCATTTATGAAAATGGAAGTAGAAAATGAAATTAGTAATCAATAATTTTCTTGCAGTATATATTTATAATAGGTAAATAAGTTTCAAAATGTATGAAGAAATTCTCAACATTACATAATCTGTTAATGTAATTCAATTTATAAGTGAGTAAATTAAAATTCTGAAGATTATTTCCATATATCCAAAAAGATGAAATTTCTTTCAGTTTCTAATTCATCACACACACATGCTCATAAATATTTTGATAAGAAAATCTGACTTCTAGTGTTTTAGAAATAGAATATTCTAAAATTAAGAAAAGTTGGAAATCTACAACAGGCATCGTGTAGAAAAGAGAAAAGTGGAAAGGTAGCAGGGCCGTGATTACTGTCACTTTCAGTGGTGCAATCAGAGAACTGACTCAACCTGAAATAATATAAAATAAAATAGACAGCATCGGTATTTTAAAAAATAAACAAATCTGGTATTATCAGAGGTAATATGATTTTGTAGGAAAGAATAAATCATAGAAATTGCTTAGAAGGTTTAGCAGCTATTTTTGCATGCAGTGCAACTGCATAATCTATACTAGCAATGATCAACTAATATACTAATGATGAGACAACATTAACAATAGTAAAACTGCTTATAAACTTGATGAGATTATCATAGCAAATAATACACAGAAGCTCTATAGAAAGAAATATTTATAACATAGATTGTAAATTGTAAATTAATGGCTACAAGTGCATATATTCCAGGTGTGTTAAATAAAATTCAGTACAATAGAAATAAGATTTCACCATATTTCAAACTCAATAATCTTATCCTAAAATTTGTAGTCTCTCGAGTCTCTGAAAGCTCCTATCCATGAACAGACCATGGTGAGAAAATTTCGCATTGCAATGTAGGAGGAGAGGAATCAAGTTGCAAACAAGCTAATTGGTGAAGGAAGCAAATTTAAACATTGGCTTAGATCCTTTATGACAGTTAACCCAATGGCAAGGGAAACTGAACTCATGAAGAATGTGAAAATTTGCTGCTGAACTCTTATGGACATTTAAAATCCTGCTCTGAATGAATGCTGACCCTGAGAATCCTTAAGTTTTGCTACCAAGCTTAACTTCTTTACTCAGAATATATAACCTAAAATAAAAAATAAATTAGAGCCACACAATATTTCTAATACATACTTTCGTATTATGTGTGGCATGCAGAGAATTCAGGAAATTTCCTCAGTAGCACTGCACTCATTGTAGCAGATTTAAAAATCTGAGGTTAGGTCTTCATTCTCCTCATACACATTTTTCATTTTTAGTACCAAATATAATTATTTTACCTTATTTTCTTATTCTATCTTTTTCTTCTAATCCAATTAATTTCTCAGCTTTGAAGAATATTAGGTTCTGACAATCTTTTTTTCTGTCTATAGGACTACTTAATATTGCTCCTACTCTCTGGCCAATGCCACCAAATGATGATACTCAATAATTTATTAGATTCAGTGGATAAGACCGATGCACAATTTCACTGTCAAAATAACACAACGTATTAATCACTATGTTTACTGAGGAGGAATATTGCAAGTCTTATAAATAACAATTTACAATTAATTTTTCTTTGCAATATTGGGAACTGAACCCAAGGCTTTTGAAAAGAACTACACACTGAGCACTTTTCATCCATTATTTAGACTTTTTTTAATTTTTGAATTCAAGACATATTGTTGAATAAAACAGCTTATAAATACAACACTCATTTTGGGGGGCTCTGATGTCAATTTAATCATGAAATTAGATTACTGAAATTGATACAAACATTTATCATAATTTTAATTTTTGTCATGATCTCATCTCAAATAATACAAATGAAGCATGTCCTGGATTCTATTATTTTTTATCTCTCTCTCTCTCTCTCTCTCTCTCTCTCTCTCTAACACAGGCACAAACACAAATACACACACACAACCTCATAGTCTCATGTCTCACCTTTCATAAATCAATGTAGAAGATATCAAAGTGTATACAGCATATTTGATATTTTTTCTTTCTTGGAAAAATACAACCTGGAGAAAATACTATTTTAGGCTTCACAATGTTTAAAAATTCCAGAATGGGAACTAAAAGTTTCTACCCAAATATCTGGACTAGATACTTAAGAAATTGAAAGAGATTTTCAGTGGTGAGAGGTGCTAAAATTATACATTCATGAAAAATAAAACTCTAATGCAAACAGAAATGACACAAGATATAGCACAGTTAAAAAAAGTTTTATTTGAGTAACTAAAAGTTCTTGAAAATAAATATTCATAATACTAAAGTACCAAAATATTATAAAAAGCATAGAGGGTAAAAATGAACTTCAATATAAAAAATAATTTGGAAGAATATTTAGAATAAAAATTAATGTTGATTAAATGGAAGTAAAGCTATAGCAAAAAGACTGCTGGAATTTCTGTTGTTAGATTGAAGTTACTAATAAATGGAAAAATCAGGAACCAGTAATATCACTTACACGGAAGTAAAAATTAAAATTGTATTTGGCTAGTAATTAGTAGGTAAAATGATCAAAATCAATGAATGAATACCTGAATTTTTGTAGTAAATTATACAACTAAGAAATGGATAAAGTGAATGCAAAAAATAAGGATAAACAATTTAGTGAATAAGACGAATGTCTTCTCAAATTATAATGAATATAGATAAAATATAAATGGAGTAAAATACAGTTAGAATAATTAGAAAGGTAGGGGCCAGGGATTTAGCTCAGTGGTTCCACTGCCTGTCTCATAAGAGCAAGGATCCGAGTTCGATCCCTGGTAGAAAAACAATCAGAAAGGTCAATTATGATAAAACATAAGTATATTGTTATGTTTAAATAGCTGACAGTACTGATATAAAAACAAGCGATGTGAGGTTAACCAAAAATTTAAACCATAAGGTAAAATATGTTTCATCCATTTTAATACAGAAATAATATCAAGTAATTAATATCAACTGATATCCTATTGAAATCACTACTATGGAAATTAAGCAGACAGCTTTCCTAGGCAAATTAACTAAGTAAAAAGTTTTCTGAAGTAATCTACAGGATGTGTTTACATGTTTTTTTGTGCGTGGTTGGAAGTGTAGCCCTTGTATTAGTATTGATGATTATAAGATGTTTCTAAAAAATCACAGAAATGAAGCCAATTTAATTTTATTATTATTATTAATTATTATTATTATTAATTAATAGATTTGGGGAAATGGAAAGAAAATGATCAAATGGAACGGGTCATGGGAAAGAGGGAGGAAGAGGGGAAAGAAGGAGAAGGAAAGAAGGGTGAGTGCAGGGAAAGAATGGAAACAAAGCTTTTGTACATGGGGAGGGGAGCAGGCTTGAGGGGAGGGAGTGAATGGGAAAAAAAGTGTAAACAACTTAAGTGCCATGCTAAACTAGGCATGGTAGCATGCATACCTTTAATCCTAGAACTCAGGAAGTTGAGGCAGGGGATCGCCCTGAGTTGGAGGCCAGCCTGTGGTACATAGTGAATTTAAGACCAGACTGAACCATATAGTGAGACCTTGTCTCAAAAAACAAACAAAAAACAAACAACAAAAAAACAGAACAAAACAAAAAAGGCCTATGAAGTTTTTGTTTTGGTTTTGATTTTGGTGCCAGGGATTGAACATAAGGCCTCATGCATGCTCACCAAGGGCTCTACCATTGAGCTAGACTCTAGCCCTCTTTATAATTTTGATGTTTTAAATATATTACAATAAACATGCATTATTTAAATTAAAAATAATAAAATAAAGTAAGACAATGAAGATGGAAAAGATACAATGTAGTCAAGGCTAGCAATTATAGTCTACAATGGCATCCGGAAGGGCTTGTGTTCTAATTAATTGAAAAGTTTTAGCTGTTTTGACATTTAAGATACAGTTTGCAAATGATTCAGAGATCATGCTTTCTTAACCTAGTCTGATATGAAATCAATAAGCCAGAATAGCAGAATTGCTTGTTAATGAACATTATATTTTGCTAAATGTAAATACTGGAAAGACCGTCTCAGTAGAATGAAAAGAAAGAGTGAGTCGTACATATTTCATTTTTGTTTTTGTTTTTGTCATTGTTATTGTTGTTAGGAAAGATTTCTTCCATTTCTGCTATGGTTTGGATATGGCTTGTCCTCATTCAGGCTCCTGTGCTTCAAAGTTAGTGTCCAATGAGACAGTGTGGGAAACTGCTGGATGTCTAAGCCATGGTGTCTAGTAGGAGGTAATTGATTTCTATCTTGTAACTTGGGCTAGGTACTGAAGGAATACACTGGATTTGCTCCTACAAGTGAGCCTGCATTGTCCTTGATCTTTTGGTATCTTTATGTATATTTGCCGTGTGATGCATACCAAGGTCCTTACCAGATTTCAGCACTCTGCTGTTTGGATTTCCCATACATCAGCACTGTGAGTCAACTAAACTTTTTTATTTTTTTCTAATCATTCAGTCTCATGTGTTTTGTTACAGCAACAGAAACCGGACTAAGCCTGTTTTCCCCGCATTATGCTTATTAATCATCTGTAACATAATTTCTGTCTGACTCCAGGCTTGGCAAGATGTAATGCTCTTCCTAAAAATGTCTGAGTATTTTTTTCTACCACATCAGTCATGTAATCTGGGAAAGATTTAAAAATTTATGGAAATAAAGTTTAATTATATTATTAGAAAAGTAGCTAAAGTAAAGGTAATACAACAGAACAAAGAGGTAACATCTATCAGATAAAATATCTATGCACAATCAGAGGTTTACAGTTTTTAACATTGCATATGAGCAAAACTTCTGTATTCTATAAGTTAGCCTAGGATTTTTCATTCTTTGTGTATGAATTTCTGAGAAACATAGAATCATAATTTTGAAACACATTAATCAGAATGAACAACTCTGAACAGGTTGGGAATTTCCTTTAAATCTTTCATAATTTCATGTTAATACAAAGATTTTTTCAACTTGTCTGAAGACTCTTCTAATTCAAATAGTATTAGAAGAATTAAGTGGAGGTAGCTCCCATTTTTCCAAGGTAAGGTTATCAGGAAACTCAGCACAAGTATCTGTGACCTGCAAAATTTTCCATGATAGCTCTTATATTATATGAGGATATTCAGCCTAGGAAAGCTGCATTCTACCTTTCATCTAGCATCAATATCGTAGTGCCTGTGTTGATTAATAAATTAATACATATGCTCATCTTGAAAATTCTTTGTGATAATTAACATATTCCTATAATTTGAAGATTATTCTTCTATGTTTAATTATCAAAGAGCCTTTCTTTAAATAGGTTCATCTGCTCAGGAAAATTTAAGGCAGAAGGAATAAAAATTAAATACAATTTTTATTTGTTTATATTTATTTATTTATTTATTGGTACCAAGGATCAAACACGGGTCCTTGTGCTTGTGCAGCAAGCAGCAAAACCACTGAGCTAAATCCCAGGCCCTCAAATACAATTTTTAAAAGTCAAAGGTACAAAAGCTTTAAGTATTTTTAAACAAGAATCACAATTTCATATCATATAACAATGTGGCTAGTATTCAAAGTGCTTTGATTTCCTTTTACATAAAAAGGAAAAAATCCTTAAAGCTACAAGAGGATAAAATTAATATGATGATAATTTAAAAGGACCAATGTTTTACTACTATCTAACTTCATGTACCGTAAGAGAAAATAGATAAGAGAAAGAAAGTTAACTTATATCTACCTAATATATCAGGAGATGTCAAAAGAATAGTAGCTTTCTCAGATAATAAAAGCTAACTTTTTCTACTAATTGGCTAGGAAAAAGAAGAATTAAAGCTGCAATGAAAAACCATGTTTTAAAATATCTACTGTTTCTCTGAATAAAATCAGATGTTTCCTCAATCTAGTATTCTGCCAGATAATATATTTTTTATTGGCTAATTGGATTCAAAGGAAGTATCTTTGGCCTGGTGTAGCTGATGTTAAAATCTCTGTCATTTCAATTAAAACAAATATCCTTGGTAGATTTCCTAACTTGATTAGAAATCATATTTACCTAGAAAAGTAATAAAAATGTATGTCCTTTATCTAATTTTAAATATTTAAACACTAATATATTATTTCTATTTAGGATGTTTATAAGAAATTCTACTTAAACAGACTTAAAGAGTTTTTATCAATAAAATTGACACCATTAATATATGGTAGTTTTGATGATGCATAATTTGGCTTTTCTTAAACATCATATTCTTCCTTTACGGGCTTCCATTTTAATAATTAGAAATTAAAGCAGAATATGAAATGGTTTATTAAGAATTATGGACATCAATCTGAGTTTATTTCCATTATAGTTTGTCCTGATAAAGTTAAAGTTTTTGCAGGTTCTGTTTCCTGTATCCATCTATCACTTAAAAATAAACAAATATGTAAAGGCACTTCTCAGAAATTTTCTCCAGCTATAGCATACCTTCATTCTGTTTATCTTAGTAGCAAATATAAATATAATTTTTACCTCTAAATAAGTACAAGTTGATATCAGAATCGACTCCTTATTTCATGATTTTGAGTCAGAAATTAGTGACAAATTTACATGATGAAAAATTTGAGAATACAGGTATTAATCAATGAAAGGAATTCATATCACAGAAACGGCTCATTTAGAATTTTGTTAAGTGAGCTTTAAAATATTTTCTGCCTGGGCCGGAGATTTAGCTCAGTGGTTCCACCGCCTGCCTAGCAAGCACAAGGACCCCAGTTTGATCCCCAGTACCAAAAAAAAAAAACAAATTTTCTGCCCTTAGAAGAATGTCTACAAATATAGTTTATGATGTAAACTCTGGAATATGGAAAGTGAACTTAAGCATGTTAAAAAGTTCATAATACTATAGAATTACAAATAGAAAATTAATTAAATTATTGTATTCATCTTCAAAAAAAAAAGAGTAGCATTTTCCCAGCTCTATCCCCCCCATGATTTTTCTGGCTTATTTTTTTTTTCTTCAAGTTCTTTTATTGGTACATTTTAGGTATACAATTCATTTACATTTATCATTGGGTGCTTGTACCTGAACATGATTTGTCTTAGTTCTTATTTTTTCCCCATTACCTGTGCACCCTTCACCCTCTCCATCCTTCCCTATTTACATAGACTTCATTTCCATTTTTTTTCTTTTCTCATAATTTTTCCTTTCCCTCCTTTCCTTTCCCCTTCCCCTCCCTTCATCCCTTCATCTTTGGACCTTTTTTTCCTATTTCAAATTATCAATTATTCATTTTAATCATTTTAACCCTTGTTTACACTATCAGTTTCTCACACCAGAGAAACTATTCGGTATTTACACATGTGTGTCCTATTTATTTCACTTAAGAGTATGGCTTCAATATGCATACAATTAGCTATAAATGACTCTAGTTTTTCATTCTTTATGGCTGAGTAGTACTCCATTTTATTAAAAAAAACACATTTTCTTTATCCAGTTTTCAGTTGATGGGCACTTGGGCTGATTCCAAGCTTTAGCTATTACAAACTGTGCTGCTATGAACATGGGTGCACATATATCGCTGTGGTATGATTCTTTTAATTCTTTGGGAAGATCCGCAGCAATGGAATAGCAGGGTCAAATGGGGCTTCCAGTCCTAGTTCTTTGAGTTATCCCCATACTGATTTCCACAGTGGTTGCACCAGTCTACACTCCCACCAGTGATGTAGAAGGGTTCTTTCTCCCCACACTCTTACCTGGAGATTCACCTCACTCTAGAAAGAATGGGTGCTATCAAGAAACCAACCAATAACAAATGCTGGCTTAGTTTTAAATACTCAAAGCAATGAAGTTTCCCCTGCATATTCTCAAGGATACTATTCTGTAGCCTAATTTTATCCACTGCTAAAAATTTTGTCTGAATTGTCACATTTTTATTTCTTGTTTCAGCAAAGTGTTTTTCACAGATGACTTGATTTTAAAGTAAGTGCTCTGATAGACTCACCTTGCATTTCACATAATATTTGCAGTTATTTTCATTCTGAATATTGTATACTTGTTTCTATGGTTCATCTTCTCATGTTATGATTTTACAGTTCTTAGAGTTACTGTCAAATGTCTTATGAGGACTAAAAATGGAGAGTGTAGAAATTAATGGCAACCAAGCAAGAAAGATCAATTAAAAAGAACAACTTGCAACATTAGATCTTTTTGAAAGATGGTGTTTGTATTATTTCTGTGAAGTGACTACTAGTTGTAATAATAACAGATTTAACAATATACGTCAAGTGGTTTTAGGAAGTCATCAGCATAGTCCAGAGACCAAATATGTATTCATATGTGCTTTATGGAGTGTAAATACATGCACACACACAAAATATATATACTTCATCAACAATGTATACACTCTTCAGGAAAAGAAAAATTTGTATAAATATTGTAATACTAAATTTATTGAGACTCATACAAATTACTTTTGTCCTCTACAATTACAAGAGGTGCTCAAAGTAGCCACTAGCTTGCAGACACTTATTAGTATGGTGAACTGCTGCTTGAGTAACTTTGTTCACTTTGGACATTGAAATTACTGCACAAGAATTGGCCATCAATGTAGTGGGTTTTCTGCAATATATGACATCCTGTAGGGTATCCCATACGAGGGTAACACCATCTGTTGAAAAAACACCATACTATTTTTCTTTTCCTGAAGTCAGTGTATATATTTTTGACTCTCTTTCATCTCTATCTATCTATCTATCTATCTATCTATCTATCTATCTAACTATATTTTTTAAATAACAATTGTTTACTTACTAAGAGATCTTCTTTTCTTTCCATTAATACCAATTTTAGAATAATAGCAATATTAAGAATCATCAAATCAACTTCATTTTTTAGTTATGATTCCTGTGATTCTATCTTCTTATCATTACTTCATCACTTTCTATGTGTATAAAAGATTGGGCAATTACATTGAGTCATCTCTGACCTTTAAGGTAAAATTGAGGAACAATAGAAGATGTTATTCAATCACTTGGTAAGAAAAACAAAGTTGGTATGTATGAATTTTATTATTATGCATATTGGAATATTCTTCTTTATGATTACTTTGAATAAAAATTCATTTTTTCTGTGTATGTATAAAACATAGAAAAGTCAAGTTTTTGAGTCCTCTCCAGATATTTCAGAAAAATATTGTTATTTTCATTTTTCATAATGTTAAATGTCAATTTATTTGTAGGCAGATTCCTAGTCCTCCTTCTCATTCTTTTAATGGAGTGAATGAAATTAAAAACATATATCTTCAGATAAGTGAGCCAAAGAAGGAAATGTTCTTTGGCACTTTTAGTGAAAATATTCTATTCACATGGGCTCAAAAGTCAAATATGTGCATACAGGGTTGTGTTGTTACTGGATAGAAGAAAAATTATTAAGTCAATCTGTGCATAGACAATAGAT
This sequence comes from Heterocephalus glaber, assembly GCF_053883595.1. NCBI lineage: Eukaryota > Metazoa > Chordata > Mammalia > Rodentia > Bathyergidae > Heterocephalus > Heterocephalus glaber. The sequence continues at coordinate 13,706,744 of NW_028258333.1, forward strand.
AATGGATTATATTTTAAATGCAGTTTACAGGTAAAAGTTTTTATTCTTATATTTGATATAAAACTGGGTGATGTTATAAAAGAAGCAGTTGTCAAGCTTATCTTTCTCACTGCTACAGTTCATTATGTAAATATTGCATTGTTAGATATCTTCTATTTACAGTTATAGAGTAGCATTTATTTCCAATTGAATCTCATGGTTTGCTGATGTGTATATCTCATAATTGAATTATTTATATTAATTTATTTAAAACTGTATCATATTAAAAATAAAATCAATAATAACACATTTTCAATTTATAGTTTATAGCTATACATATGGAAAATTATAAAAAATTATATGAGGATTATAATTATATTGTAAATGTACACATTGAGAATGAAAGCATCTTTTATTTTGACCCAATTTCTCAAACTTCTATAATTGGAATTTATCCCCCAAAGTTCATATGTTGGAACTTAATACACAACACAACAGTGTTGAGAGTTCAGGCCTTTTAAGAGGTGATTAGTTCACAGGTGCCTCACACTGTGGTGATTAGTACACAGGTGAATTAGTGGCATTATTATGGGGTGAATTAGTTATCAAGGGACTAGATTCTTGCTAAAGGATGAGTTTGGCCTCTTTGTGTCTCACTTGCAGATTCTTTTATGCCTTTCTACTTTTTTCCATGGGATGATACAGGGAAAGGTCCCTCATGAAGTACAGGTCATTCAATCTCAGACTTCTCAGCCTGCTGAGAGAAAGAAATCTCTGCCTTTTATCAATCATTCCATCTCAGGTACTCTAACAACAGCAAAAACAAACTAAGACACCATCTTAGTTTATTTTATGTTACCATGATGACATACCTGAGACAAGCTAATTTTGAAAGTCAGTTTCAGAGCATAAATGTCCATTATTGGGTTAGTCCATTGACTCAGTCTCTAGCGAGTCCATAATGTGAATGATCATCAGTGGTAGGAATTTGTTAGAGATGAGATCATAAACAGGAAGCCGGAAAGTGAATGGGATCACACAATTCTTTCTGAGAGTATGCATTCAGTTGATCTAAGGACCTCTCTCTAGGTCATATCTCTTGAGTCTTTTCTCCCAAGATTCCCATACTGAGGACTGAACTCCTAATACATGAACCTTTGAGATACAAAGTCAAACTACACCCCAACTATAGCAGAAACAGATGTATCTTTATATATAGGTTTGAATATTCTGGTCAATTTCCATTTTTCCACAATTCCCAACATTCCATGTGTGTCTTTTCTAGTCTGCTTAAATGAATATATTACTCATCTCTTCCTTAAAGGTATTTGAGTTTTACAATCTTGTTTTTCCCAACAAATCTGGAGGTACAGTATAACTATTGCATTCATGCTGTCAAATCAAATATACTTATGCATAATGTGACATAAATGTTTCTGTGTTTATGATGGATTCAGTGTGAAAATATTTTCTTTAGATTATTTATCACAGAAAACTTAAGGGTAACTTCAAAATTAATGTCTTTCTTTAGGAAAATTAGTCAGAGATCTAAAATTCTTCTACAGGGATGTAGATAGTCATTGATTTTTTCACCGATTAATAATGTGATTTATTTATTTTATATCTATTTAACCACAGATGTTAATAATACTCAAAGTCAATAAATGAGGACAAAAGATTTATGATATGGCTTCAAAATGAGCACATCCTCAATGGATCTCTGAGAAAATCAAAAAAAATTTCTGTCAAATAAATTCTCACTTGTTAACTTAGAAAAGGACCAGATGTTTTCTTTTTACTAAAATCCTACAGAATTTTTAATGTACCAAATAAAAATAAACATAAAATAATAAGTTTTTAATCTTTTCTTTCTTTTTTTTTTTTTTGGTACCAGAGATCGAACTCAGGACCTTGTGCTTGCAAGGCAGGAGCTGGAACCACTGAGCTAAATCCTCGGCAATCTTTTTTTGAGTAATACTGAGTTGATTAAAGAAAAGTGGAAAAGATAAAAATAATATAAAATCATGTTAAAGTGATCAGTGTGTCTATTTTATGACACAGAGCAGTTAGATCCAATGGAATATATTGAAAAACCAAAAATAAATGTATAAAAATTTGTATGCTTTATATTTTGTATATGCAATCTTTTCCATTAATTTTGACTTTTTGTACAAATGTCTGTTGCTCTCCTTAATTTACTGTTACAAATAATATTAAGATAAACCTCTAAAAAAGTAAGAATAAAATCATTAAAGTCATTAATTTTTAAATAAAATATATTTGAAAATTTTCAACTAAATCTTAAGGATATAAAATATTTAAATATCTTATACTTTTCTTATTTCAAATCCAAGATATTTATTTTGCTTTAGTTTATTAAAACCATATGATTATCAAGAAAATTCAATACAAATCACTTTTCAAAATATAATTGAATCATTCTTTGTTATATAGAAAGAGAAAACTATTCTGAATAGCATATACCATGACTCACCATCAATGCAATCTCTAACTTTTGTTTGTTGTGTATGTTAGGATATGAGATCATGACATTAATAAATGAGTGTAGTAAACACATGCATATGTGTTTCTGAATACATGTATGTATATATGTATGTTTGTGTATGTATTATGTATATTTTGTCAATTTAGGAGTCTATATATATGTATAAATATGTTTATATATTCTGTAGGTAAATTCACTGTTTGCACATGCATTTATGTCCATATGTGTAAATAGAAAAATAGAAATAAAGTAGCTTCGAGAATTACATATCAAATATCAATCTGTAACTGACCCAATAGAGTTTTCTAGAATTTCAAAATAATTGTCAGTGAGTTTAAATGACAGCTTAAACAGCGAAATTTGTTGCACATATATTCTCAAGAAAATAAAAGAATAAACTTGTATCAAGCTTTGCACAACATAAAAGTATTTGGTGAATGTTTGTTAAATGCAAAAGTCTTCAACAGTTACTGTGATATTGATAGGCAGTTTTCCAGAAGTTATCCTCTTTAATTAACTATAACCAAGGCTGCTCTTCTAGACCCCCTGGGATCAGCCCTTTGGTGAGAAGAAAAGAGCTTACAACAGGAAACAGATTAAGGAGGATATTGTCAAGAGGGAAAAAGAAATCAAATCAACCAATCGAAGTGTTTATAAGTTTATCAACCCAAATCTCTCCAGTTGTAAAGGCCAATTGCTCTTAGGCAGGCATTGTTGAGAGAAAAAGATTGCTTTAGTAGAGTGAGATAGTGGGAAGAAGTCTTTCCATATATTCTGTGCTTCAGAATATTCTGTGCTCATACAGTCTTATATTCAGGTGGTATTATTAAATGATAAATGTCTGTATGCTGATTCTTTGCCCTGTTAGACAACATCAACCAATCTTCCACTATAGCTGTGAAGCTGTTATCTTCCAGGAAAATGGAGGGCAGGATGAACATTGTAATTCCATTGAATCAACTTTACTGTTTCTATAATGTGAACCAAGATGATTTTCTCTAGACTTGACTGAAAATTTAACATTACTATTTTAGTAAAAGTGGCAAATCAGTTGTTAAAGTCCTTCAGTTGATAAAGCAATGACTTTATCTTTAAAGACTAGATGGTAATTGGAATAAATTGTTACAAGAAATTGTCACGATAAGAATCAATTTTAAAGTAGGTGTCAGGGAGTTAGATGAGATTCAGAGCAAACTGACAATACCAGTGTGCATATGCTTTTATCATTTTTATTAGTATGTTTGTATATAAGGTTTACATTCCTCAGGGGAGATTGATACATGTACATAATATATATTAATTCATTTTTTATCCCCTTTCCCTCCCCTCCCCTTTCCATCTATCTCTTGATCCCCTTCTTTATTTTTGTACATGTTTGCAACACATAATGTTTACATTCCTTGTGTGGAATTGGTACATGGACATAATTCCTTCTTTTACCCCCTTTTCCTACCCTTACTCTACCCTCCCTCTGTCTCTTGAGCTTTTATCAGTTGTTTAATGTAGTGAAGAGGAATCCTGAATGAACAGAGTTCTAGCAAAGGAGCATACACAGGACATGTAGAATAATGAAATCTAGATACACGAATAGAAATATCATCTACTAGGACCCATGTTAGGTCTAAACCTGAACACATGAAGAACCTTAATCTAGTTTTTTTTATTTTTTCAAATGTATAGTTGGCATACCTCATTTCTCTGAGCTCTCGCACTCTGCTTTTCAGATCATCCTATCTCTACCTGTAATAAATCCTCCTTGTGTCTCTTTTAAAAAATGTATAATTGTCATCCGTATTAGTTGGATCCAAATTAGTTGAATGTATTATGTGAGCATTCAGGTAGTTTCATTCACAGTTCTAATATTAGTCATTAAAATTCAGGAAGCTTAAAGCTAATCAATACTTAGAAAACTTATATCTTGCTTTGTAAAAAAAAAAATCAGTATCTCTGTAACAGTGTCTGAAGAGAGAATCATGTTACAGTTAAAATGAAACTGAGATCTCAGACTGCTCTATTATTGAATCAAAATTAATAATAGAACCACAAATTCTTGTGAAAATTCCAGAATGAGGAATCAATGTCTTGGAAGAAACTGAAGATGTGCAATCATGGATAGCTTATCCACATTTGCCAACAAAAAACAATGGTGACCAACAATGAAATAAAGGAAGGCCATGCAATTAAAATAATGAATAATTTGAGGAATAACCTGGACTTAATAGGTGACTTTCCAATGTGGTCTTAACATCTTCATATAAATACAATTCTCAGAGTTTTTATTTTAGTTTAATCATTATTAATAAGCTTTCTCATTCATAAGTACTTGATTTAATTTTTTTGATTACTCATCCTGTCAGATTTTAAAATTTAAATTATTATTAAAAGACTTCATAAAAAATAGAATTTTTGGTAGACTACTAGGAACCCCTGAAATGTTACCGGAAACCTCTGCAGTAGGCTGCAATCTCCTGCTCAGTGTATGATGCAAGCCCGAGAAAAGAAATATTAAAAGACAGAACTAAGAGAGACAGAAAGTGGGGAGCCAGCATGGCCAATGCTGTTTAATTAGCAAAGGTGCTGGCCAGTCCAAGCCACTGATTTTTATAAGTAATCAACTGGGGTAAAGGTGAGCTACATGTGAAGGTGGTACTATGTGCAAAGATGTGCAATTGTGCAGCTTCTATAGAAACTAATGGGAGCAAGACTCATAAAGGACAAGATAAAGCATTCTCAAATTTGGAATAGATTAGACAAATATATGGTTGCAGTTAGAACACTGTCTTCTAGTTAAGAAGGTTTGAATTGTAGGAATGGAATTTGGGTGTGAGTTACTTCTTACCTTGGTATGTAGGCTTCAGCCAGACTCACTTCTATAAACAAGCCAATTGTGGGGCTAACTCTTTACAGCCTTCAGTGCTTACAGCCTGCTTTGGGCATAATCAGTACTGTGGGTCTCCCATGGCAGATCATTATTTTCTTCTGGGACACTGAAAATAGAACCAACCTATTTACTGGCTACAGTTATTGCTATACAAATGTTAAAGTCAGTTTGATTTCTCATTATTTGAAAAGTAATACATTTTTTCACACCAGTATCATTCTTTTCCTATCCTTCTAGCTATAGTACACTGGAATTTTATCATCAAATATCTAGAAACAAATTTATTTATATTCATTCGATGTTAGATCTGCTGGGATACTTGGAATAATCATTGATATTTTTATCAATTCTCCAAAATTAACCAAATTTGTCATTCAGTGTATTGTTATGTCTTTTGCCCTACCCTTTAGAACACAGCTTTTCTCTTTTATAGTTTTGCTATTTCAAATTGTATTTTGACAACTATTAATTTAAAATTCTCTGCCCAGCTGAGTTTAATTCAGTTTTACAATCATTTTAATCTCCAATTTCTTCTTTTCATTAAATTCTGTTTCCTGGCTCAGTTTCAAGGTGACATTTTAAAAGCTTAGCCTCAAGAATCATTATATTTACTATATTCAGAGTACCTTGTTTCGTCCAGTGTTTGATTAGTAATTTTATCTTAGTAATATAATTACATAAAAACAAATTATTTAAGGGTAAGCTAAAAGTGATTTCTTCCAGAATGTGGATAGATTTTGCGAAGCACCCATGAACACTCTCAGCTGGCCCCACACAAAAACAATTTAGGAGCCCTGACAGCAACAACAAAAAAATGATTTTATAATATACATAAAATGTAAAGTTATAATATTTAAAGAACAAAATTTAAGAAAAATTGTAGTGATCTTTGATTTGGTACAAGCCATTCAAACTAATGAATTACAACTAGGTATGGTTATGCACACCTGTAATCCCAGGACTTGGAGGGCTGATGCAGGAAGATTGTGAATTCAAGACCAGCCTGGGCTCCATAGCAAGGCCCAGTCTCAAAAAAATTAAAATGATAAATTATAGTATTCAAGTAATGTACAAGCTGTGGATGAGATTAAAATCTTTACAAATAACAAATCTTATTAAAGATTTATTTTGTGAATATAAACCTAAATTCAATAGGAAGAAAATAAGGCACTTAATTCAAAATGGACGTGACATATACTTCAACAAGTGACAAACTACTTCAGCAAAAACTGTGGATAGTTGATAAAATGCATATGAAAAGATTCTCAGCATCATTTGAATCGAGGAAGTATAAATACACACTGCAGTGTGATACCATTGCATACCATTATGATGAACAAAAGTCAAAAAAGACCGAAAGTATAAAAGACTGATAAAGTTGGGAAGAAAGAAGAACTCGTTCATTATTAGTGGGAATGGAACCCTGAACAGTCATTTTGAAAGTCATTTCAACAGTTTATTTTAACTACAGTTAATTATATTTGTAATCCAACTCCATGGTCATGATTCTAGGTACTTAAAAAAATTTATAGAAATTTATTTTCACTGAAAAACCTGTATGCACATATTTATAAAGATTTAATTATTTATAGTTCTCCCTAATTGGAAGCAAACAATATATTCTTCTTCATTTTATCCGTTCAATGAGAATTTATTCATTAGTAAGAGATAACAATTTCTTGATTAATATGACACCGTGAAACATCTTATGCATATCTCTAAGTGAAATAAACCAGACCCCAAACACAATTCACTATATTTTTCTGCTTCTATTATGTTTTGGAAAAGATAAAACCATAGGTTCTGGGAAAAAGTTGTGACTGCTAAAGATGCGGAGACCAGAGAGTGGATGAACACAGAGGGAAATAATAAGTACACTTCTGTTGGCTGAATATTTGTTATAAGATTATAGGGATGAATACATGATACACTACATTTCCCATAACCTACAGAACTCAGCACTTCAATGAGTGAATTTAGGGTCAGAAAAATAAAATCAATGAAAAGATTAAGGAATCTCAAGAAGGATTGCAAGCTATGAAAAAAAACAACACCTGCCAACTTTATAATAAACATAGAGCATGATTTCATTGAACATAAAATAAAAAAGACAATAACCTAGATAACTTTGAGGAGTGGTATTTTGACTGAAACTTGTAAGCCCAAGGACAAAATGAACTCTACATAAATTTTATTTTAATGTGGGTGGTGTATTATGCTGATGTTCAAGAAATAAATAAGTGGTTTATGGATAGTGGGAATCAGGATTCTTATTGTTGGACTGAGAAATTGCACGCATGACAAGAGAAAAGCCCAGAGCAAAGCACGTATTTCTATGTTAGAGCCAGGTACATCAAATTAGCTTAATATTAACACAAAAGAATACACATAGGGAGATACATATGTATGAATACAAAAGTTACCTTGTATGTATACATTTCCTAATTCATTCTGCTGATTGGGCTTCGAATGATATGTTTTTCAGTGGAAAAGAGCAAAACTAATATTCACATGTCAAAGAGACCAGGAATATTTAAAGATATACCTCAGTCTTAGGCTACAACAAGGAAAATATAACACTATAAACTTAGACTCCTTGTGGATACAGCACAAGTTACTCAAGTTAGATCCCAAGTCAAATGAAAAATATATATATGCAATTAATTGAATAATGCAGCTCTAGGTTTTAAGTCATAGTACAAAATGAATATGAGTTCATGTACTATAATTATAAAGTTATTATTAAAGAAATGATTAAGAAAAGATAAATCTTCCTTATAAAATAATTCTAAAATACATGTGTAGATAATCTCTCCAAGAAGTAGAATTTAATTTTCATTCACCCTTTGATTGCTAATTAGATGGTGACTTGATTTCAAAGAAAGTGTAATAAAAAGGAGAAACTGAGTAAGCATTGCCTTGTGCAATGATTCAGACTAACATCCTCAGTCATTAATGAGGGTGACAGAATTTTCTCTCTGATATCAGGTGATAAAGGCATGACACATCTATGGCACAACGTCCATGAACTATAACCCATTTAAATATTGAAAATATTTGAATAAGTCAAATCAAGGAAAATTGCATACTGTACTTCATAAATATGCCACAAAACTGTCATTTTCAATGAAAATGAATATCTTTACAAAAGGAAAAATACGATGGTAAATAACTGAAATAAAATTAAAAAGATAATTCTTGGTCTATGATGCATAGTTAGATGTCTGAGCATCTTAAAGTTTGTAGCCTATAATTTCACATAAGAAAAAAATATAGTAGCAGAAAAGCAGATAAAAGAAATCTAAGTTTATTAAATGCAATATATTATACGATCTGACTAAATTATACAAGCTATATATGAAATGTTCTGGAATTATAGGTATACTGAAATGTCAAAAACATCTTTATCTTTAAAGAAATTAGGAATACTAAAATATTAGCATTAAAAATAATTTCATATATTTTTACAGCTATTTCTTTTGGAAAAAATTCACTTAATAAGTAATATTGATCTAATAATTAAGGAATATATCATTTTCTTTATTTTTATTTATTAATAAATATTTAATGATGGATCAATAATTTATGGTTAAATTTCATATGCTACACACTATTAATAGCTCATCAGTAAAGTGTATATATATCCATTATCTTTCCAATATTTAAGAAAATATATATTGGGATTTTTTTTCTTCAGTGTTTGTTACTGTTATTATGAAAGAAATTACTAGTAATAGAAAGCCAGTAAATATTACATTTCTTATGATTTATATCTAAAATGTCCCTCAAATATGTCATGTGTTCAAAGCTGGAGACTTCCAGAAGAGACTGGATCGTGAGAGTATACAGTCATCACTGGATTAATTGATTGGTGAGTTCACAGTTGAATGAGCAATTTGGAGGTGGGACCCAGTTTGAGTTGGGGGGTCCCTGAGGCTGTGCCTTTGTATAGCATATTGTCTCCTCCATAGCTCTGCTTCCCTGGACCATGAATTGAGAAGCTGTGGCCAATGCTTCTGCTTTGGTGCCATCCAGCTCTAAGCCCCATAAACTGAATGAAACCTCTGAGCCTTTTTCTCTTTGGTTTGTATATGTTTAGTTTTTGGTTCCAGGAATGAAAAACTAATACAATGTGGCTAGTTTTACTCTGTGACTTGATAGGTATGAAAATAGATAAATTACAATGGACAACTCTGACCATGTAACAGTTTAATTGCCAATAATCCTGTTCTTGGTCTCTAAAAAGATTTCATTACATAACAATAATTGCTTCCTCAAAGTGTCTCTTTCTCCAATGTTTTAGGGATTTGTGATGTGACTTCATAGTTACAATTGTGGAGAAAGCCTTTTTCCTCACACTGTTAACTGCTTTTTGTGTGCCAGGTCGTAATACCAGAAGACAAGAATTCCTTTGAAAACAGCTATTATTTACTAGAAAACGTTCTTTTTCTCTGTGTTCTTCTAAAATTCAGTAGCATTTTACATTAAAGAGTTTGGAACAGTATGTATTATCAAGGTATATGATCCTGCAAAATCCAAAATGCCTATGAAGTCCTTTGCCTCTTAGTTGTGGAAGAGATAAGGTCTGTAAACTGTCATTTTCCTCCTAGGAGATTTCCCAATATGGATCACAGCATTGTGCTTTAATTCTCTGTTGTTTCATATCTTGAAACTTTGATACCTCTTTTACATTGACATCTATAGTATTAGCTAATTTCTTTCTATTAAAGTGATAAAGTCAGTGTGGTGGATATTATGATGAAACATAAAGTATACAAATGAAGAGGGCCCCATCTTAGTCACTTTCTTATCCCTAAGACACAATACCTGACACACATAACATAAGAGAGAAAAGTTTCATTTTGGGTCACAGATTAGAGAGGTTTCAGTTCATAGTTGGCTGGCCCCAAGACAGGACAGCACGGCAGAGGGTCATGGCAGAGGAGGCTTGCTTACGGCATGGCAGGCCAGAAGCAGAGAAAGAGAGATCAAGAGAGGAGGGTGGGAGATATATCCTTCCAGTCAACGCCCACCGTGAGCCACTGTCTCTAACCATGCTTCACTTCCCAATTATTCCACTGATGAGTTCTACATCTCCATGATCCAATCACTTCCCCAAAGCCCCATCTATGATGACATGACACTTTGGGGGACATCTAGATATATGTTATGACAACCTTTGAAAATATTTTATGACAGCAGGATGTGAACAAAACCTCTGGTCAAGAAAATGGAAATAAACTGAAAACCACAGGTAATGCGAGTAGGTTGGACCCTCCTTAAAGCAGTTTGAAAAGAATGCAATCTCAGTATCAATAGCCATACATATAATTAACAGACAAACTATAGTGGAGATACTATTTAGCATAGACGACACTTGTGACATAGCTACTAATCAAATTGAAACCAATACTCTTTCATCATCAAATTCCTTCTGACATTTGCATAGCATACTAATGAATAAACAAGATGTGAGGCAGATGACAATCCATGCATCTTTGGAATATTTGATTGTTGAACTTAACTCTTCCATTCCCTATAGGATTAAAACATTGTTTCTGATTAACTATTAGCAGCAAAAAGTAGTCCTAATGGGTTCCTCTTTTACTTTCTGAGATTCTCTTAGTACAAATATGAGGACAACAATATAGATATTTTTCCAGAATATTCCTTATACACAAGAGTCAAAATAATGACCTCAAGATTTGTCTGTGCATTCACAGCAACGACCGTGCACTGAAAACTGACTGTGTTATGCGTTTTCCCATATTTGCCTGGGGCAGGGCACGATGAAGGTCTGCATGACATCATATCTATAGTGTCAGAACAGATTATGTGTCCACAGCCTTGAAAAATGTGGAAATTGCTCTTTTTTCCTTAGTTTAGTTATTCTGTTAAGTATCTATAGATCCCTTAATGGAAGATTTAAGGAGTCAATAGTGTACATTTCCGCATCTCTTTACAACTTTTCTCCAGGGTACCAAGACTCTTTTTAACAATGAGTTTAGTGTCTAAAAATTGTCTCAGTTCTGGAAACTATGAAAGAGTATAGTTGCTGGCATTAACCATTCTTCCTATAATCTCTATGTTTTAATTACATAAATAAACAATATGTTCATTGACTATTTTTGTATATCACAGCAGGATCATTTTGAAGAATAAAGGCTCTAGATTGACTCTATGCCATTGATGATTTTTACATTCAGTTTTTCTGTGCAAGATCTGCACAATTTTTTTTTAAATAATGACACTAAACCCAGACATACAGAGAACTAATGCAAATCTACTCAGCAGTACTTGTGTACCCAGCACCAGGGTATTCTGTCTTATTTTAATGAAGAGGTGTCTTCCAGACTGTATTGGAGAACATAGTAAAGTAATAAACTTCTGGTTTTCCATTTTAAATCCTGTTTTTGTATCAACTATCTGATTCCCCTTCCTGTCCTTTAAAAAAAAACTGCCAAAGTTATTCTGGCATCTCTTCTTTATTATCTGTAGATTGTCATCATTTTTAAGTTTCAGGCAAACATTCTAGTATACATTAAGCTAGACCTCCAAACTCTTGCTAAGATGACAAACTTGACCATGCAGGAGATATTCAATGTAAATAAAACTCCATTTTGCAGAACTAAATTATCTATTATATTTTTGGCAAATTTCTCTTAACAGTAGCTGGTGTTTGTAATAGTCATTGCTATTCTTGGCTCCTGGTTTATACTGACACATAACAGTCTGTTTTTAAATTGTTAAATGAAGATTTTAATGTATAGCAAAGACATTTCTTGGTATTTTTTTATTCCCTGGTAGTTGCTTCCCTAGAAACAAAAGGACAGATGAATGAAACTTCTAATGAGAACAAAAATTAAGACAAATTCTCAGAATACACCTCAGCTGATAATTTTGTATGATCTCCAGGTGTCTGTCCTGCAAGAGGTAGGGTCTTGATATTTTCAGCCAGGAAACTGCAGGCAACCGGTGGAGTCACATCCTCAGTGAGCTGAAATTCTCTATTCCAGGACTTAAGGGTCTGGCTTTATGTCTATTAGAATCTGAAATTTGGAGCTGAAGAATTGGCTGAGTTCTGAATCTGATGTCAATTGTGACCACTGGATCCTGAGTCTCATCTTGAGGACAGTCTACCCTTCGGTTTAGAAGAATAGGATCTATTTTGTATGAGGCTTTTGTGTGGATTCCAGGAAAGGAAAGGTCACTTTTCTCTATGGCATATTCTTCCCGGGTTTTATAGTTGTTTTGAAATGATAGCTCATTGTCCTGTGTCATAATATTCATTATTCTATTACACTTATATGTTTTGAATGCTGCAGACATTATGAACGAATGTTTTTCCTTCTTCTTAAATTGCATCACAAGCCACCTATTTGAAAACTTTACTAACTAATGATAATGAAGCATGCTGTAGTTATTGTAAGCCCAATAGCTACCAGTGATGGGATTCTTCTTGCTATCTGATAACATTGCTGAATTCCAATGTTAATATCCTGGTTAGTCACCTTCAGTAGGAATGACCTAGTTTGTATTTACTTAACATTAACACTAAGTCAAGGATTTTGTTGCAAGTGCTGTAATGGGAAGGCTATTCTAATACAACAGAATAAGTTGGGGAAATTGAGAGAGAATCAGTTCAAAAAATTAATATTGATTCTATTACTATAGTGTTCTCATAACTAACAACAGAGTTCTCTCTTTCCAGGGTCTTTCTGAGATCCTTTGGGAAATATATTTTTGAATTGTTCATAAAAAATTGGAAGACATTATATATGTATTATGTTTCATCTTACATTGTTTGAAGGTTAGTTATAGGATCTTAAATCTCTGGAAGTTTGCCAATAATATAAAAAATCAGTTATGGATGTTAAATCAAGTATATTAACAAAACAATATAGTACTTATCATATCACATGACATTAATGATAAGCTTTCTTATTTGAAATCACTTTAAAGTCCAAACATTTGGTAATCATGAGTCTTTTAATGTGATCATATATTCATAACCCTTTACTCTTTAAACTGCATTGCATAGGAGCATGAAACCAGCTTCTTGTTGTTGATCTGTGTTACAAACAACATTATCAAGTAATATTTTGAAATTGGAGTTATTTTTTTTTACAAATTTAGAAAATATGCTTGATATAATTAGAACTTTTAAAACAATGTAGACTTAAAAAAATAAGAACAGTACAACATCTTTCAATCTTAAACCAACAAATGGTTTAACATCTTGCCTGAGAAATTTTGCCTCTAGGAATGTTATACCTTACTGAAAACAAGTCAGTCTCTCTCTCTCTCTCTCTCTCTCTCTCTCTCTCTCTCTCTCTCTCTCTGCCCTCCCTCCCTCAGATTTTTCTGCATTTTGTCTGAGTTAACCTTTTTCCCAGAGCTATAATCTACACATACTGAAAAATTTTTAACCCCCAAATCTCATTTTTTCATAGTAGCCGAAAACAAAATATCCTCCTTGCAATTGGAAAGCCAATGTTTTTTCTCATCTGCTATGCACTCTACATTATGGTTAGTTCATGCCACTTTATGTGAAAAATTTTTATGTGACAATAATTTAGAAAACTAAGTAATAGAAGAATAAGTTAATATTATAAAACAGTCCAGGAATGAATGAAGAAATGAGGAAAGACTATAATATATATATATATATATATATATATATATATCCCATTTCATTTTAATATAGATTCTAGTTTTCAATATGTTGTTATTGTGATTACTTTACAATACTTGAACTTAAAACAGAAAACTAAAACAATTTTATAGATAGAAAATTTAGAATAGTAAATGTCATACAATTTGAAAGTCAGAGGTATAATCTGTAATTCTAGAATCAATACATTTTGTGTTATAAGTCTATAATATTCAAGGGACATTACCTCTTTGATTTTATAAGTATATGCCTTCTTGGATAAGAAAAAATCATAAATATTTATAGAAATGAATTTTGAGTGAATATGAAAATATGAATGATCTGAGTTATTAATATTAATGTCATTGCTGTTGTTTTTTAAAATTTCTATCCTTTGAATACATTTTTAACGTGCCTGTTCTTTTGCCATGTTCATTCTTTAAAATATTTGCAAAGGAAATATGAAAAATAAATGAAAATGAGCTTTGCCTTTCACTAGTGTGTATAAGTGTGTTTTCCTTTCAATTATAAATAAGAAAAAAAGCAAGATGAAAAGGTACTATAATGCTGAGTGGCAGAATTTGGCACAATAGTTCTCTCAAATGTGTAATACAGCCTACAGGGAGACGAAATACATTAGGATGTATTTATATTGACAAAGGAGTCATTCTTTGTAGTGTTTGGAAAAAGGATTCTGTCATGAACTACATAACAAATTACTGTTGTCTGACCTCATTGAAACAAGAATTGAGTAAAGTACATCTAATGGAGTTGATGTAGTAAAGGCGCTTTTACCACAACCATTCTCCTGGAGGGCCACGACTATACCGCCCCTTATTTCTTACACTACTAAAACACTCGATAAAGAGTCTTATCACTTTGATCCCAGAGCTCCTTCACTCTAAGACAGACAAGGACAGGCTGCATTTCCACAGAGAGAGGCGTGTTACTTTCAGAAGTGTTAAGGTTATTAAATGTAAGAAAGAATTCACACAAACTAAAAACACCTCCAGACTGTTGCAGTGCATTACAAGGAGGGGTTTTTTCCTCATTACTTCAGACGTTGTTATCCATCCTACTTCTGCAGCTAGAGAAAAGGCTACAAAAAGGCCTCACCTTTCAATCATCTCACCTCTACTTAATGAATAAATTTTATTTTAAAAAGTTCGTTTTTACTGAAAAACACTTTGCTTTGTAATGCGTTGCTCTTTCTTATGGTAGACATTTGTCTTAAAACAGCAGTTTTTCTTGCTAAACACTTATCTTTAATGAATCTATTTCCTTTTAATATGTTTAGAGACTTATTGAATAAACGTTTTGGAATGATTGATTGTACTGGGGAAGAGACATTGGAAATGAATTTTCAAATGTTTCCTGAGTTGCGACAGTTTTGTTGTAATGATTTATTTTAAATAAAATAACATTTTCATTTTGTTCATAATAAATAAACCTCATTCTGAGAAAGTGTAAAATAAGTTTTCCAAAAAGAAAGTGTTAGAAATTTCAGTCCAGAGTAAGTACTTCGTGCCACTACTGCTGAGCAGGCAGTTCTATATTCACTTAGAATAACTAAAGTAATCTTTAGTAATTTTTTTAATAGCCAATAAAGTACTAAATCTTACACAACACCAGACAGCTTAAAAGCTAAGCACTTTAATTATTGTTCTTAATATTTCATTTATTATTTTATTGCTGAATGTAGTCGAGAGGAAAGCACTGGCTTGTGATTTTTATGTTGAAGTATATTTAGTGGATTTCATTCTTAGCAAATTACAAGAAAGTTGTTTCAGGCTGCTTTACTCAGAGTGCTTTAAATTAAATAACAATCCTGGGGAAAACCCAACTGATTAGTAGTCATGAAGGTTATTCAAGGCTCCAACTCTGATATCACAAAGCTCTTTTTCACCACTATAACACATTTAATGAAACAGTTTTAAGTATTTCAGATTGATGTTATTTTCTATTTTTAACTACATTTTTATAATTTTAGCTTATAAAAATACTTCTTAATGATATATTATGTAATATTTGATAAATGGATATATATATATATATATATATATTAATCAGGTTCCTCTCCATTGGGACTCAATTCCTGACACCCCAAGCTTAAAGGAGGAATGCTTTAATTTGACACATGGTTTTGAGTTCATTCAGTCCATAGTCAGCTGGCTCCAAGGCAGAAACATCATGGTGCAATGGTGTGACTGAGCAAGGATGCTTCATTAGCGGTGGTTAGGAAGAGTGGAAGAACAGTTCAAGAGAGGAAGAGGACAGAGAACAGACATAGACTCAAGAGGCACACATACGACCCAGCCAGATACGCTCAGAAATGGGCTCTACCAATACCGCAGGGAGATCTCAAAGCCAAGGAATTGGACACTTGTATCTAATAGCCACATCCCACAGCTTGTCAACATCATAGCCAAATACATCTCCTTGAATCACTACTTAATCTCCAAATAAAGACAATAATGAGTTTATAATTGGGCCTAACAAAATACCACAGTCCTGGGTAATATAGAAAAATCAGAAAGACAATAATCTGTCCAAAAGGCTTCACAATGCTAGCAGTTTTCTTTTTCTTTTTTTTTTTTTTCATTCAAGTCAGTTTCTTCTGAACCTCAAGGAAAACTTCGAGCTCTGAAAAAAAAAAATCAAAATAAAGTGACAATATACAAGGTACAATACCAAAGGTTAAACATTCCCATTCCAAAATGGAGAAAGAGGATAAGAGAAAAAAAGTGGATTAAAACAAGACTGAAGTCCTGCAGGGCAAGCATTAGGTCCTGTATATCCATTCAGGCTTCTGGTGTATATAACAATGAGAAGAGATTTCCCAACGGTTGGGGCTGCTCTACTAGTATGACTTTATTAGTCACAGCATACATCATGCCTTTCTAGGGCTGATTCTAGTCACAGCCTGCAGCTTTCTTTGGAAAACAATTCACATTCTTAGCATCTCCAAATTTTGGGGGTTTCCACTTCACTTTTAGCTTTACTCTCACAATGTTAAACAATCCCATCGTTGGGACACTCCAATTGCCTCTCAGGCCTACATTTGAAATCAGGGTAGAAACCTACCCAATCCCAAAACTTTTGTGTTCTACAAGCCAGTAAAACAAGCATCATATGAACATCACCAAGGGCTGTTATTAGCAAGAACAATAGCCAGCCCCCCTTGAAACATAGCAGTAGCACTGTATAGGTGCCTGAATAGTAGGTGCATGTTGAAATGAATCCTATTCATTTTGTACCTGTAATTTGATTTCTGAATAGCTATTTAACTTCGTATATCTGTACGTGTATAAATACTACACCCCACTCATATTGTGTATAAAAAGAGAAATCAACATCATCCATTCATTATGAGTATGATAACTGTTTCAGCCTACTGATTAAATTAGCATGGTTCTTAGAATGGCAGAATGTATTTACTGAAGACAGAAGACCCCAGGAGTGAGTGACACCAACCAACAGGCTTGTAGCCTTGATGGAATATAAACAGAAAAAAGGAAAGTAGGCTCACTTGCTAACCTACCATGGACTGTTTTTCCCTTGCCATGTCCCTCTCTCATGTTGCCCTGCCTTGGAACTAACCTACTATGGACTAAAACCCCTACAGACCGTGAGCTAAAATAAAACTTTCCTCCATTAATTTGTAGATGTTGGATATTTTGTCCCAGCAAAGAGAAAGTAACTAAGACAGGTACTAAAGTAAATACAATTTTGAAGTTGAGTAACATCCTCCAAGAGCCTAGAGGAATATACTTGTACTAAACTGAATTGTTTTCACAATATTAATATTGACATAGTAAGCCTTTTGAAAAGGTTAATTAATAGTAAATCAGTTTATAGAAATGATACCCTAATCCACCAATATACACACATGCACAGAGAAAGGAAAAGTTAAGATGCAGTGAAATCAGTCATATGCACCCTAATATGGTCTCACTACAAAGCAACTCTGCTGGCACTTTGATTGTACAGTTTCCAGCTCAAAACCTTAAAGAAAATTATGCCCTTTCATCGAAGCGACCTAGCATGGGATATTTTGTTATGGTGCCTCTAGCAAACTAATACAATACTTGAGCCAAGACCAAAAAAAAGACAGAAATTTTCCATAAAAAGTTTTTTATTTATTAAAGTATATATATTTCTAAATTCATTTTATCCAGTCTCACTGTGTGCCATTTAGAAACCTTTCATTAAGTCTTAATGAATTTTCACACTATACAAGTTATATTTGCCTTACATAATTTTCAAGGAATTTTAACATGAGTGTGTTATGTCAAAAATAATAAAAAGCACTGATATATAATAAAATGTTAGGAAACAAAATGCTTTTCTAAGATTTCTGGCTTCAGAAAAAAAAAAGATGCCACTACTTGGTATAATTGATTTAGCATATACACACGTATATATGTACGTATATATATGTATATATATATACGTACATATATATTAAACTTTGAGCCTCAGAAATGTATATATCTTGCAATAATCTCATGATGTTTCAAAATATTTAGTATTAAAACATTTATACAGATTTTTCTTTTCCTGGTATATTCATTTTTGGGTTCTCTCTCAATATTTGTCGAGCTAGACTTGTTCCAAATTCATATTTGAACACTGAAAATTTCAAGAACTGAACCTATTTCTTCTATAGGAAATAATGGAAAGCTAAATAATTGGTTCTGAGGCCCAAAAATGGCACTTATAAATTCATTTTTCTAGCAGTTTAACAAATTTCACAATGAATCCTTCCTTTAAGTCTATCCTGGGTCTCACAGTTTTCCTCTTAATTTTACCTCTAGTTTCACTCTCTCTGGAGCCATGGTTACACTATTATACACAAATAAAGCTCAAAAAAAGGACACAATGGTGGATGTTTTAACACACTAGCACAAGCACTATGTGTTGCCTGGGTGAGAGCAGTGCTTAGACTGAAGTGACACCTGTTTATGGACATGAAGGTACAAATCTAAGAATGAAGGCCCAGGTGCTACCAGGGGGGACAGATAAACTATGGTTCAAACGTTTTTCAGGTGAATTGAATTGCTCTGTTAACTAAGACTGGTCCTATTTGATTTCTGGATCCTGTACTACATGAGAAACATATGGTCCTGAATTTTAACTGATGATTTCCATATTTTTATTCTGTCACTCATTCTCAACATACCCTATAATAACAGCTTTAATATATTGAAAATACTGTCATAAACCAGGATAAGGCTTTTGTATACATTAAATTAATCAATCTAAATTTTTATCAAGCATAATATATTTAATCTCACTTAGATTAAGGAAGAGGAGAAAATAAAGTTTAAAAAGTTAATAAATGACATAGAAAAATACTGTGTAAACACAAGTGGATTTGACAATGGAGATCCTCCTTTTATATAAATGTATATTTAAGTTTCTTTACTTAGATACTATTAGATAGGTCATATTAATTTTCTATATTAACCACCAAGCTGTTATGAATATTTACACTTCTTTTCAAACTTAATATTTTGTAGATAATTTAAGAACCCATCGGAAGGATCGCACCGCAATGTTCCTTACATCCTATCAGGAGTGCTCTGTGGGCTCTACGTAGGCCTCCCAAAGGGGGTGCTGGAGGGCAGGGCCAGGGCTGGAGGATAGAGGGCCGGTGCAAGAAGCTGAAGAATGTGTGCTAAACCCGGAAGAGGACCAGGAGAGGATGCCCAAGGTGAAGGCGAACACATGAACGCCTCAGAAAACAGCTGAAGCTTCTCTGAGAAAAATCAGCAGCAATGAAGCTCTTGCAAGGAAAATCAGCATGAAATCCTTCCCTCCTGGCAGGTCTCCTTTTATATCGTCCCCAAAACCTCCTTAAATGAGTCTTCCCACCTGGAGCCATGCCGACTCAATTCAGCTGGGCATTCCTACTCAACTGTTCATGAACAGTTAGCTACCATACTCAGAATCTCACTTAAAATCTAAAACTCAAGATTCAATTAGCTTGCCCTAGTCACCCCCCCCCGTGCGTGTGTGTGTGTGTGTGTGTGTGTGTGTTTGTGTGTGTGCGCGCGCGCGCATTAAGGGAAGGCATGAAATTGGGGGAGCATGGTTATTTTCTATTCTTATCAGCTCTGTCTCATTAAAAGAACTACACTTTAGAATGACACTTTATTTGAATAGTGACCTTTTTCCCCCTACCAGGAACTTCCATGGCAGCCTTTTTACACCTTACCTCTCACTCCTAGTCACTCTCCACACAAGCCCTAATATGTCACTTTCACTTAGGTGGTCCTCTGTCCCCTAAAACACGAGTACCGGTTCCACATATATGAATTGAGCATCAATTTTGTATTAAAAACTGTTCGAACCTCTTTGTATAGATATTAGTAAAACAATCACCAAAATCCCTTTCTTGTTCATATTTATATTTTAGATGAAGGAAGATGACAATATAGATATCAAACATAAGTTAATTATGCAGATTTTAGATGCAAAATATTCTATGGATAACATAGTCTAGCTTTGAATGATGAATTGAAAAAGGCAAAAGATTGGAGTGGGCAGAGCAGTAAGAGGTTAAAAGGCTAAGGCAAGGGAATATAAGATTTTCATTGTAATGCATTTCTTCATTTGAAACAAGTAAAAGACTTACCACCATCACACCTATGAAAAGATCTTTCTAGGCAAAGAGAGAAGACAGTGTAAAGACCCTCTAGTTACACCATGCTTTTTATGATAAAGGCATAAGGGACATAATGTGCCTGGAACAAGGTCAACCATGAGAGAGGAGTGCAAAACACTATAATACTAAGAAAGAGACACTGGAGCCAGTTGACCTAAAACCCTGCATTTTAAAACTTAAATTTGAACAGGAGTGTTTCTGTTTCACCAACTAGAATGGAGAGCAATGGCAGACTTAGATTAAGACTGTTAAGAATTTGTTGAAATTAGAGCCAAATGATAGCTTGATCTTTAGTGGTGATACTGCTGACTGTAAGATGAGGTTTGTTTCTGGATATATTGTAATGAGAGAGCCAGCAATATTTTAAATTCATTGTATATGAATTATGAGCAAAAGGAGCTGTGAATAACTCCAAGACATTGATGTAGGTAACTGGAATGGTGGAATTATTATTCCCATGTATAGGGATAGTTGTAGAGTTTAAAAATAAAAGTTCAGTTTTGGTATTTTGGGTTTGGGATACCTATGATTTACTTCTATAGAGATGTCAGATACACAGTTGGACAAAGGGGTTCAGAAAAAGAACAAAAAACTGAATTGAAGAAAGAAATTTAGAGGCCATACAAGTGAATGATACTTATGATGAATAAATTAGTGGAATAATTAGAGAGAAGGATGAGTCCACAATTAAGAGGGATAAAAGAAAAAGTTGAACAAAATTAAGTATATATTCAATGTAAGTACGGGTGGAAATTTAAACCAAAACTATAAAGTTAAAGTTTGTAGTACTTATTCATGGTCATGACATTAATGTGGAAAATGAAAGCAGTTAGGAATATAAGTTTTGCTCAGAAAGTACAGTATGTAAAATTGGCACACAAACGTCTGCATCATGTTGTATTTTCTAAATTACAAGAAAGTAATTCTTTTTAAAATGAGATGGAAAGTGTCAAGACAGAATCTTCTAAATGTGACTTTCATTCCTATTTTACCCATTAAAATAATGAGCAAGTGGATCAATGACAAGATGTGCTGATATACTGAAGAATGAGTTATCCACCAGCTGTGTAATTTATATACTTTTCAAATGTTTTTCTAAGGTGGAAATAGACTATTTGAAGTTGCAAATTGACATCTGAGAGATTCCTTTTCTACAAAAGCATTAGTATGCTTTAGAAAATTGAAGTGAAAAATCTTCATAAGAATGAACAAAATAATATATTATTTTTTAATGAATCCTTTATTCTTTAGCATAACTGACAGTTAAAATTCTGCTCTATATCATCTTGTAAAATAAATTGAAAAACCGAGTGAAATAAAAATAGGCTTGATATTAGATGTCTGAATTTTAAATATAAAGCAAACTCAAATAATTTATATGAGTAAACAGATAATGAGAAAATGACATCCTTTAAGTATTAAATGTATTATAAAATGTCATACTCTGGGATATTTATTTAGAATGAAATATTTGCAAAATATTAATATAATATAAATATCTGTGTCCAATGTATTAAGTAATAATACATTTCACAATTATATATTTAAATTCCTTAGTTCAGTATAATTTTATCAATATATATAAAATAACTAGATAACATCATATGTCCCTATAAAAACATAAACTTTGAAAATTAGTCCACAAAATAAAAGATAAAATATAAAGAAAAACAATAAGTTGGAAATATCTTTAAAACAATATACCTATTTTATGGTTCTTTTACGTCAATCTTAAACTAACAGATCTCCCAAAAAGCCACAAATTAAAAGGACTACTCAATTGTTTATCATAAAACTATTACAACTTTGATGGTAGAACTGGAAAAAGATGGCTAAAAATGTTAAATAACATTACTTATTAACTTAATTTTTAAAATCCTAACAATTAAGATACTAAAAAAATATGGTAGATCTGTGGCAGTTACACACTCCTGCCATTCACACTCACTAAAATGTGATTTGCAGCTCTCATGATTTCAGTGTGGAGCTGGTGTTCCCAGCTATTCATGCCGGGCTAGCCTTGTGACTTGTTTTGACAACAGAACATGGTACATTTGATGTGCTGTTTCTCAACCTAGGCCTCAAGAAGACTCCCGCCTTCTGTGCTTTCTCTGGTTCTCTGTGTACATTGCAAGCAAAGCCCCAGATTAACTTTCTAGGAAGATGATAGGAAGATAAGCCAAAGCCACCTATTTCTTCCAGACCAACTCTACTCATGGGAAGACACTCATGTAGCATAACAAAATCACCTATTAACCCCTAGTAAAAGAGACAGATGAACATATTTAAACAGGCCCTGCTTAGATCAAAAGGACAGCTAATTGAATATATAGACTCATAAAGAGTTAACGTAAGTCATTTTTATATAAATTAACTTATTTTTCATTTTGTATTGTGACAAAACATACACAACACAAAATTAAGCAATAAACCTTTTAAATGGCACTTTATCCATTCACCTTTATAAAGTATATTCACATTGTTATTCCACTGTCACCACCATTCTTGTGTAACACTCCTGTTCCCCTAAACTGAATCTCCATAATGACTAAACATTATATCCCTAACACTCCCTCCTCACAGACTTTGGTAACATCTGTTCTACAATCAGTGTAAACATTTAGCCATCATAAATGCCACATATATGCTGAATTATGTACTGTCTCTATATGCCTAACTTATTTTATTAAATACAAGATTTTCAAGATTTAGCTTTGTTGTAGTCTGTGTAAAAATTCTGTTCCTTTTAAAGTTGTATAATATTACTGTGTTTGTATATTTCATATTTTGTTATCCATTCATTTGTAGATTGACACTAGTTTGTGTCCATATTTTGGTTATTCTGAATAATAATGTAGCGAATAATGGTGTACAATTATCTGTTTCAATTGCTGCTTTCAGTTATTTTGGTTATATATTAAGAACTGGGATATTGTTGAACCATAGAGCAAGTTTAGACTTTCTTTTAGAGGAGCTGCCACATCATCTTCGATAGGGGCCAAATTGGTTTTGATTCTTATCATAAACATTTTAGCATTCTGGTTTCCATATATCCTTGCCAACAATTTTTATTTCCATTTAATCTCATTTTTTATAGAAGCTAGTGTAATAGGTCTTTTTTTTTTTTTTTTTGCTACCGGGGATCGAACTCGGGTTCTTGCGCTTGCGCAGCAGGCGGCGAAACCACTGAGCTAAATCCCCGGCCCTGTAATAGGTGTTTTTAAATTAGTAAGACTAAGCCTGGTTTGCAGTCTATCCTGGAGAATGATCTATATGCACAAGAGAAAAAGGAACACTGTTTTTGTTAGAGTGTTCTATAGCTTCAGTGGTTTACTGTATTTTCAAGTATATTATTTCCTCATTAATTTTCTATATTTTTATCTTGTTGGCATATTTTGGTCAAAATAATAAGGCACAGCAGAAAAATAGATAAAGTAAATATTGAGAAATAGAGAAATTAATATCATTTATTGAAAAGAAGAGGACTAAAAATTGTCTACCAAAATTACTCCACAACAACGATGTAAATTCTTTAAAGAATAAGAGGGGTTGGAATTCAAGTTGCCAATAGAGGCCAACCTTTTCCTTGTAATACATATGAAGTGTATAAAATGAGTGAGGGTTGGTATGATTGGAAAGAAGAGGTGTTGCAACTTTCTGTCTGTGGGATTCTATTTTTTATGAGGTCATATCCTGTAAGAATAAAGATATAAGAAACTGGAAGTTGGATTAAAAGTAAAGGGCATTTGAAATTTACCAGAGGAATAGAAGAAACATCCTAATCTAATAAAGATAGTGGAGATGATCATCAAAATTGTAGAATTTTAATCTGGCTTTTCTAAATCTTTACCAGAAAACATCAACATTTTGTTCAAAGTGTCCATCAGTACCAAGTCACTTGATTATCAGTGCAATTTTGGACAATGCATGTTAGTACAATTTTTTATATTAACAAACATATTAATGAATGGTGGATGGGGAAAACTCAATTAGTGTAGAGAGAAACAAAGATAAAGTAAGAGATTTGGAAAGAAAGTATAAATTCCAATGGATAGGAATAGGTCAAATGGTAGTTATACCGTGACTATTTTGACGTATATTACGGAAGTTAAATGAGGTAAACATACAATTAGTGCTTTGTATCCAATGATAAAATGAACTTCAATGTAGTCATGAATGTGAATGACTGCATTCTATAAACACAAAAAGTTAGCTATATTCCACTTAAAATACAGTACAATAACTCCCATAGATATATTGAACATTGTAGGGGATGTCCTTCAAGAACATTATAATAAATGAAATAAAGAATATATGTATAAATTAAGAAGAAACATCCAAAGCTCCCATTATTTCTATCTTCATATAAATATTCTGTGTTTTCAAAGAAAAAAATAGTATATTTAAGTCAAAGAGTTGAATATTTATTTATTTATTTATTTTATTTTGTTTTTGGTACTGGGGATTGAACTCAGGTCCTTGTGCTTGAGAGGCAGGAGGCAGAACCACTGAGCTAAATCCCCAGCCCAAGAGTTGAATATTTATAACGAATCACCAAGAAAAATTAAAATTGGTAGTTTGGCCCAGAAGTAGACTGTGTGCATTCGATGAATTTTGCTTATTACACAGTAAATAGAAGACTGTTTTCATTTCTGCATCTAAAACTGCATTTTATTTTCAAGTCAAACTATATCCCTTAAGTTGTACCTAAAAATTCTTTTCTTGTGATTTTCAAAAATTTACAAAGAAGAACTAAAAGAAGTATACTTTCTACACATTTTTTGGATAAATGTAGAAACAAGACATGTTCAAAAATATACTAATATTCAATTTTTTAAAATAGAGCAACATACACTTTGCCATTAATGCACTTTAAAAAATGCCGTCTCACTTTTAACACACTCATCCCACTGTAGTTGTCAATTTCTGAAGCAGTTCTGGACGTCCTCTTTCATGACTGTCCTCAGTTACACTTTTGTGGCCGCCTTAATACCTGAGGTCAATTCAAAAGGTTTACGTTTCATGGTCATTTTGACTTTGACAAAGAGCCACAGTAGCAAAATGCCAGATCTAGTGAATTATGTAGGTAAGAACACACTACAATACTTCCAGGCGCTTGGCCTTCCCTTAGATGGCACTTGGCAGCAGCATTCACCAAATTTTGAGCACTCGTCATAGACTCTTGCATAAGAGGACTTCCAGAACTGCTTCAGAAAATATCAAGAAGGACAGGATGAGTGTGTTTGAACCTAGAGGTTTATTTTGAAGGGGATTAATGGCAATGAGTCTTTTCCTCTAATAGTTTTGTATTTAAATGTTCATCATATATTTAGATTATCCCTGGTATAATATGTGCAGAAAAAAAGCATATTAAATATTATATGTTACTATGCGTTAGAGTATTTCTTAGTCTTATTCACTTAATTTCCATTAGTTACATTAATGTGGCTTGTGATTTATGACTCTACCTATAAAAGGACCCAAAGTTAAATATAATTAGCTATTGAATGAATAGCTGACTTATTCAAATGTATAAATTTCATAAGGTGATAATGATGATTATTAGTTATGGGAACATTTGTAAAATAAGTAAATTTCAAGGTAAAAAATAAAATGATGATAATGATGATTTTGGCAGAATATTCTGGTAAACAATAGACTTACATTGAATATTACAGATTTTATTTGTCTTTGTATTATTAAAATATGATTTACCACAGAGGAAACATCTGTTTAGAAGATCAAAATAATAAAAGTAATCAACTTCCTTTTGTGTTCAATTTCCACCCAGCTGTATCACATTATGAAACCACTTTCATAAAGAACATGATGACTAAATCAAAAATTAATCTACCCAAAACTTTCAGGCAGATTTGTTGCATTTAGTGTTATTTCAAATGATGTCTAAACCAGGAATGATTTAGAAAGATTTAGTACACTAAGATGTATTATTATGCAATACTACAAAAGCATACATTTTTGATTTACAGAAAAGGTAGGATTATACATTTGGTTAAGATTTATATGTAAAGATTCACTAAAATGTATAGGAAAATATTTCAGAGAAAATACAGTATAGCTTGATACACTTCACTAACCAGAAATATAGCCATATTCCCAGGTTTTTCATTACTTTCATGGTGTTGAAGTTGTATTAGCCAACTATCAGTTGCTGTTCACTAAGAATTCACAAAGACCCTTTTTCATCTACTGTAAATAGGACTTTGTCACTATGGGGTTACTGATCTAGAAGAATTTTGCCCATATTTTAGTTCTCCTTCACAGTTTCTATGACAGCACAATAACTGATTAATTTGTTGTTTTATTGCAAGTTGAGATCTCCCTGTACAGATAAAAGTAATTAATATCCCCTGGCAACCATTGTGCTAGCCACCTTTCCTTCCATGTGAAAGAACATCTGGGAAAAAGCAAAACATGATGACCAGGGGGGCGGGGGGGGGGGAGGAGAGATCCTTCGAAAGCACTCCTCCAGTGACCTACTTTCTCCAAGTAGATCCCACCCTTAGTGTTTCCATTGCTATCATACCATACCAACAGGCCATCTTCTAGGAAATAAACCTTCAACATATGAGTTTTGAGGGGAACATTTAAGATCTGTAAGTTCCCCATCATAATGACCATTCAGAATGTTTCCAGTTAGTTTGTAAGTAGATACTGGCATTTGTTTCAAATTCACTTACTTTACTTTGCATAACTAGCCATTCTAATTTAATTTTTAAAAATCAACAACATTGAGGGGCCAGGGATTTAGCTCAGTGGTTCCACCGCTTGCCTCGCAAGTGCAAGGACCTGAGTTCGATCCCCAGTACCAAACAAACAAATAACAACAACAACAAAAATCAACAACAGTGGATTAATTACCATTGTAGAAAGTTACATAATGTAGTATTGTAAAGTATCCTGCTTGTCTTTGTTTCCATTTATTAATTATGGATGTATACTCTTGTTTACATATATCTTTGTGAAGTTGATGAAGTGTTCATGCAGAAAACTGATATTTGATGACAAAGAATTACTCTAGATGTATAAAATAAACCACTCAATTGCAAGATCTTTCACAATGCATAGCCCAATTAAAATTTTTAATACTATTTTTATCATCACTCTGATATATACTGATTTTTCCAGTACATCATCACATTGAATGGAAAATAAACATTATATTTTCTTATGCTGTTTGGAGCTGAGAGTTTCTAACTTCCTATCATTTGATGACTTAAAGAAAAGAAGAGTGAAAACCCTTGTTTTTTCCCTACTGAGGTTTTATGCTTATACATAAGGTATATAAATTAGTCTTTTATAAATACAGATGTTTTTTTCTTACAATGAGCAATAATTCTTATATATCATATGGAATTTTTCCATATAAAATTTTAATATTGATTTTGTTTTAATGTTCTCAAAATTATTTTTCATTTAACATATAGAATTTTATGTTTACTAAAATTTTAATCTCCAATTCATTGTTATAATTTTTTAATTTGAAAATTTATTATCTTGTTTGTACATGTAACAAAGTACTGCATTTATTTTTTCACATAGTAGTAAAAAACTACTTATTGTTATCATAATTAATTTGAAGTATCTCTTTTTTCCTTACTGTCCATATCACTGTGTTTTTTATATTAACTTGTACTATACATTGGAAGAGACAACCAGTCCCTTTATTGTTCTAAATGATTATAAGCATGTACATGAGCATAGCTCATACTTTTGTTCGAACCAGTGGAAGGAAATGAAGTATAGCAAATCAGACAAATGTTGGAGGAAGAAAGACTGGTTCAGGCTTCATGAGACTCTATTACTAAGATATGTTTCCTAAATATGTGATATTTGGAAAATTTATGATCTACATTTCAAAAGCCTCCTCAGAAAAATATAATAATGAGTGTGGTTGAAGATTAAACTAATGGCCATAAATATTCTAGAAGACTGCCACAAATATGTAACTATTCAAGCATAGTTAACTTTTACTAGTAGAAGTAGTTCCAACAGCAGATTTTGTATAAAGAGAGGAACCTGTCTGGGAAGGCACCTAATGAAAGGAAAAACGAGCATCCGTAACTAATGTCACCTCCTTTGACATTATTTCTGGGACTAGTCCTATGATTCTTCTCCTAGTGAATCTTCCCTAAACAACTACAATAAAGAATAATGTTCTTCAACTTCTACACTTACATTTAAGTGAGTTAGTTGGCTGTGTCTCCTCTGAGGTTCCCTGGTCTCTGCAAACAACTCATAAAATATGGG
This sequence comes from Heterocephalus glaber, assembly GCF_053883595.1. Classification (NCBI taxonomy): domain Eukaryota; kingdom Metazoa; phylum Chordata; class Mammalia; order Rodentia; family Bathyergidae; genus Heterocephalus; species Heterocephalus glaber. The sequence continues at coordinate 13,735,704 of NW_028258333.1, forward strand.
GTGGTATAAATTATCTTCTTTTTTGCAAATCTTCAAGGACTTGATTGTAATGTTGTTCAGGTGAAGCTGTTGAGAAATCATTATTATTAATCAATGTAAAAAATTCTTATTTGCTTTTGATTTCTATTTTTAGCACTTAGAATATAGAGAATGAGAGGGTAAAATTAATAATTTCTTGAAATTATATTTCTTCTTTGACAATCCTTGGTTTTCTTTTAAATATATTAAATTACTCCATATTTCTCCACAGTTTTTCTAGAAAAGTTTAGATATACTAAGAATGTATTCAACTCTTAATACTCTGATCCAGAAAAATGCTATCATTACCCTTCTAGGACTGGTTGATGTCATTCCTATTATGTACATGATTGACTTCTGTTAAGATTACATGTTCTTCTACATTCGCATACTTATAAAATTTGATAGAAATCCTGTACATATCAGTCAGGTACACGATGAGATCTTGAGTCATATACGCATTGTGGTTATTGCTTAGATCTAAGATGCCCCTCACAGTCTCATGTGTTGAGAGGTGTGGACCCTGTTTAGAAGCCATGAGTCACTGGGATTTGGTCTGCCAGGGTGCATTATGGTCCCTGCCTCCTCTGTCCTCTCTCTTCACCCTGAGCTCCATGCAGCAAGCAGCTTGCTTCTTCTGTACCCATCTCTCCTAATGTTCCTGCCCTGGATCCAGTGGAACTTTGACAGAATTCCCCAAAACCGAGTGGTATTACATTGCTCTTCCTTTAACTTGTATATACCAGGTTTTGTGTTTCAGGGAAGGGAAAGCTCACACCTTTGTGAAGTAACTAAATCTATTTAAACAACATATATCATAGTTTCACATAGTTAATATTTTTGTGGTGTAAAAACGACATTCATTTTCCTAGAATATGTCAATAAAGCCAATATGATCATTAATGATAGTAATCATGTTGTACAACAGATCGATTGAAATAAGTTCCTCCGACATAATATAATTTTATTTCTTTTTCTATTATGACTTTTAATATGTTAGATGAATTTTGAGCATTTCAAAATTTTATGTCAAAGATCATGTATATGTGCTTTCATGTAATATTCCTTATTACTGAATTTAATTATCATTCATTTTCATTGTTATATATAATTCTATTTTGTGAATATAGAAAAATTGTTGTCTTTTTAGACTTATAGATTTCCAGAGTACAAAAACTGCTTCAATAAGTATTCAAACACATGTTTTAGTGAATGTGTACACAATATAAGCAGGTGGGGCAAAGTGACTATCTACTTAATTCAACTAAGCAGATACTAGCAGTTATCAAAAGTAATTGCATCAATATATATTTCCAGAGCAATTTATCCATGGTTTGAAAACCGACATGCACAGGTTTTCTAAAAGTTTTCAAGAGTTCAACTGCACATTCACTACACAAAGCCAAATTATCAAGTCACATTTAACCAGATACAGAATCATTTGTATGTATAGATGAACACATACTTAATGTAGCAGTACAGTATCTTCCTAGTGTATTAGCTTTCTTGATGAACAAATTCACTGAATGAAAGTCAATATATTAATATCAGTGAAAAATTTTATCAAAATAATCATTCAAAGAAGTATTTTTTCTTGGAAATGCATATATAATTTATGTATTGTTAATACCATCAAATATAAATACAGCTTTTAAGAAGTAATTATTTTTAACCAAAGTATTATTCTGATAGTTGAGGGTAATGACTTGAATAACCAGACAGACATAATTTTCTCAATTATTAACAACTTCTTTTAATTTCTAAAATGATCATAGAAAGTAATATAGAAACAGAGGAGAAAAAAACTTGAACATCAAAAGTTTTTTGAAAACTTCAACAAATTTTCACACCATATATTTTTCACTGGGCACCAAGATAAAAATTGTTAAAATGACCTTTACTTTTATGCTTTTATTTTCTTGATGTGCTAGCTTGGATCATCATTTTATGCACTATTTATACTCCTTTTTATGGGAAAGCTGACCTTTACTGTAATTTAGCTATGGACAGAATACAAATGTGCAAGCAACTTATGAGTTGAAAAAAAAATCAAAGAATGATAAACAGAGAGGATGCTAGTATCTGTGAAAGATGTCATATAAAATGTGTCTTTCAAGCTAGGGTTTCTAAAAACCAATTACATTTTCATAGCTTTCCAGATTGCTTCATTGGTAGTTAAAAATGAAAGAATATTAGGCAAGTACCTACATGAAACACCCTTGATAAAATAACTTCTTAAAGTGTGATTATATATGTGAACACAATATAGTTATTATGGAAGTTTATTTAAAACATATATTAAATAAGAACATATTTTAAATTAAGAAGCAAAATTTCACCTTTATCTTTTTAAAAATGTCATCATATTTCAATTTTAATAAAGAGCTCTGAATCAGTTAATATACCAGTAACACAAAAGAAAATTACAAGTCTTGATTGAGGGAAAAAGATGAAATCAATAGTCATAACAAAAAGTTGATTTGCTACATATCAAAGTTATTCTTAAAAATAAAATATTATTCTTACAGAGATGTTAAGTTCACAGAGTTTATATTGGCATAAAATTAAAATGGTGATATCTGTGATCTGAATTTGTTATTTCCATTTGTATTGGTTAAGCTTCTCTGGAGAAACAGAATTGATAGAAAATTCAAGTACAATTATGCCAAGAGGTTATTAGGAGGGCTTATGGGCTCAGAGGTGGGCGAGTTCACAGTGATTTTTTTTATTGCAATTATCACATTTAATATTTTCCTACATTAGACATACCCTAAGTAGTAATTATATTATATGAGACTTTTAAAGTTCTGCTTTTGTGATTCTTAGCTTATTTCCTTATGTGTTTGGGTTTTGTTTTAAAGATTATTGTTATTATTATTTTTTTTTTTACAGTAAATTGCTTGTTTTCCTTTTTTGTGGCAATTTTTTGAGTCTTGGATTCCTCTAGAGAGGATTTGCCTTTTCTCTGGCTAGAGAAAAGGGTAACCAGTCTGGAGGTATACTAAATGAAATCCTCAACCTAAGGTCTTTAGACTGCTTCAGTAGTATAAATTAACATTGTACCTTTACACGAGGGCTGGATTATGGTTCCAGATTTTTAGTAGAGTTACCTAGTTCCTTCCCTAGTACCCCATTTAGTGTTAAGATTTGAGACTGGATTTTTCTTACTGTTCTAGGACCAGAGGTAATTCGTATTTCTAATACACCCTTATATGCAGTGTAGCATTTTAAAGTCTCAGCTTTGTGAAGATTATCTTCTATTACACTGTTTAAGAAATCTCAGGCTTTATCTTTCATTCCTTATATCCTGCTAGTCTATAAAAAAAAAATAAAAGCTCAAGTTTAGCTGGTTTAAACAACCACTTTTGTTAAAAACCAAATGGTTTAGTACCCTAGTTATTTATCAGCGTTTCTACTTTCACTTAGTCTCTGGCCAGAAAGTTCCTTGCACATTTGACAATATCTAATATCTATATCTATATCTACTGGGGATTTTTATTTTTGGTGCTACAAACCCAAGGCCTTGTGAATGCTAAGCAATTGTTCTATCACTGTATGACATCTCTAGCCCTAAACAGTTCACAGGTTTAAAAAACAAACCAATTCAAATAATATTTTATCAGGACTTTTCCGTGGGAGATCTCTTTAACAACTAGCATTTGCTTTATCAGAAATGAGTATCTAGATCTCATTTAGATCTCATCTTTCTTTCTTTCTTTCTTTCTTTCTTTCTTTCTTTCTTTCTTTCTTTCTTTCTTTCTTTCTTTCTTTCTTTCTTTCTTTCTTTCTTTCTTTCTTTTTGTACCAGAGATCGAACTCGGGACCTTGCACTTTGCGAGGCAGGTGCTGGAACCACTGAGCTAAATCCCTAGCCATAGATCTCAGTTTTCAACCCTTTTTTGACTGTGTGCTTAGTCTCAGGGGCAGCCAAGAGTGCATTCTCATTCTATCCATTGATTTTCATTCCTTTGCTGAAACAGCTCTAAATTAGTACATAAATACATACCTACTGCATGTCTACTACTGTGCTAAATTCTGTGACTTACCTGAAAGCCTGTTTAACCTGTCTTATATAGGCTCACAGAAGATTCATAGTAGTGACCTTGATCCCTTGGAACATTGATCTTAACCATATTTTGATTTCTGAGGCCTTTTAAACCCTAAAAACTCAGTATTTGGAGTGAAGTGGGTATATAATATTTGGCCCCATAATAGGTGCTCAATAAAAAGTATGTTGAATGAATGAATGGTTGCTGTCTAGAAGGTCATAGAGGTAGATTCCAGTAATAATCAGCTTCCATGGCAATACAGTATTCTATACCCAGGGTCACATATTAGGGATGGAGGAAAAACAATATCTCAATAGCAGATGGTCAAGACCATCATGTATTTGAATAATTTATAAATCAAGTTTCAAATCAAGTATTCCCTGTGTACCATAAAGGGTATTACTGTGCACTGAGGTAGTGCAGGTCAGTGGTTAAGAACATTGATTCTGGAGTCAGACTGCCTAGTTTACACGGTGGCTCTGTAAGTAACTTCAAGTCAGTTACTTAAAGTCTCTATCATAGTGTCCTCCTGTCTAGAATGGGGATTGTGGAACCTACCTTAGGGAGTTGTAGGAAATACATACTTATATGTACAACGTCTGTCAGAGAAGTGCCATGTACCAATAGTTATTAATTATTACTATTACTGTTAGTTATCTTTTTGTTTGAACATTAGTCTCATTATTATCCTTATCAATACCTTTTCCTGAAAGCTGCTTTCTATTTCTTTGTGAGAATATTCTAAGTTTCTGGACCTACCATTAGAAATTTCAAGCTTGCCCCACTGTCATATTTCTCCAACCATGGGTTCAATAGCCCTGCGTCCAACTATCCATAGGGAGATTTATGAAAATACAAACTGTTGGGTTCCCATCGCAATGGATCCAAAAAAGATTCTCGAAAAATTCTGTGATAAAAATAAAGATTTGGCATATTCTCTCTGCGTTGGGTTAGCTAGAAACTCCTGTGGTTCTAAGTTTACCATATTTCGCTGATGCTGGAGAATCCAGGAACACACCTAGGGCCTTCTTGTGTACTCAAAAATTCTCTGCTTCTTCTGCATAATATTTGACTTTTGGCTCAGTCTGAAGAAGTGTTAGGTCCGGATTTAGTGAATTCAGAGTGCCCTGTGTCCACTTTGTTGTCTAAGTAGTGCCTCCCAATCAAGTTTTCCATTAAAAGTATAGCCAATAACCTGACAGGCATTTAGTGAAGACTTCTGATCCTGATCAATCTCAGCTTCTCAAGGCCTGGGCTTACGAGTTGCAGGGGCTTCAGCATCCCCTTTTCTTCCTATAGTGATCTTCTTCAGGGTGGAGAGCTGATGGATATAGGAGCTACTCAGTGCTCAGAAGAAGGATCAGGGAGGCAGAACCAGTTGGAAGTTGACAGCCTGCAAGCTCCCCAGAGCATCACCAGTGTGATTGTGCTGTGAGGCTGAGCTGAGACAGCTGGAGCCTGAAGTTCACAGGTGAACTTCTGCAGCAGCAGAAGATGCACCAGCTCCAGTAGAATGGAACCTCCAGAAAATGTGCACCAAAACCCTGCTTTCTCTTTTTTTTCTATCCAGGCCACAAGCCTATGAGATGGTGCTATCTAGCCTGGGGTCAGTTCTCTCTCCCTCAGTTTTCTGGCCTGCATGCCAGTCACCTCTGGAAACCCCAAAGACACACCCAGAAGTGAGCTTTACTAATCTTCCAGGCATTTTAATCCAGTCAAGTCAACACATCACAATTTTCTTAGAATTAAGAAAGGGAAATTTCATTTATTTGATAATATAATTTGAATGATTGCCCTGGGCTGACTAAGACAGTTTGAAAATCCTATGTAAAGCTTTATTTGTAAAATAATAATCATTTACTATGTGATAATAAAGAAGTTAAATGAATATTTCAATTTGTTAAATTTTCTCATTTGACTTTTCCTTTGTAGAAAAAAATTCTGTACACCAAAATCCTTTCTGCTTTCTTTGTACAGTAGACAACATTATACAGGTGAGACCAGGGCATGTAAATGCATTCTGATCAGAGGAACATCTGGAGAATCACATATGCCTGTTCCAGGCTTCTAGACTGAGAAAATAATGATCACAATGGTGTTGAAAGTGATACATTTAAACTGACTGAGAAAAGAGCCTGTTCAACATTTGGATGACTACAGAGTATATTTCTTGTAGATTTACCAACCCACATTTGTGGTTTAAGAGGTAAATTTTTTTTGCATCTAGCATTCACACTTTTTCTTTATTTGTTAAATTTGTTCTTGTTATCCTAACTAGTACACCCTATAAAAAGGAAATTTATTTCCATGTATCAAATTTTTGAAAGACCTTTAAGAAAAGAATACCAGTAAAATTTAGTTTGATTTATAGTACACAATATTAAAATTTTACATTCATAGAGGCAAGATAATGTCATACTGCTGACCAAAACACGTAATATCATGGTGAAGTCAAATGTCCTGATAATAGCTAATTGGTTTTGGTAAAGGTAGCCAAGGAATAAATTATCATTAAATCATATTTTCCTGTTTAAATTACTAATGTGTTTTAAAATGTTGTCTTTTATCAGTTAATAAATGGAAAACTTTAGTGAATAAAATATGAATAATCTTTTAAAGCCCATTTTCTAATTCCACTTTTTATTTTCCACAATCAGCTCCTATTAATTTGTTTGCTCCTGTGCAATAATATTGATTGATGGAAAAGTACAGCTAGCTACAGTGGTAAAAACAAAATGGTACTGGCACAAAAGCAGACATCTGTGTCAGTGGAACAGAGTAGTGGATACAGAAACAACCCCAAGCAGTTCAACTATTTGTTCTTTGACAAAGGGCTGAAAATATACATTGGAGGAAAGATAGTCTCTTTAATAAATGATACCAGGAAAACTAGCCAACTACATGTAAAAGATTGAATCTGGACCCATATTTCTCAGCATGTACTAAACTAAAATCCAAATGAATCAAGATTTCAGTGTTAAAACAGAAACAATCTGCTGAAAGATGAAATAGGTGAAACTCTTGAAGCCATAGCTATAGGCAAGATTTTTCTGAACAGAATCTTGGTTTGCACAAGAAATAGTACCAAGAATCAACAAACATGATCATATTAAATTAAAAACACAAAACCAACAGGATGAAGAGACATCCTACAGAATCAGAAACAACATTGCCAGCTACTCAAACAGAGTACTAATATCTACAAAACATAACTAAATAAATTATACCCCAAAAGAAAAGACTCGATAAAAAATGTTAGTCAAGTACAATGAATAGACACAAAGGGCCAATAAATACACAAAACTATGATCAGGATTGCTGGATATTAGACAAATGCTAATTAAAACAACACTGAGTTTTCATCTCACCCCAGAAAATAATGAATGTCATCCAGAAACCTAATAATAAATTCTGGAAAGTCTGTGTTAAAGAAATAATGCTTCTACATTGTTTGGGGGAATGTAAATTAGTACAGCCACTAAGAAAATCACTATGAAGATTCCTCAAAACTCAAAAAGTAGAAATTCCATTTGAACCAGCTATTCTCCTTCTAGGTATCTTCCCCAGAGTTAAAAAGATCATATTACAATGGTACATGTATACCCATATTTATAGCAGCACAATTCATAAAAGGAAAACCTTAAAACAGCATCTGGATTGAAAGGTGATATTTACACCAAATGGAGTACTTCTCTGCCATAAAGAACAATAAACTTGTCATTTTCATTTGTAGGAAAATGGATGTACTTTGAATCCATAACAATAAGTGAAATAAATCAAGCTCATAGCTTAAATATCACATGGTTTCTCTTGTATGAGAAACTGAAATTATAAATAAAGTACAAAATAAAAGAGATATAATAGAAAGTGGGGAGATAGATCCTTCTCAAATGGGAAGGTGACCGAGAAATGGAGGGAAAAGGGACAGAGAGAGAACGTGGGATGGAAATGCAGGTTAAGCATATGTACCAACCACACAAAAGAAGGTAGTCATTATGTATGGCAAAGATAAATAATGAGAAAATTAAAAAATACAAGTTGCCAAAAAATAAATGTCTAATTCTCAATATTTTGCTACTTGTATAACCATAAACTCTGTGGTTCAAACTCTCTTTCAGTATGCATATAGCTGAAACTGAAATATTTAAGCTATGATGGTGTTTTCCTACAGTAATTATTTTTTGCTTCTAAATTTGCCCTGCTACTACTACAAATTAGAAATTTCCCCACATATTTACTTGAAATATAAACTATTACTGATTTTTTTTTTTTTTTGTACCGTGGACCAAACTCAGGACCTTGTGCTTGCAAGGTAGGCGGCTACACCACTGAGCTAAATCCCCAGCTCTAGTATTGATTTTTTACTATTTTAAAATTTCATACATTTTGTCCAGATTATTATCAAGTTATGTATCCTCCTTGCATCTTTCTTAAGTTGGAAGAGGATCAAGAGATGAAGGAAGGGGGGCAAGAAAAGAAAATGGATGAAGAAAGGAATGAAAATGTCTTATATGTATGGACCAACTCAACACAAGAAATGTAAACATCATGTATTGCAAACATGTACTAATAAAAAAAATCTTTTAAAAATGAGGTGGAGGGAGTTAGAGGAAGGAGAGGAAAATGGGATGGAGAAAATGATGAAAATAGAGCTTTTCTACTGTGATAAAAACAGCATGGTACTGACAAAGAAACAGACCCAAGAATCACTGGAATTGATTGGAAGATGCAGAAACAACTCCAGACATACTCAGGCCCCTCATGTTTGACAAAGGAGCCAACCACCCTCACTGGAGGAAAGGTAGCCTATTTAAAAAATGGTGTTGGAAAAACTGGATTTCAACCTGCCAAAGATTAAAACTAGACCCATGCACTAAACTAAGATCAAAGTGGATTAAAGATGTAAGCATTAAAACAGAAACACTAAAGTTGCTAGAAGATAAGTTAGGTAGAACTTTTGAAGACATTGGCATAGGAAAAGACTTTATGAACAAAACTTCAACAGGACGAGAACTGGCACAAAGAATCAACAACTGAGATCTCATCTTATTAAAAATCTTCTGCACTGAAAGAGAAACTACCAACAGAGCTAAGAGACAACCTACAATGTGGGAAAAAAATTTTAGCAGTTGTCCCTCAGACAAAGGACTACTATCTAGAATATATAAAGAACTGAAAAAAATCAGGCCCCCAAATTTAAAGACTGAATTCAAAAATGGGCATCTGAAATGAACAGACATTTCTCAAAGAAGTAAATGCAGCAAATAAATATATGAAAAAATGTTCAACATCACTGGTTATTTGAGAGATGCAAATGAAAACAACAATGAGATTCCACCTCACCCCAGAAAGAGTGGCTGCTATCAAGAAAGCAACCAATAACAAATGCTGGCGGGGGTGTGGGGAGAATGGAACCCTCCTCCATTGTTGTTGGGAGGGCAGACAGTTGCAACCACTGTGGAAATCAGCATGGAGATACCTCAAAGAACTAGGACTAGAGGTCCCATTTGACCCAGCTATTTCCCTGCTGGGTATCTTCCCAAAAGATTTAAAAGAAACATACCACAGCGATACATGCTCACCCATGTTTACAGTGGCACAGTTTGTAATAGCAAAAGCTTGGAAACAGCCCAAGCTCCCATCAACTGGAACCTAGATAAAGAAGATGTCTTTTTTTTTTTATAAAATGGAGTACTACTCAGCCATGAAGAATGAGAAACTAGAGACATTTATAGCTAAATGGATGCATATTAAAACCATACTCTTAAGTGAAATAAATAGGACACACATGTGTAAATACTGAACAGATTTGTTTCTCTGGTGTGAGAAACTGTGAAAGTGTAAATAAGGATGAAAATGATTAAAATGAATAACTGATAATTTGAAATAGGAAGAAAAGGTCCAAAGAAGTAGGGGAAGTGGGAGGGGAAGGGGAAAGGAAAGAAAGGAAGGGAAAAAATATGGAAAAAGGAAAAAAATGGAAACAAACTCTTTGTAAATAGGGAAGGGTGGAGGTGGTGAAGGGAGGACAGGGAATAGGGGAAAAATAAGAACCAAGATGCATCATTTACAGTTACAAATACCCAATGATAAAAGTAAATGTATTGTCTACCTAAAATGTACCAATAAAAGAATTTAAGCAAAAAAAAAAAAATGAAACGGAGCTTTTGCAAATGAAAAGGGGCAAACACCTGAGTGGAAGTAAGAGGGAAGGGAAGGAAAAAGAGAGAGAGAAAGTAAAATGTATATATGTAAGTTACCAACTTATCATGGTAATTATAATTATTATGTACTGCAAACATGCACTAATACAAAAATAAATAAATTTAAATTTTATAAAAGATATGTGCCCTAAGAATGATCTAAATTTTCTTAATTATATTTTTAAGTATTTTTCAGGAAATGACAAAATAATATATGTGAAAATATATACATTAGTCATAGATATGTATAACAGCTCCTGAAATTGATCCATTGGGCGGGGGGAATAAAATAAAAAAACATACAAAATACAATTCTTACTTTATGATCAAATATTGACATGATAGAGATCATAATAGCTTCTAATCCAGAAATATTTTTTTTCTTTCTCAAAGATATAACACATTTTTCAGAAAGAATTTTGGAAGTGATGATAGCCAGTTATAAATTTATTATAAATAAAGAGACATTCTGATACTAGATGGGTTTGATCCAGAGCATTATTGACTAAGAACTTTAAAAAGTTGGTGTTTACACAGCAGAAATGATGTGCTTGCTTCAGCAGCACATACAAAAAGTAGAAATGATGATTGGAAGAGCAGAGCAGATACTGGAGATATATAATAAAAAAAGAACCTTATGTACATATATGCTGGAGGAACTGTTAAACTCAGTATATTCTATTTTCCAGAATTTATCATCTTAAGATGTTATTAGACCATGTTCCTCTTCTGCTCAAAACTCCATGATACACAGTATCAGAGAAAGAAATAAAAAACTTAATTATGTATCACTCCTACATGGTCTTTTGGCAGGGTTATTCCTGCTACATTTGTTATTTCATTCCTTTTTTATTGAGGACACTCAGGCCATAATCATACAAGCTCTGCATTGCTCTTTTGTCTTTACTGACCCTTCTGCTTGGAATACTCGACCTGAAGATTACATGACTTGCTTTTTTGAAATATTTCAAATATTAACTATATTCTTATTGGGAGCCACTTCTAGAACATTTTTATAGAAAATTCATTCAGTATGTTTGTTTCCTAGCACCTACATGTAGTTTCATTTAATGTTGACCAATTGCATGTGTACATGTGAAGACGGAATGAATACTTCAAGTTTCAGTTTCGGAAGACGGAAGCACATAGCGTTCTAAAACTACTCATTGTTTTGGCTGTGCTTTCACCCGTGGAAATTACAAAGGAGTCTTTCAAGTACATTAAACGTGGCAGAAAGCATGCTTCTGCAGATGAAGGTACAGTCTGTCTTTTGCAAACTATAATTTGCAATTTGCAAGGTTGCTGTTAATGATGAATAGTTTTTTATTCCAGTGTAAAATTTAAAAGTATTTGCAAATCTCTCAGTGACAAACAGTAAAGGTGGAAATGATACTGTAAACTTTTATTTTATTTAATTTTGTATGAATCAAAATAAGAAAGTTCTGGAAAATTTAATAACACAAGCTAGTTTAATCCAGATTACCCATTTATAAATATTCATATGTAGTCTTCTGCCAGAATCAGTGTGATAAGCATAGTGCAGAACATCATGTTTAGAAGACTGAAAGACTTCCAAGTGACTTCTTTCTCATTCTTTGGCTAGAATTGTGACTTTAGGAATAAAATATCTTTAGGGTTTCTAAGTTTTATAACATGTCTATATTTTCTCTTTGAAGCAAAAGCCATAAAATACAATATCTTTAGCACTGGCTTCAGTGACATAAAGTAGATAGTACTTGGCTTAAGACCATTATTTTCTGCTTAAATGATTATTGCAATTTTATTTAACAAGATATTTGGTTAGTGATCTTGAAATCTACCAAAGCATATCCTAATGTCTTCCTTCTAGTATACAAATACTATTTGATTCCAATGTAATCTAGTGGATAAGAATTAGATATAAAAATTAAAATAAAATGAGATAAAGTAAATGTTAAAATACAGCTAAATCACAGTTGAATTTTTAGTCATAGAATCTCAAGTTTAATTTTACAAAGCTACCCAATAGACATGAGCAGTGTTCATTGAATATAAATTCTATTTACCACCAATACTATGGATTTCTCCAACATAAATCATGTGGCACCTTTGAGAAGTAAAAGGGATTTTTAAGCAGTTTTTAAAATTATTATAGGATTGGAAAACTCAATTGGAAATTATGTGTGAATACTTCTCTTGATTTCAATAAATAATTTTTATTTAACCATAAGAATTTAGCTCATGGTTCAGTTGGAAATTTAATGAAACTGCCCCACTTAAAAAAAGAAATTATCCTTGTTTTAACATTCTACTTTTACTTGAACTCTAATTATTTTTATTACCTACACAACAATATATTTCTTTTTAACTACCTTTATGAAAATTGCTTATAAAAATGTTCATTACTCCTGTTGAATTCCTTTGACATTAACCTAAGCACAGTTAAGGAATTATTAATATTGATTACTCCTTTTTAAAATGGAATTGTTTTAATTGGGTTAGTTTGACAATTCTTGTCCAGAATCTACTTTTAAATCAAACTGAGAGCCTAGACCAATTGCAGTATATGTCTGGATGATAACTACTGTTCTCTCCTATTCTCAGGTAAATTTTAAGATTTGATAAACTATATCTTTGTAAATTTGGATGTGATAGATTAATATATTTTTATAATTTTAGGTTAAATTTTATATTTAATACAAAGGAAGGCATAGGTTCATAGCAATAGGAACTAAAAAAAGAAATATGTTTTCTGGTGTTGAGGCTGCATTTTTCAAGAAAAAAGATTTAATACAAGACACATAATTTGTAAGATTATTTTATAATATTCATCCAAAAAGACAAATGCAGAGGAGTACAAAAGATCTGTCCATGCACTAGAGACCTGAAGAATCCAGCTGAAGGCCTGGATCCCATGGCAGTGTCCTACACATGTTTAGTTAAAAGGCCTAGAGCCCACAGCAATGTCTCCTACAAGTCAGTATAAAGGATCTTCACTGAGAAGGCCCAAAGGCCAGTGGTGGAAAGTGGGAAGCTTGCACTTGGTAAGGTTTAGGATCTGTGCTATCAGGCTGAGGGATCTTCACTGGAGCCAGGAAGCAGTGCTCAAGGTAAAGGCCAGAGCTTTCCTGACAAGAACAGCAACCATCCCAAGTGACAGCAAGGACCTGAACCCCTCTGATGAGGAGAGTAGCCAAGTTTGCCTCAGGAAAAGCGGCATTCCAGTAAAATCAACAGTGTACAATCTTCCCCTCCATTTCACTTTTTATGCTGCTGGCAGTGATTATCAGGTGGGCCTTCCAGGCCTAGAACCACACTGACTCAGTTCAGCTGGGCATTCCAAATTGACCATTAGTTAATCTACCATAGGTAGGTACAGTGGAATCTGAAGGCATGTAAAAAACCTAAGTCAACAATTTTCTTTATGTGTATTTAAAATAAGCCCTAACCAAGGTTGGGGATTTAGCTCAGTGGCATTATGTCTGTCTTGCAAGCACAAAGTCCTGAGTTCAATCATCAGTACTGGAAAGAAAAAGAAATTGAATTCCTATTCACTAATAAAATAAACTGAAACCAAATTGTTTCACTTTACTAACTTATACTTATGGTCAAAAATGAAAAACAAAAGTTAAAAGAATCTGTTGGGGGCCGGGGATTTAGCTCAGTTGTTCCAGCACCTGCCTCACAACTGCAAGGTCCCAAGTTCAATCCCTGGTACCAGAAAAAGAAAAAGAAAAAGAATCCATTGGAATCTCAATTAGGGTTGCATTGACTCTATATAGCAGTTTTGAAAGTATGGCATTTTCACTAAATTGTTAAGTCATGCACTAGAAAAGCAGAACATGAGTATCTTTAAGAAGCTGAATGAAGCTGAATGGAAGCTGGGTCTATAGGATGGAATTAGAGATAAAAAATGTTTTTGTGGATCTTGTACTATTAGTGTTAATGTAGTAGTTTATGTAAATTGGGAATAAAAGAATCTAGTAATCAAAATTAAATGTTATGGCTAAGAATACATGGTTACTATGATGAGTAAAAAGTCCAAAAT